>NC_053397.1:107053444-108253444 GCF_905171765.1 Bufo bufo | reverse complement strand
AGAGCCATAGTTTTTTCAGTTTTTGGGCGATTATCTTGGGTAGGGTATGATTTTTGCGGGATGAGATGACGGTTTGATTGTTACAATTTTGGCGTACATGCGACTTTTTTGATCACTTTTATTACCTTTTTTGGGAAGTAAGGTGGGCAAAATTTCAATTTCATCATAGTTTTTTATTTTTTATTTTTATGGTGTTCACCGTTCGGGTAAAGTAACATGACCGTTTTATAGATCAGGTCGTTACGGACGCGGCGATACCAAACATGTGTAGGGAATTTTATTTTTTTCATTTTTTATCAGTGATAAATATGTTTTTTGATTTTTACTTTTTTTTCACTTTTATTCACTTTTTTTTGACCCAGACCCACTTGGTTCTTGAAGATCCAGTGGGTCTGATGTCTGTATAATACAGTACAGAACAATATATATTGTACTGCACTGTATTTTACTTACACTGAACAGATCTATGCCTTTCAGCACAGATCTGTTCAGCACCATGGACAGCAGGACGCCTGAGAAGCGTCCTGTTGCCATGGGAACCTTCCCCGTCTGCTCAGTTCTGGTCAGAACTTCGCAGACGGGGAAGGGTAAGGAGGGGATCTCTCGGGGGGCTGTCTGGGGGCTCTCTCCCTCTCCATCGGGGGGCTGCAAAGGCACAGCAGCCCCCCGATGGGAGAGGGAGGGAGCTCCCTGCGCTGTTAACCTTTTCCATACAGCGGTCCGTACGGACCGCTGTATGGAAAGGGTTAAACAGCTGACATCGCATCGCAGATGTCAGCCGTTTATACTAGGGTGCCAGCAATGTGCTGGCACCCTGGTATACCCACTAGAAACCAACGATTATACAAGGGGAGGCGGGCGGGGGATCGCGACCCCGCCTGCCGCACCGCCCGCCTCCCGCACCGCCCACACCGCCCGCAACCTCCCCCTGCACCTCCCGCCACCATAAAATCATTCGGGGGTGCAGGGGGGGGGTGAATAAAACGTTTTTTTAGACATATAATTTCTGATCCCCGCGGTCAGGGACCGCGGGGACCAGAAACTGCAGAAATCGCAGCAAACCGCAGGTCTGAATTGACCTGCGGTTTGCCGCGATCGCCGACATGGGAGGGTCATGGGACCCCCCCGCGCATTTAGCCTAGGTGCCTGCTCAATGATTTGAGCAGGCACCGGGTTCCGATCACTGCCAGCCGCACGGCAGTGATCAAAAATACACAGGGCGTACATGTACGCCCTGTGTCCTTAAGTACCAGGGCACAAGGGCGTACCTGTACGCCCTATGTCCTTAAGAGGTTAAAGAAGAAGGTCTTACCCATTCCTTAATTGCTAGTACCTTACCAGGATCCATCTTGAAGGCGTGAGGAGTCAGAACATGCCCTAGAAACAGAATCTCCTGCACACCAAAGACACATTTCTCTTGTTTAGCGGATAGCTGATTCTCCCTCAACACCTCTAATACTTGTCTAACATGAGACACATGGGATTCGAAGTCAGGAGAGAATATCAAAATGTCGTCAAGAAAGACAATAACAAATTTACCTAAGAACTCCCTAAGAATGTCATTCATGAAGTTTTGGAACACAGCTGGGGCATTGCTGAGTCCAAAAGGCATCACCTGATATTCAAAGTGTCCTACCGGAGTATTGAACGCCGTCTTCCATTCGTCTCCCTCCTTGATTCGGATTAGATTGTATGCCCCTTTCAGGTCAATTTTGGAAAACCAGGTTGCCCCCAGGACCTGGTTAAATAAATCCGGAATCAATGGGAGGGAGCATCTATTCTGGACAGTGATTTTATTTAATCTTCGGTAATCGATACATGGCCTAAGACCACCATCTTTTTTCTTAACGAAGAAAAACCCCGCCCCCATAGGAGAGACAGAAGGTCTAATATGCCCTTTACCAAGGCTCTCCTTAATATAATCTTCCATGGCCTTGCGTTCGGGCATAGAAAGATTATAAATTCGTCCTTTAGGAAACTTGGCCCCCTCTACTAGCTCTATAGTACAATCATAAGGTCTATGGGGGGGTAGAACCTCCGGGGTTGGTGATGAGAATACATCAGAATATTCTCTAACAACAGAGGGTAAAGTATCAGACTTTACTGAGACCCCAGCCTGTACCACGGACAGGCACGAGTCACACTTAGGCCCCCATCTCACCAACTCCCCATTGGACCAATCTATAGTGGGGTTATGTAGTCGGACCCAAGGCAACCCTAGTACCACCTCAGCAGGTAGGTTCTCCAGGACTAGAAGCGAACATCTCTCTGAGTGGCACACACCCACGGTTAGAGAAATCTCCGAGGTACATAAGCTCACCGTACCACCAATAAGAGGAGTAGCATCAATAGCCATGACATGGATAGGAGTTGGTAAGGCAAACATAGGAATACCCAATCTTACAGCATACTCAGAGTCAATAAAGCTAGCCGCTGAGCCAGAATCAATAAAGGCCTTACCCGGCCATTTATCTACTCCCAGAGAAATCGTAATGGGTACCGAAAGCTTACATTTAGAAAATTCAGGGTGTACCTGGTCTTTAGGTTGCCTTGCCTTAGGAGACTTGACAGAGAGGACCTTCTTAGGACACTGGTTGATCCAATGGTCAGAATCTCCACAGTAAAAGCATTCTCCACGTCTGCGGCGAAGATTCCCTCGGGTCATGCCAACCTGCATGGGTTCCTCGGTGGAGACCTCAGCATTGTCTCTGGGATAGGCCTCTGGCTGGACCACCATCTGGGAAGAGAACTGTTGTTCCTGTCGTCTCTCTCTAACCCGTCGGTCAAGTCGGACAACTAGGGTCATCATCTCCTCTAAGGTCTCTGGAAGTTGATAACTGACCAGAAGATCCTTTAATTTATCAGACAGACCTGACCTGAACTGACTCTTCAGGGCTGGTTCGTTCCATCCTGAGGGGACACACCACCTTCTGAATTGGGTGCAATAATCCTCCGCTGGTAAATTGCCCTGAACCAGTGCCTTTAGAGCCGTCTCGGCTACTAGAGCCCTGTCTGGTTCATCATAGAGGGTACCTAGGGCCTGAAAGAACCCCTCCACAGAATATAAACAACTGGCGCCAGCAGGTAAAGAGAACGCCCAGTCCTGGGGATCACCCTGTAATCGGGAAATGATAATGCCCACGCGTTGACTCTCGGGCCCAGAGGACACGGGGCGCAAACGGAAGTAAAGTTTGCAACTCTCCTTAAAAGAGAGAAACTTCTTCAAAATGCGGACTGGAGGCCTGAGGAGTGGAAGAGCCTTGCCCTAACTCAAAAGAGCTGAGTATTTCCCCTAACTCCTGCACCATCTGCGTCAGATTAGAGACATAGTCAGTCAGGGTCACCAGAGGATTCATAATACAGTGGTTATTGGGCCTGTTAATCTGTAACGGTCGCGTACACAGACACACAGGGGGGGAAGGGAAGTGACCACTGCGCTCCACCCTTACCCCTGGCCCTGCCTACTTGCCTCGCGAGTCCTAATGACAGGGGACAACTGGACGGCAATCCCTAACTTGGAATAAGTGCAGGGATGACAGACAGACAAACAACAGGACGTGAACGGACCGAGTCAATACCAGGAAAGCTACAAAGTACAAAGGATTAAGCAAAGAATGGTCAGGAGAAGCCAGGATCAAATACCAGGAGAGCAGAGAAGTACAAGAGGAGTCCTAAGAGAGTAGTCAGGTGGGAGCCGAGGTCACAATACCAGGACGGATGCGCAGTACAGGAGGATCAGGCAAAAGGATGGTCAAGGAACAGGATCAGGTAAGTATTCAGCAGTCCAACAAATAGCCAGGAACCTAGAAATTAACAGGCAACCTGTAGCCAGCAGGCTGCCTGAATTTATAGTGGGGAGTGAGGGTCATGCGACGTGGCCAGCGTCACACGACCGACAGACCAACCAGTCGAGCACCGAGTGATCAGCTCGGCGCTCAAGGCAGACTTAGGAGCAGGGAGCCACCCAGCTAGTAAAGCCGCCCTGGGAATGAGGTCAAACGCAGATCCTCATTCCCAAAGCTAAGCAACAGGTCTGCGGGCGATGGGGGACCGAGTGCACCTTCGGAACCCCGTGACAAAATCCCACTTTTTATGGACCAGTTCAGGTTTGAAGTCATATTGTGAGGCTTAGATAATAGAAACCTCCCAAAAATGAACCCATTCTAGAAACTACACCCCTCAAGGTATTCAAAACAGTTTTTTCAAACTTTATTAACTCTTTAGATCTTCCACAAGAGTTAATGGCAGATGGAGAAACAATTTTGAAATTTCTATTTTTTGGAAAATTTTCCAATATAGTCAATTTTTTCCAGGAGTAAAACAAGGGTTAACTGCCAAACAACACTCAAAATGGGTTGCCCTGATTCTGTAGTTTGCAAAAACACCCCATATGTGGTCGTATACTACTGTTTGGCCGAACAGTAGCACATAGAAGGAGGGGAACACCATATGGGTTTTGGAAGGCAGATTTGGCAGGACTGGTTTTGTTTATACCATGTCCCATTTAAAGCCCTCTGTTGCACCCCTAGAATAGAAATTTCAAAAAAGTTACTCTATCTAAGAAAGTACACCCCTCAAGGTATTCAAAACTGGGTTTACAAACTTTGTTAACCCTTTAGGTGTTCCACAAGAGTTTATGGCAGATGGAGAAACAATTTTGAAATTTCTATTTTTTGGAAAATTTTCCAATATAATCAATTTTTTCTAGGAGTAAAACAAGGGTTAACTGCCAAACAACACTCAAAATGGGTTGCCCTGATTCTGTAGTTTGCAAAAACACCCCATATGTGGTCGTAAACTACTGTTTGGCCGAACGGTAGCACATAGAAGGAGGGGAACACCATATGGGTTTTGGAAGGCAGATTTGGCAGGACTGGTTTTGTTTTTACCATGTCCCATTTGAAGCCCCCTGTTGCACCCCTAGAATAGAAATTTCAAAAAAGTGACTCCATCTAAGAAAGTACACCCCTCAAGGTATTCAAAACTGGGTTTACAAACTTTGTTAACCCTTTAGGTGTTCCACAAGAGTTAATGGCAGATGGAGAAACAATTTTGAAATTTCTATTTTTTGGAAAATTTTCCAATATAATCAATTTTTTCCAGGAGTAAAACAAGGGTTAACTGCCAAACAACACTCAAAATGGGTTGCCCTGATTCTGTAGTTTGCAGAAACACCCCATATGTGGTCGTAAACTACTATTTGGCTAAACGGCAGGACATAGAAGAAGGGGAACACCATATGGTTTTTGGAAGGCAGATTTTGCTGGACTGGTTTATTTACACCATGTACCCTTTCAAGCCCCCTGATGCACCCCTAGAGTAGAAACTCCATAAAAGTGACCCCATCTAGGAAACTACGGGATAAGGTGGTTGTTGTTTTGGGACTATTTTTGGGGTAAATTTGATTTTGGGTTGCTCTATTTTACTCTTTTTTGAGGCAATGTAACAAAAAAATTAAATTCTAAAATTGTTTCTACATTCGCGATTTAGTTTTGTGGAACACCTAAAGGGTTAACATAGTTTGTAAAGTAACTTTTGAATACCTTGAGGGGTGTAGTTTCTTAGATGGGGTCACTTTTTTGGAGTTTCTAGTCTAGTCTACATCAGGGGGGGCTTCTAATGGGACATGGTGTAAAAAAAAAAACTGTCCATCAAAATCTGCCTTCCAGAAACCGTATGGAGTTCCCTTCGTTCTATGCCCTGCCGTGCGACTATATAGCCATTTACGACCACATATGGGGTGTTTCTGCAAACTACAGAATCGGGGCAATAAATATTTAGTTTTGTTTGGCTGTTAACCCTTGCTTTATTACCGGCAAAATGGATTCAAATTGAAATTTTGCCCAAAAATGGGTGTTTTGGCACAGTTTTTATTTAATATTTTTAACACCGTTCATTTTTATAGCGACGACTTTTACGCACGCGACGATGCCCAATATGTATGGCTCTCAGACTTTGGAAACACTAAGCAGGCATCCTAAAACTGCGGCCCTCCAGATGTTGTAAAACTACAATTCCCACCATGCCCTGCTGATGGCTGTAGGTTGTCTGGGCATGCTGGGAGTTATAGTTTTACAACATCTGGAGGGCCGCAGTTTGAGGATGCCTGCACTAAAACTAATATTTTTTGGGGAAAGAAAAATTGTTTCCGTATCTCCAAAGTCTGAGAGCCATAGTGTTTTATGTTCTCTAGTGGACTGTTGGGGATTATAAAAATTTAGTACTCCATGGAAGTGTGATACTCCCTGAAGCAATTGATAATGCAGAGGCCCGGATGATCGGGGCACGTGTCACATTGAGTAGTGGTGTCCTTCCGTATCCCCCTCTTGTGACACACTCTGCACTTTTTTTGGGTTCGTCCCTTCTTTCCAGTATGGGGGACCACACCTGGAAAGTGTTGGCCAGGGACGATCCAGGCGCCTCCAGTTGCCGAGGTACTCCGGCCTGCTCTTTCCCGGTCCGAAAAGATCAGGGCCTTGAGGACTGCCTCATAGAACTGGAGGAATGTCCCTGTGCTGCCAGCGCTTCGGGATAGTACAAAAGAGTTGTACATGGCAACCTGTACCAAGTAGACCGTAACTTTTTTGTACCATGCCCGGGTTTTGCGCATGGCGTTATATGGCGTGAGGACTTGATCAGAGAGATCAACTCCTCCCATATACCGATTGTAGTCGACGATACAATCGGGCTTGAGGACCATTGCCGCGGTACCTCGCACAGGGACAGGGGTGGTGCCGTTACCGTGGATTGTGGACAGCATAAGGACATCCCTCTTGTCCTTATACCTGACCAGCAACAGGTTTCCACTGGTAAGGGCACGGGTCTCACCCCTGGGGATAGGTACCTGGAGGGGGTAGGCAGGGAGGCAGCGTTGATTTTTCCGCACGGTCCCACAAGCGAACGTGGATCTGGCGGCAAGGGACCTGAACAAGGGAATGCTGGTATAAAAGTTATCCACGTACAAGTGGTAACCATTATCCAGCAGTGGGTACATAAGGTCCCACACGAGTTTCCCGCTAACACCCAGAGTGGGGGGACATTCTGGGGGTTGAATACGGGAATCTTGCCCCTCGTACACACGAAATTTGTAAGTGTACCCTGAGGTACTCTCACAAATTTTGGATAGCTTCACGCCATACCTAGCCTGCTTTGTGGGAATGTATTGGCGGAAACTGAGTCTCCCCTTGAACGCAACGAGAGACTCATCAACCGCGACCTCCCTTCCAGGTACGTAGGCCTCCATGAATTTGGCCCCAAAGTGATCGATGACCGGCCGTATCTTATACAGCCGGTCATAGGCAGGATCACCTCGGGGTGGACATGCTGCATTATCGGAATAATGCAGACATTTCCGGATGGCCTCAAACCGTGTACGTGTCATGACCATACTGTACAGTGGGGTCTGGTATAGGACGTCCCCACTCCAGTATTGCCTGACACTGGGTTTTTGGACTAGACCCATATGCAGCACGAGGCCCCAAAATGTCCTCATTTCGGCTGCACTGACCGGCGTCCAGCCACCGGGTCTAGCCAAAACTGAGCCTGGGTTTTGAGCGACGAACTGTTGGGCGTACAGATTCGTCTGCTCCACCATCAAATTCACCAGTGGGTTACTGAAAAAAAAACTAAAATAGTCTATTTCAGTAAACCCCACTGTGGGAATCTGGATTCCAGGATTGCCAGCAAAATCCGGAATCTCAGGCTCAAAGTCCACTGGGGGACACCAACTAAGTTCATCGGCAGGGGGCTCTGGTGGACTTATTTGGTGGGCCGGGAAACCAGTACAAACCCCAGGGCGGCTCGTACTAGGGTGGGCCACAGGATCCCTAGCATGTGGGGCCCCTGGCTCCGCCTGGCGGCGTCTCCGCCGCCTTGGTGGCTCATCGTCATCCGATGATGATGAGGAGGATGCGGATGATAAAAGGAATGTGGGGTCATCCTCATCCTCACTGGGGCTCTCAGAGTCGGAGGCAATCTGGGCGTATGCCTCCTCGGCCGAGAACATCCGGCGGGCCATGGGTGTGTGTGCGTGTAGGTGCGCGTGTGTGTAAACCTTTATTATATGTGCGTGTGTGTGGGGGCAACGGGTGTTCGCGTACTAAAAAAGGCAAAAAAAAAAGGGCAAGTGTTAGGAAAAAAAAAAGTTAAAACTTGCTGATCAGCGGTACAACGCTGATCAGCGGTCGGTGGGGTGGTGGGGCGGGCGATGCGCTAACAGTTGACGGACGCTAAAAAGTGCCGGCCAGTCAGCGCACGCAGAAAAAAAAAAAGTGGTGGTGAGGGGGGGGGGCTGGTGGGGGGTGGGGGGGCTGGTGGGGGGGCAAGTGGCAGGGGGGGGTCTGGGTTAGGGTTAGATGGATAGATGGAAGTTTGGAATAAAAGTACTTTTTCTTTTTTTTTTTCTAACTTACTTTTCCATTCTTTCCCTGCCTAACGGTGCCTCTCCCTCACTGACCCTAACCTACCTGGGTGGCGATGGGTGCAGGAGGGTGATGTATGCCGATTAGGGGGACGCAGGAGCTGGTGCTGGACGATGCTGCACGGTCAGGGTGCTGGACAGGAAGAGGAGGGGAGAGAGGAGCGCAGGAAGTTTGAATCTCGCGCCTCTCTCCCCTGCCCCAATCAGCACCCTGGACAGCGGCGTTCAGCACCAGGGCCAGCACCGCCTCTCCAAATCCTCGGACTGCGATAGGTGGTGTATAATTACGCCACCGATCGCAGTCTTTTTCCGGTTCATCGGGTCACAGGACACCCGAATGGACCGGAAACGCAGAAAACCGCAGGTCTGAATTGACCTGCGGTTTTCTGCGATCGCCGATACGGGGGGGTCAAATGACCCCCCCCCAGCGTTGCTACGGGATGCCGGCTGAATGATTTCAGCCGGCGTCCTGTTCCGATTAACCCCCGCGGCGCCGGAATTCCGATTTTAAGTCAGGACGTACCGGTACGTCCTTGGTCCTTAAGGACTCGGGAAATAGGGCGTACCGGTACGTCCTATGTCCTTAAGGGGTTAAACATGGCTAGCATTTTATCACGGAATTCCCTGCTGCTGGTGGATCGCTGGGTTTGGTGATTACTACAGCCAGAATTATAGGCACAAAGGTAAATCCTGTTCTAGTGACGCCACTTTTATGCAGTGGCCAGGTACGGGTTGTTTAGTGTTCTGTATTTGTCGTGATGCCAATTGCAGCGTGCACAGGGTACTTTCAAAGGGCCCTCCCAAGGGGTTATAACGCACGCCCCAGGCTAGGAATGCCAGAGTGGTGTGATTGCCTATAATGTCTCTGTATAGTGATGACAATGGTGTCAACGGTGTCTCCTACCTGGTTACGGCCGGACTCCTGGCTCCTGGCTCACTTGCAATAAATTGAGTGTAGTGATAGTAGGAGTAATAGAGGAATTTTGCAGCAGAAATGATGTCCAGACCTTTAGATGAAGTTCAAACTTTTCATTACTGAAGATAACTTGTATCCAAACAGTATTCAGCTTTGGTCCTTGGTCCCAGCAAGTTTTGGTAATCATTGGCAGGGATAGAGGCTTCTGCTTTGAACTGTACCTTCTGCTTTGTGGGGACAGACTAGCTGAGGAGGAATGGCTTCTCCTAGGTCTCCGGACTTAACTCACAGATATATTCTCAAGGGATGCTTTCTTCCTGGAATTCTGGAGGTTGTTTGCAACTTTCTGCTTTTTGTCATCCAGCTGAGCTGCAGAGCTCAGACTGGGAATTTGATCAAGACTCAGCACGAGACTTGGTCCTTGCTGTCTTCCGTATGCAGGGGAAACTAGAACTGTTTTTTTCCTCCCTTGCTGCAGGAAGATGGAAACTAGTGTTGAGCGCGAATATTCGAATTGTGATTTCAACTTAGCACTGCTATATTCCATATTCGCTAATTGTAGCCTAATATGGAATATAGCAGTGCTAAGTTGAAATCGAAATTCGATTATTATAACTTGAATTAATCAAATTTCTATTTCAACTTGGACCTGGTTTACTATGGTTGGCTTGGTAGAATTAGCGAATATGACGAATGTATTCGTCACATTCCTCAAAACTAAGATAACAAAGTATTCTCCATCTTTGTTTTAGCTACCTATTCATCAACTTCGCTAATTCTAGCAATCAAATAGGAAGGTTGACTATAGAGACAGCTGTGTTTAATTCGCTATGCGATTATATTACTTAGCTTCTTTTTTTTTTTTATAAATAGAATCATTATAATAATCAAGTATTTAACTATTCAATAAAAAAAAAAAAGCAAAGTAATATAATCGCATAGCGAAATAAACTTAGCTGTCTCTATAGTCAACTTTCCTATTTGATTGCTAAAATTAGCGAAGTTGACGAATAGGTAGCTAAAACGAAGATGTAGAATACTTCGTTATCTTCGTTTTGAGGAATATGACGAATACATTCGTCATATTCGTCATCTTCGCTAATTCTAGATATGAAACCAATAGGAAAGTAGCCTTAAGTTAAAATCGCAATACGCAATTATTTAAATCGCATAATAATCGCGATAACTAGAATAATGACGAATATTCAATTTTGACGAATATGAAATGAATATTCTGTCGAATATTCACGAATTTCATCGAAATCGAATATGGCACCTGCCACTCATCACTAATGGAAACCTCAACTTCTCTTCAGCAGGGGGGCAGAATAGAACAGGATTGTTTCACTCTGAACGGCCATAACATTAAGACTATCTCTACCAATGATGCTGCCACCTGCTGGTGAACATGGAAAATTATGAGGAAATTTACATTTAACATAGTTTTAAATGCACAGTTGTGAAGACATGAGTAAAATCACATCAGATGACAAGGTAAAGGCTCTTAACAGATAGTAGAGGAGTGTAGTAACACAACTCTGGGGTGTTACATATCCACATTGTGCCCCCCTCACAGTAGTTCTGCCCTCTCTGTGCCCCCTTCAGAGTAGTTATTCCCTCTCTGTGCCCCTTCACAGTAGTTATGCCCTCTCTGTGCCCCCTTCAGAGTAGTCATGTACTCATTGTGCACCCCTCACAGTAGATATTTCCTCTCTGTGCCCCCATAACATGTTTTATGCCCCTTCACAGTAGTTATGCCCTCTCTGTGCACCCTTCAGAGTAGTTATTCCCGCTCTGTGCCCCCATAACAGGTGTTAAGCCCCTTCACAGTAGTAATGCCCTCTTTATGCCCCCTTCACAGTAGTAATGTCCTCTCTGTGCCCACATAACAATCATGTCCCTTCACAGTAGTAATGCCCTCTGTGCCCCCTTCACGGTAGTAATGCCCTTCTGTGCCCCTTCACTGTAGCAATGCCCTTTCTGTGCCCCCTTCACAGTAGTAATGCTCTATTTGTGCCCCCTTCACAGTAGTAATGCCCTCTGTGCCCCTTCACAGAAGTAATGCCCTTTCTGTGCACCCTTCACAGTAGTAATGTCCTCTCTGTGCCCCCATAACAGTTATGCCTCTTTATAGTAGTAATAGTAGATTTAATCACAGCAAATTTCTGTGCTTTAATAGACCTTGCTTATATGAAACATTCTCAGAAGGACATAGCTAATGGGACAGCCATCTCCAGGGTTAGACAGACAGGCACACAAGATATTTCACACTTACATGTAGGACTTGCATTTTAAACTGGCCTTGACCAACTTTATTCTCTTGTTTATCAGAGAGTTAAAGAAATTTTCATATCACAGTCTCAAAATCCTTGGCTGTCTGGCGATTAACTAAACCTAATAGCTCCGTAGCTATCAGACTCTAGGTCTACTGCCCAGCATCTCAGACATCAATAACATAAAATCACAAATCTCACAGGCAGACTTCATCTACTGTATTTCTTTCCCAGGCTAGATGCATTGTGTAAGTAGCTTTTTTTGTATCAGTTTTGTCTTAGTTTTCTTGAGCCAAAACAAAAAATGGATTCAAAAGTAATGTTAAATATTAAGGATGAGCGAATAAGTTCATAACAAACCGGGTTTGTTATGAAATTCCCAAAATTTCGTCCAGCAGATGAACCTGAAGGTTTTCAGGCTCGCTTTGGATGAATCCAGTAAAATGGCGCAGCACCATTTTACTGCACATGTCAGGGGGAGGAGGGGGGGTTGAAAGCACAAGGGAGGAAGAAGAAGAAAGCTGAGCTGACCCTGAGAGGAAGTGGGAAGGGAGGGAGGGACTTGCCCTGATTGGCTCACAGGCTGACAGAGCCAATCAGTGCTGCAGCAGACAGGGGGTTGGCCTTGCAGAACGAGCAGAACATCATTCTGTTTTAGGCTGTGAATGAGGGTGAATGGGTCTTACGGTGTCTAACAGAAAACGATATTAGGGGCAGAGTACAGTCACAATTAACCTTCTATTCTATAGGAACAATGAAGGGAAAGGCTAGAAAGAATAATTGTGAAGAATAGGGAAAGGCAGGGAGAGCTTTCAGTCAGGGAGTAAGAAGTGAGGAGCTGAGGTTGGGTGTGCGAGCCAGCACCTTCTAGCTACAATTACTGCCTTATAACACAGCTTCGGCTGCTGAAAAACCTTAAAAGCAGTGTGAAGGATCAGCGAGTGTTGACTCACTGTGCCAACAAATTGGTTTGGCTTTAGGCTCAACCCTAAGGGCGTTATTCTGAAACTCCCCTGGTATTCATCCTTTAACCCTTGTACAGTGATCTGGCCTTCACCGCAGAGGAGGAACCAGGTCACTAGCTCTTTAGGGACAGAAAACAGACCAAAAATGCAGGTGAAGTTGTCTTTTGCCAAGATATTTCTCTCACCCAGCATGGGTATATGTAAAATGACACCCCAAAACACATTGCCCAACTTCTCCTGAGTACAGCGATACCACATGTGTGACACTTTTTTTCAGCCTAGGTGGGCAAAGGGGCCCACATTCCAAAGAGCACCTTTCGGATTTCACCGGCCATTTTTTACAGATTTTGATTTCAAACCACTTCTCACGCATTCGGCCCCTAAAATGCCAGGGCAGTATAACTACCCCACAAGTGACCCCATTTTGGAAAGAAGACACCCCAAGGTATTTCGTGATGGGCATAGTGAGTTCATGGAAGTTTTTATTTTTTGTCACAAGTTAGTGGAATATGAGACTTTGTAAGGAAAAAAAAAATCATAATTTTCCGCTAACTTGTGACAAAAAATATAAAATTCTAGGAACTCGCCATGCCCCTCACGGAATACCTTGGGGTGTCTTCTTTCCAAAATGGGGTCACTTGTGGGGTAGTTATACTGCCCTGGCATTTTCCAGGGGCCCTAATGTGTGGTAAGTAGGTAAATGACCTGTGAAATCCTAAAGGTGCTCTTTGGAATGTGGGCCCCTTTGCCCACCTAGGCCGCAAAAAAGTGTCACACATGTGGTATCGCCGTATTCAGGAGAAGTTGGGCAATGTGTTTTGGGGTGTCTTTTTACATATACTCATGCTGGGTGAGAGAAATATCTCGGCAAAAGACAACTTTCCCATTTTTTATACAAAGTTGGCATTTGACCAAGATATTTATCTCACCCAGCATGGGTATATGTAAAATGACACCCCAAAACACATTGCCCAACTTCTCCTGAGT
Source organism: Bufo bufo (assembly GCF_905171765.1). NCBI lineage: Eukaryota > Metazoa > Chordata > Amphibia > Anura > Bufonidae > Bufo > Bufo bufo. The sequence goes on along the minus strand of NC_053397.1, from coordinate 108,239,884 downwards.
ACGGCGATACCACATGTGTGACACTTTTTTGCAGCCTAGATGCGCAAAGGGGCCCACATTCATTTTATGAGGGCATTTTTAGACATTTGGATCCCAGACTTCTTCTCACGCTTTGGGGTGTCTTCTTTCCGAAATGGGGTCACATGTGGGGTATTTATACTGCCCTGGCATTCTAGTGGCCCTAAAGCATCTGAAGAAGAGAAGAAGTCTGGAATATAAATGTCTAAAAAAAATTACGCATTTGGATTCCGTGAGGGGTATGGTGAGTTTATGTGAGATTTTATTTTTTGACACAAGTTAGTGGAATATGAGACTTTGTAAGAAAAAAAATAATAATTTCCGCTAACTTGGGCCAAAAAAATGTCTGAATGGAGCCTTACAGGGGGGTGATCAATGACAGGGGGGTGATCAATGACAGGGGGGTGATCAATGACAGGGGGGTGATCAATGACAGGGGGTGATCAGGGAGTCTATATGGGGTGATCACCCCCCTGTCATTGATCACCCCCCTATAAGGCTCCATTCAGATGTCCGTATGTGTTTTGCGGATCCGATCCATGTATCAGTGGATCCGTAAAAATCATACGGACATCTGAATGCAGCCTTACAGGGGGGTGATCAATGACAGGGGGGTGATCAATGACAGGGGGGTGATCAGGGAGTTCATATGGGGTGATCACCCCCCTGTAAGGCTCCATTCAGATGTCCGTATGTGTTTTGCGGATCCGATCCATGTATCAGTGGATCCGTAAAAATCATACGGACATCTGAATGCAGCCTTACAGGGGGGTGATCAATGACAGGGGGGTGATCAGGGAGTTCATATGGGGTGATCACCCCCCTGTAAGGCTCCATTCAGATGTCCGTATGTGTTTTGCGGATCCGATCCATGTATCAGTGGATCCGTAAAAATCATTCGGACATCTGAATGCAGCCTTACAGGGGGGTGATCAATGACAGGGGGGTGATCAGGGAGTCTATATGGGGTGATTACCCCCCTGTAAGGCTCCATTCAGATGATGTCCATATGTGTTTTGCGGATCCGATCCATGTATCAGTGGATCCGTAAAAATCATACGGACATCTGAATGCAGCCTTACAGGCGGGTGATCAATGACAGGGGGGTGATCAATGACAGGGGGGTGATCAGGGAGTCTATATGGGGTGATCACCCCCCTGTAAGGCTCCATTCAGATGTCCGTATGTGTTTTGCGGATCCGATCCATGTATCAGTGGATCCGTAAAAATCATATGGACATCTGAATGCAGCCTTACAGGGGGGTGATCAATGACAGGGGGGTGATCAATGACAGGGGGGTGATCAGGGAGTCTATATGGGGTGATCATCCCCCTGTAAGGCTCCATTCAGATGTCCGTATGTGTTTTGCGGATCCGATCCATGTATCAGTGGATCCGTAAAAATCATACGGACATCTGAATGCAGCCTTACAGGGGGGTGATCAATGACAGGGGGGTGAACAATGACAGGGGGGTGATCAGGGAGTCTATATGGGGTGATCACCCCCATCATTGATTACCCCCCTGTAAGGCTCCATTCAGACGTCCGTGTGCGTTTTGCGGATCCGATCCATTATTCAGTGGATCCGTAAAAATCATACGGACATCTGAATAGAGCCTTACAGGGGGGTGATCAATGACAGGGGGTGATCAATGACAGGGGGGTGATCAGGGAGTCTATATGGGGTGATCAGGGGTCATCAGGGGTACATAAGGGGTTAATAAGTGACAGGGAGGAGTGTAGTGTAGTGTAGTGGTGTTTGGTGCTACTTTACTGAGCTACCTGTGTCCTCTGGTGGTCGATCCAAACAAAGGGGACCACCAGAGGAGCAGGTAGCAGGTATATAAGACGCTGTTATCAAAACAGCGTCTAATATACCTGTTAGGGGTTAAAAAAATCACATCTCCAGCCTGCCAGCTAACGATCGCCGCTGGCAGGCTGGAGATCCACTCGCTTACCTTCCGATCCTGTGAGCGCGCGCGCCTGTGTGCGCGCGTTCACAGGAAATCTCGCGTCTCGCGAGATGACGCATATATGCGTGACTCTGCGCAGGGCTGCCGCCTCCGGAACGCGATCCTGCGTTAGGCGGTCCGGAGGCGGTTAAAGAGGACCTTTCATTGGTCCAAACATTGTAAGATAACTATCAGGCTGTGTAGAGCGGAGCCCCAGGATTTCACTGCACTTACTATAATTCTCGGGCGCCGCTCCGTTCTCCCGCTATGTCCCCCGATATTTTCGCTGACTTGGTTATACTAGGAGGAGTCTGCCCTGTTTCTCCCTGGGCGTTCCTTCTCCCAGGCTGTGAGCTCTGCACTGCGATTGGACAGTGCTACAGCCAGGGAGAAGGAACACCCAGGGAGAAACAGGGCAGACTCCTCCCAGCATAACCAATTCAGCAAAAATACCGGAGGACATAGCGGGAGAACGGGGCGGTGCCCCGGAATAATAGTAAGTGCAGTCAGATCCCGGGGCACCGCTCTACAGAGCCTGATAGTTATCTTACAATGTTTGGACCGATGAAAGGTCCTCTTTAACAAAAATACAGTTGTTTTTTGCTTTTTTTGCAGGGGGAATAAGCTCAAGACTCTTCAATTTTGGTTTTACCTATGTAGAAATAAAATTTAAAATAGGGACTCTCACCAGGAGACAATTATACTGCAGCACTGCCTACCTTCTACCACATGGCACTTTAAAAATATTTATTGATAGTGTCATTCAGAAAAACCTAAGACACACGCTAGCGTGCTGATAGAAGTGTCATTCTGTGATTAAACCTATAACTGTCACACAGCGCAAAAAAAACAGGTCTCACATCTCTATTCAACCAAATCTGCACAGTTTTAGCTGGTCAAGTTATTTGTAGTGACCGTCAAAGCAGACTTTTTGTTCTGGGTTGAAAAAGCATTCCCAAATTTGCCATTCTGAAAATAACTAGTTTGTGGTATTTCAGGCCTACTTGAAATCTATCCCAAAAAGAAAATCTTACATTGAAGTTATTGATAGTGTCATTCAGAAAAACCTAAGACACACGCTAGCGTGCTGATAGAAGTGTCATTCTGTGATTAAACCTATAACTGTCACACAGCGCAAAAAAAAAACAGGTCTCACATCTCTATTCAACCAAATCTGCACAGTTTTAGCTGGTCAAGTTATTTGTAGTGACCTTCAAAGCAGACTTTTTGTTCTGGGTTGAAAAAGCATTCCCAAATTTGCCATTCTCAAAATTGTGGTGAACGGGAACAATGAGGAAAACATCTAATAAGGGACGCAGACGCGGACGTGGACATGGTCGTGGTGGTGTTAGTGGACCCTCTGGTGCTGGGAGAGGACATGGCCGTTCTGCCACAGCCACACGTCCTAGTGAACCAACTACCTCAGGTCCCAGTAGCCAGCAGAATTTACAGCGATATTTGTTGGGGCCCAATGCCGTTCTAAGGATGGTAAGGCCTGAGCAGGTACAGGCATTAGTCAATTGGGTGGCCGACAGTGGATCCAGCACGTTCACATTATCTCCCACCCAGTCTTCTGCAGAAAGCGCACAGATAACGCATGCAAACCAAGCCCATCGGTCTGTCACATCACCCCCATGCATATCAGGGAAACTGTCTGAGCCTCAAGTTATGCAGCAGTCTCTTATGCTGTTTGAAGACTCTGCTGCCAGGGTTTCCCAAGGGCATCCACCTAGCCCTTCCCCAGGGGTGGAAGAGATAGAATGCACTAACGCACAACCACTTATTTTTCCTGATGATGAGGACATGGGAATACCACCTCAGCACGTCTCTGATAATGACGAAACACAGGTGCCAACTGCTGCGTCTTTCTGCAGTGTGCAGACTGAACAGGAGGTCAGGGATCAAGACTGGGTGGAAGACGATGCAGGGGACGATGAGGTCCTAGATCCCACATGGAATGAAGGTCGTGCCACTGACTTTCACAGTTCGGAGGAAGAGGCAGTGGTGAGACCGAGCCAACAGCGTAGCAAAAGAGGGAGCAGTGGGCAAAATCAGAACACCCGCCGCCAAGAGACTCCGCCTGCTACTGACCGCCGCCATCTGGGACCGAGCACCCCAAAGGCAGCTTCAAGGAGTTCCCTGGCATGGCACTTCTTCAAACAATGTGCTGACGACAAGACCCGAGTGGTTTGCACGCTGTGCCATCAGAGCCTGAAGCGAGGCATTAACGTTCTGAACCTTAGCACAACCTGCATGACCAGGCACCTGCATGCAAAGCATGAACTGCAGTGGAGTAAACACCTTAAAAACAAGGAAGTCACTCAGGCTCCCCCTGCTACCTCTTCTGCTGCTGCTGCCTCGGCCTCTTCTGCTGCTGCTGCCGCCGCCTCGGCCTCTTCCTCTGCCTCTGGAGGAACGTTGGCACCTGCCGCCCAGCAAACATGGGATGTACCACCAACACCACCACCTGCGTCACCAAGCATCTCAACCATGTCACACGGCAGCGTTCAGCTCTCCATCTCACAAACATTTGAGAGAAAGCGTAAATTCCCACCTAGCCACCCTCGATCCCTGGCCCTGAATGCCAGCATTTCTAAACTACTGGCCTATGAAATGCTGTCATTTAGGCTGGTGGACACACACAGCTTCAAACAGCTCATGTCACTTGCTGTCCCACAGTATGTTGTTCCCAGCCGCCACTACTTCTCCAAGAGTGCCGTGCCTTCCCTGCACAAACAAGTGTCCGATAAAATCAAGTGTGCACTGCGCAACGCCATCTGTGGCAAGGTCCACCTAACCACAGATACGTGGACCAGTAAGCACGGCCAGGGACGCTATATCTCCCTAACTGCACACTGGGTAAATGTAGTGGCGGCTGGGCCCCAGGCGGAGAGCTGTTTGGCGCACGTCCTTCCGCCGCCAAGGATCGCAGGGCAACATTCTTTGCCTCCTGTCTCCTCCTCCTCCTACTCAGCTTCCTCCTCCTCTTCTTCCACCTGCTCATCCAGTCAGCCACACACCTTCACCACCAACTTCAGCACAGCACGGGGTAAACGTCAGCAGGCCATTCTGAAACTCATATGTTTGGGGGACAGGCCCCACACCGCACAGGAGTTGTGGCGGGGTATAGAACAACAGACCGATGAGTGGTTGCTGCCGGTGAGCCTCAAGCCCGGCCTGGTGGTGTGCGATAATGGGCGAAATCTCGTTGCAGCTCTGGGACTAGCCGGTTTGACGCACATCCCTTGCCTGGCGCATGTGCTGAATTTGGTGGTGCAGAAGTTCATTCGCAACTACCCCGACATGTCAGAGCTGCTGCATAAAGTGCGGGCCGTCTGTTCGCGCTACCGGCGTTCACACCCTGCCGCTGCTCGCCTGTCTGCGCTACAGCGTAACTTCGGCCTTCCCGCTCACAGCCTCATATGCGACGTACCCACCAGGTGGAACTCCACCTTGCATATGCTGGACAGACTGTGCGAGCAGCAGCAGGCCATAGTGGAGTTTCAGCTGCAGCACGCACGGGTCAGTCGCACTGCGGATCAGACACACTTCACCACCAATGACTGGGCCTCCATGCGAGACCTGTGTGCCCTGTTGCGCTGTTTCGAGTACTCCACCAACATGGCCAGTGGCGATGACGCCGTTATCAGCGTTACAATACCACTTCTATGTCTCCTTGAGAAAACACTTAGGGCGATGATGGAAGAGGAGGTGGCCCAGGAGGAAGAGGAGGAAGAGGGGTAATTTTTAGCACTTTCAGGCCAGTCTCTTCAAAGTGACTCAGAGGGAGGTTTTTTGCAACACCAGAGGCCAGGTACAAATGTGGCCAGACAGGGCCCACTACTGGAGGACGAGGAGGACGAGGATGAGGAGGAGGTGGAGGAGGATGAGGATGAAGCATGTTCACAGCGGGGTGGCACCCAAAGCAGCTCGGGCCCATCACTGGTGCGTGGCTGGGGGGAAACACAGGACGATGACGATACGCCTCCCACAGAGGACAGCTTGTCCTTACCTCTGGGCAGCCTGGCACACATGAGCGACTACATGCTGCAGTGCCTGCGCAACGACAGCAGAGTTGCCCACATTTTAACGTGTGCGGAATACTGGGTTGCCACCCTGCTGGATCCCCGGTACAAAGACAATGTGCCCACCTTACTTCCTACACTGGAGCGTGATAGGAAGATGCGCGAGTACAAGCGCACGTTGGTAGACGCGCTACTGAGAGCATTCCCAAATGTCATAAGGGAACCAGTGGAAGCCCAAGGCGAAGGCAGAGGAGGAGCAAGAGGTCGCCAACGCAGCTGTGTCACGGCCAGCTCCTCTGAGGGCAGGGTTAGCATGGCAGAGATGTGGAAAGGTTTTGTCACCACGCCACAGCTAACTGCACCACCACCTGATACGGAACGTGTTAGCAGGAGGCAACATTTCACTAACATGGTGGAACAGTACCTGTGCACACCCCTCCACGTACTGACTGATGGTTCGGCCCCATTCAACTTCTGGGTCTCCAAATTGTCCACGTGGCCAGAGCTAGCCTTTTATGCCTTGGAGGTGCTGGCCTGCCCGGCGGCCAGCGTTTTGTCTGAACGTGTATTCAGCACGGCAGGGGGCGTCATTACAGACAAACGCAGCCGCCTGTCTACAGCCAATGTGGACAAGCTGACGTTCATAAAATGAACCAGGCATGGATCCCACAGGACCTGTCCATCCCTTGTGCAGATTAGATATTAACAACCTCCCCTTAACAATATATTATTCTACTCCAGGGCACTTCCCTCATGTGTGACAGTGGCCTGTTCCAGTGGTGGGTGACGTGAAGCCTGATTCTCTGCTATGACATGAAGACAGATTCTGCGCTGACATAAGGCCAGATTCTCTGTTACGGGACCGCTCTCCTCTGTCTGGGTGCCGGGGCCTAAATGTGTGACAGTGGCCTGTTCCAGTGGTGGGTGACGTGAAGCCTGATTCTCTGCTATGACATGAATACAGATTCTGCGCTGACATAAGGCCAGATTCTCTGTTACGGGACCTCTCTCCTCTGCCTGGGTGCCTGGGCCTAAATGTGTGACAGTGGCCTGTTCCAGTGGTGGGTGACGTGAAGCCTGATTCTCTGCTATGACATGAATACAGATTCTGCGCTGACATAAGGCCAGATTCTCTGTTACGGGACCTCTCTCCTCTGCCTGGGTGCCTGGGCCTAAATGTGTGACAGTGGCCTGTTCCAGTGGTGGGTGACGTGAAGCCTGATTCTCTGCTATGACATGAAGACAGATTCTGCGCTGACATAAGGCCAGATTCTCTGTTACGGGACCGCTCTCCTCTGTCTGGGTGCCGGGGCCTAAATGTGTGACAGTGGCCTGTTCCAGTGGTGGGTGACGTGAAGCCTGATTCTCTGCTATGACATGAATACAGATTCTGCGCTGACATAAGGCCAGATTCTCTGTTACGGGACCTCTCTCCTCTGCCTGGGTGCCTGGGCCTAAATGTGTGACAGTGGCCTGTTCCAGTGGTGGGTGACGTGAAGCCTGATTCTCTGCTATGACATGAAGACAGATTCTGCGCTGACATAAGGCCAGATTCTCTGTTACGGGACCGCTCTCCTCTGTCTGGGTGCCGGGGCCTAAATGTGTGACAGTGGCCTGTTCCAGTGGTGGGTGACGTGAAGCCTGATTCTCTGCTATGACATGAATACAGATTCTGCGCTGACATAAGGCCAGATTCTCTGTTACGGGACCTCTCTCCTCTGCCTGGGTGCCTGGGCCTAAATGTGTGACAGTGGCCTGTTCCAGTGGTGGGTGACGTGAAGCCTGATTCTCTGCTATGACATGAAGACAGATTCTGCGCTGACATAAGGCCAGATTCTCTGTTACGGGACCTCTCTCCTCTGCCTGGGTGCCTGGGCCTAAATGTGTGACAGTGGCCTGTTCCAGTGGTGGGTGACGTGAAGCCTGATTCTCTGCTATGACATGAAGACAGATTCTGCGCTGACATAAGGCCAGATTCTCTGTTACGGGACCGCTCTCCTCTGCCTGGGTGCCTGGGCCTAAATGTGTGACAGTGGCCTGTTCCAGTGGTGGGTGACGTGAAGCCTGATTCTCTGCTATGACATGAATACAGATTCTGCGCTGACATAAGGCCAGATTCTCTGTTACGGGACCTCTCTCCTCTGCCTGGGTGCCTGGGCCTAAATGTGTGACAGTGGCCTGTTCCAGTGGTGGGTGACGTGAAGCCTGATTCTCTGCTATGACATGAAGACAGATTCTGCGCTGACATAAGGCCAGATTCTCTGTTACGGGACCGCTCTCCTCTGTCTGGGTGCCGGGGCCTAAATGTGTGACAGTGGCCTGTTCCAGTGGTGGGTGACGTGAAGCCTGATTCTCTGCTATGACATGAAGACAGATTCTGTGCTGACATCAGGCCAGATTCTCTGTTACGGGACCTCTCTCCTCTGCCTGGGTGCCTGGGCCTAAATGTGTGACAGTGGCCTGTTCCAGTGGTGGGTGACGTGAAGCCTGATTCTCTGCTATGACATGAAGACAGATTCTGCGCTGACATAAGGCCAGATTCTCTGTTACGGGACCGCTCTCCTCTGTCTGGGTGCCGGGGCCTAAATGTGTGACAGTGGCCTGTTCCAGTGGTGGGTGACGTGAAGCCTGATTCTCTGCTATGACATGAAGACAGATTCTGCGCTGACATAAGGCCAGATTCTCTGTTACGGGACCTCTCTCCTCTGCCTGGGTGCCTGGGCCTAAATGTGTGACAGTGGCCTGTTCCAGTGGTGGGTGACGTGAAGCCTGATTCTCTGCTATGACATGAAGACAGATTCTGCGCTGACATAAGGCCAGATTCTCTGTTACGGGACCGCTCTCCTCTGTCTGGGTGCCGGGGCCTAAATGTGTGACAGTGGCCTGTTCCAGTGGTGGGTGACGTGAAGCCTGATTCTCTGCTATGACATGAAGACAGATTCTGTGCTGACATCAGGCCAGATTCTCTGTTACGGGACCTCTCTCCTCTGCCTGGGTGCCTGGGCCTAAATGTGTGACAGTGGCCTGTTCCAGTGGTGGGTGACGTGAAGCCTGATTCTCTGCTATGACATGAAGACAGATTCTGCGCTGACATAAGGCCAGATTCTCTGTTACGGGACCGCTCTCCTCTGTCTGGGTGCCGGGGCCTAAATGTGTGACAGTGGCCTGTTCCAGTGGTGGGTGACGTGAAGCCTGATTCTCTGCTATGACATGAAGACAGATTCTGTGCTGACATCAGGCCAGATTCTCTGTTACGGGACCTCTCTCCTCTGCCTGGGTGTTGGGGCCTAAATGTGTGACAGTGGCCTGTTCCAGTGGTGGGTGACGTGAAGCCTGATTCTCTGCTATGACATGAAGACAGATTCTGTGCTGACATCAGGCCAGATTCTCTGTTACGGGACCTCTCTCCTCTGCCTGGGTGCCTGGGCCTAAATGTGTGACAGTGGCCTGTTCCAGTGGTGGGTGACGTGAAGCCTGATTCTCTGCTATGACATGAAGACAGATTCTGCGCTGACATAAGGCCAGATTCTCTGTTACGGGACCTCTCTCCTCTGCCTGGGTGCCGGGGCCTAAATGTGTGACAGTGGCCTGTTCCAGTGGTGGGTGACGTGAAGCCTGATTCTCTGCTATGACATAAATACAGATTCTGCGCTGACATAAGGCCAGATTCTCTGTTACGGGACCGCTCTCCTCTGTCTGGGTGCCGGGGCCTAAATGTGTGACAGTGGCCTGTTCCAGTGGTGGGTGACGTGAAGCCTGATTCTCTGCTATGACATGAAGACAGATTCTGTGCTGACATCAGGCCAGATTCTCTGTTACGGGACCTCTCTCCTCTGCCTGGGTGTTGGGGCCTAAATGTGTGACAGTGGCCTGTTCCAGTGGTGGGTGACGTGAAGCCTGATTCTCTGCTATGACATGAAGACAGATTCTGCGCTGACATAAGGCCAGATTCTCTGTTACGGGACCGCTCTCCTCTGTCTGGGTGCCGGGGCCTAAATGTGTGACAGTGGCCTGTTCCAGTGGTGGGTGACGTGAAGCCTGATTCTCTGCTATGACATGAAGACAGATTCTGCGCTGACATAAGGCCAGATTCTCTGTTACGGGACCTCTCTCCTCTGCCTGGGTGCCTGGGCCTAAATGTGTGACAGTGGCCTGTTCCAGTGGTGGGTGACGTGAAGCCTGATTCTCTGCTATGACATGAATACAGATTCTGCGCTGACATAAGGCCAGATTCTCTGTTACGGGACCGCTCTCCTCTGTCTGGGTGCCGGGGCCTAAATGTGTGACAGTGGCCTGTTCCAGTGGTGGGTGACGTGAAGCCTGATTCTCTGCTATGACATGAAGACAGATTCTGCGCTGACATAAGGCCAGATTCTCTGTTACGGGACCTCTCTCCTCTGCCTGGGTGCCTGGGGCCTAAATGTGTGACAGTGGCCTGTTCCAGTGGTGGGTGACGTGAAGCCTGATTCTCTGCTATGACATGAAGACAGATTCTGCGCTGACATAAGGCCAGATTCTCTGTTACGGGACCGCTCTCCTCTGTCTGGGTGCCGGGGCCTAAATGTGTGACAGTGGCCTGTTCCAGTGGTGGGTGACGTGAAGCCTGATTCTCTGCTATGACATGAATACAGATTCTGCGCTGACATAAGGCCAGATTCTCTGTTACGGGACCTCTCTCCTCTGCCTGGGTGCCGGGGCCTAAATGTGTGACAGTGGCCTGTTCCAGTGGTGGGTGACGTGAAGCCTGATTCTCTGCTATGACATGAAGACAGATTCTGCGCTGACATAAGGCCAGATTCTCTGTTACGGGACCGCTCTCCTCTGTCTGGGTGCCGGGGCCTAAATGTGTGACAGTGGCCTGTTCCAGTGGTGGGTGACGTGAAGCCTGATTCTCTGCTATGACATGAAGACAGATTCTGTGCTGACATCAGGCCAGATTCTCTGTTACGGGACCGCTCTCCTCTGTCTGGGTGCCGGGGCCTAAATGTGTGACAGTGGCCTGTTCCAGTGGTGGGTGACGTGAAGCCTGATTCTCTGCTATGACATGAATACAGATTCTGCGCTGACATAAGGCCAGATTCTCTGTTACGGGACCTCTCTCCTCTGCCTGGGTGCCTGGGCCTAAATGTGTGACAGTGGCCTGTTCCAGTGGTGGGTGACGTGAAGCCTGATTCTCTGCTATGACATGAAGACAGATTCTGCGCTGACATAAGGCCAGATTCTCTGTTACGGGACCGCTCTCCTCTGCCTGGGTGCCGGGGCCTAAATGTGTGACAGTGGCCTGTTCCAGTGGTGGGTGACGTGAAGCCTGATTCTCTGCTATGACATGAAGACAGATTCTGCGCTGACATAAGGCCAGATTCTCTGTTACGGGACCGCTCTCCTCTGTCTGGGTGCCGGGGCCTAAATGTGTGACAGTGGCCTGTTCCAGTGGTGGGTGACATGAAGCCTGATTCTCTGCTATGACATGAAGACAGATTCTGTGCTGACATCAGGCCAGATTCTCTGTTACGGGACCTCTCTCCTCTGCCTGGGTGTTGGGGCCTAAATGTGTGACAGTGGCCTGTTCCAGTGGTGGGTGACGTGAAGCCTGATTCTCTGCTATGACATGAAGACAGATTCTGCGCTGACATAAGGCCAGATTCTCTGTTACGGGACCGCTCTCCTCTGTCTGGGTGCCGGGGCCTAAATGTGTGACAGTGGCCTGTTCCAGTGGTGGGTGACGTGAAGCCTGATTCTCTGCTATGACATGAATACAGATTCTGCGCTGACATAAGGCCAGATTCTCTGTTACGGGACCTCTCTCCTCTGCCTGGGTGCCTGGGCCTAAATGTGTGACAGTGGCCTGTTCCAGTGGTGGGTGACGTGAAGCCTGATTCTCTGCTATGACATGAATACAGATTCTGCGCTGACATAAGGCCAGATTCTCTGTTACGGGAGCGCTCTCCTCTGTCTGGGTGCCGGGGCCTAAATGTGTGACAGTGGCCTGTTCCAGTGGTGGGTGACGTGAAGCCTGATTCTCTGCTATGACATGAAGACAGATTCTGTGCTGACATCAGGCCAGATTCTCTGTTACGGGACCTCTCTCCTCTGCCTGGGTGCCTGGGCCTAAATGTGTGACAGTGGCCTGTTCCAGTGGTGGGTGACGTGAAGCCTGATTCTCTGCTATGACATGAAGACAGATCCTGCGCTGACATAAGGCCAGATTCTCTGTTACGGGACCGCTCTCCTCTGTCTGGGTGCCGGGGCCTAAATGTGTGACAGTGGCCTGTTCCAGTGGTGGGTGACGTGAAGCCTGATTCTCTGCTATGACATGAATACAGATTCTGCGCTGACATAAGGCCAGATTCTCTGTTACGGGACCTCTCTCCTCTGCCTGGGTGCCTGGGCCTAAATGTGTGACAGTGGCCTGTTCCAGTGGTGGGTGACGTGAAGCCTGATTCTCTGCTATGACATGAAGACAGATTCTGCGCTGACATAAGGCCAGATTCTCTGTTACGGGACCGCTCTCCTCTGTCTGGGTGCCGGGGCCTAAATGTGTGACAGTGGCCTGTTCCAGTGGTGGGTGACGTGCAGCCTGATTCTCTGCTATGACATGAAGACAGATTCTGTGCTGACATCAGGCCAGATTCTCTGTTACGGGACCTCTCTCCTCTGCCTGGGTGCCTGGGCCTAAATGTGTGACAGTGGCCTGTTCCAGTGGTGGGTGACGTGAAGCCTGATTCTCTGCTATGACATGAAGACAGATTCTGCGCTGACATAAGGCCAGATTCTCTGTTACGGGACCGCTCTCCTCTCTCTGGGTGCCGGGGCCTAAATGTGTGACAGTGGCCTGTTCCAGTGGTGGGTGACGTGAAGCCTGATTCTCTGCTATGACATAAATACAGATTCTGCGCTGACATAAGGCCAGATTCTCTGTTACGGGACCTCTCTCCTCTGCCTGGGTGCCTGGGCCTAAAAGTGTGACAGTGGCCTGTTCCAGTGGTGGGTGATGTGAAGCCTGATTCTCTGCTATGACATGAAGACAGATTCTGCGCTGACATAAGGCCAGATTCTCTGTTACGGGACCGCTCTCCTCTGTCTGGGTGCCGGGGCCTAAATGTGTGACAGTGGCCTGTTCCAGTGGTGGGTGACATGAAGCCTGATTCTCTGCTATGACATGAAGACAGATTCTGTGCTGACATCAGGCCAGATTCTCTGTTACGGGACCTCTCTCCTCTGCCTGGGTGCCGGGGCCTAAATGTGTGACAGTGGCCTGTTCCAGTGGTGGGTGACGTGAAGCCTGATTCTCTGCTATGACATGAAGACAGATTCTGCGCTGACATAAGGCCAGATTCTCTGTTACGGGACCGCTCTCCTCTGTCTGGGTGCCGGGGCCTAAATGTGTGACAGTGGCCTGTTCCAGTGGTGGGTGACGTAAAGCCTGATTCTCTGCTATGACATGAAGACAGATTCTGTGCTGACATCAGGCCAGATTCTCTGTTACGGGACCTCTCTCCTCTGCCTGGGTGTTGGGGCCTAAATGTGTGACAGTGGCCTGTTCCAGTGGTGGGTGACGTGAAGCCTGATTCTCTGCTATGACATGAAGACAGATTCTGTGCTGACATCAGGCCAGATTCTCTGTTACGGGACCTCTCTCCTCTGCCTGGGTGCCTGGGCCTAAATGTGTGACAGTGGCCTGTTCCAGTGGTGGGTGACGTGAAGCCTGATTCTCTGCTATGACATGAAGACAGATTCTGCGCTGACATAAGGCCAGATTCTCTGTTACGGGACCGCTCTCCTCTCTCTGGGTGCCGGGGCCTAAATGTGTGACAGTGGCCTGTTCCAGTGGTGGGTGACGTGAAGCCTGATTCTCTGCTATGACATAAATACAGATTCTGCGCTGACATAAGGCCAGATTCTCTGTTACGGGACCGCTCTCCTCTGTCTGGGTGCCGGGGCCTAAATGTGTGACAGTGGCCTGTTCCAGTGGTGGGTGACATGAAGCCTGATTCTCTGCTATGACATGAAGACAGATTCTGTGCTGACATCAGGCCAGATTCTCTGTTACGGGACCTCTCTCCTCTGCCTGGGTGTTGGGGCCTAAATGTGTGACAGTGGCCTGTTCCAGTGGTGGGTGACGTGAAGCCTGATTCTCTGCTATGACATGAAGACAGATTCTGCGCTGACATAAGGCCAGATTCTCTGTTACGGGACCGCTCTCCTCTGTCTGGGTGCCGGGGCCTAAATGTGTGACAGTGGCCTGTTCCAGTGGTGGGTGACGTGAAGCCTGATTCTCTGCTATGACATGAATACAGATTCTGCGCTGACATAAGGCCAGATTCTCTGTTACGGGACCTCTCTCCTCTGCCTGGGTGCCTGGGCCTAAATGTGTGACAGTGGCCTGTTCCAGTGGTGGGTGACGTGAAGCCTGATTCTCTGCTATGACATGAATACAGATTCTGCGCTGACATAAGGCCAGATTCTCTGTTACGGGAGCGCTCTCCTCTGTCTGGGTGCCGGGGCCTAAATGTGTGACAGTGGCCTGTTCCAGTGGTGGGTGACGTGAAGCCTGATTCTCTGCTATGACATGAAGACAGATTCTGTGCTGACATCAGGCCAGATTCTCTGTTACGGGACCTCTCTCCTCTGCCTGGGTGCCTGGGCCTAAATGTGTGACAGTGGCCTGTTCCAGTGGTGGGTGACGTGAAGCCTGATTCTCTGCTATGACATGAAGACAGATCCTGCGCTGACATAAGGCCAGATTCTCTGTTACGGGACCGCTCTCCTCTGTCTGGGTGCCGGGGCCTAAATGTGTGACAGTGGCCTGTTCCAGTGGTGGGTGACGTGAAGCCTGATTCTCTGCTATGACATGAATACAGATTCTGCGCTGACATAAGGCCAGATTCTCTGTTACGGGACCTCTCTCCTCTGCCTGGGTGCCTGGGCCTAAATGTGTGACAGTGGCCTGTTCCAGTGGTGGGTGACGTGAAGCCTGATTCTCTGCTATGACATGAAGACAGATTCTGCGCTGACATAAGGCCAGATTCTCTGTTACGGGACCGCTCTCCTCTGTCTGGGTGCCGGGGCCTAAATGTGTGACAGTGGCCTGTTCCAGTGGTGGGTGACGTGAAGCCTGATTCTCTGCTATGACATGAAGACAGATTCTGTGCTGACATCAGGCCAGATTCTCTGTTACGGGACCTCTCTCCTCTGCCTGGGTGCCTGGGCCTAAATGTGTGACAGTGGCCTGTTCCAGTGGTGGGTGACGTGAAGCCTGATTCTCTGCTATGACATGAAGACAGATTCTGCGCTGACATAAGGCCAGATTCTCTGTTACGGGACCGCTCTCCTCTCTCTGGGTGCCGGGGCCTAAATGTGTGACAGTGGCCTGTTCCAGTTGTGGGTGACGTGAAGCCTGATTCTCTGCTATGACATAAATACAGATTCTGCGCTGACATAAGGCCAGATTCTCTGTTACGGGACCTCTCTCCTCTGCCTGGGTGCCTGGGCCTAAATGTGTGACAGTGGCCTGTTCCAGTGGTGGGTGATGTGAAGCCTGATTCTCTGCTATGACATGAAGACAGATTCTGCGCTGACATAAGGCCAGATTCTCTGTTACGGGACCGCTCTCCTCTGTCTGGGTGCCGGGGCCTAAATGTGTGACAGTGGCCTGTTCCAGTGGTGGGTGACATGAAGCCTGATTCTCTGCTATGACATGAAGACAGATTCTGTGCTGACATCAGGCCAGATTCTCTGTTACGGGACCTCTCTCCTCTGCCTGGGTGCCGGGGCCTAAATGTGTGACAGTGGCCTGTTCCAGTGGTGGGTGACGTGAAGCCTGATTCTCTGCTATGACATGAAGACAGATTCTGCGCTGACATAAGGCCAGATTCTCTGTTACGGGACCGCTCTCCTCTCTCTGGGTGCCGGGGCCTAAATGTGTGACAGTGGCCTGTTCCAGTGGTGGGTGACGTGAAGCCTGATTCTCTGCTATGACATAAATACAGATTCTGCGCTGACATAAGGCCAGATTCTCTGTTACGGGACCGCTCTCCTCTGTCTGGGTGCCGGGGCCTAAATGTGTGACAGTGGCCTGTTCCAGTGGTGGGTGACATGAAGCCTGATTCTCTGCTATGACATGAAGACAGATTCTGTGCTGACATCAGGCCAGATTCTCTGTTACGGGACCTCTCTCCTCTGCCTGGGTGTTGGGGCCTAAATGTGTGACAGTGGCCTGTTCCAGTGGTGGGTGACGTGAAGCCTGATTCTCTGCTATGACATGAAGACAGATTCTGTGCTGACATCAGGCCAGATTCTCTGTTACGGGACCTCTCTCCTCTGCCTGGGTGCCTGGGCCTAAATGTGTGACAGTGGCCTGTTCCAGTGGTGGGTGACGTGAAGCCTGATTCTCTGCTATGACATGAATACAGATTCTGCGCTGACATAAGGCCAGATTCTCTGTTACGGGAGCGCTCTCCTCTGTCTGGGTGCCGGGGCCTAAATGTGTGACAGTGGCCTGTTCCAGTGGTGGGTGACGTGAAGCCTGATTCTCTGCTATGACATGAAGACAGATTCTGTGCTGACATCAGGCCAGATTCTCTGTTACGGGACCTCTCTCCTCTGCCTGGGTGCCTGGGCCTAAATGTGTGACAGTGGCCTGTTCCAGTGGTGGGTGACGTGAAGCCTGATTCTCTGCTATGACATGAAGACAGATCCTGCGCTGACATAAGGCCAGATTCTCTGTTACGGGACCGCTCTCCTCTGTCTGGGTGCCGGGGCCTAAATGTGTGACAGTGGCCTGTTCCAGTGGTGGGTGACGTGAAGCCTGATTCTCTGCTATGACATGAATACAGATTCTGCGCTGACATAAGGCCAGATTCTCTGTTACGGGACCTCTCTCCTCTGCCTGGGTGCCTGGGCCTAAATGTGTGACAGTGGCCTGTTCCAGTGGTGGGTGACGTGAAGCCTGATTCTCTGCTATGACATGAAGACAGATTCTGCGCTGACATAAGGCCAGATTCTCTGTTACGGGACCGCTCTCCTCTGTCTGGGTGCCGGGGCCTAAATGTGTGACAGTGGCCTGTTCCAGTGGTGGGTGACGTGAAGCCTGATTCTCTGCTATGACATGAAGACAGATTCTGTGCTGACATCAGGCCAGATTCTCTGTTACGGGACCTCTCTCCTCTGCCTGGGTGCCTGGGCCTAAATGTGTGACAGTGGCCTGTTCCAGTGGTGGGTGACGTGAAGCCTGATTCTCTGCTATGACATGAAGACAGATTCTGCGCTGACATAAGGCCAGATTCTCTGTTACGGGACCGCTCTCCTCTCTCTGGGTGCCGGGGCCTAAATGTGTGACAGTGGCCTGTTCCAGTGGTGGGTGACGTGAAGCCTGATTCTCTGCTATGACATAAATACAGATTCTGCGCTGACATAAGGCCAGATTCTCTGTTACGGGACCTCTCTCCTCTGCCTGGGTGCCTGGGCCTAAAAGTGTGACAGTGGCCTGTTCCAGTGGTGGGTGATGTGAAGCCTGATTCTCTGCTATGACATGAAGACAGATTCTGCGCTGACATAAGGCCAGATTCTCTGTTACGGGACCGCTCTCCTCTGTCTGGGTGCCGGGGCCTAAATGTGTGACAGTGGCCTGTTCCAGTGGTGGGTGACATGAAGCCTGATTCTCTGCTATGACATGAAGACAGATTCTGTGCTGACATCAGGCCAGATTCTCTGTTACGGGACCTCTCTCCTCTGCCTGGGTGCCGGGGCCTAAATGTGTGACAGTGGCCTGTTCCAGTGGTGGGTGACGTGAAGCCTGATTCTCTGCTATGACATGAAGACAGATTCTGCGCTGACATAAGGCCAGATTCTCTGTTACGGGACCGCTCTCCTCTGTCTGGGTGCCGGGGCCTAAATGTGTGACAGTGGCCTGTTCCAGTGGTGGGTGACGTAAAGCCTGATTCTCTGCTATGACATGAAGACAGATTCTGTGCTGACATCAGGCCAGATTCTCTGTTACGGGACCTCTCTCCTCTGCCTGGGTGTTGGGGCCTAAATGTGTGACAGTGGCCTGTTCCAGTGGTGGGTGACGTGAAGCCTGATTCTCTGCTATGACATGAAGACAGATTCTGTGCTGACATCAGGCCAGATTCTCTGTTACGGGACCTCTCTCCTCTGCCTGGGTGCCTGGGCCTAAATGTGTGACAGTGGCCTGTTCCAGTGGTGGGTGACGTGAAGCCTGATTCTCTGCTATGACATGAAGACAGATTCTGCGCTGACATAAGGCCAGATTCTCTGTTACGGGACCGCTCTCCTCTCCCTGGGTGCCGGGGCCTAAATGTGTGACAGTGGCCTGTTCCAGTGGTGGGTGACGTGAAGCCTGATTCTCTGCTATGACATAAATACAGATTCTGCGCTGACATAAGGCCAGATTCTCTGTTACGGGACCGCTCTCCTCTGTCTGGGTGCCGGGGCCTAAATGTGTGACAGTGGCCTGTTCCAGTGGTGGGTGACATGAAGCCTGATTCTCTGCTATGACATGAAGACAGATTCTGTGCTGACATCAGGCCAGATTCTCTGTTACGGGACCTCTCTCCTCTGCCTGGGTGTTGGGGCCTAAATGTGTGACAGTGGCCTGTTCCAGTGGTGGGTGACGTGAAGCCTGATTCTCTGCTATGACATGAAGACAGATTCTGCGCTGACATAAGGCCAGATTCTCTGTTACGGGACCGCTCTCCTCTGTCTGGGTGCCGGGGCCTAAATGTGTGACAGTGGCCTGTTCCAGTGGTGGGTGACGTGAAGCCTGATTCTCTGCTATGACATGAATACAGATTCTGCGCTGACATAAGGCCAGATTCTCTGTTACGGGACCTCTCTCCTCTGCCTGGGTGCCTGGGCCTAAATGTGTGACAGTGGCCTGTTCCAGTGGTGGGTGACGTGAAGCCTGATTCTCTGCTATGACATGAATACAGATTCTGCGCTGACATCAGGCCAGATTCTCTGTTACGGGACCTCTCTCCTCTGCCTGGGTGCCTGGGCCTAAATGTGTGACAGTGGCCTGTTCCAGTGGTGGGTGACGTGAAGCCTGATTCTCTGCTATGACATGAAGACAGATCCTGCGCTGACATAAGGCCAGATTCTCTGTTACGGGACCGCTCTCCTCTGTCTGGGTGCCGGGGCCTAAATGTGTGACAGTGGCCTGTTCCAGTGGTGGGTGACGTGAAGCCTGATTCTCTGCTATGACATGAAGACAGATCCTGCGCTGACATAAGGCCAGATTCTCTGTTACGGGACCTCTCTCCTCTGCCTGGGTGCCTGGGCCTAAATGTGTGACAGTGGCCTGTTCCAGTGGTGGGTGACGTGAAGCCTGATTCTCTGCTATGACATGAATACAGATTCTGCGCTGACATAAGGCCAGATTCTCTGTTACGGGACCTCTCTCCTCTGCCTGGGTGCCTGGGCCTAAATGTGTGACAGTGGCCTGTTCCAGTGGTGGGTGACGTGAAGCCTGATTCTCTGCTATGACATGAAGACAGATTCTGCGCTGACATAAGGCCAGATTCTCTGTTACGGGACCGCTCTCCTCTGTCTGGGTGCCGGGGCCTAAATGTGTGACAGTGGCCTGTTCCAGTGGTGGGTGACGTGAAGCCTGATTCTCTGCTATGACATGAAGACAGATTCTGTGCTGACATCAGGCCAGATTCTCTGTTACGGGACCGCTCTCCTCTCTCTGGGTGCCGGGGCCTAAATGTGTGACAGTGGCCTGTTCCAGTGGTGGGTGACGTGAAGCCTGATTCTCTGCTATGACATAAATACAGATTCTGCGCTGACATAAGGCCAGATTCTCTGTTACGGGACCTCTCTCCTCTGCCTGGGTGCCTGGGCCTAAATGTGTGACAGTGGCCTGTTCCAGTGGTGGGTGATGTGAAGCCTGATTCTCTGCTATGACATGAAGACAGATTCTGCGCTGACATAAGGCCAGATTCTCTGTTACGGGACCGCTCTCCTCTGTCTGGGTGCCGGGGCCTAAATGTGTGACAGTGGCCTGTTCCAGTGGTGGGTGACATGAAGCCTGATTCTCTGCTATGACATGAAGACAGATTCTGTGCTGACATCAGGCCAGATTCTCTGTTACGGGACCTCTCTCCTCTGCCTGGGTGCCGGGGCCTAAATGTGTGACAGTGGCCTGTTCCAGTGGTGGGTGACGTGAAGCCTGATTCTCTGCTATGACATGAAGACAGATTCTGCGCTGACATAAGGCCAGATTCTCTGTTACGGGACCGCTCTCCTCTGTCTGGGTGCCGGGGCCTAAATGTGTGACAGTGGCCTGTTCCAGTGGTGGGTGACGTGAAGCCTGATTCTCTGCTATGACATGAAGACAGATTCTGTGCTGACATCAGGCCAGATTCTCTGTTACGGGACCTCTCTCCTCTGCCTGGGTGCCTGGGCCTAAATGTGTGACAGTGGCCTGTTCCAGTGGTGGGTGACGTGAAGCCTGATTCTCTGCTATGACATGAAGACAGATTCTGCGCTGACATAAGGCCAGATTCTCTGTTACGGGACCGCTCTCCTCTCTCTGGGTGCCGGGGCCTAAATGTGTGACAGTGGCCTGTTCCAGTGGTGGGTGACGTGAAGCCTGATTCTCTGCTATGACATAAATACAGATTCTGCGCTGACATAAGGCCAGATTCTCTGTTACGGGACCGCTCTCCTCTGTCTGGGTGCCGGGGCCTAAATGTGTGACAGTGGCCTGTTCCAGTGGTGGGTGACATGAAGCCTGATTCTCTGCTATGACATGAAGACAGATTCTGTGCTGACATCAGGCCAGATTCTCTGTTACGGGACCTCTCTCCTCTGCCTGGGTGTTGGGGCCTAAATGTGTGACAGTGGCCTGTTCCAGTGGTGGGTGACGTGAAGCCTGATTCTCTGCTATGACATGAAGACAGATTCTGCGCTGACATAAGGCCAGATTCTCTGTTACGGGACCGCTCTCCTCTCTCTGGGTGCCGGGGCCTAAATGTGTGACAGTGGCCTGTTCCAGTGGTGGGTGACGTGAAGCCTGATTCTCTGCTATGACATAAATACAGATTCTGCGCTGACATAAGGCCAGATTCTCTGTTACGGGACCTCTCTCCTCTGCCTGGGTGCCTGGGCCTAAATGTGTGACAGTGGCCTGTTCCAGTGGTGGGTGATGTGAAGCCTGATTCTCTGCTATGACATGAAGACAGATTCTGCGCTGACATAAGGCCAGATTCTCTGTTACGGGACCGCTCTCCTCTGTCTGGGTGCCGGGGCCTAAATGTGTGACAGTGGCCTGTTCCAGTGGTGGGTGACATGAAGCCTGATTCTCTGCTATGACATGAAGACAGATTCTGTGCTGACATCAGGCCAGATTCTCTGTTACGGGACCTCTCTCCTCTGCCTGGGTGCCGGGGCCTAAATGTGTGACAGTGGCCTGTTCCAGTGGTGGGTGACGTGAAGCCTGATTCTCTGCTATGACATGAAGACAGATTCTGCGCTGACATAAGGCCAGATTCTCTGTTACGGGACCGCTCTCCTCTCTCTGGGTGCCGGGGCCTAAATGTGTGACAGTGGCCTGTTCCAGTGGTGGGTGACGTGAAGCCTGATTCTCTGCTATGACATAAATACAGATTCTGCGCTGACATAAGGCCAGATTCTCTGTTACGGGACCGCTCTCCTCTGTCTGGGTGCCGGGGCCTAAATGTGTGACAGTGGCCTGTTCCAGTGGTGGGTGACATGAAGCCTGATTCTCTGCTATGACATGAAGACAGATTCTGTGCTGACATCAGGCCAGATTCTCTGTTACGGGACCTCTCTCCTCTGCCTGGGTGTTGGGGCCTAAATGTGTGACAGTGGCCTGTTCCAGTGGTGGGTGACGTGAAGCCTGATTCTCTGCTATGACATGAAGACAGATTCTGCGCTGACATAAGGCCAGATTCTCTGTTACGGGACCGCTCTCCTCTGTCTGGGTGCCGGGGCCTAAATGTGTGACAGTGGCCTGTTCCAGTGGTGGGTGACGTGAAGCCTGATTCTCTGCTATGACATGAATACAGATTCTGCGCTGACATAAGGCCAGATTCTCTGTTACGGGACCTCTCTCCTCTGCCTGGGTGCCTGGGCCTAAATGTGTGACAGTGGCCTGTTCCAGTGGTGGGTGACGTGAAGCCTGATTCTCTGCTATGACATGAATACAGATTCTGCGCTGACATAAGGCCAGATTCTCTGTTACGGGAGCGCTCTCCTCTGTCTGGGTGCCGGGGCCTAAATGTGTGACAGTGGCCTGTTCCAGTGGTGGGTGACGTGAAGCCTGATTCTCTGCTATGACATGAAGACAGATTCTGTGCTGACATCAGGCCAGATTCTCTGTTACGGGACCTCTCTCCTCTGCCTGGGTGCCTGGGCCTAAATGTGTGACAGTGGCCTGTTCCAGTGGTGGGTGACGTGAAGCCTGATTCTCTGCTATGACATGAAGACAGATCCTGCGCTGACATAAGGCCAGATTCTCTGTTACGGGACCGCTCTCCTCTGTCTGGGTGCCGGGGCCTAAATGTGTGACAGTGGCCTGTTCCAGTGGTGGGTGACATGAAGCCTGATTCTCTGCTATGACATGAAGACAGATTCTGTGCTGACATCAGGCCAGATTCTCTGTTACGGGACCTCTCTCCTCTGCCTGGGTGTTGGGGCCTAAATGTGTGACAGTGGCCTGTTCCAGTGGTGGGTGACGTGAAGCCTGATTCTCTGCTATGACATGAAGACAGATTCTGCGCTGACATAAGGCCAGATTCTCTGTTACGGGACCGCTCTCCTCTGTCTGGGTGCCGGGGCCTAAATGTGTGACAGTGGCCTGTTCCAGTGGTGGGTGACGTGAAGCCTGATTCTCTGCTATGACATGAAGACAGATTCTGTGCTGACATCAGGCCAGATTCTCTGTTACGGGACCTCTCTCCTCTGCCTGGGTGCCTGGGCCTAAATGTGTGACAGTGGCCTGTTCCAGTGGTGGGTGACGTGAAGCCTGATTCTCTGCTATGACATGAAGACAGATTCTGCGCTGACATAAGGCCAGATTCTCTGTTACGGGACCGCTCTCCTCTCTCTGGGTGCCGGGGCCTAAATGTGTGACAGTGGCCTGTTCCAGTGGTGGGTGACGTGAAGCCTGATTCTCTGCTATGACATAAATACAGATTCTGCGCTGACATAAGGCCAGATTCTCTGTTACGGGACCTCTCTCCTCTGCCTGGGTGCCTGGGCCTAAATGTGTGACAGTGGCCTGTTCCAGTGGTGGGTGATGTGAAGCCTGATTCTCTGCTATGACATGAAGACAGATTCTGCGCTGACATAAGGCCAGATTCTCTGTTACGGGACCGCTCTCCTCTGTCTGGGTGCCGGGGCCTAAATGTGTGACAGTGGCCTGTTCCAGTGGTGGGTGACATGAAGCCTGATTCTCTGCTATGACATGAAGACAGATTCTGTGCTGACATCAGGCCAGATTCTCTGTTACGGGACCTCTCTCCTCTGCCTGGGTGCCGGGGCCTAAATGTGTGACAGTGGCCTGTTCCAGTGGTGGGTGACGTGAAGCCTGATTCTCTGCTATGACATGAAGACAGATTCTGCGCTGACATAAGGCCAGATTCTCTGTTACGGGACCGCTCTCCTCTGTCTGGGTGCCGGGGCCTAAATGTGTGACAGTGGCCTGTTCCAGTGGTGGGTGACGTGAAGCCTGATTCTCTGCTATGACATGAAGACAGATTCTGTGCTGACATCAGGCCAGATTCTCTGTTACGGGACCTCTCTCCTCTGCCTGGGTGCCTGGGCCTAAATGTGTGACAGTGGCCTGTTCCAGTGGTGGGTGACGTGAAGCCTGATTCTCTGCTATGACATGAAGACAGATTCTGCGCTGACATAAGGCCAGATTCTCTGTTACGGGACCGCTCTCCTCTCTCTGGGTGCCGGGGCCTAAATGTGTGACAGTGGCCTGTTCCAGTGGTGGGTGACGTGAAGCCTGATTCTCTGCTATGACATAAATACAGATTCTGCGCTGACATAAGGCCAGATTCTCTGTTACGGGACCGCTCTCCTCTGTCTGGGTGCCGGGGCCTAAATGTGTGACAGTGGCCTGTTCCAGTGGTGGGAGACATGAAGCCTGATTCTCTGCTATGACATGAAGACAGATTCTGTGCTGACATCAGGCCAGATTCTCTGTTACGGGACCTCTCTCCTCTGCCTGGGTGTTGGGGCCTAAATGTGTGACAGTGGCCTGTTCCAGTGGTGGGTGACGTGAAGCCTGATTCTCTGCTATGACATGAAGACAGATTCTGCGCTGACATAAGGCCAGATTCTCTGTTACGGGACCGCTCTCCTCTGTCTGGGTGCCGGGGCCTAAATGTGTGACAGTGGCCTGTTCCAGTGGTGGGTGACGTGAAGCCTGATTCTCTGCTATGACATGAATACAGATTCTGCGCTGACATAAGGCCAGATTCTCTGTTACGGGACCTCTCTCCTCTGCCTGGGTGCCTGGGCCTAAATGTGTGACAGTGGCCTGTTCCAGTGGTGGGTGACGTGAAGCCTGATTCTCTGCTATGACATGAATACAGATTCTGCGCTGACATAAGGCCAGATTCTCTGTTACGGGAGCGCTCTCCTCTGTCTGGGTGCCGGGGCCTAAATGTGTGACAGTGGCCTGTTCCAGTGGTGGGTGACGTGAAGCCTGATTCTCTGCTATGACATGAAGACAGATTCTGTGCTGACATCAGGCCAGATTCTCTGTTACGGGACCTCTCTCCTCTGCCTGGGTGCCTGGGCCTAAATGTGTGACAGTGGCCTGTTCCAGTGGTGGGTGACGTGAAGCCTGATTCTCTGCTATGACATGAAGACAGATCCTGCGCTGACATAAGGCCAGATTCTCTGTTACGGGACCGCTCTCCTCTGTCTGGGTGCCGGGGCCTAAATGTGTGACAGTGGCCTGTTCCAGTGGTGGGTGACGTGAAGCCTGATTCTCTGCTATGACATGAATACAGATTCTGCGCTGACATAAGGCCAGATTCTCTGTTACGGGACCTCTCTCCTCTGCCTGGGTGCCTGGGCCTAAATGTGTGACAGTGGCCTGTTCCAGTGGTGGGTGACGTGAAGCCTGATTCTCTGCTATGACATGAAGACAGATTCTGCGCTGACATAAGGCCAGATTCTCTGTTACGGGACCGCTCTCCTCTGTCTGGGTGCCGGGGCCTAAATGTGTGACAGTGGCCTGTTCCAGTGGTGGGTGACGTGAAGCCTGATTCTCTGCTATGACATGAAGACAGATTCTGTGCTGACATCAGGCCAGATTCTCTGTTACGGGACCTCTCTCCTCTGCCTGGGTGCCTGGGCCTAAATGTGTGACAGTGGCCTGTTCCAGTGGTGGGTGACGTGAAGCCTGATTCTCTGCTATGACATGAAGACAGATTCTGCGCTGACATAAGGCCAGATTCTCTGTTACGGGACCGCTCTCCTCTCTCTGGGTGCCGGGGCCTAAATGTGTGACAGTGGCCTGTTCCAGTGGTGGGTGACGTGAAGCCTGATTCTCTGCTATGACATAAATACAGATTCTGCGCTGACATAAGGCCAGATTCTCTGTTACGGGACCTCTCTCCTCTGCCTGGGTGCCTGGGCCTAAATGTGTGACAGTTGCCTGTTCCAGTGGTGGGTGATGTGAAGCCTGATTCTCTGCTATGACATGAAGACAGATTCTGCGCTGACATAAGGCCAGATTCTCTGTTACGGGACCGCTCTCCTCTGTCTGGGTGCCGGGGCCTAAATGTGTGACAGTGGCCTGTTCCAGTGGTGGGTGACATGAAGCCTGATTCTCTGCTATGACATGAAGACAGATTCTGTGCTGACATCAGGCCAGATTCTCTGTTACGGGACCTCTCTCCTCTGCCTGGGTGCCGGGGCCTAAATGTGTGACAGTGGCCTGTTCCAGTGGTGGGTGACGTGAAGCCTGATTCTCTGCTATGACATGAAGACAGATTCTGCGCTGACATAAGGCCAGATTCTCTGTTACGGGACCGCTCTCCTCTCTCTGGGTGCCGGGGCCTAAATGTGTGACAGTGGCCTGTTCCAGTGGTGGGTGACGTGAAGCCTGATTCTCTGCTATGACATGAATACAGATTCTGCGCTGACATAAGGCCAGATTCTCTGTTACGGGACCTCTCTCCTCTGCCTGGGTGCCTGGGCCTAAATGTGTGACAGTGGCCTGTTCCAGTGGTGGGTGACGTGAAGCCTGATTCTCTGCTATGACATGAAGACAGATTCTGCGCTGACATAAGGCCAGATTCTCTGTTACGGGGCCGCTCTCCTCTGTCTGGGTGGCGGGGCCTAAATGTGTGACAGTGGCCTGTTCCAGTGGTGGGTGACGTGAAGCCTGATTCTCTGCTATGACATGAAGACAGATTCTGTGCTGACATCAGGCCAGATTCTTTGTTACGGGACCTCTCTCCTCTGCCTGGGTGCCGGGGCCTAAATGTGTGACAGTGGCCTGTTCCAGTGGTGGGTGACGTGAAGCCTGATTCTCTGCTATGACATGAAGACTGATTCTGCGCTGACATGAAGCCAGATTCTCTGCTATGGCATGAAGAGACTGATTCTCTGCTGACATGAAGCCAGATTCTTTGCTATGGCATGAAGAGACTGATTCTCTGCTGACTTGAAGCCAGATTCTCTGCTATGGGACCTCTGTCCAATTGATATTGGTTCATTTTTATTTTTTTAATTTTAATTTTAATTCATTTCCCTATCCACATTTGTTTGCAGGGGATTTACCTACATGTTGCTGCCTTTTGCAGCCCTCTAGCTCTTTCCTGGGCTGTTTTACAGCCTTTTTAGTGCTTAAAAGTTCGGGTCCCCATTGACTTCTATGGGGTTCGGGTTCGGGACGAAGTTCGGATCGGGTTCGGATCCCGAACCCGAACATTTACGGGAAGTTCGGCCGAACTTCTCGAACCCGAACATCCAGGTGTTCGCTCAACTCTAATTGTAATACAAGTGTGCAACATGTCTTTTAAAATGTTATAATCCAGAGGGTAGCGTTTGAAATCTCTTAGTGAAAATATGTGAAATACTAGGCCGAAATCTGTGTCAGGGAATCTCCAGAACATTCAGTTATTTTTTTATAGTTTTTTTTTTTTGGGGGGGGGGTGTTGTTGGGGGGGGGGGGGGTGAAAAATAGCAATATGCATGTGTCTTACAATACAGGGTAGAGCCTTAAAATTTGAAAATTTAAATACAAGTCCAAAATTTGTGTCAGGGCATCTCCAGACAGTTCAATTTTTTTTGTTTTTTGCAAAATATAGCAACACAATGGTGCAACATGTGTCTTATAATACAGAGGGTAATAATTGAAATCTCTGAGTGATAATGTGCAATAGTAGGCCGAAATCTGTGTTACAGCATCTCCAGACAATTCAAGGTTTGTATTTTTGGGGGTTTGGGAAAATTGCAATATACTATACATGTGGAACAGAGGGTAGCATTTAAAATCTGAGTGAAAACACATGAAATACTAGTCCAAAATCAGGTTCAGGGCATCTCCAGACAGGTCAAGTGTTGGTGTGGAAGGTGGTGGAGAGGGAATAATCTGATAATAGGTTGACAACTGTTACACTTGAGAAATCTGTTTTCTGAACCACGCAACAATGATTTTGAGAGAAAAACATGTGATTTATACTAAAATGAGTGCCCTGATTCCAAATATGAACTCATAATTTGCCTGACACATCTAGATTTTAATCCCTTAAGGACCCTGGGATTTTCCATTTTTGCATTTTCGTTTTTCACTCCCCTCCTTCCCATAGTCCTAACTTTTTTATTTTTCCATTCACATAGCCTTATGAGAGCCTATTTTTTGCGGGACAAGTTGTACTTTCTAATGGCACCATTTACAGTTGCATACCATGTAGTAGGAAGCGGGGAAAAATTCCAAATTGCGTAGAATTGGGAAAAAATGCAATTCTGATAAAGGTTTTTATTTTTTTATTTTATTTTTTACAATGTACACTATGCGGTAAAATTTACCTGTTATCTTAATTCTCCAGGTCAGTACAGTTACAACAATACCACACTTGTATAATTTTTCTTGCGTTTTAATAATGAAAAAAATTTGAAAGAAATTTTTTTTTATAACCATATTCTGACCCCTATAACTTTTTTTAGTTATGTATACGGGGCTGTGTGAGGGCTCATTTTTTGCAGGACG
The DNA here is from genome assembly GCF_905171765.1 of Bufo bufo. NCBI lineage: Eukaryota > Metazoa > Chordata > Amphibia > Anura > Bufonidae > Bufo > Bufo bufo. Next base: position 108,211,663 of record NC_053397.1, on the reverse strand, counting down.
ATCTGTTCTTTTTAGTGCTACCAATTTGAAGTGTGTGTGACTTATTGATCACTTTTCATAAAAAAATTAATGGGTAGTTGAAGTGAAAAAAAATGGCAAATTGGCAGTTTTTATTTTTTTCCCGTTACACCATTTGCCGAATGCCATTAATATTGTTTATTATATTTTAATAGTATGGGCATTTTCGTATGCGGCAATGCCCATGATGTTTATTTTTTATTGTTAAAGTATTTTTATTTTAAGGAAAGGGGGGTGATTTGAATTTTTGCAAAAACATTTTTTTACTTTTTTTTTAAGTCACCTTGGGTGACAATAACTGCCAATCATTAGATTGCCTATTGTGATCATTGATGTCTATATAGACAGCATTGAACACTTCATTTGCACTATACAATACAATTCTAACACCTAGTGGCCTGTATTGGTATAGTCATCTAATAGGCACCGAAGCCTGCTTGAGGCTTCAGCATATTAAATCAATGTAACAGGTTCCCCGATCTCAGCCGGGGAATGCTGTTACCGGGGCGGAAGTGCACAACTTCACATTTGACCACGGCATCTAAAAGGGAAATGTATGCGATCAGCCTTATGGCTGATTGCATACATATGCCGCGGGTCTCTGCTGTTTAAAATAGCATAAACCCGGCAGGTATGGCGCCCACTGCACGTGCGAGCGGGAGCCATTTTTGGGGACCGGACTTCCACTGTACATGTACGATGGAGGTCCTTAAAGGGTTAAGTACATGCTAAGCCTATTCAGTTATAATATTAATTCATTATTTTGGAGATATTCCAATGGACATGTCCAGACCTGTTCGGACGCACTCAAGCTGATGTCAGCAGTAAGTATATAAAGCAAGCTGGACAGATTTTGATAAAGTGATCTGTTATAGTGTTACCGTATCGGTTTTGAAACTTAAGATCGATAAACGCAAATGTGTTAACGATCCACACAATTTCTGCTACATATGTGGCAAATACACTACTTATGATCAGCGCAAGAATCTGACAAAGCGAGTGCGTCTTGCAGCTTGGGGTGCATTTGTGCTAGTAGTGCAGAACTTCCTTGGGAACAGATGAGCTGCAAACTATGCTGAATTAGTAGACAACATGCTTACAGCATATGAACTACTTGGCTGCCGAATGTCATTGAAAGTGCATTTCTTACATTCCCATCTTGACTTTTTCCCACCCAATTTCGGACACGTAAGTGACACATGCAGAGCGGTTCCATAAAGATATTTCTACAATGGAGAACAAGTATCAAGGCCGCTGGAATCCCAACATGATGGGGGACTACTGCTGGTTTTTGCAACGGGAAAATATGACCATTCACAAACGCAAAAGCAGATGTCTGAAGCACTTTTAACAGTACTGGGCCTTGCTCAAGTAAGACTTTTAAACTGAAAAACAAGATTTTTTGAAATTTTGTTATTCCATTCCATTTACATACTCTGTTTCCTACGCAAACTTTGATGTAGATCAGGTAATTGTTGGAGTAAAACTCGTTCTGTTCAAAATTATTCAATGCTTTTCAATTGCTTAATTCGTTTAGGCATACTTATGCATAGCAAAATTTTGTGACGTGTAACAATTCTGACTTCGGATTTGTAATCCGCACACTCGATTTAGTATAAGACAAAGGGTATTTGCCCAGTAGCAGACGAAAAGTTTTTTTGTTACGTGGTGATATGCGCATTTGAAGGAACATAAAACATTAGACCCAAATCTGTTACTGCATTATTTCCAAAGTCAATTGTCAGTAGCATTGTCTTCAATGTGTTTGTGGAAAGGGAAGGACATTTTATTGCGTTCACTGTCTTAAGGTTCAAGAAAACAGACTTGCAAACCATTCTATACTTTGCATGACTGTGTACAATGGGCCCAAAAGTGTCAGGAATACAGAAGGGGTTCCAAATGCAAAACCCAGGGACAGGCCTTGTTCTTTCAGAGTCAGAATGTGGGTAATAGCAGCAACAGCTACCCGGCCAGAATTAGTAGTAGTACAGTAGAAGGCCACACTTCTCCCTGGCTTTGGAAAGATGCAACATTATCATTGAGAAGAAAGAGGATGAGATTGTGGTTTGGATTGCTCACTCCTTCTCGCAGTAGTGGCAGGATAACATGGAGGTGACTTCTGAGTCTCACACTGTGCTGTGGAGCCAAGCAGGGGTGTAGCTATAGGGGAAGCGGCTGCTTTGGGGACCGAATGCACAAGGGGCCCCTCAGTAGAAAGACTGAAAGATTTTATTATCAGGGCCCCCTCAACAGTAGTATACAATGACATTATATACAGTGACACTGTAGGAAATGGATGGAATGTTGACTAGTAGTGATGGACACTGGAACATGGAACATCTGCCTGGATGGTTCGCGAACACGATCGCACGAACACGATCAAATGTTCGCGAACCGCAAATTCGCGGCTGGTCCCATTCATTTTAATGGCAGGCGAACCTGAAAAACCTTCAGCTCATATTTGCAGCCAAGAAATAATTACTAGAAGTGCACAATTAGTCCCACAACATGGACAGTGACATACCAGATGTATTATTCAAATTTGCGATCTCCATTTATAATTTTTTTCAATGCTAAATATCGGCAATATAATTTTTGCGCATGCGCAAATGCACTATACAGTACCCAAATGCACTATAAAGAAAGTATATTGGTATATAACACCCCGCTTCAATCAGTTTTTTTGGGGGGGACTAGTATATCACACCAGTAGAAATGATTTGTTCCAATAACACTTGTCCCTCTATATACCTGCAGTAACGCAGCAGAACCGCACACAACTGCCGCACAATACAAATGCACTATAACATAGAAAGTACATTATAACATTGTACAAGGAAGGCAATCCATTAGAATATACATAAAGATAAAACGTAACCCTTAATAATTTTACTATAAGGGTCCATTCACACGTCCGTTAGTGTTTTGCGGATCCGCAATTTGTGGACCGCACATCGCCGGCACTATAATAGAAAATGCCTAATCTTGTCTGCAATTGTGGACAAGAATAGGACATGTTCTATTTTTTTGCGATAACGGGAGCACAGATGCGGAAGTGCGGATCCGCAAATGCAGATGGAGATCCGCAAATGCGGATGCGGGCAGCACATGCCGGCCTCATTGAACATGAATGGGTCTGCACCCGTTCCGCAAAATTGCGGAACGGATGCGGACTAATTTTGCGGACGTGTGAATGGAAAAGATATCCCTCAAAATTAAAATAAATTAAATTATTAAAGTTAAAGGGGTTCTGCACTTTGTTTTAACTGATGATCTATCCTCTGGATAGATCATCAGCATCTGATCGGCGGGGGTCCGACACCCAGGACGCCCGCCGATCAGCTGTTTGAGAAAGCAGCGGCGCGGCCTTCTCACTGTTTACAGCTGACCCAGTGACGTCACGACTAGTATCAACTAGCATGGGCGGGGCTAAGCTCATTCAAGTGAACAGAGCTTAGCCCTGCCCACGCTAGTTGATACTAGTCGTGACATCACTGGGCCAGCGGTAAACAGCGAGAAGGCCGTGGAGCTGCTGAAGTGCAGCTGCCTTCTCAAACAGCTGATCGGCGGGGGTCCCGGGTGTCGGACCCCCGTCGATCAGATGCTGATGATCTATCCAGAGGATATAAAAATGGCCCTAGTAAACCCCTAGCCCCTAGGCCCCTGACTTCCAGGTGATCACTATATAGATCTATGTGTTTTTGACTCATTATAAAAGTATGAGTATATCGCACCCCTCTGTGTATCACACATATAGATAGCACACCTATACTAGTCCTTAAAATTACTTTTGTGGCCCTATTAGCTAGCGTTTGGTGTCCCTAACAGCCTGTCCCTGCTCCACACAGCAACCTCTCCCTACACTGGCAAAACACTGAATGTAAAATGGCGGCCAGATCAGGTTTATTTATAAGGTAGGGGGTATGTCCATGTGCTAAAATGTCTAAATTGTCTGTCCTGTACCACCTGATGGATGTGTCATGGGTCAAAGTTCTTCATAATGTAAAAGAATATGGCAGGCACGAATTTCTCCATATGTTCGCATGTTCGGCGAATCGCGAACACGCAAAGTTCGCCGCGAACCGACCGCCGGGCGAACCGCAAGGCCATCTCTATTGACTAGCCACAGGAGTGGGGGTTGCATGTGAGTTGGGTGTTGTGAATTAGTTGCTGGGGGGGTCCTGTTAAAAATTTTGCTGTGGGGCCCAGTCAGTTGTAGTTATGCCACTGTAGCTAGTTAAATCTTCTCTGTCTTCACTGCCCCTTCCTAGTGGGGTGCCTTCCTTTTTCCTAAGAAGTGGCAAGAAAACCCCACTATGGCCTACTGTCACGGGGTTCCGAAGGTACACTCGGTCCCCCATCGCCCGCAGACCTGTTGCTTAGCTTTGGGAATGAGGATCTGTGTTTGACCTCATTCCCAGGGCGGCTTTACTAGCTGGGTGGCTCCCTGCTCCTAAGTCTGCCTTGAGCGCCGAGCTGATCACTCGGTGCTCGACTGGTTGGTCTGTCGGTCATGTGACGCTGGCCACATCACATGACCCTCACTCCCCACTCTAAATACAGGCAGCCTGCTGGCTACAGGTTGCCTGTTAATTTCTAGGTTCCTGGCTATTTGTTGGACTGCTGAATACTTACCTGATCCTGTTCCTTGACCATCCTTTTGCCTGATCCTCCTGTACTGCGCATCCGTCCTGGTATTGTGACCTCGGCTCCCACCTGACTACTCTCTTAGGACTCCTCTTGTACTTCTCTGCTCTCCTGGTATTTGACCCCGGCTTCTCCTGACCATTCTTTGCTTATCCTTTGTACTTTGTAGCTTTCCTGGTATTGACTCGGTCCGTTCACGTCCTGTTGTTTGTCTGTCTGTCATCCCTGCACTTATTCCAAGTTAGGGATTGCCGTCCAGTTGTCCCCTGTCATTAGAACTCGCGAGGCAAGTAGGCAGGGCCAGGGGTAAGGGTGGAGCGCAGTGGTCACTTCCCTCCCCCCCCTGTGTGTGTGTGTACGCGACCGTTACAGATTAACAGGCCCAATAACCACTGTATTATGAATCCTCTGGTGACCCTGACTGACTATGTCTCTAATCTGACGCAGATGGTGCAGGAGTTAGGGGAAAAACTCAGCTCTTTTGAGATAGAGCAAGGCTCTTTCACTCCTCAGGCCTCCAGTCCGCATTTTGAGCCCCAAATTAAGCTCTCAGAAACCTTTTCTGGAGACCGGAAGAAGTTTCTCTCTTTTAAGGAGAGTTGCAAACTTTACTTCCGTTTGCGCCCCGTGTCCTCTGGGCCCGAGAGTCAACGCGTGGGCATTATCATTTCCCGATTACAGGGTGATCCCCAGGACTGGGCGTTCTCTTTACCTGCTGGCGCCAGTTGTTTATATTCTGTGGAGGGGTTCTTTCAGGCCCTAGGTACCCTCTATGATGAACCAGACAGGGCTCTAGTAGCCGAGACTGCTCTAAAGGCACTGGTTCAGGGCAATTTACCAGCGGAGGATTATTGCACCCAATTCAGAAGGTGGTGTGTCCCCTCAGGATGGAACGAACCAGCCCTGAAGAGTCAGTTCAGGTCAGGTCTGTCTGATAAATTAAAGGATCTTCTGGTCAGTTATCAACTTCCAGAGACCTTAGAGGAGATGATGACCCTAGTTGTCCGACTTGACCGACGGGTTAGAGAGAGACGACAGGAACAACAGTTCTCTTCCCAGATGGTGGTCCAGCCAGAGGCCTATCCCAGAGACAATGCTGAGGTCTCCACTGAGGAACCCATGCAGGTTGGCATGACCCGAGGGAATCTTCGCCGCAGACGTGGAGAATGCTTTTACTGTGGAGATTCTGACCATTGGATCAACCAGTGTCCTAAGAAGGTCCTCTCTGTCAAGTCTCCTAAGGCAAGGCAACCTAAAGACCAGGTACACCCTGAATTTTCTAAATGTAAGCTTTCGGTACCCATTACGATTTCTCTGGGAGTAGATAAATGGCCGGGTAAGGCCTTTATTGATTCTGGCTCAGCGGCTAGCTTTATTGACGCTGAGTATGCTTTAAGATTGGGTATTCCTATGTTTGCCTTACCAACTCCTATCCATGTCATGGCTATTGATGCTACTCCTCTTATTGGTGGTACGGTGAGCTTATGTACCTCGGAGATTTCTCTAACCGTGGGTGTGTGCCACTCAGAGAGATGTTCGCTTCTAGTCCTGGAGAACCTACCTGCTGAGGTGGTACTAGGGTTGCCTTGGCTCCGACTACATAACCCCACTATAGATTGGTCCAATGGGGAGTTGGTGAGATGGGGTCCTAAGTGTGACTCGTGCCTGTCCGTGGTACAGGCTGGGGTCTCAGTAAAGTCTGATTCTTTACCCTCTGTTGTTAGAGAATATTCTGATGTATTCTCATCACCAACCCCGGAGGTTCTACCCCCCATAGACCTTATGATTGTACCATAGAGCTAGTAGAGGGGGCCAAGTTTCCTAAAGGACGAATTTATAATCTTTCTATGCCCGAACGCAAGGCCATGGAAGATTATATTAAGGAGAGCCTTGGTAAAGGGCATATTAGACCTTCTGTCTCTCCTATGGGGGGCGGGGTTTTTCTTCGTTAAGAAAAAAGATGGTGGTCTTAGGCCATGTATCGATTACCGGAGATTAAATAAAATCACTGTCCAGAATAGATACTCCCTCCCATTGATTCCGGATTTATTTAACCAGGTCCTGGGGGCAACCTGGTTTTCCAAAATTGACCTGAAAGGGGCATACAATCTAATCCGAATCAAGGAGGGAGACGAATGGAAGACGGCGTTCAATACTCCGGTAGGACACTTTGAATATCAGGTGATGCCTTTTGGACTCAGCAATGCCCCAGCTGTGTTCCAAAACTTCATGAATGACATTCTTAGGGAGTTATTAGGTAAATTTGTTATTGTCTATCTTGACGACATTTTGATATTCTCTCCTGACTTCGAATCCCATGTGTCTCATGTTAGACAAGTATTAGAGGTGTTGAGGAAGAATCAGCTATCCGCTAAACAAGAGAAATGTTTTTTTGGTGTGCAGGAGATTCTGTTTCTAGGGCATGTTCTGACTCCTCACGCCTTCAAGATGGATCCTGGTAAGGTACTAGCAATTAAGGAATGGGTAAGACCTTCTTCTTTAAAGGCCTTACAACGGTTGTTAGGTTTCGCCAATTACTATCGTAAATTTATTATGAATTTTTCCGTAATTGCTAAACCGTTGACCGACCTTACTAAGAAAGGGGCGGATTTGGAGAATTGGTCTACTGAGGCCATTTCTTCATTTGAAAAATTAAAAAAGGCATTCAGTAGCGCTCCCATTCTGATCCAGCCTGATCAGGAGAAACCTTTTATTGTGGAGGTGGATGCGTCCGAGGACGGCGCAGGAGCAGTCCTTTCACAAGGTCCTGCTAGCCTCACTAATCTGAGACCATGTGCCTTCTTCTCCAGGAAATTCTCTCCCACGGAGAGAAACTACGACATAGGGAATAGGGAGCTGCTGGCCATTAAATGGGCATTTGAGGAGTGGAGGCATTTTCTGGAGGGGGAAAGGCATTGTGTAACTGTTGTCACTGACCATAAAAACCTTATGTTTCTCGAGTCTGCTAAGAGGTTGAATCCCCGTCAAGCCAGAAGGGCTCTGTTTTTTACTTGTTTTGATTTTTCCATCACGTTCAGGCCGGGAAGTAAAAATGTGAAGGCGGACGCATTATCTCGGAGCTTCCAGGCTTTTCAACCTACTGAGGTACCACCTGAATCCATCCTACCAGCAAAAATCTTCTTAGCAGCTCTTACCCAGGATATCTCGGCTCGCATTAGGTCGGAACAACATCTGGCACCAATATCCACCCCAACAGATAAGTTGTTTGTTCCCGTACAATTTCGTCTCCAGCTGTTGGGTGAGTGTCACAATTCCGCCTTTTGTGGACATCCGGGTGTTGAGGGCACTAAGGATCTGGTTTCTAGATCTTATTGGTGGCCCACTCTAACTAGGGATGTCAAGTCCTATGTGTCAGCCTGTGAGGTTTGTGCCAGGTCCAAGACACCTAGGACTCGCCCTGCTGGTAACCTACAACCCCTACCCATTCCCAGTAGACCCTGGTCCCATATCTCGATGGACTTTATAACTGACCTACCGCCGGCGGAGGGTAAGACTGTAGTGTGGGTAGTGGTGGATAGGTTTAGCAAGATGGTCCATTTCATTCCCCTGTCTAAACTCCCGAATGCCAAAACCCTGGCGTCTATTTTTGTGAAAGAAATTGTTCGATTGCATGGTATCCCGGAAAATATTGTTTCTGACAGGGGTGTGCAGTTTGTGTCCAAATTCTGGAGGACCTTCTGTCAAAAATGTAAAATTTCATTGTCTTTTTCCTCTGCCTACCACCCTGAGAGTAATGGGCAGACTGAACGCCTTAATCAGTCTGTCGAACAATTCTTGAGGTCGTATGTTGCTGATGACCAGCAATTATGGGTGAAATTTCTTCCATTGGCTGAATTTGCTTTGAATAACCGTGTCAATTCTTCCGCTGGGGTCTCCCCTTTCTTTTGTAACCATGGTTTTCATCCCCGTTTTCATTCTGGGTCGTCCGTTTCCTCGTCTAACCCTGAAGCGGATAAACTCTCCTCCGAACTGTGCACAGTTTGGGCCCGGGTTCAATCGAACCTAGAAAAGGCTCAATGTTCTCAGAAACTCAAGGCCGATAGGAGACGTTCAAGGGGGGTAAACTTTCAGGTTGGGGATAAAGTATGGTTGTCCTCCAAGAATCTATCTCTCAAGGTAACTTCTAAAAAATTTGCTCCTCGTTTTATTGGACCATATAAGATCACGGAAGTGATTAACCCGGTATCTTTTAGGTTGGAGCTGCCCGAGTCATTCCACATTCATAATGTGTTCCATAAATCTCTGCTTAAAAAATATTTTGAACCGGTAGTACCATCAAAAGCCTCGCCTCCGCCGGTTCTTGTTAATGATGCTGTCGAGTATGTGGTGTCTAAAATAGTGGATGTCCGGAAGGTGCGTAATTCCTTGCAGTACCTGATTCACTGGAAGGGGTATGGACCTGGAGAGAGATCTTGGGTACCTGCCAGGGAGGTTCATGCTCCTAGACTTGTTCGTAAATTTCATTTAGAACACCCTGAAAAGCCATCGCCTGAAGTCTTGGGTCCGGTGGCCCCTTGTAAAAGGGGGGGTACTGTCACGGGGTTCCGAAGGTTCACTCGGTCCCCCATCGCCCGCAGACCTGTTGCTTAGCTTTGGGAATGAGGATCTGTGTTTGACCTCATTCCCAGGGCGGCTTTACTAGCTGGGTGGCTCCCTGCTCCTAAGTCTGCCTTGAGCGCCGAGCTGATCACTCGGTGCTCGACTGGTTGGTCTGTCGGTCATGTGATGCTGGCCACGTCACATGACCCTCACTCCCCACTATAAATACAGGCAGCCTGCTGGCTACAGGTTGCCTGTTAATTTCTAGGTTCCTGGCTACTTGTTGGACTGCTGACTACTTACCTGATCCTGTTCCTTGACCATCCTTTTGCCTGATCCTCCTGTACTGCGCATCCGTCCTGGTATTGTGACCTCGGCTCCCACCTGACTACTCTCTTAGGACTCCTCTTGTACTTCTCTGCTCTCCTGGTATTTGACCCCGGCTTCTCCTGACCATTCTTTGCTTATCCTTTGTACTTTGTAGCTTTCCTGGTATTGACTCGGTCCGTTCACGTCCTGTTGTTTGTCTGTCTGTCATCCCTGCACTTATTCCAAGTTAGGGATTGCCGTCTAGTTGTCCCCTGTCATTAGGACTCGCGAGGCAAGTAGGCAGGGCCAGGGGTAAGGGTGGAGCGCAGTGGTCACTTCCCTCCCCCCCTGTGTGTGTGTGTACGCGACCGTTACACCTACTACAGATAGTCAGGAGAGTCTCCCTGTTGATTACTTGTGTGAGAGAAGTCAGTGTTCGGACTGCCCTGAGGAGTAGGTTCAGGAGTAGGCTAAGGACTCCATGCATAACTGTGTTGGAAATGCTAATAGTGGAGCCCGTAGCCACAGAATTGGCAGTAGGGGCAGCGACAGTGGCAGTCAAGGCAACGGCAGAGCAGGGAAGTGAGGTCAAGGAGCCCACCATGATATCTCACAGTCTGATACAAGTGGCAGGAAGGGTGAGGATGATGATTATTAGAGGTGAGCGAGGTTTTGAAAAATTTGATTCCGTCAATTCGCAAAGTTAGCTAAGAAATTAGATTCCTTTCGAATAAATTTGTCATAAATCCATATATGTCAGTAATACCCATACGTCACAGTGGCAGAGGGAATGTATGGAGAAGGCTGTTGCAGTAAGCCCGCTCCATACGTGGAGTATGCTGGCTGTATCATACAGCAGACACCCTGCCGCAATGACAGGAAATGGTGATCCCGCCGAACCCCATCATTTAACCCCTCAGATGCCACAATCAACGCCAATTGCGGCATCTGTGAGGTAAGGCAGAGGGAATGCGCCTCTGCATTTCGATCGGAGCCCACACAGTGAAATTGCATCGGTTACCATGGCAGCCTGGATGCTTTTGGAGCTTCCCATGGCTGTCATGGTAACTTCCCTGCTGCGCTGTACACGAGACACACGTCAGCAAGGAGCATGTCAAAATGCTATTCTCTGTAATAGATCTCTATTAGGGTAAATAGGACAAGGGACCAAAAGATTGCAGCTTCTAGCCCCCTAAGGGGGTTAAAAGTTGTTACTATGAAAAAATATATATATTGAAAGGTTAAATCGCCCCCCTATTTCCAATTTTTGATCTAAAAATATATAAACAAAAAAAAACATATTAGGTATCGTCGTGTCCAAAAATGTCTGAACTATTAAAATATTAATAAAAATTTCCTGTGCGCTGATCGCCATAATAGAAAAAAAATGTAAAACACGATTCGCCATTTTTTTGTCATCTTTTCCCCTAAAAAATTTAACAACAGTGATCAAAAAATCGTACTTACCACAAAAATGGTACCAATAAAATCTCTATTTCATCCAGCAAAAAATAAGCCCTCAGACAGCTATGTAGAGCGAAACATAACAAAAGTTATGGCTGTCAGAAAATAATGATGCAAAGAAAATTTTGAATTTTTCAAAAGTAGTAAAAAAAAAGTTTGTTATTGCCATATTCGTATTGTGCCACAGAATAAGGACGTTATGTCATTTTTAGTGCACAGTGAATGCTGTGATGTCAAAACCCAGTGAATGCTGTGTTTTCAATAACAGACATGGTAAATTGAATGGTGTCCTTAAAAAGTACGGCTTATACCCCAAAAGGGCTATACAGGTGAAACTCGAAAAATTAGAATATTGTGCAAAGTTCATTTATTTCAGTAATGCAACTTAAAAGGTGAAACTAACATATGAGATAGACTCATTACATGCAAAGCGAGATATTTCAAGCCTTTATTTGTTATAATTTGGATGATTATGGCTTACAGCTTATGAAACCCCAAAGTCACAATTTTGAGGTACCCTTTGCTTAGGGGGTATGGATTAATTAGCTGACTAGAGTATGACACTTTGAGCCTAGAATACTGAACCTTTTCACAAAATTCTAATTTTAAGCTGCATTAATGCAATTTCTTTTATTTTGCATTACTGAAATAAATGGACTTGATTTGCATGATATTCAAATTTTTCGAGTTTCACCTGTATGAATGGAAAATGAAAAAGTTATAGCTATTGGAACGTTGGGAGAAAAAAATTAAAATGCAAAACCAAAAATTGGCCCTGCCCTATATGCTCTGAAAACAATACAAACAAGGAAGAACTTTCAAAAATGGACTGAGAATTAATATAAAAATGTACACATTAAAATTGTAAATGACTCTGTTCTATCAAATGGAAAACTACTGAAAGAACATAAATAATTTTTAACACTGTAGACATGAATCCCTTTAAAAAAAAAGAATGATTTCCATATTTCAAGTGTAAAACTCGAAAACTCTAAAAATATATACTATGAACCAGATGGTATTTAGCTTTAAAAATGTATTAGGGTTAAAAAAAGATGGGCCAAACATGGTGGATGGATCAAAAATGGCTGCAGGATTATTACAATAAGGGACAGGGGCCTAGTAGCTGCCATATAATATGTTAGCCAAACAGGGGCTGTTACTGGTATGGGGTTTGGCTAGTTAGGTGCGTGGCACAATATACAAATTATTGCTGTTGTGGCCTGCAATGCCCCTTTGTATGAGAATTACATAAAGGGGCCACATAGGGACAATAGTTGACAACTATATACATTTTACCTAATAACCCTTGCATCCTAAAACTACATATGAAGAGTACCTTGTGGCACAGCAGGTGGCCGGCAGCTGGTTCCAACAAACTGATAAAAAAGGAGAGAAAATGGCGCATTCCCAGAATGACAGAAGACAGGTGTTGAATTCCTCCGAGATCCATGCCTCATTCATTTTTAGATGAGCTAGGCGAGTTCGCTTATCGGTCACAATCCCCCCTGCTGAGCTGAACGTCTTCGACACTCGACGAGCGGCAAGCCAAGAGTTCCAAGGCAAATTGTGCCAGCTCTTGCCACAGGTCAAGCCTTCACACCCAGTAGTCCAAGAGTTCCTTGCTTCTCAGAGCGTCAACATCAGCTGTTAACCCGATGTAGTCGGACACCTGTCGTTCTAGGCGTTCCCTGAGGCTGGACTCGGAGGGCGGCTGTTGATGTTCAAACCGCCCTCTTCTTGCATGCGCAGTAGGATTGGTACCTGCAACTGTTTCTCTGTGGGTGGAAATTCCTCTGCCAGTGCCCGCAACAGCAGAATACAGCATCTCACGCAGCAAGGCCTGGAAATGCTGCATTCTGACAGCCCCCTGTGATGCTAGTAACATGTCTGCCATTTTGTGTTTGTACCGGGGTGTGGCAAAACCAACCTCGCCACTGTGTTTTGGAGGGGGCTGTTTGCCAGCATCCTGCCCTCCCTTATCCTCTTCTCCAGAGCCGGACTCCCCACTGGCTACCCCAGCGGAAGAGCTGGCATCTGGGCAGAGTGCAGTCGGCCTCTGCCCACCAAGTACCTACAGCTCCAAGCTAGGGAGCCACAAGGAAGCAAGGAGTAGCAGATGCCCACTCAACAGCTGGGGACATACAGAACAGAGTCAGGGCCCAAAATTCAACAGGTCCAGTATTTGGTTGTGGGTGGACTGCCAGACTAACTCAGGTACAGACCGTCGTGAGGTCAGGTATCTGGTTAGTCTTCCCTGGGAGGGGGAGATGTGTGGCGAAACCAACCTCGCCACGGTGTTTTGGAGGGGGCTGTTTGCCAGCCTCCTGCCCCAGGATTATGGCCCATACTGACTTTGAAGGAGAAGACAGACCGGCCACACAGCTTAAATCTGTGGAACTGTTTTGGGCAGGAAAGCCATGCTTGCGGCCGGCCAAATGTGACTTCCATGGAATTCGGGAACCCCTGCTCGGATCTGGGTGATTTTTGGATATGTTGTTCACCCAGATCAGAGCTATCCATGGATGTATACATTATGGGGATGTGTGGGGTTTTGAGGTGTTTTCTGTGTGTTGGGAAAAATGTGTGTTTTCTGTCTGGTAGTGATTAAGTTAGCCCATTACGTTTGGTAATTGTATTTTGTGGATTGCGTCCTAGAGAATGCCAGTGTGTTAGTTAATTGCATCTCAGACAATGCTCATTGTATTTTGTTGATTGCGTTTACAGACAGAGGGAAGGGGATTTTGTGTACAATTGCTGGGAAGGTTTGAATACTGGAAATGCATGTGATTGGCTGTTTTTTACAAAACTCTGTGGGTGGTAACCTTGTTGGAAGATGTGTATAAATCAATGCTTGTGTGTTCAAATAAAGAGAGTTCCTGTTTTTATACCTTCATGAAGTTTTGGCTCATGTCTGGGGAATGGGATAACTACACTCTTGGGGATTGCTATATCACAATACTCCCCTGTGTATAAGCTCTTGTAAGAGCTTGTTCCTGGTTCCTGTCTCTCCATTTAGGAGAGGTTCACCCACTGGAGCCTGGAGCCTTGTCGTAGGTCCAGGGTGGGTAGGAGACGGCGAGACCTCAACCAAGCTTCGGCGGTTCGTGGGGTCTGCAGCGCCGACGGTGTCAAGTGGAGTGCTTGGAGTCCTCTGGAAGCACTAGGAGCATCTATCGACGGAGGTACCCGGTCGGGGTGCTAGGCGTTTCGTTACATTGGTGGCAAGCAGTGGGATGGCGTCCTAGTGAGAGGAGAAGCAGCTCGGAGACACCGTTCGTGGATTTTACAATTGAGGGCAACGCTAGTATCCGTACAGCGCCCCTAGCTACAGCAATATGGATGCCGTTGGTTCCTGCACAGCATTCCATGAGGAAGATTACCCGGATTACAGGGATGCCGAGCGGAAAGGCGTATGGCACCAGGCCCTGGAGGACGTGCAGCATCTGAGGGGTGAGAGTCTTCCCAGTGAGGAGCAGAGATTACGAATGCGATTGGCGCTGCGACTACCTCTACTGGGAGAGCAACCATTGATGGAGTGGGTGTCAGAGCTTGAGACACTGGTATGGCAGGAAACCTGTCTGGATGACGCTTACCAAGCACTATGGTGGGACACAGTACGACAGTCTCCATGGATGGAGGAGTACGCCAAGCCCGAAGGTGAGGAATATAATTGCCCTGGTTTATTGTGGGAGTCTTTTGAAGACATTGACTTTGGGAGCACAGAAGAGTCTAGATTTTGGGACATTATTGACTACAGGGGGGACTTGCACAATTGGCCTACAACTAGTGGGGTGAGGGCAGATCTGACCTTTCTGGTCCAAAGGGAGTGGGAGCTGGAGCAAGATTATCAACAGTTGTTTCACTCCATTCAAGCCCAGCGCAAGATACAAGACAGTTGGATACCAGGCCCAGACCTGCAGCCCTACCCCTGGCAAGTCACAGCTGAGGTATCCCCTACTTCCTCAACAACTGTGGAGGTAGGGGACTTCATAGACTGGCACTGGGAGAAACCCCAGTCGGCAGGTGGAGATGGGACCGTAGTCACTCCACCGGCCCAACAGGGTGGCTGGGGAGGCGGCCCAGATCCCCAACTGCCACTGGGAGTCCAGGGAGAGGAGATGGTCGGTCCCTCAGCCCTGCAACAACCAGCATCATGGGTAGTGGAGACAGTCGGTCTCACTCCCCAGCGGCAGTGTACTTTGAAGGGATAGGAGACAACCGGTCAGTCTCCCCAACCACAGGGGGACAGAACCCCTAACTCCGATGATGCAGATGGGACCGCAGTCTCTGCACCAGGCCTACCGGGATGCTGGACGGCCGGTACGGATCCCCCACCAACCCTGCAGGAATGCCAGGAGGAGGAGGTAAACGATCCCTCCTCTCCACAGCTGATCCGCACCAAGGTCCTGACCCCATCCCAGTGGAAGAGCTGGCATCTGGGCAGAGCGCAGTCGGCCTCTGCCCTCCCCTATCCTCTTCTCCAGAGCCAGACTTCCCACAGGCTACCCCAGTGGAAGAGCTGGCATCTGGGCAGAGCGCAGTCGGCCTCTGCCCTCCCCTATCCTCTTCTCCGGAGCTGGACTTCCCACAGACTACCCCAGCAGAAGAGCTGACATCTGGGCAGAGCGCAGTCGGCCTCTGCCCTCCCTTATCCTCTTCTCCAGAGCCGGACTTCCCACAGGCTACCCCAGTGGAAGAGCTGGCATCTGGGCAGAGCGCAGTCGGCCTCTGCCCTCCCCTATCCTCTTGTCCAGAGGCTGACTCCCCACTGGCTACCCCAGCGGAAGAGCTGGCATCTGGGCAGAGTGCAGTAGCCTCTGCCCACCAAGTACCTACAGCTCCAAGCTAGGGAACCACAAGGAAGCAAGGAGTAGCAGATGCCCACTCAACAGCTGGGGACATACAGAACAGAGTCAGGGCCCAAAATTCAACAGGTCCAGTATTTGGTTGTGGGTGGACTGCCAGACTAACTCAGGTACTGACCGTCGTGAGGTCAGGTATCTGGTTATTCTTCCCTGGGAGGGGGAGATGTGTGGTGAAACCAACCTCGCCACAGTGTTTTGGAGGGGGCTGTTTGCCAGCCTCCTGCCCCAGGATTATGGCCTATACTAACTTTGAAGGAGAAGACAGACCGGCCACACAGCTTAAATCTGTGGAACTGTTTTGGGCAGGAAAGCCATGCTTGCGGCCGGCCAAATGTGACTTCCATGGAATTCGGGAACCCCTGCTCGGATCTGGGTGATTTTTGGATATGTTGTTCACCCAGATCAGAGCTATCCATGGATGTATACATTATGGGGATGTGTGGGGTTTTGAGGTGTTTTCTGTGTGTTGGGAAAAATGTGTGTTTTCTGTCTGGTAGTGATTAAGTTAGCCCATTACGTTTGGTAATTGTATTTTGTGGATTGCGTCTTAGACAATGCCAGTGTGTTAGTTAATTGCGTCTCAGACAATGCTCATTGTATTTTGTTGATTGCATTATAGACAGAGGGAAGGGGATTATGTGTACAATTGGTGGGAAGGTTTGAATACTGGAAATGCATGTGATTGGCTGTTTTTACAAAACCCTGTGGGTGGTAACCTTGTTGGAAGATGTGTATAAATCAATGCTTGTGTGTTCCAATAAAGAGAGTTCCTGTTTTTATACCTTTATGAAGTTTTGGCTCATGTTTGGGAAATGGGATAACTACACTCTTGGGGATTGCTATATCACAATACTCCCCTGAGTATAAGCTCTTGTAAGAGCTTGTTCCTGGTTCCTGTCTCTGCATTTAGGAGAGGTTCACCCACTGGAGCCTGGAGCCTTGTCGTAGGTCCAGGGTGGGTAGGAGACGGCGAGACCTCAACCAAGCTTCGGCGGTTCATAGGGTCTGCAGCGCTGACGGTGTCAAGTGGAGTGCTTGGAGTCCTCTGGAAGCACTAGGAGCATCTATCGACGGAGGTACCCGGTCGGGGTGCTAGGCATTCCGTTACACAGGGGTCTAAGTATGTAGCCACCCAGTTCTGGTCCTTGCCCTTTATGCTTTTTATACGGGGTCCCTCTTCAAACACTGGAGCATGAAGGCCCCCATTTGCACTAAATTGGAAGCGGTGGAGCACCCTGGCTCCTGCTCATCGCCCAGGAGAATGTCATCCTCGATCTCCGCTTCCCCATCCACGGACAACACCAGGGATCCCCGAAAAGTTTAAAGTCTGCTCTTCTTGCTCCAGACACTGGCGCGGTGAAAAAAAAACAAGCTCCCAGAACCTGTCCTGCCGCAGAGTTCGTACAGTTAGTCGTTAACGGCACGTTTCTGCTGGAGCAGCATAACAAGCATATACAAGGTGGAGTTCCAGCGCGTTGGGCAGTCACAAATCAGACGTCTGACGGGCAGGTGGTGTCACCACTGAACGTCAGCAAGGCGAGCCATGGCTGTGTAAGATTTTCTAAAATGACCAGAGATTTTCCTGGCCTGCCGCAAGAGTCCTGGACCCCAGGCAACGAATCGCTGCTTCAGCGCACTCAGCAGATTGGCACCGTTGTCGCACACCACTTTACCAACTGTCAAATTGAGCGGGGTTAGCCACTGATCAGCCTGTGACCGCAGAGCTGAAAGGAGTGCAGGACCGCTGTGGCTCTTAGCTTCCAGGCACAGCAGCCACAGCACAGCATGGCAACGTCTCAACTGGCACGTTGAATGGGTTCTGGGGAGTTTGGGGGGTGCAGCTGAAGAGGCGGTAGCAGTGGAAAAGGAGGAGTCAGCCGAGGAGGAGACGGAGGAAGGAGTAGGAGGAGGAGAAGAAGAGGCAGGCCTGCATGCAATCCGTGGCGGTAACACCAAATCCACATGGGTGCCACGGGTTACATGCTTGACTGCCATCAGAAGGTTTACCCAGTGGGCAGTAAAAGTTATGTACCTGCCTGTGTTTGCTAGACGACATGTCTGGTCAGATGTATCTTGGCACCAATACTGTGTGCCAGAGATATATTAACTTGCCGCTGAACGTGGCCATATAGTTCAGGGATGCCCTTCTGGGAGAAATATTTCCTTCCAGGGACTTTCCATTGCAGTGTGCCAATGGCCACAAATTTTCTAAAGGCCTCCGAGTCCACCAATTTATATGGCAGTAGTTGGCGGTCTAGCTGATCTGACAAGCCAGCGGTCAGCCGTTGGGTAAGAGGATTATCCATCGTCATCATTTTTTTACGCTTGAACATTTGGGCCATGGAAGCCTGCCTTGTGTCAGATGAACGCGACAACGGCACGGTGGAAGGTGGAATGGAGGACAAATGGGAGGAGAGAGGAGAAGGAGAAGAGGCAGGACGTGTAGCGCCGGGAGTGTGGCTTTGTGGGTTCTGACGGCATTGCTCCCACTGGGGTCGGTGATGGGAGGCCAGTTGCTTTCTTAAGGCAGTCGTCCCTAAGTGAGTGTTGGGCTTACCGCGACTTAAGTGTTGACAGCCCAGGCTGCAGATGGCAACACTATTATCAGCAGCTAACACGTTAAAAAAAGCCTACACTGCGGAGCCATGTGCCGGCGTCCTGGGAGCGCAAGATGTGACCGTGCATGGTGGATGACTCGCTCCAGATACATTTGCAGTCTGCTTTTTGCCTCCTGTGCACTGCGAGTTCTGCTTGCTTCTCATCCTTCTCCTCCCTATCTGCTGCTCCGTCTCTCCCTCAGAACTCTCCTCCTCTTCCTCTCTTGTGGGCACCCACGTGACGTCCATCAACACGTCATCATCGCCACATTCAGCACCACTGACATTAGAGATCTTGGAGTAGGCAGCAACAGCGGGGACCACCGTCCTAGGGCCGATCTGGGTACTGTCGTCAGCCCGCTAGGTGGCGGCTGTTCCTACCTTCTTTTCCTCATCCGATGCCAAGAATGGCTGCGCATCGGTAAGATCTGGGAACGGATGGAAAAATAATTCATCTGATTTGAGTGGAAGGGCAATGGTGGTGGTGGTGGTGTCTTTGGGGGTGCACACAGCAGAGAGTGAGGAGGGTGCAGATACAGAGGATGAGGAGGTTGCAAAAGTGGAAGGCTAAGTGAGCCACTCAACCAACTCTGGTGCGCCCTTTGAAGTTATCGCACGCGCCTTCTCCAATTTCCCACTGGTGCACCTGCCCGACCATTACCATCCCTGTGGAACGGTCTGCCTCTTCCTCTGCCTGTCATTTTCTAAATGACCCTATGCCTAAATCCGGAGAGAAGAGCAGTATTTGTGGAAGAAGGTATATCACAGCCCTCAATCAGTATTTGGCAGAAACAGGTATATGGCACCCCTCAATCAGTATTTGGTGGAAACAGGTATATAGCACCCCTCAATGATTATTTGGTGGAAACAGGTATATGGCACCCCTCAATCAGTATTTTGTGGAAGCAGGTGTATTGCACCCCTCAATTAGTATATGGTGGAAGAAGGTATATGGCACTCCTCAATCATTTTTTGGCAGAAACAGGAATATAGCACTCCTCAGTCAGTATTTAGCAGAAACAGGTATATGGCACCCCTCAATCAATATTTTGTGGAAGCAGGTGTATCGCAGCCCTCAATCTGTATTTGTTGAAAGAAGGTATATAGCAATAGCACTCCTCAATCAGTATTTAGTGGAAGAAGGTATATGGCACCCCTCAATCAGTATTTGGCGGAAACCGGTATATAGCACCCCTCAATCAGTATTTGGCGGAAACAGGTATATAGCACCCCTCAATCAGTATTTGGCAAAAAAAAAAAAAAGGTATATGGCACCCCTCAATCAGTATTTTGTGGAATTAGGTGTATTGCACCCCTCAATCAGTATTTGGTGGAAGAAGTTATATGGCACCCCTCAATCAGTGTTTGGCAGAAAAAGGTGTATTGCACCCCTTAATCAGTATTTGGTGGAAGAAGGCATATAGCAATAGCACCCCTCAATCAGTATTTAGTGGAAGAAGGTATATGTCACCCCTCAATCAGTATTTGGCAGAAACAGTTATATGGCACCCCTCAATCAGTATTCTGTGGAAGTAGGTGTATTGCACCCCTCAATCAGTATTTGGCGGAAGAAGGTATATAGCAATAGCACCCCTCAATCAGTATTTAGAGAAAGAAGGTATATGGCACCCCTCAATCAGTTTTTGGCGGAAAAAGCTGTATTGCACCCCTCAATCAGTATTTAGTGGAAGAAGGTATATGGCACACCTCAATCAGTATTTGGCGGAAACAGGTATATAGCACCCCTCAATCAGTATTTGGCGGAAACCGGAGTATGGCACCTATCGATCAGTATTTGGCGGAAACAGGTATATAGCACCCCTCAATCAGTATTTTGAGGAAGTAGGTGTATTGTCCCCCTCAATCAGTATTTGGTGGAAGAAGGTATATAGCAATAGCACCCCTCAATCAGTATTTAGAGTAAAAAAGGTATATGGCACCCCTCAATCAGTATTTGGCGGAAAAGGGTGTATTGCACCCCTCAACCAGTATTTAGTGGAAGAAGGTATATGGCACCCCTCAATCAGTATTTGGCAGAAACAGTTATATAGCACCCCTTAATCAGTATTTGGCTGAAACAGGTGTATGGTACCCCTCAATCAGTATTTTGTAGAAGCAGGTGTATAGCAGCCCTCAACCAGTATTTGATGGAAGAAGGTATATGGCACTAGAGTTGAGAGGACACCTGGATGTTCGGGTTCGACGGGTTCGGCCGAACTTCACAAAAAGGTTTGAGTTCGGGACCCGAACTTGACCCCGAACCCCATTTAAGTCAAAGGGAACCTGAACTTTTGAGCACTAAAATGGCTGTAAAAAAGTCATGGAAAGGGCTAGTGGCCTGCAAATGGCATCAAAATGTGGTTACTCAAACAAAAAATCTAGCTTTCACTGTGTTGAAGACCCATAACTGGGGCTCCACGGTTATTTTGCATATCAAAATATGGTTAAGAGTATGGCAAGTGCTCTGCAAACAAATGTGGATAGGGAAATGACTTCAAATAACATAAAATACGTAAAAAAAAAATTATAATCTTGATCTAGGAGGACAAGGTCCATATGGAGTAGGAGGTTGAGGAGGCGGTGGAAGTGGCGGTGTAGGTGGAAGCAGCGGTGGAGGAGGAGGTAGCCTACACTGCTTTTTGGTTTTAAATTTATTTTTATTTTTTAAAATTAGGGTACACCCCAAAACATTGGGAAATATAACCTGTGATAACCCCCTCCAGTCGTGCAAACACAGTGGCTGCAGGGCAGGCCAGCACCTCCAAGGCGTAAAGGGCAAGCTCAGGCCATGTGCCCAATTTGGAGACCCAGAAGTTGAAGGGGGCAGACCTATTATTCAGTACGTGTAGGCGTGTGCACACATACTGCTCCACCATGTCGCACGTCCCCGTGATGTCCACGATCCAATTGGAAATCTTCTCTATCAACTTTCGATGTTCTTTTATGCGCCTACCATGGTGATCACGGGTGGCGGGGAATCAGAGTTCCAGGCCGGAGAGGGAGCTTGAGAAAGGGATACCACATCCAAGAGAGGTCAATGAATTCAATTAAATGTAATCGAGCGGAAATGTGGGACAAAGTATTGAAGCATAAGCTTCCAAGTTAAGGAGGGGTCGCCCGGCAATTACCCACTCACTACTCGGGGAGGTAGTGACGATAAATAACAATACAGGACTCTTAAGATGCCCTGTTTTTGTAATAATAATTAAAAAAATATACTACTAGGTAGAGCAGGGGTCTATCACAGCTAAAAATTGGTGAATTTCACCCAAAAATGTAATAGACAAATTAGTGATTTTTTTTTTACCTGTCTACTAGGTATAGCAGTGGTATATCACACCCAAAAATTGGTAAATTTCACCCGAATATGTAACAGACAAATTAGTGTTTTTTTTTTTACCTGTCTACTAGGTATAGCCGTGGTATATCACACCCAAAAATTGGTGAATTTCACCTGAAAATTTAACAGACAAATTAGTGAAGTTATATAAAATAAAATACGTACGAAAAAAACAAAACTTGATTTATGAGGTGGAGGTCCATATGGAGTAGGAGTTTGTGGAGGCGGTGGACGTATCGGTGTAGGTGCAAGCAGCTGTGGAAGAGGATGAGGTAGCCAACACTGGTTTTTGGTTTTAATTTTTTATATATTTTTTTTAATTAGGGTACACTCCAAAAGAGTGTAAAATAACCGAAATACAACAATGAGCAAATGCGCTGTAGTATAACAATGGCTGGTTAAGGCCGGTATACATGTCTATTCTGCACAAGGTACGGACAAGTCCTGTGGGATCAATGCCTGGTTCATTTTAATGAACGTGAGCTTGTCCACATTGGCTGTGGACAGGAGGCTGCGCTTGTCTGTGATGACGCCCACTGCCGTGCTAAACACACGTTCAGATAATACACTGGTTGCAGGGCAGGCCAGCACCTCCAAGGTGTAAAAGGCAAGCTCAGGCCATGTGCCCAATTTGGAGACCCAGAAGTTGAAGGGGGCAGATCCGTCATTTAGTACGTGTAGACGTGTGCACACATACTGCTCCACCATGTTGGTGAAATGCTGCCTCCTGCTAAGACGTTCCATATCAGCTGGTGGTGCTGGTTGTTGTGGCATGCTGACAAAGCTTTTCCACATTTTGGCCATGCTAACCCTGCCTTCTGAGGTGCTGGCGGTGCCCCAGCTGCATTGGCGACCTCTTCCTTGTCCTCTGCCTTCGCCTTGTGCTTCCACTGTGCCCCCGCTGTCAGGTGGGAATGCCACCAGCAGCGCGTCTACCAGCGTGCGCTTGTACTCACGCATCTTACGATCACGCTCCAGTGAGGGAATTAAGGACGGTACGTTGTCCTTGTAACGGGGATCCAGCAGCGTGGCCACCCAGTAATCAGCACAAGTTAGAATGTGGGCAACTCGGCGGTCGTTGCGGAGACACTGCAGCATGTAATCGCTCATGTGTGCCTGGCTGCCCAGAGGCAACAAAAAGCTGTCCTCTGTGGCAGGTGTATTGTCTGTGTCCACTGTGTCCCCCCAGCCATGCACCAGTGATGGCCATGAGCTGGTCTGGGTGCCACCCTGCTGTGAACATGGTTCCTCCTCCTCCATCTCCTCCTCCTCCACCTCGTCATCCTCCAGAACTGTGCCCTGGCTGGACAATTGTGTACCTGGCGTTTGTGGGTGACGGAACCCACCCTCGGAGTCACTTGTGAATGACTGGCTGGAAACCCTATGAAATGATCCCTCTTCCTCCTCCTCCTTTGCCACATCCTCTTCCATCATTGCCAGCAGCGTTTTTTCAAGGAGGCATAGAAGTGGGATAGTAAAGCTGAAAACGGCGTTATCGGCACTGGCCATGTTGGTGGAGTACTCGAAAGAGCACAACAAGGAACACAGGTCTCGCATGGAGGCCCAGTCATTGGTGGTGAAGTGGTGCAGTTCCGCAGGGTGGAACAGTGCTGAAGCTGAAACTCCACTATCGCCTGCTGCTGCTCGCACAGTCTGGCCAGCATGTGCAAGGTGGAGTTCCACCTTGTGGGCACGATTCATAAGAGGCGGTGAGCGGGAAGGCCGAAGTTACGCTGCAGCGCTGACGGGCGAGCAGCAGCAGGGTGAGAACGCCGAAAGCGCGCACAGACGGCCCGCACTTTATGCAGCAGCTCTGACATATAAGGAATCTCTGCACCACCAAATTCAGCATGTACGCCAGACAAGGGATGTGCGTCAAACCGGCTAGTCACAGAGCTGCTACGAGATTTCGCCCATTATCGCACACCACCAGGCTGGGCTTGAGGCTCACTGGCACCAACCACTCATCGGTCTGTTGTTCAAGGCCCGTCCACAGCTCCTGCGCGGTGTGGGGTTTGTCCCCCAAACAGATAAGTTTTAAAACAGCCTGCTGTCGTTTACCCCTGGCTGTGCTTGAGTCTGAAGTTGGTGGTGAAGGTGTTACACTGACCGGATGAGGAGCCGGTAGAGGATGAGGAAGCGGAGTAGGAGGAGGAAGCAACAGGAGGCAAACTGAAGCGCCCTGCAATCCTCGGTGTTGGAAGGACATGCGCCAAACTGCTATCCTCCTCAGGCCCAGCCACCACTGCATTTACCCAGTGTGCTGTTATGGAGATATAATTTCCCTGACCGTGCTTACTGGTCTACATATCCGTAGTGAGGTGCACCTTGCCACAGATGGCATTGCGCAGTGCACCCCTGATTTTGTCCCCTACTTGGTTGTGCAGGAAAGGGATGGCACGCCTGGAAAAGTAGTGGCGGCTGGGCACGACGTACTGTGGGACAACCACCGCCATAAGGCCTTTAAAGCTCTCCGTCTCCACCAGATGGAATGACAGCATTTCAAAGGCCAGTAATTTTGAAATGCTGGCATTCAGGGCCAGGGATCGCGGGTGGGTAGGGGGGTACTTCCTCTTCCAGCCAAGTGTTTGGGAGATGGAGAGCTGAACCCTTTCGTGGGACATTGTGGAGATGCTTGGTGACCCAGGTGTTGGTGTTGCTGGCAGATCCTCTGTTTGCGGGGTGGCAGGCAGCATTTTTACTCCAGAGGTGGATGAAGAGGCCGAGACTGCAGCAGAAGAGGAAGCAGGAGGAGCCAGAGACCTCTCTTGGTTTTTGAAGTCTCTACTCCACTGCAGCTCGCACTTTGCACTTAAATGCCTGGTCATGCAGGTTGTGCTCAGGATGAGAACGTTTATGACTCGCTCCAGGCTCTGATTGCACAGCGTGCAAACCACTCGTGTCTTGTCGTCAGCAAATTGTCTGAAGAACTGCCACGCCAGGGAACTCCTTGGAGCTGGCTTTGGTGTGCTCGGTCCCTTGCTGCAGTGGGCAGTAGCAGGCGTACTGTCTTTGGGACGGCCGCTCCGCTTTTGCACCCTGCTTTCTCTTCTGCTGTGCTGGTGGCTCTGTGTGACCACCACCTCTTCCTCCGAACTACACAGGTCACTCGCATGACCTTGATTCCATGTGGGGTCGAGGACCTCATCGTCCTCCACATCATCTTCCACCCAGTCTTCACTCCTACCCTCCTTGTCAGGCTGCACACTTTTGAAAGCCCCAGCAGTTGGCACCTGTGTTTCGTCATCATCCGAGACGTGCTGCGATGGTCCTCCTATGTACTCATCTTGAAACATAAGTGGTTGGGCATCGGTGCACTCAATCTCTTCCACTTCTGGGGCAGGGCTAGGTGGATAGCCCTGGGAAACCCTGCTAACAGAGTCATCAAAAAGCAGAAGAGACTCCTGCATGACTTGGGGCTCAGACTGCTTGGCTGATTTGCAAGGGGGTGAGGTGAAAGACTGATGGATATTGGCTGCAGGTGCCAACTCTGATCTTTCAGCAGGAGACATTGGTGGGAGACAATGTGAAGGAACTGGAGGCACTGTCATCAACCCAATCTACTATCGCCTGTACTTGTTCTGGCTTCACCATTCTTAGAGCAGCATTAGGCCCGACCAAATACCGCTGCAAGTTCTCGCACCTGAGGAAGGTGTTTCACTTGTGCGTGTAGCTGGCACAGATTGACCACGTCTTCTCCCTGCAACAGGAGCTCCA
Source organism: Bufo bufo (assembly GCF_905171765.1). Classification (NCBI taxonomy): domain Eukaryota; kingdom Metazoa; phylum Chordata; class Amphibia; order Anura; family Bufonidae; genus Bufo; species Bufo bufo. The sequence goes on along the minus strand of NC_053397.1, from coordinate 108,186,143 downwards.
CCAGCAGCACCACGACTGCGGCCACGTCCCTTATTTGACGCTCTCCTCATATGTCTCAAATTTAAGATCTTGCCCTAAATGGGTGTTTTTTTAATAGCAGAATAGAACAACAGAATCTAAAGGGTGTATCTCACACATACAGATGCAGACTAGGCCGCAATTTAAGATTTTTGCCCAAAATGGATGTTTTTTTAATAGCAGAATAGAACAACAGTATGTAATGAGTGTATCTCACAATGACAGTATTTCAAGCTTGTTTTTAACAATAACAGATGCAGCAAAGGCTGCAATATTAAGTATTTTGCCCAAAAAGGGTGTTTTTTTCTAACAGAATATGACAGCAGTATATAATGCTTGAATTTCACACGTGAAGATGCAGCAAGGGCTGTAAAATTGTATATTTTGCACAAAAAGGGTGTTTTTTAAAACCCAGAAAATTACAGCTGTATTTCTAGCTTGAATTGCACACTGACTAATGTGGCAGAGGCCCCAGATGGAGGGTATTGCCAAAAATTGGTGTTTTTTCAAAGCCAGAAATTATTGAAGTATTTCAAGCTTGTTTTTAACAATCACAGATGCAGCAAGGGCTGCAAAATTGTGTATTTTGCCCAAAAAGGGTGTTTTTTAAAACCCAGAAAATTATAGCTGTATTTCTAGCTTAAATTGCACACTGACTAATGCTTCAAAGGCACCAGATGTAGGATATTGCCAAAAAAGGATGTTTTTTTAAAACAGGATTATTATTGCAGTATTTCAAGCTTGGATTTGAATGTCACAAAAGCACATATGCAGTGCTGGTGCACTGAGCTTGCATAAAATGGCCACCTCCGCCCACCTAACTAACAGATGGATAGAAGTTCTTTTTCTCTGTCACTGGGCTCAGGGCAGGGTAAAAAGATTGTGCACTGCACCCACAAAACAAAATCTAGGTAGATCGCTGAGTTCAATTGCAGTTCTGATGAAAGATTCTGTCCTATTCTCTCCCTCACAGCAGCAGCATCCTATCGCTACACTAAGCACAGCAGAGTGACGTGCAGCGCTACGTGACTCCAGCTTATATAGAGACTGGGTCACATGCTGCACTGGCCAATCACAGCCATGCCCTTAGTAGGCATGGGTGTGATGGCTTCTAAGGGCACACAGTTAAACGCTTGTTGATTGGCTGCTCTGCAGCCTTTCAAAAAGCGCCAAGAAATCGCCGAACACCGAACCCAAACTTTTACTGAAATGTTCGGGTTCGGGTCTGGGGTCCAAAAATCCTAAAGTTCGGAACGAACCTGAACTTTACAGTTCGGGTTCGCTCAAACCTATATGGCACCCCTCAATCGGTATTTGACGGAAACAGGTATATAGCACCCCCTCAATCAGTATTTTGCGGAAACAGGTATATGGCATCCCTCAATCAGTATTTTGTGGAAGCAGGTGTATTGCACCCCTCAATCAGTATTTGGTGGAAGAAGGCATATAGCAATAGCATCCCTCAATCAGTATTTAGTGGAAGAAGGTATATGGCACCCCTCTATCAGTATTTGCAGGAAACAGGTATATAGCACCCCTAAATCAGTATTTGGCGGAAAACACGAATATGGCACCCCTCAATAAGTATTTTGTGGAAGTAGGTATATAGCAATAGCATCCCTCAATCAGTATTTAGTGGAAGAAAGTATATGATACCTCTCAATCAGTATTTGGCGGAAACAGGTATATGGCACTCCTCAATCAGTATTTTGTGGAAGCAGGTGTATATATCAATAGCACCCCTCAATCAGTATTTAGTGGAAGACGTTATATGACACCCCTCAATCAGTATTTGGTGGAAAATGGTGTCTTGCACCCCTCAATCAGTATTTGGTGGAAGAAGGTAGATAGCAATAGCACCCCTCAATCAGTATTTTGTTGAAGAAGGTATATGGCACCCCTCAATCAGTATTTGGCAGAAACAGGTATATAGCACCCCTCAATCAGTATTTGGCGGAAACAGGTATATAGAACCCCTCAATCAGTATTTGGCAGAAACAGGAATATGGCACCCCTCAATCAGTATTTTGTGGAAGTAGCTGTATTGCACCCCTCAATCAGTATTTAGTGGAAGAAGGTATATGACACCACTCAATCAGTATTTGGCAGAGAATGGTGTATTGCACCCCTCAATCAGTATTTGGCGTAAGAAGGTATATAGCAATAGCACCCCTCAATTAGTATTTTGTGGAAGAAGGTGTATAGCACCACTCAATCAGTATTTGGCGGAAACAGGTATTCAGCACCCCTCAATCACTATTTGGCGAAAGCAGGTTTATGGCACCCCTCAATCAGTGTTTGGCGGAAACAGGTATATAGCACTCCTCAATCAGTATTTGGCAGAAACAGGTATATAGCACCCCTCAATCAGTATTTTGTGGAAGCAGGTTTATCGCAGCCCTCAATCAGTATTTGGTGGAAGAAGGTATATAGCAATAACACCCCTCAATCAGTATTTGGTGGAAGAAGGTATATAGCACCCCTCAATCAGTATTTGGCAGAAACTGGTAAATAGCACCCCTCATTCAGTATTTGGCGGAAATGGATACATAGCACCCCTCAATCAGTATGTTGTGGAAAAAGGTATATGGCACCCCTCAATCAGGATTTTGTGGAAGAGGGTATATCGCAGCCCTCAACCAGTTTTATTTTGGGGGGCAACAGGTATATCACACCAGTTGCAATTAGTTACTCCAATAGCATTTGTCCCTCTATCCCAGCAGAACCGCACACAACTGCTGCACAATACAAATACACTATAATATATTTTCTATGTGTAAAGGGGGAGTATTAATCACCAATATTTATGCAAATATCGATAATTACTATTCATAAATGGGAGGAGCCGTCTATTGATGACTCCGCCCATTTATACCTTTATATAATAATAATAATACAATACTTTCGCTATGCTTTACACTGATCACTATGCTAGCTGCATGCGCCTTACTAACTAACTATCGCCAATAACTACACGTTACACAGATAGTTACAAGTAACAGTATTTATTACTAACAATACACTACACACGCAATACTAACAATACAGCACTACAAATCCTAAACTACACTACACTTTCCCAAATTCCACCCATCAACTAACTATACAGTTTACACATACAAGTATATTACAACCCACCCCACCTGACTATTCACTGTCCCTACGGGGTATGACGAAGGGTTAAAAGGATTGTTTGCAGAGCAGAGGCATGCTCTACAGGACAGGCAGGGAACCAGGGTAACCACCAGGGGTTAATCAGGGCTAACCAGGGGTGTATCGGGTTCCAGGGGTCAGTAGGGGATCAGGGGATATAGGGTTTGGGTTCCAGGGGTAACCAGGGGGGGGGCAGGGTATACCAGGGGTGTCAGGCAAGGGAATGGGGTTGCAGGTAAGGGACCAGGGGTAATGGGGTTGCCAGGGGTATTTATGGGAGGTGTACAGGGCTAGGGGATGTGGCAGGCAAGGGACCAGGGGTACCAAGGGGTGTATCGTTGGTGGGTTAGGGGAATAGGGGGCGATACTTATGGTACTGCTCGTCCTCCTAGGGTGATCCTCGCCAGCTAGGGGGCCTCTCTGTACAGAGCGCCGATCGTGCTCTCCTCTGGGGCGGCAGGGGTCCGGTAGGGGTCTTCTCCTGAGCGCGATGCGCTCTCCTCTTAGGTGGGGGTGGCAGGGCTCCGGTCAGGCCTCTCCAGCCGGAGCGCAGGACGCGCTCCTCTTTCAGGTGGGGGGGGGTCCCGATCCTGAGCGCCGATGCGCTCTCCAGTGGGGGCCCCGATCCTAACTCTCGGAGGGCGAGACGCGTTCCTCCATGTGGGGGCCCAGACCCTAACTACAGAGTGCCGGGGCCGCCGGATATTTATCCCCCGGCGGCCCGCACTCCCGCGCCACCAGGGGGCACGCGCACTACAGTGCAGGACACGTGGGCCGGCACGCGCGCCGCAGGGCCGCGTGCATTTGCTGACAGGCGGGAGATCCTTTGATCTGGTAATTGCGATGCCAGAATGCACATAACAGAGGGAGCGGAGGTATCTCCTCTCTCTCTATTATGCTTAATTATCTCCAGCAGGACTGCAGATAATTAGAACAAAAGGATTCAAATTCTATTGAATTTGAATCTTTTTGAGTTCACCAGAATGACTGCGCCTTCACCCAGATTACATCAATGTAAATGCTTGGGGCACATTTACATTGATGCATCTGTGTCCATGTAAGGGGGGGGGGGATTTATATGGTATGGGGATATGACAAGGGGGTATAATATGATACAGGGGGCATTATATGATACCTATATATCTATTAAGGGGGCACATACATATCAATCAGGGGGCACAAGCCCCTACATCATAAGGGGGCACAAGCCCCTACATCATAAGGGGGCACATATTTCCCACAGGGGCCACCATGAGCCCCTGGGGATCACCATGGGCAGACGTGCGCAGATGCTGGGCACATCTGTGCACATCGTCCCATGATGCTGTGGTTGATGTATGCACATATATACCATACATGCCCGCACGTGTTTGCAGGCATGCATGGATATATATGCATACGTCTCAACCGTTCCTCAACAATCCCCCTGTTGTCGGACTATTATAATACGACAATATAATGGGGGAACGGGTTGAGATATATTTGCCCCCCTTCAACCCCATCTTTGGTGGAAGTTCAGGAAGAACTGTAGTGCACACTGATCTTTAGGTACTTAGACATCCCTAATCCAGCTTCCTCCGACCTGCCCTTCACCGTAACCTACTCCTCCGTCCACAGGATACACCGTCTTCTTCTTGACATCTTTAGGATACCACACACCCACAGTCTCTCGGTTATTCTGCCGATCTTCAGGTATCTTCGCCCCCCCCCACTTCTGGAGTGGGTTCACCCTTACAGTCTTTAACTGGCCTTTCTATAACAGTCTCTTGGTGTCGGCCACCACCACTTTGGAGTGGCCACACCCCCACAGTCTCTTGGTAATTCTGCCGATCTTCAGGTATCTTCGTCCCCCCCAATTCTGGAGCGGGTTCACCCTTACAGTCTTTACCTGGCCTTTCTATAACAGTCTCTTGGTGTCGGCCACCCCCACTTTGGAGTGGCCACACCCCCACAGTCTCTCGGTAGTTCTGCCGATCTTCAGGTATGGCCCGCCTCCAAGGCATCTGGAGCGGGTTCACCCTCACAACCTCAGTCCCAACTTTCTTCTATCCAATGTCTGTTTCCATCTTGACGGGTGCGGTTCTCCCGTGGACAGATTAATAGGTCTTTACAAGGCAGGTCAAACTCTTAAGCGGTGATGTCATAGTACCTAAATTCTACTGCGGAGAACACCTCCGCCACACTACACCTCCAGCCCTTCCCTTAAGAACCTCACCGTTCCAGGGTTCAAGGTGGCAAATGAATGATGCCTGTCCCTATCGTGACCTAACCTTATCCCCATTCACACAAAACACATGTCACATCCCTCCCAACACCACCAAAATCATTATATGTATGTGTACCCATAGAGACTCATGCAACCTGGCATATCTCTACACCTCCAAAGACACAGGTAGGTCGCAGACCCCTGTGTCAATGGGAAACGACTATAGGATGCAAATGTGTACAGCCGAATAATAACTCACCACAGTGTGTTGGGCGAGTTTCCTTGGGTGTGGGCTGTCACACATTTGTACCTAGAGTGTCTATTGGTACACCTTCGAACAACAAACACAATCAATCAATAAATACAATGTGCTATGGGGTTTCGGGGTAGTACAAGTTATACGTCCCGAACCCTCATAGGAAACAAAGTGTGTCCATACAATATTTGGCTACAGGAACAATGTTTATGTCCTGAGCCTCCTCCTTTGGTTAGTTCGGTAAAGTTCTGTCTGGTTCTGGTGTATTTGGTCAATAAGTCCCTTGACCCTCCGATATTACGATGACCAGAACCAGAAGAAGTTTCACTGGGTGAAACAAGTGAATAAGTTCTTCCACCCGAACGTCTCCCAAGTCTTCCTCCAGAGCCTTCAGAGCCTTAAATAATGCTCCCGCTGGATTGTGGCACAGTCTTCATTGCTATAACTGTAGTGTACGGGAACTGTAATACCCGTCACTACCAAAGTGTCACTTGGTGTGCTGTCGTCCCTCCTTAGTTATGGAGAAGTTGGTATATGTCAGTTTTATAAAATGTCATGTAATGCAATGTTATGTATTTCCCTGTTACTATGAAACTTGCATGTACAGGCCTGCTAGGGGTGTCATTCCAGCTTCTAGTCACTAGAGGGAGCTAGGGAGCCCTAGTCTATATAAGGCCCAGTCAGGGAAGTAGAAGAGAGACGGAGTCTAGTGTCTGTAATCTACAGTTGGAGATTAGACAATGTCAGAGACAAGTCCAGGCCTGAAGCCTGCTGTCCAGGAGAAGATTCCCTCCTGAATTCCCATATGCAGAAACAGGAATATCTTAGCTAAAGAGCCTGAGGAAGAAAGCAGCAGAGAGAGACCGAGGCAAAGTGCAGAGAAGCAAGAGGTACTAAAAATAACAGAGGAGGTACTTTCTAAAGCTATAGCCAAGGATATAAAGCCAGAACTAGGTTATTGGGCCTTGGTGAAGAATTGCTATATTCCAGGATCAGACAGAAATAGAGTGCAAGCTCCTGTACTGCAAGTCCTGTGTTCAACACTCTGTAATCACCTTGCTAAATATGTAATTGCCTGCATCAACCGTATTGCAAAATCGACTGTATGCCAAGGAACTGCGATTCCAATATTGTCTCTGCATGAAAACTACTAAAGTTGGAGTTCTGTTTTAATACCACGTGTTCCTCAATTTATTCCTGCTATCCGCAAACGGCGTGCCACCGTCTAATTGGCACTGGCGTCACGAACAATTTCTACCATCACCTGCCTATGCAGAGAGTCAGCCGTCTCAGGTTAGTGTCATTGCACTACTACACCCAGAAACTCTATTACACACAACTTGAGTACGCTGCACCTCTCTTTTGGCGTCACGAACAGGATTCGCACGCTTTCCAGTGCAAGAAGCGTGAACTTTGTGCCTTATACAGTTGCCCTGTGACCAAAGTGACAAATTACCTGTTTATTGAAAGTGGACTTTGTGGACTGAAAATCATACCCAAAGTGTACCCAAAACTTCTAAAAAGCGCTGTGCAGTGTTGCGCTACCCAGAGAAAGAAAATCGCCGCATTGGAGTATGGTTTTGTGGACTTTTTACATTCCTGCTTGCTGTCAGTGAATAGACAGCGTTTCTTGCTAAAGATGGCCGCTGAGCTTGCTGAAATAGCTGCTGCGTCATCTTCATCCCGAAAAGGCGGGAAAAATTGGCGCCTTTCTGAGAAAATAGCAGGAAGGAGTTCAAGGTCAGGCGCCACTGCTTATCTGGACATTTGCATGTCTGCCAGCATGGACACCGCCTTCCATATACTGGAATACCTGGGGGGGCGGCCTCCCAGTGCAATGGGAGGAGCTGGCTGATCTTATTGGCGCCACCCTTTCGCTCTCCAGAGAAGGATCGAGCATGTTGGAAAGTGAACAGAGCGTTGCTGCAATGTCCGCACCTGAAATTGCAAAGATGTCTAATGTTGGTGTAGAGCCAGAGGAGGCTCCACCGGCCTACTCTCCGGGACCGGAGCAACCCGCCTGCCGCCCAAGGGGGAAAGAACCCGAGCCCTATTATGGCTCGTGGAGAGACTTTTTCCAACCATCTTTCAAATGGTCCTCCCTGATGGCGGAGATCCGAGAGGCCGCTATAAAGCGGAATACAAAGACCAAGATCTTCTATGAGGAACTAACTAAGACAATACATGAGAAGCATACGAACACCCAACCCCGCCTGGAAAGGAGAAAGGGAGTGGTGCTGTCATTTGACAAATCCCGTGGCTACGGGTTCATCCAAGACTATCTGACTGGCAGAGACCTCTATGTGAATCGAAGGTCTGTCAAAAGAGACTACCTCCCTTCTTACCAGCACAGCCTCCGTGAGGGAGAGGAAGTGGAGTACACCCCTGCCGAGAGCCTACGAGGCCCTTATGCGACTGCCGTGACCCGTCCCAAGCGAACATCTGAGGACTGGGAGGCAGAAGAAGAAGAAGACTACTCTGGCTGCGAGCGGGAACCTGAACGCTCTCCAGAGCCGGCCCATCACGCCTTCCAGGAGCGGAGCTCCTTCATTGGGCCTAACGTCTTCTGGCAGCCAACCGTGTTGGAGAAATGGGTGAGCCCCTATCCTTCCCCCGAGCTGCCTCGTCGGGAGAAGACCATACAAGATATGGAAAACTTGAAAGGACTTCATGCTACCTTGGAGAATATCCGGAGGGGTCGGAGACCAGAAGCATCGCCAGAACCTGCAGAGGCCGAGTCCGCGCCATCGGTGACTGTACCTGCGCCGGCGGCGCCAGCAGATGACAGCGACTCCGACACAGAGAGCATCGGTGAGCAGATTATCCGGCTGGAGGAGAAGTTGCGGGAGCTGCGCAAGATCGCGACTGCCAGGATCCAGACGCCGCCAAAGAAGGACGAGGTAAGGGTGCCTGTCACCACCCGTAGACCACCTTCTGTTGCCACCGCTCCGTCAGTGCCCCAGACCGGACCCGCGATTGCTGTAAACTGCTGCACACAGCGCACCGGACCGCTTGCGGCGGCGGTACCCAGCACATTGCACCCTGCAGTGATCATGCCCGGACCGGCACGGTCCACAAGAGGGTTCACCCCTAGGCCTATGGGGCCAATACCTATTAGGGGCCCCTTTACCCTACAGCTGCCCCCTGACACTGTTATGTGGGCACACCCGCCTGTAGAAGAATACTACAGACGATACTTGCCAGCGGAGCCGAGTGGTTATGATATGCCACTGTAAATCAGCCTGCTAGGCCTTTGATTTATTGCACCAAAGAAATATGGTGTTTATCCTTCCAGGACAGGAGTCCTATGTTTCTGGTCCTTTGTTGCGGCTGCCAGTTTGTCCACGGCTCAGTGGTAGGTGTTGACCACTGAAATCACAAGGTCAGCAAGGCCAAGTTTGTGTTCAGGACCTCCTGCCTGTTTTTGTTACCCTACACCAAGTTGTGCCTGTTCCTTTAGTTGCACCTTTTACCATTCACCCCCTTTTCAGGTTGATCAGGGGTCTTACAGCACTTGTCTTTGCTGTCCTTTTATTGTGCAACTTCATACTAAGGAACCGTGCCCGGAGACAGACTCAAAAGAACCTGAGCCTCTGAGATTTTTGCTCTTTTAAAGGAAATGTGCCCAGAGATGGACTCCACCGCATGAGAGCCTCTGTGATTTAATAGAAAAATAACCTGGGTACGGACTCATGTTTGTTCTTTGAGCCTCCAAGAACTTTTATACTGTTTTATCTATTTTGCTGTTCTATCATGGACTTATTCATTGTCATGGACTATCCTGGTTATAATGTTACGCTGTGCCAGGTCAGCGCCCCCGTTCCATTCATTATCCTGAGAGAAGAGAACGACGCCCCTTGTCACTACCCTTCACCTTTGCCAATTGGACCTGATGTAAATGTAAATGCAGATGAATTACATGTATGTATGCCTGCATGTCTCTATTTTCTATTTCAGGTAGAGATTCCAGTTGGGCGACCCATGATGGAGTACGAGGTCGTACTCAGCTTAAAGCAGTGGGGTATGTAGTGTACGGGAACTGTAATACCCGTCACTACCAAAGTGTCACTTGGTGTGCTGTCGTCCCTCCTTAGTTATGGAGAAGTTGGTATATGTCAGTTTTATAAAATGTCATGTAATGCAATGTTATGTATTTCCCTGTTACTATGAAACTTGCATGTACAGGCCTGCTAGGGGTGTCATTCCAGCTTCTAGTCACTAGAGGGAGCTAGGGAGCCCTAGTCTATATAAGGCCCAGTCAGGGAAGTAGAAGAGAGACGGAGTCTAGTGTCTGTAATCTACAGTTGGAGATTAGACAATGTCAGAGACAAGTCCAGGCCTGAAGCCTGCTGTCCAGGAGAAGATTCCCTCCTGAATTCCCATATGCAGAAACAGGAATATCTTAGCTAAAGAGCCTGAGGAAGAAAGCAGCAGAGAGAGACCGAGGCAAAGTGCAGAGAAGCAAGAGGTACTAAAAATAACAGAGGAGGTACTTTCTAAAGCTATAGCCAAGGATATAAAGCCAGAACTAGGTTATTGGGCCTTGGTGAAGAATTGCTATATTCCAGGATCAGACAGAAATAGAGTGCAAGCTCCTGTACTGCAAGTCCTGTGTTCAACACTCTGTAATCACCTTGCTAAATATGTAATTGCCTGCATCAACCGTATTGCAAAATCGACTGTATGCCAAGGAACTGCGATTCCAATATTGTCTCTGCATGAAAACTACTAAAGTTGGAGTTCTGTTTTAATACCACGTGTTCCTCAATTTATTCCTGCTATCCGCAAACGGCGTGCCACCGTCTAATTGGCACTGGCGTCACGAACAATTTCTACCATCACCTGCCTATACAGAGAGTCAGCCGTCTCAGGTTAGTGTCATTGCACTACTACACCCAGAAACTCTATTACACACAACTTGAGTACGCTGCATAACACCTCTAGGTAGAGGTCGCTTCGTTGCCAAAATCCAGTGGGATCCTCTGGAGCTTCACAACAGTGTCAGGGGGAATAGCTGGCCTCTTCTGTGGCATCTCCTGGGTTTTTCTTCCGCTCCAAATAAAATCACACCTATGGCAGAAGAAAACACCAGGCGCTCCCAGGGGAATTTCTCCCCTAACAGTGCAATTAAATGTGAAAATTCCCAGCCCCAATACCTTTGACCCATGGGTAGAGAAAGGAATTGGGCTGCCCTTTATCTCACAGGACCCCTCGTTATCCCAACACTGGTGTCTGAACACCCTACCTTCAGAGGATTGCATCCTCTGCTACACATCCCTCTGCACCAACAGATAAGGATGGCCACCCTACTAGGTTAGGATAACTGGAGTTCTGTGGACAAAGCACCATCTTGTTATTGATGGCACCGCATCCCTGTCCACTCATGTGTACCCAGGCTGATTTCCCCCTGTGATCCCATCTTGTGGAGGCCCGCAGAACCAATGGCATAGGCATGCCCTGGCTCCCCAGGACCCCACAACACAAGAACACAGTCCACACTCTGCTGCCAAACATTCTGCGTCCAATCCCTATCAGAGCTGTGCTGCCTGCTCGGACTAGAATTAAGTGCGCAGCACAACATTACACCGATGTTGTCTGTCCGCCCCAGCCCCCAGCACAACACAGCCCTACCGAAAACCTTGAGCAAAACAGTGTTATCCGTATCGATCTGAGACCCTGGCTGCCCAGAATAATATCACATCATCCTTTGTGTGCTGCATGGAGAAGGTCCTTATGGCTTCTCCCGACCAGCAGGATTTCCCGTGTGATATTATCTGCTCGCGAACCTATACGTTCTCGATCCACAGTATAACACTGTTCCACTCCAAGGGGACACAGAATCAAACAAAGACAGCAGACGGGACTTACAACTACATAAATCAGCATGGTAGAACACATCCGTAGACAAGGACTACCACCATCAACATCAAGAAAAACTTACAAACTTACAAACAGATAACAAAAACACACAACATGGACATACACAGGGAACAAACGGTGTAACAAATAGTACAGGGGTGTCAAATGTTGCCTAGCCTAGCTTGGCCACTCTGACCCCTCAGCAGCTGGTGATGCTGCCAAGAGGTAACCCCGTTATGGCCAGGCTGACTAGACCCCACTGCACAATTTGTTACCTGAATGATACTGTTGGACACATTGCAATTACTTGCACAAGGGCAATTCCTTGCAATGTGTCCTTTGTTCCCACACCTGAAACACGTGACTTGGTTTCCTGTCCTGTGTGTTTTGCAGTGTCTCGCTATGTGACCTAGGCCACCACATGCAAAACATCTGATGTTTGCTCTGCATGGCCCAGCACCATCTACACTGCAGTCCTGCTCCCTTCTCCTGAATTGTACCATCCTCAGGGACGCACTCGTCACCAAAGTCAGGGAAAAATCTCTGTTTGTCTGGACCGGCTTGACCTGATGATTAGACCGGTCACAGACTACTCTCCCCCCTTGTGGCCCTGCACAGGGCAACATTTCGGGAGATTCCGACCCTGGCTTTACGGAAAAAGAAAGGGCCGGCACCAACTTGGTGATAACCTGTTGCATGCCACACATTAGCTGGGACCTTACAGCAACCTCAGCCTTCAATTTGGCTACCATCACGTCAGTAGAGGCAGTCCGCTCCTTGAAGGCCTTGACCTCAGTATAAGACTGAGTCAACCTAGCCTCAATTTCCTCCTTCTGCCTCTGCAGCTCTACTAACTGTGACTCTATCCTAGCCACCTGCGCATCTCGGTCAACAGTAGACTGCACATTCTCTGCCAGCTGTGCCTGCAATGTCGAAACCTGGTCCGAATTACTGGTACAGCACTGGCAGTGAATGGCCGGAGGAATTGTCTCCGTTGACTGAGACACCAGCGCCACTTCCTTTGGCTTACAGATGCTAGCCTCAAACGTATGAACGAGTTTGGCTAGCATCCGAAGCCGTTTGGTGGCCTTGTTCAACACCATCTGTTTGTTAACACAAAGCTTGTGGTCAGGGCGACGGCCCCTGGACGTAGGAACTAGAGCTAACCTCAGGCTGGGAAATGCCGGGAGCCCGTAGCGAGGATAGGCCTAAAAGGGGGCCTAACCTTGAGGAAGAGCTAAGAAAAGGGAAGGGAGGGAGGGGTACCTGGCCGCACGTCCCGTCCCCTGACCTGCGTAGGGGTTAATATAGCCAAGGGGCGTGGCCTCTGCCCCTCCCACAAATACAGGCTGCACGGCAGCCTTAACTACTTGTGGTCAGGGCGACGGCCCCTGGACGTAGGAACTAGAGCTAACCTCAGGCTGGGAAATGCCGGGAGCCCGTAGCGAGGATAGGCCTGAAAGGGGCCAAAAAGGAGACCCAACCATACCACCAAACACTCATTGCACCGTACAGGGCAAGTGAACAGAAAGCATCACAGAGGATTTGGACCATATCTGGAGAACACGAGTACCTCCAACGTCCCATGCACCTGATAACCTGAGGAGGCACCTGGTGCTTAGACACCGCCTCAAAACGAAAGGAATGAAGCAGACCCTGTTTAGAGTAAATATACCCTACCGTTACGACACCCGTTTTGAACGAAAAGACCCTTCACGATGGAGGTGCGGGATATACCGTCTCATATCACAGTGACTTCCATTTACCTTACCTCCTTGTCATGTGTACCGCCACACCGTTCTTGGAGCTGGTTAAATGCTGATGCAATTGAAAGAGTGTCTGGAACCAGGAACGATTTACTCCTATGTTGACTAACAGATGACCATATACGAGAAGGTCTGAATCCTTAGAGCTGCCGACGGAAACAAACAATGGTGAAACGGTTGGAAGTGCCTAGATCAGGCATCCCAACCGCGGCCCCTCAGCTGCCGCAACCACAACCCCCACAACGCCCTGCTGCAGGCAGATACCTGCAGGCTGTCCGGGCACCGCGGGAGCCACAACCCCGCAACAGCCTGAGGGCCGCAGCCCACGACCCCCGGCCCAGATGAACCCCAACCATCCACCAAGGGCCCCGACTGTTCCTGGTGGCAAAATACTTACCTCTACTTATTCCCCAGGCCACACTTCCTAATAAGGGCCAAAAGACAGAACATGGTGCCTGTTGTCCTACCGAAGTAGCAAACTCAGTGAAGTGTAAACCCACCAGGCCTGGGGAACCATCCACAGAAATATATGGCTATTTCGAATAAAGAGCTAATGTGCTTGTACTAAGGACAGGACGTACCCCAATACCTGCAGTTGTGACAGAAAAATGCTTAAGGTCGTGATAAACTATGTATGCTGCGCCTGTAGTCGTGATAGGACTTGTCGTGTCAGGCGACACGACAGACTTCGTAAACTTGTGCCTTATTACTGTACCTCCTACTGGAAGATGGACCGATACCCAGGACTTAGGCCGGACACCAACACCCTCAGCCCGAGTTTGTAGATGAAGTAAGCCTGCCTGGGGGAAGATGATGTCCGCAAAGGCCGGCTTGGAATGACTTCTTACAAAGAAAACAATGAAACCCAACAACCTAGAAAATAAAAGAGTCAGAGAAAACAATAACGAGAGTGGGACTCTAATGGCACCAGCCACACGTGCGAGCCACCCCAAGAAAATTGTATTGCGAGCCACAGCTGACCGAGCCATGCGAGCGGGACTGAGGACAGAAAAGACATGGAACTTACCTGTTATGGGACCACGCAGCCGGCCTCGACTGGCGTTGTGTGTGTGTGTGTTTTTTTTTTTTTTTTGAGAAGCCATGCGTGAGAGACTCTAATGGCAAAACACATGTGTCACCCTAAAAGGGGGAAGCCAAGCGTGAGAGACTAATGGCGGCGTCATATGTGTACAAACTAACACGGAGAAGCCATGCGTGGGACACTAATGGCGGAGACATATGTGTAACACTAAAACGAAGCCATGCGTGGGAGACTAACGTCGGAGTCATACGTGTAAGACTAAATGGAGAAGCCATGCATGAGAGACTCTAATGGCAGAGACATGTGTAACCCTAAAAGGGAGAAGCCCTGCGTGAGAGACTAATGGTGACTTCATATGTGTAACACCAAAAGGGGAGAAGCCGTGTGTGAGAGACTAATGGCAGAGTCATATGTGCAACACTAGAATGGAGAAGCCATGCATGAGAGACTAATGGCAGAGTCATACGTGAAGACTAAACGGAGAAGGCATGCGTGAGACTCCAATGGCGGAGTCCTATGTGACACTGAAGGGGGTAACCATACGTGAGAGACTCAAATGGCAAAGCCATGCGTGAGAGACTCTAATGGCGGAGTCATGTGTAACACTCAAAAGGAAAAGCCACACATGAGAGACTCTAATGGCGGAGGCATATGTACCCTTAAAGGGAGAAGCCATACGTGAGAGACTCTAATGGCGGAGTCATGTGTAACACTAACAAGGGAGAAGCCATGCGTGAGAGACTCTAATGGCACAGCCATACGTGAGAGACTCTAATGGCGGAGTTATATGTAACACTAAAAAGGGAGAAGCCATGCGTGAGAGACTCAAATGGCTAAGCCATGCGTGAGAGACTCTAATGGCGGAGTCATATGTAACACTAAAGGGAGAAGCCATACGTGAGAGACTCAAATGGCTAAGCCATGCATGAGAGACCCTAATGGCGGAGTCATATGGCGGCTTAATTTCCCTCTTAATTAATTAACAACCACTATGCAGCACCAGTATGACCTTGAGACTCGCATAACCATTATCCTCTCCGACAATGACCTAGGATGCTAACCAGCCTACAACCATATTGCCCCCCACCGAATAACATGAAGAACGAACACCGGGCCCCCGAAGCCCTGAGGCCCCCCGAAGCCAAGGGATCGACCCGGAATACCTCACCGTGATGATAAGTAATTAAACGTGAGCCCGACCTAAAGGCAAATGCATAGACATTAGTGATCCGAACCACTTGCATGAATGAACATTAACCAACCGTGAAATTGAAACAGATGGGAGAAAACCAGAGCCAGAGGCATTGCAGTTAGCTAAGAAAAGCCCCTAGTCGTGACAAACACATGAATAACTGTGAAACATAGTAGTAACTTACTCCTATCGGCCCACTGTCCGCTAGGGAGCTATTTGGTTAACTGGGGCGGGAGATCCAACTGCGTAAATGCGAACCAGAAGTACAGGAGATCAGTCTGCGCAACCCACCACCGAGGAAAGAAACTCAAGCCTGAAAAGAAGCAGCTATGTTTAACGGAAGAGCAGTATCAGAGCGGTGTGCTGATAGCCCTAGCAAGAATACTAAGTAACCATGATGTAGAAATGAAAGAAATGCAGCTTAATGTGGAAGCAGAGTAGAACACATGATGCAAGAACAAGTGGGTAAATGCAGCTCTGGATGTGAGAGGTGCCTAAAACATGGTATGGGCACAGCTCTGAGTATGAGCATGAGGAGCATGGTATACCGCAGCTGTATGAATGCAAGCTAAAAGGGAACAGAGTATTAATGTAATGCAACCGCGACCGCTGCTCTAGAAGTGAATGGCGTATAGGACAAAAATGTAAAAGCAGACACACGGCTGTAGCTTGAAGGTAACAATCCTAACCACGATCGTCTGACCATGGAGCCCAACTCCCTTCGCCCAGAGCGCTACAAGTCACGGACCGTGGAACCAAGTCCGATCCTACCGTGAATGTAAGCACATGATCCGAGTGAGAACTGTGCCACCATGAATTCATGTCTAGGTTCCCCGACGTGTGTCATTTCTCCGACCCGCCAATTCAACTAAATGTGGTGTTTAGGAAGTATACTGAATATTAACTGTGTCTTGACTGCACAACATTACCCTATGGGAACTAATAGCAGATCTATGTGGTATGTAGGTAGACAGTGGCATAAGTTTGAGCGAATATGCACGTGAATAAGCTAAAATCCCCGACACGATATCATGCCCCATTAGATTTGAAAGAGGTTGTGTTCAGTAATGTAGAGCACCTATAACAATAATACACATCTGTGGAACACTGGGAACCGGGTAAATGGGTGACAGCTCCCATGAAACCAGCCCCGAGCCTAGGAATGTGCCCGTGCTGGTGTACCTGCGCCTCTGTACGTGCGACTGCAGACCCCCCGGCCGGCGGCGGGGTTACCAATACCGTGCGAGCCCCAGGACTGCCAAGTAGGCATGCAAACGTCACATATTTGGCCACAATTGAAGCGAGACTGGAACAGTGAGTGGGGAACAACAGAATGTTCCCCAATGATGATCAGCAACGTGCCTGATGGAAACAGTGGAAACATAAACAAAAGGTAAGGGTTTTTTTTGTTTTTTGTTTTTTTTACAGAACATCGGCACTGCTGCTCCCGCACGGAGAGCCCAACCACGCCGCTCTAGAGCAGGACAAACAAAGGACTCTAGAATCTTGCGATAACTCTAGAATCTTGCGAAATACCAAAATGACACCTACAGCCAGTGGCCACATATACACACAGAACTATGACCACATAGGTCTGCCGACTGATAACCACATAATCAGACCAGATTCCTTAAAGTGACAGTACAAGGACTGAATGTCATACCTTGCATGCTCTGTGTTCTCCTCTCCAACCCTTGTTATAATAAAATGATGGAACAAATAAATATCATGGTTGTAAGGGACCTATGCCGGTTCTAGTCCTCTGAGGCGACTAATTATATGACTGTGGTTACCTCCTATGTGTAACCGCTATGTTACCTCTGGCCAGTCGGTACTTGCACAACATAGTGGGCGGGATTCCCAAACGGTGCGAGCGTTACCAGGGGCGGAACCGCAGAGCGTGCCTAGCAACCGGCACACGCGGCTGCTCCCGGAACGCCCGCACAACAAGCCCGCGCCGCCCGGGCACGGCATCCCCGCAACGTGCCTGCCCAAGCTTATACTGAACTTTTCATGTAACACTGCATTGAATACATGTGAGAAATAAATGCAGTCAAGGAACCGGGAGTGGGCGTGGTATGCCTTCCATATTGGAGCACAGGGTATATAGTATATGGGGTTCCCCCTGTGTGCCCCCACGGTGGAGCGCAGGGAAGGTTGCGGAATTGTACATGCCGATGCGTTCCACCGTGGAACGCATCGGGGAAGTAGTGGTGCTCCGGAAGGTGGGCGGACTATGGATAGATGCAAGATACTAACCATCGCCAATAACTACACGTTACACAGATAGTGTAACAGTATTTATTACTAACAATACACTACGCACGCAATACTAACAATACAGCACTACAAATCCTAAACTACACTACACATTCCCAAATTCCACCCATCAACTAACTATACAGTTCACACATACAAGTATATTACAACCCACCCCACCTGACTATTCACTGTCCCTACGGGGTATGACGAAGGGTTAAAAGGATTGTTTGCAGAGCAGAGGCATGCTCTACAGGACAGGCAGGGAACCAGGGTAACCACCAGGGGTTAATCAGGGCTAACCAGGGGTGTATCGGGTTCCAGGGGTCAGTAGGGGATCAGGGGATATAGGGTTTGGGTTCCAGGGGTAACCAGGGGGGGGGGCAGGGTATATCAGGGGTGTCAGGCAAGGGAATGGGGTTGCAGGTAAGGGACCAGGGGTAATGGGGTTGCCAGGGGTATTTATGGGAGGTGTACAGGGCTAGGGGATGTGGCAGGCAAGGGACCAGGGGTACCAAGGGGTGTATCGTTGGTGGGTTAGGGGAATAGGGGGCGATACTTATAGTACTGCTCATCCTCCTAGGGTGATCCTCGCCAGCCAGGGGGCCTCTCTGTACAGAGCGCCGATCGCGCTCTCCTCTGGGGCGACAGGGGTCCGGTAGGGGTCTTCTCCTGAGCGCGATGCGCTCTCCTCTTAGGTGGGGGTGGCAGGGCTCCGGTCAGGCCTCTCCAGCCGGAGCGCAGGACGCGCTCCTCTTTCAGGTGGGGGGGTCCCGATCCTGAGCGCCGATGCGCTCTCCAGTGGGGTCCCCGATCCTAACTCTCGGAGGGCGAGACGCGCTCCTCCACGTGGGGGCCCAGACCCTAACTACAGAGTGCCGGGGCCGCCGGATATTTATCCCCCGGCGGCCCGCACTCCCGCGCCACCAGGGGGCGCGCGCACAACACTGCAGGACACGTGGGCCGGCGCGGTGAGATGACGTCACCGCGCCTGCCCGCGCGTCCCTGCACGCGCGCCGCAGGGCCGCGTGCACTTGCTGACAGACGGGAGATCCTTTGATCTCCCGCCTGTAGCTCTCAGCATTCCGGACATCGCAATGGTAATTGCGATGCCAGAATGCACATAACAGAGGGAGCGGAGGTATCTCCTCTCTCTCTATTATGCTTAATTATCTCCAGCAGGACTGCAGATAATTAGAACAAAAGGATTCAAATTCTATTGAATTTGAATCTTTTTGAGTTCACCAGAATGACTGCGCCTTCACCCAGATTACATCAATGTAAATGCTTGGGGCACATTTACATTGATGCATCTGTGTCCATGTAAGGGGGGGGGGGGATTTATATGGTATGGGGATATGACAAGGGGGCATAATATGATACAGGGGGCATTATATGATACCTATATATCTATTAAGGGGGCACATACATATCAATCAGGGGGCACAAGCCCCTACATCATAAGGGGGCACAAGCCCCTACATCATAAGGGGGCACATATTTCCCACAGGGGCCACCATGAGCCCCTGGGGATCACCATGGGCAGACGTGCGCAGATGCTGGGCACATCTGTGCACATCGTCCCATGATGCTGTGGTTGATGTATGCACATACAGTCAGGTCCATAAATATTGGGACATGGACACAATTCTAACTTTTTTGGCTCTATACACCACCACAATGGATTTAAAATGAAACAAACAAGATGTGCTTTAACTGCAGACTGTCAGCTTTAATTTGAGGGTATTTACATCGAAATCAGGTGAACGGTGTAGGAATTACAACAGTTTGCATATGTGCCTCTCACTTGTTAAGGGACCAAAAGTAATGGGACAATTGGCTTCTCAGCTGTTCCATGGCCAAGTGTGTGTTATTCCCTCATTATCCCAACTACAATGAGCAGATAAAAGGTCCAGAGTTCATTTCAAGTGTGCTATTTGCAATTGGAATCTGTTGCTGTCAACTCTCAAGATGAGATCCAAATAGCTGTCACTATCAGTGAAGCAAGCCATCATTAGGCTGAGAAAACAAAACAAACCCATCAGAGAGATAGCAAAAACATTAGGCGTGGCCAAAACAACTGTTTGGAACATTCTTAAAAAGAAGGAACGCACCGGTGAGCTCAGCAACACCAAAAGACCCGGAAGACCACGGAAAACAACTGTGGTGGATGTCCGAAGAATTCTTTCCCTGGTGAAGAAAACACCCTTCACAACAGTTGGCCAGATCAAGAACACTCTCCAGGAGGTAGGTGTATGTGTGTATAACTCAAGAATCAAGAGAAGACTTCACCAGAGTGAATACAGAGGGTTCACCACAAGATGTAAACCATTGGTGAGCCTCAAAAACAGGAAGGCCGGATTAGAGTTTGCCAAACGACATCTAAAAAAGCCTTCACAGTCTTGGAACAAAATCCTATGGACAGATTAGACCAAGATCAACTTGTACCAGAGTGATGGGAAGAGAAGAGTATGGAGAAGGAAAGGAACTGCTCATGATCCAAAGCATACCACCTCATCAGTGAAGCATGGTGGTACTAGTGTCATGGCGTGGGCATGTATGGCTGCCAATGTATTTATTGTTGATGTGACTGCTGAACAAAAGCAGCAGGATGAATTCTGAAGTGTTTCGGGCAATATTATCTGCTCATATTCATCCAAATGCTTCAGAACACGCTTGGATGGCACTTCACAGTGCAGATGGACAATGACCCAAAGCATACTGCAAAAGCAACCAAAGAGATTTTTAAGGGAAAGAAGTGGAATGTTCTGCAATGGCCAAGTCAATCACCTGACCTGAATCCGATTGAGCATGCATTTCACTTGCTGAAGACAAAACTGAAGGGAAAATGCCTCAAGAACAAGCAGGAACTGAAGACAGTTGCAGTAGAGGCCTGGCAGAGCATCACCAGGGATGAAGCCCAGCGTCTGGTGATGTCTATGCGTTCCAGACTTCAGGCTGTAATTGACTGCAAAGGATTTGCAACCAAGTATTAAAAAGTGAAAGTTTCATTTATCATTATTATTCTGTCCCATTACTTTTGGTCCCTTAACAAGTAGGAGGCACATATACAAACTGTTGTAATTCCTACAGCGTTCACCTGATTGGGATGTAAATACCCTCAAATTAAAGCTGACAGTCTGCAGTTAAAGCACATCTTGTTCGTTTCATTTCAAATCCATTGTGGTGGTGTATAGAGGCAAAAATGTTAGAATTGTGTCGATGTCCCAATATTTATGGACCTGACTGTATATACCATACATGCCCGTACGTGTTTGCAGGCATGCATGGATATATATGCATACGTCTCAACCGTTCCTCAACACTATGTTAGAAATTATATTAGAAGTATATCACACCCCTCTATATCACACCTATCGATAGCACACCTATACCAGTCCTTAAAAGGACTTTTGTGGCCCTATTAGCTAGCTTTTGGTGTCCCTAACTGTCCCTGCTCCAAAATGCAACCTCTCCCTACACTGGCAAAACACATAATGTAAAATAGCTGCCAGATCGGGTTCTATTATAGGGTTGGGGGGGTGTCCATGTGCTGAAACGTCTCAATTGGCTGTCCTGTCCCACCTGATGGATGTGTCATTGGTCAAAGTTCAACGCTATGCAAAAAATTAAGGCGCGTGCGAATATTGCCATATGTTTGCATGTTCGGCGAATCGTAAACGAGCAAAGTTCGCCGCGAAATGACCGCCAGGCGAACCACAAGGCTATCTCTACCCACCACTGCACACATGTACAGGGCATAAAATTGCACCATCCTGGAATACGAATGCAACATAACTGTATCACTAAAATAAGGTATTAACCTGTTGCAGACACATGACGTACCGGTACGGCATGATGTCCCGGTACTTAAGGACACATGATATACCGGTACATTATGTGTAGTTCCGATCACTGCCGCCCCGGAGGGCGGTGATCGGAACAAGGTGCCTGCTCAAATCATTGAGCAGGCACCCAGGGACAATGCAACCCCTCTCCAATATCTCTTTAAAAAACAGTAGTGCATAAGCACTTAACACATCTTGCCCTATGCTCCGCTCACTATGAAATGGCAGCTACTGCACAGTGTCATAATTTTATAGGGCTGCGACATCACAGAGGATGGCTATCTGTGGATTGGCTGGCTGCACAGCATTATGGGTGATCTTGCATTCCCGGGCTTCTTACAGCCATAAATAATGGGATGCGTGGCCAGGAAACAACTTTACACTGCCAGCAATACTCTGTTGCACAAACTTAATTCTCACCTCGCCAAGTTGCTGGCACCATTTAATACAGTCTGCTGCCTTTAGGGGGCTGATGGCATGCACTCAGCCTCACTGGAAGATACCTAGCCTAGGCATTATTTCTCCCCAAAATATATCCCTGTCTTGTACTCTTACATGGTGGAGAATGTGGGCCCCTCCTAGCATCCCAGCAACAAGGCCAAGTCCTTTTGACCCCCCCCCCCCAATTGTGTCGGTCTAATTCCCACACCAGGCACTTGTCCACCTCCTCATCCATGGACATACTCCCACTCCTCCTCCTTCCTATCACATGTGTCAAGTCAAGCATTGCCATATGGGGTTGGAGCTGATCAGCCTGGGCAGGAGCAGCCATACAGGCAAGCAGTTGCTAAAGCACATCAAGCAGCAAACATTCCACTGGCTGTCAGATGGTGGATAAAATAGCACATGCTCCCTGCATGGTGCACATGATTAACTTAGTCGTGCAACGCTTTTAAAAAAAAGTACACTGGCTTATGCAAGGTGCTGGCAATGTCCAGGAGACTGTCCTTCACATTTCAGCCATTGTTACGTGGCGAGGAACGTTCTCCTGGACTTGCAGCAACAGAACAGTCTGTCACTACACCACTTAATCCAGGGCAATTGAAGCCAATTTGGTTCGGCTCAAACCGATTTGTGTCCAAACCAAACGTTTTAAAAAATTTGGCAAACCTCAACCAAATCGAACCTGGTTTTGCTCATCTCTAGTAAATGTAAAGGAAGAACTCATACTTTTCCTTTCTGCGCGATCTACCTCTGGCTTTCTGCCAAAATGATTATTAATTAGTGATTAGGTTTTTCAGCACTTTTGCGTTTTTGGGGCATTTTTTGCACATGTTTTTTGTCTGGTTACTAGAAAGTCTATAGTAAATATGAAATGTAGGACATGAAGGCATTTATTTATTTTTTTGCTAGTTTCAATTTTTTCACTTTGGTAGCCTTTTTTGTGTCTCTAACATTTTATTTTTAAACGCAGCATGTTGAAACAATGGCTTTTTTGCAGGCATTTTATTATCCCTTTGTCTATATGGAAAAAATTTACACATTTTGAAATTCCACTAAATTATAAAAGGGTAGGTTCACACCTCCATGTAACTGATCAGGCAGACTGCTCCAGCAGAAAACAACCTGATGGAGTTCACTGTTTCATGCGATGTAAATAAACACAGCACTCGGGATTACTGCACAGGAGCCATGTTGGTAACATAACATAAAGACAGGAGCAACTGCCACAAACGGAAAACAGGAAACAGGAAGTGGTGCACCAACATAACATCCATAACATCTTCCTCTTTTTTAGTGTTAATAAATTAACATTGTAAGTTTTGAAGAGAGATAACAATAATGCATTTGCTACTCTATAGGTTAAGTCTCATTGGTGGTTTTGAACATCTGCCACTAAGGGTGACGACTGGTCCTTGTAGTCTATTAGCCCTATCGGTAGGTACTGGGCTCTTATCACCTTCTACTGGCATGTCTTGCGCGTGGCTGCTGGTAGATGTACTAGCTTGCTCAGGATTGCCAGTACCATTGGTCTGTGGCCCCACCTCTGTGCATTCCTCACAGTCAATGGGCACATGTGTCCCTGTTATACTAAGCGAGACTGGCTTATAAATGAGATATTGTGACGTAGGTTTTTCTGCCACTCGTAAATCCACACGATTGCAACGAAAGAGAGTTCCGTCAACATCCACTAGATACGAGCGTGGTGCAACTTTTTTCAAACAAGTACCCATTCTCCAACGACCTGTTCAATCCCCAGGTAAGGGTTTCATACGGATTTGTTCTCCAGTAATCAACTCTCCCTGGCCGATGTATCATATTGAGCCTTTAACATTTGTCTCTTAACCACCTCCCGACTGCCTTACGCAGGAATGCGTCCTGCGGGCGGCCGGGTTATTCCTCCTGGACGCATATACGCGTTATCTCGCGAGACGCGAGATGACACGCATATGCGGCCGCGAGATGACGCGCATATGCGGCCCGCACATGCGCAGTGCAGGTCGGCAAAAGGCGCACAAGGAGTTGGTCACCAGCCTGCCAGCCAATGATCAGCGCTGGCAGCTGGTGACTTTTAAAATAACGAACCACCAGCCATATAACACATTATATTTCGTCGGTTGGTCCCAGCAGAGTGCACAGATCACAGTGAGTACACCAAGCACTACATATTTAGCCCCAGATCACCCCCCCATCACCCCAATTAACCCCTTGATCACCCCTGTCAATCACTAGTGAAAGGGAAAAAAGTGATCAGTGTAAACTGTCACTTTTTTTTTCCCACCAGTATTGACTGTTAGGTTTAGGTTAGTTTAGGCCCCTTTGGTAGGTAGTTAGCTTCAGTTAGCGCCCAGCCCACCGCACCGCAGTCACTGAATCGCTGATTAGCGTATCGCTAATCAGCATTGGTACTTTATAGTATCTGTAAGTGATCAGAACTGATCACAGTCAGATCTATAATAGTATTAGTGTCACCTTAGCTCGCCCTCCACCCAAAACGCAGTGTTTGCCCAATCAGGCCTGATCGGTCGCCCACACGTGCGTTCACCCACGCCCGCCCCGCCGCAGTGACCAAAATTTTATTTATTTTTTATCACTGCACAATAACTACACAAGCGCTGCGGCGATAAAAAAATCAGTTTTGATATTTTTTATCAATCGCAGCGGCTTCCTGTACTTCGCTAGCCTCCCATTTGTAAGACAGGCTTGCTTTTTTTCTTGGGTAGTCTCAGGGAATACCCCCTAAATTTAGTTGACCAAATGGCAAGGAAGGGGTATTCATCTGAAGAGGCCTACAGGCTTCTGACCCAGTCGGATGAGGAATGGGAACCCTCATCTGACGAATCCAGCGGGTCAGAATACGAACCTGTGGAAAGCAGTGGCAGTCTGACCCAAAGTTCGGACGATGAGGTTGAGGTCCCTGATACCACCAGGCGTACCCGGCCCCGTGTTGCTAGACCACAGGTTGCGCAGGATCCGCTTCAAGGGCAGCAGAGTGGGGCTGGCGCTGTCGGATTACATGGTGAGGCATACACCAGCAGCGCAGCCCATCCTGGACCTAGTACCAGCACTGCCGTAGAAAATGGTGAAGTGACGAGCACCAGAAGGGCAGTTGAAGCTGGTACGGTGGCACGTGCAGTAGTTCCCCCGTCGTAGCCACCGCACAGACAGGCCCGTAAAGCCCCTAGAGTTCCTGAGGTGCTGGCAAACCCTGATTGGCAGCCCCCATCTTCAGCCGCACCAGTAGTTCCCCCTTTCACCGCCCAGTCTGGAGTTCGGGTTGAGACAGCTCAGATCGGATCGGCACTAGGGTTTTTTGAGCTGTTCTTCACTGCGGAGCTCTTTGACTTAGTCGTGGCAGAAACAAACCGGTATGCCACTCAATTTATAGCCGCCAACCCGGGAAGCTTTTATGCCCAGTCTTTCCAGTGGAAACCCGTCCTAGTTTCTGAACTTAAGACTTTTCTGGGCCTTCTCCTCAACATGGGCCTGACAAAAAAGCATGAATTGCGGTCATATTGGTCCACACACCCAATTCATCACATGCCCATGTTCTTTGCTGCCATGTCCAGAACACGATTTGAGACCATCCTGCGTTTGCTGCACTTTAGTGATAACAGCACCTCTTGTCCCAGAGGCCACCCAGCTTTTGACCGGCTCCACAAAATTCGGCCCCTCATAGACCACTTTAACACCAAATTTGCAGATTTGTATACCCCTGAGCAAAACATCTGCATAGACGAGTCCCTGATACATTTTACCGGGCGCCTTGGCTTCAAACAATACATCCCGTATAAGCTCTGTGAAAGGGCCACAGGCTATACGCACAAATTTCGTGTCTATGAGGGTAAAGATCAGACCCTGGAGCCGGTCGGTTGCCCTGACTACATGGGGAGCAGTGGGAAGACAGTCTGGGACTTGGTGTCAACCTTATTTGGCAAGGGGTACCACCTTTATGTGGACAATTTCTACACAAGTGTGCCCCTCTTCAGGCATTTGTTTCTAGAACAGATTGGCTGCTGTGGCCCCGCACAACCTAGTCACCGGGGCTTCCCCCAACGGCTCGTTACCACCCGTCTTGCAAGGGGGGAGAGGGCTGCCTTGTGTAACGAAGAACTGCTCGCGGTGAAATGGAGAGACAAGCGTGACGTTTACATGCTCTCCTCCATTCACGCAGACACGACAATCCAAATTGAACGGGCAACCAGTGTCATTGAAAAGCCCCTCTCGGTCCACGACTATAATTTGCTCATGGGAGGGGTGGACTTCAATGACCAGATGTTGGCTCTTATTTACTCTCCCGCAGGACCAGACGCTGGTATAAGAAGGTGTCTGTATACCTAATTCAATTGGCTATGTACAATAGTTTTGTTCTCTACAGCAGTGGGCCCCAACCTTTTTTGCACCAAGGACCGGTTTCATGCAAGACAATTTTCCCAGGGACCGGGTGGGGGGGGAAGGAGGCGGGGGTTCTGGGGGGGGCTTAGGGGGTGGGCGGGGCTGACTGATTCACGCCCATAACAAAACACAAGGTGCATATTAAAATATATAACACTATATAATGACTATATAAACTGACTATGGTCTCTGCTGCACTGGTCTCTGCTGCACTGGTCTCCGCTGCACTGTACCGTATTTTTCGCCCTATAAGATGCACCTAGTTTTAGAGGAGAACAATAAGAAAAAAATATTTTTCATTACACCTCAGGTCAGACCAGCAATCAGACCCCCAATGTTAATCAGACCTCAGATTAGACCCCCAATGGCTCAGATCAACCCCCAAACCTTTAGCCATCTATCAGCCCCAATGTCAGCCATAAACCCCCCCAATGTCAGCCATAAACCCCCCAATGTCAGCCATAAGCCCCTTATTAGCCCCTCATGTCAGCCATAAGCCCCCCATTAGCCCCTCATGTCAGCCATAAGCCCCCCATTAGCCCCTCATGTCAGCCATAAGCCCCCCATTAGCCCCCTCATGTCAGCCATAAGCCCCCCATTAGCCCTTCATGTCAGCCATAAGCCCCCCATTAGCCCCTCATGTCAGCAATAAGCCCCCCATTAGCCCATCATGTCAGCCATAAGCCCCCTCTAGCCCCTCATGTCAGCCATAAGCCCCCATTAGCCCCTCATGTCAGCCATAAGCCCCCATTAGCCCCTCATGTCAGCCATAAGCCCCCCATTAGCCCCTCATGTCAGCCATAAGCCCCCCATTAGCCCCTCATGTCAGCCATAAGCCCCCCCATTAGCCCCTCATGTCAGCCATCAGTCCCCAGTGCAAATAAAATAAAATAAAATAAACCACTTACCTCTCCTGCTCCTGGTCACCATCGCGATCCTCTTCATTCTTCATTCTGCTGTCGGCTGGCTGTGTATAGCAGCGCACAGCGTGAGGTCACAGAGAGACCTCACACTGTGCTCAGCCATGCACAGCTGATAGCCGAGCCGAGGACCAGGAAGTGGTGAGTACAGATCCTTCACCGCTCCCTGGTCCTTCTGTACTAATAAAGCGCTTCCATAATGGAAGCGCTTCATTAGTACAGAGTTAAAGACTGCCCTGATCGCCACGGCCCGGTCCTGGGACGCGGCCCGGCGGTTGGGGACCGCTGCTCTACAGTAAGGCTGGGAGAACAGGATCCTTCCTCAAATTTCAGGAAGAGATCATCGAGAACCTCCTGTATCCAGGAGGTTCTGTGGCCCCAACCACCAGTGTAGTGAGCCGTCTACATGAGCGACATTTCCCCAATGTCGTTGCAGGTACCTCAAACCAAGCGTCACCCCAAAAAAGATGTCGTGTCTGTAGCAGGAGTGGAATAAGGCATGACACCCGCTATTTCTGTCCTGACTGCCCTGACCACCCTGCCCTATGCTAAAGGTAAAAAAAAAAAAAAATCACAGGTATGCAAAAAAGTTAATGTTCCAAAAGTTCAATAAAGTTTATAAAAGTTAATGTTCTGTTTCAAATGTTATATAAAGTTAATGTTAATAAATTTATTGCGTTGCTGCCTGTTTTTTTTTGCTTTGTTTTTTTACCTTCTAGGTGGACCAAGCGATCAACCAGCTGCAGCACTGATGTGCATTCTGACAGAAGCATTGCGCTGCTGTCAGATTACACAAAA
The DNA here is from genome assembly GCF_905171765.1 of Bufo bufo. Lineage (NCBI taxonomy): Eukaryota > Metazoa > Chordata > Amphibia > Anura > Bufonidae > Bufo > Bufo bufo. Next base: position 108,157,990 of record NC_053397.1, on the reverse strand, counting down.
GTCGGTGTATGCGGCGCTGCAAGACGAGATTTATCCTCTGCAGTAAAAAAGATACGTTTGCCGAGGCTTATGAGCTGAGGGGCAGTGTTCATATGCTTTGGCATACACTTTGTATATAAAATAAATAAAAATAAAATTCCGGCAATGATTTATTCATCCACATCAATTGATGTGAATGGAGAAATCGGGTTTGCCAGGGCATACGGGCTGAGTGGGTTTAAATGTTGGGCGGAGCTCCTATGTCCTGGCAGACGCCTTTCCCCTCTTTTTTTTTTTTGCACATTTTTTGGCAGAGATTTTTTCATCCACATTGATCGATGCGAATGAAGAAATCTGTGCCGTTCATTTTTGTTTTCAGCCCAGAGGCTGAACGGAAAAAAAAAATCTCATTACCCGTATGCTCAATATAAGGAGAATAGGAGAAACTCCTAATGCTGGCCATACATGTAATGATTGCGGAGACCCTCAAATGCCAGAGCAGTACAAACACACCACAAATGACCCCATTTTGGAAAGAAGACACCCCAAGGTATTCACTGAGGGGCATATTGAGTCCATGAAAGATTTAACTTTTTGTCACAAGTCAGCGGAAAGGGAGACTTTGTGAGAAAAAAAATAATAATAATTTCCGCTAACTTGTGCCAAAAAAAACAAACTTCTATGAACTCGTCATGCCCCTCACGGAATACCTTGGGGTTTCTTCTTTCCAAAATGGGGTTACATGTGGGGTAGTTGGCATTTTAGGGGCCCTAAAGCGTGAGAAGAAGTCTGGAATCCAAATGCCTAAAAATGCCCTCCTACAAGGTACTCATTGGAATTTGGGCCCCTTTGCGCATCTTGGCTGCAAAAAAGTGTCACACATGTGGTATCGTCGTACTCAGGAGAACTAGCACAATGTGTTTTGGTGTGTATTTTTACATATACCCATGCTGGGTGAGAGAAACATCTCTGTAAATTGACAATTTTGTATAAAAAAATGTAAAAAGTTGTTATTTACAGAGATATTTTTCACACACAGTATGGATATATGTAAAAATACACCCCAAAACACATTGCCCTACTTCTTCTGAGTACAGCGATACCACATTTGTGACACTTTTTTTCAGCCTAGGTGTGCAAAGGGGCCCAAATTCCAATGAGTACTTTTAGGATTTCACAGGGCATTTTTACGCATTTGGATTCCAAACTACTTCTCACGCTTTAGGGCCCCTAAAATGCAAGGGCAGTATAAATACCCCACAAGTGACCCCATTTTAGAAAGAAGACACCCCAAGGTATTCCGTGAGGGGTATGGTGAGTTCATGTAAAATTTTATTTTTTGGCACAAGTTAGTGGAATATGAGACTTTGTAAGAAAAAAAAAATAATTCAATTTCCGCTAACTTGTGACAAAAAATAAAAACTTCCATGAACTCACTATGCCCATCAGCGAATACCTTAGGGTGTCTACTTTCCAAAATGGGGTCATTTCTGGGGTGTTTCTACTGTCTGGGCATTGTAGAACCTCAGAAAACAAGACAGGTGCTCAGAAAGTCAAAGTACGTAAATACATTTTTTTGCACCATAGTTTGTAAACGCTATAACTTTTACCCAAACCAATAAATATACACTTATTGCATTTTTTTTTTATCTAAGACATGTAGAACAATAAATTTAGAGAAAAATTTATATAGAAATGTAGTTTTATTTGAAAAATTTTACAACAGAAATTGAAAAATTAAATTTTTTTGCTAAAATTTCGGTCATTTTTGATTAATATCAAAAAAAGTTAAAACGTCAGCAGCAATGAATTACCACCAAATGATAGATCTATTAGTGAGAAGAAAAGGAGGTAAAATTCATTTGGGTGGTAAGTTGTATGACCGAGCAATAAACCGTGAAAGTAGTGTAGTGCAGAATTGTAAAAAGTGGTCTGGTCATTAAGGGGGTTTAAGCTAGGGGGGCTGAGGTGGTTAAACTTTCACTTTTCTGTAACACCTTGTACCACACAAGGATCCAGAAGCTTATTCGCTGCCGGTAAGGAAGTCTTTAGCCTCCTTGACATCAGTCTTTGTGCCGGACTACTATCCATGCCTTCGGTTGGAGTGTTTCTCCAATGCAAAATGGCCTTCCATGAGTCTTTACCATCACTTTGTGCTCTCTTGCATAGGTTCTTAACAATCTTTACAGCTGCTTCAGCTTTGCCATTCGCCTGTGGATGACGTGGTGAGGAAGTAACGTGCTCAAACTCCCATTCCATTGCAAATCTTCTAAATTGCAAGCTTGAAAACTGAGGGCCATTATCAGAGATCACTTTATCTGGTTGGCCAGATTGAGCCTTGAACCGCTTAATTGTGGTTTCAGTGGACAAATCAGGAAGAAGGTCGATTTCCCAAAAGTCTGAATAGTGGTCAACTAATATCAGGTATTCTTTGGCTGCGTAGTTGAATAAGTCCATACTGATGATCTGTTATGGACGTGTCGGTATCTCATGCGACATCATAGTTTCCTTTTGCTGTAAGTGGGCATATTCATTGCAGATATGACAATTACTGACAAAATCTTTGATTTCACCTTGCATGTTAGGCCAGTAAAGATAATCACGAGCTTGTCTGTAGCATGCTTCACCTCCAATGTGGCTAGAGTGTATTCGTGATAACATCTCCGCTCTCAGCGATTTAGGCACTATGACCCTTGGGCCTTTGTACAAGATACCATTTTGTACGCTGATCTCATCTTTGAAGGACCAATATTCCCGTAGAGTTGCAGGAATTGCTACTTTATCATCTGGCCATCCACTCAAGAAAACCGATTTCAGAACTTGTAACGTTGCGTCACCGTCAGTGTGTTGTATGAGTTGCTGCAGACACTGAGCAGTGACATTAAGATAGTCGGCTTGATTATTGCCAGCAAAGAAAATTTGTTCCTGTTGCAGCTGACAAATTGTTTGATGCTCGTGCTCACCTCCAGATGCCACATTATCCAATGTAGCTCTGCTCAAAGCATCGCTGATATACATTTAAATTCCTGGTTTATAGACAACATTGAGGTTGTAATGCTGCAATGTAAGCATCATGCTCTGCAAATGCTTGGGAGCACACAAGGGGCTTCTTGAATATGGCGGTTATATCAGAGGTTTGTGGTCAGTCTCAGCTGTAATGGAGTCTCGCCCATAGAGATAAGGATGGAAGCATTGGCATGCAAATACAATACTTAAACATTCATTCTCAATCTGAGCATAGTTTCCCTCAGCTGGTGAAAGAGCTCTGGACACATATTCAACCGGTTGACCTTCCTGCAAAAGACAAAAACCCAGGCCATTTTTGCTAGAGTCACTTTGTATGGCAACGGGCTTAGTGACATCATAGTATTTCAACACTGGTGTAGAGGTGACCAAGCGTTTGATATCCTTTACTGCCTGGTCATGTTTGGGAAGCCAGTGCCAAACCGCATCTCTGTCCACAAGTTGTCTTAACGGCTCACACACCTCAGATAAATGTGGCAGGAATTTTGCTAGATATGTAACAAAGCCAATAAATCTCTGTACTGCTTTGGCATCAGCAGGCTGTGGCATGTCCACAATGGCTTGTCCGGGTTAGCTCTTAAGCCTTGTGAAGACAGGATATGCCCATGGAAATGGACTTTTTGCACCTTGAACTGCAATTTCTTCACGCTAAGCCTCAGCATCACCTGTCTGCAACGATCTAGTAGCGCTATTAACTTTTCGTCATGGTCCTGCTCAGCTTCTTCATCAGTGTTACCACAACCAACTATAAGAATGTCATCCGCTATTGGCTCCATTCCACGAAGCCCACTCAATAGTGTTCATGTTGTTTACGCTGGTAGACCTCTGGTGCCACATAAACCCCAAATAGAAGTTTAAGCCATCTCTTTCTGACCCAAGGAGTCATGTAAGAAAGTGGTCATGTAACTGCTTTTTTCATCTAGTTTGCACTGTAAAAAGGCATCTCTTGCATCGACTATTGTGAAAATACGCGCTTTTGGAAGTTTGTACAGAATGTTATTGAGCGTAGGCATTAGGTAGTGTGACCTCTTCAGGGCCATATTCAGGAACTTGGGATCGATAGAGATTCTGATCTTTTCAGGCTTTCTGATAACCACCATGTTGCTTATCCAATCCGTGGGTTCTGATACTGAGGTTAGATGTCCCTCAGCTTCATACTTGTCCAGTTGTGCTTTGACCTGTGGCTTAACAGCTATTGGTACATTCCGTGGGGCACATTGAACTGGTTGAATAGCAGGGTCAAGTTCAAAGCGCACCACCCCTGGAACAGATACTACCGGGCCCTCAAATACATTGCTGTAGGCATAAAGAATTTGCTGTTTTGTCAGCGGCCTCGTCAGAGATTTCGCTGGCTGATTATCTACATAGTGCAGCTCAGCAGCAATAGTGAACTGCAGCAGTCCCAGGCGCTCACATGTTGAACCAGATAATAGCGGTTTCTGATCAGCTTCCACAATCTCAAAGTGCAATTTGTGCACACAATCTCGTATGCTGCATTTTGTTTGGAAAAGTCCAATGATTCCATTATTTCCCCTGAATACAGCTTTAGTCTACAGTCGTGGCCAAAACTTTTGAGAATGACACAAATATTAGTTTTTACAAAGTTTGCTGCTAAACTGCCTTTAGATCTTTGTTTCAGTTGTTTCTGTGATGTAGTGAAATATAATTACACGCACTTCATACGTTTCAAAGGCTTTTATCGACAATTACATGACATTTATGCAAAGAGTCAGTATTTGCAGTGTTGGCCCTTCTTTTTCAGGACCTCTGCAATTCGACTGGACATGCTCTCAATCAACTTCTGGGCCAATTCCTGACTGATAGCAACCCATTCTTTCATAATCACTTCTTGGAGTTTGTCAGAATTAGTGGGTTTTTGTTTGTCCACCCACCTCTTGAGGATTGACCACAAGTTCTTAATGGGATTAAGATCTGGGAAGTTTCCAGGCCATGGACCCAAAATGTCAACGTTTTGGTCCCCGAGCCACGTAGTTATCACTTTTGCCTTATTGCACGGTGCTCCATCGTGCTGGAAAATGCATTGTTCTTCACCAAACTGTTGTTGGATTGTTGGAAGAAGTTGCTGTTGGAGGGTGTTTTGGTACCATTCTTTATTCATGGCTGTGTTTTTGGGCAAAATTGTGAGTGAGCCCACTCCCTTGGATGAGAAGAAACCCCACACATGAATGGTCTCAGGATGCTTTACTGTTGGCATGACACAGGACTGATGGTAGCGCTCACCTTTTCTTCTCCGGATAAGCCTTTTTCCAGATGCCCCAAACAATCGGAAAGAGGCTTCATCGGAGAATATGACTTTGCTCCAGTCCTCAGCAGTCCATTCACCATACTTTCTGCAGAAGATCAATCTGTCCCTGATGTTTTTTTTGGAGAGAAGTGGCTTCTTTGCTGCCCTTCTTGACACCAGGCCATCTTCCAAAAGTCTTCGCCTCACGCTCACACCTGCCTGCTGCAATTCCTGAGCAAGCTCTGCACTGGTGGCACTCCGATCCCGCAGCTGAATCCTCTTTAGGAGACGATCCTGGCGCTTGCTGGACTTTCTTGGACGCCCTGAAGCCTTCTTAACAAGAATTGAACCTCTTTCCTTGAAGTTCTTGATCATCCTATAAATTGTTCATTGAGGTGCAATCTTAGTAGCTACAATATCCTTGCCTGTGAAGCCATTTTTATGCAACGCAATGATGGCTGCATGTGTTTCTTTGCAGGTCACCATGGTTAACAATGGAAGAACAATGGTTTCAAGCATCACCCTCCTTTTAACATGTCAAGTCTGCCATTTTAACCCAATCAGCCTGACATAATGATCTCCAGCCTTGTGCTCGTCAACATTCTCACCTGAGTTAACAAGACGATTACTGAAATGATCTCAGCAGGTCCTTTAATGACAGCAATGAAATGCAGTGGAAAGGTTTTTGGGATTAAGTTAATTTTAATGGCAAAGAAGGACTATGCAATTCATCTGATCACTCTTCATAACATTCTGGAGTATATGCAAACTACTATTATAAAAACTTAAGCAGCAACTTTTCCAATTTCCAATATTTATGTAATTCTCAAAACTTTTGGCCACGACTGTATCCTCTGCAGAGAGAAATTACTATGTGGGTGATAGGGAGTTGTTGGCCATCAAATTAGCTTTTTAGGAATGGCGCCATTGGTTAGAGGGAGCCAGACACCCTATTACTGTGTTTACCGACCATAAGAATCTGGCCTACTTGGAATCGGTCAAGCGCCTGAACCCGAGACAGGCCAGATGGTCTTTGTTCTTTTCTAGGTTTAATTTTGTTGTTACGTTCCGCCCTGGGGTTAAAAATGTGAAGGCGGATGCCCTGTCACGTTGTTTTCCAGGAGGGGGGAACTTTGAAGACCCGGGTCCCATTTTGGCTGAAGGGGTGGTCGTCTCTGCTCTTTATCCTGATTTGGAGGCAGAGGTTCAGGCAGCCCAGGCAGAGGCTCCTGATCTTTGTCCTCCTGGGAGGTTGTTTGTGCCTCTCGCTTTACGACACAAAGTTTTTAAGGAGCACCATGATACTGTCCTTGCTGGGCACCCGGGGAGTAGAACCACAGTGGATCTCATTGTTCGGAGATTCTGGGGGCCGGCTCTTCATAAGACGGTTGAGGGTTTTGTGGCAGCCTGCGAGACCTGCGCTCGTGCCAAGGTCCCTCATTCACGGCCATCGGGTTCTCTCCTCCCGTTACCCATTCCTTCCCATCCTTGGACGCATCTGTCCATGGACTTCATTACGGACCTGCCTCGTTCCTCAGGGAAGACTGTGATTCTGGTGGTAGTAGACCGTTTTAGCAAAATGGCACATTTCATTCCCTTTCCTGGGTTACACAATGCTAAGACGCTGGCGCAAGCGTTTGTTCATCATATTGTTAAATTGCATGGCATTCCTTCAGACATCGTTTCTGATAGGGGCACGCAATTTGTTTCCAGATTCTGGAAGGCCTTCTGTTCTCGCTTGGGGGTTCGGTTGTCGTTTCTCTTCTGCTTTTCACCTGCAGTCGAATGGTCAGACCGAACGCGTCAATCAGAATCTGGAGACATATCTGCGCTGTTTTGTGGCGGAGAATCAGGAGGATTGGTCACCAGGAGTCCTCTGATAAGTCACCATTTTTTGGTGCATATGGGTTTCATCCGCAGTTTAGGACATTCTCTGGAGAGGGGTCTTCTGGTTTACATGATGAGGAGAGATTTTTCTCGTCTTTGTCATTTATTTGGCAAAAGATTCAGGGTAATCTGAAGAGGATGAGTGAGAGATATAAGCGTGTGGCGGATAAGAGACGTGTGCCTCGTCCGGACCTGAATGTGTGTGATCTGGTGTGGTTGTCTACAAAGAATATCAAACTGAAGGTTCCCTCCTGGAAGTTGGGTCCCAAGTTAATTGGGCCTTACAAGATCTTGTCCGTCATCAATCCAGTTGCCTTTCGTCTTGATCTTCCTCAGACTTGGAAGATCCATAATGTTTTTCACAGGTCCCTATTAAAACCTTATGTCTAACCCACTGTACCCTCCTCTTTGCCTCCTCCTCCGATTATTGTTGAAGGCAATCCTGAATTTCAGGTCTCTAGGATTGTGGATTCTCGCATTATCCGCGGTTCTCTTCAGTACCTCGTTCATTGGGAGGGTTATGGTCCTGAGGAGAGGATGTGGGTCCCAGTGGCGGACATTAAGGCCACTCGTCTCATCAGGGCTTTCCATAGGTCTCATCCTGAGAAGGTGGGCTCTGAGTGTCCGGAGTCCACCCGTAGAGGGAGGGGTACTGTCACCGCCAGTTCTGTGAGAAGGTCTGGCAGACGTTCTTCTCGACCTCTTGTATGATGTTCTTTGTTTTGGTTTCACTTTCTCATCTCCTTTCCTTCTGCCAGGTGTCACTTATTTAGACTAATCGTCTTCCTTTATATTCCCTCCCATACTGCCTCACTTTGCGGTTTATACAACTTCCTGGATTAAGTGTTCACTGCTGGAGGCTGCTTCTGCTGTTTGCTCAGATAAGTCCTTTACTTTATTGTGTTTCCTTGCTGGCTTGATTCAAGGTGACCCTGACTCCATCCGTATTAAGTGCAGGGAGCCGGTGGTCGTGTCCCCTCACTATTATAGGGTTTTCAGGTGTCACACAGACTTAGGTACGTGGGCATGCAATCGTCTACCATCGAGACCCTTGCATGTGCATAGCAGTCAGGGAGAGCTCTTAGGGTTTTATAGGGCTCACCTATAAGCTCCTTAGTTTGGGATCAAGCCAGTCGCTCGTTTATTCATAAGTTCCAGCTATCTGAAAACTTCACCCGTGACAGCTCACTAGTATGCAGGAGGCAGGGAGAGAAGCGCTGTGAGCTCCGTACATACCCCCTCCTCCTGCTCGCTCTTCTTAGGTCCCATGCTGCTCTGTCCTGGCTTCTTGCAGCGTCAGGATGTACAGAGCGCACTCTGACCCGACGCTGCAGGCAGGCAGTGTTTGTAGAGCAGCACCCACGGACATAAATGGCCACACCGGTAATGCAACAGCCGAGCCACGACCGCAGATCCTCAGCAGTCGACCGTATAGTAAATGAAGAGAGGTAGCGGCAGCATCTCCAGTGAATCCTTTATTGGATGGACTTTACAGAAAGTGTGCCATAAAATCAAGCAGCAACGTTTTGGCTGTATTCCAGCCTTTGTCAAGCCTAATACAGAGTGACTGTCTTTTTGCCCCACGGCTAAGAGCTATTGGTTCGATATTGAACTTGATCTACACCGTTTTTTTAGATGTTTGAGAATAAAAGTTTTTTTTTCCATTATTGTGGGTGCGGGTAACACTGATAATAAAGATGTGGCTGAATTAACATTGTCCAAATTGGAACTGAGGAAGAAAAGTAATTTTATACCGCCGGCAAAATAACCATGTTATTGAATCCTACATTGAGATAGTGACAAGACAGGTACATAGTTTGAGAGAGCATGGGTTGAAGGCAGCAAGAAATAACCTGTCACATCAGGAGAGGAATGCTTTGAGACAATTAAAAAATAATAGTGACATCACTATCAAATCTGCAGACAAGGGAGGGGTGGTGGTGGTCATGGACACTCGCAAATATATGGGGGAGGTGCAGTGGCAGCTGGGTGATGGGGATGTGTATGTCAAATTGAATGGGGACCCTAAATGGGATATCATAAACACATTAAATGAGATCATAGATTAAGCATGTCATCAAGGCCTCATTGATAGTGACTTAAGTGATTACCTCAAAGTGCAACATCCCATCACCCCGCTGCTATATATTCTACCCAAGATCCATAAGAGTCTGAGGATCCCCCTGGCAGACCAATTATGTCTGGCAAGGGATCAGTTTTTAGTACAATAGCCATTTTTTGGGATATATTGTTGCGTATCCATGCCACCAGTGTCACTTCCTATATAAAGGGATACAAGTCATTTTCTGACTAAGTTGAGAGACATTTAGTTACCTGCCCATTTTTATTTGGTTAGCTTTGATGTGGTGTCCCTATACACGTCCATTGAACATGAAATTGGTCTAAGTGTCGTCGATGGGGCTCTGGCCGGCATGGGGCTCTCCCTGTCCTGGTCCTGAAGAGGAATTATTTCCTATTTGGGGACACCCTCCAACAACAACGGGGTGTGGCTATGGGGTCCAATGTGGCCCCAACTTAGGCCAACATCTTCATGGCGGAGGTGGAGGACAGACTGGTTTATTGTTCTGCACATCTTGGGGGAGTCTTGTGCTGGTGGCACTACATCGACGACATTTTTATGATTTGGAGCGGTACTATGTAAGCGCTAGATGAGTTTCATCAGCATCTGAACAGTGGGATCCCGGGCCTACAATTTACAGTGACATCTTCTCAAAAAGAGTTACAATTTCTAGACGTTAGGGTATATGTAGAGGAAGGTAGATTGAAGACGGACCTCTTCCAGAAACCAACGGATAGAAATAATTTGTTAAAATATGACAGTAACCATCCCCGACGTATGCTTGACTCGCTCCCTTTGAGCCAGATGCTACAGGTAAGGAGGGTGGCATCAGAGGATGACACATTTAAAGTGAGAACCAAAGAGATGGGTAAGAAATTTGCGGGGAGAGGCTATCTGAGAAAATTATTGCAGAGTACCAGAGTTAAGGTGGGTTTGGTTGACAGAGATACCACACTTCATTCGTCATCTACTGTTAAGATTGGTGAACGAATTCCCTTTGTTTCCACATTTGGTACGCATAGTGGGGCTATATCCAACATTCTCAGGAAAGAGTGGCATATACTACAGAGAGGTTTACCTTCAATATGCGAGTTCAATAAACCTCCATTAATGTCATATAAAAGAAGTGCCAATTTAGGTGATAGACTGGTGAAATCTGATGTGGGTGAAATACGTGGGGATGGACAGCAGTATCTAAAACCTAGGAAAATGGGTAACTTTCCATGCCTAGGTTGCTGCAATTGTGGTAACCTTATTACGGGTGATACCTTTGCCCATCCCTACAGTGGGAAAACTTATAAAATCAAACAGCATTATACCTGTAGATCGAGAGATGTTATTTATATGCTGTGTCCGTGCAACATGATATACGTGGGAGAGACCACGATGGAGATTAGGGAACTTATTAACAAACATAATAGCACGATCAGAAAACAGACAATGAATAAACCAGTAGCTAAAACACTTTGTAGAATGTGGTCACTCTGTCAACCAGCTCAGGTTCAGGGTGATAGACTCGGTAGGTGCCATTAGAAGAGGTGGGAACAGAGGGCGTATCCTCACGAAAAAAGAGTTACAGTGGATTTTCACGCTGAACTCTATGCAGCCCTATGGACTCAACATTGAGTTCAATGTAAATAACATTGAATAGATTTAGTGCAGTAAGTGGATATAATATGGATTTAGATGGTACAGTATATCTGATCCAGTATAGGGGGATGCGTTTTTAATGAGTTTTAGTGTTTATATGGATATATTTATATCACAATTGTAACCTGATATATTTTACACTTTTTTTTACAGCATTTTATTGCAGTCTTTCTCCGGATATCGCGACTCCAGTTGCGTTCTGCAGATGTGGTAGGACTTGATACTAAGGCCTTTTTGGCCTATCAAATTGTGCCTTTTTGGCCCTAGTTCAGTGTGGTGTATATTTACCATTAGTCCACACCGGGGGTGAGCGGACTGCGGCTCTCCAGCTGCTGTGGGGCTGTAGCTCCCAGCATGCCCAGTCTGCTTACAGCTATCAGCCTGCGGCAGGGCATGGTGGGATTTGTGGTATTGCAGCGGCTGGGGAGCCGCGGTTTGACCTTCACTGGTTTATACAATCTCCAATAATTTATGTAATCTCCACTAGTATTCGGAATATGGTAATAGCATGCATGTGCTCAAACAGATAGGGCAGCGGATCAATATGGTATATATATACGCATCCATTTTTACCCTTGGCTACATGGGGATATGGTTGTTTATATAAATATTTGCTAGGTATATTAAGATTCACATTTTTACGCCCAGATCCCACATATATCCCATACATATTTAGGCCTCTTTCACGCTACCGTTTTTTTCCCCCGTTTACTGGCCGTTTTTTTGCGTTCCGTATACGGTCCGTATACGGAACCATTCATTTCAATAGTTCCGCAAAAAAACGGAATGTACTCCGTATGCATTCCGTTTCCGTATTTCCGTTTTTCCGTTCTAACATAGAACATGTCCTATTATTGCCCGCAAATCACGTTCCGTGGCTCCATTCGAGTCAATGGGTCCGCAAAAAAAAACGGAACACATACGGAAATGCATCCGTATGTCTTCCGTTTCCGTTCCGTTTTTTGCTGAACCATCTATTGAAAATGTTATGCCCAGCCCAATTTTATCTATGTAATTACTGTATACTGTACACTCACCTAAAGAATTATTAGGAACACCATACTAATACGGTGTTGGACCCCCTTTTGCCTTCAGAACTGCCTTAATTCTACGTGGCATTGATTCAACAAGGTGCTGATAGCATTCTTTAGAAATGTTGGCCCATATTGATAGGATAGCATCTTGCAGTTGATAGAGATTTGAGGGATGCACATCCAGGGCACGAAGCTCCCGTTCCACCACATCCCAAAGATGCTCTATTGGGTTGAGATCTAGTGACTGCCATTTTAGTACAGTGAAGTCATTGTCATGTTCAAGAAACCAATTTGAAATGATTCGAGCTTTGTGACATGGTGCATTATCCTGCTGGAAGTAGCCATCAGAGGATGGATACATGTTCTCATTCTGTTTACGCTAAATTCGGACTCTACCATTTGAATGTCTCAACAGATATCGAGACTCATCAGACCAGGCAACATTTTTCCAGTCTTCAACAGTCCAATTTTGGTGAGTTCGTGCAAATTGTAGCCTCTTTTTCCTATTTGTAGTGGAGATGAGTGGTACCCGGTGGGGTCTTCTGCTGTTGTAGCCCATCCGCCTCAAGGTTGTGCGTGTTGTGGCTTCACAAATGCTTTGCTGCATACCTCGGTTGTAACGAGTGGTTATTTCAGTCACCGTTGCTCTTCTATCAGCTTGAATCAGTCGGCCCATTCTCCTCTGACCTCTAGCATCCACAAGGCACTTTTGCCCACAGGACTGCCGCATACTGGATGTTTTTCCCTTTTCACACCATTCTTTGTAAACCCTAGAAATGGTTGTGCGTGAAAATCCCAGTAACTGAGCAGATTGTGAAATACTCGGACCGGCCCGTCTGGCACCAAAAACCATGCCACGCTCAAAATTGCTTAAATCACCTTTCTTTCCCATTCTGATATTCAGTTTGGAGTTCAGGAGATTGTCTTGACCAGGACAACACCCCTAAATGCATTGAAGAAACTGCCATGTGATTGGTTGACTAGATAATTGCATTAATGAGAAATAGAACAGGTGTTCCTAATAATTCTTTAGGTGAGTGTATATGCCATACAGAAAAACGGAATGGAAAAACGGAACAGAAACGGAAACACAACGGAAACAAAAAATGGAACAACGGATCCGTGAAAAACGGACCGCAAAACACTGAAAAAGCCATACGGTCGTGTGCAATAGGCCTTAAATGTGGATGAACAGGAGGAGATTATGTGGTCACGTGATGTTCACATGACCATCATGTGACCAGGGTCACATGACCGGTGTGCTCCCCGGGTCCTGAACACTTATGGATAATAACACTGACATGCGCAATGCGCCTCTGGAGACGCGCAATGTGAGTCCCGCTAGCCGTGATGAACGGACAATACTGTGGTGCACTGTGTAAGGTGAGCACATGTCATGCACCTGCGGGTGTATGCATTTTAGTTTGATTATAAGACACTATTCATTGGGTGTGATGTTAATTGTAAAAGGCTGCTATATATTGTATTGTCTCCCCCCTTTTGTGAGTGGAGCTGCATGCACTTTAAAAGGGTAGAGATTATCACTCTGTATTAGGCTTGACAAAGGCTGGAATACAGCCGAAACGTTGCTGCTTGATTTTATGGCACACTTTCTGTAAAGTCCATCCAATTAAGGACTCACTGGAGATGCTGCTGCTACCTCTCTTCATTTACTATATGGTCGACTGCTGAGGATCTGTGGTCGTGGCTCGGCTGTTGCATTATCGGTGTGGCCATTTATGTCTGTGGGTTCTGCTCTACAAACACTTTTGTCTACTATCTTGAGTCTAGGTCATCAGTAGTAAAAGGAGGATGACCCCCCCCCCCCCCCCCCCCCCCCGCTACCTCATCTCAACCCCACAACTTATTTTCAATATTTTTATTGTCATATTTTTATTTTGTACTTTTTATTTTTATTTTTATGTCATATTCTGTCCCTATATCCATGTGAACTAGGAATCCATTACACAAATCCATCAATACAATCATGACATTTACTTCCGTTCAGTTGTCTTCATCCCACAAAATCATGTATTTTATATTTACATTTTAATTTCATTTTAATAAAGTCCTTTCTCCAATCATGTAATTAAGTTGACTGAACTTTTTCTTACAGCATCATCCCTCATCAAACTCCTGTCCAGATACTCATTTGACAACAGCGCTTCCCCCATTACCACACTTAAAGCAGCACCACGTCCTCAGTTCCCCTACCCAACTGTCACATGTTTCCGATATCAAGTGCGCTGACATCGCGCGCACACAATGCTGCAAGTCAGGACAATCTTGGTCCTGCAGTCAGCTGTCCGCCCCTAGCCCTGCCACCCCGATCCTCCAGTTGGTAGTTTGCTACTAGCCACGCCCCCAGTCCCCTGGCTTTAGAAGGCACGCTCTCACACACGTGGGAAGCCGTGCCTTACACAGCAGCCCGAACCAAAGGTAATGCAATACGTTATTTCTCCTCTTAGTTCTCCACTACCTTCTGATCGCAAGACCCACAGTTGTTTACCCAATCATTCTTAACCCGGTCTCCTGTTTTTTCTCACTTCAAAACACTATTACCTTTTTGAGTGTTTCCATTCCTAACCATCTATTCTCTACTTGACCTATAGATTCTTGCAGGGGCGTACATAGAAATCACTGGGCCCCATAGCAAGCATCTGAATTGGGCCCCATAACCCCGCCCACTACCCACCCCTGGCCTATCCCACCTCCTGTCCTGGCTCCTCCCATGCCACACCCCCATTAAAGAATCCCTAATGCCCCCCAAAATGCCCGGGGCAGAGGAGTAAGAGAGCACACTGTCCACTATGAGCCCCCCAAACCCTTAATGCCCACCAAAATGCTCAGGACAGTGTGCTTTCCTTCTACTCCTCTCCCCCTGGGCATTTTGGCGTAATGGGGGCATTAGGGGTTGGGAGGCAGGAGGCTCATAGAGGACTCAGGGGGGTGGAGAGACTCAGAACAGTGTGCTTGTCTCCTACTCCTCCTTCCCCCTGGGCATCTTGGGGTAATTGGGGGGCTCATAGAGGATTCGGGGGGGGGGCTCATACAGGACAGAGTAGAAGCGAAGCAGACTGTCCTCTATGAGCCCCCCAAACCCTTAATGCCCCCCAAAATGCTCAGGACAGTGTGCTTTCCTTCTACTCCTCTCCCCCTGGCATTTTGGGAGGCATTAGGGGTTGGGGGCTCATAGAGGACTCGGGGGGGGGGCTCATAGAGGACAGTGTGCTTTCCTCCTACTCCTCCCCCCTGGACATTTTGGGGTAATGGGGCATTAAGGGGGCTCATAGAGGATTCAGGGGGGGGAGGGGGGAGGCTCATACAGGACAGAGTAGAAGGAAAGCAGACTGTTCTCTATGGGCCCCCCCTCCCTATGAGTTATCTTGCTGCTGCCTGCATTAACCTATCTATCCATCCCATTCCTGGCTGGGGACCCTTCCCAATATAACAAACCACCGGCAGTCCGGCACCAACCGTGTCCGGTCAGGAGCGGGCAGGCAGTCCTTCAGTCTGGGGCTGGGATCGATGCAGTGTATGTCCGGCGCCCGTCCCTGCTACCCACAAACACTGGCCAATCAGCAGCTGCCTCTGTGTGCTGCTGACTTGCGCTGATTGGCCAGTGTGAAAATTAGAACACACCTGCAGGCTGGCCGGGCGGGAGAATCAAGTGAGGCAGCATGATGAGCAGGTTAATAGGGAAGGGGGGAGGGGGGAGGAGGGAGGAGGGGGCCCGCCGATCAAAGGCAAGTGCCGCGGTCCCTGCGCCGCCCAGTGTGTTCTTCATAATTGTACTAGTACTGCAGTGCTTACTACTACTTAGCTAAAATAAACGGAGGGGGCGGGGCCTTCCGAGCGCTCCGGGCCCCCCGGTGCCGCGGGCCCCATAGCAGTGGCGTACCCTGCCTCTATTGGCGGTACGCCACTGGATTCTTGACTGGTCGCGCTATCTGCATGTGCCCGGTTGGAAAGGTAACTACCCCCACCCTCCTTACCCATGCTCCTTTTTCAGTATGACTCATTTTATTCCCACACAATATCAGCTAATATTTATTCAACAATCTGCAGACCCAAATGGCTTACCATCCTTTTTTTGTTACATGATCTTAAATAATGTCTATAATTGCTATTTTTACATTATCCTAATCATGTTCTATAATTGATTTCGTTGGCGTTAATAATAATAATAATAATAATAATAATAATAATATTATCCTGTGTGATATGGAGTCCTAACCTTGTTTAATCAGTAATATTACAAACCGGATTCCAAAAAAGTTGGGACACTATACAAATCGTGAATAAAAACTGAATGCAATGATGTGGAGGTGCCAACTTCTAATATTTTATTCAGAATAGAACATAAATCACGGAACAAAAGTATAAACTGAGAAAATGTACCATTTTAAGGAAAAAATATGTTGAATCAGAATTTCATGGTGTCAACAAATCCCCAAAAAGTTGGGACAAGGCCATTTTCACCACTGTGTGGCATCTCCCCTTCTTCTTACAACACTCAACAGATGTCTGGTGACCGAGGAGACCAGTTTCTCAAGTTTAGAAATAGGAATGCTCTCCCATTCTTGTCTAATACAGGCCTCTAACTGTTCAATCGTCTTGGGCCTTCTTTGTTGCACCTTCCTCTTTATGATGCACCAAATGTTCTCTATAGGTGAAAGATCTGGACTGCAGACTGGCCATTTCAGTACCCGGATCCTTCTCCTACGCAGCCATGATGTTGTGATTGATGCAGAATGTGGTCTGGCATTATCTTGTTGAAAAATGCAAGGTCTTCCCTGAAAGAGATGACGTCTGGATGGGAGCATATGTTGTTCTAGAACCTGAATATATTTTTCTGCATTTATGGTGCCTTTCCAGACATGCAAGCTGCCCATGCCATACGCACTCATGCAACCCCATACCATCAGAGATGCAGGTTTCTGAACTGAGCGTTGATAACAACTTGGGTTGTCCTTGTCCTATTTGGTCCGGATGACATGGCGTCCCAGATTTCCAAAAAGAACTTCGAATCGTGACTCGTCTGACCACAGAACAGTCTTCCATTTTGCCACACTCCATTTTAAATGATCCCTGGCCCAGTGAAAACGCCTGAGCTTGTGGATCTTGCTTAGAAATGGCTTCTTCTTTGCACTGTAGAGTTTCAGCTGGCAACGGCGGATGACACGGTGGATTGTGTTCACTGACAATGGTTTCTGGAAGTATTCCTGAGCCCATTCTGTGATTTCCTTTACAGTAGCATTCCTGTTTGTGGTTGTCACGACTGTGACTGATCCAGACAGGTCTGGGAGGAGAAGGTCGCAGCGACTTGCTACTCGCGATAGCTTGTGAGTTTGCTCCGTGGTTCAGGGTATGTCATCTGGGTTTTGCCTTGTGAACCTTTTTGTCCTGACTGGGAGTTTGTAGGCATCCTTCTCAGGTGAGTCCTGTCTGCCACTCCCAGCTACTATATTAGTTTCACTTTCACTTGCAGTCATTGCCAGATATAGTCCTTACTTCCAGTGCTACTCTGACCTTGGAAGGAGATCGTTTGATGGTGTTGCTGTGGAGCTCTTGTCCGGCGTGGACTGTCGTGTTTGGGATCGCCTTCTCTGCTCGTGACTGGATAAGTCTATCTCTGCTGTTGTTTGTTTGTTGCTGTCTTCCCCTGTTGTTTTCCTAGACGTGAGTGATGGTGACTAGCGCTCCCATCGGCCTTTCCCCAGTCCAGTCTTGTTAGGGCGACTGAGGGTTTAGGCATCCTGCTCGCCGCACGGGTTCACACCCCGTCTAGGGTATCAGGGCAGACAGGTGCCAGCTTAGGGTTAGTCAGGGGTGGCCATTCTATTTCCCATCCGTAGATAAGGGTCCCCCTTCCCCTCCGTCTGGTGCGACACGACTTTCTGGACAGTGGGGCGGGGGTCAACTTGGTGGATTCACGGTTTGCTCAGGCTCTGGGTTTTACTCCGGAACTGGTATGCAGAACTATTCCTGTGTTTGCCATCGACTCATCCCCTCTTACTCAGAGAGAGTTAACTCAGATCATCCATAATATCCATCTGCAGGTAGGGGACCTCCATAAAGAGCATATCTCTTGTTATGTCCTGGACGGTCTTCCGGCTCCTATGGTATTGGGGCTTCCCTGGCTGGTGACTCACAATCCAGTGGTGGATTGGCAGGCCGGGGAGATTGTGGAGGGGAGTGAACATTGTAAGGACAACTGCTTGAGTAGTAGGTGCTCTACACTCTCTGTAACATCTTTACCTGCCTTTCTGTCAGATTTTATGGATGTGTTCTCTGAGAAGGGTTGTCAGGGGTTACCACCTCATCGTCCATATGATTGCCCGATTAATCTATTACCTGGGGCAAAACTACCTAAAACCCGGTTATACAATCTTTCCGGCCCGGAGAGGAAGGCTATGAAAGATTATATTTCGGAGAGTTTGGCTAAGGGACACATCAGACCCTCTTCTTCACCTGTGGCTGCAGGGTTCTTTTTCGTTAAAAAGAAAGATGGGGGCCTACGTCCTTGCCTGGATTTCCGGGAATTAAACCGGATAACTATCCGAGATCCCTATCCTCTTCCTCTCATTCCCGACCTCTTTAATCAGGTTGCTGGTGCTAAATGGTTCTCCAAAATGGATCTCAGAGGAGCCTATAACCTGGTTCGCATTAAAGAGGGGGGTGAGTGGAAGACGGCTTTTAATACTCCGGAAGGGCATTATGAAAATCTGGTCTTACTAATGCGCCTGCGGTATTCCAACATTTTGTCAACGATATTTTTAGTCACCTTATCGGGAGATTTGTTGTGATATATCTTGATGACATCCTGGTCTATTCCCCGGATCTGGATACACATAAGATCCATGTGAGACAAGTGCTGCAGATATTAAGGGCCAACAAATTGTTTGCTAAGTTAGAAAAATGTGTGTCCGCCGTAAAAGAACTGCCATTTCTGGGGTATGTGTTGTCAGATTCAGGTTTCCGCATGGATCCAGAGAAAGTCCGGGCGATTATAGACTGGGATCTGCCTGAGAACCTGAAGGCATTGCAACGCTTCCTGGGGTTTGCCAATTTTTATAGAAAGTTTATAAAGAACTATTCCTTGGTGGTCAAACCACTGACGGACATGACCCGAAAGGGATCCGATTTTTCCAAATGGTCACATGCAGCAAAAACTGCCTTTGCATCTCTGAAGGAGAGATTCACCTTGGCCCCTATTCTCGTACAGCCAGATGTCTCGCTTCCTTTTATTGTAGAGGTTGACGCATCAGAGGTGGGGGTGGGAGCGGTACTATCTCAGGGCCCGTCCCCTGGTGAATGGCGTCCGTGTGCTTTCTTTTCGAAGAAATTGTCTACTGCAGAAAGGAACTATGATATTGGCAACAGGGAACTTTTGGCTATTAAGTTGGCTTTTAAGGAGTGGCGTCATTTTTTGGAGGGGGCGGTTCATCCCGTCACGGTGATTACTGATCACAAAAACTTATTATATCTGGAGTCTGCTAAACGTCTCACCCCTAGACAGGCTCGGTGGTCGTTATTTTTTACTAGGTTTAATTTTGTAATAACCTATCGCCCGGGGGCAAAAAATACTAAAGCGGATGCATTGTCTCAAAGTTTTCCTGGAGGGGGTGATGTTGAGGTACCAGAGCCCATTTTGCAAAAGGGGGTGGTGGTCTCTGCATTACACTCAGGTTTGGAGGGGAGGGTGTTGGAAGCTCAGGGGGACGCCCCGGCCTCCTGCCCCTCGGGTAAACTGTTTGTGCCAGAAAATTTATGACTGGAGATACTAAAAGTACACCATAACTCCACACTGGCAGGACACCCAGGTAGTAGGGCAACCTCTGAGTTAGTGTCTCGTCGGTTCTGGTGGCCTAAATGGCGCCAGGAGGTGTTGAATTTTGTGTCTGCATGTGCTACCTGTGCTCGTTCTAAGGTAGATCATACTCGTCCGGCAGGGCGTCTTTTACCTCTGGCCATCCCCAACAGGCCTTGGACGCACCTGTCAATGGATTTCATTACGGATCTACCAGTATCAGCGGGGAAGACTGTTATTCTTGTAGTTGTTGACAGATTCAGTAAAATGGTGCACTTTATTGCTCTTGCCGCATTGCCTAATGCTAACACACTGGCTCAGGTTTTTATTGACCACATCATGAAGCTTCACGGGGTGCCTTCCGATATTGTTTCGGATCGTGGTACCCAATTCGTTTCTACATTTTGGAAAGCTTTTTGTTCTCGTTTAGGGGTTCATCTGTCGTTTTCTTCATCTTTCCATCCACAGTCCAACGGTCAGACTGAACGTACCAATCAAAACCTAGAGACATATTTGAGATGCTTTGTTTCCGAAAATCAGGAGGAATGGTCATCTTATTTACCGTTAGCCGAGTTTGCCATTAATAATCGTCGTCAAGAATCCACCGATAAGTCATTATTTTTTGGTGCGTATGGTTTCCATCCTCAGTTTTGTACGTTTAGTGAGGGGGGGCCGTCTGGGATTCCCGAGGAGGAACGATTTGCGTCTTCACTTTCTTCAGTGTGGCAGAGTGTGCAAGAAAGTTTGAAGAGAATTGGTGGTAGATACAAACGTGCGGCTGATAGGAAGCGCTCTGAAGGTCCGGACCTTGGGGTGAATGACTTGGTGTGGTTGTCTACCAGCAATATCAAGTTGAAGGTTCCCTCGTGGAAATTAGGTCCGAGATTTATTGGTCCTTATAGGGTAATTAGGATCATTAACCGGGGGCTTTTTGTCTGGAGCTACCTCAGATTCTAAGGATCCATAATGTCTTCCACAGATCTCTGCTTAAGAGATATGTAGAACCTCCTGAACCATTGCCACTACCGCCTCCACCGGTGGTTGTTGATGGCAGTCTTGAGTTTCAGGTAGAAAAGATTGTTGATTCACGATATGTTCGCCGCTCTCTTCAGTACCTGGTGCACTGGAAAGGTTATGGTTCCGAAGAGAGAATGTGGGTTCCAGCATCAGAGATAAAAGCGGACAGACTCATTCGGGCTTTTCATAGCTCCCATCCGGAGAGGCCTGGTCTTGAGGGTCCAGGGGCCCCTCGTAGAAAGGAGGGTACTGTCACGACTGTGACTGATCCAGACAGGTCTGGGAGGAGAAGGTCGCAGCGACTTGCTACTCGCGATAGCTTGTGAGTTTGCTCCGTGGTTCAGGGTATGTCATCTGGGTTTTGCCTTGTGAACCTTTTTGTCCTGACTGGGAGTTTGTAGGCATCCTTCTCAGGTGAGTCCTGTCTGCCACTCCCAGCTACTATATTAGTTTCACTTTCACTTGCAGTCATTGCCAGATATAGTCCTTACTTCCAGTGCTACTCTGACCTTGGAAGGAGATCGTTTGATGGTGTTGCTGTGGAGCTCTTGTCCGGCGTGGACTGTCGTGTTTGGGATCGCCTTCTCTGCTCGTGACTGGATAAGTCTATCTCTGCTGTTGTTTGTTTGTTGCTGTCTTCCCCTGTTGTTTTCCTAGACGTGAGTGATGGTGACTAGCGCTCCCATCGGCCTTTCCCCAGTCCAGTCTTGTTAGGGCGACTGAGGGTTTAGGCATCCTGCTCGCCGCACGGGTTCACACCCCGTCTAGGGTATCAGGGCAGACAGGTACCAGCTTAGGGTTAGTCAGGGGTGGCCATTCTATTTCCCATCCGTAGATAAGGGTCCCCCTTCCCCTCCGTCTGGTGCGACACGACCGCTGCTGGGATAGCGGTCGTGACAGTGGTGCAGTTTAAGGGCCCGGAGATCACGGGCATCCAGTATGGTTTTAAGGCCTTGACCCTTACGCACAGAGATTGTTCCAGATTCTCTGAATCTTCGGATTATGTTATGCACAGTTGATGATGATAGATGCAAAGTCTTTGCAATTTTTCGCTGGGTAACACCTTTCTGATATTGCTCCACTATCTTTCTGCGCAAAATTGTGGGAATTGGTGATCCTCTACCCATCTTGGCTTCTGAGAGACACTGCCACTCTGAGAAGCTCTTTTTATACCCAATCATGTTGCCAATTGACCTAATTAGTGTTAATTGGTCTTCCAGCTCTTCGTTATGCTCAAATTTACTTTTTCCAGCCTCTTATTGCTACTTGTCCCAACTTTTTGGGGATTTGTTGACACCGTGAAAATTGGAATCAACGTATTTTTCCTTTAAAATGATACATTTACTCGGATTAAACGTTTGATCATCTACGTTCTATTACAAATAAAATATTGACATTAGCCATCTCCACATTATTGCATTCAGTTTTTATTCACAATTTGTTTAGTGTCCCAACTTTTTTGGAATCCGGTTTGTATTAGTCTCATCATGATTCCCCTGCTACTTAAATCATGTCATCCCCCTTGAGGTTTGGGTCTAATCTTGTATCACGGCTACTACTTTTTATTACCATTATTTATTCCATAATTGCGAAGTGCATTCCAATTACTATATAGACACCCGGTTAGGTTACATCAGATCAACTTGCGTTCCCTACATTCATTTTATTATTATATTGTCTATCGTTCTCGTATGTTTTTAATTGTTCTAATCATAATTTTTTTATGACTTATACAAGTCTATTTATTTATTTATTAATTTTATGTCCCTTTGCACTGCTATACGTTATATTATATGTCTTTTTTAGACTTGAAAAAGGAGTACTTTCACTCCAAAACGCGTTGTCACCTGATCAAAAATAAAAAAACATTTTATAAGACTTCAATCGTGGTTGTGGTTTTGCGCCAAGAGGTATCACATTGTGTACGACCCCAGTACACAGCTTCCTATTGCCCTTTAACAGTAGGACTGGAGGGAATGAGATAGGTTGAGAATTTGGCATGGGAGGGTTAAATTTTTGCCTCAGACAGCAGAAAGGCTAGGCGCACCCCTGCCCCTTGCCATAAAGCATTGAGGGAAGGTGGGGGAAGCCCAAGCTGAACTCTTACACCAGGGCTCATGAGCCTTTAGCTACACCCCTGCAGTAAAATTGATATCCAATGACCGTCTAATATACCTCCAGCCACATAATCACTTGATCTTTTCTATATGGTGAATGCCTAATGTTTGGGGCCTGTACTCGAGTGGGCTACAGTAAATTTGTTATTCAGTGGCCGCATAATGTACCTCGAGCCACAATTTATTTTTTTCTCAGATGAATGCCTAATTTTTATAGGCTCTAGCAGGGCACATTTTTGAGAATTTCCCATTAAATTGGCCCATGATTAAAATGCATATTTTTTGTGGGAATTATTTTCATTGATCACCCTCTAGTATGTCACTTTCCATGTTGTGGAACTATTTGTGCACTTCTAGTAAGTATTTGGTGGCTGCAAATATGACCTGAAGGTTTTTCAGGTTCGCCTGACATTAAAGTGAATGGGGCCCGCCGCAAACACTTTTGATTGTGTTTGCGCTATCGCGTTCGTGAATCGTCCCGGCCAATGTTCGTCCATCACTATTTATCAAAGGGTGGAGTGAGCATTTTGATACCACAGGTATTTTTCCAAAATGAATGAGCAGGTTATTGTGCAAAATGAAAATTGCAGGTTTTTCACAGATATTGCATTTCAGCGCCCAATATGCTATGCCCAGCTTGTGCTTTTTGAAACACACCAATCCCCTTAAATTGTTAGGTGGGTTCTACTGTGTGCAGAAATGCCGCCATAAATGTGGGTGTAAAATGCTGTTTGGTTTCACCGCAAGGTTCAGTAGGGAAAGACCACCTTTTGGCTTTTGCATGGATTGGTTTACAGACGCCATGTTGCTTTCATACAGCCTTAGAGGTTCTAAAGTCACCTATTTTCTGATAAGCATACATTTTTATTTTTGCATATAAGAGAACTGTAGTGTGTACAACACTCTGAGTCTGGCCAAAACTTCAGGATGAATTTTATTTAACACGCCTGACATACACAGTGCCCAGTACCATGTATCAACGGGACAAATTAACCTATTCACCATCCCCATAAACGTGCAGAATCAATACATACTCTGCAAACAAACAATCAAATTCTTTGTACACACCAGAGAACTATAGGGTTATTTTACTATCCAAAAATACGCCTATATTAGAGCCCGGCACCTCTTCATAGCTGGTCTTAATAAATTACCCCCTATATTTTTTTCCCCAAAAAATTATAATTAAATCCCAAATGAACATCCCCCTATAAACTCCAGTCTGGTGGAGGATACCCATGGCCCTGTGGGAAGCATGCAGGTCCTGGCACCTCTCAGGAGCTGGTATACATAACAAGCTGGAATCTGCATATTCTTACTAGAGTGGAAGATTTCTATAAAGCAGAATTCTATGAAGCTTTTTCTTTAGGGGGGGGGGAGACTACAGGAGAGAAATAATACACTAGAATCTATATAATATAAAGATATTAACCCTATCCACTAATAATAATACAATTAGGTGGTCATTTATTATATAGAAATATGTCTGTTAGGCGTATTTCTGACACAGATTGTGGCGCAAAGGTCCTAAGCACCACAATCTGCATATTTATCCCGCTCATGCGAGGTCTAAAAAAAGGTGGCGTGGAAAGGGATACAGTTATGGCCATCCAGTTATTGGATACCACCGCCATACATTGACCGGATAACACCTCTGTACAGTGACCGGATAACACCGCCATACCGTGACCGGATAAAAGGTGTGATGCAGTGACCGGCCTCATAGCTGCTAGGGGAGATTCATGGCAGGAGTTTCTGTGTCTTCCCCGTCAGTTGTCAGGTCTGAGGCAGCACCAGGTGATACAATCAGTCTGGCATAAGAGCCCAGCCCAGACTGTCAGTCAAAGACAGAGAATCTTGGTGCAACAGAGGCCTGCTGGAGGATCTGGAAGTGTGGTCTCAGCCGGGCTGGCTGAGGGGCCACGAGGCTAGGCGATAGCCTGAGTTTTGGGGGACTCTGCGAGGTCTGGGAATCAACTGTCGCTAGGCCAGAGTCAGGCGGACTTCGTTTTGGCTAAGAAAGATGCATGTTTGTACTGTGAGTGAACGGTGCTATAAGTGAGGTAGGGTTATGTTATGTTTAGGTAGAGCCCAGACGGGCAGGCTTTTATTTTGTACTGTTTTGTTGCTGTGAAAATAAATCTCATGTTTAACCCTGCAATCTGGCTGTGGCGAAGATAATTGTGAGAATGACCCCTGAAAAAGAGCTAATCCCCCACGTCCGCGCTGACCAATAAAAGGCAGAGTGTTGCTGGAGACAATGACAATTCTGGAGCCTGCTTGCTCATTGAAGCAGATGCTACTGGTGATAATCTGGACTTTTTTTTTCTGTGGTGCAAACTGTGCAGGATTTAAAGGGCCAGAAGCCAGGGAGAGAAAGACTGACCAGTGGAAATGGCTGTGGCCTGTGGGAGCCCATGGGAGAGATCCTGCGAGATAGTGATTGGGGGACTCCTGGCGTGGGTTACGCTAGACTCCCGCCAACAAGTGTCTCGGGTCAGGCCTGAAGTTTTGGAATTTCTGGAGAGGAGGCCAAAAACAGATATCAAGGTGGCTCTGTTCAATGGGCGCTCTTGATATGTAAAACCCTGAGGAAGGAATTCATACTGGGCAAAGACTTTCTGTTGTTTTGGCAGCTATGGAGCGGAGAGAATGCTTCAAGTTCTGAGGTTGGAGTTCCAGAGACAAAGATGTATGCCGTTGCCAATGGCAAGCGTCGGGAAGACAAGATGGAGAACAGTGCGGTTTTCCGGAGTTCCTATATTACCTGTGAACGCGCAAGAAAGGGTGGCAGTCCTAGAGGGTGTACCACACGTACCACCAGTGTTCTATGATCAATAAAGTAGTGTCCCAGGTAGGGATTAACTTGTCAGTGCCCCTAGAGGTCAGCGTTAACAATGACACGAGCTGCATAGGTGACTTTTGCGCTGTGATCATGTAATGACCGACGTCACGCACAGGGAGGATAAAAGGGAAAGCCCTGCCCAAGGGAGAGGGAAAGGTGGTGACCCCTAACTCACCTTGCGGCTGGCACCTGACTGCCCTGATGTCCCTAGACGGGTTCCTCACCCGTGCGGCGATCACGTGCCTAAACCCTGGCTTTCCCTAAAATGAGCCCTAGATAGTGAACGGGCCGGTGGGATCGCTAGTCCGCACCACTATCACTAAGAGGGAAACACCAGGGAGAGGACAGACAAAACAGACAAACACATACACCCAGGTGGGCGATCACAATAGACCACAAAGGTCCAACAGGGATCCGGAGGGTAGCGTTCTGGACCAACTACCAGAGAACGCAGCAACACAGCTCCAGAAGGTCAGAATAGATGTCCAGGCAGGAAGTTCTATCTATGGCAACCAGAGAAGTGTGAGAGAGGAATATAAGGAGGTTTGGGAGTGCTGGACAAGGAACAGCTGAGGAGAAGGAGCTACGGATCCCTGAGTGAGCCAAAAGGGTTTGCAAAGCAAACCCAGAAAGCTACCATAAGGAAAACAGCCCTATCTTAACCTCCTCAGGACCGCCGTACGCAGGATTGCGTCTTTGCGGCGGCCCTGCTCTTCTGGGTGGACGCGCCGGCGCGTCCTCTCGCGAGACGCGAGATTTCCTGTGAATGCGCGCACACAGGCCCGCGCGCTCACAGGAACGGAAGGTAAGAGAGTTGATCTCCAGCCTGCCAGCGGCGATCGTTCGCTGGCAGGCTGGAGATGTGTGTTTTTTAACCCCTAACAGGTATATTAGACGCTGTTTTGATAACAGCGTCTAATATACCTGCTACCTGGTCCTCTGGTGGTCCCCTTTGTTTGGATCGACCACCAGAGGACACAGGTAGCTCAGTAAAGTAGCACCAAGCACCACTACACTACACTACACCCCCCCCCCCGTCACTTATTAACCCCTTATTAGCCCCTGATCACCCCTGATCACCCCATATAGACTCCCTGATCACCCCCCTGTCATTGATCAACCCCCTGTCATTGATCAACCCCCTGTAAAGCTCCATTCAGACGTCCGCATGATTTTTACGGATCCACTGATAGATGGATCGGATCCGCAAAACGCATCCGGACGTCTGAATGAAGCCTTACACGGGCGTGATCAATGACTGTGGTGATCACCCCATATAGACTCCCTGATCACCCCCCTGTCATTGATTACCCCCCTGTAAAGCTCCATTCAGATGTCCGCATGATTTTTACGGATGCACTGATAGATGGATCGGATCCGCAAAACGCATCCGGACGTCTGAATGAAGCCTTACAGGGGCATGATCAATGACTGTGGTTATCACCCCATATAGACTCCCTGATCACCCCCCTGTCATTGATTACCCCCCTCTAAAGCTCCATTCAGATGTCCGCATGATTTTTACGGATGCACTGATAGATGGATCGGATCCGCAAAACGCATCCGGACTTCTGAATGAAGCCTTACAGAGGCATGATCAATGACTGTGGTTATCACCCCATATAGACTCCCTGATCACCCCCCTGTCATTGATTACCCCCCTGTAAAGCTCCATTCAGATGTCCGCATGATTTTTACGGATGCACTGATAGATGGATCGGATCCGCAAAACGCATCCGGACGTCTGAATGAAGCCTTACAGGGGCATGATCAATGACTGTGGTTATCACCCCATATAGACTCCCTGATCACCCCCCTGTCATTGATCACCCCCCCTGTCATTGATTACCCCCCTGTAAAGCTCCATTCAGACGTCCGCATGATTTTTACGGATCCACTGATAGATGGATCGGATCCGCAAAACTCATCCGGACGTCTGAATGAAGCCTTACACGGGCGTGATCAATGACTGTGGTGATCACCCCATATAGACTCCCTGATCACCCCCCTGTCATTGATTACCCCCCTGTAAAGCTCCATTCAGATGTCCGCATGATTTTTACAGATGCACTGATAGATGGATCGGATCCGCAAAACGCATCCGGACGTCTGAATGAAGCCTTACAGGGGCATGATCAATGACTGTGGTTATCACCCCATATAGACTCCCTGATCACCCCCCTGTAAAGCTCCATTCAGATGTCCGCATGATTTTTACGGATGCACTGATAGATGGATCGGATCCGCAAAACGCATCCGGACGTCTGAATGAAGCCTTACAGGGGCATGATCAATGACTGTGGTTATCACCCCATATAGACTCCCTGATCACCCCCCTGTCATTGATCACCCCCCCTGTCATTGATCACCCCTCTGTAAGGCTCCATTCAGACATTTTTTTGGCCCAAGTTAGCAGAATTATATATTTTTTTTCTTACAAAGTCTCATATTCCACTAACTTGTGTCAAAAAATAAAATCTCACATGAACTCACCATACCCCTCACGGAATCCAAATGCGTAAAATTTTTTAGACATTTATATTCCAGACTTCTTCTCACGCTTTAGGGCCCCTAGAATGCCAGGGCAGTATAAATACCCCACATGTGACCCCATTTCGGAAAGAAGACACCCCCAGGTATTCCATGAGGGGCATATTGAGTCCATGAAAGATTGAAATTTTTGTCCCAAGTTAGCGGAACGGGAGACTTTGTGAGAAAAAAATTAAAAATATCAATTTCCGCTAACTTGTGCCAAAAAAAAAAAAATTCTATGAACTCGCCATGCCCCTCATTGAATACCTTGGGGTGTCTTCTTTCCAAAATGGGGTCACATGTGGGGTATTTATACTGCCCTGGCATTCTAGGGGCCCCAAAGCGTGAGAAGAAGTCTGGTATCCAAATGTCTAAAAATGCCCTCCTAAAAGGAATTTGGACACCTTTGCGCATCTAGGCTGCAAAAAAGTGTCACACATCTGGTATCGCCGTACTCAGGAGAAGTTGGAGAATGTGTTTTGGGGTGTCATTTTACATATACCCATGCTGGGTGAGATAAATATCTTGGTCAAATGCCAACTTTGTATAAACAAAATGGGAAAAGTTGTCTTTTGCCAAGATATTTCTCTCACCCAGCAAGGGTATATGTAAAATGACACCTCAAAACACATTCCCCACCTTCTCCTGAGTACGGAAATACCACATGTGTGACACTTTTTTGCAGCCTAGGTGGGCAAAGGGGCCCATATTCCAAAGAGCACCTTTAGGATTTCACAGGTCATTTACCTACTTACCACACATTAGGGCCCCTGGAAAATGCCAGGGCAGTATAACTACCCCACAAGTGACCCCATTTTGGAAAGAAGACACCCCAAGGTATTCCGTGAGGGGCATGGCGAGTTCCTAGATTTTTTTATTTTTTGTCACAAGTTAGTGGAAAATGCTGATTTTTTTATTTATTTATTTTTTTCATACAAAGTCTCATATTCCACTAACTTGTGACAAAAAATAAAAACTTCCATGAACTCACTATGCCCATCAGCGAATACCTTGGGGTCTCTTCTTTCCAAAATGGGGTCACTTGTGGGGTAGTTATACTGCCCTGGCATTCTAGGGGCCCAAATGTGTGGTAAGGAGTTTGAAATCAAATTCTGTAAAAAATGACCTGTAAATTCCGAAAGGTGCTCTTTGGAATATGGGCCCCTTTGCCCACCTAGGCTGCAAAAAAGTGTCACACATCTGGTATCTCCGTACTCAGGAGAAGTTGGGGAATGTGTTTTGGGGTGTCATTTTACATATACCCATGCTGGGTGAGATAAATATCTTGGCAAAAGACAACTTTTCCCATTTTTTTATACAAAGTTGGCATTTGACCAAGATATTTATCTCACCCAGCATGGGTATATGTAAAAAGACACCCCAAAACACATTTCTCAACTTCTCCTGAATACAGAGATACCAGATGTGTGACACTTTTTTGCAGCCTAGGTGGGCAAAGGGGCCCATATTCCAAAGAGCACCTTTCGGATTTCACTCGTCATTTTTTACAGAATTTGATTTCAAACTCCTTACCACACATTTGGGCCCCTAGAATGCCAGGGCAGTATAACTACCCCACAAGTGACCCCATTTTGGAAAGAAGAGACCCCAAGGTATTCGCTGATGGGCATAGTGAGTTCATAGAACTTTTTATTTTTTGTCACAAGTTAGTGGAATATGAGACTTTGTAAGAAAAAAAAAAAATAATAAAAAAAATCATCATTTTCCGCTAACTTGTGACAAAAAATAAAAAGTTCTATGAACTCACTATGCCCATCAGCGAATACCTTAGGGTGTGTACTTTCCAAAATGGGGTCATTTGTGGGGTGTTTGTACTGTCTGGGCATTGTAGAACCTCAGGAAACATGACAGGTGCTCAGAAAGTCAGAGCTGCTTCAAAAAGCGGAAATTCACATTTTTGTACCATAGTTTGTAAACGCTATAACTTTTACCCAAACCATTTTTTTTTATCAAAGACATGTAGAACAATAAATTTAGAGCAAAATTTCTATATGGATCTCGTTTTTTTTGCAAAATTTTACAACTGAAAGTGAAAAATGTCATTTTTTTGCAAAAAAATCGTTAAATTTCGATTAATAACAAAAAAAGTAAAAATGTCAGCAGCAATGAAATACCACCAAATGAAAGCTCTGTTAGTGAGAAGAAAAGGAGGTAAAATTCATTTGGGTGGTAAGTTGCATGACCGAGCAATAAACGGTGAAAGTAGTGTAGGTCAGAAGTGTAAAAAGTGGCCTGGTCTTTCAGGGTGTTTAAGCACTGGGGGCTGAGGTGGTTAAATAGAGCGTGCAGCCAACCGCTGCGACTTCCTGACCCCGGGTATAACGGAGTCAGGCGTGGTTCTCGATACCCTCCGGACACTCAGGACCAGGTCTCTCAGGATGAGAGGCATGAAAAACCCGAACTAGCCTGTCGGCGTTTACCTCAGATGCAGGAACCCACATTCTTTCCTTGGGACCGTAACCTCTCCAATGCACCAGATATTGAAGAGAGCGGCGGACCCGACGAGAATTAACAATTTTGGATATCTGAAATTCTAGATTACCATCCACGACAACAGGAGGGGGTGGCAGCGGTGACGGTTCTAGAGGTGGAACATATTTTTTGAGTAACGACTTATGAAAAACATTATGAATTTTAAAAGTCTGAGGGAACTCCAGGCGAAAAGCTATCGGGTTGATGATGGCTACAATTTTGTAAGGGCCAATAAACCTAGGACCCAGTTTCCAAGAGGGAACCTTCAATTTAATATTCCTAGTAGACAACCACACAGTCATTCACTCCTAGGTCCGGACCTGGCGACCGTCTCTTATCAGCCATGCATTTGTATCTCCCATATTTTTCAAGTTAGCTTGCACCTTCTGCCATACCGATGAAAGAGATGACGAAAACCGTTCATCTTCGGGAACCCCAGAAGACCCCCCCTCTTTGAAAGTACAGAATTGGGGATGAAAACCATATGCACCAAGAAATGGTGACTTGCCAGTGTATTCCTGACGACGATTATTTATGGCAAACTCAGCTAACGGTAAATATGATGACCACAACTCTTGGTTTTCAGACACAAAACATCTTAGATATGTCTCAAGGTTTTGGTTGGTACGCTCAGTCTGTCCATTCGACTGAGGATGGAAAGCTGAGGAAAAGGACAAGTGTACCCCCAAACGGGAACAAAACGCTTTCCAAAATTTAGAAATAAACTGGGTACCCCGATCCGAAACAACATCGGTGGGGACCCCGTGAAGCTTCACGATTTCACTGACGAATACCTGAGCAAGAGTCTTAGCATTAGGTAGTGTGGGTAAAGCAATGAAGTGTACCATTTTGCTAAACCTGTCCACTACTACCAAAATAACTGTTTTACCCGCAGACAAAGGTAAGTCAGTGATAAAATCCATTGACAGATGTGTCCACGGTCTATTGGGAATGACGAGTGGTAATAGAGACCCTGCAGGACGTGTATGTGAAACTTTTGCGCGCGCACAGGTAGAACAAGAAGACACAAAATCCAATACATCCTGACGCAACCTTGGCCACCAAAAACGATGAGACAATAGCTCCAAGGTTGCTTTACTACCCGGGTGCCCAGCAAGTGCCGAACTATGATGTTCCTTTAATAATTCGAAACGTAGGTTCAACGGTACAAACAATTTCTCTGAGGGGCAAGAGACCGGGGCGTCCCCCTGGGCCTCTAACACCTTCCCCTCCAAAACAGAGTGTACCGCAGAAACAACCACTCCTCTTTGAAGAATGGGCACCGGATCACTCACATTACCCCCTGCAGGGAAACAACAAGATAGTGCATCAGCCTTGGTGTTCTTTGCCCCAGGACGATAGGTAATCACAAAGTTAAACCTGGTAAAAAATAGCGACCACCTAGCCTGTCTAGGGGTGAGACGCTTAGCTGATTCGAGGTACAGAAGATTTTTGTGGTCCGTAATCAGAGTGACGGGGTGGACTGCCCCCTCTAAAAAGTGACGCCACTCCTCAAACGCAAGTTTAATAGCTAATAGTTCCCCATTGCCAATATCGTAGTTCTTTTCTGCTGCAGATAGTTTTTTAGAAAAGAAAGCACAAGGACGCCATTTGCCAGGAGACGGACCCTGAGACAGCACCGCCCCCACTCCCACCTCTGACGCATTGACTTCAACAATAAAAGGCTGAGAGACATCAGGTTGGACTAGTACAGGTGCTGAGGTAAACCTCTCTTTTAGAGAGGAAAAAGCAACTTTAGCGGCGTCAGACCATTTCGAAAAATCAGTCCCCTTCCTAGTCATGTCAGTGAGCGGTTTTACAATAAGTGAATAATTTTTAATGAATTTCCTATAGAAATTCGGGAAGCCCAAGAACCGTTGTAGTGCTTTGAGGTTCTCAGGAAGATCCCAATCTAAAATTGCCTGGACCTTCCTAGGATCCATACGGAAACCTGAAGCAGATAAAAAATAACCTAGGAATTGTATCTCCTGAACGGCGAAGACACATTTTTCAATTTTAGCATATAATTCATTCGTCCGTAGGACCTGTAGTACTTGTCTGACATGCACCTCATGTGTTTTCAGATCAGACGAATAAATTAAAATATCATCTAGGTATATTACCACAAACCTGCCGATTAGATTACTAAAAATGTCATTAACGAAATGTTGAAAGACGGCAGGAGCATTGGTCAGACCGAAAGGCATAACTAGATTTTCATAATGCCCCTCAGGGGTGTTAAACGCTGTCTTCCACTCATCCCCCTCCTTAATACGAATCAGATTGTAGGCCCCCCTAAGATCAAGTTTGGAGAACCACCTAGCACCCGCAATCTGGTTAAACAGGTCAGGAATGAGAGGAAGAGGGTATGGGTCTCGGATGGTTATCCGATTTAATTCGCGAAAATCTAAGCAAGGACGCAGGGCCCCATCTTTCTTTTTAACGAAGAAAAACCCTGCAGCCACGGGTGAAGAAGAGGGTCTGATGTGTCCCTTAGCCAAGCTCTCGGAGATATAATCTTTCATGGCTTGTCTCTCTAGACCCGAAAGATTATATAACCTGGTCTTGGGTAATTTTGCGCCGGGAATAAGGTTAACCGGGCAATCATAAGGACGATGAGGTGGTAACTTCTGACAACCCTTTTCAGAAAAAACATCCTCAAAATCCGAAATAAATGTAGGTAGGGTAGTTATCGAGGCGACTAAGCAATTGCTATTTAAGCAATTTTCTCTGCACTGCTCACTCCACTCCAATATCTCCCTGGCCTGCCAATCCACTACTGGATTGTGCGCTACCAACCAGGGAAGACCCAGCACTACCGGAGTGGGAAGCCCCTCCAGAACATAACCTGAAAGGATCTCGTTATGGTGGTCCCCTACCCGAAGGTGTAAATTATGAACAATGTGGGTGAGGTTTCTCTGAGACAGGGGAGCAAAATCAATTGCGAATATGGGAATGGGACTCTGTAACGTACAGAGAGACAAACCCATAGTGCGGGCAAAATGGGCATCTATCAAATTTACTGTCACGGCTGAGGATGGGGGAAATCCTCAGCCGTGTGCAGCCCGGTGATGTTTCGGCTGCTTGGCCATGTAGACAGGAGTAGGGAGCAGGTCACCTCCTAAGGCATCCCTAACCTGACCCTAGCTCCTAGTTACATGGGCCAACCTTGATGGTAGGAGGGCCCATGCTCGGGAACCTAAAAGTCCCTGCTGGCCCTCAAGATGACCCTCACCTAGGAGCTGAGTAAGACAAGCCCACTCCTCCTAGACACGGAGGAGCAGGAGTCTCAACGGCCAAGCTGCAGGAAAAGGGGAGACATAAACAGCTCTATGGATATGGCAGGTGAACAAAGAGTTCCACCTACCTGCCACAGCCTTGCTGACTGGATCCCTGTGTTAGCAGGGTGCAGATCACAAACGCATCCCCACACAGGGACCCAGATCCATAGCTGCACAAAATCACATATAAAACATCACACGGACATCACACATAACTAGAAATAACTTAAAGCGACATTATGGTTATGACATTAAGGTTTAGACAT
The DNA here is from genome assembly GCF_905171765.1 of Bufo bufo. Classification (NCBI taxonomy): domain Eukaryota; kingdom Metazoa; phylum Chordata; class Amphibia; order Anura; family Bufonidae; genus Bufo; species Bufo bufo. The sequence goes on along the minus strand of NC_053397.1, from coordinate 108,123,727 downwards.
AAAGGTTTATGACCACAGGGGTGGCTCTTACTGGCAGGTAATAAATACATGAGGCTGCTCTCAGCTAAGCATGGCTGAAGCAACCTGAAGGCCTGCAAAAGCAGTGAGGCTTTATAGGCCAAGAAGCCACACCCCACAGTCGGACACACCCAGTGATCACACACACTAGGAAGGGGATTAACCCTTCCAACACCAGGGAAGGGAAAACACCACTTAAAGGGAAGATGCACACAATAACATAAAACACAGTGCACACATCCACACATCACACACAAAACCGCATGCGCAGCGTAGCGAGCTGCATGGCACAGCTCAGCCTGCTACGCTGCCACATACATACTGTTGCCAGCGGCAACCACAGGTGAGGCCAATACCACAGCCCTCACCTGTGATTGAACACCAATGAAAACCGCTGACAACCGCATGCGGTTCAGGAGTCACGGTCATAGCCATGGCCGTGACATTTACTCCTGCTCCACTGTCTAGAAAGAAAGAAATAGTCTCCGTCTTATCACCAAAAATAATAACCGCTGGCAACACAAATTGCGATGTACGTATGGAGGAAACGTATACCCCCGGCTGACATCCTCCACACAGCCTGGGGTTAGTAGTTTTTCCGACGGTCTTTTGTTTCTGAGGAAAGAAGGACAGACATTAATGAAATGACCCCTCTCCCCACAAAAAAAAAAAAAAACACGCCTACGGCGAGCCTCAGGAGGACGGACCTGACGAGTAGTTCCTCCTAGATGCATAGGCTCGTCTAAGTCCATACAGACTAACTGCTGCTTGGGAGGGGTTACCAATTGCTCCGGTTTTTTCAACCTGTCCCTAAGGCGTCTCTCTATACGGATAGAAGGGGACATAACCGCATCAGGGGAAAAGGGGGTCTCATATAATGCAAGCGCATCCTTAACCCTTTCGGATAACCCAGAGCAGAACTGACTCCTGAGAGCCGGGTCGTTCCATTGGGTATCCGTAGCCCACCTACGGAATTCAGAGCAATACTCCTCTACCGGCCGCTCTCCTTGTAAGAGTCTCCGTAATCTTGATTCAGCCAGTGCGACTCGGGTCGTCATATATGAGACCCAAAGCCCCGAAAAACTCATCCACTGACCGGAGAGCCTGGGAATCAGTAGGTAAAGAGAACGCGCAGGACTGCGGGTCCCCCTGCAGCAGGGAAATAACAACCCCCACCCGCTGATCTTCATTACCAGAGGAGTAAGGGCGCAGTTTAAAATATAACTTACAGGCCTCACGGAATGTCAAAAACTTGTCCCTTCCCCCAGAAAATCTGTCAGGGAGAGGGACCTTGGGTTCCGCAACAACCTGGTTACCAGTAGCAACCGCTGGGCTTGCGGTCAGTTGTAATCGCTGCTGTTGCTAGAGGACCGACGCCTTCAATCCTGCCACCTCAAAAGACAGGCCATGAAATAGTTTGGACAGAGCAGCAATTTGATCCATACTGGATTCTAAGTAGGTAAAAATATATATATATATATATATTTTTTTTTTACCTACACAAAATAAGGGCCAGAGATAATGTAATGACTGACGTCACGCACAGGGAGGATAAAAGGAAAAGCCCTGCCCAAGGGAGAGGGAAAGGTGGTGACCCCTAACTCACCTTGTGGCTGGCACCTGACTGCCCTGACGTCCCTAGACGGGTTCCTCACCCGTGCGGCGATCACGTGCCTAAACCCTGGCTTTCCTTAAAATGAGCCCTAGATAGTGAACGGGCCGGTGGGATCGCTAGTCCGCACCACTATCACTAAGAGGGAAACACCAGGGAGAGGACAGACAAAACAGACAAACACATACACCCAGGTGGGCGAACACAATAGACCACAAAGGTCCAACAGGGATCCGGAGGGTAGCGTTCTGGACCAACTACCAGAGAACGCAGCAACACAGCTCCAGAAGGTCAGAATAGATGTCCAGGCAGGAAGTTCTATCTCTGGCAACCAGAGAAGTGTGAGAGAGGAATATAAGGAGGTTTGGGAGTGCTGGACAAGGAACAGCTGAGGAGAAGGAGCTACGGATCCGTGAGTGAGCCAAAAGGGTTTGCAAAGCAAACCCAGAAAGCTACCATAAGGAAAACGCTTCCTGACCCCGGGTATAACGGAGTCAGGCGTGGTTCTCGATACCCTCGTGACAGACCATTAGCAACTCCGAGAGGGAAGCTACCAGGTCAAAGTCTTGCAAAGTTGAGGTGATTACTAGTAGCGACCAGATGACAGTTGTATCTGACTTGACGAGAGTTAAATGGGGAGACTTCAGCCTAGTGTCGGAGACCCATACCCAGGCCGTGGTAAATGACCTAACATGTCGGTACAGCTGCAAGCAGGAAGATGATTCCTTCCTCTCTATACAGTCCCTAGATCTGATAAAGAAAAGACTAGCTGTCTTCACAGAGTCACCGAAGAAGGCTGCAGAGGGGTCAAGGGAGGAGACCTCAAAATAAATGAGTGAGCTGAAGGGTCTACGGCCTGATATCCAGGTGAAGAGCAAAGGCGTCAAAGAAATACAGAAAACTGCGATAGACACCGATAAAGTGCTTGAAGGGACTCCAAAAAAGAATGGTGATACTCCTATATCTGCTGCAGAACCCAGCGAGGAGCAGTTGGACCAGGAGGCCCAAGAACGGGGTGCTTCCAACAAACTGGTGCGAAAAACTAAGAGAAAAACAGAAAAGATTTGACTGGCCCCGAGCTGAAGAGAAATACAGTCAGATCCATAAATATTGGGACATGGACACAATTCTAAATTTTATGGCTCTATACACCACCACAATGGATTTGAAATGAAACAAACAAGATGTGCTTTACCTGCAGACTGTCAGCTTTAATTTGAGGGTATTTACATCCAAATCAGGTGAACGGTGTAGGAATTACAACAGTTTGCAGATGTGCCTCCCACTTGTTAAGGGACCAAAAGTAATGGGACAGAATAACAATCATAAATCAAACTTTCACTTTTTAATACTTGGTTGCAAATCCTTTGCAGTCAATTACAGCCTGAAGTCTGGAACGCATAGACATTACCAGATGCTGGGTTTCATCCCTGGTGATGCTCTGCCAGGCCTCTACTGCAACTGTCTTCAGTTCCTGCTTGTTCTTGGGGCATTTTCCCTTCAGTTTTGTCTGCAGCAAGTGAAATGCATGCTCAATCGGATTCAGGTCAGGTGATTGACTTGGCCATTGCATAACATTCCACTTCTTTCCCTTAAAAAACTCTTTTACAATAAGTGAATAATTTTTAATGAATTTCCTATAGAAATTCGCGAAGCCCAAGAACCGTTGTAGTGCTTTGAGGTTCTCAGGAAGATCCCAATCTAAAATTGCCTGGACCTTCCTAGGATCCATACGGAAACCTGAAGCAGATAAAAAATAACCTAGGAATTGTATCTCCTGAACGGCGAAGACACATTTTTCAATTTTAGCATATAATTCATTCGTCCGTAGGACCTGTAGTACTTGTCTGACATGCACCTCATGTGTTTTCAGATCAGACGAATAAATTAAAATATCATCTAGGTATATTACCACAAACCTGCCGATTAGATTACTAAAAATGTCATTAACGAAATGTTGAAAGACGGCAGGAGCATTGGTCAGACCGAAAGGCATAACTAGATTTTCATAATGCCCCTCAGGGGTGTTAAACGCTGTCTTCCACTCATCCCCCTCCTTAATACGAATCAGATTGTAGGCCCCCCTAAGATCAAGTTTGGAGAACCACCTAGCACCCGCAATCTGGTTAAACAGGTCAGGAATGAGAGGAAGAGGGTATGGGTCTCGGATGGTTATCCGATTTAATTCGCGAAAATCTAAGCAAGGACGCAGGGCCCCATCTTTCTTTTTAACGAAGAAAAACCCTGCAGCCACGGGTGAAGAAGAGGGTCTGATGTGTCCCTTAGCCAAGCTCTCGGAGATATAATCTTTCATGGCTTGTCTCTCTAGACCCGAAAGATTATATAACCTGGTCTTGGGTAATTTTGCGCCGGGAATAAGGTTAACCGGGCAATCATAAGGACGATGAGGTGGTAACTTCTGACAACCCTTTTCAGAAAAAACATCCTCAAAATCCGAAATAAATGTAGGTAGGGTAGTTATGGAGGCGACTAAGCAATTGCTATTTAAGCAATTTTCTCTGCACTGCTCACTCCACTCCAATATCTCCCTGGCCTGCCAATCCACTACTGGATTGTGCGCTACCAACCAGGGAAGACCCAGCACTACCGGAGTGGGAAGCCCCTCCAGAACATAACCTGAAAGGATCTCGTTATGGTGGTCCCCTACCCGAAGGTGTAAATTATGAACAATGTGGGTGAGGTTTCTCTGAGACAGGGGAGCAAAATCATTTGCGAATATGGGAATGGGACTCTGTAACGTACAGAGAGACAAACCCATAGTGCGGGCAAAATGGGCATCTATCAAATTTACTCCTGCTCCACTGTCTAGAAAGAAAGAAATAGTCTCCGTCTTATCACCAAAAATAATAACCGCTGGCAACACAAATTGCGATGTACGTATGGAGGAAACGTATACCCCCGGCTGACATCCTCCACACAGCCTGGGGTTAGTAGTTTTTCCGACGGTCTTTTGTTTCTGAGGAAAGAAGGACAGACATTAATGAAATGACCCCTCTCCCCACAAAAAAAAAAAAAAAACACGCCTACGGCGAGCCTCAGGAGGACGGACCTGACGAGTAGTTCCTCCTAGATGCATAGGCTCGTCTAAGTCCATACAGACTAACTGCTGCTTGGGAGGGGTTACCAATTGCTCCGGTTTTTTCAACCTGTCTCTAAGGCGTCTCTCTATATGGATAGAAGGGGACATAACCGCATCAAGGGAAAAGGGGGTCTCATATAATGCAAGCGCATCCTTAACCCTTTCGGATAACCCAGAGCAGAACTGACTCCTGAGAGCCGGGTCGTTCCATTGGGTATCCGTAGCCCACCTACGGAATTCAGAGCAATACTCCTCTACCGGCCGCTCTCCTTGTAAGAGTCTCCGTAATCTTGATTCAGCCAGTGCGACTCGGGTCGTCATATATGAGACCCAAAGCCCCGAAAAACTCATCCACTGACCGGAGAGCCTGGGAATCAGTAGGTAAAGAGAACGCGCAGGACTGCGGGTCCCCCTGCAGCAGGGAAATAACAACCCCCACCCGCTGATCTTCATTACCAGAGGAGTAAGGGCGCAGTTTAAAATATAACTTACAGGCCTCACGGAATGTCAAAAACTTGTCCCTTCCCCCAGAAAATCTGTCAGGGAGAGGGACCTTGGGTTCCGCAACAACCTGGTTACCAGTAGCAACCGCTGGGCTTGCGGTCAGTTGTAATCGCTGCTGTTGCTAGAGGACCGACGCCTTCAATCCTGCCACCTCAAAAGACAGGCCATGAAATAGTTTGGACAGAGCAGCAATTTGATCCATACTGGATTCTAAGTAGGTAAAAATATATATATATATATATATTTTTTTTTTACCTACACAAAATAAGGGCCAGAGATAATGTAATGACCGACGTCACGCACAGGGAGGATAAAAGGAAAAGCCCTGCCCAAGGGAGAGGGAAAGGTGGTGACCCCTAACTCACCTTGTGGCTGGCACCTGACTGCCCTGACGTCCCTAGACGGGTTCCTCACCCGTGCGGCGATCACGTGCCTAAACCCTGGCTTTCCTTAAAATGAGCCCTAGATAGTGAACGGGCCGGTGGGATCGCTAGTCCGCACCACTATCACTAAGAGGGAAACACCAGGGAGAGGACAGACAAAACAGACAAACACATACACCCAGGTGGGCGATCACAATAGACCACAAAGGTCCAACAGGGATCCGGAGGGTAGCGTTCTGGACCAACTACCAGAGAACGCAGCAACACAGCTCCAGAAGGTCAGAATAGATGTCCAGGCAGGAAGTTCTATCTCTGGCAACCAGAGAAGTGTGAGAGAGGAATATAAGGAGGTTTGGGAGTGCTGGACAAGGAACAGCTGAGGAGAAGGAGCTACGGATCCGTGAGTGAGCCAAAAGGGTTTGCAAAGCAAACCCAGAAAGCTACCATAAGGAAAACGCTTCCTGACCCCGGGTATAACGGAGTCAGGCGTGGTTCTCGATACCCTCGTGACAGACCATTAGCAACTCCGAGAGGGAAGCTACCAGGTCAAAGTCTTGCAAAGTTGAGGTGATTACTAGTAGCGACCAGATGACAGTTGTATCTGACTTGACGAGAGTTAAATGGGGAGACTTCAGCCTAGTGTCGGAGACCCATACCCAGGCCGTGGTAAATGACCTAACATGTCGGTACAGCTGCAAGCAGGAAGATGATTCCTTCCTCTCTATACAGTCCCTAGATCTGATAAAGAAAAGACTAGCTGTCTTCACAGAGTCACCGAAGAAGGCTGCAGAGGGGTCAAGGGAGGAGACCTCAAAATAAATGAGTGAGCTGAAGGGTCTACGGCCTGATATCCAGGTGAAGAGCAAAGGCGTCAAAGAAATACAGAAAACTGCGATAGACACCGATAAAGTGCTTGAAGGGACTCCAAAAAAGAATGGTGATACTCCTATATCTGCTGCAGAACCCAGCGAGGAGCAGTTGGACCAGGAGGCCCAAGAACGGGGTGCTTCCAACAAACTGGTGCGAAAAACTAAGAGAAAAACAGAAAAGATTTGACTGGCCCCGAGCTGAAGAGAAATACAGTCAGATCCATAAATATTGGGACATGGACACAATTCTAAATTTTTTGGCTCTATACACCACCACAATGGATTTGAAATGAAACGAACAAGATGTGCTTTACCTGCAGACTGTCAGCTTTAATTTGAGGGTATTTACATCCAAATCAGGTGAACGGTGTAAGAATTACAACAGTTTGCAGATGTGCCTCCCACTTGTTAAGGGACCAAAAGTAATGGGACAGAATAACAATCATAAATCAAACTTTCACTTTTTAATACTTGGTTGCAAATCCTTTGCAGTCAATTACAGCCTGAAGTCTGGAACGCATAGACATTACCAGACGCTGGGTTTCATCCCTGGTGATGCTCTGCCAGGCCTCTACTGCAACTGTCTTCAGTTCCTGCTTGTTCTTGGGGCATTTTCCCTTCAGTTTTGTCTGCAGCAAGTGAAATGCATGCTCAATCGGATTCAGGTCAGGTGATTGACTTGGCCATTGCATAACATTCCACTTCTTTCCCTTAAAAAACTCTTTGGTTGCTTTTGCAGTATGCTTTGGGTCATTGTCCATCTGCACTGTGAAGCGCCGTCCAATAAGTTCTGAATCATTTGGCTGAATATGAGCAGATAATATTGCAGAATTCATCCTGCTGCTTTTGTCAGCAGTCACATCATCAATAAATACAAGAGAACCAGTTCCATTGGCAGCCATATATGCCCACGCCATGACACTACCACCACCATGCTTCACTGATGAGGTGGTATGCTTAGGATGATGAGCAGTTCCTTTCCTTCTTCATACTCTTCTCTTCCCATCACTCTGGTACAAGTTGATCTTGGTCTCATCTGTCCATAGGATGTTGTTCCAGAACTGTGAAGGCTTTTTTAGATGTCGTTTGGCAAACTCTAATCTGGCCTTCCTGTTTTTGAGGCTCACCAATGGTTTACATCTTGTGGTGAACCCTCTGTATTCACTCTGGTGAAGTCTTCTCTTGATTGTTGACTTTGACACATATACACCTACCTCCTGGAGAGTGTTCTTGATCTGGCCAACTGTTGTGAAGGGTGTTTTCTTCACCAGGGAAAGAATTCTTCGGTTATCCACCACAGTTTTCCGTGGTCTTCCGGGTCTTTTGGTGTTGCTGAGCTCACCGGTGCGTTCCTTCTTTTTAAGAATGTTCCAAACAGTTGTTTTGGCCACGCCTAATGTTTTTGCTATCTCTCTGATGGTTTTGTTGTGTTTTTTCAGCCTAATAATGGCTTGCTTCACTGATAGTGACAGCTCTTTGGATCTCATCTTGAGAGTTGACAGCAACAGATTCCAAATGCAAATAGCACACTTGAAATTAACTCTGGACCTTTTATCTGCTCATTGTAATTGGGATAATGAGGGAATAACACACACCTGGCCATGGAACAGCTGAGAAGCCAATTGTCCCATTACTTTTGGTTCCTTAACAAGTGGGAGGCACATATGCAAACTGCTGTAATTCATTAACCCTTCACCTGATTTGGATATAAATACCCTCAAATTAAAGCTGACGGTCTGCAGTTAAAGCACATCTTGTTAGTTTCATTTCAAATCCATTGTGGTGGTGTATAGAGCCAAAAATGTTAGAATTGCGTTGATGTCCCAATATTTATGGACCTGACTGTACATCTTGGCCTGATATGCCGAAGAACATGACCAAGCAAAGGCAGGTGCTCGGGAAAAAGAGACCAAGGCCCTATCCTTGGCTAGAGCCCTTGAAGAAGCGCAAGAGTAGCGAGATGAGTTTGAAAGGCTGAACAAGCAACTCACAGCAGAGATGGCGGATCTTATGAGCTCAAAGAATGACGTCGGGAAGAACATCTATGAGTTGGAAAAGTCTAAGCCAGAGCCTGTTAAGAAGGGATCTGCAGAAGGTGCTGCAGTGCCGACCGAGGCAGAGAAGATGGAAGATCTTTCTGCTGAAGCCGTGGATGGGGCTGATGTAGACGTCCCCTCCGCCTGCAAAGCCGTCCAAGTTGCCAGAAGTCTGCTGGGGTGGAATACGAGGGGTTGGACGACCAGTATGCGCATCCTGTCTACTACTGTGGGTTGGCTCTCCTGAATTCTTCCCAAAAGGAGAACCTTGTCCTAAGTGAGCCTCTGTAGAAAATGCCAGAAGTCTACGAGTCTGGTGAAGTCCCTGTTGTCCCCGGTACTTCCAACCTCGATGAGAAAGAGGAAAAATATATGATGCCGGGTCCAAGAAAACCAAGGCTGAAGAAGTTAAGGCCGAGGTGTTGGAGGACGTGAAGTCCTCAGGTGCCGCAATAACCGAAGGAGCGGCTACCAAAGCGGAAAAAAAACACTAAAGAAGCTGAGGTCTCTAAAACTGCCGCCAAAGTGGGAGAAACCACTGCTGGAAAGAAAGAAGAAGTGAATCGGAGGCACATAAAAGAAGCGAGCGGGGATAAGCCTGCTCTGCTGAAGGAGCCCCTCAAGGCAAAGGAGAAAGGGTCGGGACACGACTAGGACTGGGAACAGTTCGGTCAAGAGCTGCAGCAGTCCAACAAAGGACATCAGGAGCGCATGCAGAAACCAGAAAGTCTAAAAAGAGAGCCTGCCGGTCATATAAAAACATCTTCTGAGAGGAGTTCCAGAAACCGAATGCCAAATGTGGAGAGGAACAGAAAAAAGAAAAGAGAGAGACCACGGGTGCAAAAGTGCATCACCCTCGCTCGTTAAAGAAAATACCTGCTCATGAGATGGGCAAGAAAATCCCGTAGGTCTTATCGGCTCTGTAATAAACTCATGAGGGTGACAAACCAAGCGCTGTTGTCCTGGGTCTGGCAGAATAAGGGAAAGACTTTAAGCCCCGTCGATGCCCGTTCATGAGCATCTGGATTTGATGCTAGTGTTCACCCCTACGGGCTTGGGATGTGCGGCAATGACCGGCTTTATAGCTGCTAGGGGAGATTCATGGCAGGAGTTTTTCTGTGTCTTCCCCGTCAGTCATTAGGTCTGAGGCAGCACCAGGTGACACAATCAGTCTGGGATAAGAGCCCAGCCCAGACTGTCAGTCAGAGAGAGAGAATCTTGGTGCGACAGAGGCCTGCTGGAGGCTCTGAATAGGTGGTCTCAGCTGGGCTGGCTGAGGGGCCACGAGGCTAGGTGAGACTGAGCTTTGGGGGACTCCACCAGGTCTAGGAATCGACGGTCAGGCGGACTTCTGGGCCACAATCCCCCACAGGTACCGGACTTTGTTACAGCCTGTAAGTGCTGGAGTGTTGGCGAAGAAAGCCGCATGTTGGTACCGTGTGTGAATGGTGCTATAAGTGAGGTAAGGTAGGTTATGTTAAGGTAGAGCCCAGACAGGCAGGCTTTTATTTTGTACTGTTTTGTTGTTGCTGTGAAAATAAATCTCATGTTTGAACCTGCAATCCGACTGTGGCGAAGATAATTGTGAAAATGACCCCCAAAAAAGAGCTAATCCACCACAAAGGGTATAAGAGGGCACAGTACAGGGAATGACTAGGTGCACTGCGCAGGGTGTGGTAAGAGGGCACAATGCAGGGTATAAGGGGGCACAGTACGGGGTGGGGGGCACAGTCACATGACCCTGTGACATAAGAAGGTCCTTATGGTGAATGCGGTTCATACGCCACCATAATGAAAGGCAGAGGAGTGAGACAGGGGTGTGATTATGTGGCTAGAGATAGAAAAAGGTAACTGTCGGCCAGTACAGGCCCCAAAAATTTGCCAATAGGCATTTGCCTGACAGCAAAGAACTTTGGATTCTGTGGCTGGATGTACATTAGGCGGTCACAGGATAAAAAAAAATAATGTAGGCCAGTACAAATACAAGTCAAATACATATGTTTAAAATAACTAAAAATATTAAATTGGATTAAAAGCATGGCTAACGAAATCCCCCTCTTGAATAAACCCCAAATGATAATAGGTGAAATTCAATTATATGTGGTCGTCACATGTGTTGAATTCCTCAGAGATCCATGCCTCATTCAATTTTAGAAATGTGAGGTAGTCCACACTGTCGTGAGCTAGGCGAGTGTGCTTATCGGTCACGATCCCCCCTGCTGCGCTGAACGTACTTTCGGACAGGATACTCTACGAGGGGCAAGCCAAGAATTCCATGGCAAATTGTGCCAGCTCTGGCCACACGTCAAGACTGTACACCTAGCAGTCAAGGGGTTCCTCGCTTCTCAGAGCGTCCCCATCGGCCGTTAACCCGATGTAGTCAGATACCTTTCGGTCTAGGCGTTCCCTGAGGCTGGATCCGGAGGGGGGCTGTCGATGGGTTGGCTTCAAGAATGATCTCATATCCGAAGTGACCAACACATCTTCAAATCGCCCTCTTTTTGCATGTGTGGCAGGAATGGTACCCACACCTGGTTCGCTGTGGGTGGAAATTCCTCTGCCACTGCCCGCTACAGCAGAATGCAGCATCTCTCGCAGCAAGGCTTGGAAATGCTGCATTCTGACAGCCCTCTGTAATGCTGGTAACATGTCCACCATTTTGTGTTTGTACCGGGGGTCTAAGAACGTTGCCACACAGTACAGGTCCTTGACCTTTATGCTTTTTATACGGGGGCCCCTCTTCAAACACTGGAGCATGAAGGCCCCCATTTGCACTAAATTGGACGTGTTGGAGCGCCCTGGCTCCTGCTCATCGCCCAGGAGAATGTCGTCCTCGGTCTCCTCCCCCAGCCACGGACAACACCAGGGATCCCTGAAAAGTTTAAAGCCTGCTCTTCTTGCTCCTCCTCCTCCTCCCCTCAGCCAGCATACTCCTCTGACTCCTCTTCAGACTCCTGCTGACTTGTCTCAGATGGAGTAGCCCCCCCTGGGAATTCATTCAGCATTGCGTGTTCCTCATCTTCCAGCTAATGCTCCTCAATGGCTTGATCAATGACACAACGCAATGCACGCTCCAGAAAGAAGGTGTAAGGTACAATGTCACTGATGGCGCTCTGGCTGCAACTGACCAGTTTAGTGATCTCATCAAATGGCTGCAGAAGTCTGCATGTGTCGCGCATGAGCAGCAACTGGCACGGTGAAAAAAAGCAAGCTCCCCAGAACCTGTCCTGCCACAGAGTTTGTATAGGTAGTCGTTAATGGCATGTTTCGGCTGGAGCAGCCTATCAAGCATATACAAGGTGGAGTTCCAGCGCGTCGGGCAGTCACAAATCAGACGTCTGACGGGCAAGTGGTGTCGCCGCTGAATGTCAGCAAGGCGAGCCATGGCCGTGTAAGATCTTCTAAAATGGCCAGAGATTTTCCTGGCCTGCTGCCAGACATCCTGGACCACGGGTATTTGGCAACGAATCGCTGCACGACTAAGTTCAGGACGTGTGCCATGCAGATAGGCACCGTTGTCGCACAACACTTTACTAACTGTCAAATTGATCGGGGTTAGCCACTGATCGGCCTGTGACCGCAAAGCTGAAAGGAGTGCAGGACCAGTGTGGCTCTTGGCTTACAGGCACACCAGCCACAGCACAGCATGGCAGCGTCTCACCTGGTATGTCGAATAGGTTCTGGGGAGCTTGTAGTGTAATAGGCTGTAGCAGTGGAAAAGGAGGAGTCAGCCGAGGAGGAGAAAAAGGAAGGAGGAGGAAAAGAAGAGGCAGGCCTGCATGCAATCCGTGGCGGTAACACCAAATCCACACAGGTGCCACGGGTTACATGCTTGACGGCCGTCAGAAGGTTCACCCAGTGGGCAGTAAAAGTTATGTACCTTCCCTGCCCGTGTTTGCTAGACCACGTGTCTGTGGTCAGATGTATCTTGGCACCGACACTGTGTGCCAGAGATATATTAACTTGTCGCTGAATGTGGCCATATAATTCAGGGATACCCTTCTGGGAGAAATATTTCCTTCCGGGGAACTTCCATTGCGGTGTGCCAATGGCCACAAATTTTCTAAAGGCCTCCACGTCCACCAATTTATATGGCAGTAGTTGGCGGGCTAGCAGTTCCGACAAGCTAGCGGTCAGCCGTTGGGCAATAGGATTATCCAGCGTCATCATTTTTTTTTACGCTTGAACATTTGGACCACGGAAGCCTGCCTTGTGCCAGATGAACGCGACGACGGCACAGTGGAAGGTGGAGGACAAATGGGAGGAGAAGGAGAAGAAGCAGGACGTGGAGCACCAGGAGTGTGGCTTTGTGGGTTCTGACGGCATTGCTCCCACTGGGGTCGGTGATGGGAGGCCAGGTGCCTTATTAAGGCTGTCGTCCCTAGGTGAGTGTTGGGCTTACCACAACTTATGCGTTGACAGCACAGGCTGCAGATGGCAACACTATTGTCAGCAGCTGACACGTTAAAAAAAGCCCACACTGTGGAGTCATGTGCCGGCGTCCTGGGAGCGCTAGATGTGACCGTGCATGGTGGATGGCTCATGCCAGATACATTTGCAGTCTTCTTTTTGCCTCCTGTGCACTGCGAGTTCTGCCTGTTTCTCCTCCTTCTCCTCCCTATCTGCTGCTCCGTCTCTCCCTCTGAACTCCCGTCCTCTTCCTCTCTTGTGGGAACCCACATCGACACGTAATCACCGTAACCTTCACCACCACTGACATTAGAGATCTCGGACTAGGCAGCAACAGCGGGGACCACACTGCTTGGGCTGATCTAGGTACTGTCGTCAGACAGCTGGTGGTGGCCGTTGCTACCTCATCCGATGCCAAGAATGGCTGCGCATGGGTAAGGTCTGGGAATGGATGGGAAAATAATTCCTCTGACTCGAGTGGAGGCACTATAGTGCTGCTGGTGGTGGTGTCTTTGGGGGTGCACACAGCAGAGAGTGAGGAGGGTGCAGATACAGAGGATGAGGAGGGTGCAGAAGCAGAAGGCTGAGTGAGCCACTCAACCAACTCTGGTGCGCCCTTTGAAGTTATTGCACGCGCCTTCTCCAACTTCCCACTTAGGCTCCAGCCTGGTGCACCTGCTCGACCCCTACTATCCCTGCGGAACGGTCTGCCTCTTCCTCTGCCTGTCATTTTCTAAATGACCCTCTGCCTAAGTCTGTAGAAAAGAGCAGTATTTGTGGAAGAAGGTATATTGCAGCCCTCAATCAGTATTTGGTGGAAAAAGGTATATAGCAATAGCACCCCTCAATCAGTATTTTGTGGAAGAGGGTATATGGCACCCCTCAATCAGTATTTTGCATAAACAGGTATATAGCACCCCTCAATCAGTATTTGGCAGAAACTGGTATAAAGCACCCCTCAATTAGTATTTGGCGGAAACAGGTATATAGCACCCCTCAATCAGGATTTTGTGGAAGAAGGTATATCGCAGCCCTCAACCAGTTTTTTGGGGGGCAACAGGTATATCACACCCGTTGCAATTAGTTACTCCAATAGCGTTTGTCCCTCTATCTAGCTGCGGCATCGTAGCAGAAACGCACACAACTGCTGCACAATACAAATACACTATAATATAATTTCTATGTTAGAAAGTATATTATAAGTATATCATACCCGTATATATCACACCTATCGATAGCACACCTATACCAGTCCTTAAAAGGACTTTTGTGGCCCTATTAGCCCTATTAGCTAGCGTTTGGTGTCCCTAACTGTCCCTGCTCCAAAATGCAACCTCTCCCTACACTGGCAAAACACATAATGTAAAATGGCTGCCAGATCAGGTTTATTTATAAGGTAGGGGGTATGTCCATGTGCTGAAACGTCTCAATTGGCTGTCCTGTCCCACCTGATATTTGTGTCATGGGTCAAACTTCGGCGTTATGCAAAAAAAATATGCCGCGTGCGAATATCGCCATATGTTCGCAAGTTCGGCGAATCGCGAACGAGCAAAGTTCGCCGCGAAACGATCGCTGGGCGAACCGCAAGGCTATCTCTAATTATCATCACATTTTAGCTCTCATTTGCCAAAATGCCTAACAGAAAAACGTTTTTTGCGGACCGTATACGGAACTTTTCATTTCAATGGGTCCTGAAAACAAAAACAAAAGGTACTCTGTGTGCATTTCGTTTCCGTATGTCTGTATTTCCATTCCGCAATAAAATAGAACATGTCCTATTATTGTCCACATTACGGACAAGGATAGGACTGTTCTATTAGGGGCCAGCTGTTCTGTTCTGCAAAATACAAAATGCATAGGGATGTCATCCATATTTTTTGCGGATTCATTTTTTGCGAACCGCAATACATACGGTCGTGTGCAAGAGGCCTTAGATGAGGCCTCTGGGAACAATTTTTATGCACGAGGAACAATAGCACATAGAGTTTTCTTCTACAAATTATTTTATCACATTGCATACATGTTGCCTCTCTCAGGTTGTATAATTCATTTGCTATTTTAGGTTTCCTCTACTTAGACTCAAGTTATCAGCATCTTTCTTATTGGACTGCACTAATGAACAACATTTCCTAAATCCTCCTGATAATCCTATTACTTACACAGGGCTATTTCTGCAAGTGTCATCATTATTATCCATGGAGTTAAACCGCCTTCCCAATCTGTCCACCTGCTCTCAAGTACAGTTGTGTGGCACTGGCTGCATAATCTCTCTCTGCTCAAGGACACAGCTCACCAAAAGAAACTAAAGCAGAACATAACAGTAGGTAAATATACCTTAAGAATTACTCCCTACAAATGAGATGAGTGTAATATATATATTTATTTATTTTAATTATTATTTTTTTTATCAAAAGAACATTATCAGTGATGACATGTAATTTAAAGGGAGCTAGTCGTCTCAGACAAGCCCTATTAACTACAGTAATTCATAAATGTGTAATTTATGTCCCAGCAATAGCCCCACTGTGCACCCACAAACTGGCAGTGTAATGCGTAGAGAGGAATCCTCCTGAGGCCTCTTCCATTATCAGGAGTCCACACCAGTTTGCGGGTGCACATTGAGGGAACAAGGGTGAGAATTAAGTTCCAAATGATTGATCTGGAGTCATCAGCAAATGATCTATACATGTATTACTGTACTCAGGGCTTGTTTGAAGTGACAGAATCCCCTCAAGTCTTTATTTTGCATCAGGAGTGGTTGAATATGAGAAGATGTTACTTCTAAGCTTCAGCGTATTTTCATAGTAATAATAAAATGTGTCATTTTATACGCGTAGATGTTGATCCAGAAGAAAGCGCAATTTTGATCTGTTGGTTTTGCACCAGATTTTTTTTTATTTAGTTCCGTTCTTTTAGAAAACAAAGACCTAATTGAATAAATATACTTTTGTCTATGCTTTTTGGCTTGGAAAGTTACAAGTTTTAGAGGTTTTGACTAGAGATGAGCGAATTTCCACTTATGAAATTCGTTCACACTTAGTTTGTTGGGAAAAGGTGAATTGCGTTATGGATTCCGTTACCACGGACCATTAGAGGAATTCCGTTATTCATTCCGTCATAATAAAAGTCTATGGGCTGCAAAACTGATCCGTCCCGTTTCCGTTATGCAGGGGAGTGCTTCCGCGGGTTTCCGATCCGTGCCTCCATTCCGCATCTCCCGGATTGCGGACCCATTCAAGTGAATGGGTCCGCAATCCTTGATGCGGGATGCACACGGCCGGTGCCCGTGTATTGCGGACCCGCCGTATGCGGGCCGCAATACGGCCACAGCGGGGCAATGGTCGTGTGCCTGAGCCCTTAGGCTGAGGCTACACAACTAAAAGATGCTGGAACATTGTTGCCACAATGTACAAAATTTAGTTATTCCCTTTCAGTAAGAAATACAAAGTCACGTTTTGAATATTGTACATATTTTCAATACAGCCCTTTCAAAGGGAATAATTGAAGTGGCAGTGTATTCAAGATTTTGTAATGTATGGTAGAGGTTTAAGATATCCAGGCATCCTTTTTCATTTTATTATGGATTTACTGATAGACCAATGGGCTGAAAATAAGCCCTCAAATACATCTTGGGGACAAAGTCAGAACTGGTGAACATTGTGAAAGCAAAAACTGACTTCAAGTTGGGTCAAGTTTTGGTTACCTGTACTACATTTATATTTAGAGAATATTTTATAGTTGCACTTAGTACATATAAACTCCAATAGAAAACTGATGACATGAAATCCCCATGAATTGAAGGAGATGAATTATGAATTAGGAGAATTGTGCTGTGTTGTGTATGAAAGCAGCTAATTAAATTTAAATATATTTAGATCAAAACTTTTATATGGTGACTTGGTACTGTTTCTTGATATAAAATTAGTATATGCAAAGGGTTCAAACCATTTCTTTACCTGATATTAGAAGAAGAGATTGCAGGCATCTAAATACAACTGCACATAGTCTCAACAGCTCCGCTCCTTAATTCTATACAGATATGGAACATGATTTCTGAAGGCATGGGATCTCCTGCTGTATATGGACTGTATACTGCACGTACCAAATTGGGATTTTTTAAAGCAGAGAAAAGTTGGAAGGATGGAAATGAGAGAACATATGTTAAAACACTCTGTAAATAATACCTACTGAATTTTTGTGTTGAAGTTTGAAGTAAATGTTATGTTTGAATACTGTTTTGTACACTCAACCTGTTTTTATACCAGAGAGTAAATGTAGGTTGGTGGTGGGAGGACATTCCAACAGTTTATGTCCAAATAATCACCTAAGCTTTCATTCTAACAGTGAAGCCACGAACAACTTCTGACCTCACTGTTTAACTCTTTATAAACAAGATTATTACTAATCACAGGGGCTTTGTCATCATCTCACAGATACTCAATGACTCAATCCATTGGTATTTTATAGGTAGACATTAGAGATGAGCGAATTTCAGAAAAAACAGATTTAGCCGGTTTGATCCAAATTTAGTCGCAGCAAATCACGTAAAAAAAAAGATATTTTCTGTCTGTAGAGAGCCTTTATAGTGGTAAAGAACACTGTGCCTTGCAGTAACACGCATAGGGAGTCTGCTGTGGTAGTGAAATAATACTGTGAGTCAGTATGACATGCAAATGACAGGCGTCGCTCTTAGGCCCCTTTCACACGGACGTCACAGATTTTGTCCGGATGCATTGCGGGTGCATTGTGGGAAACCCGCGCAAGTGCGCACGCAATTTCAGTCAGTTTTGTCTGCAATTGCGTTGCGTTGTTCAGTTTTTTCCGCGCGAGTGCAAAGCATTTTAATGCGTTTTGCACACGCATGATAAAAAACTGAATGTGGTACCCAGACCCGAACCCGGACTTCTTCACTGAAGTTCGGGTTTCGGTTCGGTGTTCTGTAGATTTTATTATTTTCCATTATAACATAGTTATAATGGAAAATAATAGATCTCTTGAGGGTTAAATTTTTTTTAAAAAAATTACTCACCTCATCCACTTGATCACGCAGCCGTTATCGTCTTCTTTCTTCTTCCTGCAGGACCTGCGCTGACGTCATTGCGCTCACCATGTGGTGAGTGTGGTGACGTCAGCGTAGGTCCTGCTGAATGAAGACAGCAGGATCTTCTATCTTCATTCAGCAGGACCTGCGCTGACGTCACCGCGCTCACCACGTCAGTGCAGGTCCTTTTGCAGGTCCTGCAAGAAGAAGAAAGAAGACGATAACGGCTGCACGATCAAGTGGATGAGGTGAGTCATTTTTTAAATATTTTTTAACCCTCAAGGGACATTTTACTTAGCATTCTGTATTAAAGAATGCTATTATTTTCCATTATAACCATGTTATAATGGAAAATAATAAATTTATTATCATTTCCTTAGCAACCATCCGTGAAAATCGAATTGCATCCGCACTTGCTTGCGGATGCAATGCGATTTTCACGCAGCACCATTCACTTCTATGGGGCCCGTGAAAAAACGCAGAATATAGAATATTCTCACGCATACAGAGATTTTCACGCAACACACAAGTGATGCGTGAAAAACATCGAAATGAAAATTGAAATGAATGGGTCAGGATTCAGTGTGGGTGCAAAGCGTTTATGTCACGCATTGCACCCGCGCAGAATTCTCGCTCATGTGAAAGGGGACTTAGAGTCACAGCACACTTCACTTATTTGGGCAGTCACGGGGCAATGACTGTGGAGGTGGCAGCAGCAGCATGAGGAGGCCACAGGGTGGCACAATGATAGAGTGTGGAGGTGGCAGCAGCATCATCAGAACGCCACAGATTGACACAATGACAGCGTGTGGAGGTGGCGGCAGCAGCATCAGGTTGACGCTACAGGGTGGCACAATGACAGTGTGGAGGTGGCAGCAGCAGCATCAGGAGGCCACAAAGTGGCAAGGTGACATAGTGTGGAGGTGGCAGCAGCATCAGGAGACCACAGAGGGGCACAATGACATAGTGTGGAGGTGGCAGCAGCATCAGGAGACCACATAGTGGCAAGGTGACATAGTGTGGAGGTGGCAGCAGCATCATGAGACCACAGAGTGGCAAGGTGAAATAGTGTGGAGGTGGCAGCAGCATCAGGAGACCACAGAGTGGCAAGGTAACATAGTGTAGAGGTGGCAGCAGCATCAGGGGAGTGGGGAGGTGGGTGGAAATACGAGTACCAGCTGAAGATGGTGGGTGAAAGAAGGAGCACTTGGCATCAGATGTGTGGCATCAGGCGAATGGCAGCATCAGAATAGTAGCTGAGGCAGGTAGCCAGAAGAAACCGGTATCTTTTGTCAAAGTGTTGGTGTGGCACCTTGGATGATCTAGTCTGATGCATCAGGCATTGGTTCATGGAAATCCTGGCTGATCCACACCTGGTTCATCTTGACAAAGGTCAATCTCTCCATATTTTGGGTGGACAGGCGAGTTCTTCTTGGGGTAACTATGGCTCCCGCCGCACTAAACACCCGCTCTGATGCCATACTACTTGCCGGGCAGGACAGCTTTTCAAGGGCAAACTGGCGGCCACAAATCCAGTTTGGCTGCCCAGTAGTCCAGCGGATCTTCAATGTAGAGGGGCAGAGTGCTGTCCAAGTATGCCACCACCTGCTGGTTCAGGTCCTGCTCCAGGTCTATTGCTGCTGCTGGTGAGTCGAGTAGTTTCTTCACTAGGCGGGTGAAGAAAGCTGCTCATCAGCAACTCTAGACTCAAGTTGCTGCTGATGGAGCTGGAACTGCTCCTACCCCCCCACCCTGCCACAGCAGCCATGGCAGGGGAACGTCAGCGCAGAGGGCCTCCCCAGTCAGACCTGCGAGAGGATGGACGATGGCGCAGATAGGCATCAGCCAACTGACTACATAGGGTGTCTCTATAGTAGTTCCGTTTGTCCTCCCTCTCAGCAGGTGTAAAAAAGGCCCCCATTTTGGACCGATGGCGAGGGTTCAACAAGGTGGAGAGCCAGAGGTCATCCCTCTGCCGAATGGTGACAATTCGGGTGTCACTACGCAAGCGAGCATGCATTGCGCCATTTGGGAAAGTGACTCGAAGGGACTCCCTGCCTCCATCTCCACTGCATACTTCCACAGTGTGTCTGGGTCCTCTGCCTTGTCTACCTCATTGCCCTATAGCTTTTCTGGGGGCTCGTGCCCCTCCTCTCCTGTCACCTGTGTAGAAAAACCACCCATTTTGGTACACATTGCTTGTGCTCCAATGTCATCCTCCTCCTCTTCCAGTTCAGCCTCCACAGGGCTCATGTGGCCGTGAGATCTAGGCGCCACATCTCCAGTGCCCTGACCAGCCAGATTTACCAGCATCTGTTCCAGCACATGAAGCTGTGGAATGACGTTGTTTATCCCGTAGTCCTGGCGACTGACAAATAACGTGGCCTCCTTAAAGGCCCTGAGAAAACAGCAGGTGTCATGCATGAGCTGCCACTGGCTGACATCGAAGTTACACAGGGGAGTACTCCTGTCCGCTTGGATCATCATGAAATCGTTTATGGCCTTTCTCTGTTCGTATAGTCGGTCCAACATATGGAGGATGGAATTCCAACGGGTGGAAACATCGCATATTAGCCTATGTTGGGGGGTGCCGTTCTGCCGCTGCAGCTCAAGGAGGGTGTGCCTTGCGGTGTACGAGTGGCTGAAGTGCATACAAAGTTTCCTGGCCATTTTTAGGATGTCTTGCAGATGGGTGGAAGACCTCAGTAACCGCTTGACAACCAGATTGAACACGTGTGCCATGCAGGGCGCATGGCTCAGCCCTCCTTGACGCAGCACCGACACCATGTTCTTCCCATTGTCGGTCACCATGGTTCCGATTTTGAGTTGTCGCAGAGAAATCCAGGATTCGATTTCTTGATGAAGGACACAAAGCAGTTCCTCCCCTGTGTGAGTCCGTTCACCCAGGCAAACAAGGTGACGAACAACGTGACACCGCCGTGCTCTACACATGTGGTATGCTGGAGGGGCACTGTGAATTGTCCCTGCAGTGGAGGCTGAGGACACGGTGGAGGATGAGGAGGCAGAGGTGGACATTGTCGTAGGACCAACTGCATGAGAACGTGGAGGCGGAAGCGGCATCACCTGGCTAAGTTGCTGGTGTGGCTGTGCAGGAACCACATTCACCCAGTGGGCCGTAAAGTACATGTATTGTCCCGGACCGTAGTTACAGCTCCACACGTTGGCACTGCTGTGCACTTTGACATACACCGACAGGTTCAAGGACTGGCCTACCTTCTGTTCTACATACGTGTGCAGGGCTGGTACTGCCTTTTTGTCAATGAAATTATGGCTTTGGACTCTCCATCTCGGTTCGGCACAAGCCATCAGTATTCTGAAAGGTGCAGAGTCCACCACTTGGAAAGGGAGGGATTTCAGCACCAGCAACTTGGCCAGGAGCAACTTGTCTATTGGCAATCGCTTCGGTGATCGATTGTTGACGGAATGACTGACGAGGAGTAGAAGGCGGAGCAGGAGCATCAGGACCAGCAGATGATGGGAAGGACAGACAGCTCCCTTCAGCTGAGGTGGTGGAGCCTTGACCGCCTGAAATCGGGTGTGTGCCACTGGGTAATGGAGCGGTTGCTGCGGTAGGCTGGACCACCACATCGGAGCCACGGTTCTCCCATGCCATTTTATGGTCACCATAACTTCACCTTCTGCCCACAGATTCTACAAATGGCCATGTTCACCTCCTCCAGCGGCTTAACAAAAAATTGCCACACCGCCGATTAGGTGATTTTACCCCCAACACTCTGCACTGACTGACTGCTACCGCCGCTACTTCCGTGAACCCCTGCACCACTACTTGCCGGACAGGTAGGCTCCTGCGTTGTGGGTGGTCTACCCCGGGCACGTTTGCCTCCCAACCTCCCACTGCTGCCACCCTGCTGACTCCCGGCCTTGCTAGCGACTTGCTGGCTCTGCCGCTGCCTCATTGGCAAGCTGCCACCCTCTTCTCCTGATGATGATGAAGCCTCTAATTCAAACGGCTCCCAAATGCGATCAGCTACATCATCGAGTACTGTCTGCAAGTCACTTTTTATGTTTAACATATTTTTAAATAATTTTTGATGATGTTACTTTAAATTTTTCATGACCCTTTCTTTATTTAAACTAAAACCAAAAATCCTGCAGTTTTCACACTGCTCACTATATCTAATAATTGGCGCCACTTCTTGGGCGGTACAGATAACTTTACTGCAGCTCATTCTAATCCTGCGAGTAATTATATCATTTCTGTGTATAGATAATACAGGATCCACAATTCACAATAGGTGGTTGTCACAGGTCACACAGCATGCCTGCGAATAGGCCCTTATTTTTTTACACATATACATGCCACAAAAGAACATATAACTGCACTGCTGAAAGGCAAATCATATTTTTTTTTTGCCACTAATACATGCCAAAAAGGGCATGTATTACTCTGTAATTCCTCTAGCGCTGTTCTATGGAAGCAGTAGGTTTAAAGAGCACACCAAATGCTTGAAATAACTTCTTTATTAACTTAAACTTTTCTTCATATTTAACACTGCCACCTCCGCAGCAGATAGTCCATGTACAAAACACGTGTTGAAAAAAGTATCATAAAATGGCGGTATGCATAAGATGTTGTTTCAACTGTTCAATCTTGTCATTCAACATAAAATGGTGTATATATTTCTCTCTTGAATAACTGTACTCTAACTTTAAGTTATTTAAGCACTTTATGATCTCTCTGAGAGGTATATCTGAGGTTAACCAATAGTTCACTTGCTTTACTTGGTTTGCAGTTTGCTCTATACAATTGCTTATGATCTGGTATGAGCAGTTTGCATTTGTATGCAATTTATTTGGATTGTATGGCTCAGTAGTTCGTTTGTATGGTGGAGCTGCAAGTAAACATACATATAACCAGTTCAGTATACAGTTCTAATCACTATATTAACAATAGGAACTTATATAACTGTTTTAAATATTTATTTTGGCCTCTTGCATCCATAAAACACAGCTCTTAGTGGAGCGAATGTCTGTTCAGCTTCTCTCTCTGGTGAATAATGATTCCAGCAGCTCCTGCTAGGGGAATTTCTCACACAGGCAGTGTGTGAGGCTGGCTGTGATTGGTCAAAAATTCTGCTGTTTGTGAGGCTGGATGTGATTGGTCAAGACTCCTGCCCAGCAACAACAGTTTAACTCTATGCTTTATTTTGTTTCTGCTGTGTCATTGAGCTTACCTTACATTATATAATGACTCTTAAAGGCATATTATCTTTTCCGCTTCTGTGAGCACAATATACACTGCTCAAAAAAATAAAGGGAACACTTAAACAACACAATGTAACTCCAAGTCAATCACACTTCTGTGAAATCAAACTGTCCACTTAGGAAGCAACACTGAGTGACAATCAATTTCACATGCTGTTGTGCAAATGGGATAGACAACAGGTGGAAATTATAGGCAATTAGCAAGACAACCCCAATAAAGGAGTGGTTCTGCAGGTGGTGACCACAGACCACTTCTCAGTTCCTATGCTTCCTGGCTGATGTTTTGGTCACTTTTGAATGCTGGCGGTGCTTTCACTCTAGTGGTAGCATGAGACGGAGTCTACAACCCACACAAGTGGCTCAGGTAGGGCAGATTATCCAGGATGGCACATTAATGCGAGCTGTGGCAAGAAGGTTTGCTGTGTCTGTCAGCGTAGTGTCCAGAGCATGGAGGCGATACCAGGAGACAGGCCAGTACATCAGGAGACGTGGAGGAGGCCGTAGGAGGGCAACAACCCAGCAGCAGGACCGCTACCTCCGCCTTTGTGCAAGAAGGAACAGGAGGAGCACTGCCAGAGCCCTGCAAAATGACCTCGGGCAGGCCACAAATGTGCATGTGTCTGCTCAAACGGTCAGAAACAGACTCCATGAGGGTGATATGAGGGCCCGACGTCCACAGGTGGGGGTTGTGCTTACAGCCCAACACCGTGCAGGACATTTGGCATTTGCCAGAGAACACCAAGATTGGCAAATTCGCCACTGGCATCCTGTGCTCTTCACAGATGAAAGCAGGTTTACACTGAGCACATGTGACAGACGTGACAGAGTCTTGAGACGCTGTGGAGAACGTTCTGCTGCCTGCAACATCCTCCAGCATGACCGGTTTGGCATTGGGTCAGTAATGGTGTAGGGTGGCATTTCTTTGGAGGGCCGCACAGCCCTCCATGTGCTCGCCAGAGGTAGCCTGATTGCCATTAGGTACCGAGATGAGATCCTCAGACCCCTTGTGAGACCATATGCTGGTGCGGTTGGCCCT
The DNA here is from genome assembly GCF_905171765.1 of Bufo bufo. Taxonomy (NCBI): domain Eukaryota; kingdom Metazoa; phylum Chordata; class Amphibia; order Anura; family Bufonidae; genus Bufo; species Bufo bufo. Next base: position 108,099,471 of record NC_053397.1, on the reverse strand, counting down.
GGGTTCCTCCTAATGCAAGACAATGCTAGACCTCATGTGGCTGGAGTGTGTCAGCAGTTCCTGCAAGACGAAAGCATTGATGCTATGGACTGGCCCGCCCGTTCCTCAGACCTGAATCCAATTGAGCACATCTGGGACATCATGTCTCGCTCTATCCACCAACGTCACGTTGCACCACAGACTGTCCAGGAGTTGACAGATGCTTTAGTCCAGGTCTGGGAGGAGATCCCTCAGGAGACCGTTTCGCCACCTCATCAGGAGCATGGCGTTGTAGGGAGGTCATACAGGCACGTGGAGGCCACACACACACTACTGAGCCTCATTTTGACTTGTTTTAAGGACATTACATCAAAGTTGGATCAGCCTATAGTGTGTTTTTCCACTTTAATTTTGAGTGTGACTCCAAATTCAGACCTCCATGGTTTGAAAAATTTGATTTCCATTTTTTTATTTTTGTGTGATTTTGTTGTCAGCACATTCAACTATGTAAAGAAGAAAGTATTTCAGAAGAATATTTAATTAATTCAGATCTAGGATGTGTTATTTTTGTGTTCCCTTTATTTTTTTGAGCAGTGTATATAATAGTTATATGAGATCCAAACATGAAGTCACTGTAAATAACTCAGCTTTTGTCTTTAACACACAAATATAGAAACTGTATTAAGGTTATTGGCAGGTTTAGCTGTATAAACACACAAGCTATATTAGCAACTAGGACAGGTCTTAGCTGGCCAGCTACAGGCCCTTATTTTTTTTCCACTTATACACGCCACAAAAGGCTTTAGAAATATAACTGCACCGCTGAACGGCAAATAATATATATTTTTTGCCACTAATACATGTCAAAATGGGCTTTAGAACATAAAACTGCACCGATAAACGGCAAATATACAGTTGCAAGAAAAAGTAAGTGAACCCTTTGGAATAATATGGATTTCTGCACAAATTGGTCATAAAATGTGATCTGATCTTCATCTAAGTCACAACAATAGACAATCACAGTCTGCTTAAACTAATAACACACAAAGAATTAAATGTTACCATGTTTTTATTGAACACACCATGTAAACATTCACAGTGCAGGTGGAAAAAGTATGTGAACCCTTGGATTTAATAACTGGTTGAACCTCCTTTGGCAGCAATAACTTTAACCAAACGTTTCCTGTAGTTGCAGATCAGATGTGCACAACGGTCAGGAGTAATTCTTGACCATTCCTCTTTACAGAACTGTTTCAGTTTAGCAATATTCTTGGGATGTCTGGTGTGAATCGCTTTCTTGAGGTCATGCCACAGCATCTCAATCAGGTTGAGGTCAGGACTCTGACTGGGCCACTCCAGAAGGCATATTTTCTTCTGTTTAAGCCATTCTGTTGTTGATTTACTTCTATGCTTTGGGTCGTTGTCCTGTTGCAACACCCATCTTCTGTTGAGCTTCAGCTGGTGGACAGATGGCCTTAAGTTCTCCTGCAAAATGTCTTGATAAACTTGGGAATTCATTTTTCCTTCGATGATAGCATTCCGTCCAGGCCCTGTTGCAGCAAAGCAGCCCCAAACCATTATGCCCCCACCACCATACTTCACAGTTGGGATGAGGTTTTGATATTGGTGTGCTGTGCCTCTTTTTTTCCACACATAGTGTTGTGTGTTTCTTCCAAACAACTCAACTTTGGTTTCATCTGTCCACAGAATATTTTGCCAGTACTGCTGTGGAACATCCAGGTGCTCTTGTGCAAATTGTAAACGTGCAGCAATGTTTTTTTTGGACAGCAGTGGCTTCCTCTGTGGTATCCCCCCATGGAATCCATTCTTGTTTAGTGTTCTACGTATCGTAGATTCACTAACAGGGATGTTAGCATATGCCAGAGACCTTTGAAAGTCTTTAGGTGACACTCTAGGATTCTTCTTCACCTCATTGAGCAGTCTGCGCTGTGCTTTTGCAGTCATCTTTACAGGATGGCCACTCCTAGGGAGAGTAGCGTCAGTGCTGAACTTTCTCCATTTATAGACAATTTGTTTTACCGTGGACTGATGAACAGCAAGGCTTTTGGAGATACTTTTATAACCCTTTCCAGCTTCATGCAAGTCAACAATTCTTAATCGTAGGTCTTCTGAGAGCTCTTTTGTGCGAAGCATCATTCACATCAGGCAATGCTTCTTGTGAAAAGCAAACCCAGAACTGATGTGTGTTTTTTATAGGGCAGGGCAGCTGTAACCAACACCTCCAATCTCATCTCATTGATTGGACTCCAGTTGGCTGACACCTCACTCCAATTAGCTCTTGGAGATGTCATTAGTCTAGGGGTTCACATACTTTTTCCACCTACACTGTGAATGTTTACATGGTATGTTCAATAAAAACATGGTAACATTTAATTATTTGTGTGTTATTAGTTTAAGCAGACTGTGATTGTCTATTGTTGTGACTTAGATGAAGATCAGATCACATTTTATGACCAATTTGTGCAGAAATCCATATCATTCCAAAGGGTTCACATACTTTTTCTTGCAACTGTATATTTTTTTGCCACTAATACACTCTAAAAAGGGCTGTAATTTTCTCACTTCACAACAGAACGGCAAATACTTTTTTTGTTGTGCCACTAATACACGCCAAAAAGGGCTTTAGAACATACAGTTGTGTTCAAAATAATAGCAGTGTGTTTAAAAAAGTAAATAAAGCTCAACATCCTTCTAATAGCTTTTATTTCCATACACAAAATTGCATTGGGAACACTACACATTCTATTCCAAATCAAATTATGAAGAAAAATATATCAAATATGTGTTTTTCCTCAACAATAGCAGTGTTTGTATTCTTCTTTACAAACTCAAACATTCACTATATAATCTGAAAAATGTTTGAAGATTTTGCTTTCCTTTGAATCACTTAACTAATATTTAGTTGTATAACCACTGTTTGAGAACTGCTGTACATCTGTGTTGCATGGAGTCAACCAACTTCTGGCACCTGTGAACAGGTATTCCAGCCCAGGATGATTGGACTACATTCCATAGTTCTTCTCTATTTCTTGGTTTTGCCTCAGAAACTGCATTTTTGATGTCGCCCCACAAGTTTTCTCTTGGATTAAGATCCGGGGATTGGGCTGGCCACTCCATAACGTCAATCTTGTTGGTCTGGAACCAAGATGTTGCCCATTTACTGGTGTGTTTGGTGTCGTTGTCTTGTTGGAACACCAATTTCAAGGGCATTTCCTCTTCAGCATAAGGCAGCATGACCTCTTCAAGTAGTCTGATGTATTCAAACTGATCCATGATCCCTGGTATGCGATAAATAGGCCAAACACAGTAGTATGAGAAACATCCCCATATCATGATGCTTGCGCCACCATGCTTCACTGTCTTCACAGTGTACTGTGGCTTGAATTCGGTGTTTGGGGGTCGTCTGACAAACTGTCTCCGGCCATTAGACCCTAAAAGAACAATCAGTCCACAAAATGTCTCTTTAGGCCAGTCAATGTGCTCTTTGGCAAATTGTAACCTCTTCAGCACATGTCTTTTTTTTAAACAGTGGGCTTCTTGCAGATAGCTTGGCTTCACATAGGCGTCTTCTAATTGTAACAGTACTCACAGGTAACTTTAAACCTTCTTTGATCTTCCTGGAACTGATTGTTGGCTAAGTCTTTGCCATTTTGGCTATTCTTCTATCCATTCGAATGGTAGTTTTTTGCTTTTCTTTCAGGTTTTGGTTGCCATTTTAAAGCATTTGCGATCATTTCAGCTGAGCAGCCTATCATTTTCTGCACTTCTTTATATGTTTTCCCCTCTCCAATCAACTTTTTAATCAAGTTACGTTGTTCTTCTGAACAATGTCTGGAATGACCCAATTTCCTCAGAATTTGAGAGAGAAAAGTGCACTGTAACCAGCATGTATAACATTTGCTGCCTTCCTTCCTTAAATAAGGGCAATGATTGCCACCTGTTTTTCAAAGAATGAATGATCTCACTCATTGAACTCCACACTGCTATTATTTTGAACATGCCCCTTTCAATAAGTGATTGAATTACAGAGAATCAGCAGCATGCATGTCATGACTGTTAGGTCTGTTAGGTTTCTATTACTCTACTACACCTGCTAGTAAATTATTTGCCATGTAGAAATATAATTTCTACCAAAAACAGTGATTGATCAGGTTAGTGATGTCTGACTGCTATTATTTTTAACACAACTGTATAACTGCACCACGGAACGGCAAATAGTATATATTTTTTTGCCACTAATACACGCCAAAAAGGGCTTTAGAACATATAACTGCACCGCTGTACGGCAAATATGTTTTTTTTGCCACTAATACACACCAAAAAGGGATGTAATTTTCTAATTTCACCACACAACGGCTAATAAGCCCCTTTTTTCCCTACTAATACAAGCCAAAACGCTTTAGAACATATGCTCAGTCAGTGCAGCAAGGTGTAATAGAATTGTTCCTATTACCCAAGCTGTAGACTCCCCTACTGAACCCTGTTCTGCTTCTATACTGTGGAATGATTCCTCCCTATCCTTTCCCTGAACTTCTATATAGTAAAATAAAAGTTTTAAAGTGTTTTCTAACACTGTCCCTAGTGCCTGCTGACGTCGCTCCCTTCACTAAGTACACTGGAAAATGGCTGAATCCAAGATGACTGAGGCTATTTATAGGGCTGTGACATCACAGGGCTGGCTGGCTGCTGATTGGCTGCATGCATGGCATTATGGGTGATCCCTCGTTTCCAGAGTTCCTTGCTCCATGTCCTAACACGTGCAGCATCCATTTTAGGGAAAAATGTGATTCGTTACAACGAAGGGTGAGGGGATTAGTTGTGAATCAAATCTTTCCTAAAATTCGGTTTGAATTCCACTTCGTCAACTTCGATTCGCTCATCTTTAGTAGACATACCATATATGACCATATCAAGTTTCCTAAAATGATCCCAATACAACACATATAATCTATAAATATAATCTGTGCAGCCACAGAAGAGGTGTAAAAATAATGCATACATAATTGAAATATGCAATTAATATCTCTATATCCATGGTTACTGAAGATAAAGATAACATGTCGCTTTTTTTGTGCTGCATTTAAAACTTTGCATATTAAGAATGTTTTTTTGCACAGCACTATTGTACTGCACTTTATGTAAAGTGGTGCTATGTTCATGCTTTTCTTAGCAATTGATGACTTAAAGGGAATGTGTCATCAGAAAATGACCAGCTGTTTAAATCACTTTTTATGTTTAACATATTTTTAAATCATTTTTGATGATGTTACTTAAAATTTTCCATGTCCCTTTTTATATTTAAACTAAAACCAAAAATCCTGCAGTTTTCACACTGCTCACTATATCTAATAATTGGCGCCACTTCTTGGTTGGTACAGATAACTTTACTGCAGCTCATTCTAATCCTGCCAGTAATGATATCATTTCTGTGTATAGATAATACAGGATCCACCATTCACAATAGGTGGTTGTCACAGGTCACACAGCATGCCTAGAAAACCTTCCCATGTAAGTAAATAAAGTCCCCTCCTGTCCATTGTGTCCATGGCCCATAGGGCTGCCATAAAGCATTTTTTTTAATGCTGCGTAAATGCTGTTAAGAACAGCTCAGGCAAGAAGGCAGAACCCATAATCTTGTTCAGGAAATAAATAAAAAAATCTACAATCAGAAAATAAAAACAGATTAGAAAAAAGGAAATGTGTACATCTGTCACCATGGTCAGCCCTATCAAACCAGGCATACTATCTGGTATTATTGATCATGGTGACTAAAATGAGCCCTTTGTCTCTACAGTAGTTATCACTGCTTCACTTCCGCCTCTCCTAGTTGCCACTCCCTACTCAGTATCATTGATGGTGCCATGCAGACCTGCTGCTCCAATGCCTTGCCCTGAAATCTTGTGTATGAGCTGGTGGCAGTATGCAGTGAAGATCTTATAGCAGGGATGACCACGAGAGATCTTCACTGCGCCAGCCTGGTTTAATAGGGTTCATCATGGTGACAGATGCTCTTAAAGTTATATGATGACACCTGAGATAGGGGTTCCTAACCACTGTTGTTGGGTATGCCATAGTATAAAACATATTTTGTGTTCTTTCATACACAGATGTTTGTGGCCAAGTACTACAGTGATGATATGAGGTCTATATGGTCAATTATTATGACCATCCATGTGCAATGAGCAGGACACTTGGTCAGTGGGTCAGCTATGCAGTGGGTCAGGTTAAATGTGTAGTAGTTCGTGACACCAATTGCAGCTTGCGCAGGTACTGTAGCAGAGCCCTTTAAGATGTTATAGCTCACGTACCAGGTGAGGAATGTCAGTGGGGGATAATGTCTCTGTATAGCAAATATGGTAGTGTCAACGGTGTCTCCTACCTTGGACTCCTGTATCCTGGCTCACATGCAATAAATTGAGTGCGGTTAGTAGGAGTAATTGAGGAACTTGGTAGCAGTAAATGAGATCCAGACTTGTGATATAATCCAACTTGTCTTTACTTAATGCAGGTTTGAATCCATACAAGATACCGCAATAGTCTTGGGTCCCAGCAGGTATTGGCAATATGTGGCAGGAATCTATATGTATTCTGATTCTTTTCATATGCCTAGTAGAACTGGCAGGTATCTGTCTTCTGCTCTGTCTGTAGTCTGCTTAGTTTGGGCCTGACTAGCTGAGGGGGTACTTGGTTTCTCCTGGTCTTTGGATAAGTACTCACAGGACTGCTCGCAGGGTATGATGGCTTCTTCCTGGAGATCTTTAGTTCTGGAGATGGCTGCTTGCTTGTCAACCAGCTGAGGAAGATGACTCAGGCTGGGAAGGGTGATCCTGGGCCTCAGCCGAGGCTTGGATCCTAGGTTGGGATCCCTGTAACTAGGAGCTCCTACCAACACAGCCACCCCAAGGAGGGGGCTGGTACACACTCACTAACTTCCTCTCCTCCTCATGAGACAGGACATGGGACCAGCCCACTTCTGCTCACACAGGGGAGACTAGTCTGGAATGGACTATTCCAGGCTAGTTACTAACTGGCTATGGTCTGTTACATATTGCTGCCACCTGCTGGTGTACATTGAAATTACAGCAAATATATAATACAGGCCTGAAAATACATATAGTGGCAGATGCAAAGTTAGATTACACAGAATGACAATACATACACACCTAACATATTGTAGCGGGGATAAAGAAGTTTAGTGACATACTTCAGGATGTTACATATGTTTGACATTTTAGCTACAGCAGCTGTTAACAGATGCATTAATATTGTATTTTTCAATAATTACTGTCAGATATTCACATCTCTCGTGTGGTTACTCTCTCCATTTTGATTTATAGATTGCATATGTAACCTTATTGCCTGTTGTTACTTACATGTGCCCGCACATATGCCTGTGTATTTAGTGGCACACAAACTGCTGCATAGATATATTATGCAAAATAAAGTAACTTCAATGGGAGAATTTATCATGAGGGGAATACATGAAGTCAGCTTTCTTGAGTCTGCGTTGACGTACTTTGCCACAAATTTATCAAATGTCAATAGTTGGTTTATTTTGATGCTGTCGAAATCTACCACATATACAACGGCAGAGACCTACTGATTGTAACCTGTTGTTTATGTACAGTACAGACCAAAAGTTTGGACACAGCTTCTCATTCAAAGAGTTTTCTTTATTTTCATGACTATGAAGGCATCAAAACTATGAATTAACACATGTGGAATTATATACATAACAAACAAGTGTGAAACAACTGAAAATATGTCATATTCTAGGTTCTTCAAAGTAGCCACCTTTTGCTTTGATTACTGCTTTGCACACTCTTGGCATTATCTTGATGAGCTTCAAGAGGTAGTCCCCTGAAATGGTCTTCCAACAGTCTTGAAGGAGTTCCCAGAGATGCTTAGCACTTGTTGGCCCTTTTGCCTTCACTCTGCGGTCCAGCTCACCCCAAACCATCTCGATTGGGTTCAGGTCCGGTGACTGTGGAGGCCAGGTCATTTGGCGCAGCACCCCATCACTCTTCATGGTCAAATAGCTCTTACTTTCAAAGTTTTCCCAATTTTTCGGCTGACTGACTGACCTTTATTTCTTAAAGTAATGATGGCCACTCGTTTTTCTTTACTTAGCTGCTTTTTTCTTGCCATAATACAAATTCTAACAGTCTATTCAGTAGGACTATCAGCTGTGTATCCACCTGACTTCTCCTCAACGCGACTGATGGTCCCAACCCCATTTATAAGGCAAGAAATCCCACTTATTAAACCTGACAGGGCACACCTGTGAAGTGAAAACCATTTCAGGGGACTACCTCTTGAAGCTCATCAAGAGAATGCCAAGAGTGTGCAAAGCAGTAATCAAAGCAAAAGGTGGCTACTTTTGTCATTCCTCAGACATCAGGACACCAGTCCTCACAGATCACTCAATGCTTGAATGAATCTACACAATTACATTATCCCCTAATTCTTCCAGGTGCTGGAAATTGAATGATCTACTGCTAAAATCCCCTCAAAAACGTCCAAAAAATTAGACAACTTCTAGAGGAGTTCTTTGAGCTCAACGATAATGGAGGGGTTTCTGTGCAGACGCTTAGGGAAGCCCATAAAGCTCATATTAGAGGAGAATTTATATCTCTCTCTGCATATGTACACAAACAAAAGTCCAAGCAAATTGCTGACTTACAGCAAAGAATATCACGGCTGGAGTGTTTGCACAAGAGATCCCTACTAGCTTCACATCTAGCAGAATTAACTTCTCTACGTGATGAGCTCAAGAATATTCTCAATCTTTGCATGGCTAAAGCTTACCTTTACGCAAAGTATAAACACTACACCCATGGCAATAAACCTACTAGATTCATGCTGGCCCAGATTAAGGCTAAGAAAAATAAATCATTCATTACTAGTCTTTCATTCATTACTAGTCTTAAACATTTCAAGAAACAGTAGAGAGCCATCTCAAAAAAGACTTAGTATCTAACTTTCTTTCTTCACTGTCCCTCCCTCAACTTAGCTCTGCTCAATCCCATAAGCTGTGCTCCAACATCTCCCATTAGGAAATCAAAGATGCAATCATCACAACACCCAAGAATAAATGTCCTGACCCGGATGGCTTGTCCTTATTTTACTATGCCACATTCTCAGAGGTCCTGCTTAAACATCTCAGCAATTTATACAATGCTGCATTAGCTGGAATCCCATTTCGCAAACAAACACTGATGGCCCAAATTTCAATTATTCATAAAGATGGGAAAGACCCATCTCTGTGTAGCAATTATCGGCCCATCTCCTTGCTTAACGTAGATCTCAAATTATTCGTGAAAATACTGGCCAACAGATTACAAATTATCCTCCCATCCCTTATCTCTCCAGATCGGGTGGGTTTTGTACCGAGCAGAGAGGGTAAAGATAACATCTACAGGGTACTACAGTTAATTTCATATGCTCAGCTGTCCAATAAACCACTAATTTTACAAAGTACAGATGCAGAAAAAGCTTTTGACCGAGTAGACTGGTCGTATTTGAGGTCCTCTTTAGAGGCATTTGGTATTCCGTCCATCTTTATTAATGCTGTATTCACAATGTATCAAGACCCCACTGCCAGGGTTATGGTTAATGATGTGCTCTCGCCTGTGTTTTCTACCTCAAATGGCACTCGGCAGGGGTGTCCACTTTCCCCCTTGCTATTCGTGCTGACGATAGAAACTTTACTGCAGAAAATAAGACAAGATTCTCGTATAAAGAGGACATGTAGAGGAGGTAGGGAGCACAAGGCGGCAGCATATGCAGATGACCTGTTATTGATGCTGACCAATCCATCTGCCTCACTTCCAATAATAGAGCTTTTATTCAATGATTTTGGCAAGGAATCAAATTTCACAGGTCTTAAATATCTCTCCCCCTTAGCGACGGGCTTTCCTACTCTCAAACTCCTCACCTTTCGACTGGTCTTAACCCGTTATTAAATTTCTGGGAATTAAAATATCCTCTGAACCCAGGCAACTATATAAAAACAACTTTGTGCCCTTGCTCCAAGAGATCTCTAAAATATTATCCTCCTGGCCTACACCGTATATCTCGTGGTTCGGTCGCAAAAACATAGCCACATGCCTTATATGGCCGAAGATAACCTATCTGCTACAAGCTCTGCCCATACATATCCCTAATACCTTCTATACTAAATTGAACCAGATCTTCTCCAAATACATTTCGAATTCCAAGAAACCAAGAATAAAATATGCTACACTACAGCTTCCGCAAAGATACGGTGGAATAGATCTACCCGCGCCACAAATTTTTGTTTAAGCTGTACATCTGAACAGGATAGTGGACTGGAAAAGAAAATTTTGCGATACCTGCTACGTCACATTATTTTCACTGATCCAGCAGCTCCGACTTCCAGTACAATATATAATACTTTTATATCTGAAATCCGGAGAATTTGGAGTATGAGAGATGTGCGTGCATTTTGCTCCCCCTTCCCATCCCCCCTACTCCAGGTTAAAGATCTACTCTATAATACTGATGTTGAACATAATAGTACCATACCAAAAGAGATTAAACTCAATGTTTCCACTATTGACTCTATAATAGAGGATAGGACACTCCCCTCAATCCAAGCTCTGTCTGAACGAATAGGCTGTCCACTCCTTTCTCCTCTACTGTATAATAAACTAATTCTCTCCTGTAAACAGTTCATACAGAGAAATGACTCTCAAAGAACAGTAACAAAGTTTGAAATTACCCTGTCTCAACTTAAAGCACTGAAGAAAGCAGTGTCAACTCTTTGTGAAAATTTTGCTCTCCACACCTGATAATTTAAAACTTCCCTTTATCACAGCATGGGAAAAGGATCTAAACAAAGAATTCTCAGTAGAGGACTTGGGTAAACTCTTTTTAGCTCCCAAGCAATCCTCTAAATGTATAAGAATGCAAGAGTCTGGATATAAAATCCTAACTAGATTTAACCCCAGCAATGTTGCACAAATATAACCCTAACTATGATCCCAATTGCTGGAGATGTGGACAACAGACAGGTACATATTTCCATTTATGGTGGACATGCCCACTCATTATTACATATTGGTCATCAGTCCTGTCCCAGATTAATCTGGTTCCAGGTACGAATCTTTCACTACTTCCAGAGATTTGCCTGCTTCATTTATTCCCAGAGAAACTCCCCAAACATACACTGAAACTCATAAAACACCTCCTTGCAACTGCCACAATACTAATCCCACTTATTGGAAGACAGGATCTCCTCCAACGCTCAGACAGTGGTTGGAAAATGTTGACTCTCTGTTCCGTCTGGAGGAGCTGGCAAGTTGGGAGGCTAAGGCTGGGTTCACACGAGCGTGTCCGGATTAGGTCCGGATGCGTCCCGGTGTGTTGCGGCAAACCCGCGCGAGTAGGAATGCAATTGCAGTCAGTTTTGACTGCGATTGCGTTCCGATGTTCAGTTTTTATTGCGCGTGTGCAATGTGTTTTGCACGCGCGTGATAAAAAACCGACTGTGGTACCCAGACCCGAACTTCTTCTGTATTCAGAATGCTATTATTTTCCCTTATAACCATGTTATAAGGGAAAATAATACAGTTTATAGACTGTCACCTAGCAACCATGCATGAAAATCGCACCGCATCCGCACTTGCTTGCGGATGCTTGCGATTTTCACGCAACCCCATTCACTTCTATGGGGCCTGCGTTGCGTGAAAAACGCAGAATATAGAGCATGCTGCGATTTTCACGCAACGCATAAGTGATGCGTGAAAATCATCGCTCATCTGAACAGCCCTATTGAAATGAATGGGTCCAGATTCAGTGCGGGTGCAATGCGTTCACCTACCGCATTGCACCCGCGCGGAAATCTCGCCCGTGTGAACGCAGCCTAAGACTCACACTTCTTCCAGAAGACTTGGCACCCTTTGGCTAAATTTAGATGTTTCTCTATTAGAGAGTTGCTAAATTGTTCTACAAGGAGTGAGATACTTACTGATGTTTGACCTTCCATTTAATACTAGCCTACAACTCTCTTTTCACATTCTCCTCTTTAGACTATCTTGATAAGAGTCTAATGGCAGAGTCACATCTTTGTAGCCTTATTTCCCCCCCCCCTTCCCCCTTCTTTCCTCGCCTTTCCTCCTTTGATGTCCTATTGTGAATGTAGTATTGTAATGATACATGTGTTTCTTCATTGTACACCAGGCAAGAATGTAACCTCTGTTACTGGATGATTCAAGCTGTACATTGGGTAAGAAATACTGTACTGCTGTAATGTTATTCATGTTCTTATTATCTATACATTAATAAAAAGAACTTTGAAAACAAAAAAATACTCCACCTTGTACACACAGAGTAAAAAAGTAGAAGTTGAATGGAACGAGCAGTTGTAATCACACTGCACACCTTCTACAAGTTAGATGGCATGTAGTTAAAAGGTGAGGCAGGAGCGCCACACAGGAGTGTAGCTATATTGGAAGCAGCTGCTACAGAGCCCAAACTCAGAAAGGGTCTGCCCAGGAGGAGGACTGAAAGATTTTTATTGTCAGGGACCCATCAACCGTATTATACAATGACATTATATACAGTGAAATCACCTACAGTAACAGTATATAAGTCTAGGAAACGGAAGGAGCAGCTGCCTCAGTGGCGTAGAGTGGGTAGCCAGCACCCGGGGCAAGCCAAATATTGCGCCCCCCCCCCCAACCTGTGACCATGCCCCTTTTTACAAATAATGTAGTAGATATCACCTGCAGTCCTACGTCCTTCCTTCAGCCCCTCCAGCATACAGTCCCGTGTAAGTTAAATCACTCCACTGCCTTCAGTCCCTCCAGCATACAGACCCATGTAAGATAAATCACTCCCCTGCCTTCAGCCCTTCCAGCATATAGTCCCATGTAAGATACATCACTCCCCCTGCCTTCAGTCCTTCTTGCAAACAGTCCCATATAAAAGACATCACTCCCCCTGCCTTCCGCTCCTCCAGCATACAGTCCCATGTAAAATACATCACTCCCCCTGCGCAGTGCAGCAGAGGCAGAGCAGAGCAAAAACAAAAGTTAACCAATTTTTTTTCCGCCAGCGCCCCTGCAGTCTCACGCCCAGGGCAATGCCCGCCCCCTCCAGCCCCCCACGCTACGCCACTCCTGGCCTGGTCTAAAAGAGCTATCTTGTTTGCATGGGAGGAGGGAGTTGCTGCATTGGGGGTGGGTCCATTGCTTCAAGTCAAGCTAAGCCCACCCCTTACCCTTCCTCCCTTCACTGTAATTGACATTCTGCTGTGAGGCTTGGATCGTGCAAGTCTCGCCTATGCGCGGTGCGCTCCTTGTCACTGTGCGATCCAGTCTCTGGCTCCTGCACTCAGCCGGCCGCTTTCCTCTCTCTGCACATGCACCGGGATTTTTCATCGTTCACACGCTCCCGGTGCAGTATACTGATTGAGGGGTGCCATATACCTTCTTCCACCAAATACTGATTGAGGGCTGCGATACACCTGCTTCCACAAAATACTGATTGAGGGGTGGAATATACCTGTTTCCGCCAAATACTGCTTGAGGCGTGCTATATACCTGTTTCTGACAAATACTGATTGAGGGGTGCCATATACCTACTTCCACAAAATACTGAATAAGGGGTGCAATTGCTATATACCTTCTTCCACCAAATACTGATTGAGGGCTGCGATACACCTGCTTCCACAAAATACTGATTGAGGGGTGGCATATACCTGTTTCTGCCAAATACTGATTGAGGGGTGCTATATACTGTTTCCGCCAAATACTGATTGAGGGGTGCCATATACCTTCTTCCACTAAATACTGATTGAGGGGTGCTATTGTTACATACCTGTAACGGACCGTTCAGCACACTTCTTCCACAAAATACTGATTAAGGGGTGCGATACACCTGCTTCCACAAAATACTGATTGAGGGGTGGCATATACCTGTTTCTGCCAAATACTGATTCAGGGGTGCTATATACCTTCTTCCACAAAATCCTGGTTGAGGGCTGAGATACACCTGCTTCCACAAAATACTGATTGAGGGGTGCCATATACCTGTTTCCACCAAAATCTGATTGAGGGGTGCCATATACCTTCTTCCACAAAATACTGTTCGAGGGGTGCTATTGCTATATACCTTTTCCCACAAAATACTGATTGAGGGGTGCGATATACCTTCTTCCACAAATACTGCTCTTCTATACGGACTTAGGCAGAGGGTCATTTAGAAAATGACAGGCAGAGGAAGAGGCAGCCCGTTCTGCAGGGATAGTTGTGGTCAGGCAGGTGCGCCTAAGTGGGAAGTTGGAGAAGGTGCATGCGATAACTTCAAAGGGCGCACCAGAGTTAGTTGAGTGGCTCACTCAGCCTTCCGCTTCTGCCCTCTCCTCATCCTCTGTATCTGCACCCTAATTATTCTCTGCTGTGTGCACCCCCAAAGACACCACCACCACCACCATAGCCCCTCCACTCGAGTCAGAGACATTCTTGGCATCGGATCAGGAAGAGGAGGTAGCAAGAGCCCAATGAGGGTGGTCCCCGCTGTTGCTGCCTACTCCAAGATCTCTAATGTCAGTGGTGTTGAAGGTTACAATGATGACGTGTTAATGGACGTCATGTGGGTGCCCACAAGAGAGGAAGAGGAGGGGAGTTCAGAGGGAGAGACGGAGCAGTAGATAGGGAGGAGAAGGAAGAGAAGCAGTCAGAACTTGCAGTACACAGGAGGCAAAAAGTAGACTGCAAATGTATCTGGAGCAAGCCATCCACCATGCACGGTCACATCTTACGCTCCTAGGACGCCGGCATATGGCTCCACAGTGTGGGCACAGTGTGGGCTTTTTTTAACGTGTCAGCTGCTGACAATAGTGTTGCCTTCTGCAGCCTGTGCTGTCAATGCATAAGTCGCGGTAAGCCCAATGCTCACCTAGCGACGACCGCCTTAAGAAGGCACCTGGCCTCCTAGGCCAGTCCAGTGGGAGCAATGCCGTCAAAACCCACAAAGCCACACTCCCGACGCTCCACATCCTGCCTCTTCTCCTTCTCCTCTCTCCTACCATTTATCCTCTACTCCGCCTTCCACTGTGCTGTCGTCTCGTTCATCTGGCACAAGGCAGGCTTCCGTGGCCCAAATGTTCGAGCGTAAAAAAATTATGACGTCGGATAATCCTCTTGCCAGAAGGGCAACCCTGAACTATATGGCCACGTTCAGCGGCAAGTTAATATCTTTCTGGCACACATGTCACGATCAGTGTGGGGGAAAAACTTCACACTAAACACAGGAGGGAAGGGGAACAGTAACTGGGCCTGGAAACTAGGAAAGGAACAGGTCACCTCCTAAACAACCCTAATCCGGGCCCTAACTACCTATCAATATGAATAGACCTTGAAGGTAGGAATATTTATATGCTGGATACCTAGGCCCTTATATCCCTTTAAGGCCCTGGAATGAGGTTAGGACCAGAGACAACCCATTCCTCCTCAGATGGACGAATGGAAGTCTCCATCTCAGACCCAGATACAAACAACAGGGAATATAACAAACACAAAACAATAAGAAAAGACAAGACTTATCTGAAAGTAGAAAACTGGCAACTCCAGAAGCACCACAGAGTACAACCGACCATGCTAATTAGAATGCAGGAAGAAAATCCAAGAGTGAGAAGCGGTTACTTATAGGAAAGGTAAATCGCCAACAAGCAACGCCTGAAGCAAGGGGTGTGGCATTCACCAAAACACAGAAACAATAAGATCCACAGTGAACTTGTCAATTTAAACCACGAGTTAACAGTCTCTCCGATCTCCTGGTACCTGCCACGGGAACGTCCGTGACAGTACCCCCCCCCTTCTACAGGTGACCTCTGAGCACCCAGGACCGACCATATCCGGGTGAGAGCTATGAAAGGCATTCACTAAACGATTGGCATTAACATCGGATGCCGGCATGCACATCCTCTCCTCCGGTCCATAACCTCTTCAGTGGACAAGATATTGAAGGGATCCACGGAGAACTCGAGTCAACTGTTTTCGCAATCTCGAATTCCGAATTACTGTCCACCATGACCGGAGAAGGTGGCAAGGAAGATGGCTGTAAAGATTCCACATATTTTTTCAACATAGACCTATGGGACACATTATGAATTTTCAGGGCCTGAGGAAGCTCAAGACAAAAAGCTACAGGTTTAATAATGGCCGTGATCTTATATGGGCCAATAAACCTTGGACCCAACTTCCAGGAAGGTACCTTCAACTTAATGTTTCGTGTGGACAGCCACACAGAATCACCCACACTTAGGTCCGGACCATTCATACGTTTCCTGTCAGCCACACATTTATATTTGTTGCCCATATTTTTCAAGTTATTTTGAATTTTTCGCTATATTGATGACAATGATGATGAAAAACGTTCTTCCTCAGGGATACCAGAAGTATTAGAACCAGAAAATGTTCTAATACTTCTAATGAGACATATCACAAAACCATTTTCCTCAAACTTCACCCTTCTTATGATAGAATCCTTCACCAACAGCTGTTTACTATCAGTCCTCACCTTATCCTTTTTGTCTTTGGCTGCAGTCTTGCATACCTTAGGCATATGAGATGATTGTTCCTGACCCACTGTGCCTGAGCCATCCTCCATGTTACTCTTGCACTCTGAATTTGCTGCCAATGAATTATGGAGAGCCACAAACTGTGGGACATATCTTCTATCAACAACTCTAAGTCTATCATAACCTACAGTAACCCATCTTCGATATCTAGGTAGCCTCTGTGGCAGTGGCATTGCAACATTCCCAGCCTGAGTTTGTTTAACAGTTAATTTACAAATCTCAGATTTCAAAAATGCAATTTCCTGCTGCATTACGGAGAGCTGTCTACAGATCAGACAGCATCAAAACCCTCGAAGAGTGGAACATGAAATAAAAGCACAACAATTCCTGCACTGAATCAGGTCTGCCATTTATAAGAGGGGAAAGATTTTAAACAAACAAATCTTACTTTTTTAGATTGTATTCACCTCCAGATTACCTCCTGAGTATCTCCTGAATATTTCTAGTGCACTCAGAAATGCTGCACTTTGAGAATGACGCAAGCTATAATTAGGCAAGCTAATACTATGTTGCTATATATACACACATTCCCACAAAAGCTCCTCCCCCAACAACAAATTTAAAACCTTAATGGCCTTATGCTCATTTGCAATCAGACAATGGCAAAAACCTGTCTAACAAATTTCTTACCTGTTTTGAAGCAGAGTGTCTGAGTAGCCACCAAAAACACAGCTGAAGTTCTGCTACAGTGGAAAGCTCTAAGTTAGTCTCCTGAATATCTATAGTGCACTTAGAAATGCTGCACTTTGAGAATGATGCAAGCTATAACTATGCAAGCTAATACTATGTTGCTATATATACACACACTCCCACAAAAGCTCCTCCCCAACAACAAATTTAAAACTTTAATGGCCTTATGCTCATTTGCAATCAGACAATAGCAAAAACCTGTCTAACAAATTCCTTATCTGTTTTGAAGCAGAGTGTCTGAGTAGCCACCAAAAACACAGCTCAAGTTATGCTACAGTGGAAAGCTCTAAGTTAGTCTCCTGAATATCTCTAGTGCACTTAAAAATGCTGCACATTTAGAATGATGCAAGCTATAACTGTCTTTCCTGAAGAATTAGGTAGATCAGTGATAAAGTCCATGGATACATGAGTCCATGGTCTGGACAGAATGGGTAACGGAAGTAAAGATCCAGAAGGTCGAGTATGTGTCACCTTGGCACGTGCACAGGTAGTACAGGGTGACACATAGTCCTTCACACACTTACACCACCCCAACCACCAGAATCTACAAGATATGAGGTTGGCAGTGGACCTACTCCAAGGATGTCCTGTAAGAACCGTACAATGATGTTCCTCCAACACCTTGTGACGCAAATCTGGTGGCACAAATAGTTTCCCAGAGGAACACGAGTCCTGGACGTCTCCCTGTACCTATAACACCTTCACCTCAAGGTCAGGGTAGAGGGCGGATATCACCCTCCCTTCAGACAGTATGGGACTCGGGTTTTCAAAATCACCACCTCCAGGGAAACTATGTGACAAGGCATCCGCCTTGACATTCTTAATCCCAGGACGATAGGTGACAGTGAAATTGAATCTGGTGAAAAACAGTACCCATCTGGTTTGTCTTGGGTTCAGTAGCTTCGCCGACTCCAGATAAGCCAGATTTTTGTGATCGGTGAATACCGTGATCGGATGAATTGCCCCTTCCAACCAATGATGCCATTCCTCAAAAGCCAATTTAATGGCCAGCAACTCTCTGTTACACACAACAGAATTTTTCTCAGCAGGGTATAGTTTTTTTAGAGAAAAATGCACATGTTCATCATTTACCAGGTGATGGGCCCTGTGACAAAGCTGCTCCTACCCCCACCTCGGGTGCATCCACTTCCACAATTAACAGTTGTGACACAGCTGGCTGTACCAATATAGGAGCAGAAGAGAAGCATTTCTTAATCGCAGAAAAGGCTTGGGGCGCCGAATCAGACCATACAGAGACATCCCTCCCTTTCTTAGTCATGTCCGTTAAGGGTTTTACTATTGTCGAATAATTCTTAATACATTTTCGGTAATAGTTGGTGAATCCTAAAAACCGCATAAGAGCCTTTCAGATTTTTGGGTCGATCCCAGTCCAATACTGCACAAACTTTCTCAGGATCCATTCGAAAACCCCAAGATGACAGCAGGTAGCCCAAGAACTGCACCTCGTGTACCGCAAAAACACACTTCTCTAATTTTACTAACAATTTATTATCCCTTAGAATCTGTAACACCTGTCTCACATGATACTGATGTGTTTCCATGTCAGGAGAATAAATAAGAATGTCATCCAAATACACGATCACAAACCTCCCCACCAGGTGATGAAAGATGTCATTTACAAAATGTTGGAAGACCGTAAGTGCATTGGTCAACC
Source organism: Bufo bufo (assembly GCF_905171765.1). Lineage (NCBI taxonomy): Eukaryota > Metazoa > Chordata > Amphibia > Anura > Bufonidae > Bufo > Bufo bufo. The sequence continues at coordinate 108,080,497 of NC_053397.1, read as the reverse complement.
CGAAAGGCATGACCAGGTTCTCAAAGTGCCCCTCAGGTGTATTAAAAGCCGTCTTCCATTCATCCCCTTCCTTGATCGTAACCAGAATATATTTCCCCCTTAAGTCCAATTTGGAGAACACCTTGGCATCAATAATCTGGTTAAAGAAATCGGGAATCAAAGGAAGAGGGTAAGGATCACGGATAGTAATCTGATTGAGTTCATGAAAATCTAGACATGGCCGAAGACCTCCATCTTTTTTTTTTTTTTTTACAAAAAAAAAAACCCTGCCGCCACTGGAGACTTGGAAGGTTTTATGTGCCCTTTCTTCAAACTCCCAGCAATATATTCTCTCATGGCCTGCCTTTCAGGTTCAGAAAGATTATACAACCTAGATTTAGGCAATTTAGCCCCAGGAATAAGATTGACAGGGCAATCATATTCCCAATGGGAAGGTAAATCCTGACATCAACTCTCAGAAAACACATCGGCAAACTCGGATATAAAAGAGGTTACAGCCTTAGTAGTAACTACAGAAAAGGATGTATTGAGACAATTATCAATGCAATAGTCCCGCCAATCCAGAATCTGCCTAGTTTGCCATTCGATAGTTGGATTATGCTTGGTAAGCCACAGTAAACCCAGAACCATAGGTGCAGGAAGACCTTCCAAGAGAACACAAGATAACTTCTTGATGAAAGTCACCCGCTCTTGCAAACTTGCGACAAGCACCTCAGAATTAATAGCAAATACAGGAATGTCTTTTTTAATGTACTTGGTGATAACTAGGGTTGAGCGAACCCGAACTGTAAAGTTCGGGTTCGTACCGAACTTTAGGATTTTTTGACCCTGGACCCGCACCCGAACATTTCAGTAAAAGTTCGGGTTCGAGGACTGTGTTCGGTGATTTAATGGCGCTTTTTGAAAGGCTGCAGGGCAGTCAATCAACAAGCGTTTAACTCGTGTGCCCTTAGAAGCCATCACAGCTATGCCTACTAATGGCATGGCTGTGATTGGCCAGTGCAGCATGTGACCCAGCCTCTATATAAGCTGGAGTCACGTAGCGCTGCACATCACTCTGCTCTTACTAGTGTAGGCATAGGATGCTGCTGATGTGAGGGAGAGAAAAGGAAAGAATCTATCTGATATCAGAACTTGTTGTTAACGCTGCAATCTACAGCGATTTTTTTTTTTTTTTTGTAGGTGCAATGCAACATTTTTGTACCCTGGCCTGAGCACAGTGACACAGAAAAATAAGTTTTAGCCGTCTGTTAGTTAGGTGGGCGTCGGCGGCCATTTTGTGCACAGCATATGTGCCAGGGACAATAATTGAATCCTGTTCTTTTAGTTCAGTGGGCAACATATACCCATTTTTTAAGTGCACCTGTACTGCATATGTGCCAGGGGAAGGGAAAATAATATAGGTAATCCGTCTGTGAGTTCAGGGACCCAGGGGGTGACATATTAAAAAAAAAATCTGTAAAGTACCCCTGTGCTGCATATATACAGTTGCAAGAAAAAGTATGTGAACCCTTTGGAATGATATGGATTTCTGCACAAATTGGTCATAAAATGTGATCTGATCTTCATCTAAGTCACAACAATCGACAATCACAGTCTGCTTAAACTAATAACACACAAAGAATTAAATGTTACCATGTTTTTATTGAACACACCATGTAAACATTCACAGTGCAGGTGGAAAAAGTATGTGAACCCTTGGATTTAATAACTGGTTGAACCTCCTTTGGCAGCAATAACTTCAACCAAACGTTCCCTGTAGTTGCAGATCAGACGTGCACAACGGTCAGGAGTAATTCTTGACCATTCCTCTTTACAGAACTGTTTCAGTTCAGCAATATTCTTGGGATGTCTGGTGTGAATCGCTTTCTTGAGGTCATGCCACAGCATCTCAATCGGCTTGAGGTCAGGACTCTGACTGGGCCACTCCAGAAGGCGGATTTTCTTCTGTTTAAGCCATTCTGTTGTCGATTTACTTCTATGCTTTGGGTCATTGTCCTGTTGCAACACCCATCTTCTGTTGAGCTTCAGCTGGTGGACAGATAGCCTTAAGTTTTTTTTTTAAAACACCCTTTTTGTGCCAGATACTACATTTGCGGCCTTTGCTGCATTTCTGACAGTCCAATACAGCCGTTAAATACTGCTGTTAAATTTTTGTTTGAAAAATACAACCATTTTGTGCTAGATACTACATTTGCGGCCTTTGCTGCATTTCTGACAGTCCAATACAGCCGCTAAATACTGCTGTTATATTGTGGTTTTAAAAAAACACGCTTTTTGTTCTAGATACTACATTTGCGGCCTTTACTGCATTTCTGACAGTCCAATACAGCCGTTAAATACTGCTGTTATATTGGGGTTTAAAAAAAAACACGCTTTTTGTGCTAGATATTACATTTGCAGCCTTTGCTGCATTTCTGACAGTCCAATACAACCGTTAAATACTGCTGTTATATATTTTTTTTTTTATTTAAACACCCATTTTGTGCTAGATACTACATTTGCGGCCTTTCCTGCATTTCTGACAGTCCAATACAGCCGCTAAATACTGCTGTTATATTGTGGTTTTAAAAAAACACCCTTTTTGTACTAGATACTACATTTGCGGCCTTTGCTGCATTTCTGACAGTCCAATACAACCATTTGTTTCAATAGTTTTTATTGTGTTTAACAATGTAAAAAAAGACATCGGGCATACCCGATGGGTAGATACAAGAGTTACAAAATATCTAGTAACAATAGTCAATAACAAAGGAAACAATCTTCAATACGAAGAAACCAATATGAATTAGAATGACTGATAATGCCTGTGGTAAGCAAGTAATTGTTGAGTTGAGATAAGTGGCCACCTATGTCATATACATATACCAATGGTAAAAGGCCCATGTTTCAAGCCTGTCAGCTCTTTAAAGGGATTGGTTTAGGACCATATAGGTGAAAGGACTAGGGAGTCTCTAAAATTGGGAACTATATGGGGAGCTCGACCAAGGCTTCCAATTTTGGAGGAATCTATCGTACCCCTTTCCCCCCATAGCAATAATTCTCTCATACGAGTAGGTAATGTTAAGTGTAGATATCAATTCGGAGGTGTTTGGGGTGTCTGGGGTATTCCACTTCCACAACAATAATAATTTTGCTGTCACGCAGAATATACAGAATAAGGCCCTTAAGCTGGTGGGCAGGGCATCCACTCCTATCAATAACAGGACTAGTTGTGGTGACCATGTTGTCCCATAGGGCACAATCCTGGCCAGTAAGTCTCTATAAGCGGAGCAATACAGTTGAATCTTAGGACATTGCCATAATATATGAAAATAGGGTTCCTCTACATCTGCATCCTCTCCAGCATAGATTAGATACAGAGTCATACATAAGAGCCAGTCTATCCGGCGTGTAGTACCATCTTAGCATAGTTTTAATCGCTGATTCTACATGAGAAGTGCACTTCAGATATTTGTGGATCATTCTAAGGGCCTGCATCCATTCCGTGTCAGATACAGACAAATTTTAATCTTTCTCCCACGCTATCATTAGGTGAGAACGTTTAAAAGACCCCGAGTGGAGAATGAAGTTATATAGAGGTTTCAAACCTTTCACGTTGCCTGTGATATACAATTTAGCTAATCTGTCTAGTTTCACCCCGGATGGATGCAGGTCCTGTAATAAATGGCGGATCTGGAGATATTTGAAAAACTCCCTGCTAGAAATAGAGAACTTCTCTCTGATCCATTGGAAGGGTTGTAGTACTCCATGATTTAACAGGTCCCCCACCATATGTATATCGGCCGAAGCCCACAGTGACAGATCAGTTTGAGGAAGTAGTGTCCGGAGCAATGAGAAGGGGAGAGAGGCAATTGTGGGGGGAAGCATCAGCATCTGCTAATATGTGATATGTGGACCATGCTTTCAGTGATGCTAACACCGTCGGGCCTAGATTTTTGGGAGTAGGGGTCTTCCAAAATGGCAAATTTAACAACCCCTCCAAGGAGTACGGGGCAGCTTGTGATGCTTCCAGCTGTACCCAGGGCAGATCCTGGGGAAGCTGGACCCAACCTTTCAACATGGAGACCAAAAAAGTTATATAGTGCAATTTTAAATCTGGCAGTGCTAAGCCTCCCATTCGGCGTTCCCTGGTTATGATGTCCCGGGCTATCCTGGGGTGTTTCTTGTCCCATATATAATTAGAGAGAAGTGAATGCGCTCGGGAAAAGAACTTCTCTGGAAGGGTTATGGGCAGGGTGCGATACAGATATAAAAACTTAGGAAGGATAAACATTTTAAATGTAGCAATCTTCCCCATCCATGAAGTGTCAAGTCTAGCAAATTCTGATAGTTCCTTTTCTGTAGAAAATAGTAAGGCGTCATAATTGAGTGCATACAGCTGGTTCTGGGTAGAAGACATATTGACGCCCAGGTATTTAATGCTGTCAAGCCGCCAGTCGAAATTCCATGTGCTGCGAAGGTTCGACACTAGTGACTCTGACAAATGAATAGGTAAGGCTTGCGTTTTAGAGGAGTTGAGATGATAATATGAGAGGTCACCATAGTGGGAAATTAGGGCCATAACCTTCTTCAAGGATTCCTCAGGATTTGTTAGGGTTAGACATACGTCATCAGCGTACAGGGATATGACATGGGAGCTTCCACCCACACTAACCCCTTTTATACTGGAATCTTGTCTAATCGCCTGGGCCAATGGTTCCATGGCTATTATAAAGATAAGGGGGGGAAGAGGGCATCCCTGTCGGGTGCCATTCGTAAGTTCGAATACATCCGACAGGGCCCCATTTACAAATGTTCTGGCTGTGGGATTGCTGTAGAGTGCTCTAACAGCGGTAAGTATATGCCCTGTAAAGCCCATTCGTTCGAGTACTGAGAAGGTGAACGACCATCGGAGTCTGTCGAACGCCTTTTCTGCGTCTAATGCGAGGGCCAATGTGGGGATTCCATTCTTATGAACATGATGTAAAATGCCCAGAAGGCGTCTTGTGTTATAGTAAGTCTGCCGGGTCGGGACGAAACCGGCCTGGTCTACATGGATAATAGAAGGGAGGATTTTCGCTAGACGGGTGGCTAATAGCTTCGCATACATTTTTACATCCTGGTTTAGTAAGGATATGGGCCTAAAGTTTTGGGGTCTGTCAGGTGGTTTGCCTGGTGTAGGGAGTGTGATTATTAGGGCTTGTAAATTTTCAACTGGCAGAGATCCGTGGGACATCGGTTTAAACTGCTTATAATAGTGGCTAGCAAAGCCGTCGGGGCCAGGTGCTTTATCCCTTGGGAGAGACGCAATCACTGCTTCCACCTCTTTGGTGTTAATCGGGGAGTTGAGACCCTGAAGCTGAGAACTATTCAGTGTGGGTAGTTTTAGGGATTTGAGATAAAGGTTGACTCGTTCATTAAGCTCTCCTGGGGTAGGATGGGTATTACGTAAATTATAAAGGTCTGCATAATATGCCTTAAAGGGCTTCTGTCAGCCCACTAAACCGTTTTTTTTTTTTTGTTTACTAATAATCCCTACACTGCGAGCTCTGCATACATAATTTAAATAATCATTTTTGTTCAGTAGAATTTGATAAAAAGCGATTTTTTAAATATGCAAATTACCTTGCTACCAGCAAGTAGTGCGGCTACTTGCTGGTAGCAGCCGCATCCTCCGACCCTAATGACGCCCCCTCCGCATTGTGATTGACAGGGCCAGGGAACGGAATCGTTCTCTGCTGGCCCTGCCTGTTAGCATTCAAAATCTGGCGCCTGCGCTGCGGCCGTACGTATCTTCAATCTGCGCAGGCGCAATGAGAGGCAGCCGCTCTCTCCTCAATGCGCCTGCGCCGGGTGTAGATGTGACATCATCGGCGCAGGCGCATTGAGGATGGAGCGGCCGAGCGAGTGGCCGTCTCTCAGTGCGCCTGCGCAGTTTGAAGATAGGTACGGCCGCGGCGCAGCGCCAGATTTTGAATGCTAACAGGCAGGGCCAGCAGAGAACGATTCCGTTCCCTGGCCCTGTCAATCACAATGCGGAGGGGGCGTCATTAGGGTCGGAAGATGCGGCTGCTACCAGCAAGTAGCCGCACTACTTGCTGGTAGCAAGGTAATTTGCATATTTAAAAAATCGCTTTTTATCAAATTCTACTGAACAAAAATGATTATTTAACTTATGTATGCAGAGCTCGCAGTGTGGGGATTATTAGTAAACAAAAAAAAAACGGTTTAGTGGGCTGACAGAAGCCCTTTAAAGCCGTTTGCAATGCCTGTGGGGGAGTAGACCTTCTCCTGAGAATGAGGGTGGAGAATATGTGGAATTCTGCTTTTTGTATGACGGGCCTTAAATCTTGACGCCAGCAATTTACCCGCCTTATTATCTTGTGAATAATAAGTCGCTTTCGATTTACGATGCATTTTTTCATAGGAGGAAAACATATACTCTCTCAGCTCCTGTCTAAGGCATCTGATCTCATCTGCTAATAGAGGAGTAGGATTCGCTTTATTGATCGCCTCCACTTGTTGCAACTGGGATAAGATGACTGACATTTTAGCTTCCATTCGTTTTTTCCGTATCGCACCCTGCTGTATAAAGGACCCCCTGAGACAAGCTTTGTGAGCATTCCAAAGGGTCACTGGATCCATATGTGAGGAGTTGTTAAACTTGATAAAATCCCTGAGATCCGATTCTATATTTGATCTATATTGAGGGTCATATAGTAAGAAGGGGCTGCTTCTCCACAAGTATGTTTGAGGGGAGTTAACCGCTTCCGAGATCGTCAAGGTGATAGCTGCATGGTCAGACCATTTGATAGTTTCTAGGGAGGAGTTTTGGGCGTGGGGGAGAAGTGCTCTATCCACGAGAAACATGTCTATTCTGGAATACACATTGTGAACTCCAGAGTGAAGTGTATAGTCTCTAGCAGACGCGTGGTGGATACGCCAAACGTCATATAGCTCCTCCTTCCAGAAAGTATCGGCGAGGGAAGGGATGGCCCGTGTTGTGGAGGTAGAGGTGTCAACTGACGGATCTAAGGTCAAGTTGAAGTCACCACAAATCACCAGTTTTCCCTGTTGTTTTTTTTCGGATCAGTTTCATTATCTTGTGGAAGAAATGCATTTGGCCTTGGTTAGGTGCATATATAGACACTATTGTGAATAAAACATTATTGAGGGTGCATATCAATATGATAAATCGCCCTAGAGGATCCGTATGGTCAGCTATATGAACAAATGCTACTGTGTTTTTTACAGCTAACGTGACCCCCGTGGATTTAGAGTGGAAATGTGATTGGAATATGTGAGGAAACTGCGGATGCTTCAACCTAAAACCATCACGTTGAAGCATATGCGTTTCTTGCATCCCCAAGATATCACATTTCAACACCTTTGATTCTTTCCACATATGTGCTCTGCGCATAGGGCTATTTAAACCATTAGCATTGAGGCTAGCAAATGCTACACCATTATATATCAGAATAAACAGCATTCTCACACTAGCATGTAATAAGAGAGATACCAGACACAGAACGTCTCCCAGCGAGGACGCCTGTGTCACCCGGACATAGGCAGCACAAGCAAGTACAGGCATTATATGAACTTCTAAGGATTTTAGCCCCCAAAAACACAGGAGGTAAGGCATCAAAATCAAACCAACACATAACATAGTGAGCCTAAAAGAGGCTCAAAACAAAAGATAGGGCAAATGTCCCGTCTGCAACCTAGGTAAAAAGGCAGGTTAGGGTGACAGAACCCGTACGTACGTACGTACGTACGTACGTACAGCACCTGAAGGCGAGGTATACTCGCCCCGAATAAAACTGGATTCAGCGAACTCTTGACCAGTCTTTACGGACTTTGGCTGGAGCATGGCGATGAGCTTCATCTGTTACGGATACTGGTATGTTCCAACTTTGCAAAAGCGCCAGTCCCTCTTCTGGGGATTTGGTAGCGTGGAAGGCCCCGCCGTGATGAATCAGCAGGCGTACTGGGAAGACCCAGCTGTAAGGTATTTCCGCTCTTCTAAGGGCCGACGTTATGGGTATGAAGGCTCTTCTTAAACGCAATGTTTCTGCAGATAAGTCGGCAAACAAGAGAACTTTATGGAATGGCCTCCATTTTTTCTTGCAGAAGCTAGCAGCTGTTCTTTGATCCTGAAAAAATGCACTCTGGCTAGTACATCTCGTGGCACCTATCGATCTCCAAGTCCCTGTCAGGGCAATCTAGTAGCACTGCTTTCAGAAGAGACCGCACATATTCAGGGATTTCTCTAGGAGTCACTGATTCTGGGATCCCTCTCAGCTTAATATTATTGCGCCTGCTCCTGTCTTCAAGGTCGGCCATTTTGGCCTTGATGTTTTCGACTTCTGCCTCTAGCTCTGTGTGAGCATCAATTAGGGCATTGTGGGAGGTTGCAAAGTCCCCAAATTTGTTTTCTAGGTGGTCCGTCCGGGCCCCCAGATCATCTATGTCAGAGCGCAGAGGAGCTATAATGGACTTTATGTCCAGCAGCATAGATCGGCGCTGTAGGATGAGCATGTCTCTCATGGCTGTGTCTGTAAGGGCGGTGTTGGACACCGTTAACGCTTGTAGCGCTGTTTCTCCATCCTCATCTGGGATTGCAGGAGTGTTCTTGGCGGTCCCTTTTGAGGGTGTATTAACAACCACAAAGTGGGCCTGTGGCTGTGAATTGCCCCGGTGGAAGGGGGGAGAAGCGGAGGGAAGCTCCCTTGATGTGCGGCAGGACGGGGAGCTGTGGCTCACCTGGCCTTGTGAGTCGTCCAGGCCTAGGGGTTTCTCTGGTCCACTGGTTGCTGTGCCAATTTCACCCAGTTCCAGCTGGGTGGGGAGCGCTGAATCGGACAGTGATCTCCTTAAGTTTGTAGCTGGAGAGTTCAGCGGCAGGTCCGGTGTTACCGCGCGCTTAATCGGAGAGACCGCATCTCTACCGGCGCCATCTTGGATTTCTCCAGCGTCTCTGGAGAAGTAGAATTTGGTAAGTTTGGGCTGTTTAGCCGCTTTCTTTCTACGCCCGTCATGTCTGGAGAGGATCCTCTCAGTATTTATGTGGAATAGGGTATCGCTGAGCTTAGAATCGTCGCTTAAATCGGTGCAGGCACGGGAGCTCAGGCTCTATGCACCCATCCGCCTAGGCAGCCAGACCACGCCCCCCCCAATACAACCATTAAATACTGTTGTTATATATATTTTTTAAAACGCCCATTTTGTGCTAGATACTACATTTGCGGCCTTTGCCCCATTTCTGACAGTCCAAAACAAGCGATAAATACTGCTGTTATATTGTGGTTTTAAAAAAAAATCACCCATTTTGTGCTAGATACTACATTTTCGGCCTTTGCTGCATTTCTGCCAGTCCAATACAGCCGTTAAATACTGCTGTTATATTGTGGTTTTAAAAAAAACACCCATTTTGTGCTAGATACTACATTTGCGGCCTTTGCTGAATTTCTGACAGTCCAATACAACAGTTAAATACTGCTGTTATATATATATATATATTTTTTTAAAACATCCATTTTGTGCTAGATAGTACATTTGCGGCCTGCGCTGCTTTTCTGAATAGTCCAATACAACCAGTCAATACTGCTGTCACATTGTTGGTTGACAAATTAAATTTTTTTGTGACCATGAAGTAATTGTATAAAATTCGCCTGTCACACTGTTGTGTGACCTCAAAAAAAAATTCTCTTTATGACACCGGCACATCCTTACTGTCAGTGAACTTTATTGTTGACTATTGGCGGTTACATAGTCGCCTGACATAAACCATCTGTTAGTTTGGTGGGTGAACGCAAAGAATGAGGAGGGCGTCAAATAAGGGACGTGGCCCTGGTCGTGGTGCTGCTGGTGTTGGTGGAGCTCCTCTTGCAGGGAGAGGACGTGGTTGATCTGTGCCAGCTACACGCACAAGTGAAACACCTTCCTCAGGTGCGAGTAGGCGACAGAACCTTCAGCGTTATTTGGTACGGCCTAATGCGGCTCTACGAATGGTGAGGCCAGAACAAGTACAGGCGATAGTAGATTGGGTGGTTGACAGTGCCTCCAGTTCCTTCAAATTGTTTCCCATCCAGTCCCCTGCTGAAAGATCAGAGTTGGCACCTACAGCCCATGTCCATCTGTCTTTCACCTCACCCCCTTGCAAAATAAGCAAGCAGTCTGAGCCCCAAGTCATGCAGCAGTCTTTTATGCTTTTTGATGACTCTGCTAGCAGGGTTTCCGTGGGCCATCCACATAGCCCTGCCGCAGAAGTGGAAGAGATTGAGTGCACTGATGCCCAGCCACTTATGTTTCAGGAAGAGGACATGGGAAGACCACTGCACCACATCTCTGATGATGACGAAACACAGGTGCCAACTACTGCGGCTTTCTGCAGTCTGCAGACCGACAAGGAGGGCAGGGGTAAGGAGTGGGTGGAAGATGATGTGGAGGATGAGGTACTAGACCCCACATGGAATCAAGGTAATGCGAGTGACATGTGCAGTTTGGAGGATGGGGCGGTGGTCGCACAGAGGCACCAGCACAGCAAAAGAGGGAGCAGGGTGCAAAAGCGTCTGTTACATTCTCAGGTGACATTTTACCATTTTTGTCGTATACAAACTTCTGCTCTGCATAGGTGACAGGGACCTAATTTAAAAAAAATCTTCTGTTCTATTGGTGGGTGACATTAACCCATTTTTACCGTTGAAAAACCTCTGCTCTGCATAGGTGACAGAGACTTAAATTTCTAAAATTCGTCTTTAATTGACGTGTGTCCCCTCCTTTCATTCGATTCTTCCGCTTTAATAACTTGTCCCACGTTTCCGTCCCGATCACATTTCAGTCATTGACCTCCCTTGCATGTGGTATCCCTTTCTCAGGCTCCCTCTCCGGCATGGAACCCTGATTCCCTGTTACCAGTGACCACCATGGTAGGCGCTGTAGGAAGGCGCAAGGGTCCGTCATTGACGGAAGGTATGTGTCACCGAGATTCCTGGCCTCGGTGAGGTAAGATTCGGTAATTTTAAGCGGCAGTTAGTGCTAACTGATACTACAGTATTTGTTATTTAGTATGGCTGTAAAGCTGATCCGGGCCGGCTCTTACTGGGAGCAGCCAAAGTGCAGCGTGGGTGGCTTCTCCCCACGCTCCAGGCCGGGTTTTGGCTGGGATATAAAAGCCCAGCCAGCAGTCTCAGCTGTGTGGATTTCACCTCCATCTGACAGTGAAGCTGTGGAGCCTCTGTGCTGAAGGCTGCAAACAGGCGTGCAGGCCGCCTGGAAGAGGCCAGTGAACTTTTCTGTGGCTGAACATTCAGCTGGGTGTGAACTGACACCTAGGATTCCAGGTGAACACTGTGTTATTTTGCTGTGTGTGAACAAGCACCAAGACTGTTATGTTTTTGTTGAGTGTAAATAAAACACAAGTTTTATTTACATTCTGGTTCCTTGCCTCTATACTGCGTCCGCTAACCAGTGTCGGATGCTGGCAAACGCAGTGAGGCTGGCCTGAACGCCGAAAAGTTTTAGTTTTTTTTCCCGGGCACGGGTGTATGTCTTTTATAAAGCCGGCAAGGATACGACACGTTTTCCCTGACAAAATGGAGGATGAAAGCCCTCGTGGAGGCTAACTTGCAGCAGAGGGAGGCAAACAAGCAGCGGCAGGAGCGTCCCAGAACATCCACAATGCCCGGAAAGCTGTTCGTACGGCGATCCCTAAGATGACCCAATCGGACGACGTCGAGACGCATCTGGCGGTGTTCGAAAAGGTGGCCATGCGGGAGAAGTTACCCCGAGACCAATGGGCTGAGGTCATAGCTCCGTTCCTGGCATCTGGACCCCAGCAGCTGTTTTTCAACCTACCAGCTGACCAAGCGGCCGACTACCTGACCATAAAAGGTGAGATTCTGGCAAGACTGGGGGGGAATGTATTGGTCCGGGCCAGGTGAGTGCAACAGTGGGAATTTTACCCGACTGAACCTGCCAGACCGCAGTATTATGATCTGCTACACCGGCTGAAAAAATGGCTGCAGCCTGACGTACTGAGTCCCACTGCTATGCTGGACCGCCTGTTGGCGGATGTGTTCTGGAGGGATTTGCCGTACCCTCTCCAGCACTGGATCGGCCAGGTGTCTCCTGGTAATGCCCTAGAGATGGTCAACCTGGTGGAGCGCTACGAAGCCACCAGAAATTTGCAGGGGGGTTCTTTTGGGAGGGGGCCAGTCAAACCCTGGAAATATCCACCCCAGGCCCGGCGGCTGGTGCCAGCCAAACCCGCCAGGGACGTACCCACTGCAGCCCCAGCCCCGGTGGTCTGCTGGCAGTGTCAAGAGCCTGGACACATAAGGGCCGACTGTCCCAATTGGGGTGAACCCATGGACACTAACTTTGGTTACCGCCCCTCAATGTATGCCAGGAGGCTGTGTGCATCCGGTAACCCAGAGACTATAGTCAATAGTCAAAAGTAAAGATGGGCACTCTAATATCCGGAACCAACAGGTAGTATAATCATACTGTTTATTCAAGATAAAATCAATAGTATAAATAGCATCAATGTCATAAAACAAAAACAATAAATCCAATATCTAAAATAGGCCTGAATACACTATAAAATAAATATAATAAAGCTAATATCTGATATAAATTATATATAATAGCCGCTGAATTGTTGCGAAGTGGATAGAGCTGGTATTGGACTGCCTGTTCAAATCCAGCCTATCTGCAAATGTGGGCAAACTCCTGTTGCAATGGTTGAATAGGTCGGGATAGTAATCAATAGGCACCTGCCGATAATATATATAATCCCCAAGTGTCAATGTGTTTCTCATACACTAATCAAAATAAATATAAAGCGTGAAGTACAATATTGCAAAATATTCCAGGTGAAATATAATCCAGAAAAGATCCAAGGGTAAAAAGGAAAAGAAAGAGAATACTTGTGGTCACTCATTAATCGTGCAAAAAATCCATTTAAAGTATATAGTGTTGCTGTGCTTTAAAATAGATAATGATCAGTCACTAGTTAGAGTGCATATACTGCCCGTATTCAACAGGAGCTCTATAATGACAGTTCCGCAACTGTAGCCGATTCCTCCGAGTATAGCTTTTTACTCCAATAGTATGGTCTCAATTGTTTGAGTCAATGTTATACACTCTCCACAGTCGACCAGAGGAGAAGAAATGCAATACGAGAGGTTAGCGGTCGCTGCTGTTTGTAGTAGTACTCACGCTTATTGGTGTTGTCCGGTCTATAGCGTGGCTGCAAAGTAAGCTTACCTCGTATGTGGGATAAGAAGGTACCTTACTGGTGTATCTGGACTGTATAGTCCACTTTCGCTGTTGTCCACGGTTGTCCAGAGCCGACCGCAGCTCATAGGTCTCACTCTGTTTGAGTCGTAGGCACAGTCTGGGCTTGTCTGCAATGGGCGTTTCTCACTACTCCATTCGGTTGGTTTAATTGCTCCAGCTGGCTTCTGCTGTCCGTGGGTTACCAGACTATGGCCAGTTTAATGGAAGCGCTTTTTCTAGACAACAATGGTGGTTTTGTAAATTTAGTTTTGCCGGTTTACTGCCAGGGTCAGTTTCTTATCCATCCACACCAGACGCGTTTCGAAGGTTAGGCTACCTTCTTCCTCAGTAGTCACCTGTGCCAGGTGCAAGTGGGAGATACCCTGGCAGTGGTGCTGCTGGACTCAGGGAGCCTGGTGTCCCTGGTAAGAGCTGCCCTGGTGCAGCCCGCCGAGTATACTGGCCGAAAAGTAGGCATAGTGTGCATCCATGGAGACTTAAAGGACTATCCCACCACCCTGGTGTCACTATCCACGGTGGCCGGCACGTGGACTCAAGAGGTGGCCGTCGCCACAAAGTTGCACTATGAACTAATAATTGCGAGAGACTTCCCCGGCACTATGGCCGGATACGAAAGTTACCGATACCCGGTAGTGACCAGATGTGACCCTAGCAGAGTGGCCCGGCTCAGGGGGGAGACCAGAACCCTGGGAACCTGAGTCCGAAGGGCCAGCAGTAGGGGTGACCGCCACTTCGGTGGAAGAGGGGGAGACAACCCCACTAAGTGTGATGGTGGGAGACGTGGAGGACTTGCCGCCAGGTCCGGAGTTGGCAGACCTCAACGTCTCCGGAGATAACTTTGGTACAGCACAGCACCAGGACCCAACTCTATCTTGAGCCTGGGAAAATGTGGTAGTAGTTAAGGGTGAGCCGCAACAACTGGAGGCTGAGTCTATGTTCCCCCATTTTGTGGTTCAACAGAAGATGCTGTATCAGGTAAATCAACTTCGGGGTGAGCATATTGAACAGCTGGTGGTGCCCAAGGCGTATCGCAAGCTCGTGTTGGCCCACCAACATGTTCTTGGGGGACACCTGGGCCAGCAGAAAACGCAGGACCGGATTCTACAGCGGTTCTACTGGCCCAGTGTGTTCAGAGAGGTGGAAGAGTATTGCAAGTCTTGCCCAACTTGCCAGATAACCAGCCCCCAGCTGCATTTCCGCAGTCCCCTGGTCCCTCTCCCGATTATTGAGGTTCCATTCGAGCGGATCGCTATGGATCTTATAGGCCCAGTACCGAAGTCCGCTAGACGGCACCAACACATCTTAGTCGTCCTCGACTACATCACTCGGTACCCGTAGGCGGTGCCGCAGCATCATACATCAGCCAAACTCATAGCTAAGGAGTTAATGGAGATGTTTTCTCGAGTGGGTCTGCCTAAGGAGGTTCTGACTGACCAAGGGACCCCATTTATGTCCAAGGTCATGAGGGGACTCTGTAAAACAGAAAACAGCTACAGACGCCTGTGTATCAACCACAAACGGATGGCCTGGTAGAGAGGTTTAATCAAACACTAGAAAATATGTTAAAAAGAGCGGTGTCTAAGGATGGGAGGGACTATAATAGGCAGGCTCTGGTCCGGAACTTTAACCCGGGTGATCGGGTGTTGGTTCTGGTACCGACCGTATACAGTAAGTTCCTAGCTAGGTGGCAGGGGCCCTACGAGGTACTTGAAAAAATTGGAGAGGTAGATTACAAGGTACACCAGCCAGGGAAGCGGAAGTCAGAGCAGGTGTACCATGTGAATCTGCTCAAACCGTGGAAAGATAGGGAAACCTGTACAGAAGACAGCCCATGACCAGAGTTCCTAGGGGAAGCGGTTTCGGCCCCTCTGTCTGAAGCAAGGGAAGCGGCTGCCACAGTGAAAATTGCTGATAGCCTCTCCTCTAAACAGGCTCAGGAAGCCAGGGAGTTCATTAGTCGGAACACGGATGTGTTCTCGGACCTCCCTGGATGCATGTCCATAATCCGGCATGACATTGTCACTGAGCCTCAGTCAAAAGTCCGGTTAAAACCATACCGGCTACCCGAGGATCGGCGACATGCCATCGCGGAGGAAGTGCAGCTAATGCTCCAGCTAGGTGTCAGAGGAATCAAAAAGTGAATGGGCCAGTCCGATAGTCTTAATACCCAAGCCGGACGGGACATTGTGGTTCTGTAACGATTTCCGCAAACTGAATGAGGTGTCCAAGTTTGACGCCTATCCCATGCCCCGAGTAGATGAGCTTATTGAGAAGTTAGGCCATTTATGTGTTGGACCTCACCAAAGGGTACTGGCAGGTACCCTTGACGGAGGCTGCCAAGATAAAAACGGCTTTCATCACGCCAGAGGGGCAGTATCAGTACAAGGTATTACCCCTTGGTCTACATGGCGCTCCCACCACGTTTCAAAGGCTAATGGACATTGTACTCTGTCCACATCATCGGTACGCTTCGGCGTACCTGGACAATATCGTTGTTCATAGCACCGACTAGGAAAGTCACCTACCTAAAGTACAGGCTGTCGTTGACTCCCTTTGGAAGGCTGGCTTAACTGCTAACCCCAAAAAGTGCACGATAGGGTTAGAAGAGACCAAGTACCTTGGGTATGTAATTGGGCGCGGAATAATAAAAACTCAGGTGAATAAAATTGAGGCAATTAGAAATTGGACCCGACCTGTCACAACTCAGCAAGTAAAGTCGTTCCTGGGTATGGTGGGGTACTATATGAGGTTTGTCCCCAATTTTGCTACAGTCGCCGCACCAATGACAGGCCTTTTGAAGGGACGCAAGTCAGTGACGGTCCAGTGAAATGAGCAGGCGGAAAAGGCTGTCTCTACTTTGAAGTCGGCCCTATGTGGGTCCCCGGTATTGGTGTCGCCCGACTTCAAGAGGGAGTTTGTGGTACAGACCGATGCCTCTGAAGTAGGCCTCGGAGCTGTACTCTCTCAGGACATCAATGGGGAGGAACATCCCGTTGTTTTCCTGAGCCAAAAGCTTACCCCAGCCGAGACTAGGTACAGTATAGTGGAGAGAGAGTGCCTGGCCATCAAGTGGGCACTCGAGTCTCTCCACTATTATCTGTTGGGGAGAAAGATCCATCTGGTGACCGACCACTCCCCTCTCAAGTGGATGAGCCAAGCCAAAGAGAGGAATGCCGGGTCACCAGGTGGTTCTTGTCTTTACAAAACTTTAAGTTTTCTGTGGAACATAGGGCAGGCAGGTACAGCGAAACGCAGATGCCCTGTCCCGTGTACACTGTCTGGAAAGTGTTTACCCCCTCAGGGTTGAACAAAGGGGGGAGGTATGTAGTTTGGCGCAAGGGTCAGTCATTGACGGAAGGTATCTGTCACCGAGATTCCTGGCCTCGGTGAGGTAAGAGCCGGTAATTTGAAGTATCAGCGGCAGTTAGTGCTGACTGACACTATTTGTTATTTAGGCTCTTACTAGGAGCAGCCAAAGTGCAGGGTGGGTGGCTTCTCCCCACGCTCCAGGCTGGGTTTTGGCTGGGATATAAAAACCCAGCCAGTAGTCTCAGCTGTGTGGATTTTACCTCCATCTGACAGTGAAGCTGTGGAGCCTCTGTGCTGAAGGCTGAAGACTGCAAACAGGCGTGCAGGGCGCCTGGAAGAGGCTAGTGAACTTTTCTGTGGCTGAACATTCAGCCGGGTGTGAACTGACACCTAGGATTCCAGGTGAACACTGTTATTTTGCTGTGTGTGAACAAGCAACAAGACTTATGTTTTTGTTGAGTGTGAATAAAACACTGAAGTTTGATTTACATCCTGGTTCTTTGCCTCTATACTCCCTCCACTAACATGTCTACCAGAGGAAATCCCCACAGCACATAAAAGAACATCGAAAGTTGATAGAGAAGATATCCAATTGGAACGTGGATGTGCGATCAGGCAGAAGTTATCTAGAATCAGCAAAGCGGCAGCAGGGCCTCTCCTGTCTAACGTTTCCTAATCCAAAATACCGCAGTGACATTCACTGTAATTTTTTTATTAATCAGTCCAATAACAGGGCATCTTAAGAGTCCTGTATTGTTATTTATCGTCACTACCTCCCCGAGTCGGGAGTGGGTAATTGCCGTGCGCCCCCTCCTTTAGGGTCCATTCACACGTCCGCAATTTCGTTCTGCATTTTGCGGAACAGAATTGCGGACCCTTCATTTCTATAGGGCAGCACAATGTGCTGCCCGGATCCGGAATTCGCGGATCCGCACTTCCGGGTCCGCAATTCCGATCCCGAAAAAAATAGAACATGTCCTATTCTTGTCCGCAATTGCAAACAAGAATAGGCATTTTCTATTAAGTGCCTGCGATGTGCGGTCCGCAAAATGCGGAAAGCACATCGCCGATGTCCGTTTTTTGCGGATCCAGCAATCTGTGGATCCGCAAAACACACACGGACGTGTGAATGGACCCTAACTTGGATGCTTCTGCTTCAATAACTTGTCCCACATTTCCGCTCAAACACATTTCAGCCATTGACCTCCCTTGGATGTGGTATCCCTTTCTCAGACTCCCTCTCCGGCATGGCACCCTGATTCCCCGTTACCCGTGATCACCATGGTAGGCGCATAAAAGAACATCGAAAGTTGACAGGGAAGATATCCAATTGGATCTTGGACGTCACGGGGACGTCCGACATGGTGGAGCAGTATGTGTGCACACGCCTACATGTACTGACTGATTGGTCTGCCCCTTTCAACTTCTGGCTCTCCAAATTGGGCACATGGCCTGAGCTTGCCCTTTACATCTTGGAGGTGCTGGCCTGCCCTGCAGCCAGTGTATTGTCTGAATATTTGTTTAGCACGGCAGGAGGGGGTTATCACAGACAAGCACAGCCGCCTGTCCATAGCCAATGTGGAGAAGCTCACGTTCATTAAAATGAACCAGGCAGGGATCCCACAGGACTTGTCCGTAACTTGTGCAGAATAGACATGTATACCGGCCTCACACAGCCATTGTTGTACTCCAGCGCACTTTCTCTTTGTTTTATTTTTTATATTTCCCAATGTTTTGGGGTATACCCAAATTTAAACAAAAAATAAAAAATTTTATAAAATAAAAAACAAAAACAAAAAACAGTGTTGGCTACCTCCTCCTCCTCCACCGCCGCTTCCACCTACACAGCCATATCCACCGCCTCATCAACCTCCTACTCCATATGGACCTCCTCCTCCTAGATCAAGATTATTATTTTTTATTTTTATGTAATTTGAAGTCATTTCCCTATCCACATTTGTTTGCAGAGCATTTGCCATGCTCTTAACCACATTTTTCTGCCTTTTTCAGCCCTCTAGCCCATTCCATGTCTTTTTTAGAGCCATTTTAGTGCTCCAAAGTTTGGGTCCCCATTGACTTCAATGGGGTTCGGGTTCGGGGTCAAGTTCGGGTCCCGAACTCTAACTTTTTTATGAAGTTCGGCCGCACCCGTTCAACCCGAACATCCAGGTGTCCGCTGAACTCTAGTGATAACCCGTGCATGCGGACAAACTGAGCATCAATCAGGTTCACCCCGGCCCCGCTGTCGACAAATACCTCGATTCCCACAATTTTTTACTTTAGCGCCACCTTGGCAGTTAGGAGAAATCGGGTACTACCAGCAAAGGACAAATGCACATTCTCTGACTCCCCACTCATACTTCCGATAATCAGATGGGATTTAGATGCCCCCTTTTGTTTCTCTTTTTGCCGCTGAATGCTTGGACATATATTGACAAAATGTCCCCTTTGACCGCAGAAAAAACATACTCCCTGCTTGCGACTCCTACTTTTGCAAGCAGATCCCGGAGTCGCTCCCCCTAATTGCATGGGTTCATCAGGAGTCTCTTCACCCAAAGAATCAAAGGAATACGGTACGTTATGTAATAGAACGTCCTGAGAGAGTGGGCCCTTAGATCTCTCTCTCAGGCGTCTATCAATACGTACAGCCAAAGACATAGCGACTTCCAAAGACTCAGGATTCTCATGAAAGATCAAAGCGTCCTTCAGCCTCTCAGACAATCCCTGACAAAACTGGCTCATGAGAGCTGGATCGTTCCACTCAGTATCCGTAGCCCACATCCTAAATTCGGAACAGGCCGCATAATATATGAAACCTAAAGCTCGGAAAAATGCATCTACTGATAGGAGTGACTGTGATCCGGCCGGTCGGCAGAGAAAAAGCTCAAGACTGGGCGTCCTATTTTAGGCATCAAAATAATCATACCACTCTCTGGCTCTCGTCCCCAGATGAGTGTGGACGAAACTTAAAGTACCATTTGCATACTTCCCCGAACCGAATAAAATTATCACTCCTCCCTGAGAATCTATCCGGCAGAGCAACTTTAGGTTCAGGACAGGTCAGGTAACCACTACTAGGATCAGCCAACAGTGGTCTCTGCATCTGTGAGACGGTCGAGCGGCGGACATCCACCTCAAGAGACAGGCCCTGTAGCTGTCCGGTCAGTGCAGCGATAACATCCATGGCTAAACTGATACAGACAATAAAATGATGGTTATTTGGTGGTTTATATTGTCACGATCAGTGTGGGGGAAAAACACACTAAACACAGGAGGGAAGGGGAACAGTAACAGGGCCTGGAAACTAGGGAAGGAACAGGTCACCTCCTAAACAACCCTAATCTGGGTTTGTAACTATCAATATGAATAGACCTTGAAGGTAGGAATATTCATATGCTGTATACCTAGGCCCTTATATCCCTATAAGGCCCTGGAAAGCGGTTAGGACCAGAGACAACCCATTCCTCCCCAGTTGGACGAATGGAAGTCTCTGTCTCAGGCCCAGATACAAACAACCGGGAATATAACAAACACAAAACAATAAGAAAAGACAAGACTTATCTGAAAGTACAAAACTGGCAACTCCAGAAGCACCACAGAGTACAACCGACCAGCTAGTTATAAGGCAGGAAGAAAATCTATAAACCGCACCTCCAAGAGTGAGAAGCGGCTACTTATGGGAAAGGCAAATCACCAACAAGCAACACCTGAAGCAAGGGGTGTGGCATTCACCAAAACACAGTCACAATAAGATCCACAGTGAACTTGCCAATTTAACCCACGAGTTGCCAGTCTCTCCGATCTCCTGGTACCTGCCACGGGAAAGTCCGTGACAACACAGTGTCGTGCCAAGATACATCTGACCACAGACACGTGGTCTAGTAAACACTGGGTGAACCTTCTGACGGCCATCAAGCATGTAACCCTTGGCACCCGTGTGGATTTGGTGTTACCACCACGGATTGCATGCAGGCCGGCCTCTTCTTCTCCTCGTCCTACTCCATCGTCCGTCTCTTCCTCGGCTGACTTCTCCTTTTCCACTGCTACCGCCTCTTCCGCTGCATCCCCAAGCTCCCCAGAACCTATTTGACGTGCCAGGTGAGACGTTGCCATGCTGTGCTGCGGCTGGTGTGCCTGGAAGCCAAGAGCCACACCGGTCCTGCACTCCTTTCAGCTCTGCAGTCACAGGCTGATCAGTGGCTCACCCTGCTCAATTTGACAGTTGGTAAAGTGGTGTGCGACAATGGTGCCAATCTGCTTAGCGCGTTGAAACAGGACAAAATGACACACCTGCCGTGCATGGCACACGTCCTGAACTTAGCCGTGCAGCGATTCGTTGCCAAATATCCCAGGGTCCAGGACATCTTGCGGCAGGTCAGGAAAATCTCTGGCCAGTTTTGAAGCTCTCACACTGCCATGGCTCGCCTTGCTGACGTTCAGCGGTGACACCACTTGCCTGTCAGACATATGATTTGTGACTGCTTGATGTGCTGGAACTCCACCTTGTATATGCTTGATATGCTGCTCCAGCAGAAACGTGCCATTAACGACTACCTGTACGAACGCTGTAGCAGGAAAGGTTCTGGGGAGCTTGTTTTTTTTTCACCGCGCCAGTGGCTGCTCATGCGCAACGCATGCAGACTTCTGCAGCCAATTGATGAGATCTACAAACTGGTCAGTCGCAGCCTGGGAGCCATCAGTAACATCGTACCTTACACCTTCTTTCTGGAGCGTGCATTGCGTTGCGTCATTGATCAAGCCGTCGAGGAGCAGGAGCTGGAAGATTAGGAAGTCGCAATGCTGAATGAATTCCTGGGGGGGGGGTAATCCATCTGAGACAAGTCAGCAGGAGTCTGAAGAGGAGTCAGAGCTAGTGATGTCCGGTTCATGAACGAATCGTTCATTTGAATCGATTCAGTTCAGTGAACCGGAGGAGTCGATTCACTTGAATGATCCGATCCGTGTGAAACGGCTCTCAGTCCCAGCACATAGACAATGAATGCAGACGCTCACCTCACGCTGGCAGCAGGAGCCTGAGGGAGGGACTGGGAGGAGTCAGTAATATGATCTTAGAGTGGAAGCTGCTTCTGCCAGCCCCACCCCTCCCCGCCCACCAACCAATCACCGACCAGAGCTGAGGGGGCGAGGCAAGCACAGCACAGTAGCAGCTCTGACTCGAGTCCTCGGAGTAGTGCAGGGTCAGGGAGTCTAAATGAATGGAATGAGTCAAAAGAATCTAAAGATCCAATTCAGTTAGTGACTCATTCGATTCATTGAGTTAAAAGAGCCGTGAGTCGTCAGCCTGTAGAACAGGTTACACTGAGGCTGTCGGCTCTTCTTGCAGCAGTGATAAGATTAAGGGACAGGAGCAGAGAGATAAGAGAAGTGACAGATGACACAGACTTTAGATTACAGGTTGAATTAAATTAACCCTTTAGAATCAAATTGGCTTCTCAGGAGATATATATGTTAAAGGCATCTCATTCAGTAGTTATATAGCTGTTCTACAGGCTGACGACTCACGGCTCTTTTAACTCAATGAATCAAATGAGTCACTAACTGAATCGGATCTTTAGATTCTTTTGACTCATTCGATTCATTTAGACTCCCTGACCCTGTACTACTCATCAGAGGAGTCGAATCAGAGCTGCTACTGTGCTGTGCTTGCCTTGCCCCCTCAGCTCTGGTCGGTGATTGGTTGGTGGGCGGGGAGGGGAGGGGCTGGCACTTGCGAGTCAGCTCTCAGCAGTCTGACTCACCAAGTGAACCGAAGATCCGATTCATGAATCGGTTCATTTGAATGAGCTGATTCAAATGAACCGATTCACCTAAAAGATCCGAACTTCCCATCACTAGTCAGAGCTGGATGGTGGCTGGGAGGAGGAGGAGGAGCAAGAAGAGCAGGCTTTAAACTTTTCAGGGATCCCTGCTGTTGTCCGTGGCTGGGGGGAGGAGACCGAGGACAACATTCTCCTAGGCAATGAGCAGGGGCCAGGGCACTCCAACGCATCCAATTTAGTGCAAATGGGGCCCTTCATGCTCCAGTGTTTGAAGAGGGACCCCCATATAAAAAGCATAACGGTCAAGGACCTGTACTGGGTGGCAACGTACTTAGACCCCCCAGTACAAACACAAAATGGCAGACATGTTACCAGCATCACAGAGGGATGTTAGAATGCAGCATTTCCAGGCTTTGCTGCGAGAGAGGCTGCATTCTGCTGTTGCAGTCACTGGCAGAGGAATTTCCACCCACAGCGAAACAGGTGCGGGTACCAATCCTACCGCGCCTGCAAAAAGAGGGATGTTTGAAGATGTGTGGGTCACTTCAGATATGAGATCATTCTAGCAGTCAACCCATCGACAGCCGCCCTCCGGATCCAGCCCCAGGAAAAGCGTAGACCGACAGTTGTCCGACTACATCGGGTTAATGGCCGATGTGGACGCTCTGAGAAGCGAGGAACCCTTTGACTACTGGGTGTGCAGGCTTGACGTGTGGCCAGAACTGGCACAATTTGCCATGGAACTCTTGGCTTGCCCCTCGTCAAGTGTCCTGTCCGAAAGGACGTTCAGCGCAGCATGGGGGATTGTGACAGATAAGTGCACTCGCCTAGCTCACGACAGTGTGGAGTACCTCACATTTCAAAAAATGAATGAGGCATGGATCTTGGAGGAATTCAACACCTGTGATGACCACGTGTAATTGAATTTCACCTATTATCATTTGGGGTTTATTCAAGAGCGGGGATTTCATTAGCCATGTTTTTAATCCAATTTTATATTTTTAATTATTTTAAACATATGTATTTGTACTGTCCTACATACATTTTTTTTATCCTGTGACCGCCTAATGTACCTCCAGCCACAGAATTCAAAGTTCTTTGCTGTCAGGTGAATGCCTATTGGCTAATTTTTGGGGCCTGTACTGGCCGACAGTTAAATTTTTATCCTGTGATCACCTAATGTACCTCCAGCCACAGAATCCTACAAAGTTCTTGGCTGTCAGGTGAATGACTATTGCCTAATTTTTGGGGCCTGTACTGGCCGACAGTTAAATTTTTTATCTCTAACCACATAATCACACCCCTGTTTCACTCCTCTGCCTCTCATTATGGTGGCGTATGAACCGCATTCACCATAAGGACCTTCTAATGTCACAAGTTCATGTGACTGTGCCCCCTACCCTGTACTGTGCCCCTCACTCTGTACTGTGTCCCCTTATACCCTGCATTGTGCCCTCTTACCACACCCTGTGCAGTGACCCTAGTCATTCCCTGTACTGTGCCCTCTAATACCCTTATACCCGTCACGGTATGGCGGTGTTATCTGGTCACTGTACAGAGGTGTTATCCAGTCAATGTATGTGTCACCGCCAGCTCTCTGAGAAGCTCTGGCAGACGTTCTTCTGTACCTCTTGCATGATGTTCTTTGTTTTGGTTTCACTTTGTCATCTCTTTTCCTTCTCCCAGCTGTCATCTATTTACACTGATTGCCTCCCTTTTTATTTCCTCCCATACTGCTTCACTTTGTGGTTTATACTACTTCCTGGATTGTGTTCACTGCTAGAGGTTGCAACTGCTGGTTCCTCAGATAAGTCTTTTCCTTTATTTGTGTTTCCGTGCTGGCTTGATTCTAGGTGACCCTGACTCCCTCCGTATTGTGTGCAGGGAGCCGGTGGTCATGTCCCCTCACTGTTATAGGGTTTTCAGGTGTCACACAGTCTAGTTACGAGGGCATGCAGTTATCTATCATAAAGATCTTTGCATGGGCATAGCAGTCAGGGTGAGCTCTTAGGGTTTTATAGGGGTCACCCATATGTTCCTTAGTTTGGGATACGTCAGTCGGATGTTTATTTATAACTTCCAGTTTTCTGCAACACCATCCGTGACATTATAAACCGCCATAACCGTCTTAAGCATGGATCCGGTTTCAGCCTTGATTGATCGCATGCAGGGTCTTTCACTGGAGGTAGCAGATCTCCGTAAAACTGTGTCTCAGTTTCAGGTGACCGGTTCTGCTGGCGTTCATGGAGTTTGTTACGAACCTAAGATCTCGCTTCCGGATACGTTCTCCGGGGGTAGTGAGAATTTTGTTTGTTTTAGAGAGGCTTGCAAACTCCATTTTCGCCTACTTCCCCATTCTTCTGGTGATGAGGAGCAGGGGGTAGGGATCATCATCTCGCTGCTCAGGGATAACGCTCAGTCTTGGGCCTTTTCGGTGCCGGTGGGGTCACGGCCCCTCCGATCGGTGGATGACTTTTTTTGTAGCCCTGGGGCAGATATATGATGACCCGGATCGTATTGCTCTGGCTGAATCTAAACTGCGTCTTTTATGCCAAGGTAAACAGTCCGCAGAGATATATTGTTCAGAATTTCGGAGATGGGCAGCTGATACTGGTTGGAATGATGCTGCACTCCGAAGTCAATTTTGCCATGGTCTTTCGGAGGAATTGAAAGATGCATTTGCCTTTCATGAGAGACCTGCCTCGTTGGAGTCTGCCATTTCTCGAGCTGTTCGTATTAACAGGCGTCTTAGAGAAAGAGGAGAGATCACTCCTTCCTGTCATTTTCAGTCCAAGGACAGTTGGGCGGTCTCATTCAGTGCACAGGGGCCTCAGTCTCTCTCAATCCCCTCTGAGGAGGAGGCCATGCAGCTGGGTTTGCTTGCCTCTGATAGTAGAGGATTCAGCTCTCAGAGGAGGGTTTGTTTCTGTTGTGATGGTATAAATCATTTGGCAAATGTTTGCCCCTCTAGGAGATTCAGGGAGTTTTCTGAGGGTAATAAAGAAACAAAAAGAAAAAAACCCTCTAAAAACTTTCCATCTGTTACTACTGGCAAGGTTGATGCGGAAATTGAAGGTTTGCCGTTTGCTTGTAGTTCCCGTTTTGCCCTACCTGCCAGGGTGGCGCTAGATAGCAAGAACATTGTTTGTGAGATTTTTATAGATAGTGGAGCAGCTGTCAATCTCATTGATAATCAATTTGCTATAACACATGGTTTCCAGGTATGCACTTTGGGAAAGGATATACCTGTTTTTGCTATCGATTCAGCTCCACTTTCTCAAAAACCGTTAAAGGGCATAGTTCACAATATCCGTTTGATTGTGGGTGATGCTCATGTTGAGCATATGTCATGTTTCGTCCTAAGGAGATTACCTACTCCTCTAGTGTTGGGGCTACCCTGGCTCACTAAACATAACCCCACCATTGATTGGCAAGCGAGGCAAATAAATGGTTGGAGTGACTTTTGCAGAGAGAATTGCCTCACGGCATCTCTTTCAGAGCTTTCTACCAAGACTGTACCATCTTTTCTCTCAGAATTTTCGGATGTGTTTTCAGAGAGTGGTGTCCAGGAGCTGCCCCCTCAGCGGGAATACGATTGCCCTATTAATCTCATCCCAGGCGCCAAGCTGACAAAATCACGTTTATATAATCTCTCCCAACCTAAAAGAGTCGCTATGCGTACTTATATCTCTGAGAGCCTGAGAAAGGGACACATCCGACCCTCGAAGTCACCTGTTGCCGCTGTTTTTTTTTTGTTGTTAAGAAAAAAGATGGTTCTTTAAGACCATGTCTGGATTTCAGGGAGCTGAACTGTATCACAATTCGTGACCCTTATCCACTTCCTCTGATCCCGAACCTGTTTAACCAGATAGTTGGGGCTAAAGTTTTTTCTAAGTTGGATTTAAGAGGGGCATACAACCTAGTCAGGGTCAGGGAAGGGGATAAATGGAAGACGGCCTTCAATACCCCTGAGGGCCATTTCGAGAATTTGGTTATGCCCTTTGGTTTGATGAATGCTCCAGCCGTCTTCCAACATTTTGTGAACAGCATTTTTTATCATTTAATGGGGAAATTTGTACTGGTGTATCTAGATAACATTTTGATTTTTTCTCCTGATTTCAAAACTCATAGGGACCACCTACGTCAGGTCTTGCTCATTCTGCGGAAGAATAAATTGTACGCTAAACTGGAAAAATGTGTGTTTGCGGTTCCAGAAATTCAATTCCTGGGTTTTCTTCTCTCCGCTTCTGGTTTTCGGATGGACCCTGAGATGGTCCGCGCTGTGCTTGATTGGAAGCTTCCTGAGAATCAGAAGGCGCTGATGCGGTTTTTGGGTTTTGCCAATTATTACAGGAAGTTAATTTTGAATTATTCCTTTGTTGTTAAGCCACTCACTGATATGACTAAAAAGGGGGTAGATTTTTCCTCCTGGTCGGTAGAGGCGCTTAAGGCCTTTTCTAGTATCAAAGAGAGTTTTGCTTTTGCTCCCATCTTGGTACAACCTGATGTCTCTCTGACTTTCATTGTTGAGGTGGACGCTTGTGAGGTGGGTGTGGGTGCGGTCTTGTCTCAGGGTCCCTCTCCTGCCAAATGGTGACCGTGTGCCTTTTTCTCAAGGAAACTCTCCTCCGCAGAGAGAAATTACGATGTGGGAGATAGGGAGTTGTTGGCCATCAAATTAGCTTTTGAGGAATGGCGCCATTGGCTAGAGGGAGCCAGACACCCTATTACTGTGTTTACCGACCATAAGAATCTGGCCTACTTGGAATCAGCCAAGCGTCTGAACAATTCAAGGACTGCCATTAATCCTGGTAAGAACCAGATGTCCTGGGCTGTTTCCCGTCAGTTCTGGTGGCCATCTCTCCGGACTGATGTTGCCGCATATGTGGCTGCGTGTTCTGTCTGTGCGCAGAACAAATATTCCCGCCACCTACCCTTGGGTCTACTGCATCCCATTCCCAATGGGGAGCATCCCTGGTCTAACCTGGCCATGGACTTTATTGTGGAGCTTCCTGCATTCCGAGGTTACACTGTTATCCTCATGGTTATCGATCGGTACTCTAAGATGTGCCACTGTGTTCTGTTAAGAAGCTGCCTACCGCTCAGGAGCTGGCCTCGGTGTTTGCCAGGGAAGTCTTCCGCTGACATGGGTTGCCTAAGGAGATTGTCTCAGACCGCGGGAGCCAGTTTGTCTCTAGGTTCTGTCGTGCCTTTTGTTCTCAGGTGGGTGTTCACCTTTCCTTCTCCTCAGCCTACCATCCGCAGTCTAATGGTGCCGCTGAGCGTTCCAACTAAGCCCTGGAGCAATTTCTCCGCTGCTATATCTCTGACAATCATGACAATTGGGTTTATTTGCTGCCCTGGGCGGAGTTTGCCAGGAACTCTGCCATCAACTCATCCTCCTGAATGTCTTAGTTTATGGCGAATTTTGGTTTCCAGCTCTCTGTGTTGCCTGAGTCGTTCTTGCCACAGGACATTCCGGCTGTGAAGGATCATCTTTGTGCCCTCCGTTCCTCTTGGGTGCGGATTCAAGAGTCGTTACGGATATCTGCTCAGCGTCAGAAGCTCCAGGCTGACCGGAGGCGTTTGCCTGCTCCTTCGTACCGAGTTGGGGAGAGGGTGTGGTTATCGACTCGTAATCTCAACCTCAAGGTGCCTGCTCCGAAACTGGCCCCCCATTTTGTTGGATCTTTTCGCATCCTCCGTAAGGTGAACCCGGTTGCCTATGCCCTTGACCTTCCTCCTGGCATGCGTATCTCCAACGTCTTCCACGTGTCGCTTTTGAAGCCACTGGTTTGCAATCACTATACCACCTCACTTCCTCGCTCTCATCCATTCCTGTGGGCAATCATGAGATTAGCAGCATCCTGGATTCTCGTCTGCTCCGAGGTCGAGTCCAATTTCTGGTTCACTGGAGAGGTTATGGTCCTGAGAAGCACTCCTGGGTTTCCTCCGCTGATGTTCGGGCCCCCCCCCCCATCCTTCTCTGTGCTTTCTATGCTTGCTTTCAGCAGGAACCGTTTTTTGCTCCGAGGTGCCATTGAGGGTATTGTCAAGGTCTTACCTTATCCTCATGGTGGCGCCATTTTGGACATGTGCAGACTGCAGTCTCTTATAACCTGCTGCCTGTGCGTCGCACAGTGATGATGTGACAACACCTGACTATATCAGTCTGCTCAGGCTTCACGTTCATTGCCCTTTCGTTTGTTCTCCAAGGTGCATCTCTGGCAGTCTGAGCTCCTTGTGTGTTCATGTGTATGATCCGGCCTGGCTGACGTTTCCTTTGGCTCTCGACCCAGCATCGGCAGATGTACCCGCTTTGAAGCTGACCCCGGCTTGGACGACTACCCGCTTTGGACCTGACCCCGGCTTGGACAACTACCTGCTTTGGACCTGATTCCGTCTTGGACGACTACCTGCATTGGACTTGACCGGCTTCTTCCTAACCTCGTTGTCCCTGATGAATGTTTATTTATGTTCCTTTAAATAAACAACTTTATTTTACCTGCGTTTTCATGTGGTCTGGTTTCCTGGCTCCCGTGACAATACCAGGCACAGCCTTATAGAAAAAATGAAGCTGATCTTATAGGAGACTCTGGGAATCAAGAGCCACTAATCACTATTTGTATCTTAAGGACAGGCCATCAATGTTTTTCCCATAAAAACTCCATAAAGGTGTATTCAGGTTTTAATGTTTACATGTATTTATTTAGAGAATAGGATGTTGAACAATTAATTATTATTTAAATACATCTAGGTAAAATTCTGCTTGCAAACCTTTATTTTTTCCAGACAGTAGACTCTCCCTAAAGAAAAAAATATGTTATAGTCCATTTTAGTCCTGTAAAATACATCAATAGGAGAGCTGGATAGGACCTAAACATGGTGTCTGTCATGTGAACTGTCATGTGACCCACACAAGTATGTGAACTGGCTTTCAGTTAACTGCCCATCCAGGTATATCACAGGTGAATAGTAGTGTACTGAGGAGCAGGACATATACAGTATACATGCAGCTACCAGGCTGCAGGGGCATGTGTGTGAATGTATGGCCAAGTGGGAGTAGTAGTAGTATTAACAGTTCTACTTCTGGCGTGCAATGATGGCAAGGGTGCATCTTTTCTACCAATCGGGGCACACTCAGTTCTGGGGTTCTCCTTCCTGAGTACGGTTGAGATGCCCTTGGTGGTGAAGGTTCTGAGGTGCAAGGCAGGGTCCTGGTTTAGGGCGATGCAAACACTTTTTAGTGTAGTAGTAGTGCAGAAAGTAATGATGAGGCCAGGATAGCTGCAACAACTTCACAGTATTTTACTGCAGTAGTCAATGGATAAGTCACCCAGGAATGGTGTTCATCAAATGCAGTTTCCACAGCTGGTATATTAAATTCCCAATTGTATTCCATGTGGGCTGGTTACCATACAGTACATTGTGGATCTATATCTAGAGTCATGTTTTGGTGTAGCAGTGCACATTTGCCTCTGCTGTTTGCGCACTGGTCGTGAATTACTTGTCAGCATGAACTGTTCTATTGTGACGTGTGTCTCCAGTCTGGTTCCATAGAGGTTAACTCCCCAGTTTGTGTCAGAATCTGCACCTGTTATACAATGTGCTTGTTAATGCTGCTATTTAGTTCCTGAGTTCTGTCTGTTTCGGAGAAGTTCTGGCCAGACCCTGCCTGTGAACAGTCTCAAGCCTCTTTCTAAAGCCTAGCTTTTTATCTGTCTGCTCCTGCCTAGCTTGTCTGGGTTCCAGAAGTCATTTCCATATCTGCTTGCTATATCTGTTATGTTCAGGTTCTAGAATGTACTGGCATGTGTGCACTAGACCCTGCAGTTGATACTGTTTGGACTGGGTTTCTGAAGTCTTGATCCAAGTCTGAACAAGTTTCAAGTCTATATTTCCGTCTGTCTGGGTTCCTAAAGTCTTGATCCAAGTCTGAACAAGTCCATGCCTCTGTTTGTCCTGCCCTGTAGGTCAGCTGCCTTCGTTTTGGATTCCACCCTTGCAGTGTTTTCCAGTTTTAGGCACAGTGGTTCCACAAAATCTTTAAGAAACAAGTTTACCAGGAGGCTAACAAGTTGGTCAGGTTGTTGTCATGATTAACTGCTAATTCAAAAGTTTACTCCTTAGGCCTCTTTCACATGGGCGTTGCGGGAAAATGTGCGGGTGCGTTGCGGGAACACCCGCGATTTTTCCGCGCGAGTGCAAAACATTGTAATGCGTTTTTCACTCGCGTGAGAAAAACCACGCATGTTTGGTACCCAAACCCGAACTTCTTCACAGAAGTTCGGGCTTGGGTTAGGTGTTGTGTAGATGTTATTATTTTCCCTTATAACATGGTTATAAGGGAAAATAATAGCATTCTGAATACAGAATGCTTAGTAGGTGATCAATTGAGGGTTAAAAAAATAAATAAAAAATTAACTCACCTTCTCCTCTTGTTCGCGTAGTTCCCGGTCTCTTCTTTACTTCTTTAATGATGAGCTGTGGGCTAAAGGACCTTTGGTGACGTCAGATCACATGCTCCAATCACATGGTCCATCACCGTGGTGATGGACCATGTGATTGGAGCATGTGATCTGACGTCACCACAGGTCCTAGCCGGTAGTTCATCATTAAAGAACTAAAGAAGAGACCGGGAACTACGCGAACAAGAGGAGAAGGTGAGTTAATTTTTTTATTTTTTTTTAATACTCAATTGATCACCTACTAAGCATTCTGTATTCAGAATGCTATTATTTTCCCTTATAACCATGTTATAAGGGAAAATAATACAGTGAATAAACTGTCACCTAGCAACCATGCGTGAAAATCGCACCGCATCCGCACTTGCTTGCGGATGCTTGCGATTTTCACGCAACCCCATTCACTTCTATGGGGCCTGCGTTGCGTGAAAAACGCAGAATATAGAGCATGCTGCGATTTTCACGCAACGCACAAGTGATACGTGAAAATCACCGCTCATGTGAACAGCCCCATAGAAATGAATGGGTCGGTATTCAGTGCGGGTGCAATGCATTCACCTCACGCATCGCATCCTTGCCCGTGTGAAAGGGGCCTTAATCTTGTATGGGGTTAACTTGCCTGAAAAGAAAGCACAAAAAAATCTCTTTATTGATAATATTCATTCAAACAGAGCAAAAAATTTGCTTGGCCACAAATATTGTCCATTCAGGCAAGGCAGAGGATTACTGGGTATCAGGATTTCAGTGTGTATATGTTTATTATATCCCTGCCTCAGTGTTATTGAGCATATGACTCCTATAATGTCTGTGTCAACAGGTGTCTGTGTGTCTACATAATTGTAATTGCTGTTAAGGCGCTCGGATCACTTACTATTTTCATCTACTGTGGGTATAGTGCAGTCCCATATTCCTACAGTAAGTAGGATACTGTGGGATACAAACCAACTGATCTTGATGACATACATGCTTTCCTATAAACATTTCCACTCCTTTGTCTCTTGGATGGACAACGGGCCTTTCTTGATGGAGAAATGATGGAGGACAAAGTCCAGCAAGTTATTGGTTCTTCCCTGGTGGCAAAACATCAAGCCCAGATGGTCTAAGTAACAAATACTACAAGTCACTGACTTTGGAATTGACGCCCATACTAATTAGGTTATTCAATGCAAGATATATATCAAATAGAACATTAGATTATAAAATCCAGGACTATCTCATTACCTAAACCAGGCAAAGACCATTCCCTTCTTCATATTGCCCCATTTCACTACTGAAGAGTGATTACACATACTTTACCAAAATAATAGCTAACCGCTACAGACGATTTGCCCTAATTTAATACATCCCTCCCAAAGAGGTTTTACTAAATACAGAAACTACGTTAAGAACATCAGAACAACCATAGCAGCCATAGTTGCCGCTAGGGAGCTTGACTTCTCCCAAACCCTGTTATTGAGCCTTGACCCTGACAAGGCCTTTGATAGGGTCTTTTAACCATTCCTTGAGTCAACTCTGAGACACAGACAATTTGGCCCCATCTTTTGTGACTTTATTAATTTCCTACAAGTAGACTCCCAGAGTTGCCTAACCATTAACAGACACAACACCGCACTGCACATTTTGGATAGGAGACAGACAGGGATGCTCCCTTTCTCCTTACTTTTTAACCTCTCTCTTGATCCACTACACCATTATGTATGCCCAACTGACTTATTTACTACTCCCTACCCTTTACACCGTCATACATCCTTTTAAATTTTATATGATGTCCTGCTCATTATAAAACAACCTGAAAATATCCTCCTGTCTCTATTACAGGACTTTAAGACCCTTGGTAGTTTATCTGGGTGTATGATCAACTGGGATAAAACAGAAGCCCTACTTCTACAAGGTCAGGCCAAACCATGTTTGTCCTCCCAGTTCCCATTTCAATGTCAGTCTTTGTCACTATCTTTTTTAGGAATACAGATCATGAAATCACCATTATTTATAAAGGTTGCACATCACACCTTATCTTTTGCCCATGGAGGCCATGCTAACAAATTGAAAAAAATCTTTCACGCATAGGTAGAGCCCACCTCTATAAGATAGCGGAAATCCCACATATCCTGTATCTCTTTCACGCTTTACCTTTATACCTGCACCCCAAGGATGAAAAGAAAATCAATTTACTGTACCGTTTGTACAGTAGTGAAAGCTGCCATACCATATCCAACATAACAGTAAAGAATGCTTCCAGTTTACCACATATTTCCAAGAACGTATTCTACTTGGAGACCCTCCAGTGTCAATATAGTAGTCACTACTTAAAAACCACTGTGCCTGATGCTGAGGGAAGCACTGCACCACATGAGATTCCCCATGAGTCAGTCACGGCTGACAGCTCAGAGACTGAGATACAAGACTTAGCAGATGTGGGTTTTCGTTATTTTTTAGATTTGCTGCTTTCCTACTTCCACTTTCTCCTTATCTCATTACTAACCTCCTCGCAGCTTGGACCCATAATATTCTCGGGTCTTTGGCTATGTGTGCACAGACCATGCAATAGACTTTAAGAATACTGGACAGCAGACTATTCATGCCCTAATGTAATTTTTGGCTATACTCCTCTTGCTACCATGATATGCTACACAATGTATTTCTTAGCTAATTTTTTTTATACAGTTGCCCATTCTGTGATTATTATACTACATGTTGTTGCTTAATAAGAAATTGTTAATAAAAAACATTTCAAATAAAGATAGGTAGTTGAAGAAATCAATTTTGAGAATACTGTTAAAGTGAACATGGCAGGTCCCTTATGCAGCCTAGTCAGCATAGTGTAGTGACTAACATTCTGATTTAGGCAGCCTGTCACCTTTCATTGTCCACTGCGATTGGACAGCATCCCAGCGAGGGAGATGGAGACGCCCACTGAGGAGAGCTGAGGTCTCCTCCTCCCTGTACCGATGGTACTAATTTATATATTTGGTGCCAGAGAAAAAAACAGGGGCATTGTGGAGGGGTCTATCAGAAAAAAAAAGGTAAAGTCTCA
This sequence comes from Bufo bufo, assembly GCF_905171765.1. NCBI lineage: Eukaryota > Metazoa > Chordata > Amphibia > Anura > Bufonidae > Bufo > Bufo bufo. Next base: position 108,046,625 of record NC_053397.1, on the reverse strand, counting down.
CCAGTTAAGTGCCTCTGCGGGTACCAACACAGAATCCTATAGCAAAGACTGTGCTGCGCAGTGCACCTAGAGGGGCATATGACTCAGGTCCTAGCAGTAGCTGCCTGTCAATTAAAAAACACTGACCACTATTAATGAAGTCCTTCTGATCACAATGGCTACATAGCTCTGCTTTAACTGGTAGGCCAGGGTTGTGGGTCTAAATTGAGGGAGCTCTCAAATTCTGTAAAGTTATCATTCACAGTCTTTACATGCTCACAAAATATTCCTGCTTTCAGCTTCCTTGGGACTACAGTCTATTGCCTGATAGTGATGGACAAACATCGGCCGGGGCGGTTCGCGAACGTGAACGCGCGTTCGCAATGAAATGTTCGCGAACAGCAAGTTCGCGGCGGGCCCCATTCACTTTAATGGCAGGTGAACCTGAAAAAACTTCAGGTCATATTTGCAGCCAGCAAACACTTATTAGTAGTACACAAATAGTCCCACAACATGGACAGTGATATACCAGAGGGGGATCATTGGCAAAAATTCCCACAAAAAATATGTATTTTAATCAGGGGCCATTTTTATGCTTCTTAAAGGGAAACTCTCAAAAATGTGCCATGCTGGAGCCTAGAAAAATGCTATTTCCTATAAGTTTGATGTATACAAATGTGCAGCACTCCACGTTTTTGTATCCTGCAGAGTCCTTTAAAAAAATGCATACGCTAACGTAAATTATTTTTCTACCATGGAACTGTATGGTGAACGGACGCCACAGTACGGCATCAGTCTGAGGCATCTGTTAACGCATACATTTTTGGTATGCATTAAATGGATGGCAAAAATAGTATGTGAAACCAGCCCTAGTGTCAGCGTGGCGGAGAGGGAAGGCTGCCATGTACTGACAGAGTGGTACCTGGTCCTGGTGGTCAGGGATGAGGACTGTGTTTCCCAAGGATCATTTTCTACTGGGAAATACAGGGCACAGTATAATACACTAGAATCTATACACTCACCTAAAGAATTATTAGGAACACCATACTAATACGGTGTTGGACTCCCTTTTGCCTTCAGAACTGCCTTAATTCTACGTGGCATTAATTCAACAAGGTGCTGATAGCATTCTTTAGAAATGTTGGCCCATATTGAGAGGATAGCATCTTGCAGTTGATCGAGATTTGAGGGATGCACATCCAGGGCACGAAGCTCCCGTTGCACCACATCCCAAAGATGCTCTATTGGGTTGAGATCTGGTGACTGTGGGGGCCATTTCAGTACAGTGAACTCATTGTCATGTTCAAGAAACCAATTTGAAATTATTCGAGCTTTGTGACATGGTGCATTATCCTGCTGGAAGTAGCCATCAGAGGATGGGTACATGGTGGTCATGAAGGGATGGACATGGTTAGAAACAATGCTCAGGTAGCCCGTGGCATTTAAACAATGCTTAATTGGCACTAAGGGGCCTAAAGTGTGCCCAGAAAACATCCCCTTCACCATTACACCACCACCACCAGCCTGCACAGTGGTAACAAGGCATTATGGATACATGTTCTCATTCTGTTTACACCAAATTCGGACAGAAATCGAGACTCATCAGACCAGGCAACATTTTTCCAGTGTTCAACAGTCCAATTTTGGTGAGCTCGTGCAAATTGTAGCCTCTTTTTCCTATTTGTAGTGGAGATGAGTGGTACCCGGTGGGGTCTTCTGCTGTTTTAGCCCATCCGCCTCAAGGTTGTGCGTGTTGTGGCTTCACAAATGCTTTGCTGCATACCTCGGTTGCAATGAGTGGTTATTTCAGTCAACGTTGCTCTTCTATCAGCTTGAATCAGTCGGCCCATTCTCCTCTGACCTCTAGCATCCACAAGGCATTTTCGCCCACAGGACTGCCGCATACTGGATGTTTTTCCCTTTTCACACCATTCTTTGTAAACCCTAGAAATGGTTGTGCGTGAAAATCCCAGTAACTGAGCAGATTGTGAAATAATCAGACCGGCCCGTCTGGCACCAACAACCATGCCACGCTCAAAATTGCTTAAATCCCCTTTCTTTCCCATTCTGACATTCAGTTTGGATTTCAGGAGATTGTCTTGACCAGGACCACACCCCTAAATGCATTGAAGCAACTGCCATGTGATTGGTTGACTAGATAATTGCATTAATGAGAAATAGAACAGGTGTTCCTAATAATTCTTTAGGTGAGTGTATAATATAAAGATATTAGCCCTACCTCCAAATAATACTACAATTAAGTGGTCATTTATTATATAGAAATACGTCTATGTTAGTCGTATTTCTGACACAGATTGTGGCGCAAAGGTCCTTAGCACCGCAATCTGCATATTTTTCCCGCTCATGCCAGGTCTAAAAAAGGATGGCGTGGGCAGGGAAAGCGATACAGTTATGGCCATCCAGTTATTGGATACCACCGCCATACATTGACCGGATAACACCTCTGCACAGTGACCGGATAACACCGCCATACAGTGACCGGATAAAAGGGTATAAGAGGGCACAGTACAGGGAATGACTAGGGGCACTGCACAGGATGTGGTAAGAGGGCACAATGCAGGGTATAGGGTGGCACAGTACAGGGTGAGGGGCACAGTACGGGGTGAGGGGCACAGTACGGGGTGGGGGGCACAGTCACATAACTCTGTGACATTAGAAGGTCCTTATGGTGAATGCGGTTCATACGCCACCATAATGAAAGGCAGAGGAGTGAGACAGGGGTGTGATTATGTGGTTAGAGATACAAAATTTAACTGTCAGCCAGTACAGGCCCCACAAATTTGCCAATAGGCATTCATCTGACAGCAAAGAACTTTGGATTCTGTGGCTGGAGGTACATTAGGCAGTCACAAGATAAATATGTAACTGTCGGCCAGTACAGGCCCCAAAAATTAGGCAATAGGAATTCACCTGACCGCAAAGAACTTTGGATTCTATGGCTGGAGGTATATTAGGCGGTCACAGGATAAATATATAACTGTCGGCAAGTACAGGCCCCAAAAATTTGCCAATATGCATTCACCAGACAGCAAAGTACTTTGGATTCTGTGGCTGGAGGTGCATTAAGTGGTCACAGGATAAATATGTAATTGTTGGCCAGTACAGGCCCCAAAAATTAGGCATTCACCTGAGATAAAAGGCCTTTTATGCCGCTGTATATACATAAGGCAAGGACCATTCTTTGTTCTGGGTGGTGGCTGATAGGTGTGGGCTGGCAGGAGGAAATTCAATTAAACGTCGTCATCACAGGTGTTGAATTCCTCCGAGATCCATGCCTCATTCATTTTTAACATCTTGGGGACACAGGGCGTACAGGTACGCCCTGATGTCCTGGTACTTAAGGATTCAGCATGCACTCATTCAGCAGGCACTCTGTGACAATGACAATCTAAGAAACTACACCCCTCAAGGTATTCAAAACTGATTTTATAAACTTTGTTAACCCTTTAGGTGTTCCACAAAAGTTATTGGCAAATGGAGATGAAATTTAAAAATTTCTATTTTTTGTTACCTTGCCTTAAAAAAAAGCATAATATACCGCAACCAAAAATCATATTTACCCTAAAATAGTAACAACAAAACTGCCACCTTATCCCAAAGTTTCCAAAATGGGGTAATTTTTTGGTAGTTTCAACTGTAGGGGTGCATCAGGGGGGCTTCAAATGGGACATGGTGTAAATAAACCAGTCCAGCAAAATCTGCCTTCCAAAAACTATATGGCGTTCCCTTCCTTCTGTGCCCTGCCGTGTGCCTGTACAGCAGTTTATGACCACATATGGTGTGTTTCTGCAAAGTACAGAATCAGGGCAATAAATATTGAGTTTTGTTTGGCTGTTAACCCTTGCTTTGTTACTGGAAAAAATGGATTAAAATGGAAAATTTGCCCAAAAATTTAAATTCTGAAATTTTATTTCCATTTGCCATTAACTCTTTTGGAACACCTAAAGGGTTAACAAAGTTTTTTAAATCAGTTTTGAATACCTTGAGGGGTGTAGTTTCTAGAATGGGGTCATTTTTGAGTGGTTTCTATTATGTAAGGCTACTTTCACACTTGCGTTCAGGGTTCCACTTGTGAGTTCCATTTGAAGGCTCTCACAAGCGGCCCCGAACGGATCCGTACAGCCCCAATGCATTCTGAGTGGATGCGGATCCGCTCAGAATGTCTCAGTTTGGCATTGTTTGGCCTCCGTTCCGCTCAGCAGGCGGACACCCGAATGCAGCTTGCAGCGTTCGGGTGTCTGCCTGGCCGTGCGGAGCCAAACGGATCCGTCCAGACTTACAATGTAAGTCAATGGGGACGGATCCGGTTGTCACAATATGGTGCAATTTCAAACGGATCCTTCCCCCATTGACTTTCAATGAAAAGTCTGGACGGATCCGTCTGACTAACTTTTACACTTAGATTTTTTTCAGAAATATAATGCAGATGGATCCGTTCTGAACGGATACCATCGTTTGCATTATAGGAGCGGATCCGTCTGTGCAGACACCAGACGGATCCGCTCCGAACGCAAGTGTGAAAGTAGCCTAAGCCTCACAAAGTGACTTCAGACCTGAACTGGTCCTTAAAAAGTGGGTTTTGGAAAATTTCTGAAAAATGTCAAGATTTGCTTCTAAACTTCTAAGCCTTGTAACGTTCCCAAAAAATAAAATGGCATTCCCAAAATGATCCAAATATGAAGTAGACATATGGGGAATGTAAATTAATAACTATTTTTGGAGGTATTACTATGTATTATAGAAGTAGAGAAATTGAAACTTGGAAATTATCAAATTCTTCAAAAATATTAGTAAATTGGTTTTTTGTTTTTTTTTTACTCCATTTTACCAGTGACATGAAGTACAATATTTGACGAGGAGACAATCTCAGAATGGCCTAGATAAGTAAAAGAGTTTAAGTTATTCACACATAAAGTGACACTGGTCAGATTTGCAAAAAATGGCCTGGTCCTTAAGGTGAAAATGAGCCTGGTCCTTAAGGGGTTAAAAATGTGAGGTAGTCCACATTGTCGTGAGCTAGGCGAGTGCCCTTATCGGTCACGATCCTCCCTGCTGAGCTGAACGTCCTTTTGGACAGGACACTCGACAAAGGACAAGCCAAGAGTTCCATGGCAAATTGTGCCAGCTCTGGCCACAGGTAAAGCCTGCACACCCAGTAGTCATGGGGTTCCTTGCTTCTCAGAGCGTCCACATTGGCCGTTTACCCGATGTAGTCAGACACCTGTCGGTCTACATGTTCCCCGAGGCTGGATCCAGAGGGCGGCTGTCGATGGGTTGGCTGCAAGAATGATCTCATATTTGAATTAATCAACACATCTTCAAACCGCCATGTTTTTGCAGGCGCGGTAGGATTGGTACCACTGTGGGTGGAAATTCCTCTGCAAGTGCTCTCAACAGCAGAATGCAGCATCTCTCGTAGCAAGGCCTCGAAATGCTGCATTCTGACAGCCCTCTGTGATGCTGGTAACATGTCCACCATTTTGTGTTTGTACCGGGGGTTTAAGTACGTTGCCTTTATGCTTTTTATACGGGGGTCCCTCTTCAAACACTGGAGCATGAAGGCCCCCATTTGCACTAAATTGGATGCGTTGGAGTGCCCTGGCTTCTGCTCATCGCCCAGGAGAATGTCGTCCTCGGTCTCTTCCCCCAGCCACGTACAACACCAGGGATCCCTGAAAAGTTTAAAGCCTGCTCTTATTGCTCCTCCTCCTCCTCCCACCAGCCACCATCCTCCTCTGACTCCTCTTCAGACTCCTGCTGACTTGTCTCAGATGGAATAGCTCCCCTGGGAATTCATTCAGCATTGCGACTTCCTCATCTTCCAGCTCCTGCTCCTGCTCCTCGACGGCTTGATCAATGACACAACGCAATGCACGCTCCAGAAAGAAGGCGTATGATACAATATCACTAATGGTGATCTCATCAAATGGCCGCAGAAGTCTGCATGCGTCGCGCATGAGCATCCACTGGCGCGGTGAAAAAAAAACAAGCTCCCAGAACCTGTCCTGCCGCTGAGTTTGTACAAGTAGTCGTTAATGGTACGTTTCTGCTGGAGCAGCCTATCAAGCATATACAAGGTAGAGTTCCAGCGCGTCGGGCAGTCACAAATCAGACGTCTGATGGGCAAGTGGTGTCGCCGCTGAACGTCAGCAAGGCAAGCCATGGCCGTGTAAGATCTTCTAAAATAGCCAAATATTTTCCTGGCCTGCCACAAGACGTCCTGGACCCTGGGGTATTTGGCAACGAAACGCTGCATGACTAAGTTCAGGATGTGTGCCATACACGGCACGTGTGTCATTTTTCCCTGTTTCAGCGCGCTCAGCAGATTGGCACGTTTGTCACACACCATTTTACCAACTGTCAAATTGAGCGGGGTTAGCCACTGATCGGCCTGTGACCGCAGAGCTGAAAGGAGTGCAGGACCGGTGTGGAACATGGCTTCTAGGCACAACAGCCACAGCAGAGCATGGCAACATCTCACCTGGCATGTTGAATAGACGTCTTAAGGCGGTTGTCCCTAGGTGAGTGTTGGGCTTACCGCGATTTATGCGTTGACAGCACAGGCTGCAGATGGCAACACTATTATCAGCAGCTGACATGTTAAAAAAAAGCCCACACTGTGGAGCCATGTGTCAGCATCCTGTGGAGCACAAGATGTGACCGTGCATGTTGGATGGCTCGCTCCAGATACATTTGCAGTCTGCTTTTTGCCTCCTGTACACTGCGAGTTCTGCCTGCTTCTCCTCCCTATCTAATGCTCCGTCTCTCCCTCTGAACTCCCCTCCTCTTCCTCTCTTGTGGGCACCCACGTGACGTCCATCGACACGTCATCATCGTCACCTTCACCACCACTGACATTAGAGATCTCCGAGTAGGCAGCAGCAGCGGGGACAACCCTCCTTCGGCTGATCTGGGTACTGTCAGACCGCTGGGTGGCGGCCGTTGATACCTCCTCTTCCTCATCCGATGCCAAGAATGGCTGCCCATTGGTAAGGTCTGGGAATGGATGGGAAAATTATTCCTCTGACTCGAGTGGAGGGTTAGGAGTGCAGTATTTGTGGAAGAAGGTATATTGCAACCCTCAATCAGTATTTGGTGGAAAAAGGTATATAGCAATAGCACCCCTTAATCAGTATTTTGTGGAATATGGTATATAACACCCCTCAATCAGTTTTTGGTGCAAACAGGTATATAGCACCCCTCAATCAGTATTTTCTGAAAGCAGGTGTATCGCAGCCCTCCATCAGTATTTGGTGGAAGAACGTATACAGCAATAGCACCCCTCAATCAGTATTTGGCGGAAATAGGTATATAGCACCCCTCAATCAGTATTTTGTGGAAGCAGGTGTATTGCAGCCCTCAATCAGCATTTGGTGGAAGAAGGTAAATAGCAATAGCACCCCTCAATCAGTATTTAGTGGAAGAAGGTATATGGCACCCCTCAATCAGTATTTGGCGGAAACATGTATATACCACCTATCAATCAGTATTTGGCCGAAACAGGTATATGGCACCCTTCAATCAGTATTTTGTGGAAACAGGTATATTGCAGCCCTCAATCAGTATTTGGTGGAAGAAGGTATATGGCACCCCTCAATCAGTATTTGGCGGAAACAGGTATGTGGCACCCCTCAATCAGTATTTTGTGGAAGGAGGTGTATCGCAGCCCCTCAATCAGTATTTGGTGGAAGAAGGTATATAGCATCCCTCAATCAGTATTTGGTGGAAGAAGGTATATAGCAATAGCACCCCTCAATCAGTATTTTGTGGAAGAAGGTATATGGCACCACTCAATCAGTATTTTTTTGGAAACAGGCATATGGCACCCCTCAATCCGTATTTTGTGAAAGCAGGTGTATCGCAGCCCTCAATCAGTATTTTGTGGAAGAAGGTATATGGCACCTCTCAATAAGTATTTGGCGGAAACAGGTATATAGCACCCATCAATCATTATTTGGCGGAAACTGGTATATTGCACCCCACAATCAGTATTTTGTGGAAGAAGGTATATCACAGCCCTCAAGCTGTTTTTTTTTTAGGGCAACAGGTATATCACACCCGTTGCAATTAGTTACTCCAATAGCGTTTGTCCCTCTATATAGCTGCGGTATCGCAGCAGAACCTCACACAACTGCTGCGCAATACAAATACACTATAATATAATTTCTATGTTAGAAAGTATATCATAAGTATATCACACCCCTCCTATATCACATCTATCGATAGCACACCTATACCAGTCCTTAAAAGGACTTTTGTAGCCCTATTAGCTAGCGTTTGGTGTCTCTAACTGTCCCTGCTCCAAAATGCAACCTCTCCTTACACTGGCAAAACACATAATGTAAAATGGCGGCCAGATCGGGTTCTGTTATAGGGTTGGGGGTGTGTCCATGTGCTGAAACGTCTAAATTGACTATGCTGTCCCACCTGATGGATGTGTCATGGGTCAAAGTTCAGCGCTATGCAAAACAAATGGCGCGTGCAAATATCACCATATGTACGCATGTTCGGTGAATCGCAAACGAGCAAAGTTCGTCACGAAAAGACCTCCGGGCGAACCGCAAGGCCATCTCTATTGCCTGAGCAGTACACACTCCCCAGCCATACAGACTCTATTAATAGTCTATAGTGCTGCAAGGTCATCTAGGGCAATCATTAAAATTGCAGGGATACATTCAATGCAAGTTTTAGGCACTTTACAGTTTTACTCCCTTTGTGGTCAAAAAGATATCCCTTGCAGCAAGGAATCCAAATAAATGTGGTCTCCCCCTACTCCTAATCCTTCCCCCCACCCTTCAGAGGCTGAATGACAAGTTTGTCCCTATGGATAGCAGTAAGGGGAAACCTATCAATCAGTGGGTGAAGGGAGCCCACACATGATGCGTATCCTTCTAACCCTTGCTAGCCACACACTGTACAGTTTATGATTACATAAAACAATTTCAAGTAACAGACGTCTGAAATCAGAGTTGGCACCGAAAGAGCCAGGATAGGTTCCCTTTAAATGTCAATATTCTGACCCTAATTGTGCACAACAGACATCTGTTGATTGTGTAATGTGTATATATAAACTACGTTGAATGTCAGGACAGGACAGGAAATTTGGACAGGAAATGACTCGCACGTAGACAAATCAAACCTTTGTCTGTAAGTGGGTTTTTAAATTTGCTCTCCTTATCACGTTATACTGATACATTCACAAAATCACCCTCTACTCATCCAAGAATTCTGTACAATTCACTTTAGGATTCAAAGTGCCCTCAGGCTTTGGTGGAGCAACTCGGAACTGGATCATTTTCTTTCTAGTGGCACCTATAGGTAGGTGTGGATTTGGCCACCATGCCGCCAGGTTCAGAACGCGGATACAGTTAAATAAAATGATGAAGCAGGGAGCCATCACCCTGCAATCAGTGGGGTGGTTCTGGCTGCCACGATTATGTAATGTTGAAACCATGGCACCCCATAGAGAAGTTCCGAATTCCAGTTTTTTCCAGATTATATTCTATACGATAGACATAAACCTTAGCAATTAAGCCACAGGCTTAAACGGCTGTCTAACTTCAGAAAATAGCCTGTATCATGTAGAGAAAGTTAATACAAGGCACTTACTAATGTAAAGTGACTGTCCATATTGCCTCCTTTGCTGGCTGGATTCTTTTTTTAATCACATTATACACTGCTTGCTATAAAGGTTCAACCACCCTGTAATCCCTCAGTGGGGGCCTTGCTTGCACACTACAGGAAAAAGCACTGCCTATGTGAGCTTCCATGGTACTAGCTACTAGAGAGGCTGTCGCCTTTTCCTATAGTGTGCAGGCACGGCTATCACTGCTGGATTGAAGTGTGATCGTAACCATGGAAACGAGCAGTTTATAATTGGGTGGAGAAATGAATAAAGCCAGCAAAGGAAGCAATATTGACAATCACAATACATTAGTAAGTGCCTTGAATTAATTTTGTCTACATTATTAATGCTACTTGCTGAAGTGAGACAACCCCTTTAAGGGTACTTTCACACTTGCGTTAAAGTTTTCTGGTATTGAGTTCCGTCACAGGGGCTCAATACCGGGGAAAAACGCTTCAGTTTTATCCTAATGCATTCTAAATGGAAAGCAATCCGGTCAGTATGCATCAGGATTTCTTCAGTTCAGTCACTCTTACGGTATTTGGCCGGAGAAAATACTGCAGCATGCCGCAGTATTTTCTCCGGCCAAAATTCCGGAACACTTGTCACAATGCCGGATCTGGCATTCATTTCCATTGAAATGTATTAATGCCGGATCCGGTACCAAATGTTCCGGAAAACCAGATCCGGTTTCCCGGTCTGCGCATGTGCAGACCTTTGAAAATGTTAAAAAAAAAAATACCAGATTTGTTTTTTCCGGATGACACCGGAGAGACGGATCCGGTGTTTCAATGCATTTGTCAGACGGATCCGCAAACAAATGCTATCCGTCTGCATACGGATTTCCGGATCCGGAAGGCAGTTCCGGCAACGGAACTGCCTGCCGGAATCCATCAACGCAAATGTGAAAGTACCCTAACTATGGTAAATGGGAGGATTTTGTATGACTTAAAGCCTCAGTAGTATTCTTCCCATGTATAATGTACTGACATCTACAGAAAACAGGCATAGAAAATGATAAATGAGACGTCCCCTTCCCCGCCCACCATTTTAGACCTGGCGTGAGTGGGGAGAAGCCACAAATCTGCGCCTGAAATACGCCTAATACAGGCGCATTTGAGCTTAATAAATGACCCCCCCATATCTTAAAGCATGTAATGCTCAAATGCAACATGCGTATCCTTACTATATGGTAATACTTCCAAATCGGATAGAAGTAGTAAGCCTGCAGCCTAACTCCAGTTATTTGTAGCAAACATGGAAGCAGCGTTCGTCATTTCAGCCGGCCGTGTTTATCTTAATCCAATCACATTAACTTCTTACCTCTCGGCTATACCTAAACACACTTGGCATTCATGCTATCCAAACATCCCCAAAGCTGTATTTAACAGGAATTAGTTATTTGTCTAAGTAGTTCATAAATGCTTTTGTCTTGATTTTATTTTTATTAGTGTTTATTAACCTTACACAAGTCAAAAATGCTCTTTCTTTCTACTTTGGTTTAAGTAACATATCTTCTGTATACATTTCATACTTTCTTTTTAATACAAGTGTTTGGTATTCACTTTATTTTCATTATAAAATCATCACTGTGCCTGTTGTTCTGAAGGGTGGGCACTGTATACAGTAAAGCAAGCGGCCCCTTAGCATATTGCTTTTTTGTACGCAACTGCTTAAAATATTTCTAGGTTAAAGAAGAAATATACTTGATGGTAATTGTTTTCTTCTCTATTTTCTAATGAGACCACAGAAGTTGAATATACAATATGTACTAATGCAGGGATCTCAAGTCTCCCGGAGGTTCAGGGAGTCTCCCGATATTAGATAGCGGCTCCCCGACACCCGCATGTGAGACAATATATCCCGGAAAGGTTCACTGATAGCAGAGCAGAGAGATAAGAGAAGTGACAGGACAGAGTTTAGATTACAGGTTGAATTAACCCTTTAGGGTCAAATTGGCTTCTCAAGGAGATATATATGTTAAAGGCATCCCTTCTTCTGTCTCATTCAGTAGCTATAGAACTATTGAGAGAGATGCATTTTTTTTTAAATGCATTTACACATTTAACCCTCCATTTTAATTATATTATTTACCCCAGTGTTAAATTCACCCTCCCTGGATGTTTTTTTTTTTCCTACAGTGGGGTAGATAATTACACACAGGGTTTTAAAGAATAACCTTCCTGACTCAGACCAAGAGCCGACTCAGCAAGTGAATCGAAGTATCCGCGCATGCGCATTGCGCAACCTAAGCTTCGGTTCACTTGCTTCTTGTCAGCTCAGCGAATGAACCGAAGATTCGATTCATGATTCGGTTCATTTGAATGAACTGATTCAAATGAACCAATTCATGTGAAAGAGCCGAACTTCCCATCTCTAGTTTACTCACAGTAAACCTTTCCGGCAACCTGTAGCAGTGTCCCCTTCTCGGCGTGTGCGCACAGTGCAAGAAGAAGCCTGTGCGCACATGCAGGATCTCAAAGGGGGAGGGAGGGAGAGGCGGCACTGAGGACTAGAAGGCGACGCTAGGCACGAATGGCGATGCGTGCGGCCGGGCACCATGCATCCACAGACCTCCCCTGCTTGGGCACCTTAATTCAATGATTGACAGGTTAGTAAAACCTGTTTTTCCGCAGAGTAAAGCCACAAATAGATTTTATAAGGCCACCTTAGAAATCTGAATGCTACCCTGGACATGAGAAGATGTTTAGCTCACAGGGCTTATAGGTGGTGACAGAATCCCTTTAATCATATACATAAATATGATAATTTGGGGCAGGGTAATGAGCCCAGTCCTCCACACCATAGAGCAAAATGTGCAGATACTGATTATGTTTGGAAAGTGTAATAAAAACTTTGTGAAAGAAAAAAAAAGAAAACCTCCCTGAAATGAGAAGTGCACCTCCCTGAAATGAGTTTTTGCAGGTTGGGATGTCTGCTAATGTATTGGGATTGATTCATTTTTCTATCACATTATACACTGCTCGTTTCCTTGGTTATGACCACCCTGCAATCCATCAGCGGCGGACGCGCTTGCACACTAAAGGAAAAAGTGCTGGCCTCTTTGATGGCTGGGACTGTGGGAGTGCACATAGGCCTGGGCTTCTTCCTACAGCGTACAAGTGTTGTCACCGATGCGTGCATGCTAATCACCTTCATTGTTCGGTCAACCCAGGGGGAGTGGGCATGTTTATAAGGATGGAGAGGTTAGTTTGGAGCTCCAGGACGTCGCTAAAGCAGTGCTCAAACCACATAAGCCCGCCTCCTGGTGCTCCAATAGCTCATTTACATCAAACTACAAGTGTTAATTTCTCCTGAATTCTGGAACTGACAATCAAAAGAAAGGTATTAATTTACTGGATCAACCCTAACAGGCTATATGCCTGTTTTTTTAGGGTTGATTCTGCTAACAGAGCTGCTTTAAATATTGATGTGACTTTCACAGCATTAAATTTCTAGTTCTTGCAAATCTTTTATGGGATTTTTTTGAGGAGTCATCCTCCTTTTGCAGTATGAAATAAGTGAGGCTGTGGCTCGTATATGAAGAGCCTCCGCCCCTCCCACAAATGCAGGCTGACTAATTAGCCTTACCAACATAGCATAAAGAACCATGATCCTGGTCTTGTTTTAAAGTCAAGATGCTTAGCGTATCTCTAGCTGCTATACAGATACAGCAAGTTGAATTGGCCCCTCCATTCAGTTGACTCTTACCTCACGAGTGGAGGACATGCTGACAGCCTGCAGGGAGAAAAGGAAAGACATAGGGCCAGATTTATCATTAGCTCAAGTCAGAATAATGGAGTGAAAAAGTCGCAAATTTTTGCGCAATCGCTTAACCTGCGCAAAAATTTGCGACTTTTATTGTCTCTGCACTATGCTCGCCAGTTTTCTGAAAGTGGGCGCGTTTTCTTATGTAAATTAATCTCTAGACAGATTTACTATTGCGAATATTTAAAAAGTAGCAAATAAGTTGCAAAAAAATGCGCAATTTCACTCCAGTGAGGACCATGCCTATCTTATGAGACTTTTTAATAGAATATGCGACGTGCGACTTTTGTAAAGCTGCTTACTGACGGATAAACTGCTACCATCAAACCACATTTATTACAGTCTTAAAGGGCCGATCATAAATCTGACTTGGCTAAAACTGACTTTAGCCATATGTGAAAGTGGAGTGAGCTGTCAGAGTAATGATAAATCTGGCCCATAGATCCTCCTCTCCCTGTGTAACTGTACATGACCCTAAGGGGAGGAATGACACTTGCCCTCTGTCACTGTGTACCAGCATCTATCAAATAAGTGACAGCTTACAATTGTACTACCAAAAAAATCTATAAAATTTACATGAGTAGGGTTATTGGCTACGCTCGGGTCCACTACCCCATCATTTAGCTAACTAACCTTCCCCATTTCCTCTCCCAATAACCACACACAGCCACTGTTTGGATTAAATCGGCCACAGCAGCCGTCTTTTATTAAATAATATAAATAACATGAATAAACATAACACTTGATATAACAATGACATATATATATAAATATATACATGTCTAACTGACGAGGGGGGTCCTAGAAGCCGCCTAACTGCACCTTAAACGACCACAAACCACCACGGCAATTCCATCTTGCCCCCAGCCGCGTACCACAAGCTCGGGGACACCAACTGACGGACGCCATACCAAGCCAACCAGGTGCCCCAACTCTGAGAGTCCAGCCCCACCATTGAGGCCCTCTCATTCACCGTTACCATCCAGTAGCCCCAGCTTCTATGACCTCCCCCCGCCACGACTGCTGCGACAAACGCAACACTTAAAGACACACTCCGTCCACCACCCCTTGTCCATTTTTTTTTTTTTTTTTTTTTTTTAATACATTTATTTGTTTATAAAATACACATTTTTTTTTTTTTTTTTATATGCATCCCCTCTATAATATACCGTTGCCGCCCTGAAACATCCAAGTACACACTACGGGAGGGAGGGAGGGAGATGCTGGCTCTCTGCTCCTAAAATGGCGGGCGCTGACCTGCCTCACCACTACTTCAGCCTGCCGCTCCCCGCCCCTTTCTAGCTCCTCCCCCCTTTTCCTGCACTCATCCACTTAACCCTTACCTTCCCTGACCCTTGCTCACAAAACCCCTCATGCCGGCCTCCCCTGAAGCGTGCCGCTTCGTCCGGCCTCACTTGAGTAGGGTTATTGGCTACGCTCGGGTCCACTACCCCATCATTTAGCTAACTAACCTTCCCCATTTCCTCTCCCAATAACCACACACAGCCACTGTTTGGATTAAATCGGCCACAGCAGCCGTCTTTTATTAAATAATATAAATAACATGAATAAACATAACACTTGATATAACAATGACATATATATATAAATATATACATGTCTAACTGACGAGGGGGGTCCTAGAAGCCGCCTAACTGCACCTTAAACGACCACAAACCACCACGGCAATTCCATCTTGCCCCCAGCCGCGTACCACAAGCTCGGGGACACCAACTGACGGACGCCATACCAAGCCAACCAGGTGCCCCAACTCTGAGAGTCCAGCCCCACCATTGAGGCCCTCTCATTCACCGTTACCATCCAGTAGCCCCAGCTTCTATGACCTCCCCCCGCCAACAACGCGCAGCTTGACAGCCCTTAAGCTCGCGCGTTCCGCCACACCCGGAGGGCTGTTTCAATACCTCCCTGCAAGTCCAGTGACCACAAATCAATGCCCACCGCATTGAGGTGGACTCCATCCTGTCTCCAAAAGCCTCCTGTTCCTGCTTCCAACTCGGGGTGCCTCACCACCACCGCCCCATGTTTGGCACAGAACCGCCCAATCACCCTGTTCAGCTTAATCCTAGCCTTATTCAGCCTTTCAACCGATCTCGCCTCCCTCCAGACCTTCCTGGGGACAATGTCCGACCACACAGTGACAACTGACGGGAAGAGGGACCACAAACGCAAAAAATCAAAACGTATATCCCTGATCAACTCTCTGCAAGGTCGGACCCCTAGGTCATTTCCCCCAACATGCAACACCAAGATATCTGGGACTCTATCTAACCTGGCTTGCCGATGAACCTCCTGCAAAACATTACCCCACACCATACCTCTGCGTCCGATCCATCTTACTATGGCTGTCCCCCGATCAAACCCCAGCTGCCGCCCATTCTGCCGAACATCCGCTCGTAATGCCCCCCAGAACACGAACGAATGGCCCAGGATCCAAACTAATAACGGGGCATCACCTGAAAAAAGAACGAGACAAACATGGTTAGACACAGCCTTAAACTGCCCCTAAACGCACATACAGCCGAAAACGCTCCGACTCCCACCTCCCAATACGCTTAATCACTTCATCTCGCACCCCCAAGCGAGCAGCCTCCGTGGCAGCACCTATCCTGAAGGAATGACCCGTAAACTTGCCAGAGTCCATTCCTAGATTACGCAAACATTTCTTGAATACCGCTATAAATTGAAATCGTGATAAAAAGGAGCCATCCTCGTGTCTGAGAATCGGTCCTGCCGCGACCCCTGCCCTTCCTTGAAAATCCCGCAAACACCGTACTGGACACAATAGACATCCCGGCACCTCAAACAATGAGACTAAATGACCCCTCCCCTCCTGATCCGTCTTTGAAAATCTCAGATAAATCAGCACCCTGTCGTCATATAACGTTACATCCTCACTCCTCAGACCCCCTTCCCGCTGCACACTTGCACACACTAACTCCCCTAAACGAAAGGCTCCGAAAAAAGCCAGAGCAAAGGCTAGTCTAAATAAGCTCACCTCCCAAGCCGAGCGACACACTCCAGCTACCTGCTCCCCTAACTGTAACAATAACGAAAAGGACACCGGTAGGCGGGAATCTTTGACACGCTGAAACCTTCTATAACCCTTCAAAATTTGTCGGACCAAAAAGGACTTAGTAATGTCCGGGGAATTCCGCAACTTGAATCCGAAAGCCAAGCCCGCCATGCAACCATTGATCTTGGCAACCGACCAACCTTGATCCTTCACGTGGCCAATGAACAGTAACAACGGAATTTCCCCGTCCAGTACCTCGACCCCTAGGTCATTACACCACTGCTGCCACCTACTCCAAGCCCTATCGTACATCCTCCACGTGCCTTCACTCAATGATGCCTGCAACAGACAAGCTACGGTACCTCCAGGATCTCCCACAACGACTCTGGACACACCAATCCGACCTGACTCGCCTCCGGGGCCAGCTGGCGAAACCGCTCCCACTGAAAACGAGAAAGTGCGTCAGCTATACAGTTAGAGGAACCAGGCACATGCACCGCAAACACCCAAGCATTAAGGGACAAACACCGGAGAACCAACTGCTGCAATAGGCAAATAACTGGGGGGGAAGAAGCCGTTACCCTGTTGATGGCTTGCACAACTCCCAAGTTGTCACAATGGAAACGAACCTTCTTGTGCCGAAACTTCTCCCCCCAGAGCGTGACTGCCAACACAATGGGGAAGAGTTCCAACAATGCCACGTTTTTTACCCACCCTTTTCGTACCCAGGACTCAGGCCACCGACCCGCACACCACTGCCCTTCACAGTACGCCCCAAAACCCGCTCCACCCGCAGCATCCGTAAACAATTCGAAATCAAACGCATCAACCACCCCCCCCATAACTAATGCTCTGCCATTAAACTGTTTTAAAAAGGAATCCCAAACTTTCAAATCCCCTTTCAACTCCCTGCCTAGTCTAATAAAATGGTGGGGAGACACCACCCCTCCTGTCGCCGAAGCCAACCTCCTACTAAAAATGCGGCCCATAGGTAGGATTCTGCATGCAAAATTTAATTTGCCCAACAAAGACTGCAGGTCCCGCAGACGAATCTTTTTTGCTGTCAATGCCGCCGCCACCTCTGTTCTTAAATCTGACACTTTGTCTACTGGTAGCCTACACTCCATCCGCTGTGTATCTATGACAATACCCAAAAAACTTAGCTCAGTAGCCGGCCCCACCGTTTTGTCCACCGCTAACGGGACTCCAAAACACTCAAAAACAGACTGTAATGTGGATAACAACAACGAACAAACCCTGGATCCCCCCGGCCCCAAACACAGGAAATCATCCAAATAATGAATGACAGAGTGACAACCTGATTCCTGAACCACCACCCACTCCAGAAAAGAACTGAAACGCTCAAAATATGCACACGATATTGAACAGCCCATTGGCAAACACCTATCCACAAAATAAGCGCCATTCCAAAAACAACCCAGTAAATACAAACTATCCGGGTGAACTGGCAACAACCGAAATGCCGCTTCAATGTCACATTTTGCCAACAGGGTACCCGGACCCAGCTTCCTTACCCACTCCACAGCCGCATCAAAGGAGGCATAAACCACAGAACAAAGTTCCGGGTCAATGCCCTCATTGACCGACGCACCCTTAGGGAATGATAAATGGTGGATGAGCCTAAATTTATTAGGCTCCTTCTTAGGGATCAAACCCAAAGGGGAAACTCGCAAGTTACTGATGGGTGATGTAACAAACGGACCATCCATCCTCCCTAGGGAAACCTCTTTAGCTAACTTTCCTGTCACTATGTCCGGGAACTGCAATGCCGAGCGCAAATTCTTCCGCTTCTCTAAGACTGGTAACGGGTGTGAAGGTATATGAAAACCGAACTTAAACCCTGAATACAAAAATTCAGCTAACTCCTGGTTCGGATATCTATTTAGATGCCCCACCATCCTTTCCACTCGCACTGGGGTCTGCCCCTTTTGCAAAACTATCCCCCCCCCTTTGTCTACCCCCTCTAAAACATCTGCTAGCCCCATGGCCCCCGCCACACACGGAACATTCATGCCTAAATTTGCATTTTTGGCCGAATTTGCAACTTCCCTCATTGAAAAGGAAGCAGTATCCTCTTCCAACTGGGGGCGTCCCTGTACCTTGCTGTACCCCAACCCCTGACTCACTCCGAAAGGACTGACCACTCCTACCTGGCGCTGTCACCCTCATCCATAACGCAATGTCCTTATGGTCCCATCTCATATTAGGACGGACCGCTTTCCTCTGACGAAACTGCTCGTCATACCGTAACCACCCGGAACCCCCATACACTCTATAGGCTTCCCCAATAGCATCCAGATAGCAAAATAAAGGGGAACAGCATTCCGGACTCTTCTCCCCAATCACACTTGCCAAAATAGCAAAGGCCTGTAGCCAATTACTAAATGACCTAGGGATAAGGCGATAGCGACGCTTATCATCATCCTCCTTTCTTACTCCATCCTTTTTTACCACATCAAGGTTGAACCGCTCCAACGGAAGCAGCGAAAAAATTTCTATATACTCTCCCTTCCAAATTTTCTCACGCACCTCCGTTTTCAAATGCGCTCCCAGGGGACCCTCAAAGCAAACATACACCTCCCCTTTTGCGGCGTCATCTAATCTGGGCCTATCCTCCTCACCTCCCGCCTGCGTCTGCACTGACACTGATTCGGCTACACCCGTGCTATTGGCCACTGCTACATTACTATTGTTAGCGGTCGCCGGTACATTGCTATTTTCTGCCCCCAACCCCCACGCTGCTAAGGGGGTAGCCCCCGTTGCCCCCCTATCCTGACTAACCCCAGCTAAACCACACAGCAAGCGCCCCAAACCACCGATAATAGCACTATTGCTCCCCCCCGCCCCAGGCGCCACATTAAATATAGATAACAGTGTTCCCAGTGATGTCTCACCTAGCTGCCCGGGTGCTGTGAACCCGGCAGCCGCAGGTCCTGATTCCTGACGGACGACTCCTGGATCCACGACGTTCCTTTGATGGGTACTTGCGCTGTTCGCCGGCAGCACCCCAGCCGGATCACTGCTGGGTGCGTTAGGGATGGCTCCGGGACGCCCTCTGTCCTCAACGGTGTCAGGACCAGTAGCGAACTGTCCGCCCTCAGGAAATGGCCTGCGCAACTCCCTGTCCTCCATATAAGCATCTGCACGCCTGTCTTCATGCCCAAAAGGCCTGCTCTGGGGCGGGGAGCCGTCCAGAACAGCCTCGTCCTCCTCCTCTGTAAGAAGCGCATCATGGCAAGGCCTGCGCCCGTCCCTGGCACCTACAGGCGCAGCCTCGTGTGCCACTGAAAGGGGCTCATCCTGTAAGGGCCTGCGCCGGGCCGCCCTGGCCGACCGCGCAGCCCCGCTGCTGCCTCTGCTGCCACTACCTCTCCCACGCTGAGCAGGCCTCCGACTCCTGGGGACAGGAGGGGATCCTGCAGAACCAGGTCCTGACTCCCCTGTTGCTGGCGCGATGGGCTGAGGGGGAGGCCCCACAGCCTCTGGAGGGTCCCGCCGGACATATGGATTCCTCCCACGCCGGGAGGCCGCAGTAGCCTTAGAATGCTCCCGGCGTGGAGGGTCCCTTGTGGGGCTCCTGACACGGCGCCGGACCCGGGGGGGTAAATCAGGGCTCAGGCGCGCCGGCGGCCGTACCCGCCGCGGCCGTGTAGCTGCTGGAGTAGGGCTAGACGTACCCACCTCCGCCCCCCCTAGCAATGCGGTCACCTGCTGCTCCAGCCAGTCGCTGCCCCTGGTGTCCGCCGCTTCCCTCAAGCGCCGCAGCATCACCTCCACTGCTTCTGCCATTGCTGAATCCGATGCTGCAGTTCAGAAGATGTTGGCTCTCTGCCAGATGCTGGCTCTCTGCTCCTAAAATGGCGGGCGCTGACCTGCCTCACCACTACTTCAGCCTGCCGCTCCCCGCCCCTTTCTAGCTCCTCCCCCCTTTTCCTGCACTCATCCACTTAACCCTTACCTTCCCTGACCCTTGCTCACAAAACCCCTCATGCCGGCCTCCCCTGAAGCGTGCCGCTTCGTCCGGCCTCACTTTTTACACTGTTTCTATCCTGTCCATACCTGATCTTTAATGTAAAAAGGCTGATTGCTTCTCTGGTGAAACCCATTACACTAGTAACAGCAATAGCAACTATCATTACAGAGGAATATCCAATATTTTTCTTGGTTGAAAAGATTTCAATTAGTCAGAGAATATATGTTTAACCAAGGACTGTAGCCATAAAAAACAGTATTTGGCTGCATGTATGTGGTTATGTGCTCTAACTCCAGTTCAGGAGGTTCAGATATTGTGTCCACAAAATGGGAGCAGTAAAGCAAACATTTTACTCCTTTTTTAATCCATTACATAAGGTTTACAATTTGCATAGGGGATTGAAAATTATATACCTATATAATATAATGTATATATTGTATGCAGAAAAAGTTGGTTGGCACAATCCTGCAGTTTTGACATTTCTTTAAGACATGCAACATTAAATGTAGACATGTGGTATGATCTTGTCATGGTGGCACTCCATGCCTGCCATCATCCCTTTATCCGAGGTGGGCACAGGTGTCACATCTCTTACCTAGCTCCTGCCCAGGTCCCAGACTCGTGTGTCCCAAGTCGCAGGCTGCAGCCTGGCTGCAAGGCCTCTTCCTGTGTGTATTAGAGACACTTTTCCCTTTAGCACTACAGGGGTTAATTTCCTTTCTGATCCTGTGCTCATCTGCTTGACTAATGAGTGCATCAGGCCTCCTATATAGCTGTGCTGCTGACCTGACTTTCTTGCCTGAGCAACTTGGTGTCTACAGGTCTTGCTAGGTCTCTCTATCTTGCAAAGAGCTATAATCCATTTGTCTGCCAATGTACTGACTTCTACCTGTTTCCTGACCCTCTGCTGCCTAACTCGTTTACCATACTGAACTTGAGCTGCCTACCCTGACCTCTGTACTGTTTCACAGATTTGCATGTAATATGCCTGTCCTGATCTCTATTTCCTGATCCTGCATACTACATGATCCCTTTGTGCTTGGTACCGGTGTCTCTGACCCCAGTTAATCAGCAGCCAACCACATTGCGACTATTCCAAGAGGTAGTGGCCTGGTGGCTCCAATGAAGCCAAGACCAGATCCCTGTATATGGGTTAAAGGGTGAAAATTAAAGGACTGCCAGGATAACGCCCTCGGGACTAGCCCAAAGTCAAACCGGTTGGTTAGCAAAGTGGGTCCACACTAATTGCCTGTAACAGATTAAAAAAAAATTTGTAAAGTAAATTACCTTAACATAACGAATCTGAGCATGCATTTTTATTGCAAATTTCAATTTTCAAGCAATTATTGCTTATAATAACTGTTTGCTGCAGAGGTGCATGAAGGTGGCTGTGTGTATTAATGAAGTTATATTTGTGTACATGGTATTCTGCGTATTCTTGCAGACCCACTGTAAAATAGAGATTAGAACAGATAGAACATGTCCTATCCTTGTCTGCAAAAGGACAAGAATAGGACATTTTTTATTTTTTTGTGGGACTGCAGAATGGAGATACAGATATGGACAGTACACTGTGTACTGTATGCATTTTTTGGAAAAAAGTAAAATGCTGCAAAACCCTGGCAGAAAAAGGGTTATAGTAGGGCTTCCGTTCTATGACATGACAGTGATGTTTTCCATTTTACAGAGTCAGTATACAATCATGGAAGACTTAGACACACAAAGTGTCGAAGAAGAGACTGACTTTGAAGGTTCTGCTATGAATACAGGTAAAAAACAAAAATAGAACAATATGCATGTATGACTATCCAGTTTTATATTGAAATAAACCAGGTACTGTATGTTACTAGATGCTCTTTTCCAGTGGTCTACAGCTGCTGTACAACTACATGTCCCTGCATATCCTCACAGTTCTTGGCAATTAGGGCAAGTTGGAAGTTGTAGATGGAAAGCATTGCTCTTATCAATAGGTCAATCAGACTCCTCATTTGTCAGTAATATCACCTGCAATTTTAGAGCAGTGGAATTTAACAATGCAGCTAAATCTAAAAGAAGAAATCCTTTTTGGGGTGGTGTTTAAGTCACACAATGTTTTT
Source organism: Bufo bufo (assembly GCF_905171765.1). Lineage (NCBI taxonomy): Eukaryota > Metazoa > Chordata > Amphibia > Anura > Bufonidae > Bufo > Bufo bufo. The sequence goes on along the minus strand of NC_053397.1, from coordinate 108,024,108 downwards.
CTTTCATTTTTTCAGATACTGTATTTTTTGCCCTATAAGAAGCACTTTATCTTAAAGGGTGAATACTAATGAGTGCTTTCATTATGGAAGCGCTCATTAGTACAGCAGGACCAGGGAGCAGTGAATACAGCACTCGCTGTGCAGGCTCTTTACTCACTGCTTCTTGGTCTTCTTCTGCAGGGCTATGCATGCTATGCTCAGGTCACCGCACAGCGTGTAGAGCCCTACAGAAGAAGACCAGGAAGCAATAAGTACAGAGCCTTAACATGGAGCGTCATAGACATCAACGGTGAGCAGGAAGAGTGACGGGAGACGGCACGTGCACATTGCACGCACCATCTCCTTATACAACTGATCGGTGGGGCTGCCGGGTGTCGGACCCCGGCCGATCTGATATTAATGACCTATCCTGGACATCCCCTTTAATGCGATCATCCTACAGTTGGGAACCACAGCATTTCCTTTTACAATAGAAATCAATGGAGAAATAGGTTTCTGAGACAGACCTGGCACATTCCAAATTGTGATGACTGCACCTGTTGCATGTTTGGTAGACAGAACACAAAACATGTCCTAATTAGAGTTGAGCGAACACCTGGATGTTCGGGTTCGACGAGTTCGGCCGAACTTTCGAAAAATGTTCGGGTTCGGGATCCGAACTCGACCCGAACTTCATCCCGAACCCGAACCCCATAGAAGTCAATGGGGACCCGAACATTTGGGCACTAAAAAGGCTGTAAAACACACCCGTAAAGGGCTAGAGGGCTGCAAAAGGCAGCAAAATGTAGTTAAATCCCCTGCAAACAAATGTAGATAGGGAAATGATGAGTTAACATAAAATAAATAAAAATTAAACAATATTAATTGGAGTGAGGTCCCATAGCACAGAATCAGGCTTCAAGTCACCCACCAATGGAGAAGGTCACTTACTATTATTTTGACCACAGCACCCAGACAAAGGAGAGAGGTCCCACAGCAGAGAACCAGGCATCATATCACCCACCACAGGAGTAGGCCACCATTTAGTTACTTTGACCCCTACACCCAGACGGAGGAGAGAGGTTACACAGCAGAGAATCAGGCATTTAGATCACCCACCACAGGAGTAGGCCACCATTGAATCAGACCCCGGCAACCATGTCAGATGGCACAAGCATAAGCTTTATATCAATCAGCACAGGAGAAGGCGACTTTGACAGACTTTGACCCCTACACCCGGACGGAGGAGAGAGGTTTCAAAGCAGAGAATCAGGCATTTAGATCACCCACCACAGGAGTAGGCCCCAATTTAATGGGACCCCGGCAACCATGTCAGATGGCACAACCATCAGCTTCATATCAATCAGCACAGGAGAAGGCGACTTTGAAAGACTTTGACCCCTACACCCAGACGGAGGAGAGAGGTTTCACAGCAGAGAATCAGGCATTTAGATCACCCACCACAGGAGTAGGCCCCCATTGAATCAGACCCTGGCAACCATGTCAGATGGCACAACCATCAGCTTTATATCAATCAGCACAGGAGAAGGCGACTTTGAAAGACTTTGACCCCTACACCCAGATGGAGGAGAGAGGTTTCACAGCAGAGAATCAGGCATCATATCAACCACCACAGGAGAAGCCACCATTTAGTTACTTTGACCCCTGCACCCAGGAAGAGGAGAGAGGCACCACAGCACATATTCTGGCATCATATCAGCCACCACAGGAGAAGCCACCATTGAGTTACTTTGACCCCCGCACCCAGGAAGAGGAGAGAGGCACCACAGCACATATTCTGGCATCATATCAGCCACCACAGGAGAAGCCACCATTGAGTTACTTTGACCCCCGCACCCAGGAAGAGGAGAGAGGCACCACAGCACATATTCTGGCATCATATCAGCCACCACAGGAGAAGCCACCATTGAGTTACTTTGACCCCTGCACCCAGGAAGAGGAGAGAGGCCCCACAGCACATATTCTGGCATCATATCAGCCACCACAGGAGAAGCCACCATTGAGTTACTTTGACCCCCGCACCCAGGAAGAGGAGAGAGGCACCACAGCACATATTCTGGCATCATATCAGCCACCACAGGAGAAGCCACCATTGAGTTACTTTGACCCCCGCACCCAGGAAGAGGAGAGAGGCACCACAGCACATATTCAGGCATCATATCACACACCACAGGAGAAGGCCTCTTTCAGTGATTTAGGCCTTTGGACCCAGACAGAGGAGAGAGGCACCACAGCACATATTCTGGCATCATATCAGCCACCACAGGAGAAGCCACCATTGAGTTACTTTGACCCCTGCACCCAGGAAGAGGAGAGAGGCCCCACAGCACATATTCTGGCATCATATCAGCCACCACAGGAGAAGCCACCATTGAGTTACTTTGACCCCTGCACCCAGGAAGAGGAGAGAGGCCCCACAGCACATATTCTGGCATCATACTAACCACCACAGGAGAAGCCACCATTGAGTTACTTTGACCCCTGCACCCAGGAAGAGGAGAGAGGCCCCACAGCACATATTCTGGCATCATATCAGCCACCACAGGAGAAGCCACCATTGAGTTACTTTGACCCCCGCACCCAGGAAGAGGAGAGAGGCACCACAGCACATATTCTGGCATCATATCAGCCACCACAGGAGAAGCCACCATTGAGTTACTTTGACCCCTGCACCCAGGAAGAGGAGAGAGGCCCCACAGCACATATTCTGGCATCATACTAACCACCACAGGAGAAGCCACCATTGAGTTACTTTGACCCCTGCACCCAGGAAGAGGAGAGAGGCCCCACAGCACATATTCTGGCATCATATCAGCCACCACAGGAGAAGCCACCATTGAGTTACTTTGACCCCCGCACCCAGGAAGAGGAGAGAGGCACCACAGCACATATTCTGGCATCATATCAGCCACCACAGGAGAAGCCACCATTGAGTTACTTTGACCCCTGCACCCAGGAAGAGGAGAGAGGCCCCACAGCACATATTCTGGCATCATACTAACCACCACAGGAGAAGCCACCATTGAGTTACTTTGACCCCTGCACCCAGGAAGAGGAGAGAGGCCCCACAGCACATATTCTGGCATCATATCAGCCACCACAGGAGAAGCCACCATTGAGTTACTTTGACCCCCGCACCCAGGAAGAGGAGAGAGGCACCACAGCACATATTCTGGCATCATATCAGCCACCACAGGAGAAGCCACCATTGAGTTACTTTGACCCCCGCACCCAGGAAGAGGAGAGAGGCACCACAGCACATATTCAGGCATCATATCACACACCACAGGAGAAGGCCTCTTTCAGTGATTTAGGCCTTTGGACCCAGACAGAGGAGAGAGGCACCACAGCACATATTCTGGCATCATATCAGCCACCACAGGAGAAGCCACCATTGAGTTACTTTGACCCCTGCACCCAGGAAGAGGAGAGAGGCCCCACAGCACATATTCTGGCATCATATCAGCCACCACAGGAGAAGCCACCATTTAGTTACTTTGACCCCTGCACCCAGGAAGAGGAGAGAGGCACCACAGCACATATTCTGGCATCATATCAGCCACCACAGGAGAAGCCACCATTTAGTTACTTTGACCCCTTCACCCAAACAGAGGAGAGAGGTTCCACATCAGAGAATCAGGCATCATATCAACCACCACAGGAGTAGGCCACAATTTAGTTTATTTGACCCCTGCACCCAGGAAGAGGAGAGAGGCCCCACAGCACATATTCTGGCATCATATCACACACCACAGGAGAAGGCCTCTTTCAGTGATTTAGGCCTTTGGACCCAGACAGAGGAGAGAGGTCAGAGATTAGCTTCATATCCCCCAGCACAGCAGAAGACCGCTTTATTTGACTTAGGCCTCAGCACCCAGACAGAAGACAGAGGTAGCATGGCAGAGGTTATGGCTTCATGTCACCCGTTAGTTTAACCGGCCACTTTCATCTGGTTAGGCCCCGGCGCCCAGACAGAGAAGAGTTTCATTCAACTGTGGGTTTCATAAAATTTGTATCAAATAAAGAAGTGGCCCGTAGCACAACAAGACATGTTTTAGGCAGTTAATAAGGACTACTCTGCACAAGGGAGGGACAGGTCCTGTGGGATCCATGCCTGGTTCATCTTTATGAAGGTCAGCTTGTCCACGTTGGCTGTGGACAGGCGGCTGCGCTTGTCAGTAATGACGCCCCCTGCCGTGCTGAATACGCGTTCAGATAAAACGCTGGCCGCCGGGCAGGAAAGCACCTCCAAGGCATAACATGCTAACTCTGGCCACGTGGACAATTTCGAAACCCAGTAGTTGAATGGGGCCGAACCATCCGTCAGGATGTGGAGGGGTGTGCAGACATACTGTTCAACCATGTTAGTGAAATGCTGCCTCCTGCTAACACGTTCCGTATCAGGTGTCGGTGCAGATAGCTGTGGCGTGGAGACAAAACTTTTCCACATTTCTGCCATGCTAACCCTGCCCTCAGATGAGCTGGCCGTGACACAGCTGCGTTGGCGACCTCTTGCCACTCCTCTGCCTTCACCTTCCACCTGTTCCCCTGTGACATGTGGGAATGCTCTCAAGAGCGCCTCTATCAGCGTGCGCTTGTACTCGCGCATCTTACGGTCGCGCTCCAGTTCAGGAATTAAAGTGGGCACATTGTCTTTATACCGGGGATCCAGCAGGGTGGCCACCCAGTAGTCTGCACACGTTAAAACGTGGGCAACTCTGCTGTCGTTGCGCAGGCATTGGAGCATATATTCGCTCATGTGGGCCAGGCTACCCATGGGAAAGGACAAGCTGTCCTCTGTGGGAGGCGTATCGTCATCGTCCACCGTATCCCCCCAGCCACGCACCAGTGATGGGCCTGGGCTGCCACCCCGCTGTGAACTTGCGTCATCCTCGTCCCCCTCCACCTCCTCCTCCTCATCCTCCTCGTCCTCCAGTACAGTGCCTTGGCTGGCGACTTGTGAACCTGTCCTCTGCTGCTTAAACAAACCTCCCTCTGAGCCACTTCGAACAGACTGGCCCGAAAGTGTTAGAAACGAGCCCTCATCCTCCTCCTCCTCCTCCACCTGGGCCACCTCCTCTAACATCATTGCCCTAAGTGTTTTCTCAAGGAGACATAGAAGTGGTATTGTAACGCTGATAACAGTGTCATCGCCACTGGCCATGTTGGTGGAGTACTCGAAACAGCGCAGCAGGGCACACAGGTCTCGCATGGAGGCCCAATCATTGGTGGTGAAGTGGTGCTGTTCGGCAGTACGACTGACGCGAGCGTGCTGCAGCTGAAACTCCACTATGGCCTGCTGCTGCTCGCACAGTCTCTCCAGCATGTGCAAGGTGGAGTTCCACCGGGTGGGCACGTCGCATATGAGGCGGTGAGCGGGAAGGCCGAAGTTCCGCTGTAGCGCAGACAGGCGAGCAGCGGCAGGATGTGAACGGCGGAAGCGCGCACAGACGGCCCGCACTTTATGCAGCAGCTCTGACATGTTGGGGTAGTGGTGAATGAACCTCTGCACCACCAAGTTCAGCACATGCGCCAGGCAAGGGATGTGCGTCAAACCGGCTAGTCCCAGAGCTGCCACGAGATTTCGCCCATTATCGCATACCACCAGGCCTGACTTGAGGCCCACCGGCAGAAACCACTCGTCGGTCTGTTGTTCAATACCCCGCCACAACTCCTTTGCGCTGTGGGGCCTGTCCCCCAAACATATGAGTTTCAGAATGGCCTGCTGACGTTTACCCCGGGCTGTGCTGAAGTTGGTGGTGAAGGTGTGTGGCTGACCGGATGAGCTGGTGGAAGCAGTGGAGGAGGAAGCCGAGTAGGAGGAGGAGGCTACAGGAGGCAGAGAATGATGCCCTGCGATCCTAGGGGGCGGAAGGACGTGCGCCAAGGAACTGTCCGCCGGGGGCCCAGCCGCCACTACATTCATCCAGTGTGCAGTTAGTGAGATATAGCGTCCCTGGCCGTGCTTACTGGTCCACGTATCTGTGGTTAGGTGGACCTTGCCACAAATAGCGTTGCGCAGTGCACACTTGATTTTATTGGACACTTGCATGTGCAGGGAAGGCACGGCTGTCTTGGAGAAGTAGTGGCGGCTGGGAACCACATACTGCGGGACAGCCATGGCCATCAGCTGTTTGAAGCTGTCTGTGTCCACCAGCCGGAATGACAGCATTTCAAAGGCCAGCAGTTTAGAAATGCTGGCGTTCAGGCCAAAGGCTCGAGGGTGACTCGGGGGGAATTTGCGCTTCCTCTCTAAGGTTTGAGATATTGAGAGCTGAACGCTGCTGTGTGATATAGTGGAGACGCTAGTTGACGGTGGCGGTGGTGGTGGTGTCGGTGGCACATCCTCTGTTTGCTGCTCGGCAGGTGGCAACATTCCTCTCGAGGCGGAAGCCGAGGCAGCAGCGGTAGAGGGAGCAGGGGGAGCCTCAGCGAGTGCCTGGTTTTTAAGGTGTGTACCCCACTGCAGTTCATGCTTTGCATGTAGATGCCTGGTCATGCAGGTTGTGCTGAGGTTCAGAACGTTAATGCCTCGCCTCAGGCTCTGATGGCAGAGCGTGCAAGTCACTCGGGTCTTGTCGGTAGGACATTGTTTAAAGAAGTGCCATGCCAGGGAACTCTTTGAAGCTGCCTTTGTGGGGCTGGGTCCCTGTTGGCGATGTCCAGTAGCAGGCGAACTCTGGGGGCGGCGGCTCGTCTGCTTTGGCCCCCTGCTCCCTCTTTGGCTTCGCTGTTGTCTCGGTCTCACCACTACCTCTTCCTCTGAACTGTGAAAGTCATCGCCACGACCTTCAGTCCATGTGGGGTCTAAGACCTCATCGTCCTCTGCATCGTCTTCCACCCAGTCTCCCTCCCTGACCTCCTCCTGTTCAGTCTGCACACTGCAAAAAGACGCGGCAGTGGGCACCTGTGTTTCGTCATCATCAGAGAGTCGGTGACTCTGCTGTGGTGGTATTCCCATGTCCTCTTCATCTGGAGACATAAGTGGTTGTGCGTCAGTGCATGGTATGTTTTCCTCCACTGGGGAAGGGCTAGGTGGACGCCCCTGGGAAACCCTGGAAGCAGAGTCTTCAAACAGAAGAAGAGACTGCTGCATAACTTGTGGCTCAGACCGTTTCCCTGATATGCTTGGGGGTGATGTGACAGACTGATGGGCTTGGTTTTCAGGTGCCACCTGTGCGCTTTCCGCAGAAGACTGGGTGGAAGACCATGTGGTGAACGTGCTGGAAGCACTGTTGGCCACCCAATCGATTAATGCCTGTACCTGCTCAGGCCTTACCATCCTAAGAGCGGCATTGGGCCCCACGAGATATTGCGGTACATTCTGCCGGCTAGTTGAGGGAGTTCGTTCCCTACTGTGTGCGCCTGGGGCCGAACGGCCACGTCCTCTACCAGCAACAGAGGCTCCACGGACACCACCACGACCGCGTCCTCGTCCCTTAATAGTATTTTTCTTCATTGTTGCGATTCAACTCGCACCACAATGAAATATATTATTTTTTATAAGCAAAATCCCCTCACTGGAATACTTTCAGTCTTTTGACTGTATGGATTACAGATGGAATGACTGTTATATGTGAGTACCGCTTTCTTTGACAGATTCTAGTGTGGGTACATATATGTTTTCCCAACCCCAGCACATTAGTTTGCTAATTCCAGATGTATGAAACGCAGGCCTAACTGTATCTAGTATATTGAACGCCAGATAAACTAACTTGGCCTTTTTTAAATAAAAAAAAAATTCCCTCACTGGAATACTTTCAGTCTTTTGACTGTATGGATTACAGATGGAATGACTGTTATATGTGAGTACCGCTTTCTTTGACAGATTCTAGTATGGGTACATATATGTTTTCCCAACCCCAGCACATTAGTTTGCTAATTCCAGATGTATGAAACGCAGGCCTAACTGTATCTAGTATATTGAACGCCAGATAAACTAACTTGGCCTTTTTTAAATAAAAAAAAAAATTCCCTCACTGGAATACTTTCAGTCTTTTGACTGTATGGATTACAGATGGAATGACTGTTATATGTGAGTACCGCTTTCTTTGACAGATTTTAGTATGGGTACATATATGTTTTCCCAACCCCAGCACATTAGTTTGCTAATTCCAGATGTATGAAACGCAGGCCTAACTGTATCTAGTATATTGAACGCCAGATAAACTAACTTGGCCTTTTTTAAATAAAAAAAATCCCCTCACTGGAATACTTTCAGTCTTTTGACTGTATGGATTACAGATGGAATGACTGTTATATGTGAGTACCGTTTTCTTTGACAGATTCTAGTATGGGTACATATATGTTTTCCCAACCCCAGCACATTAGTTTGCTAATTCCAGATGTATGAAACGCAGGCCTAACTGTATCTAGTATATTGAACGCCAGATAAACTAACTTGGCCTTTTTTAAATAAAAAAAATCCCCTCACTGGAATACTTTTTAGTCTTTTGACTGTATGGATTACAGATGGAATGACTGTTATATGTGAGTACCGCTTTCTTTGACAGATTCTAGTATGGGTACATACTGTATATGTTTTCCCAACCCCAGCACATTAGTTTGCTAATTCCAGATGTATGAAACGCAGGCCTAACTGTATCTAGTATATTGAACGCCAGATAAACTAACTTGGCCTTTTTTAAATAAAAAAAATCCCCTCACTGGAATACTTTCAGTCTTTTGACTGTATGGATTACAGATGGAATGACTGTTATATGTGAGTACCGCTTTCTTTGACAGATTCTAGTATGGGTACATATATGTTTTCCCAACCCCAGCACATTAGTTTGCTAATTCCAGATGTATGAAACGCAGGCCTAACTGTATCTAGTATATTGAACGCCAGATAAACTAACTTGGCCTTTTTTAAATAAAAAAAATCCCCTCACTGGAATACTTTCAGTCTTTTGACTGTATGGATTACAGATGGAATGACTGTTATATGTGAGTACCGCTTTCTTTGACAGATTCTAGTATGGGTACATATATGTTTTCCCAACCCCAGCACATTAGTTTGCTAATTCCAGATGTATGAAACGCAGGCCTAACTGTATCTAGTATATTGAACGCCAGATAAACTAACTTGGCCTTTTTTAAATAAATAAAAAATTCCCTCACTGGAATACTTTCAGTCTTTTGACTGTATGGATTACAGATGGAATGACTGTTATATGTGAGTACCGCTTTCTTTGACAGATTCTAGTATGGGTACATATATGTTTTCCCAACCCCAGCACATTAGTTTGCTAATTCCAGATGTAAGAAACGCAGGCCTAACTGTATCTAGTATATTGAACGCCAGATAAACTAACTTGGCCTTTTTTAAATAAAAAAAATCCCCTCACTGGAATACTTTCAGTCTTTTGACTGTATGGATTACAGATGGAATGACTGTTATATGTGAGTACCGCTTTCTTTGACAGATTCTAGTATGGGTACATATATGTTTTCCCAACCCCAGCACATTAGTTTGCTAATTCCAGATGTATGAAACGCAGGCCTAACTGTATCTAGTATATTGAACGCCAGATAAACTAACTTGGCCTTTTTTAAATAAAAAAAATCCCCTCACTGGAATACTTTCAGTCTTTTGACTGTATGGATTACAGATGGAATGACTGTTATATGTGAGTACCGCTTTCTTTGACAGATTCTAGTATGGGTACATATATGTTTTCCCAACCCCAGCACATTAGTTTGCTAATTCCAGATGTATGAAACGCAGGCCTAACTGTATCTAGTATATTGAACGCCAGATAAACTAACTTGGCCTTTTTTAAATAAAAAAAATCCCCTCACTGGAATACTTTCAGTCTTTTGACTGTATGGATTACAGATGGAATGACTGTTATATGTGAGTACCGCTTTCTTTGACAGATTCTAGTATGGGTACATATATGTTTTCCCAACCCCAGCACATTAGTTTGCTAATTCCAGATGTATGAAACGCAGGCCTAACTGTATCTAGTATATTGAACGCCAGATAAACTAACTTGGCCTTTTTTAAATAAAAAAAATCCCCTCACTGGAATACTTTCAGTCTTTTGACTGTATGGATTACAGATGGAATGACTGTTATATGTGAGTACCGCTTTCTTTGACAGATTCTAGTATGGGTACATATATGTTTTCCCAACCCCAGCACATTAGTTTGCTAATTCCAGATGTATGAAACGCAGGCCTAACTGTATCTAGTATATTGAACGCCAGATAAACTAACTTGGCCTTTTTTAAATAAAAAAAATCCCCTCACTGGAATACTTTCAGTCTTTTGACTGTATGGATTACAGATGGAATGACTGTTATATGTGAGTACCGCTTTCTTTGACAGATTCTAGTATGGGTACATATATGTTTTCCCAACCCCAGCACATTAGTTTGCTAATTCCAGATGTATGAAACGCAGGCATAACTGTATCTAGTATATTGAACGCCAGATAAACTAACTTGGCCTTTTTTAAATAAAAAAAAAATTCCCTCACTGGAATACTTTCAGTCTTTTGACTGTATGGATTACAGATGGAATGACTGTTATATGTGAGTACCGCTTTCTTTGACAGATTCTAGTATGGGTACATATATGTTTTCCCAACCCCAGCACATTAGTTTGCTAATTCCAGATGTATGAAACGCAGGCCTAACTGTATCTAGTATATTGAACGCCAGATAAACTAACTTGGCCTTTTTTAAATAAAAAAAAGATTCCCTCACTGGAATACTTTCAGTCTTTTGACTGTATGGATTACAGATGGAATGACTGTTATATGTGAGTACCGCTTTCTTTGACAGATTCTAGTATGGGTACATATATGTTTTCCCAACCCCAGCACATTAGTTTGCTAATTCCAGATGTATGAAACGCAGGCCTAACTGTATCTAGTATATTGAACGCCAGATAAACTAACTTGGCCTTTTTTAAATAAAAAAAATCCCCTCACTGGAATACTTTCAGTCTTTTGACTGTATGGATTACAGATGGAATGACTGTTATATGTGAGTACCGCTTTCTTTGACAGATTCTAGTATGGGTACATATATGTTTTCCCAACCCCAGCACATTAGTTTGCTAATTCCAGATGTATGAAACGCAGGCCTAACTGTATCTAGTATATTGAACGCCAGATAAACTAACTTGGCCTTTTTTAAATAAAAAAAATCCCCTCACTGGAATACTTTCAGTCTTTTGACTGTATGGATTACAGATGGAATGACTGTTATATGTGAGTACCGCTTTCTTTGACAGATTCTAGTATGGGTACATATATGTTTTCCCAACCCCAGCACATTAGTTTGCTAATTCCAGATGTATGAAACGCAGGCCTAACTGTATCTAGTATATTGAACGCCAGATAAACTAACTTGGCCTTTTTTAAATAAAAAAAATCCCCTCACTGGAATACTTTCAGTCTTTTGACTGTATGGATTACAGATGGAATGACTGTTATATGTGAGTACCGCTTTCTTTGACAGATTCTAGTATGGGTACATATATGTTTTCCCAACCCCAGCACATTAGTTTGCTAATTCCAGATGTATGAAACGCAGGCCTAACTGTATCTAGTATATTGAACGCCAGATAAACTAACTTGGCCTTTTTTAAATAAAAAAAATCCCCTCACTGGAATACTTTCAGTCTTTTGACTGTATGGATTACAGATGGAATGACTGTTATATGTGAGTACCGCTTTCTTTGACAGATTCTAGTATGGGTACATATATGTTTTCCCAACCCCAGCACATTAGTTTGCTAATTCCAGATGTATGAAACGCAGGCCTAACTGTATCTAGTATATTGAACGCCAGATAAACTAACTTGGCCTTTTTTAAATAAAAAAAAAATTCCCTCACTGGAATACTTTCAGTCTTTTGACTGTATGGATTACAGATGGAATGACTGTTATATGTGAGTACCGCTTTCTTTGACAGATTCTAGTATGGGTACATATATGTTTTCCCAACCCCAGCACATTAGTTTGCTAATTCCAGATGTATGAAACGCAGGCCTAACTGTATCTAGTATATTGAACGCCAGATAAACTAACTTGGCCTTTTTTAAATAAAAAAAATTCCCTCACTGGAATACTTTCAGTCTTTTGACTGTATGGATTACAGATGGAATGACTGTTATATGTGAGTACCGCTTTCTTTGACAGATTCTAGTATGGGTACATATATGTTTTCCCAACCCCAGCACATTAGTTTGCTAATTCCAGATGTATGAAACGCAGGCCTAACTGTATCTAGTATATTGAACGCCAGATAAACTAACTTGGCCTTTTTTAAATAAAAAAAAAAATTCCCTCACTGGAATACTTTCAGTCTTTTGACTGTATGGATTACAGATGGAATGACTGTTATATGTGAGTACGGCTTTCTTTGACAGATTCTAGTATGGGTACATATATGTTTTCCCAACCCCAGCACATTAGTTTGCTAATTCCAGATGTATGAAACGCAGGCCTAACTGTATCTAGTATATTGAACGCCAGATAAACTAACTTGGCCTTTTTTAAATAAAAAAAATCCCCTCACTGGAATACTTTCAGTCTTTTGACTGTATGGATTACAGATGGAATGACTGTTATATGTGAGTACCGCTTTCTTTGACAGATTCTAGTATGGGTACATATATGTTTTCCCAACCCCAGCACATTAGTTTGCTAATTCCAGATGTATGAAACGCAGGCCTAACTGTATCTAGTATATTGAACGCCAGATAAACTAACTTGGCCTTTTTTAAATAAAAAAAATCCCCTCACTGGAATACTTTCAGTCTTTTGACTGTATGGATTACAGATGGAATGACTGTTATATGTGAGTACCGCTTTCTTTGACAGATTCTAGTATGGGTACATATATGTTTTCCCAACCCCAGCACATTAGTTTGCTAATTCCAGATGTATGAAACGCAGGCCTAACTGTATCTAGTATATTGAACGCCAGATAAACTAACTTGGCCTTTTTTAAATAAAAAAAAAATTCCCTCACTGGAATACTTTCAGTCTTTTGACTGTATGGATTACAGATGGAATGACTGTTATATGTGAGTACCGCTTTCTTTGACAGATTCTAGTATGGGTACATATATGTTTTCCCAACCCCAGCACATTAGTTTGCTAATTCCAGATGTATGAAACGCAGGCCTAACTGTATCTAGTATATTGAACGCCAGATAAACTAACTTGGCCTTTTTTAAATAAAAAAAATTCCCTCACTGGAATACTTTCAGTCTTTTGACTGTATGGATTACAGATGGAATGACTGTTATATGTGAGTACCGCTTTCTTTGACAGATTCTAGTATGGGTACATATATGTTTTCCCAACCCCAGCACATTAGTTTGCTAATTCCAGATGTATGAAACGCAGGCCTAACTGTATCTAGTATATTGAACGCCAGATAAACTAACTTGGCCTTTTTTAAATAAAAAAAATTCCCTCACTGGAATACTTTCAGTCTTTTGACTGTATGGATTACAGATGGAATGACTGTTATATGTGAGTACCGCTTTCTTTGACAGATTCTAGTATGGGTACATATATGTTTTCCCAACCCCAGCACATTAGTTTGCTAATTCCAGATGTATGAAACGCAGGCCTAACTGTATCTAGTATATTGAACGCCAGATAAACTAACTTGGCCTTTTTTAAATAAAAAAAATTCCATCACTGGAATACTTTCAGTCTTTTGACTGTATGGATTACAGATGGAATGACTGTTATATGTGAGTACCGCTTTCTTTGACAGATTCTAGTATGGGTACATATATGTTTTCCCAACCCCAGCACATTAGTTTGCTAATTCCAGATGTATGAAACGCAGGCCTAACTGTATCTAGTATATTGAACGCCAGATAAACTAACTTGGCCTTTTTTAAATAAAAAAAAAATTCCCTCACTGGAATACTTTCAGTCTTTTCACTGTATGGATTACAGGTGGACTGGTATTAGTAGGGGTGACACAAGCACACCCAAGTCCCTGATGTAGGATTTCTATGGCACAGACCACTATTACAAGTGATTAATGGACGTTGGGAGAGATTGTGCTGCAGCACTAGTCCCAAGATGGCCGCCGCCTATCAGCCCAGTAACATGTGCCACAAAATGGTCTGCACAACCTTTAAAAAAAATAGCCTTGGACTGTGCTGCTAAATCGCTATTGGTCTGAATCCCAGGTGTAGATGTCTGACTTGTTTGGAGCTTTGGAATGCACACTGTGGCAGCTTCTGCTGCAGCACTACAAGTCGCAAAATGGCGGCCGGCGGTCAGCCCAGGTACATGTGGATGGAAAAATCACTCTGGCCACTCTAAAAATAGCCAATCCCTATCAAAAAAGCAGCTCAGCTGCAGTTGTTCAGATGAATCACAGGTGGAGGAGAGAAATTTGCTTCCAGTTATTCAATTATCCCTGCCTATTCTCGCCCTAGCATCAGCTGCGTCTATCCCTGTTCTATTCACATCGGGAGTGAGCACGTCCCGACGTGCGCACAAGCTTATAAGAGGCTGAGTCACATGCTGCACTTGGCCAATCACAGCCTTGCCAATAGTAGGCATGGCTGCGATGGCATCTTAGGGCAAGTAGTATGATGCATGTTGATTGGCTGCTTTGCAGCCTTTCAAAATGCGCCAAAATACATGCCGAACGACGAACCCGAACTTTTACGAAAAAGTTCGGGTTCGGGTCCGTGTCACGAACACCCCAAAATTCGGTACGGACCCGAACTATGCTCGAACTGTTCGCTCAACACTAGTCCTAATGCTTGCAGCTGCTGAACACATTGGTCATTAGTGGCTGGATTCATTTTTCCTTCACATTATACACTGCTCGTTTCCATAGTTATGACCACTCTGCAATCCAGCAGCAATGGCCGTCCTTGCACAATATAGGAAAAAGTGCTGGCCTCTCTGGTGGCTGGGACTGTGGGAGCTTACATAGGCTGGTGCCTTTTTCTATAGTTGTGCAAGAACGGCCACCACTGCTGGATTACAGGGTGGTCATAACCATGGAACCGAGCAGTGTATAATGTGATGGAAAAATTAATCAAGCCAGCAAAGGAAGCAATAGGGATAATCACAATACATTAGTGGTTTGTATTAACTTTCTCAACATGATAAATGTCATTTTCTTAAGTGACACAACCCCTTTTAAGTCTACAGAAGGGTACTGTGGTCGAAATTGTAGCTGCATTTAAAATGTATGATGTATTTTAATCCCTTAATGACCAAGTTGAGAACCAGTTGAATATATGACGTACTGGTGGTGCTTCAAGCAAAGGTTTTCTCACCCACTTTGTCCTAGCCTAAGGGCTCTTTCACATGAGCTAGTTTTCTGTCTGGATGTGATGCGTGTAGTGAATGCACAGCATCCGGACTGAATCCTGATTCATTTAAATCTGTGCATGAGCTTCATTGCAATCAGGAAAGATGTAGATTGTTATTCTTCAGTTTTTCTTCACACGTGAGAAAAATGCATGCAATCCGGATGGAAAAAAACACACACAGAACGCAATTGTTTTGCGTGCAAAACCATCAGTTTTTTTCCTGAACAAATCCTGACATAATCCAAATTACTTGTATGAAAGAGGCCTAAGGCTGGGTTCACACTTGAGCGTTTTACAGCGCGTTCAAACGCGCTGTAAAACGCTCAGCACATGAAAACCAATGCTTCCCTATGGCCCTGGTTCTCACTTGAGCGTTTTACAGCGCGTTTGAACGCGCTGAAAAACGCCCTACGCTCAAACAAGTTCTTGAGCTTCTTTGGGGCGTTTTGACGAGCGTTTGTGGCCATAGGACATTGCAGTCAATCACACAAACGCGCGTCAAACGCGCGTTTACTATTGCAAAAAACGCACATAAAAACGCGCGACAAAAACGCGCGTTAAACGCGCATATCAAATACGCTCAGGTCTGAACCCAGCCTAAGACTCCCCAGAACAGAGCTGCCCAGTGTGAGTGGTTCTGCTCTCGCAGACAAGGTGTTTGTATGTAATTTATGGTCGGACAGCAAGTAACACCACATTTCCACAGCTGCAAAGGATATATATAGCCAGCCGGAGGTCAGGTTATTCTTTCACTTGTCCTCGTGAGAAAACTCTTTCAGGTTAAGCATAAACAGACCTCTCTTTGGAGTACTGTCCATTTTTTCTGTATAAAGGACTGTCCGTAGGGACTGTTGGTCACTGAATACCAGAACATGCTCTCTACAAAACACTGCATCGACTGGGGTAGACCATAACCGCTACATGTGAAAAGGGTACTTGTGTGTTGCTACCAAGAATTTTGTAATCGTACATGCCTTAAAACAAGTGCTTGCAATATGACTGCAGGGTTCGCCTACGTCTCCTGTCATATGCTTAAAATTACTTCTAAATCATCACATATAAAACTAATCTTATTTTTAAAAAACTTGGGACTTGAAAAATCTATTGCTAACTCATACTGTTCACTTGGCATTACTGGATTGCTGACATTCCATGACTTGTTCTGTGAGCACGTAAGTTTACTACAGAAAAAACGTAACTCGTTCGCTACCAGCGCCGTACATGTAGACATGTACATTAGACCCGTGGCTAATGACTGCGACTGGCAATAATGTCGCTCATGGTCATTAAAGCCTTTAATGGTGAAAAACCAATGAGGATGCCGGTAATTGAATTTAATACGCTGGGTCTTTTTGAAGAGACTCACGGTATAAAAGCTGCAATCTTATTTTGGCCAGCAGGTGGCAGGTCAACATAAGAAATTAGCAATTCTGTCCAAATAATAGGTCTAAAAGACCCATGATTGTTCAGAATAAAAAAAATAAAAAAATAAGATTTTGTAGGTTCAAATACAAGCTTCAAAATCATAAAAAAATTTAAACAAAACGTAAAAAATATAAAAATATATATAAATATATATACAAAAATTTAAAATATAAAAGTTGAAATCACCCCCTTTCTGTAGAATAAAAAAATACACAAATAACAAAAAATATAAACATCATGGGCATCACTGTGTCCAAAAACGCCCATACTATTAAAATATAAAAATATTTTTCCAATACAGCGTAACAGAAAAAACTGTCAAAATGGCCAATATGCAATTTTTTCATCACTTATCTTACCGCAATTTTTTTTATAAAATGTGATCATAAAGTCACACACACTCCAAAATGGTATGAATAAAAACAACAAATTGCCCCGCAAAAAATGAACCCCCACACAGCTCAGTAGATATAACTATAAAAAAGTTATGGGGGTCAGAATATGGCGATTTTAAAAAGTTTTTGTTTTCAAAATTTAAATTTATTTTTACGTTTTTGTTTAGACATAAAAAACATATACATATGTGCTATCGTTGTAATCATACTGACCCAGGGAATGAAGGGCACAGGTCAGTTTTGTCACAAAAGGAAAGTCATGGGAACAAAACCCGTAAAACGGTGGAGGAATTGTTTATTTTTTTCCAATTTCACCCCATTTGGAATTTTTTTCCCACTATATTGTATGCCATATTAAATGGTGGAATTAGAAAGTACAACTTGTCCTGCAAAAATAGCCCTCATACAGCTGTGAACAGAAAAATAAAGTAGTTATGGCTCAAGGAAGATCAGAAAGAAAAATGAAAACGCAAAAACGAAAAAACCTCTGGTATCCTAAGGGTTAAATGCCTTTGCAAAATGTCTGCATTTTATAGCAAACCTGTCTTTTGTTTCAATATAACATGAAGATATTTTACTTTATTGTTAGTCTGCCTTCCTTAAACAGGTCCAAAAGGTGTCATACATGACTGGAGAAAATTTAAACTGGTCAGTGAAGACCAAGATGCAATTCCTGCAAGCAAAAGGGAAATCCTTCGGCAAATGTCTTCTCCTTACAAGTCACCAAGCAAAGATGAAAAGGAAACAAAAGAAAAATTCAGTCGTAAGGTAACTCAACAGGTAGCTCAATACCAGCCAACCATACAGTCTTTGATATATTACATGTACCAATTACAGTAAGTGGAATGGAGGTAGTTCTGCAATTTAAGGGGCAAGTCCTTTCTGCTGCAGTTTTCTCTATTTGTGGAAATTGACTTGCCATGCCGATCTTAAAATCTGTAGCATGTCAACTGTTTGTGCAATTTCCTACCTTATGTATGAGGGGTGTTTTAATAAGTTATCTACCTGGATATGATAAAAAAAAATTGAGAAAATTGAACTTACTACTTTTCAATGTAATCCCCTTGACTTCAACACACTTATTCCACTTTGCCTCCAGTAATTAGATTCCTTCAAAATAGAAGGAGACTTCTTACTGCTGCAGGAACCCTGTTACCGCCTCTCTGCATTATCTTCAGGAAATCATGTCTTCAGATTCTGAAAGAGAAAATAATCACTGGGAGCAGGGCTGGGACAAGGTCCACCACCAACAGAGGCTGAGCTGCCCAAGTGCGCCCCCCCCCCTTCCCGCCGCCATTTAGATATGTATGTTTGTTATTAATCATCATCCAGATCCCCCTCCCCTAAACAGTGCCATCCACAGATCCCCCTCCCCTAAACAGTGCCATCCACAGATCCCCCTCCCCTAAATAGTGCCATCCACAGATTCCCCCTCCCCTAAATAGTGCCATCCACAGATCCCCCTCCCCTAAATAGTGCCATCCACAGATCCCCCTCCCCTAAACAGTGCCATCCACAGATCCCCCTCCCCTAAACAGTGCCATCCACAGATCCCCCTCCCCTAAATAGTGCCATCCACAGATCCCCCTCCCCTAAACAGTGCCATCCACAGATCCCCCTCCCCTAAACAGTGCCATCCACAGATCCCCCTCCCCTAAACAGTGACATCCATATATCCCCCTCCCCTAAATAGTGCCATCCACAGATCCCCCTCCCCTAAATAGTGCCATCCACAGATCCCCCCTCCCCTAAATAGTGCCATCCACAGATCCCCCTCCCCTAAACAGTGCCATCCACAGATCCCCCTCCCATAGCAGTGCCATCCACAGATCCCCCTCCCCATAGCAGTGCCATCCACAGATCCCCCTCCCCATAGCAGTGCCATACACAGATCCCCCTCCCCATAGCAGTTCCATACACAGATCCCCCTCCCCGACGCCCCCAGGAGCACATTTATAAACTAATCAGTAACTTTAACTTTAATCATTGCTGATCTCTTTACTTGAATATCTTACTCTGTCTTAGCTCCGGTAACAGCAGTAAGTACGTGCGGGCGGCGCTCACTCACTGATGTCACGTGCCTGCACCGCCTAGTGGGAGGAGCAGGCGCGTGACGTCGGTGAGTGAGCGCCGACGTCACTGGATGTCACTGTTTAGGGGAGGGGGATCTGTGGATGGCACTATTAAAGTTAAAGTTACTGATTAGTTTATAAATGTGCTCCTGGGGGCGGCGTGGCCTGTATATTCTAACCCCCAGGCAAGCGTCCCTGTCACCATGGGAACGCCTGGGGGTTAGAATATACTATTGGATTTGAGTTTTCACACTCGTGAAAACGCAGATCCGATGGTATATTCTAACCCCCAGGCAAGCTCCCCGTCACCATGGGAACGCCTGGGAACGACCTGTAGTTTTGCAACAGCTGGAGGCACACTGGTTGGGAAACACTGGTATAGAAGACTGAAGGGAGAGGAGTGAAGTTATTTACATGGGACTGCATGGTATAGAAGACTGTAAGGAAGATAGGTTATTTACATGGGACTGTATCATATAGAAGACTGGTGGGAGACGACTGGTGTTATTTACATGGCACTGCATGGTATAGAAGACTGGAGGGTGAGGACGAGCATTAAAATTTATGGGGGCACTACAAAGATGATTATAACTCCGGGGGGTATGGCAGGAGGTATTATAATTACAGGGGGCACTGCAGGGAACATCATAAATACTGTGGGCAGTGGTGGAGGGCATTACTACTACTGAGGGCTCTATAGAAATGCCTTATAGATTATAAGAGGTGCCCTATAGGGAGGCCTTATTAGTACTGAGGGCACTGTAGGGAGCCTTATTACCACTGGAGATGCTGGGTGATGTCACTGGCACTAATGGACATGCTTTAGCGCTGCCTTAGCCTGTAAAATGGCTAGGGCAGCGCTAAAGCCACCCATCAGTGTTGGTCTGTGTTGGGACCATGTTTATGTATGCCTGCATTATTGAGGGGAAAAAAATGAATATTCAAATATATGCAAATGATCCTCTAGGAGCAACGGGGCGTTACCATTACACCTAGAGGCTCTGCTGTCTCTGCAACCAGGGCCGTTTTGAAGGAATTTGGGGGCCCCAAGCAAAATAGACATGGAGGCCCCCCCCCTCCATGCCCTCCCCACATTACGCACGCAAAGCCTACAGGAACCACAGTATAGCCATACAGTTTAAGTTCACCCACACTTTATATAAATAAAAAAGGAGGTTTACAGTGCAAATATGCTGTTGCATTTAATGTGCATGAAATTTGAACATTTTCAACAAATGAACATTTGCAAAAACCACTGTACCATACAATCCAATATACATTAAAAAAGTGCACAATAACTAAATCCAACATACTTAAAACACACACATTAACATTTTTCAGTTCTTACAAACATGTGCAAATGATCTAAAACTGCTGTTTGCGAACCTTGCTTTCTGCAAAGGCAATCACAATGTCCTCCATGTCCAAAGACTGGCGAACATCACGCTCAATTGATGTAAGTGCCAGTCCTGTGAGCCTTTCTTGGCCCATGGTGGACCTCATGTAATTTTTTATCAGCTTCAAAGCTGAAAAGCTCCTCTCACCAGAGGCCACTGACACAGGGAGAGTCAGGAGTAGACGCAAAGCAATGCTTAAATTACTGTACAAATCCAGTAGCTTCTCACTGTATATGTAATTAACATGTCCTTCTTACTCCCCCCCTCCCTTCTTATTCCACTACCCCATGTCCTTCTTAGTCCCCCCTCCCCCTGTCCTTCTTACTTCCCCCTCCTCCTCCCTGTGTCCTACTTACTCTCCCCCCTCCCTGTTTTTTTTTTTTTTTTACTCCCTACCCTACCTTAGATAAGTTCCTAAGTTAATTCAGTCCTCCGGCTCCGTCCCTGGACCCTGTAGCGTGGCCGAGCTCCTCGCTCTCTACCTCCAGTCCTGGCTGTCACTCAGTGCGGCCGGGAACCGCGCGGTACAGGTCAGGAGATTCAGTTTCCTGTTCCCGGCCGCGGCCGGACTAAAAGGAAGTGAGCACTCAGTGTACACTTCCTGTCCGTCCGGCCGGGAACAGGAAACTGAATCTCCTGTTCCTGTACCGCGCGGTACCCGGCCGGACTGAGTGACAGCCAGGAGGTAGAGGAGGAGAGCTCGGCCACGCTACAGAGCAGCAGTCAGCAGAGGAGGAACTCAGGAGGTAACCAGGAGTGCTGCAGCCGCCTGAGGCTCTCTATAGAGCGCTCAGGCGGCTGCAGCCTTAAAGGAAGCAAAACAAGCACCGGCTCTGCTTGGGGCCCCGGGCCAGCTCGGGGCCCCAAGCAATTGCTTGTTTTGCCTGTCTGTTAGCGACGGGCCTGTCTGCAACTGCCGCTTCCTGTCTACTTTGACAGGGCCTGGCAGTGAAAATGTAATCCCACTGGGCCATGTTAAAGTGTAGAGGGCGCTGCAGTTACAGAGAGAGCGGAGCCTCTAGGTGTAATGGTAACGACCCCGATTGTATATAATAAAACATCATATTTCTCAGCAATGCAGGCACATAAGAACATGGTACCAACACAGATGTCTTCAGCTGCCAAACGCACATGTAACTGGTCTGTCCTTTAATTATCCAAGTGTATGAGGGAGCCCTGAGGGATAGCTGAAGGCCTAGGGAGCATTTTACCATTAGCTATGGACTTCATAGGGGGGAGAAAGCTGACACTAAAGTGCCTAGGGCAGTATCAAATCTAAATATGGACCTGGCTCCACAGCAGTAGCAGGATGTAGTGTCCCACATCACACTGCTGGTCTGTGTATGAGGAGGAGCGGTGCGGCCGGGAATCTGCTGTGCTCCTCCTCCTCCACAGACCAGCAGAGTAATGTCTGACACTACATCCTGCTACTGCTGTGGAGTGCCAGCGGCTGAACTGTGATCATGATGAGGAACTAGGTGAGTATATATTTTTTAACTTCCTGTGAAGGGGGCACATATCTGACCATTACTACTGTGAGGGGGCACATATCTGACCATTACTACTGTGAGGGGGCACATATCTGGACATAACTACTATGTACTGCCACAAAGGGGGAATAATTACTATGGGGACTGGGTGTGGATCAAGGGGACTGGGTGTGTATAGTTATGCTTTGGGAAGTGTTAGAGCCATGACCTAGTATGAAAAGAATATATATACATATTGTAAACATATTCACAAGATGTTTTTTATTTTCATATACACTCACCTAAAGAATTATTAGGAACACCTGTTCTATTTCTCATTAATGCAATTATCTAGTCAACCAATCACATGGCAGTTGCTTCAATGCATTTAGGGGTCTGCTCCTGGTCAAGACAATCTCCTGAACTCCAAACTGAATGTCAGAATGGGAAAGAAAGGTGATTTAAGCAATTTTGAGCGTGGCATGGTTGTTGGTGCCAGACGGGCCAGTCTGAGCATTTCACAATCTGCTCAGTTACTGGGATTTTCACGCACAACCATTTCTAGGGTTTACAAAGAATGGTGTGAAAAGGGAAAAACATCCAGTATGTGGCAGTCCTGTGGGCAAAAGTGCCTTGTGGATGCTAGAGGTCAGAGGAGAATGGGCCGACTGATTCAAGCTGATAGAAGAGCAACGTTGACTGAAATAGCCAATCGTTACAACCGAGGTATGCAGCAAAGCATTTGTGAAGCCACAACACGCACAACCTTGAGGCGGATGGGCTACAACAGCAGAAGACCCCACCGGGTACCACTCATCTCCACTACAAATAGGAAAAAGAGGCTACAATTTGCACGAGCTCACCAAAATTGGACTGTTGAAGACTGGAAAAATGTTGCCTGGTCTGATGAGTCTCGATTTCTGTTGAGACATTCAAATGGTAGAGTCCGAATTTGGCGTAAACAGAATGAGAACATGTATCCATCATGCCTTGTTACCACTGTGCAGGCTGGTGGTGGTGGTGTAATGTTGTGGGGGATGTTTTCTGGGCACACTTTAGGCCCCTTAGTGCCAATTGTGCATCGTTTAAATGCCACGGGCTACCTGAGCATTGTTTCTGACCATGTCCATCCCTTCATGACCACCATGTACCCATCCTCTGATGGCTACTTCCAGCAGGATAATGCACCATGTCACAAAGCTCGAATCATTTCAAATTGGTTTCTTGAACATGACAATGAGTTCACTGTACTAAAATTGCCCCCACAGTCACCAGATCTCAACCCAATAGAGCATCTTTGGGATGTGGTGGAACGGGAGCTTCGTGCCCTGGATGTGCATCCCTCAAATCTCCATCAACTGCAAGATGCTATCCTATCAATATGGGCCAACATTTCTAAAGAATGCTATCAGCACCTTGTTGAATCAATGCCACGTAGAATTTAGGCAGTTCTGAAGGCAGAAGGGGGTCCAAGTATGGTCTTAGTATGGTGTTCCTAATAATTCTTTAGGTGAGTGTATGTTTATATTTGTATGTGTGGTTTGGGAGGGGGCAGGTACATCCTTTTCACAGAGGCCCTTTGCTGCCTGTGTCCGCCCCTGCATCTTCCGTAACCCAAAAAAACTGTTGCCATGATCTGCTGCTAACTGTGGCACACAAAATTTCTTTGGAGTTGGTGACTCCCTGTGCTTCCATTGCATGGACTGTTGTTTGGTCTCAGGATCATGGTGGTGGGCCGTGTTTTATCAGCCATAATAATTTGAGAATACAAGTCTCCTAGATTTTCTGCAAGCATGTCTTTGACATCATTAAAATATCATACTGTAAATGATACTGTAAATTGGGCCAACTGAAATTCATGAGCTATAAAACTGACAATCTTCCAAAATCATGGCCTTCACTTTAACGGAACATTTCCTCTAAAGATGCTTTGATGGGTCGTCCTGAACGGGGGTTATCCCTACCCCATTTAAACTTATTTGTCCAAAACTTTACTTGGTAGTAGGACGATGCATCATCACCATATACAGTTGTGTTCAAAATAATAGTAGTCAGACATCACTAACCTGATCAATCACTGTTTTTGGTAGAAATAATATTTCTACATTTCAAAAAATTTACTAGCAGGTGTAGTAGAGTAATAGAAATCCAACAGACCCAACAGTCATCACATGCATGCTGCTGATTCTGTGTAATTGAAATGGGCATGTTCAAAATAATAGCAGTGTGGAGTTCAATGAGTGAGGTCATTCATTCTTTAAAAAACAGGTGGCAATTATTGCCCTTACTTAAGAAAGGAAGGCAGCAAATGTTGTACATGCCGGTTACAGTGCATTTCTCTCTGAAATTGTGAGGAAAATGGGTTTATTCCAGGCATTGTGTGGAATAATAGAATGTGTAGTGTTCCCAATGCATTTGTGTGTATGGAAATAAAAGCTATTAGAAGGATTTTGAGCTTTGTTAATTTTTTTAAACACACTGCTATTATTTTGAACACAACTGTACAGCAATCATCCTTTCATGGCTTTGTTCCTTTGTAAGGAATTTAATTATGGAACAAAGCTATAAATACTTTATTTGTAGACCTGCACTGTACTGCACTTTCCATCCTGTCACTTCCAATGCTTTTTATCAGACTGAACTGTTACTGTGTGTTGCATGTCTAGACATGCCTCAACCTGCACAGACAAGCTTAGCGCTCTAAGTGCTCATTGACACGACCGTGGTTTGGTTCCGCATCCGAGCCGCATTTTTTGCGGCTCGGGTGCGGACCCATTCACTTCAATGGGGCCGCAAAGGATGCGGACTGCACACGGAATTCCGTGGCCCCCGCAAAAATTCATATCCTATTCTTACGCAAAAACACAAATGCAATAGCACTCTGCAACCAGCACTCTGCCCTGCCTCTATGCTGGATGTTGAATGAGGCATTGGTGTACATTTTGGCCAAAGCGTAATAAGCCACTCACCACGTCAAGGTCGCCTCTATGAGTGGTCCCTAACACTAGTACCTACCTGTTATGGGCCATGACAGCCACACAAAGTCCAGGGAGCACAGGTACAGCATGCATGCCAGGCACAACCTGCTTTTAACCCCGTCCAGTGCCGTGACAGCTTTCATCGGATACAGGGATGCAAGTACCAACATGCATGCTGAGCCCACTATATACTTCTCCTGGAGCCAAATGGCTACTGGTAGGCGCTGTAAAAGCAGACTCAGTTTTATACTGACTTTAAAACCAGCCTGCAGGGCAGACTAACTGGTCAGGTGTGCATGACTGCATGGAGATCGCCATGACTCCAATATATACTACAAAGAAAAAATGTGGGGGATTCAGTCAGCACAATCCTGTATGCAGGTGCTGTCAGGGAACCAGGGGGGCCGTTTCGCATCGGGTTCGCAGGTGCGGGCGCAGATAGCTCCTCCCCTTCCTCCTGACAGGACACCTGATGTCAATGTGGCCAGTGCGCCTGCGCGAGACGGACGCCGGGTGCGCGGTACACAAGCCGCGTGCGCAGGGATACGAGCGTAGTGCACATGCTCCATTCTAGACCACAGGTGCTACTCAGGCTGGGGAGGGCTTCAGCCTCCGTCACCGCCCTCAGCCTTATGATTGGCTTCTGACTAAGGAAGCCTCCTGGTTGCCCGGCAACCAGGGGGCGGTCCTGGGTTCACTGATACCCTCTCCCGTCTTCACGACACCGATGCCGTGTTTTCACCTACAGAAACCATCCTTCCAAGCACCTACTTTTTGGCCACACAACATTCATTACTCGAAGAGATCCGACAAGCCAGCGTGACCGTACCGTCAGAAGCAGCACACCTGCCACAAAGGCAGGGTCTACGTTACCATCAGGGAAAGATCTATGTGCCTACTTCCCATCGGGTGCCGATCCTGCAACATCATCACGACCACCCAACCGCAGGTCACAGGGGAATACACAATACCTTAGAGTACGTGCAGAGGCAGTTCTGGTGGCCTTCCCTAGCGGTGGATGTACGTTCCTTTGTGGGCTCATGCACCATCTGTGCCATGCACAAGAGACCCCACACCCGGCCAGTCGGCCCACTACAACCTCTACCCGTGGCAACGGTGCCCTGGAGGGACCTCGCCATGGATTTCGTGGTGGACTTACCTCCTTCACAGGGCCACACTACGATCTTGGTTGTAGTAGATAGATGAACCAAGATGGCCCACTTTATTCCAACGACCGGCCTTCCAACAGCCCAACATACCTCAAAATTGTTTTTACAGCACGTGTTCCGCCTACATGGACTCCTCTCCTCTATTGTATCTGATCGGGGTTCGCAGTTCACCTCCTGTTTCTGGAGCCAATTTTGCCGCTGCCTCCACATCACCCGCAACCTGTCCTCTGCTTATCATCCCCAGTCCAACGGCCAGACGGAGAGGACGAACCAAACCTTGGAGCAATATCTCCGCTGCTGTTAGTCATACCTACAAGACGACTGGGTGGACCTTCTCCCTCTGGCAGAATATGCATACAATCAACAGCAGCATACCTCTACAGGACTCTCACCCTTTTATGCAAATTACGGGTACCATCCCTTGACTCTTCCAGACCTTCCGGTGGACATTCCCGTACCTGAAGTGGCCCAGCGCCTCCGTCGTCTCCGGGGTTTGCTACGTACCCTAGTGCGGAAGCTCCGCACTACCCAGCAACAGCAAAAGACTCAGGCCGATCGGAGGCGCACCGAGAGCCCCAAGTACAGAAGTGGGAATAGGGTATGGTTATCTTCTCAGCACCTTAAACTGACCTGCCCGTCCAAGAAATTGAGCCCTCACTATTTGGGACCATTCACCATCGCCTCAATGGTCAACGACGTCGCGGCGAGACTAAACCTGCCTACTTCATTTACCATCCATCCGGTGTTTCATGTATCACTACTGAAACCCTACCGTGCCAACACCCTTGTGGGCAGAGTGCCGGTGCCACCCGCTCCCATTCAGGTGGATAACAATGATGAATATGAAGTCCAGGGGATCTTGGACTCCCGCAGACGCCGTGGAGTCTTGGAATACCTTGTCCACTGGAAGGGATATGGGCCAGAGGAGCGTTCCTGGGAACCAGCAGGTAACCTTCATGCAGACGCCAAGGTCCGCACATTCCACAGGGCTCATCCTGATCGGCCATCCCAGGTTCGCGTCCGGTGGCCGCTCCTTGGTGGGGGGCTCTGTCAGGGAACCAGGGGGGCCGCTTCGCATGGGGTTCGCAGGCGCAGATAGCTCCTCCTGACCGGACACCTGACGTCAATGTGGCCAGTCGGACGCAGGGTGCGCGGTACACAAGCCGCGTGCGCAGGGATACGAGCGTAGTGCACATGCTCCATTCCAGACCACAGGTGCTACTCAGGCTGGGGGAGGGCTTCAGCCTCCGTCACCGCCCTCAGCCTTATGATTGGCTTCTGACTAAGGAAGCCTCCTGGTTGCCCGGCAACCAGGGGGGCAGTCCTGGGTTCACTGTGTACTTAAAGCCAGTCAGAGCCTTGACTCATTGCTGAGTTATTCAACCTTATGGTGAACACCCAGCTCCCTCCTGTGAACCTGTTGGTAGCTGGGAAGTCAGATTAAACGACTCTTTGCCTGTTTCCTCGATTACGATTTCTGCTGCCTGCCACGACCCGGAACTGGAACAGACTACCCGATTGGATTGACTTTTTTTGTACTACGCTAATTTTTGGGATTATTTCGTCCCTGCCAAAGGATTCCATACCTGATCCACTATTCCAGTCCTGACAGGTGCACATCGCTATGGCGAAATACATATACAAATGCAAAAACACAAATGCAATAGCACTCTGCAACCAGCACTCTGCCCTGCCTCTATGCTGGATGTTGAATGAGGCATTGGTGTACATTTTGGCCAAAGCGTAATAAGCCACTCACCACGTCAAGGACGCCTCTATGAGTGGTCCCTAACACTAGTACCTACCTGTTATGGGCCATAATAGCCACACAAAGTCCAGGGAGCGCAGGTACAGCATGCATGCCAAGCACACTCTGCTTTTAACCCCGTCCGGTGCCGTGACAGCTTTCATCGGATACAGGGATGCAAGTACCAACATGCATGCTGAGCCCACTATATACTTCTCCTGGAGCCAAATGGCTACTGGTAGGCGCTGTAAAAGCAGACTCAGTTTTATACTGACTATAAAACCAGCCTGCAGGGCAGACTAACTGGTCAGGTGTGCATGACTGCATGGAGATCACCACGACTCCAAATTGTGAGCAAAAAGGGGTTTATTCCAGGCATTGTGTGGAATAATAGAATGTGTAGTGTTCCCAATGCATTTGTGTGTATGGAAATAAAAGCTATTAGAAGGATTTTGAGCTTTGTTAATTTTTTTAAACACACTGCTATTATTTTGAACACAACTGTACAGCAATCATCCTTTCATGGATTTGTTCCTTTGTAAGGAATTTAATTATGCAACAAAGCTATAAATACTTTATTTGTAGACCTGCACTGTACTGCACTTTCCATCCTGTCACTTCCAATGCTTTTTATCAGACTGAACTGTTACTGTGTTGCATGTCTAGACATGCCTCAACCTGCACAGACAAGCTTAGCGCTCTAAGTGCTCATTGACACGACCGTGGTTTGGTTCCGCATCCGAGCAGCATTTTTTGCGGCTCGGGTGTGGACCCATTCACTTCAATGGGGCCGCAAAGGATGCGAACTGCACACGGAATTCTGTGGCCCCGCAAAAATTATAAGTCATATCCTATTCTTGTCCGTTTTGGGGACAAGAAAAGGCATTTCTATAAAAGGGCCGTCTGTTCCATTCCGCAAATTGTGGAAGGCACACAGCCAGCATCTGTGTTTTGCGGACCGCAAAACACAGCACTTTTGTGTGAACAAGCCCTAACACTAACAGAACAAGCTAGGCTAGATAACTTATTGAACACCCCTCATATATTGGTTTCCCCAATGGGTTTAACAAAAAGAAGATCCCCACCAAAAACCATAAAGGCACAATAAAGACTGGATTTAGGTGCAGTTTTTATAAGGTTTTCATACTAAGTTTCTGCATACAAATACGCAATATGTTCATTTACTCTGTCGCAGGTTCTAAAAGAGTATAGGTCTGGTGCCAGTTGAAAGATGGAAGTGAGCATGTGTGTCGACCTCAGTTAGGTGGATGAAAACCTGGGATGGATTAAAAAAAATAAGCAAAATAAATCTTCCATTCGTCATTTTTCTATTTTTAACATCAAAGCTTGGCTTTGGCTACAGGAAAAATTCTTCACCAAACTGTGTTAACTTGCTATGTGTCATTATCCATTGGATCCTTAAAATGAGAGTAAGGGATGATTTAAAGGTTCTTTTGAGTTGTACCTAAAGAATATTATCTTTTGTTCACAGATGAGCATGCAAGAATATGAACTAATCCATGACAAGGAAGATGAAAACTGTCTACAAAAGTACCGCAAACAATGTATGCAGGACATGCACCAGAGATTGAGTTTCGGCCCCAAATATGGGTATCTATATGAGCTGAAAAGTGGAAATGAATTTTTAGAAGCAATAGAGAAGGAACAAAAAATTACTACAGTAATAGTTCATATTTTTTCTGATGAGATCAAGGCTTGTGAGTCACTGAATAATTGTTTAACCTGCCTTGCGTTAGAGTATCCAACAGTGAAGTTCTGTAAAATTAAGTCAGCTGACACAGGAGCTGGAGAACGGTTCTCTAGAGAAGTCCTCCCAACTATACTGGTCTATAAGGCAGGAGAACTTATTAGTAACTTTATTAAAGTTTCTGAAAACTTGAATGAGGAATTCTTTGCGGTGGATGTTGAGGCTTTTTTTAATGAATATGGGCTTTTGCCTGAGCGAGAAATACAAGGCATAGCATGTGATGATGGGGAAGGGGATATTGAATAGCTGAAACACATCCATATTTTACAACATACATACCTTGAGACATTTAGAAGGTGTCCTGTCTTTAGAGATTTAAAGGAGATGTCATAGGAAAATACTTGGAGTGGTGTAAGGCATATATATATGGCTATGTTAACCAAAGTAAACCAGAATCCCCATAGTACTGGTTTAACATAACAAGTAGCCTCATTAAAGAAGTGTTTCAGAAACCTTTATGTCCAACAAAGCTAGCATGGTCTTACTAAGACAGCATTCAGTTAGAGCAATATAGGAAAACTTTCATAGAACATTTCAGCAAGTAAAGATTACAAAAATATATTTTTTCTATTACTCAAGGTTTAGGGTACGGCCACACATCATGTAAATACTGCACATTTTTCACACCTGAACTGTGCACAGAAACGTAGCGGCAAAGTGGCTGAAATCTGCATATAGCTTGAGCTTGACATGTTCATATTAAATTCACGTTATGTCAATTTATGCTTCAAATTCCTGCCGCGATTTCATCCACAGCATTTCCACAAGATCTGCACTATTTTGGCCAACTACTTTGGTGGAAAACCTACGGCGGATCAGCTACTACCGTGTTTCTCCGAAAATAAGACAGGGTCTGATATTTTTTTTTTCTCCGAAAAAAGGGTTAGGGCTTTTATTGGGGTAGGGCTTATTTTGGCTCCATGAACATATTTTATATAGACACATGCCAATTACAGAACAGTCCCTGGACAGTGTTTATATTAAATGACTATAACCCCCTCATCCATAGGAATGCACCCATATACTTCAGTACATGGGTGCATTCCTATGGATGAGGGGGGTTATAGTCATATTTGCCACACATTTTTCATTCTGGTACCGTATATTGCCCCTGAGCTGTCCTTACCGAAGGGACCTAGGCAGCAAACTACGGTACCAGGGAGAGCAGATACAGCACGGGAAAGATGTAGGGAGCTCCTCCAGGCAGCAGAGAGGAGAAGGAGATCCTCCTGCTGCCTCCTTCATGTAAGTAAGAATGTGCGGGCTGTGGGCAGTACAGAGAGACCGCTAGCTCACCCAACGTGAAAGTTAAGGCAAGCGTGGGCTGCCGGCATAATTTAACATTTAGTGAAGCCGCCAGCCCGCCCGTCAGGTGCTCCTTAGTGCCGTGATGTATGCGTGGGCTGGTGGCTTCACTGAAGGCTAATTCACTGAAGCCTGAGTTGCCCGCCCGCCCACAGTTTCATGGCAGCTCAGGAACCATTAGCGAGCGCTCCTGAGCTGCTGCAGCCAGCACATTTGCCCCACCTTCCCTTTATATAAAATAAAATATGGCTGTATCTAGGGCTTATATTTTAAGCCTACTCCAAAAACCCTGCAAAATAGCGCTAGGGTTTATTCGGGGAAACACGGTAGTAACAGCACCATTTTTTACTCTTGTCCTGATAATTTGACGGACACACAGTTACACAGCTCATTCGAAGAAACCGCTCTGATGTGATCATAACCAGGACTGCTTTTATCACAGCGCTAAAACTGAAGGTTCCTATTGACTGCCAACAAGAAGAAAAGATATTTAAACCATGAGAACAATGGAAGTATATTGGAAAATTGTTTCGTTTTTCAATATGTAAAGAATAATTATTTGCTGAAGCTATTATACTTCTTTTAAGGGAATCAGTCACAAGGAATTCGCTGTTAAACCTGGCACAATGCCCTGTAGGGCTAGCTTAGTTGAATGTAATGATACTTTTCACTTAGTGATCCACTGAGTTATTCTGAAGAAAAAATACCTACACTGCGTGCAGAATTATTAGGCAAATGAGTATTTTGACCACATCATCCTCTTTATGCATGTTGTCTTACTCCAAGCTGTATAGGCTCGAACGCCTACTACCAATTAAGCATATTAGGTGATGTGCATCTCTGTAATGAGAAGGGGTGTGGTCTAATGACATCAACACCCTATATTAGGTGTGCATAATTATTAGGCAACTTCCTTTCCTTTGGCAAAATGGGTCAAAAGAAGGACTTGACAGGCTCAGAAAAGTCAAAAATAGTGAGATATCTTGCAGAGGGATGCAGCACTCTTAAAATTGCAAAGCTTCTGAAGCGTGATCATCGAACAATCAAGCGTTTCATTCAAAATAGTCAACAGGGTCGCAAGAAGCATGTGGAAAAACCAAGGCGCAAAATAACTGCCCATGAACTGAGAAAAGTCAAGCGTACAGCTGCCAAGATGCCACTTGCCACCAGTTTGGCCATATTTCAGCGCTGCAACATCACTGGAGTGCCCAAAAGCACAAGGTGTGCAATACTCAGAGACATGACCAAGGTAAGAAAGGCTGAAAGACGACCACCACTGAACAAGACACACAAGCTGAAACGTCAAGACTGATTTTTCTAAGGTTTTTATGGACTGATGAAATGAGAGTGAGTCTTGATGGGCCAGATGGATGGGCCCGTGGCTGGATTGGTAAAGGGCAGAGAGCTCCAGTCCGACTCAGACGCCAGCAAGGTGGAGGTGGAGTACTGGTTTGGGCTGGTATCATCAAAGATGAGCTTGTGGGGCCTTTTCGGGTTGAGGATGGAGTCAAGCTCAACTCCCAGTCCTACTGCCAGTTTCTGGAAGACACCTTCTTCAAGCAGTGGTACAGGAAGAAGTCTGCATCCTTCAAGAAAAACATGATTTTCATGCAGGACAATGCTCCATCACACGCGTCTAAGTACTCCACAGCGTGGCTGGCAAGAAAGAGTATAAAAGAAGAAAATCTAATGACATGGCCTCCTTGTTCACCTGATCTGAACCCCATTGAGAACCTGTGGTCCATCATCAAATGTGAGATTTACAAGGAGGGAAAACAGTACACCTCTCTGAACAGTGTCTGGGAGGCTGTGGTTGCTGCTGCACGCAATGTTGATGGTGAACAGATCAAAACACTGACAGAATCCATGGATGGCAGGCTTTTGAGTGTCTTTGCAAAGAAAGGTGGCTATATTGGTCACTGATTTGTTTTTGTTTTGTTTTTGAATGTCAGAAATGTATATTTGTGAATGTTGAGATGTTTTATTGGTTTCACTGGTAAAAATAAATAATTGAAATGGGTATATATTTGTTTTTTAAGTTGCCTAATAATTATGCACAGTAATAGTCACCTGCACACACAGATATCCCCCTAAAATAGCTAAAACTAAAAACAAACTAAAAACTACTTCCAAAAATATTCAGCTTTGATATTAATGAGTTTTTTTGGGTTCATTGAGAACATGGTTGTTGTTCAATAATAAAATTAATCCTCAAAAACACAACTTGCCTAATAATTCTGCACTCCCTGTATAATCCATATGCAAATGAGCAGTTAAGTGCACCAAGAGGAGGCCCAAGCCACTCGGTGCACCCTTTCTCTGACAGCTTCTCCCTCTCCTTCTTGGTGGACATAGCTAGGTTTCTGCCATCTCACCTGACCCTGCCAATTACTAAGTGAAGGCATCACTACATTTAGCTTTGCTAGACCTACAAGGCGTTGGGCCTGGTTTATCAGATTCACTTTACGTTGTCATGCAGTTGAATTATTAAGTTCTGTGGTAAATTCTTGGTCACAATGTGATCTACTGTTATAATAAGCAAATTGGAAAAGGTAAAGCATGGACCACAAAACTCCCAAATAAAAAATAAACTATATGTGTGTGTATATATATAAATGTATCTACAGTACAGTTAAATCCAGTGAGTCCCAGGTAGTCTTCTCTGTAGACATTCTTTTTTCCCTTTTCTTGTCCATTCAGCACAGTCATGAAGACTTTCTCTGCAGAAATTAACATGCACATCTTCTCCTCACCTTTACAAAAGCTTGCCATCCATAGAGCTCTAGATACAATAGTGCCCTAGACAGCAATAATGCCCACTTGGTGTTTCACATAGTAAAAGTACACATCAAACAGCAACATTTCCCCCTTTAGACCTCACAAAGTAATGGTGGCACCGAGTACCCCACAGTTATAGTGCCCCCTTTGTGACCCCCCACACAGTAAAGCCTCATACTAAGGCCATATCCATTTTTGTGGTCTGCAAAAAACGGATACCGGCTATGTGCGTTCTGCATTTTGTGAATCAGTGTGCCCTGCCTTCTGTTAGAAATGCCTATTCTGACATACAGATGCGGACAGCACATACAGGTAGGGTGCTGTCAGCATCTTTTGCATCCCCACTGAAATGAATGGGTCCGCATCTGATCCGTAAAATATGCGGATCGGATGTGGACCGAAGCTGCCCCCTTTGCACCAAAATTAAAGAAAACAAACAAACTGAAACTCACCTAACCCTGTTCCCATGACAAGTGACTGGGTCCTCTTTCTGTTGCCTGATGCAGTGATATCACTGTGCTTCCTACACTGCACTACTGACATGTTACAGGAGTAAGCGGCAGGACAGGAAGCCATTGTTTCTCTGCTTCACCTTAGTTTTCAACTGGACTGGCATCTTGAGAATGTGAATAAGGCCGATAGCGGCGCTGGCCACCGATGAACCCCCTTCCCCTTGTAAGCACAATTGTTACCCTGAACTAACCTTCACAAAGAGGGTGTCATAGAAGAGCAGAATTAAAAATGTTTGGTTAAGAAAACCCATTTTTCAGATACCCTATTTTATTTTAAAAAATGGGCACTGACTGTCAGATTGGCTCACCAGAGTAACAGATCCTCTGGTGGACCCAAACTCTAAGATCATAGTGGGCCACAAAGATCCAGGAGAAAAAAATAAAACACTTGGAGCTGCCTTTGGAGTCACTTGCCACTAGGGTCCATTTCTTTGAATCAAGAGCTATTAGACTTTATTAATGATATGAAGTTTGGGCCCCAAAAAATAAGTTCCGCTGGTAGGCCCAAGGAACCCCAGTCCAAACCTGCAAACTGAACATTTGCTGCAAAGCTCCAGAACACCCGGTGAGCAGCTTACAAAAAAAAGTGTCCAATTGTATTACCATGATTTTTACTGGTTAATTGTAGTTTATGAAGAACATGACAAATGGGGGAACATTTGTGAGGAACATGACTGAATAACTGAATCAGCAGTCTTTTGTTCTGGATAAATACATCCGACATTTACAGGGTTTTCCCCACAAATGATATTTATCACCTACTGTGCAGCACTTAGCTGTTTCCATCAACTCCATAGAGTCCAGTGATGGCTAACCTCCGGTACTCCAGCCGTGGTGAAACTACAACTCCCAGTATGTGCCAATCATTTCTGTGGAGTTCTGAGAACAGCCAAGCAAGTGTGCATCTTTTGAGTAGTTTTACCACAGCTGGAGTGCCGGAGGTTAGCCATCACAGCCATAGACTTTGAATAAAGCAGGAGTGGGCTTATTTGACTGCTGCTCCATTCAAACTTCCCCTCACTGCTATAGAGTATTGAGGAGGAATGAAGGATTTGGAGCCCCAATGATTAAACATTGATGAATAATCCTGTGGATATGTATGTGGAAAGCACTTCAAGAAAAATGTTAGTGTGTGATAGATGTGTATGTGTGAACAATATTGTCTTATTAAAAGACTCAGACAGGATATGCAGGTCAGCACCTGGTCTTCATGTTCCTGAATTCAAGCTGCTTGGCTGGGTGTTAGCTGTGATCTGCTCAGATCATTGTACCATTACAACAAGGCCTGCAACTGCTTCGAAACACAAACTACCAGTGAGCAAAAGATGGTTTGTAAGGCTGAAAATACACATCTGCCCATCCAGTTCAGCCTGTTATCCTGCAAGTTGATCCACAGGAAGTCCACCCCCCCCCCAATCATGAGGTAGAATCCAAATACTGTGCTGCTGAGGCATACAGAGGGACAGTAAACGTCTATGGTGCCGTATTACACCTCCTGGAGGCTGCATAGAGCAGTAATACATCCATTTGCAAGGGCCTAATGATAGAGCTACACAAAGACTTTTACTGTCCAGCGATATATGGACTCCTTTACTTTCTATGAGCCCATACACTGCTCGATCTGTGTGTTGAGGAAGGATACAGTGCTCAGGTGAGTGCTTCTGCCCCTTCATTTTAGTAAATGGTGGGGGTCTCAGCACCCACACACCCCCACAGTTCAAAATTTCTGACATATCAAAAAAAAATTTAGAACTAGATTTCGGCAATAATTGGTAACACATATGCATTTATAGAAATACTGCTGAAAGTTTAAAGGGGTTTTCCAGGAGTTACATATTGATTGGTCATCAATATGAGATTAGCGAGGGTCCGACTCCTTGTACTATAACCCCCCCCCAGTGATCAGCTGTATAAAGAGGCAGCGGCACTCATACTTACACCAGTACCTATGTTTATTGGTCACATTGCCTGGGTGCACCTCAGTCCCATCTAAGTGAACTGAGCTGAGCCGTGATACCAAGCACAGCCACCATCCAGTGAGTGAGCATCCGGTGAGCCTGTGGCTTTCTCAAACAGCTGATCATTGGGGATGCTGGGAGTTGGACACCTGCTGATCTGATATTGATGACTTATCCTAAGAAAAAGCCATCAATATGAAAATTCTGGAAAACCCCTTAGAAAAATGTCATAAGCTAGATCGAGTTCTTAGTGTGTATGTTTCTGGCATCCTGATAAAATGACCCAAAAATTTAAATTTTTGGACTTCTGTATTACAGGAATAATGCTAAAATGCCAAACAGTAAGTGTCACTTTTACGCAGCATTTCAGCCTTTGTCAAATGACCAATGTTGACTTTTAAAAAGGCTTTTCCCATCATAAACATTTTTGCCATTAATCCCTAAATGTGAAAGGTGCAAAAATATACACACAAATACACGCCAACAGAAATGCCACTATGCATCACGGACTGATGAGGTGGTGCAGAGTATTGCAGTTTTGTTCCATTCAAGTGAAGTTGACCGAGAGACAAACAATGAGGAGGCTGCTGCGCTCACATAAGGGCTGCACCCCTTTCAGAAGCAGATCGTTGAGGGGACGGAGAGCTGGAACTCCACCGATCTGATATGGACAGGTTACCCTGAAAATAAGCCATTAATATGCTGCTCTGAGAAAACCCCTTTCATTTCTGTGTGATATGTTTGAACTGCAGTTATTTATTTGTCCCTACCTATGTAGAGTCTACATATACCAGAGCTGTGCAGAGATTGTAAACCCTATCTTAAAGGGATTATCCCATGACAAATGTAAAATATGAAACTCAGACATCATATAGCACATGACAATCTTTTTCTAACAAAGCTAGAACCAGCCCTGTACCTCACATGGATCCAGAGATCTACCCATTTATTGCTCCAATTGTTCTGCTAGACTTATTACAGTCTTTCCTGCTGCAGCTAAGGGGGCACAACTCAGGAGGCAGATGAAAGATGAAACTGAGCATGTGCGGCCATCTCAGTGGGTCGGACAAAGAAATAAGAAAAAGAACAAACAGCAGGTGGCGCTATACAGATACATTGTATTGAATAACTCAGTGGCTATACAAAAATTTTAATTACATTCAATTACAAAAGCATTCAGATCCAAGTGCTGGTATGAAAAAAGATATTTCATGGGACAACCCCTTTAACGGCTACGTCCACATCTGTGGCAGGCAATCCAGTATTCTATGGAGCTGGCGTAGCCAGACACCACAGGACTCTGCCGGATCCCCATCCACTTTCAGGATTCTTTTTCAGGCAGAAAGTAATCATGCCAGAAACCCATTATAGTGAAGTGGGATCCTGCAGGCCTCTGCAGTGTACAAATATGCCAGTACAATTATAATACGGCAATTCTGGAATTCTGCTGCCCTGCAGGTACAGAATACTGGAATGGCTACCGCGAATGTGGACGTAGCCTTGGACACACACACAATGGAAAATTCATAGGAGGCACTTAATGAGGCAGATCATAATTAGACAGCACGAACTGCTGCCGGCAAACATGCTTAAAAATTGCCCGATGAACGAGCGTTTTTTTTCTGGCAGGACATCCGTGCAGAAAAACTATGATTTTATCTGCCAAATAAAAAAGGTGATCACGGACAAAACACACTTTGTGCTTATTTGATGGCTGATGGGGCATGGGAATGAGCATTCGTAGAAACACTCCCTGATAATTCCCCTGATCCTTGGCCTTAAAAAGCTGAAATAACCAGCAAAGTTTTATTTTCACCCGACTTTACCAATTTATTAAGAGTGCAAAGGATATTACAGAAGAGTGCATTAAATCAATTGTGATAAAACATTGCCACTTTGCTTTTAAAGGAGTTGTCCCATAGGATGGGTTATAAATATCTGATTGCCGGGGGCTCCACCACCAGGACTCCCTGGTCACTGCATGACTGTATGGCGGATCCGGTAATGTTCTCATTTGTGTGAAAGTGGAAATACAGACCTATTCCTGAGTTGGATCCTGCAGCATTTAGTGGACACTCTATCGAGGACAGAATCGTTTTATTTGTATGACAGCATTGAGGACAGCTATAAATGGAGAAGTGGTCTATCTCCCACCCTGCCACTCCATTCAAACTGACAGAGAAGGCTGAATACAGGGGGAGAGGAGTGGGAGGGGGCTCAGGACCCCTGATCTAGTAATTGTGGGTGCCCCCAGTGACCAGACGTGTGTGTAGGTAATTCATGTCCTTTGTGAGACAACTGCTTTAATCAATACCAAGTAAATAAGAAATCCACTGATAAACTCTGATTTGCATCATGGAAGGGCGGATGTGTATGATACAGCTCTCAAGTTACATGGCTGAACTAACAAAGCAATTCACGTTGATGGCAGAGTGCTACTTCTCCTTTATGAAACGGAGCATAAGCATTCTAGATATAAAGTAATGACAAATGGTTACTCCTTCAGATAATGGAAGGAGATCAGAGCTGCTAGAAGAACAACTGCAGTTGCCATTAGAATTCCTGCATGGAAAAAAGAAAAGGCAAATGTAATGATTATAAGGAGCAAGTCAATAGTACAAGTCATTACACAATGCAGTGCATAGTGCCAGAGAGGCTAAGTTCCATGTGTCTTTGACAAGGGGCACCCAGTTGTCATATCATATTGGGCACTGATTGCAATCAGCCTTGGAGCCGAGCATTTCAGAGACCACAGTGAAAGAACTACCAGCCATTCTATGTTAAATGACCATCGAACACAAACTTTTGTTATTTCCTATGGTATAAGGGCCCACAGTGTACAAAGCACCTTGGAAACTTTTGTATATGAGGGGCCAACATGAAAGATTGAATGGCTAATACATTAAAAAACCCTAGCATTTCATTTGTGTGCAAATTAGCCCAGATTGAATTGAAAGGAAATGTGTCACCAAAAATGTTATCTACCAGTTAAAACCTGATAGTGACACATGTCCTTATTGTATAATCTCTTTCTATTTTCTGATTACATGATCATGGGGCGGCCATCTTGCCTGAGCTGTTCTTAACAGCATTTAGAAAATTGCTTTACAGCAGCCCCATGGTCCATAGACACAATGGTCAGGAGGGGACCTCATTGACTCCTTTGGGAGAGTTTTCTAGGCATGCTGTGTGACCTGTGCATAGGTCATTGTACAAAGAAAGAATAGAGAAGGTCTGACAATCACCTACTGTGACTGGTGGATCCTGTCTTATCTATATACAGAGATAATATCATTACAGCCAGGTTTAGAATGACAGATAAGCAGATAACTGTAGTAAAGTGATCTGTACAGACCAAGAAGTGGCGACTATTATTAGGCTTTAACTATAGATATTGACATTGAAAATACCATCATTAAAAAATATATTTAACCCCTTAGTGACCAGCCTGTCATGTGGGTAAACATAATTTACTGATTAAGTTTTATATGCATATATATTTTTTAATGCTTTACTACTTTTGCACAATGAAAACCCTTTTATAAAAAAGAATAAAATGTTTTTTTGCATCACCACAACCAAGACCCATAACTTTTTAAAACTTTTCTTTATATAAAAACTATACAATCCAGTCCACTAAGCCTAATAAAGCACCTATACAGGGTGAGTAAAAAGTATAAATATCTGAATACCCCAGAAAGTAATGGGTGAGGAGGCCTATCTTTTAGGCTATTTCGAGATCATGGCCGCCATCTTGAAATCCACCATATTGGATCAAAGGCAAATTTTTCCAATGGGAAGGGGGTCATGTAGTATATCAAAGATGAGACTTTTCTCAGAAATCAATAGCTGATAACAGATTTGCAATATCTCTTGTC
Source organism: Bufo bufo (assembly GCF_905171765.1). Taxonomy (NCBI): domain Eukaryota; kingdom Metazoa; phylum Chordata; class Amphibia; order Anura; family Bufonidae; genus Bufo; species Bufo bufo. Next base: position 107,983,932 of record NC_053397.1, on the reverse strand, counting down.
GTTCAAAAGTTATCAACACAGAAAGTTGCAACAACAACCGGGAACGTTCCATGTGATGCACATCTATTTGACGTGTTCAATGTATTGTCCTGGTACTGAACACAGAACTTTGAAGTTTTTTAAACTTCTGTGTTGATAACTTTTGAACTACAAGAGATATTGCAAATCTGATTGCGACAATCAATTTCTGAGAAAAATATTGTCATCTGTGCTATGCTACATGACCCCCTTTTAATTGGAAAAATTTGCCCTGGATCCAATATGGCAGCTTTAAGATAGTGGCCATGTTTCGGACATAGCCTAAAAGACAGGCCCCCTCAACAATTACGGTACTTGCTGGGGTATTCAGATATTTTATTTTCCCTTTCATTTCTGAAGTAAAATGGTGTCCTGTGACTTTTGACTTACTCTGTATATAAAGATAACACTGGATTCGCCATTCACAATAGGTGATTGTCAAAACTTTTCTACTCCCTTCTAACCTCTAAACAGGTCACAGAGCATGCCTAAAAAACTTTCTCCCAATCAATAAGGTCCCCTCTTATCCACTGTGTCTATGACCCATGGTGGCAGTTGTATAACATACATTCAGGTCCATAAATATTGGGACACCGACACAATTCTAAAATTGTTGGTTCTATGCACCACCACAATGGATTTGAAATGAAACAAACAAGATGTGCTTTAACTGCAGACTGTCAGCTTTAATTTGAGGGTATTTACATCCAAATCAGGTGAACGGTGTAGGAATTACAACAGTTTGCATCTGTGCCTCCCACTTGTTAAGGAACCAAAAGTAATGGGACATAATAATGATCATAAATCAAACTTTCACTTTTTAATACTTGGTTGCAAATCCTTTACAGTCAATTACAGCCGGAAGTCTGGAACGTATAGACATCACCAGACGCTGGGCTTCATCCCTGGTGATGCTCTGCCAGGCCTCTACTGCAACTGTCTTCAGTTCCTGCTCGTTCTTGGGGCATTTTCCCTTCAGCTTTGTCTTCAGCAAGTGAAATGCATGCCCAATCGGATTCAGGTCAGGTGATTGACTTGGCCATTGCATAACATTCCACTTCTTTCCCTTAAATTACTCTTTGGTTGCTTTTGCAGTATGCTTTGGGTCATTGTCCATCTGCACTGTGAAGTGCCGTCCAAAGAGTTCGGCAGCATTTGGCTGAATATGAGCAGATAATATTGCCCAAAACACTTCAGAAATCATCCTGCTGCTTTTGTCAGCAGTCACATCATCAATAAATACAAGAGAACCAGTTCCATCGGCAGCCATACATGCCCACGCCATGACACTACCACCACCATGCTTAACTGATGAGGTGGTATGCTTAGCATCACGAGCAGTTCCTTTCCTTCTCCATACTCTTCTCTTCCCATCACTCTGGTACAAGTTGATTTTGGTCTCATCTGTCCATAGGATGTTGTTCCAGAACTGTGAAGGCTTTTTTAGATGTCGTTTGGCAAACTGTAATCTGGCCTTCCTGTTTTGGAGGCTCACCAATGGTTTACATCTTGTGGTGAACCCTCTGTATTCACTTTGGTAAAGTCTTCTCTTGATTGTTGACTCTGACACACATACACCTACCTCTTGGAGAGTGTTCTTGATCTGGCCAACTGTTGTGAAGGGTGTTTTCTTCACCAGGGAAAGAATTCTTCGGTCATCCACCACAGTTGTTTTCCGTGGTCTTCCAGGTCTTTTGGTGTTGCTGAGTTCACCGATGCATTCCTTCTTTTTAAGAATGTTCCAAACAGTTTTGGCCACAGCTAATGTTTTTGCTATCTCTCTGATGGGTTTGTTCTGTTTTTTCAGCCTAATGATGGCTTGCTTCACTGATCGTGACAGCTCTTTGGATCTCATCTTGAGCGTTGACAGCAACAGATTCCAAATGCAAATAGCACACTTGAAATGAACTCTGAACCTTTTATCTGCTCATTGTAATTGGGATAATAAGGGAATAACACACACCTGGCCATGAAACAGCTGAGAAGCCAATTGTCCCATTACTTTTGGTCCCTTAACAAGTGGGAGGCACATATGCAAACTGTTGTAATTCCTACACCGTTGACCTGATTTGGATGTAAATACCCTCAAATTAAAGCTGACAGTCTGCAGTTAAAGCACATCTTGTTTGTTTCATTTCAAATCTATTGTGGTGGTGTATAGAGCCAAAAATGTTAGAATTGTGTCAATGTCCCAATATTTATGGACCTGATTGCATGTCTAAATGCCCTTAAAGGGGTTGTCTCACTTCAGCAAGTGGCATTTATCGTGTAGAGAAAGTTAATACAAGGCACTTACTAATGTATTGTGATTGTCCATATTGCCTCATTTGTTTGCTAGATTCATTTTTCCATCACATTATACACTGATCGTTTCTATGGGGAACTCACAAAGGCTGGTGCAATTTTCTTCAAGCATGGCCACCGCTGATGGATTGCTAGGTGGAAACGAGAAGTGTATAATGTGATGGAAAAACGAATCCAGCCAGCAAAGTATGCAATATGGACAATAACAATACATTAGTAACTTGCTTATATTAACTTTCTCTACATAATAAATGCTATTTGTTGAAGTGACACAACCCCTTTAAGAACAGCTCAGGCAATATGGCAGCCCCATTATCATGTTCAGAAAACAGAATAAAAAAAAGGATATGTACCACTAACTGGTATTAACTTGCAGAAAGTTTTCGGCGACACATTCCCTTTAAGTAACAAATTCATTCGTTTCCTCCTTGATCCTGACAAAGCTGTACTGGAACAAGTAGACACATCAGAAAAACATTTCCATTCCCTTTTTAGAATCACTTTGTGTAGATGGGAATGGAAGATTGGGATTAGGATTTTTAATTTTAGCTAGAGATCCATTTCAAATACATATGATCAACCCTTGTGACATTTCTGTAAGGCCTCTTTCACACGAACGTATGGCTTTTTCAGTGTTTTGCGGGCCGTTTTTCTGTATGGCATATACAGTATACAGTAATTACATAGAAAAAATTGGGCTGGGCATAACATTTTCAATAGATGGTTCCGCAAAAAACGGAATGGACACGGAAGACATACGGATGCATTTCCATATGTGTTCCGTTATTTTTTGCGGACCCACTGACTTGAATGGAGCCACGGAACATGATTTGCGGCCAATAATAGGACATGTTCTATCTTTCAACGGAACGGAAAAACAGAAATACGGAAACGGAATGCATACGGAGTATATTCCGTTTTTTTTGCGGAACCATTGAAATGAATGGTTCCGTATACAGAACGCAAAAAATGGCCCGTAAACGGAAAAAAAAAAACGGTCGTGTGAAAGAGGCCTTAGTGTATTTTACAGCAAAAACATAGGACAGATTTCTTATCAACTCAAAATTCATATATTTTCCCACAAACAATTCTGTAGAACCTTTTTAAGGGCTGTTTCACACGAGCGGATGCCGTGCGTGACATCCGCTGCGTGAATGACAGCCAAGACCCGATGCGGACAGCAGAAGCACGGAGCATTAACATGACTGATAATGCTCCGTGCCTCTCTGTGATCTCTTTACTACGAAATCACAGTGACAACTTTATCTCACTGTGATTTCGTAGTAAAGAGATCACAGAGAGGCACGGAGCATTATCAATCATGTTAATGTTCCGTGCTTCTGCTGTCCGCATCGGGTCTTGGCTGTCATTCACGCAGCGGATGTCACGCACGGCATCCGCTCGTGTGAAACAGCCCTAAAAAAAAAGTTATTAAAAAAATATGAACATAGCACATACCTATATTCAGTTGAAATTTTGCAGATATGTCCCTTTGTACTGTATGTGTTTCTTCATTTGATGGCTTATCAGGTTTATATGAATCATGATGAGGCCGATGCTCATTTCCTTTAATGAAAAAAAATTATAATTATTCCACTTAAAACATTATATAAAATACATTGGTCTTCTACAGTATATTGTGTTCTTCAGTGACCTCCCTACCCACCTGTTTGCACAGACACATAGCTGTGGTTCACTCGATTAAACTGTTCTTATACCCAAGCTCTGCTTCATTCTGCACTCAGGCGCTACCTCACTGCTTTGCCACTGCCTGGCCCTGTCAATCAGAGAAGCAAGGGAGGGGCACAGAAAGGAGCGGAGCCTGGTTGCAACAAGAGCAATTTTGATGTCTTCTTTGCATCAAATGCTTCATTTGCAAATTAAGAAAAAGTATTATAACTCAGGAACGGAACCTTGGAAAAACGAAAGAAAAACAGCATTTTGATCTGTGTGTCTATGCAAAATATCAGACAGAGGTCACTGGTGACAGATTACCTTTAAAATTTGGTCCTGAGCATAGCCCATTGATATTATCTGTAGCTTTCACTAGACACTCCCCCCTTTCAACTTGCTAAGGATGTATGTGTACCAAATAACTTAATGATTGTGGCAATATAAGAGCTGCAGTTTAGATCTATTATATTAAAGAGTCACTGTACTTTAACACAATTTCACTTCATTTAAAAATGTACAAACCGGATTCCAAAAAAGTTAGGACACTATACAAATCGTGAATAAAAACTGAATGCAATGATGTGGAGGTGCCAACTTCTAATATTTTATTCAGAATAGAACATAAATCACGGAACAAAAGTTTAAACTGAGAAAATGTACCATTTTAAGGGAAAAATATGTTGAATCAGAATTTCATGGTGTCAACAAATCCCAAAAAAGTGGGGACAAGGCCATTTTCACCACTGTGTGGCATCTCCCCTTCTTCTTACAACACTCAACAGACGTCTGGGGACCGAGGAGACCAGTTTCTCAAGTTTAGAAATAGGAATGCTCTCCCATTCTTGTCTAATACAGGCCTCTAACTGTTCAATCGTCTTGGGCCTTCTTTGTTGCACCTTCCTCTTTATGATGCGCCAAATGTTCTCTATAGGTGAAAGATCTGGACTTCAGACTGGCCATTTTAGTACCCGGATCCTTCTCCTGCGCAGCCATGATGTTGTGATTGATGCAGAATGTGGTCTGGCATTATCTTGTTGAAAAATGCAGGGTCTTCCCTGAAAGAGATGACGTCTGGATGGGAGCATATGTTGTTCTAGAACCTGAATATATTTTTCTGCATTGATGGTGCCTTTCCAGACATGCAAGCTGCCCATGCCACACGCACTCATGCAACCCCATACCATCAGAGATGCAGGCTTCTGAACTGAGCGTTGATAACAACTTGGGTTCTCTTTGTCCTCTTTGGTCCGGATGACATGGCGTCCCAGATTTCCAAAAAGAACTTCGAATCGTGACTCGTCTGACCACAGAACAGTCTTCCATTTTGCCACACTCCATTTTAAATGATCCCTGGCCCAGTGAAAACGCCTGAGCTTGTGGATCTTGCTTAGAAATGGCTTCTTCTTTGCACTGTAGAGTTTCAGCTGGCAACGGCGGATGGCACGGTGGATTGTGTTCACTGACAATGGTTTCTGGAAGTATTCCTGAGCCCATTCTGTGATTTCCTTTGATCGTGTTCGCGCGAGTAGCATTCCTGTTTGTGGTGCAGTGTCGTTTAAGGGCATCCAGTATGGTTTTACGGCCTTGACCCTTACGCACAGAGATTGTTCCAGATTCTCGGAATCTTCGGATGATGTTATGCACAGTTGATGATGATAGATGCAAAGTCTTTGCAATTTTTCGCTGGGTAACACCTTTCTGATATTGCTCCACTATCTTTCTGCGCAACATTGTGGGAATTGGTGATCCTCTACCCATCTTGGCTTCTGAGAGACACTGCCACTCTGAGAAGCTCTTTTTATACCCAATCATGTTGCCAATTGACCTAATTAGTGTTAATTGGTCTTCCAGCTCTTCGTTATGCTCAAATTTACTTTTTCCAGCCTCTTATTGCTACTTGTCCCAACTTTTTGGGGATTTGTTGACACCGTGAAAATTGGAATCAACGTATTTTTCCTTTAAAATGATACATTTACTCGGATTAAACATTTGATCTGTCATCTACGTTCTATTACAAATAAAATATTGACATTTGCCATCTCCACATCATTGCATTCAGTTTTTATTCACAATTTGTTTAGTGTCCCAACTTTTTTGGAATCCGGTTTGTACCTGCATACCTGAAAAAAAGCTGTAAAAAAGTCATGGCCACTAGGGGTCTAACTTCCACCTAATTTGGAGGAAGTGGGGGTGCGTCTCAGCTGACCGAATGCTTCTAAGAGAAATGCATCTAGCAGTGCAGCTGAAGAAAGGAATAATTAGGCTTAAAAAGACATCAGGGAAGCCAAAAAAAAGACCTACCATATTTTTCGCCCTATAAGACACCCCCCCCAAAAGTGGGGGAAAAATAGCAGTGCGTCTTATGGGGCGAATGCTGCGGCCGTCGGGTGTATCGGCTGAGAGGGAGGAGGGGCTGGGGGCCGGCATCTGGTTCTGTAATGGCAGTGGGGCTCGGTGCAGTCACTGTATTCTACTACATCGGGCCCCGCTCACAGTAGTATAATCATATCTAACCTGTAGGTATTGTTAAACTATTTAAATCATCTGAAATCCAGCGCTTGTAGTACTTACTGCTAACTTCGTAGCAGTCAGGAGGGCGGGCAGCAGCGTAACTCAATACATCAAGCGCCTGCTCCGCCCACTTTATGAATGAAGCAGGCAGTGAAGGTGCGTGATGTAGTGAGTCACGCTGCCAGTGCCCGCCCGGCCTCCTGGCTGCTACGAAGTTAGTAGTAAGTAGTACATGCGTTGAATTTCAGATGATTTGAATAATTTAACAATACCTACAAGTTAGATATGATTATACTACAGTGAGCGGGGCCCGGTGTAGTAGAATACAGTGACTGCACCGGGCCCCGCTGCCATTACAAAACCAGATGCCGGCCCCCATTCACTACACAGGGACACTGTTATGGGGGATCTGTGGATGACACATTAGATAAGATGCTATATATGTGTCATCCACAGATCCTCCCCATAGCAGTGTCATGCCATCCACAGATGCCCCGATAACAGTGCCATCCACAGATGCCCCCATAACAGTGCCATCCACAGATGCCCCCATAATAGTGTCATCCACAGACCACCATTAGTTCAAAAACCACCAAAAGCACACCTTTTGGTTCGAAGTTTTTTTCTTATTATTTTCCTCCTCAAAAACCTGGGCCAGTGCGTTTTATAGGGCGAAAAATACGGTATTCAGCCACAGTTAGGATTGCACAAAAAAGCACAGCCATTACGCAAAGTTATTTTTTTTGAAAGCTCAAGTAAGCTTTTAAGCCCAGAATCTTTGTTCACAAACAATATCTTACAGGTAACATTATAGTTTAATAATGTTTTAAACCCCTTAGTGACCACCAATATGCCTTTTTACTGACGTAAACAAATGGGGTTTAAGTAAAGGTCCCTTAATAGGACTAAGGTAGTTATTAAATAAAATAATGATGCAAAATATTAAAAATTATAATACAACTTTTTAAAATAATGGTGGATGTGAGATCTGTGTGTACAGGATGCTGCAGTCTTTACTAGTTCTCAGGCCAGCTTCATTCATGTACTGAATTCCTTTCCTAATACAGCTCTGTGTAAACTTCTTTTCTTTTGAACCCTTTCTTTCTCACCCTTCATCTTGCAGGTTCTGCCATGGGTTCTCCTCTCTTGATAGCCCAATAAACCCTGTGTATTCCTTTCTCCTCAACCTCCAAACTTGGGCACTTGTCTCTCTTTCCAGTACAGCCTGTTTTGCTGTGTACAACCTCCAGCCCCTCACTGCTGGGATCTGTAACACTGAGAAGGGGGAAGGGGGGAAGGGGGGAAGCGGGGGGTTCAGAGAGCAGGCTCTCAATAAAGTAGATATCAGCTCTGAGCCAACAGCAGCCAGAAGTATTATTATTTATTATTAAAGCAACATTCCATGGCGCTGTACATATAATAAGGGGTGCACATACATAATACAGACAATTGCAATACGCATGAACAAGATGAGTTACCATCTAGTACAGAAGGAGAAAGGGCCCTGCCCACAAGGGCTTACAAGGTATGGAGGAAAGACACAGTAGGCGAGGGTAAAGCTGGTCATGGCAGTATAGCAGCATGGCAGAATGACCCACTGGTTGTAAACTTTTCTGAAGAGGTGGGTTTTCAGGTTTCTTTTGAAGGATTCCACTGTAGGTGAGAGTCTGATATGTTGTGGTACAGAGTTCTAGAGTATGGAGGATGCACGGGAGAACTCTTAGAGGCAATTTTGGAAACAGGTGATAAGAGAAGGAAGTCTTGTGAGGATCGGAGATTACGTGTGGGGATGTATCAGGAAAGTAGCTCATATATGTATGGAGGGGACAGGTTGTGGACGGCCTTATATGTATTTGTTCGTATTTTAAACTGAATTCACTGGGCAATGGGCAGCTAGTGAAGCGATTGGCAGAGGAGTAACGGGGTGAGAGGTGGATTAATCGGGCAGTTGAGGATAGATTGGAGGGGTGCTAGATGACAGGCCACATAGGAGGATGTTACAGTAGTCTAAGCAGGAGATGATGAGGGCATGTACAAGCATTTTTGCAGACTCCTGGTTGAGAAATGTGCGGATGCGGGAGATATTTTTAAAAGGCTTAGAAGTGAGGTTTGAAGGACAGGGCAGAATCCAAGGTTACTTCAAGGCAGCCGGCTAGTATGCAGTTAAATCCAAGTCTCCAGAATCTTCAGTAATAAAATGCTATTAAATGAACAGCAGGCTATCTGATTCTGATATAGAATTTTTTGTCGAAGAGCAACAGCTTCTCCAGCACATAAGATGGCAACATTATTAAGGGGGAATCTGGAGGTGTGATGTTTTTTCATTATAGTAATGTATTACCCGCAGACATAAATATACTGCTATACAAATGAGCACTTCACTTTCTAAAATATATAGATCCTGCACAGCATAAAGCCGTTACCTACAATAGCATGCTATGGTTAGGGGATGGATCCTGGTATACCATCTTGCTTCAGAGGTAAGGGGCACAAGCTATATCTCTGAAAAGAGACTTAAAATGGTTATCTAGGACTCAAGCATTGATAACCTATCCCGATTCAAGTAAATGGGAGCAGTGCTGTAAAAAAAACCCTCTGTGGAGCTTCTGCAAACAGCAGATCAACAGCGGTATCGGGAAGTCATCAGTACTTACGTATTGAATGATAAACAACCTTCTCAGGGAAGTGGCACTTTTTGTATTATTTTATTTAAAAACGTCTTTACTGGCTAGTGATTTTTGTATTTACGGTATGTCATGCAACAGCCCTATGTAAGTACTGTAGTCTGCCAAATTAAAATCCTGTTTTAATTCTAGGAAACTGAATTGGGCTTAGCTACAGAACCAAACATCGCCCACATATCCTTGTCTTTGTTTAAAGCCTTAGGCAATAAAGATCTAACATTTTCAAAGCAGTTCATTATTGCAGCGAGTAATAATATAAAAGATGAAAAATGAACAGTATTGAGCAATTGTTTGTAGATGACATCATTTTAAAAAGCAAAGTCAGTGAAATTATGCAACACGTCGCTTCCCACGCTCGCTAATCACATAACCAGTGCTCATGGCGTGCGTGCCTGAAGATTAATAGTGTCATAAACCTGAACAGGGCCTCTCATGAGATCTTCAGGAAGTGTAACCTCCAGTTTTTGTTAATTGAGGTTTCCTTACTTGGAATGCTTGCGTTATCTGCACCAGGATGTTTTTTTTTCTTCTTTCTTAGATTTTAGAGGAAATTATGAATCATGCTGCCTAAACATTTAAAGGGGTTATCCACCTCACAACACTGGACCTGAGGAGGGACGCATACCGTTGAGAAACCCGGCCGCCTCCTCCTGCCTGTACCGCTGCTGCTAATTAGCATACAGGGTGGTAAAAGTGGGGGAACGGGGTGCACAGCAGGGGGATGGAGCAGCCAGGCTGAAAAATGAAATGCGCCCCCACATCTCCTAATAAAGCCCTACACTGCCAGGATATAATATTGGAATGTTAGGACCAGTGAAAGGTCCTCTTAAAGAAACCCCCTTTAAAATGCTGTACTTGTTCCCCCTATGCTAAGTGACTAGAGAGGCTTTGATCCATAATTGGATTGAGATGGGGAGCCCACAATGTGAGCTAGAGTCCTAAAAAGCCCCCCAAACACTTAATGGGTTTTTCTGGGATTTTGATATTGATGACATACTCAGGATGACACCCCTGCCAATGAGCTGTTTGTAAAGAAGGCCGCGCTCCATGCGAGCGCTTCCTTCTCTACATTGTTTACCTACTCGCCATCGACAGCGCAGCGGTGGGCAGGGGTAGTTACAAGCTGTCCCATTCACTTCTATGGGACGGCTCTGTAGTAAACACATGAATAGGAACGCGCTAGAAGTGAATGAGACGGATTGTAATTACACCCGCTCACCGCTGCGCTGTCGACAGCTAGAAGGTAAACAAGGAGAGGAAAGGCAGTCCTGGCACGGAGCGCAGCGTTCTCTTTAACCAGCTGATCGGCGGAGGTGATGGGTGTCAGACCCCCACAGATCTGATATTTATGACCCCTTACTTAGTAAATCCTGACAATGTCTGCACTACTTACAAAACAATAATAATACAGCTTTATATAGAAAGTTATTCTCCACAACCACTTAAGCTTACAAAAGCCTAAACCATATTGGGACCATTACACGTAACAAAAAACAGACACAAAATAAGAAACTGAAGGAATGTCACTGAACACATGTTTCTACTTATCCAGAACGGACTTTTCATTTTGAATAAGAATAAAGCGGATCTGAAATAGACTTGTAGTAAACAATTCCACATTAAACTCAAAGTTTACATTTAGACGTAAATTGTGACAGCTGCATTATGCAATGCATGGGAGCCGCTTACACATAAACCACAGGAATACTAATGCTTACATCAGGCCGATTTGACATATCACGCATAAGCCAGTTACAGTCTGGATACCTTTCTAATAATGCACGCTCTCCACAGGATGTGGGCTTAAACCCTATGTATGTGCATAGCAAATGCATTATTAGTCAGCAACTTTCCCTTCTTACAACATTTGCAGTGTCGATTTTATAAAAATCTAAAAATATAAGAGGAAGACGTAAGGCATTCAGCATGATGATTTTAAAGGGGATATCCCACAAAAAATATTCTGCAGTTTTCAAGCCTGCACCTGGATTTGAATACTTTTGTAATTCCATGCAATTCTAAATTTAGTATAGCCACGGAATTATACAATAAAATCTATTCGTATAGGGCCACTTGCTGTTTTGTTATTAATCTGTCCACCTCACTCAGGTGGACGCACATGCTCAGTTCCATCCTTCAACTGCGTCCTGAGCTGTGATAGGGAGACAGCTGCAGCAGAACCCCCCCTCCACCTTGATCTAGCAGAAATGAATGGAGAGAGCTCTGGATCCATGTGAGATACACGGCTGGTTCTAGCTTTGTTAGAAATAGATTCTCATGTACTATATCACGTCTGATTTTCATTTTTTACATTAATCATGGGATAACTCATTTTAACCACTACTTGTAGTCTAGCAGCAGTCAAGTGAATGGAGCGAGTGCTTGTAATTATACTACGCCACCGCCCCACAGGAGACAACACGTAGTGTAAAGACAAGGAAGCGGTGGCCACCTCCTTGTCAAACAGCAAATCGTCGGGGGTGCTGGGCGTTGGATCCCCACAGATCAGATATTGATCACCCCTTTAAATGTGTTTATACCGTGGATGATACAGGGCCTTATATTAATGAGCCACCACTTCACACCACATACAATTGACAGCTGCATGATCACATAAAAATGAAGATAAAACATTATACAACACCTCTGTTGGTTCAGGCACACAAGCTACTAAGGATAAGGGTTAACTGACTGACTGGAGGGTGCCCGACTGCTGGGACCCCACACATCCCGAGAACAGGGGTCCCATGTTCCCGTCCTGATATAGCGGAAAGCCGAGCATGCGCCCTGCCGCTCCATTTAATTTCTGTGGTGCTGTTGGAAACAGTCAAGTACAGCGCTCCTGTACTTGGATAGGGGATACCTTTAAGATCTTCAACAATAGGGGGTCCACAACCCCTTTAAGATCTTCAATAATAGGGGGTCCAGCACTCCACTGTTTATAAAATCCAACAAACTTTATTCCATACTGTTAAAAATGTTGTTGGCAGGACAGTTTATACGGCTGGTGGGTTTTGGGTCTCACCAAAATTTTTCATTATATGGAATAAAGATTGTTGGGTTTTATGGACAGTGGGGTGCTGGACCTGCTATTGTTAAAGATACCTGTTGTGACTTGTCCAACAAGGTTACTATGCTTCTGCTATGTAAGCTGTATGGCCAACAGAGCACGTACCATATTGGTTGGGCTGTTAACTTTTTCTTTCTAAATTTAACCACGGTGAGTTCAAAAAACTTTGCATAAATCAAAAGTACAAGTTAGAAATGAGCGAATTTCATGTTATGAAATTCGTTCATGCTTCGTTTGGTGGTAAAAGCAGAATTGCGTTATGGATTTTGTTACCATGGACCATAACGCAATTCTATGACTGAATGCCTTTAGAGGCATTCCGTTATTCATTTCGACATAATAGAAGTCTATGGGCTGCATAACTGGTCCGTCCCGTTTCCGTTATGCAGGAAAGGACTCCCCTGCATAACGGAAATGGGACGGATCAGTTATGCAGCCCATAGACTTCTATTATGACGGAATGAATAACGGAATGCCTCTAAAGGCATTCAGTCATAGAATTGCGTTATGGTCCGTGGTAACAGAATCCATAACGCAATTCTGCTTTTACCACCAAACGAAGCATGAAAGAATTGCGTTATGGTCCGTGCCTAATAGCACTTAGTACCTTATTTCCAGATGTGCCTTTGTTTCAGCAATAGATGTTTTCTATCTTCTGAAAATCCAGTTTATTTGGTATGCAAATCAGCCAGTAAGGTGCCTAGAGGGGCGTCACTCTTGCATGAAGGAGCCCAGGCACGCCTCCTGCTAGTGCCCAAGCACGCCCACATGATGGGAGCAGGGAAAAGGGGAACAGAGTTATGGCTTGAATGTGATGTAGGAGTGACGGGTGGACACATGGTGGTAGGAGGAGTGCCTGGGCTCCTTCCTGCAAGAGTGACGCCCCTCTGGGCACCTTACTGGCTCCTTTGCATACCATATAAACAGGATTTTCAGAGGATAAAAAACATCTATTGCTGGAACAAAAGCACATCTTGAAATAAGGTACTAAGTGCTATTAGGCCATGGCTTTACTTCAATAGCGATTATCCTGGTGACAGATTTCCTTTAAAGCTATCCTACAGCAGTGAAGATAAATGGCTGGGTTGTTATGGAAACCTGGTGTAAAATTGTGTGTATGTGGAGACTAAGGGCCTGCGAGCTTCTATTAGCTAATAAGGGTCATGTGACCAGGCTTCTATTGGCTAATGCCTTGGTCTAAAACCTTCCCAGACACCTGATGTATCTGTGTGCCAAATTTCGTGATTGTAAATGCGACATTGCGGATTCCTTTAGCGGACATACATACACACACACACAGCTTTATATATTTGATTATTTTGATTTTGTACAATTTTACAGTGAAAAAAGGAAAGGATTACCTAACAAAAGTAATTGTCTGAATTGTCTGTAACACCCCCTGTGCTCTGCACATGCCGCCCTCCCACTGATTGACAGGGCTAGACATTAGGCTGAGGGCAGAGCTGTGTCCTGGCTCATACATATCTACTGTATATGTGTGTATTATACACACTCTGTACTATAGCTTCATCACACTGAGATCTGCTCAGAAAGTAATCTACATATTACTGCTTTATTCACAGGCACAATGTATGATTATAAAGACAGCAGTGATGTGTGTCAGCTTATAGGCATGGAAAAAAACACTTCTATGTATGGTAATGCTATAGCTTGGTGGTTAAGTGATTGGTTTTGCATGTGGAGATCCTGGGTTTGAATCTTAGGAGAGACTTAAGTTTTCTTCTTCAGATCTTTTTTTAATTCCACATTTATCCCATAAGAAAAGTCTATGTCCTTATCATATTGAGAATAATGTGTTTCAGAAAGTTAATAAATATTACTGGTTTCTTTATAATCATATATTGTGTCTGTGAATAAACAGGCAAAAGGTTTTAGAAAAAAAAAAAACAACAAAAAAAAACACCTGGTCCGCAGTTATCCTGGATCTCGGTGGGGCTGGACGCCTGTCAGCGGGACATCTAAATGTACCATCATATCGGTGGTCTATTCCCACTACAGGTATCTTTGTATCTAACAGCCCACTGTTTTGTTTTGTGTGAGCACCCGTCTTATGTACCCCCTGATTTTAATGAGTGGGGAAAACGTGTCGGGGTGACAGGGTACTTATATCGCAATTTGTTTTCTTAGGGCTAACTAGGGTAATCCAGGATAGGTACGAGGATGGGGGGTCACCACCATCAGGTGATGCTTCTGGGCTTAGGATCAATCAGGATCAGAATAGGGATAGTACTGTCCCTGTACGATTGATTTCCTCTTATCTACTCACTCCTGGGCCCTTTCTTATCCCTTTTAGGGTTATATGTGTATCGTCTGACCAGTTAAGGTCATTTTAAGGATATCAATAAAAATTTATTGTTTTAGGGTTCCTTAGTTTATTTTCATTTTGTAATCAAGAAATGGCAGTTAAAGGGAACCTGTCACCAACCTTATGCTGTCCATACTAACTGCAGCATAAAGTACAGACAAGTGAGTTGATTTCAGCAGTCTTTTATTTAAAAGTAAGTGGTTGCCGAGAACCAACATAACAATCATTGCAGACTAGGCCTGGAAAAGAGTCACGGCCACCTAAGGCCTCTTTCACACTTGCGTTGTCCGGATTCGTCGTGCACTCCATTTGCCGGAAGTGCCCGCCGGATCCGTAACACCGCAAGTGAACTGAAAGCATTTGAAGACGGATCCGTCTTCAAAATGCGTTCAGTGTTACTATGGCAGCCAGGACGCTATTAAAGTCCTGGCTGCCATAGTAGTAGTGGGGAGCGGGGGAGCAGTATACTTACCGTCCGTGCGGCTCCCGGGGCGCTCCAGAATGACGTCAGAGCGCCCCATGCGCATGGATGACGTGATCCATGCGATCACGTCATCCATGCACGTGGGGCGCCCTGACGTCATTCTGGAACGCCCCGGGAGCCGCACGGACGGTAAGTATACTGCTCCCCCGCTCCCCACTACACTTTACCATGGCAAACAGGACTTTAGCGTCCTTGCAGCCATGGTAACCATTCAGAAAAAGCTAAACGTCAGATCCGGTAATGCGCCGAAACGACGACCCCCTGTGAAGGCCAATGTAGAGAGGAAACAAAGAAGCACTGGAGGCTGAATAATTGAGCGAAAGAATAGCAAAGACTCACCATGGCAAGGGAGCAAGTCTCCTTCCACTGCAAGGCAGGTGGGAAAAGAGAAACACCCTAGGAGAAGGTGTAAACCCCATCCTGCCAGAGAAAGCAGCCAACTTCTGGGGGAGGAGGGGGTCCTGGGTAATGGCCAGGAGAAGGCAACGTAAAGACATGCATCCCGTACAAAGGAGGCAAGAATCGAGCTTTAGAAAAACTGGAACAAAACATCCTGTGAAATGTAAGACCAGAGAATCCCAGGCCACATGAAGCCTCAGGAAAAAAGGAACCAGTCGCAGGCCCTGGAGATACAAGTGGAGACACACTCGTCTGAGAGATATTGGAGTAGAAGAGAGAGGACTCCAAACAGGAGGAACAGTTCTCAAATCGAGGGAAAGCTCCATCCCAGAAGTGGACAAAACTAATGTAAATTGCAAACCGGAGCAACAACTCTGAGGTACCAGGACCTGAACCTGGGGAGACGGGAAGAGAGATTAGAATCTCAAGAAGGAAACAAGCCTATGGGGACCCAGGAGGGAAAAGAACCAAAGCAGGCCTAAAGAAGCAGCTGTCATACAGTGCATGTGTGGTCAGAGATGCCATGAGTAGCTTCCCCAGAGGGAACCGGCCAGTGAAGGCCAGGGTAGCTAGATGGTCTAAGAATCATTGGGGCAGGGATTCCAAGCAGGATTACCCAGTCAGAGGCTCAAGTAGGGTCCACAGAACTGGACCACATGAGGACAATAATAGCCAGATTATCGAAGGAAAAATGAAATGTAGCAACTATAGGGAAAAAACATCAGCCATGGTTAACCAACCATCCCAAGTGTAGTGACTAGCATACTGTATAACACTGCCCCGGAAGGAGCAAGTACAGCACACTGGATTTTGTAAAAGAATCGCCAGACATCCATATGTCAGAAAAGGATGCAGAATTCGCCAGGGGAAGCCGGGAGAGACTACACTGAAAGAGCACAATGAAGCCCCCAAGGAAGGTGGAGAAACTGACAGGTGCAGACAACGGCAAGGCCCAAGCGAACGGCACTTCTGTCATGTAGCACACTAATCAGAGAACATAAGGGAGTACCAAGAACGCCCGGACCATGGAAGAACTACAGGACCATATCCGATACCAGAGTGAGCAGCGGAAAATTCCACCCACCAAGTAGGTGTATGGCGCTCACTAGTCCTGTCACAGCCATATCAGAGAGGACAACCAGCGATGACCCGAAAACTGCAGTAGCGGCTGGTGTTCACAATGCTTCGTATCCCTGCAGAATAGAACATCCAGTGGTCATCCAGGTACTCTGCCAGGACTTGTAACTCTGTGAAAACAAAGCAGAGAGGCAGTAACAACAACGCCAGTACGCCATCCATGAAATGGGGTAACGCGGCAATGCAGAATACAGTAGTACTTAATAGGGGTAACAAAGACCAAACCTAGCATGATAGCCAACAACCTGCCCATGGAGAAGGGGGTGTGGTTGTCTGGTGCATAACAGGACTGAAAAGTCTTGTTAAATAGTGTGTCAAGCAATAAGTAAAAATCATGCCTAGTACAGGGGCAATGAGAAGACTTGGTGCACTCAGAGGGCCTGGTTCAGGAGGTACTGCACCGGGTGTCAGATCTGAACAGGCCAGCCATATACTGGATCTAACAATTGCAACTGTACTCCGCCCAAGAAGGGGGGAACATATGGTTACCAGTTACATACTACCACCAGGATGGTTTGTCGGATACAGCTCCTTGAGATAGTACAAGTACACCGCCGAGGACGACGGTAATGGGGTGCCAGATGCATGCTAGAACCAGAACAGAGTAATGAATACAGCGTCTAGGGATGGTACCATCACTCCGTATGAAGAGGGGCCACATGATTGCCTAGCACAGATTAGAGCCAGGAAAGGGCAATGCAGGAGTCGTATGGGCCACAGATTGTACCAATAGGGCACAGCATGTGGAGATACTACAAATACTCCGCCTGAGAATAGGAGTAATCTGGCTGCATGATGCACACTATAATGGGAGTGGAGACATGGCTACAGCATCTGGAACTGGTATAGGTACTCCACTTGATAAAGGAGTAGTATGACTGCATGATGCAGCACTAGAACCAGACAGGTGTAATGGCTACATCATTTGGAGATGGTACAGGTACTCCATCTCTGCATGGTGCACACTAGAACCAGACTGGTGCAATGGCTACAGCATCAGAAGATGGCATCTGTACTTCGCCTGATAAGGGAGAAATACGGCTGCATGGTGCACATTAGAACCAGACAGGTGTAATAGCTACAGCCTCTGGAGATGGTAAAAGTACTCCACCCAATAATGGAGTAATGTGGCTACATGGTGCACACTAGTACGAGACAAGTGAAATGGCTATAGCGTCTGAAGATGGTACGTGTACTCCACCCAATAATGGAGTAATATAGTGCATGGAGCGCATTAGAACCAGACAGGTGAAATGGCTATAGCATCTGTAGATGTGTACAGGTACTCCGCTTGATAAGGGAGTAATATGGTTGCATGGTGCACCCAAGCACCAGGATGGTGTATTGGCTACAGCGTCTGGAGAAGTAATACGGTGGCCTGGAACACTCTCCGACTAGGAGGGTGTGTTGAATATAGCCCCTGGTAATAGTGAAATTACTCCAGCTGAAAAGGAGATACATCGGAACCAGAAAAGTCTGCCGGATACAGCATTTGGCAGTGGTACAATTACCCCCCTGTGAAGGGGAAGGCGTAGGTACCTGGGACACCACATAGGTGTGCCGACGGGCTAAACATGGTGGCGGATAAAGCACCACTTACTGGAGAGGCAGCAAGCTGTCTGACTTACCTGTGTGAATAATTACCTGTGCAACCAGGGGAGTGCCATCTGAAAATCCACTAAAGGGGATGCCAACCCTGGAGAGGAGAGGTTCCTCAGTGGACATTTGTCTTTGACCACCCAGAGAGATTCTGTATGGTGGAAGACCGCGGCTCTGTTCTGAGTCAGACTCGGTGCAGAGGAGGCCCCTGATGAGGCAGGAGAAACCCGAGTCGTGTCCCTCAGTGCTAGTCCTGTCCTGGGAGGAAACCAGGGTGTAGGGCGTGAGCGGGACCTATGAGGGGAGACCCTAGGCCACTATTGGACTCTGCCCCCTGATATTGACCGAGGCAGGAAGCAAAGGACTCCCAGGGGGGGGCCTATGCTACAGCATGAGGGCAGGGATTTCTCTCCTGGAAGTGACCCGAGGACACAGAGGAGGAGCAGGACCTGGTTGAGACAACCCGAGGTTGATTACGGGACCTGGTGTCTGAGTGTGAGCGTACCCCGTTAGCAGAGGTGCTGTGTCCCCAAAGGGATGCTACAGCAGCCGCAGAAGCATGGAAGGAAGGCTGTATGGGATGATCCTTGATGCTGGCAAGATGGAGGCCCTGAAGCCAGAGTTAAGTGAAAACCCGTGCTTTAATGAGATAAGGGTGGGGGGGGAGACCCCTTCCAAAAGCCGAGAGGAGCGGGGAGGGGCCAGGAAAAAAGCCCGGGAAGCCAGAAGGGGGCGGAAGAGGATGCAGCCTAGTCAAGGAAAAGGCTGGGGCCTCGATTAATGAAGCGGCTGAAAAAAGTGAGCCGTCAGCGGGACGGAACCGCGGAAGGTCGTGGGCCCTCCGGAAAGAAAAAAGTAGGCATGAGGGGCTCCTGAGGAAGAGCGACGCTCAGCGAGGGGAAAAAAACGGGGCAAAAGGCTCACCGGGGACCCGAGTACAGGCCAGAGAAGATGCGGCCTAGTACCGGCAGAAACCGGGGACTGAGGTAGAAGGAAAGGCCGGAGAGGGGCATGGGTGGCCAGGAGGAGAAGGGTTTCCCAGGCCCCCCAAATAAAGTGAAACCCACCCCCTGGCCAAAGGAGGGAAACTAACTCGAGACCCCATGGGACAGGGACGCAGGGGGTAATACTTACCGCCCGGCGTCTTCAGGCGACTCAGGGTCACCTCTTCGGCAAACTCACACTTACAAGGGATTACCGGCATGCCACTGCGAATGCAGTAATGGGGGACTGGGTGACCGGCGAGGTACTCAAAGTATGCGCCCACAGGGGGTGCAACTAAAGTGGTTATCCACGATGGAGCCCCATTCTGCAGCAGGCAGAGCCCTACAGACAAAAATAAAAAGGAATAAAATAAAATAAAAGAATAATAATAAAAAAGCAGCAAAACTTGCAAAAAAAACTGCAGGTCATGTCTACCTCCTTCGGACACTAGACTAAAACTGATTAGCCTAGTGTCTGTGGAGAGGGTATAGCCCACCTGGGCGGAGCCAACCTTTTTGATATCTAGTGTCGCCTCCTAGTTGTAGCTGGGTGTATACCCATGGTGCTGTGTCCCCCAATGACATTAACGAGAAATCAGCATTTCTGTCACTATTTTATGCTGCCCTCAGTGAGTTCAGCATAAAGTTGATGACAGGTTCCATTCAACAGGAACAGTGGAGGTCAAGAGAAGGTCTAGAAGACAAAGAAAAGTTTCAGAGACAGCTGCTCATAGGATTGCTAGATAGGCAAACCAGAACCCCCGCTTTACTGCAAAAGACCTTCAGGAAGATTTAGCAGACTCTGGAGTTGTGGTACATTGTTCTACTGTTCAGCAGATATGCACAAATATGGCCTTCATGAAACAGTCAACAGAAGAAAACCTCTCCTGTGTCCTCACCACAAAATTCAGCATTAGAAGTTTTCAAAATAACATCTAAACAAACCTGATTCATTTTGAAAACAAGTCCTGTGGACCGAAGAGATTAAAATACACTGCTCAAAAAAATAAAAGGAACACTTAAACAACACAATGTAACTCCAAGTCAATCACACTTCTGTGAAATCAAACTGTCCACTTAGGAAGCAACACTGAGTGACAATCAATTTCACATGCTGTTGTGCAAATGGGATAGACAACAGGTGGAAATTATAGGCAATTAGCAAGACACCCTCAATAAAGGAGTGGTTCTGCAGGTGGTGACCACAGACCATTTCTCAGTTCCTATGCTTTCTGGCTGATGTTTTGGTCACTTTTGAATGCTGGCGGTGCTTTCACTCTAGTGGTAGCATGAGACGGAGTCTACAACCCACACAAGTGGCTCAGGTAGTGCAGCTTATCCAGGATGGCACATCAATGCGAGCTGTGGCAAGAAGGTTTGCTGTGTCTGTCAGCGTAGTGTCCAGAGCATGAAGGCGCTACCAGGAGACAGGCCAGTACATCAGGAGACGTGGAGGAGGCCGTAGGAGGGCAACAACCCAACAGCAGGACTGCTACCTCCGCCTTTGTGCAAGGAGGAACAGGAGGAGCACTGCCAGAGCCCTGCAAAATGACCTCCAGCAGGCCACAAATGTGCATGTGTCTGCTCAAACGGTCAGAAACAGACTCCATGAGGGTGATATGAGGGCCCGACGTCCACAGGTGGGGGTTGTGCTTACAGCCCAACGCCGTGCAGGACGTTTGGCATTTGCCAGAGAACACCAAGATTGGCAAATTCGCCACTGGCGCCCTGTGCTCTTCACAGATGAAAGCAGGTTCACACTGAGCACATGTGACAGACGTGACAGAGTCTTGAGACGCCGTGGAGAACGTTCTGCTGCCTGCAACATCCTCCAACATGACTGGTTTAGCATTGGGTCAGTAATGGTGTGGGGTGGCATTTCTTTGGAGGGCCGCACAGCCCTCCATGTGCTTGCCAGAGGTAGCCTGACTGCCATTAGGAACCGAGATGAGATCTTCAGACCCCTTGTGAGACCATATGCTGGTGCGGTTGGCCCTGGGTTCCTCCTAATGCAAGACAATGCTAGACCTCATGTGGCTGGAGTGTGTCAGCAGTTCCTGCAAGACGAAGGCATTGATGCTATGGACTGGCCCGCCCGTTCCCCAGACCTGAATCCAATTGAGCACATCTGGGACATCATGTCTCGCTATATCCACCAAAAGACTGTCCAGGAGTTGGCAGATGCTTTAGTCCAGGTCTGGGAGGAGATCCCTCAGGAGACCGTCCACCACCTCATCAGGAGCATGCACAGGCGTTGTAGGGAGGTCATACAGGCACGTCGAGGCCACACACACTACTGAGCCTCATTTTGACTTGTTTTAAGGACATCACATCAAAGTTGGATCAGCCTGTAGTGTGTTTTTCCACTTTGATTTTGAGTGTGACTCCAAATCCAGACCTCCATGGGTTGAGCAAAGGTATGTTTGGAGAAAAAAGGGCACAGAATTTAATAAAAAACACCTCTCTAACAATTAAGCATGGGGTGGATCAATCATGCTTTGGGGTTGTGTTGCAGCCAATGGCACAGGGAATATTTTATAGGTAGAAGGAAGAATAGATTCAATGAAATTCCAGCAAATTCTGGAAGCAAACATAACACAAACTGTAAAAAAGATGAAGCTGAAAAGAAGATGGCTTCTACAAATGGATAATGACCCTAAACACATCTCAAAATCCACAATAGACTATCGCGCCGCCCATGTCATTTAACCCCTCAGGGGCAGCAATCAACGCCGATCGCGGCACCTGTGAATTTAAGCAGAGGGATGTGGCTCCGTCTTCCTTCCGATCGGAGCCCCAGCAGTGAAATCACGGGGCTCCAATTGGTTGTCATGGCAGCCTGAAGACTGCTGAAGCTATCCAGGTCTGCCATGGCATTCCCCATGCTAAGCTATGCACGAGGCATAGATCAGAACAGAGAGTGTAAAAATCCTATTCACCCTAATAGATCGCTATTAGGGTGCATAGGAAAGGGGATCAAAAGATCCCATGTACTTGGCCCCTAAGGGGGCTAATAGTTATTTAAAAAAAAAGTTTAAAAAAGTTAAAAAAAACAAAACAAAAAACCCCCAACAATATATTAAAAGTTTAAATCACCCCCCTTTTTCAATTTAACATATAAGAATATATAAACAATAAAAAAATAAACATATTAGGTATAACCGCATCCGAAAATATCTGAACTATTAAAATATTTAAAAAAAGATTGAATAACGGTGATCAAAAAGTCTTACATACTACAAAAATAGTATCAATAAAAACTACAGTTTGTTATGCAAAAAACAAGCCCTCATACAGCTCTGTAGACTGAAATATAAAAAGTCATGGTTGTCAGAATATGGTGATGCAAAGAAAATTTTGAAGTTTGGAATTGCCGCATTTGTATTTAGCCGCAGGTAATTTTTAGTACATTGTGAACGCTGTGATGTCAAAACCCCAAAAACCTTGCCAGAAATCAGTTTTCTTTTCAATTTTGCCACACAGATTTTTTTTCCCCAGTTTTCTAATACAAGACAAGGTAAATTAAATGGTGGCATTAAAAAATGCATCTTGTCCCGCAAAAAAGGGTTAAATACTCTTATCAGTAATTGATTTTTCCAATAGCCTCCACCGCGGCACTTACAGGAGGGTGTCCCAGCCCCCAGGACAGGAAACAATGCAGGAGGACATGATTTACAGGGCCTCCTCCCCTTACCTATTCAGTCAATAAAAGAAGACACGGAAGTGATTACATCATTTGACAAAAAACGGAAATAAGAACAAAAGGGAGGGAAACCCCAGTGCCGTTGTGGAGGCTATTGGAAAAACCTATTTCCGGTAAGAGTAAATAACCCTTTTCCCCGGAGCCTCCACAACGGCACTTACAGGAGGATTAACAGAGTAATCAACTCTAGGCAGGGACAACAGCAAAAAGGATTCTACGACCAAAAGACAAATCCCGGTTCATAAGAATATCTAGTTTGTAATGATTGAAAAAAGTCACAGGGTTTGCCCACGTAGCTGCTCTACAGATCTGGTCCAGCGAAACTGAAGCAGACTCTGCCCAGGAGGATGACACAATCCTAGTTGAGTGAGCTCTTATTCCGGCAGGGGGATGGAGATCCTTCTGGACATAGGCTAAGGAAATAACATCCCTGATCCATCTTGCTATGGATAATTTGCTGGCCGCCTTTCCCTTGTTAGGACCTTGTTATTGGAGGAAGAGCTGATCCGATTGTCTGAAACTATTTGTGGCATCCAGGTAAGGCAACTTTCACACCTGCGTTAGGTGCGGATCCGTTTGGTATCTGCACAGACGGATCCGCACCTATAATGCAAACGCTTGTATCCGTTCAGAACGGATCTGTTTGCATTACGGATCCGTCCTGACTTACATTGAAAGTCAATGGGAGACGGATCCGTTTTCAATTGCACCATATTGTGTCAGTGAAAACGGATCCGTCCCCATTGACTTACATTGTAAGTCAGGACGGATCAGTTTGGCTCTGCATCGCCAGGCGGACACCAAAACACTGTCCGCATTCAGAGCGGAATGGAGGCGGAACGGAGCCAAACTGATGCATTCTGAACGTATCCTTATCCATTCAGAATGCATTGGGGCTGAACTGATCCGTTTTGAAACGTTTGTGAGATCCCTGAAACAGATCTCACAAACAGAATTCAAAACGCCAGTGTGAAAGTAGCCTAAGATAACACGCTTATTCTAACATCCAGGTGGTGGAATTTTGTATCTCTTTCAGTAGTTGGAAATGGACAAAAGGAAGGCAATGATATTTCCTGTTCACAATGAAACCTGGAGACAACCTTGGGAAGGAAGAACAATGCCTGAGAATTATACGATCGTCCAGGACCGTAAGATATGGAGGTTTGCAGGAAAACGCCTGGATTTCTCCAATCCTTCTTGCAGTTGTTATTGCTACTAGAAAAACTGTTTTGTAGGTAAGTAGTTTCCAATGAATCCGGTCCACTGGTTCAAATGGAGTTTCCATCAAGGCTGAGTGGACTAAGTTTAGGTCCCAGGGTGGAATAACTGAACGGATAGTAGGCAACCTTCTCGTAGCCGCCTTTAAAAAATGTTTAATAAGAGGCGAGTCTGCCACTTTCTATCTAGAAAAGCACTTAAAGCTGATATCTGTACTTTGAGTGTAGCAGGCCAAAGACCTTTATCCAATCCTGCCTGTAAGAAACCAAGAATCTGAGGGATGTATGGATAAAGGCTATTATTTCAGAAGGATAAAAAAGTGTTCCAGGTTCTTAAATAGATTTTGGATGTTATAGGCTTGCGACCCAACATTAAAGTGGCAATGACATCATCCGACAACCCTTTCTTCTTCAAGGCGAGGCGTTCAGTCGCCAGGCCGTCAAGTTGAGCTGGCTCTTGGATGAAATACCGGACCTTGATGGAGAAGATCCAGGATCGAACGCAAGGTCCAGAATATTCCCGCAGACAGCAGGAGCAGCAGGGGGAACCAAGACCTTCTTGGCCAAAATGGAGCAATGAAAACTACTTGAGCCCCTTACTCCTCTACCTTCATCAGAGTTCTTGGAAACAAACTGAAGGGAGGGAACGCATAAAATAGCGTCTTCGGCCAAAGCTGGGATAGAGCATCTATCCATAAAGGTTGATTCTGATGGGAGAAGGAGCAAAATTTTCTGGTCTGTCTGTTGACCCTTCTGGCGAATAGATCTAGGTCTGGTATTCCCCATCTTTCACATATCATCTGGAATATTTGAGAATTTAGGGACCATTCTCCTTCCTTCAAAGTTCTGCGGCTGAGGAAGTCGGCTACTATATTGTCTTCTGCTTTGACATCGACCGCAGTTAAAGATATTACATTTTATTCTGCCCAAAGAAAAATGTTGCGAGAGACTGACCCCAGAGAGCAGCTTCTTGTCCCTTCCTGCCTGTTCAGGTAAACAACAGCTGTGGTGTTTACTGATAACACCTTTATGTGTTTTGGAGATGAGGGAGTGTGAAGGGAAGTAATGACCTTGTAGATGACAGTGAGTTCTTTTAAATTGGAAAAAGCCTGTAACATGGCTGCTCCCCATCTGCCCTGGACTATCTTTCCCTCGGCATGCCCCCCGCATCCTGAGCTGCTGGCATCTGTGGTTATTATCATTTGTCTCCCTTGTCGCCAATGAACCCCCGTCTGCAAGTTCTTCCCCATTCTCCACCACATCAGGGACTTCTTTACGGCATTGGGAATGTAAATACGCTTTTCTAGAGCGGAATTTGTTCCGTCCCAGAAGGATAAGATATAGTCATGATATTCCTGATGGAGGTAGTCCTTTGGTTGCAGAAACGAGAGACTTTTTGAAGTAGACTGTTTCTCTTCTCTATAGGTAAAAAGGACATTAGTAGACGAGAGTCTAAGAGTACTCCCAGGAAGATCTTTCTTCTGTCTGGGGACAGGTCTGACTTGAAGTTTATGATCCACCCCAGGATGGTAAAGCATTTCTGAACCAGAAAGAGGTGGGATCACAGAATCTCTTCTGAGGTCGACGCAATCAGGAAGTCGTCCAGATAAGGTACAATTAGAATCTCTTTCAGATGTAAATATTTTGTGACCTCTGACAATATCTTAGAAAATATCGTGGGGCTGAGGAGAGACCAAATGGAAGAGCTCTAAACTGGAAATGGCTTAGATGTTCTCCTATGAAAACAGCAATCCTTAAATATTTCTGATGAAGTGGATATATCGGAACATGATAGTAAGCATCCTGGAGATCCATCGTTACCATGTAACAATTTTGAGGGAGCAAGTTGATGGTTGATTTTATAGTCTCCATCTTGAACTACTTGTAGACAATGGATTTGTTCAGGGATTTAAAATATATTATTAAACGGAAGGATCTGTTTTGCTTTTGTACCAGAAATAAAGGAGAATAGAAACCCTTGCCGCACTGATCTTCTGGGACTGGAAGGAGAACTCTTTCTACCAGGGAAGACATTTCTGATTTTAAACATGACTGTCTTTGTTTTTGAGACAGTTTTTTGTTTATTATAAATCGATCTGGAGGAGGGTATAAAAACTCCAGTCTTAAACCTTCTTTTAGGGTAGTTAATACCCACGGGGAGGCTCCCATTTGTTCCCAGGCTGAGGTGAAGCCTGTTACCCTGCCTCCTACCTGACCTCTGGCATCATTAGGTGGGACAGGAGGAGCTCTCAGGATTAAATAAGAATCCTCTTCCTCTGCCCCTAAAGGCTGCCAATTCCTTGATCCTTCTTTTGATCCAGTCTTGTTCTTTTTTGGTTCTGAAAGGATCACCTCTGATGAAAATAACGGCTTTCCAAAGGAAATCCTTTTTTCTTATCAGAGGCCTTCTCTAGGATATCATCTAACCCTGAGCCAAACAATCTATCTCCCTCCAAGGGGATTGAGCACAGGCGGCTTTTTGAACTTGCGTCACCCGACCATGACCGAAGCCAGATCGCTCTACAAGCCGCATTAGACAGAGCGGCTGACCTGGCGGAAAATTTGACTAAGTCAGCCGACGCGTCGGCTAAGATCTCTTCCCTTGGGGTACCCGCAGCTAAGTGGTCCTCTAACTGATTAAGCCAGACAGACAGTGTTCTGGCTGTACAGGTAGAAGCAATACTACGGCACAGCATAGCTGTATTTGTCTCCCAGGCTTTTTTTAAAATAAACTATCCGATTTCTTGTCCATGGGATCTTGTAAGAGCCCCATATCTTCGAACAGGAGAGAGTTTTTTCTTTTTTTTTTAGAAATGCGGGCAACTGGGGCATCAACCTTTGGCACCTTGTCCCACAGATTAGACTCAGTCTCTGCAAAAGGATATTTTATTTTAAAGGAGTTTGTTACAGCTGTTCTCCTTTCAGGATTTGTCCACTCTATGGATATCAGAGACTTAATGTTATTATGGATGGGGACGACCCTTCTCCTTCTTTCTCCCAGACCCTGGAACATCTGATCCTGAATAGAGTGGGCTTCCTTTACATCTTCAATATCCATGGTGGCTTTAATGGTCTTTAGAAGACCGTCTGTTTCTTCCGGGAGAAACAAAAGTCTACCCGAACCGTCATCTGAGGAAGCAGAGTCTGGATCAGATAATAAATCTCCCTCATCCAGAGCAAATGCCACCTCAGAAGTATGGGATCTCTGAGACCTGGATGGACGTGGGGATTGTGGTGCAATTCTTAAGACCACTGCTGCATTAACTTCCTCCTTAATCATAGCTCTCAAGGAATCAAGGAAGGAAGGCGACTCCTCTGTAACCACATTTTCGGTGCACTTCTGACATAAGGCTTTTTTAGATCTAGAGGAAAAGGACTTGCTGCAGATGGCGTACTTTCTGCGTCCTGAATCTCCACTGGCTGGTTTAGGCGCCATGGTCTCAGTGCTCTAAGATTTAAATAAAAAAAGGGCTATAGGGCCATGAATATTTAAAAGGCCACCACCTTCACCAGGGTGGAATTTCACTGCCACCAATAATACCCAAGGAGCTGTGCAGACTAAAAGACACAGAAATGATAGAATAAATAAGTCCCCCAGGGGAGGAGGCTTACTGGGCTGAGGGCAGAGGCAGCGGGATCTCCAGGCTTTCTTGCGGCGTCAGTATCCACGGGGGCAAGCAGGACTGCAGGCAGTGAGCACACGCTTGTTCAGCCGGCTTAATGCAAGATTCTCTTGCCCAAGGAGAATCTCGCCTGGTGATGTCATGGGTCAGGATCCCATGCAATTTCCCCTTACCTGGGAATATCGCGAGCCCGGGGATGCCTGCACGCAGGGCTTACTCCGAGGAACGGGTAAGGGAGGCAGCCCGTCCCCGGGGTACCCGTTCCCTGCACCAGCCCTCTCACATAATGTGGGGAAGAAGCAAGGCTGGGCGAAATAAACATACATTCCTGGCACTGCAGGAGAGGCTCCCACGCATCCCGAGGACAGGAAACAACGAAGGAATAGGTATAGGGAGGAGGCCTTTTAAATCATGTGCTCCTGCGTTGTTTCCTGTCCTGGGGGCGGGGACACCATCCTGTAAGTGCCGTTGTGGAGGCGTTGGGGAAAATAACCCCTCTATAGCTATGTTAACGGAAAAATAAAAAAGTTATGGCTATTGGAACGTGGGTAGGAAAAATCCAAAATGGAAAAATGGAAATAGGCCAAGTCTTTAAGGGGTTAAGTATGTGTGAAAGATCAAGAATGCACAACCTGCGGCCCCCTCCAGCTGTTGCAAACCTACAACTCCCAATATGCCTTGATAGCTGTAGGCTGTCTGGGCATGATGAGAGTTGTAGTTTTGCAACAGCTGGTGGGCCATCCCTGCTTTGGATGAAAAAGTAGCTGTTCTATGATATCTGCACCATCAAAGTCCTCCGTGTCCCCCACTTTAACCCAATGGACTGCTAAGGTTGACCAGTTATACCGATCGGAGTAAATTTCTTATTGGGAGTTTTGTAATCATAATAAATTTAATAGAGTATGGTCGCCATGGTCCATGTTCAGAGGTTCTGTGTCTGGGTTAACAAAGTAGCGATATAGCAGTGTCGCACCCACAAATGAGGTGGACACCACTTCATCCTTCCAATACTGTTATTCGACTTTCTTGACCTTATCTTATTATTCCTATTGTTTCAAATCAGCCCATTATACCTAACCCTCCCCTTCTCTCCCACTCCCCTTCCCATTTTATATTATTTTGGTTTCTTCAGTATACAATGTGATCTAACTTTCAGATGCTGCATAGGTCAGTAGACTCTGTTTATATCCTGGATGCAACAATTATTGTAGTTTTCTATGTATTTGCAAGCACTATCTTTGGAGACATGATATATGTATTGAGCATTTGCCTATGTACTGATTGTATGGTTAGATTGTATTCTATTGGTGGAATTTTAAAAGATAAAGTAGCTTGGATACTGTTGCTTCATTTTGTTGCCAAACTCCTTGTAGACCTTGCAGTCAAACAATGAGAAGATATATTTAGTAAGAGTCAATCATTTAGAAGATAAAAAACTGCCTTACATCAATGGATGTCTTTATATATTATAGGACTGGTTATCATGTGTCTCTAAATGTGAAAAGAAATTGCATAGATCCATCCAAGACTAAAAATCGGCATTATGTTTTGGGAAACTGCTATAAGATGAACAAAATACTACACTAACGTTGTTTTTGTTGTTACTGTACATACCATGTGTGTCCTGGTTATCCGTCTCCTCTACAAACGTTAGAGCTTTATAATCCACTTCCTGATCTAACATCTCAAGGAATCGATTTTTCAAGTCTTCTTCTGTCTCATCTCCAAAAACATAGTCACAAAGCATTACGTTTGCGCCAGGGATGGGAATAAATACACGCTGAGGAAGAGGAGAAGGTGTCTTCTCAGGCTCTATAAGAAACAAGATCGAACATTACACGATTATACTAAATAATGGTGGGGGATTATCGATACTAGTGTAAAGAAAAAGTACAGGAGCAGGCTAATCAGGATGCTACTTTCATTTTTTAAAGGCCCTTTAGAGCAGCTCATCTACTCTTCCTCTTTATAACTGATGACCTATCCTCTGGATAGGTCATCAGTATCTGATCAGTGGGGTCCGACACCCAGGACCCCCACCGATCAGCTGTTTGAGAAGGCACCAGCGCTCCTGTGAGTGTCACGGCCTTCTCCATGCTTACCAAGCACAGCAAAGTACATTGTATACTGGCTGTGCTTGGTATCACGCTCAGCCCCATTGACTTCTATGGGGCTGAGCTGCTCCTAGGCCATGTGACCGATGAACGTGTCATCACTCTGCCTAGGAAAAGCTGAAAGAAGGTTGTGGTGCTACTGCGAGTGCTGCTGCCTTCTCAAACCGCTGATTGGTGGGGGTCCCAGGTGTCAGACCCCCACCGATCAGATACTGATGACCTATCCAGCTCATCAGTTATAAAGTCTCGGAAAACCCCTTTAAGTATATCAGTGCTAAACACTGCTGCTTACCTTGCTGGGATCCACTAAGGATGATATCCTCAAACAGAATTTCACAACGGTCTGATACAGTATTAAGAAGATCTCTTTTTATAGCCTATAAAATATAGGAAATACAGATTAAAAAAGAGAGAAACAATATATTGTCATCCCCCTTTATTTTATTATTATTATTATATATATCTTAATATATATAGAATACATAAGAACTTCATGAACGTTACTATGTATTGAAGTGGTTGGCCATTTCTAAAAATGCCAAGTATGCTCAATGCAAGCATACATGACTTCACACTGACCCACAGCTGCCCCAGTATTGGTGGTGTAAACATAAAGACTGGGCATCCTCCTGGTGGCAGTTATGTGACTTCCTTGGGCTGTGCTTAGCTTAAAGTAGTTTGATGCATACGCTGAATGACAAGTGGACGCATCCAGTGCATGCGCAGGTACAGGAAGAATCCACTGTATCTGTGCATGCGTCAGATGCATCCACTTGGCTTTCAGAGCCTACACCAAACTACTGGAAGCAAGGAAAAGCTTACAGCCTATGGATGTGGAGGTTACCCAATGTGTTTACACTGCCAATACGGGCGATGCCTTCATACAGCAGGTGAACAGTACAAAGTAAAGTATGCTCACATTGAAATATCAGTCTAAATTGGTCAACGCCTTTAAAGTGGTTTTCTTTACAAAATGCTGACAAACCAATCCCATGCCGCCCTGTTTGTAAAGAAAATAATCGTGGAGGTTAGGAACCCCTTTAACTGTTTAACAGTGGTTTTCTTTTATTTGGTTTCACTGTGTGTGCATCAGGGACTCAGAATACACATTGGCTGGGGAATGAAGTATGTGGCTGCCCCAGCTGCTCGCACTGTTAGTCGGGACAAGCAGCCACGGCACGTAGTCCCTATGCGCTTATCCGGATGCTGGAGGGAAGACACCAGTAAGCCCACCAGACTGGCCATCTGGATTGGTATACTAGGGAGGAGGCGGATGGGTGCAGGGCAAAAGGGAAGGGACAGCCAGAAAGTAGGAGCTCTGAGCGCTGCCTCCTGCACAACACCAGGCCCCCCGCACTGCAAGTTGGACCTGGGAAGCTGCAGTACACCGAATAGGTGTGCAGGGGGGAGAGCAGAAAAATAACAGGGTTATGGCATGAAATGCCTGGAGCTGACTATGACCTGTCTACAGCTTTAACATACCAGGCCCGGAGACGGGGACTACACTATGCAGCGGCCCTGGCCGTTCACTCAGGCAGTCGGACCCGGGGAGTATGCACCCTTCAAGCCTCAAAAAGGGAGAAAGGGTCCTCTCGATTGCAGGCCGGATAGCCGCATGGAAGGGCTGGCAGGGAAGTTACAAGAAATAGGGAACAGATGCAATAGAGCAAAAAAAAACAACAACAAAAAACTATAGCTGCAGGGGTGGAACCTTTAACTTTTAATGACGGTTTTACTTTCAAAGTCAATATGGCAGCTGTGGAAAAGCTACACACGTAAATAGAACAGAACGCAATAATGCTCCCACGTGATCCACCAGCAAAAATTCATGGTCTGAAATCTTCAGAAACATTTTGTGCCTTTGAATTTAAAATAGCTCAAATAATTAGTATTGGCGGAGGCATGTGGTCTATACACATTGTATGGGGGAGATATACTATGACTGGATTTTGTTAGACTTCGGTAAAAAGTCTGCTGGAGTAAGATGTGCCAAATTCAGTTATTTAAAAATGTAATATAACTACCGAGTTATTCAATGAAATCTATCTGTATAGCGCCACCTGCTGTTTACTCTATTTCTAATTTCTTTATCCCAGGCATGCTCAACCTGCGGCCCTCCAGCTGTTGCAAAACTACAACTCCCATCATTCCCGGAAAGCCCACAGCTATCAGCCTTCAGAAAGGCATGGTGGGAGTTGTAGTTTTACAACAGCTGGAGGGCTGCAGGTTGAGAATGCCGGCTCTATC
The DNA here is from genome assembly GCF_905171765.1 of Bufo bufo. Lineage (NCBI taxonomy): Eukaryota > Metazoa > Chordata > Amphibia > Anura > Bufonidae > Bufo > Bufo bufo. Next base: position 107,951,839 of record NC_053397.1, on the reverse strand, counting down.
CCGCTCACCGAGAAAGGACACGCCCCTTAAGCTGACAGCTTGAAATAAGTCTAGCAGAACAATTGGAGCAATGAATGGGAAGATCTCTGGATCCATGTGAGGTACAGGGCTGGTTCTAGCTTTGTTAGGAAGAGGTTGCCGCGTACTAGATTATGTATGTTTTTCATTATTTACATTATTCATAGGATAATCCCTTAAGAGGCAGGCCTCTTAGTAAACTTGGCTCATATGGATTTTAGAGATATGTAAATTAGTCTTGTATGTGCCCAAGGGGCTCTACGAACCTTCCTGTGCCCAGCCACGCCCACCTGTGAAGGAGCCCAGCACCGCCTATGTCCTCCGAATCTCCTCCTTTCATCAACGATAGATTGCCGTAATCTCCTGATGCGCGAGCTCGCGCATGCGCAGTGCCGGTATAGTGTTCCTTCCCTGTGCTGGCATCAGCCTCAGGGAAAGAACTGCGCATGCGCTAGCTCGCGCATTGCAAGATTACGGCAATCTATCGGTGATAAAAGGAGGAGATTCGGAGGACATAGGCGGTGCTGGGCTCCTTCACAGGCGGGCGTGGCTGGGCACAGGAAGGTTCGTACAGCTCCTTGGGCACCTACAAGACTAATTTACATATCTATAAAATCTTTTTTTAAAGAAAATAAAAGCACACAGCCCTATAGGACCGGTATATTGCGGACATGCTAGCGGCGATCTAGCCGTGCATGTCCGCATCTCTATAGCCCAAAACTTTAAGAATTTTAGAAAACAGCAAACTAAGCTGTAGAAACCAGTGTCAGGCAGCAGCTGCCATGTCCAATAAGATAATGGGTTGCATCAGAAGGGGCATAGATGCCCGTGATGAGAACATAGTCCTACCACTTTACAAATCGCTAGTCAGACCACACATGGAGTACTGTGTACAGTTCTGGGCTCCTGTGAACAAGGCAGACATAGCAGAGCTGGAGAGGGTCCAGAGGAGGGCAACTAAAGTAATAACTGGAATGGGGCAACTACAGTACCCTGAAAGATTATCAAAATTAGGGTTATTCACTTTAGAAAAGACGACTGAGGGGAGATCTAATAACTATGTATAAATATATCAAGGGTCAGTACAGAGATCTATCCCATCATCTATTTATCCCCAGGACTGTGATGAGGGGACATCCTCTGCGTCTGGAGGAAAGAAGGTTTGTACACAAACGGATTCTTTATGGTAAGAGCAGTGAGACTATGGAACTCTCTGCCTGAGGAGGTGGTGATGGTGAGTACAATAAAGGAATTCAAGAGGGGCCTGGATGTATTTCTGGAGCGTAATAATATTACAGGCTATAGCTACTAGAGAGGGGTCGTTGATCCAGGGAGTTATTCTGATTGCCTGATTGGAATTTTTCCCCCCTAAAATGAGGAAAATTGGCTTCTACATCACAGGGTTTAAAAAAAAAAACTCCTCTGGATCAACTTGCAGGATAACACAGGCTGAACTGGATGGACAAATTTCTTTTTTCAGCCTTATAAACTATGTTACTATGTTGTTGAGAAGTTCAAAAAGTTGCACATTATGGAGCAAATATAGTGTGCTCCATAATCTGCGACTTTTTTATGCCACTTGTATGGTAAAAACATTCTTCTCCCCCTATGTGGCCAGGGTAGTCATTTATAGCAATCTGTCACATTAGCCTGGGTTAGAAGGCTTCTTGCGCTAGTTATTTAATACATGCAAAGTTCAATTATTCACATACTTTTGGCCACCACTGTATGTTTTAAGAGCAACAGGGAAAATTACCTGCACAGCATCTTTTACTTTTGGTTTGTTGGTGCTAACATATCCTTTACATTTTACAATTCCCTGAATACTTAGAGAAGACTTACAGGCTCCGACAAGTGCTGTTGAACGATTAAAAGAATTCTGCAATGATGAAGACAAAAAAGTGTTACCCTATAAAAGGAGACAGGAAAAACACAATGCAAAGTAAATCCCAAATCTATTTTTAAAAAGGCATCTGTCATTAGATGGTAACATTTTCTGCCATCTTAAGGGTCCATTCACACGTCCGCAAAATGGGTCCGCATCCGTTCCGAAATTTTGCGGAACACATGCGAACCCATTCATTTTCAATGGGGCCGGAATGTGCTGTCCGCATCCGCATTTGCGGTTCCGCACTTCCGTTCCGCAAAAAAATAGAACATGTCCTATTCTTGTCCGCAATTGCGGACAAGAAAAGGCATTTTCTATGAGATTGCCGGCGATGTGCGGTCCGCAAAATGCATAACGCACATCGCTGGTGTCCGTGTTTTGCGGATCCACAAAACACATATGAACATGTGAATGGACCCTCAAGGGCATCTGTTGACAGGCTTATAGCTTTGGCAGCTGAAGGCATCTGTATTGGTCCCATGTTCATATGTGCCCACATTGCTTATAAAAATGTTTTAATATACGTAAACGAGCCTCTAGGAGCAATCGGGGTGTTTCCGAGGATCCACTTTCTCTGCAACTGCCATGTCCTCGTTGCTCCTAGAGGCTCATTTGCATATATTAAAACATCATTTTTCTCAGCCATGCGGGCACATATGAACATGGGACCAACACTGATGCCTTCAGCTGCCAAGCGCACATGCAACAGGTAAGCCATCTCCATAAGCAAAAATCTGCCGACAGATGCCCTTTCACACTAGCGTTTTTGCTGGATCCGGCAAGTTTCAGCAAAAACGCTTCCGTTACTGATAATACAACCATCTGCATCCGTTATGAACGGATCCGGTTGTATTCTTTAACATTGCCAACACGGATCCGTCATGAACTCCTTTGAAAGTCTTTGGGGGTTGGATCTGTTTTCTATTGTGGCAGAGAAAACGGATCCGTCCCCATTGCCTTGAATTGGGGGTCATGCAGGATCTTGCTCCGCATCCCAGGACGGAAAGCAAACTACAACATGTTGCGGTTTGCTCTCTGGTATGGGAACGCAACGGAACAGAATGCATTTTTGAGCATTCCATTCTGTTCAGTTTTGTCCCTATTGACAATGAATGGTGACAAAACTGAAGCGTTTTTTTCCCCCGGTATTGAGCCCCTATCAAGGATCTCAATACCGGAAAACTAAAACGCTAAAGTGTGAAAGTAGCCTAAGATGGCGGAAAATGTTACCATATTTGAGCTAGAAGGCAGGAATAGGATTTTCCACCACTTTGGCATAGATAAAGCTTATTATATATATTATATATACAAACAGCTCTTCAGAAGTGCAAAGAAAATCTGCTAAATAACCAGCCAACATATTCTTCACTAACCGCAGTTTCAAACCCCATGTCAATTACATATTTTCTATTGTTCACGTGAACATGTGCATCAACCAAAACTTTTCCTATATCACCTTTACTTGGTGACAGAATTGCCCATAGATCGTTTCTCTTACCAAATAAAAACATAATAACCAGAGAAGTGCATCCATATTACTTTATGTAAAGCAACAGTTCCTTGTACACGGACGTCAGAAGCAGTCTGCGCCAATGTTCAATCTGCTTATCCCATTAATGGAGCTCTCTTCCTGTGCTGCTGATCCCCAGCTGTCCCTGCTTACAAGGTCAGAAGACGTTCATGTGATGAAATGATCCATCACCTTGAGAACATCTGATAGGGATTTGGTCAATATTTCCATGATTTTTGAAGGTAAGAATAAAGCAAAAATATACAAAATATTCAAAATTCTGAGAGCTCCACTGCACCCCATGAAAGTTAAAGGAGTTGTCCCATTTCACACACTGGTGGCATGTCGCCAGGACATGTCACCAATGTCAAATAAGTGCGGGTCCCACAATGAAATCTAGAACAGGGACCCAAAGAGAACGAGGGCGAACAGCGCAAGCACGGAAACCATTTATTCACTTCTATGGGAGTGCCAAAACAGTGCGAGGTCCATCTCTGAGACCCATACCTAACTCTAGAATGGGGCCCCAAAGCTAACAAGAGTGCACCGTGCAAGAGCTGCCACCCTCCATTCGCACTGGCTCAGCTTTGTCTGGAACTGCCATACTGGTGAATGGAGAGGTGGCGGTGGTTGTGCTGCACTCTCCATTCACTCCTATGAGAAATTAGCTGGTTGTCGCCTATCCCCAAGACAGAAAGGTAAATCTCTGTGATTAGAGGGGAGTTCATCAGACATGGGGCACGGCGTAAACGGGAGAGGGCTTTGGAAATTTCCCAGATTTTGAAGGACATTTCTGATCTGGAACAGATCCATAAACACTCCCATGCACAGTCTGTTCGAGCTGAGCTCACACAGGCAAGGTGCAAGCTTAAAGAGGACCTTTCACCAGAGGAAAGCCTCTAAACTAACTATACAGGAGTGTAGAGCGGCGCCCAGGGATCCCGCTGCACTTACTGTTATCCCCGGGCGCCGCTCCGTTCGTCCGGTATGTAAGAAGTTAGGCTCCATCCACTTGATCCTGCCGGCGTCTTCTTCTCCTATGCTGTAGCGCTGGCCAATGGCAGCGCTCAGCTCATAGCCAGGCTATGAGCTGAGCGCTGCGATTGGCCAGCGGTACAGCATAGGAGAAGAAGACGCCGGCAGGCTCAACTGGGTGGAGCCTAACTTCTTACATACCGGAGGCTATACCGGGCGAACGGAGCGGCGCCCGGGGATAACAGTAAGTGCAGCGGGATCCCTGGGCGCCGCTCTACACTCCTGTATAGTTAGTTTAGAGGCTTTACTCTGGTGAAAGGTCCTCTTTAAAGATAAACTAGATACTCGTACAAAATACCTCCTTTCGCAGGGCAGGAGACACTTTTTTGAATATGGCAATAAGTGTGGTAGACTCTTGGCCAGATCCTTACGCGAACAAAGGGCAAGGAACTAAATCCCACGCATTACTCCACCGCGGGGACCGGTATTACACAATCCTGACTCTATCACAGAAGCTTTTTCCCACTTTTATCAGGACCTGTACAATCTTCCTCAGTCCAGTCAAACAAGTCCGGCCTTGGACTCGGCCATGAGCACCTATTTGGCTAGGTCGGGTTTACCAAAACTGCCAAATGAGGCCCTTGAGAGTTTGAACAGTCCGTTCACCACTGATGAGATTGAGGAGGCTCTGAAGTCGATGCAGTCTAGTAAGGCTCCAGGCCCCGACGGCCTACCGGCCTCCTATTAGAAGAGATTCCTCCCCCTTCTACGTACTCCCCTTACCAATCCCTTGAATAAATTTAGCTCCGGAGTCCCTCTCCCTAAAGATATGTTGCATGCACACATTACTGTTATCCATAAGGAAGGTAAGGACCCGACCGCTTGTGCCAGTTACCGGCCCATATCTCTACTCAATGTAGACATTAAGCTTTTCGCAAAAGTCTTGGCCACTCGCCTGACTCCTTTCCTGGCGGACCTTATACACTTAGATCAGGTTGGCTTCATTCCCTCAAGGGAGGCGAGAGATAACACCACAAAAGTTTTGAACTTGCTCCATCTTGCCAAGATTCAACGTTCCAACCTATGTCTCCTATCCACGGATGCCGAAAAGGCTTTCGGCAGGGTTGGATGGCCATGGTTATTTGCAGTATTAAACCATGTGGGTGTGGAGGGTTCTCTATTGACATGGATCCGTTCCCTATATTCTTCTCCCTCAGCAGCCACAAAGGTTAATGGTGTCCTCTCGCCTCCCTTTGAGATTAGGAATGGTACGCGCCAGGGTTGTCCTTTATCTCCTCTAATTTTTATCCTCACTCTAGAACCACTCCTGAGGACTATAAGGAAAAACCCTGACATCTCTGGTCTGATGGTGAGAGAAAAGGAGTTTAAGATAGCAGCATATGCAGATGACCTGATGTTTATGATTACCAAACCTCGGGTCACCTTCCCCAACCTAATTGAGGAATTCAAAGTATTCCATAACTTGTCCAATCTGAAAATTAACTTACAGAAGTCTGAAGCGCTTAATGTCTCCATTCCATCCGCTCTCGAAGCCGAACTGGCGGGTTCCTTGCCTTTCCGCTGGACGACAGGCGCCATTAAATACTTGGGCACGATGATTCCCAAAGATTTGCGAGAGCTATTCCCAAGGAATTTTACCCCCCTCCTGAGTCGGATCAGAGAAGACCTCAAGAGGTGGTCCAAAGGCCTATATACGTGGTTCGGCAGGTGTGCCATTTTTAAGATGAATGTCCTTCCACGCCTATTGTATTTGTTCCAGACCCTCCCCATCCCGGCCAGTTTCTTCTCTATTGTACATCGTGACCTCTTTAAATTTCTGTGAGCTGGGAAGACTTCAACATTGTCTAGATCCCTATTGCATGTGCCAAAGGAAAGGGGGGCCTAGGGATTCCTGACCTAAGGAAGTATTATGCAGCCTCTATGTTTCAACGTGTGGTAGACTGGTCCCGACACACCCAGTTCAAACAATGGATTTCCATTGAGCAATTTACATCCCAGACTCCTTTGGCCCTTCTGCCATGGACAGATAGGAAAGTTCCTAGTGACCTCTCCTCTCATCCTCTCATAGGCCCTACCCTGGCTCAATTCTGTAAGTACCAACAGATCTCTACAATCTCCCCCACGCCCTCCCTGATGTTCCCTGTCCTGGGACATCCGGACTTCCCGGCGGGTAGCTCAGGGGGTCCGTTTGCACAGTGGAGATCGAATGGCAGGTGTCGGGCACCATTCTTTAGAATATCTGGTAGGTGGCTTACTTACTCGGAACTATTAGGACTGACGGATCCCTGCCCTCTAGGTCCTTGGAGATCAAGACAGCTTCACCACTTCCTTTCTTCTATCCCTTCCTCTCAGGAGTCTGATAGGGCACTCACTCCTTTTGAAAAGACATGTATTGGCTCCGGCCTTTATCGGCACTCTCTCTCAGAATTATACAAGGCATTGGTAACGCTGGGGTCGGACTATCTCCCCTCTTTCTCAGCCAAATGGGCTCACGACTTGCAGAAGGATATCTCCTCCGACCAGTGGCTTAGAATTCTCCAATTTGCCCATAAATCATCCATTGCCAGTAAATATCAGGAGGCCAGTTACAAATTGCTGTCGAGATGGTATTATGTCCCAACCCGTCTCCAGAGAATGTTCCCGTCGGCATCTCCCCTATGCTGGCGATGCGACTCCCACCAAGGTTCCCTCCTACATATTTTCTGGCAATGTGACAAAATCAAACCTTTCTGGGAATCTGTTCATGAGACCCTGGCTTCCATTTTTCCCTTTTCAATTCCTAACACACCAGAGTTTTTCCTACTCTTTCTCTCGGATTTACCGTTGATCCTATTTTGACGATCCTGTTTGCGTCACCTGGTTATAGCAGCTAGATCTTGTGTCCCTGCGAGGTGGAAGTCTGTTTCTCCTCCCTCCATGGGAATGTGGATTCAGAAGGTTGAAGAGATACGGAGAATGGAGGAACTCACAGCTTCTTTGAAAGGTGGTAACAGAGCTTTTGTTGCTATGTGGTCCCCCTGGTTCACCTTTCAAGACTCCTCGGAGTATCGGAATTTGCTGGCTTGAGTGTCTCGTCTGGACACTCCTGTACACTTCACTTATCCCCCCTGCTACCTTAATCCTTTGTCCCCTAATTCCTCCTTTTGTATCCTTGTCCTGTACCCCCCCCCATTCATGTTGTTGTTTGTTGAATTTTCTTTTATTTTCATGCTGAGGCCACGTCTTTTTTGGCCCTTTGATTTTTGTATGGTTCTTGTCAGATGAATCAAGGTGCTTTATTTTCACCGTAGGCTGAATATCAAACACAGACTTAGGTGTTGTAATTGTTTGTGCATTGTTGGATTATGCTCCATGATGTCAGTCGGCGTGGGTCCGACTATTATTTTCTAATGTATGTGATTCAACATGCAATAATTTTGTTACTTTTGCAAAATAGAAATAAAGAATAAAAAAAAAAAAAAGAAAGGTAAATCTCCTACTGTACAGGAACATTATTTAGTGCAGGGTCTTGTCTTCGAGCTTATACAATTTTATCAAAATGTGTGGAAAGACCTTCAAATTTATGAGCATAGTAAATATAGCAGTAAAGTCATTTACAATAATAAGAACGTGACCTGCTGGCGCTCGTAGAGTGCTTCTGCAGCTGTGTCAGTGTCGTGATTTCATCTATAAAAGGGAATGATGGCTTAATACACTGATGCCTTGCCGAGCTGGTGTCCTGGGTTAAAGTCCAGCCAAGGACAACAGCTGCATGGAGTTTGTATGTTCTTCCCATGGTTTCATGGGTTTCCTCCCACAATCCAATGACATACTGATAGGGAGCTCCATTGGGGACAATGGATGGAAAGCGCTGCAGAATATGTCAGCACTATATAAGCAAAACAAATAAATCAGGCCTCAAACCTGACACCATCTAAGTTCTCCCCAATACCTTGGTTGACTTCAGGCTTAATACTATATCGGGTTTATCCTTTTCATGCCATCTAAGAAATGCAAGCCGTTATGTCACAGCTGTCATGCTCCGACTTTCTTTGAATACAAATGTGACTGATCTTTGCATATTGATCGCACTCATAATTCAGACAACTACTTAAAAGCAAAATGAAATAAGGAAATACGGGCAGCGTTGTGTCATTTACCGCATCAGAAGACGTATAGGTTAGTATATGTCAATAAATATCTAATATTACATTAAGGGACATTGCTGCTCCAATGTGACCTCCATCAAACCACCTACATGAGTTTGTACCCTAGTGAATGAATCTAGGCAGAGATCTGGAAAACTGAAGACTTTATACAGTATAAAGTATATCAGCAAATACATTAACTGTGTTGTACTGAGAATATCATCTATCTGCTGAAATCAAAGTGGAACTTTCTTGTAACCTAAAACTTCTACCTTTTAAGAAAATAACGTATTATCTACCTCTAGTGGTACAAAAGATCCCAGCTCACCTTCACATGATAATGAATCTTCTCGTTGCAAGGAAGGCCTGAAGAAAACTGTCCGTAATCCAATGTGAATAAGGTCCAGCATGTCCAGACTCGCTGGACCTTATTCACACTGTATTAGCTACATCAATAGCGTTTACATCCTCTTCCTCACTACAGACTTCATATCACACTTCTGTTTGTGTTCCCCTTTTTTGTTACACTGCAATTAACCATATCATATCCTGAAAGTGAAAAACATTAATAGTACAACATAATGATACCTTACATTTCTCAGGTTACTTACTGAAGTTAGAAGAATGCTTGCAGAGATGATCGGAGCACTGGAAAGTGCAACTGACTTGGATTTTTTCTGTGCAAAAAAAGAGTAATGGAAATAACATTATTTATATTGTGTCTTTGGCCTAAGTAACTTCTCTCAAAAGACCCGAAGTCTTAATGTGTAAAAAGGATTTTAGTTTAGTTTTATATAGTTTTATATAGATAGTGACAAATGTGTTTAGCATAAAAACTTTATTTAAAGGGGTGCCTCGCTTTAGCAAGTGGCATTTATCATGAAGAGAAAGTTAGGGTCCATTCACACGTCCGCAAATGGGTCCGCATCCGTTCCGCAATTTTGCAGAACGTGTGCGGACCTATTCATTTTCTATGGGGACAGAATGGATGCGGTTGCACACAGTGTGCTGTCCACATCCGCGGAGCCCGGCCCCGATCTTCGGGTCCGCAGCTCCGCAAAAGATAGAACATGTCCTATTCTTGTCCGCAGCTGCGGGTCCGCAACACACCACGGACGTGTGAATGGAGCCTTAATACAAAGCACTTACTAATATATTGTTAATATCCATATTGCTTCCTTTGCTGGCTTGATTCATTTTTCTGTCGCATTTTACACTTCTCGTTTCCATGGTTATGACCAATCTGTAATCCATCAGCAGTGGCCATGCACACTATAAGAAAAAGCCCCAGCCTATGTGCGCTCCCACGATCCTGGCCACCAGAGAGGCCAGTGGTTTTATCTATAGTGTGCAAGTGGGGCCACCGCTGGTGGATCGTAGGGTGGTCATAACCATACAAATGAGCAGTGTATAATGTGATGGAAAATGAATGAAGTCAGCAAAGGAGGCAATATGGACAATCACAATACATTAGTAAGTGCCTTGTATTAACTTTCTCTACATGATAAATGTCACTTGTTGAAGTGAGACAACCCCTTTAAAGAATAGGTCATTTTCTAATGACACATTCCATTTAAGTACACTTCCCCCTTGAACCTTATTTTTAACCTTTAAAATATTTGACATTTTTCGATCATATCATTTCATTCCATCACACCCTGCACCCCTACCAATCAGATGTTCAGGTTGGTCCTGAAACTACACAGCTCCATCATCCTTCTAGAGGAGAGAGCTCATTACTACAGCTGCTCCTATTGAAGTTCTTTAAGTCTTTTCCGATAAGTTTTACGATAAAATCCTGGCATCTTTTGTTCTGTGTAAGAAAGACCATGCGGTCAGTTGCCCAGCTGATGCCACAGTCTCTGCTGCAGACTGGCTGTGTTCTCGAGTCTTCCAGTTCAACTTCATATACTGTATACACAGCTGAACGGGAAGACTTGGCAACACAACCAGTTAGGACCTGAGTAGAGACAGCAGCAAAGGCAACGTGGTGGATGGGTAAGTATTTATCCACACAGGAAGAAGACGCCAGGATTTTATGGACTGCTCTGAGAACCTCTTTAAGACCTTTCACCATTTTTGTAGCCCGTCTATGGACCTGTTCTTTTTATAAATGTAGACAGAGGTTTCTAGACTAGTACACATTTTCCGGACGTGGTCTCACTACAACCCTATAAAGAGGGATCACAACCCCCTCTCTACGGGTTATAGCTCTAGTTAGGCAGCAGCGTCCTACTTGCTTCCTCTATGGCTTTGCTGTACTATTGACTCATTTTGAAGCTGTCAGAGATCAGATACTTAACCTTTAATCTACATACAATTAAAATACAAAAGATAAATGTGGTCCAAACTGGACTATAACTAGAGTACAAAAAGCAGTCAAATACAATGGACGGTTAGCAATAAATGAGGACAATAAAATACATCTGGGACAGAGAATCAAGATATAATATGTCTGTCCCTGTTCATGCCCTTACAAATACTGCTCAGCCCAGAGATGCACCTTAAAGGTAGGTGCACTCTGGCCACGTACCCGGGCTACCCTGTCCTTATACAGCCCTATCACTTTCTGACACAACATAGTGGATTTACACTGCCCAATTGTTGGGCAGATTACTGGGAACGAACATTACTATGAACATTCATTCCCGATAATATACCAGTGTATATCTTTTATGCAGACACCTCAATCATCGTTTCTGGGCACCAGATTGTGGGGTGTGAACAGCAATCTGCTACCCAGAAAAAATGATTCTGTAGGGCAACAAGCAATAGCAGTAGCCAATACTGGTCCCCATACAGTTGAAGTGATGGCCACATGTAAATGCAGCTCTTCAACCTCCACTGAAAGCAGACATTCCTCGGGAAGGAACGGTTCCATCCCAATAATTATCTAATCCACTGGCTGTCTGAATCCACCTCAACACAGAACTGCATATACAATACGCAGGCGCTTCCTCCTTCCCAAGTGCATATTTTACATTTGGAAACACTGAATTGCAATTTCCAATGTGTTGAGCATTTATCCATTATAGCCAAGTCATATTTCATCTGGCACATAACTAAAACTAGGTATGCCAGATGGATCCCAATGATTCCGAGTCCATCATTTTACTGGAAAAATAGTTGAGACACAGATGTGAACATAAAGAGGTTGTCTCACAAAAAATATTCTACAGTTTTCAAACTAGCACCTGTACCTGAATACTTCTGTAATTGCATGTTATTAAAAATTATTCAATAAAATGTATCTGTATGGCTTCTTATTTCTTTGTCCTGCTCACTGACATGGCCGCACATGCTCAGTTTCAACCTTCAACCTCTCCCTGAGCTGTAATAGGGAGAGAGCTCCAGCAGAATAGACACTGCCCAAGACTTGTCCGCTTGATAGAAACACTAGCAGAGCAATGAATGGGGAGATCTCTGGATCCATTTGAGGTGCAGGGCTGGTTCTAGCTTTGTTAGAGATTGTCATGTATTATATGATCTCTGATTTTTCAAATAATCATAGGATAACCCCTTTCATAATAAACACATTAAAGGAGTTGTCCAATTTTCATGACCTATCCTCAGAATAGGTCATCAATATCAGATTGGTGGGGGTCCATCTCCCGGCACCCTCCTTACCAACCAGCTGCACAGAACGCAGTGGTCTTGCGAGTGCTGTTTTCTCTTCTCGGTTTAACTGCTTGCTGTTAGCACTGCAGTATCGAGCAGACATAATTACAACTCCTGAGACCCTTTCACTTCAATGGGAAGGAGCAGTTGTAGTTACACCCAGACCCATTGAAGTGAATGGGGATAGAGAAGTTGTAATTACACGTGCTCGCCGCTGCAATGTCAATGGCGAGCAGATAAACAGTGAAGAGACTGTATTCTATTTAAACAGCTGACTGGCAGGGGTGTCAGGAGCAGGACCCCCACTGATCCAATATTGATAACCTATCCTAAGGACAGTTCATCAAAATCCGAAACAGACAACCCCTTTAAAAAGGTTACACCTTGCTTGTTCAATGGTCAAATTTGTTAAACGGAATCTGTCACCAGGAAATTCACTGATAAACCAGACACAGTGTCCTGTAGGGTCAGCTCAGATGAATGTAATGATACCTTTCACTTAGTGATCTATTCTTTAATTCTGGGGAAAAAAATACTTTTAATCCATATGAAAATGAGCAGTTCTGTGCACTGAAGGTGGTCCCAAGCAAATCTATACACTCTTGCTTCCTCTACCAGCCCCTCTATCTCCTGCATTCGAAGACTCGTTTCGAATCAGCCTGTGTAAAGGTGCAGCAGATGTGGATACCTAAATAATCGTTCCTGGGCAGCAGATTATGATGTGCAAGCAGGATCTGCTGTCCAGAAACAATGAATCTCTATGGGCACGAACAATCACAGCAGCAATCTCTGCAGAGGCGATTGCTGCATGTAAATGCAGCTCTCATACATATGACGCACAGGCAAATATCATCAACGAATGGTTCCTTCTATAAAAAGTGACATGGAAAATTAAAAATAACATCATCAAAATTTCTTTACAAATATGTTAAAGATAAAAAAGGGACTCAAACAGCGGGTCATTTTCTGATGACACATTTCCTTTAAGCTACATCCATATCTGTAAAACAATAGACTCATAAGGTATAAGTAGCTAAAAGGCATCACAATGCAAGGCAATAGAATATGCAGGCAATGTGTATTAGTGACCAGCACAGCAGCTGCCAGCGTGTGCATTACAGAGCACAAGACCATTCCTTTTGTTCATTTCATTGTCTTACCTGCTCTTCAACCAGGTCACCTTCACTGTCTTTCACTTGTCCATTGAAAAGTAGGACTGCATTTTCAAGTTCTTTCGCCCACTGTTCCAGTCCTTGCTACAAAAGTGTATGTATGGTATGTTTTAGAGACATAACTACTCATGATTGCAGTCTATACAAAGACGTAAAACACTCACCCTTGTACATTTCTGCCTCTCTTTATAAGTTGCACATGAAGATAAAGGAATGGTCAGGTCTACATGAACGCTACAGTCTACAGTAAGCCAAGATGAAGGTGCATTTTGATATTTCCAATCTGCTGGCTTTGCTGTACTCTAAAATTAAAGGAGAGTAGTTTTAGTAAGACTGAATACTGATAAATGATGGCATGTGTTATTCAGGTCTCACTGTGAGATCGGCTTAGCTCCAAAGTGCTATTTGTGGCAGGGAAACCACCAAGTTGATGGCCACTTTCAAACATAACAGATTATATGGAAAGTCTCTGAGCTCCTCAGTCACTGGACTGGTCCTGGCACTTGGTTTTAGCTAATACATGGGACCGGCCAATGTTACTATGTTTCTTAACAGCCACCCTGAAATGAGATCTTAGCATTAGTCAATACACAATCTCATTTAACCCAGATGAACTGATACCTAACACTTTATAGAAAATAACATGTTTGACCTCTAACTTGTGGCTTCTGACTCTCCAAATGAAGTTAAAGAGCCTTGCGCTGCGAGATGCAGTGTGACAAGGGGGAGTATCGGAGCAAGGAAATGCTCCAATCATAAGTATGTAGTCAGGGAATAAAGAACAGCTTATATCCAGGTTCAGCCCTGAACTTGGAGAACCCATTTAAAAGGTGTTTCTCACCAAAATTATTCTATGGCTTTTGAATCAGCATTTGGATCTCAATACTTTTGTAATTGCATGTCAATAAACAATTAGTACAGCCACAATTATTAATTGAAATCCATATACACTGCTCAAAAAAATAAAGGGAACACAAAAATAACACATCCTAGATCTGAGTTAATTAAATATTCTTCTGAAATACTTTGTTCTTTACATAGTTGAATGTGCTGACAACAAAATCACGCAAAAAAAAAAAATGGAAATCGAATTTTTCAACCCATGGAGGTCTGGATTTGGAGTCACACTCAAAATTGAAGTGGAAAAACACACTACAGGCTGATCCAACTTTGATATAATGTCCTTAAAACAAGTCAAAATGAGGCTCAGTAGTGTGTGTGGCCTCCATGTGCCTGTATGACCTCCCTACAACGCCTGTGCATGCTCCTGATGAGGTGGCGGACGGTCTCCTGAGGGATCTCCTCCCAGACCTGGACTAAAGCATCTGCCAACTCCTGGACAGTCTGTGGTGCAACGTGACATTGGTGGATAGAGCGAGACATGATGTCCCAGGTGTGCTCAATTGGATTCAGGTCTGGCGAACGGGCGGGCCAGTCCATAGCATCAATGCCTTCGTCTTGCAGGAACTGCTGACACACTCCAGCCACATGAGGTCTAGCATTGTCTTGCATTAGGAGGAACCCAGGGCCAACCGCACCAGCATATGGTCTCACAAGGGGTCTGAGGATCTCATCTCGGTACCTAATGCCAGTCAGGCTACCTCTGGCGAGCACATGGAGGGCTGTGTGGCCCTCCAAAGAAATGCCACCCCACACCATTACTGACCCAATGCCAATCCGGTCATGCTGGAGGATGTTGCAGGCAGCAGAACGTTCTCCACAGCGTCTCCATCACGTCTGTCACATGTGCTCAGTGTGAACCTGCTTTCATCTGTGAAGAGCACAGGGCGCCAGAGGCGAATTTGCCAATCTTGGTGTTCTCTGGCAAATGCCAAACGTCCTGCACGGTGTTGGGCTGTAAGCACAACCCCCACCTGTGGACGTCGGGCCCTCATATCACCCTCATGGAGTCTGTTTCTGACCGTTTGAGCAGACACATGCACATTTGTGGCCTTCTGGAGGTCATTTTGCAGGGTTCTGGCAGTGCTCCTCCTGTTCCTCCTTGCACAAAGGCGGAGGTAGCGGTCCTGCTGCTGGGTTGTTGCCCTCCTATGGCCTCCTCCACATCTCCTGATGTACTGGTCCGTCTCCTGGTAGCGCCTCCATGCTCTGGACACTACGCTGACAGACACAGCAAACCTTCTTGCCACAGCTCGCATTGATGTGCCATCCTAGATAAGCTGCACTACCTGAGCCACTTGTGTGGGTTGTAGACTCTGTCTCATGCTACCACTAGAGTGAAAGCACCGCCAGCATTCAAAAGTGACCAAAACATCAGCCAGGAAGCATAGGAACTGAGAAGTGGTCTGTGGTTACCACCTGCAGAACCACTCCTTTATTGGGGGTGTCTTGCTAATTGCCTATAATTTCCACCTGTTGTCTATCCCATTTTCACAACAGCATGTGAAATTGATTGTCACTCAGTGTTGCTTCCTAAGTGGACAGTTTGATTTCACAGAAGTGTGATTGACTTGGAGTTACATTGTGTTGTTCAAGTGTTCCCTTTATTTTTTTGAGCAGTGTATATAGCGCCACCTGCTGTTTGTTCTTTTTCCTATTTCTCTGAGCATCTCACTGACGTGGACGCATATGCTCAGTTCCAGCTTTCAACTGCCGACAGCAGCAGCAGCAGAAAGGAAATGTCCTCTGAGAAAGCACATGCCCCCTGAACTGCTAGATTGAAATACATCTAGCACAGCAATAGGAGCCATGAATGGGGCGATCTCTGGATCCATGTGATGTACAGGACTGGTTCCAGCTTTGTTAGAAAGAGATTGTCATGTTTTACATGATGACTTATTTTTGTTTTTACATTAATCATGAGAAAACCCATTAACCCCTTCAGGACACTGCCATTTTTCATCTTAAGGACCAGGCCATTTTTTGCAAATCTGACATGTGTCCCTTTATGTGGTGATAACTTTTAAACACTTTTAAGCCATTCTGATATTGTTTTCTCGTCTCATATTGTACTTCATGACAGTGGTAAATTTGAGTCAAAATATTTCATTTTTATTTATTAAAAAAAATACAAAATTTACCAAAAATTAGGAAAAATTAGCAATTTTCAAAATGTCAATTTATATGCTTTTAAAACAGAGTGGCGTCCACAAAAACCCGCAGCTCAAAGTCCACCTAAGCAGAGCCTAAGATTACCTGAGAGGCGCCATCAGGGACAGTACCCTCAGCTGCACGAGGCACTGCCGACACCTCTCTGCAGACACTGTGAATTCACCCCTGAAGACACCCCACCATCTCTACAGACATCACAGGGCAGCTGTATTTGAAGACATAGCCTTAATGTTTAAGGAACTACAGCTACAATAAATGGAGTTCTGCTACTCAACCTAGATATTTAAAGGGCCAACGACACAATTTTTTATTAGCCTGTTCACCGGGCTGCCTCAATACCTAAAACCTTCAGTCTTACACAAGACTACAACATGCTTTACTAGACCTCGCTAGTCCAGCTCAGAAGGGCCAGCAAGTGGAGAGGCCCAGAAAACCTCATTCAACTGCTCATACTGACGGAACGAACTTTCCATAGAAGTTATGGTTAAAATCAGCTCACAAAAACCCAATTGCACTGTCCCTCAGCGACAAACGGGATCCCTTGACGCCTTCATAGAGAAGGGCAAATCACAAAGCACAATCAAGCCTGCTTCCCCTCACTGCAACTCTCCAAACAAAAACATAGAAGGAGAACACTCACCGAACGTACTAGAAATGGAGAGCGACATGGAAGATACTCCCGAGGATAGAGGCCTCCCTATATCAAGATCCTTCCTCAGCAAGGCTCTCACAAAAGCCCTAGAACCGGTGGTCAAAGAACTGCAGGACATTAAACAAGACATGAAGCATATTGGAGGCAGGGTGGAACAATTAGAATCTACTCAATCCCAACTAATATCCTACACTGAAGCGACAACCACAGCTCTCACGTCTTGCCAGAAACACATGAACAAAATGGTAAACTGGATGGAAGATCAGGAAAACAGCGAGAAGAAATAACCTAAGCTTAAAAGGGATACCAGAATCTATTCAAGCTGAGGCCTTACCAGACACCGTTAAACAGATTTTCATCTCAATACTTGGAGACTCTTATTCACTAGAAATCAATATTGAAAGAGCGCATAGGTCCCTTAAGGCCTAGCCTGGACCCACTGAACCTCCCAGAGATGTTATTTGTAGACTGTTCCACTCTAAAGTCAGAGATGACATCCTACGCACAGCCAGAAACAATCCGCCTTCACCAGTGGAAGGCTCAAACGTCACTATATATCAAGATCTCGCTAGGATCACACTCTCCAAAAGAAATATCCTGAGAACTCTGACTGAAGTACTTCATCACAAGAATATCCCTTACAGGTGGCTCTTTCCCTTCAGGCTGTCACTAACAGTGGAACGCAAGAGATATACAGTCAGGTCCATAAATATTGGGACATCGACACAAATGTAACATTTTTGGCTCCACCAGAAAGGATTTGAAATGAAACGAACAAGATGTGCTTTAACTGAAGACCATCAGCTTTAATTTGAGGGTATTTATATCCAAATCAGGTGAACGGTGTAGTAATTACAACAGTTTGCACATGTGCCTCCCACTTGTTAAGGAACCAAAAGTAATGGGACAATTGGCTTTTTAGCTGTTCCATGGCCAGGTGTGTGTTATTCCCTCATTATCGCAATTACAATGAGCAGATAAAAGGTTCAGAGTTCATTTCAAGTGTGCTATTTGCATTTGGAATCTGTTGCTGTCAACTCTCAAGATGAGATCCAAAGAGCTGTCACGATCAGTGAAGCAAGCCATCATTAGGCTGAAAAAACTGAACAAACCCATCAGAGAGATAGCAAAAACATTAGGCGTGGCCAAAACAACAGTTTTGAACATTCTTAAAAAGAAGGAACGCACCGGTGAGCTCAGCAACACCAAAAGACCCAGAAGACCACGGAAAACAACTGTGGTAGATGACCGAATAATTATTTCCCTGGTGAAGAAAACACCCTTCACAACTGTTGGCCAGATCAAGATCACTCTCCAAGAGGTACGTGTATGTGTGTCAAAGTCAACAATCAAGAGAAGACTTCACCAGAGTGAATACAGAGGGTTCACCACAAGATGTAAACCATTGGTGAGCCTCAAAAACAGGAAGGCCAGATTAGAGTTTGCCAAACGACTTCTAAAAAAGCCTTCACAGTTCTGGAACAACATCCTATGGACAGATGAGACCAAGATCAACTTGTACCAGAGTGATGGGAAGAGAAGAATATGGAGAAGGAAAGGAACTGCTCATGATCCTAAGCATACCACCTCATCAGTGAAGCATGGTGGTGATAGTGTCATGGCGTGGGCATGTATGGCTGCCAATGGAACTGGTTCTCTTGTATTTATTGATGATGTGACTGCTGACAAAAGCAGCAGGATAAATTCTGAAGTGTTTCAGGCAATATTATCTGCTCATATTTAGCCAAATGCTTCAGAACTCATTGGACGGCGCTTCATAGTGCAGATGGACAATGACCCAATGCATACTGCAAAAGCAACCAAAGAGTTTTTTAAGTGAAAGAAGTGGAATGTTATGCAATGGCCAAGTCAATCACCTGACCTGAATCCGATTGAGCATGCATTTCACTTGCTGAAGACAAAACTGAAGGGAAAATGCCCCAAGAACAAGCAGGAACTGAAGATAGTTGCAGTAAAGGCCTGGCAGAGCATCACCAGGGATGAAACCCAGCGTCTGGTGATGTCTATGCGTTCCAGACTTCAGGCTGTAATTGACTGCAAAGTATTTGCAACCAAGTATTAAAAAGTGAAAGTTTGATTTATGATTATTAATCTGTCCCATTACATTTGGTTCCTTAACAAGTGGGAGGCACATATGCAAACTGTTATAATTCCTACACCGTTCACCTGATTTGGATGTCAATACCCTCAAATTAAAGCTGACAGTCTGCAGTTAACCACCTCAGCCCCCAGTGCTTAAACACCCTGAAAGACCAGGCCACTTTTTACACTTCTGACCTACACTACTTTCACCGTTTATTGCTCGGTCATGCAACTTACCACCCAAATGAATTTTACCTCCTTTTCTTCTCACTAATAGAGCTTTCATTTGGTGGTATTTCATTGCTGCTGACATTTTTACTTTTTTTGTTATTAATTGAAATTTAATAATTTTTTTGCAAAAAAATGACATTTTTCACTTTCAGTTGTAAAATTTTGCAAAAAAAAACGACATCCATATATAAATTTTGCTCTAAATTTATTGTTCTACATGTCTTTGGTAAAAAAAAATGTTTGGGTAAAAAAAAAAATGGTTTGGGTAAAAGTTATAGCGTTTAAAAACTATGGTACAAAAATGTGAATTTCCGCTTTTTGAAGCAGCTCTGACTTTCTGAGCACCTGTCATGTTTCCTGAGGTTCTACAATGGCCAGACAGTACAAACACCCCACAAATTACCCCATTTTGGAAAGTAGACACCCTAAGGTATTCGCTGATGGGCATAGTGAGTTCATAGAACTTTTTATTTTTTTTGTCACAAGTTAGCGGAAAATGAGGATTTTTTTTTTCTTTTCTTACAAAGTCTCATATTCCACTAACTTGTGACAAAAAATAAAAACTTCCATGAACTCACTATGCCCATCAGCAAATACCTTGGGGTGTCTTCTTTCCAAAATGGGGTCACTTGTGGGGTAGTTATACTGCCCTGGCATTCTAGGGGCCCAAATGTGTGGTAAGGAGTTTGAAATCCAATTGTGTAAAAAATGGCCGGTGAAATCCGAAAGGTGCTCTTTGGAATGTGGGCCCCTTTGCCCACCTAGGCTGCAAAAAAGTGTCACACATGTGGTATCTCCGTATTCAGGAGAAGTTGGGGAATGTGTTTTGGGGTGTCATTTTACATATACCCATGCTGGGTGAGAGAAATATCTTGGCAAAAGACAACTTTTCCCATTTTTTTTATACAAAGTTGTCTTTTGCCAAGATATTTCTCTCACCCAGCATGGGTATATGTAAAATGACACCCCAAAACACATTCCCCAACTTCTCCTGAATACGGAGATACCACATGTGTGACACTTTTTTGCAGCCTAGGTGGGCAAAGGGGCCCAAATTCCTTTTAGGAGGGCATTTTTAGACATTTGGATACCAGACTTCTTCTCACGCTTTGGGGTCCCTAAAATGCCAGGGCAGTATAAATACCCCACATGTGACCCCATTTTGGAAAGAAGACACCCCAAGGTATTCAATGAGGGGCATGGCGAGTTCATAGAAAAAAAAAATTTTGGGCACAAGTTAGCGGAAATTGATTTTTTTCTCACAAAGTCTCCCTTTCCGCTAACTTGGGACAAAAATTTCAATCTTTCATGGACTCAATATGCCCCTCAGCGAATACCTTGGGGTGTCTTCTTTCCAAAATGGTGTTATTTGTGGGGTGTTTGTACTGCCCTGGCATTTGAGGGTCTCCGCAATCATTACATGTATGGCCAGCATTAGGAGTTTCTGCTATTCTCCTTATATTGAGCATACGGGTAATGAGATTTTTTTTTTCCGTTCAGCCTCTGGGCTGAAAGAAAAAAATGAACGGCACAGATTTCTTCATTCGCATCGATCAATGTGGATGAAAAAATCTCTGCCAAAAAAAGAAAAAGGAGGGGAAAGGCGTCTGCCAGGACATAGGAGCTCCGCCCAACATCCATACCCACTTAGCTCGTATGCCCTGGCAAACCAGATTTCTCCATTCACATCAATCGATGTGGATGAATAAATCCATGCCGGGATTTTTTTTTTTATATATACAAAGTGTTTGCCAAAGAATATGAACACCGCCACCTCCTCAGCTCATATGCCTCGGCAAACGTATCTTTTACTGCAGAGGAGAAATCTCGTCTTGCAGCGCCGCATACACCGACTTGCGTGTAATCTGACAGCAGCGCAATGGTTCTGTCAGAATGCACATCAGTGCTGCAGCTAGTCGATCGGTTGGTCCACCTGGAAGGTAAAAAAAACAAAACAAAAAAGAAAAAACCAGGCCGCAACGCAATAAATTTATTAACTTTTGAACAGAACATATAATTTTTTTAACTTTTTTAACTGAACGTTAACTTTTTTACTTACCGTTAATTTTTTTTTTGTTTAGTTTTTTTTTACCTTTATAGAACAAACCTCTCCTTCCCCATGGGACAATGTGCAAAGCGCAAATCGCCCAAAGATGTGGCGAAGTACGTTATGCACTTTATCCCAGGTGAAAGGAGAGGTTTGCAGCAGCTGTGAGTAAAAGGGCCCTAATAGCCCTGTGTGCCTATCCTGTGAGATGCAATCCCTATGCTAAGTGTACCTGGGTGTGGTACTTCCGGAAACACTCTCCAAAGCATAGGGCAGGGTGGTCAGGACAGTCAGGACAGAAATAGCGGGTGTCACGCCTTATTCCACTCCTGCTACAGACACGACATCTTTTTCGGGGTGACGGTTGGGTTGAGGTACCAGGAACGACACTGGGGAAATGTCGCTCGTGTAGACGGCTAACTACACTGGTGGATGGGGCCACGGAACCTTCTGGATACAGGAGGTTCTCGATGATCTCTTCCTGGAATTTGAGGAAGGATGCTGTTCTCCCAGCCTTACTGTAGAGAACAAAATTATTGTACAGAGCCAATTGAATTAAATATACAGACACCTTCTTATACCAGCGCCTGGTGCGTCGGGAAACTAAATACGGAGACAACATCTGGTCATTGAAGTCCACCCGTCCCATGAGCAAATTATAGTCGTGGACTGAGAGGGGCTTTTCAATGACACGGGTTGCTCGCTCAATTTGTATTGTCGTGTCTGCGTGAATGGAGGAGAGCATGTAAACGTCACGCTTGTCTCTCCATTTCACCGCGAGCAGTTCTTCGTTACACAAGGCAGCCCTCTCCCCCCTTGCAAGACGGGTGGTAACGAGCCGTTGGGGGAAGCCCACGCGACTAGTTCGCGCGGTGCCACAGGCGCAAATCTGTTCTAGAAACAAATGCCTAAAGAGGGCCACACTTGTGTAGAAATTGTCCACATAAAGATGGTACCCCTTGCCAAATAAGGGTGACACCAAGTCCCAGACTGTCTTCCCACTGCTCCCCAGGTAGTCAGGGCAACCGACCGGCTCCAGGGTCTGATCTTTTCCCTCATAGATCCGAAATTTGTGGGTATAGCCTGTGGCCCTTTCACAGAGCTTATACAATTTGACCCCATACCGGGCACGCTTGCTTGGGATGTATTGTTTGAAGCCAAGGCGCCCGGTAAAATGTATTAGGGACTCGTCTACGCAGATTTCTGGTTGAAGTGGTCTATGAGGGGCCGAATTTTGTGGAGCCGGTCAAAAGCTGGGTGGCCTCTGGGACGGGAGGTGGTGTTGTCGCTAAAATGCAGGAAACGGAGGATGGCCTCAAATCGTGCCCTGGACATAGCAGCAGAGAACATGGGCATGTGATGAATCGGGTTCGTGGACCAATATGACCGCAATTCATGCTTTTTAGTTAGACCCATGTTGAGGAGAAGGCCCAGAAAAATTTTAATTTCGGAAACTTGGACTGGTTTCCACCGGAAAGGCTGGGCATAATAGCTTCCCGGGTTGGCGGATATAAATTGTGTGGCATACCGGTTTGTCTCTGCCACGACTAAGTCCAAGAGCTCCGCAGTCAAGAACAGCTCAAAAAATCCCAGGGCCGAACCGATATGAGCCGTCTCAACCCGAACTCCAGACTGGGCGGTGAAAGGGAGAACTAATGGTGCGGCTGAAGTTGGTGACTGCCAATCAGGGTTTGCCAGCACCTCAGGGATTCTAGGGGCTCTACGGGCCTGTCTGTGCGGTGGCTGCGACGGGGTAACTATTGCACGTGCCACCATACCAGCTTCAACTGCCCTTCTGGTGCTCGCCACGTCACCATGTTGTACGGCAGTGCTGGTACTAGGTCCAGGGAGGGCTGCACTGCTGGTGTATGCCTCACCACGTGATCCGGCAGCGACAGCCCCACTCTGCTGCTCTTGAAGCGGATCCTGCATAACCTGTGGTCTAGCGACACGGGGCCGGGTACGCCTGGTTCTATCAGGGACCTCCACCTCCTCATCCGAACTTTGGGTCAGAGAGACACTGCTTTCTACAGGTTCATATTCTGACCCGCTAGATTCGTCAGATGAGGGTTCCCATTCCTCATCCGACTGGGTCAGAATCCTGTAGGCCTCTTCAGAAGAATACCCCCTGTTTGACATTTGGACTACTAAATTTAGGGGTATTCCCTGAGACTACCCAAGAAAAAAAGCAAGCCTGTCTTACAAAGGGGAGGCTAGCGAAGTACTGGAGGCCGCTGCGGTTGATAAAAAATATCAAAACTGATTTTTTTATCGCCGCAGAGCTTGTAAAGTGAATGTGCAGTGATCAAAAAAAAAAAATTTTTTGTCACTGCGGTGGGGCGGGCGTGGGTGAACGCACGTGTGGGCGACCGATCAGGCCTGATCGGGCAAACACTGCGTTTTGGGTGGAGGGCGAACTAAAGTGACACTAATACTATTATAGATCTGACCGTGATCAGTTTTGATCACTTACAGATACTATAAAAGTACAAATGCTGATTAGCGATATGCTAATCAGAGAATCAGTGACTGCGGTGCGGTGGGCTGGGCGCTAACCGATCGCTAACTACCTAACCAAGGGGCCTAAACTATCCTAAAACCTAACAGTCAATACTAGTGAAAAAAAAAAGTGACAGTTTACACTAATCACTTTTTGTCTTTCACTAGTGATTGACAGGGGCGATCAAAGGGGTGATCAAAGGGTTAATTGGGGTGCAGGGGGGTGATCTGGGGCTAAAGTGTGGTGTTGGTGCTACTCACTGTGAAGTCTGCTCCTCTGCTGGATCCAACCGACGAAAAGGACCAGCAGAGGAGCAGACAAGCCATATAACAGATCATATTTACTAATATGATCTGTTATATGGCTTGTGATTAGTTTTTTTGAAAATCGCCAGCCAATGATCGTTGCTGGCAGGCTGGTGACGAAATTGTTCTTTAACTTTTGCCGGCCCGCGATGCGCATGCGCGGGCCGGCTTTGAGCGAAATCTCGCGTCTCGCGAGATGACGCGTATATGCGTGACTCTGCGCAGCGCTGCCGCCTCCGGAACGCGATCCTGCGTTAGGCGGTCCGGAGGCGGTTAAAGCACATCTTGTTCATTTTATTTCAAATCCATTGTGGTGGTGTATAGAGCCAAAAATGTTAGAATTGTGTCAATGTCCCAATATTTATAGACCTGACTGTACGCTGAAAGCCCACACAGAACTACCAGAAATTCTACAGCTTCTAAAAGTCAAAGACTTTGATATTTCAGAATGGTCCGCCATACAAGATCTGGACTCCATGCCTACCATACCTCTACCATCTCCTTGGGAAACAGTAGGTGCTGATAAAAGAAATAAAACACGCAGACGTCACGGGAAGCAGACCCAAGGAAGGATGGAGGAGGACTTCACCTGATTTACCTGCCAATGAATTGGTTTAAAGTTAATTCCCACCTCAGGGGATATTTTTAAAATGTATTCTGTTACTATAAGTAAGTTTATGAATGTTTAAATGTTGTTGAGGGCGGGGCGGGCCGGGCCCGGTTCAGGTACCTAATTAATGGGCCGCAGTTTAGTTTTTCTTTTTCTTCGGTGGGCCCTGACAAGCCCTAAAGAGTGGGCCACGACCTGCCACCAACTTTGCTATTGACAGACAGGAGCAGACTCACCTGCCCTTGGCTCGCCTTTCAGGCGTATCCGGTCTAGCAACCCTCTCCACTACAAAGAAGTTAATGACCTCCAGACCTGGCTCTGATGCTGGCTGGACGAACAGATTGTCTAAATGTTTGCATTACAGCTCTTTGGGCTGCTTTATTTCCTTTATTACTTCATTTGTTATGGTTTTGTATGTTACAATTTGACATAACTGTCCTCTCCCCCCCCCCCCCCCACCATACATATAGGGCGCTAGCAGGTGACACTTCACACAGACATCCTTTACCTTTTTTACCTAGACAAATCGGTGCAAATCTTCCCAAAACGTAACTATAAGTTTATCACCTATAATGTGAGAGGCCTTAACTCTGCCGTCAAAAGAAGTCACATACTACACCATTTTAAAAAGGACAGAGCTGACATACTTTTACTACAAGAAACACACAATTCAAGAAACAAAGACTCCTTCCTTTCATAGACACTACTTTAATGAATGGTTCCATTCTCATACAAACATTAAAAACTCTAAAGGAGTGTCCATTGCCATAGCCAAGCACTTATCTTTTGAAAAACTAGATGTGTATTCGGACCCAGATGGTAGAGTGCTAATTGTTATGGGGAAGCTGAATGTCTCTCTAATTACAATTGCCAACCTATATGCACCCAACACAAAACAGCCGTCCTGGATCCGAACCACGATGACCTTAATTGACAGTTTACGAAAGGGGAAATTCATTGTTGGAGGTGATCTCAATGTGGCCCTGGATCTGCTAATAGATACCTACTCAGGGAAATCCTCCCTCTCATACAAAGCACTCAGGCACATAAAGAAATCATACAACTACTATCCCTTACAGATACTTGGCGTTTTGCGCATCCGTCAGGAAAAGACTACACTCTCCATTCCATCCCACACAACTCATATCATAGGATCGACTACTTTTTCCTTCACCAGACATCGCTAAACAAAATACAATCAATTAACATCATATCCAGTGTTCACTCAGATCACTTCCCAGTTGAACTACTGTAGTTCTAGAATGATCAGAACACAGGCCTTCTAAATCGCGACTCAATGAAACTCTGCTATCTATACCAGATATACACACTAAAATTCAGAAATCCATTGAATGCTTTTTTCAACATAACTCGAACACTGAGGTCTCTACCCCCATGGTATGGGAGTCACAAAAGGCAACGTTAAGGGGTGAGCTCATTTCATTAGGTACATGTCTGAAAAGACAAAGAGACTCGAAAATACAGCATTTACAACTTGAGATTAGTAAAATGGAGAAACTACATAAGCAGTCTCTAGCCATCTCTCATCTACAGCAACTCACCTTGGCACGGCAGCAGTTACGGGACATTCTAAATAAAAGACCCGCTAAAGTGTTTATGTCCGTGAAACACTCTTTTTACGCCCACGGGGATAAGGCCTCAAAACTGATGAAGTCCTTAATTAAGAGACCAAAGCCTCGTACACATATATCTGATATACGGACACAAGAAGGTTCCTTGGTATCCAGCCCAGCCGAGATAGAGCAAGAATTTTTTAAGTTCTACACTTCCCTCTACCAGATCAAACCAGCGGACACAGACACAAACTTTTAACTTTTAACGCCTACCTTTCAGGTACCCCTATTCCGAAACAATCACTGGAAGCTTATATCACGCTGATTCAAAAAGAAGGGAAAGACCCTACAAACTGGTAGCTACAGCCAGACTCTGCATCAATAATTCCTTAAAGGGAACCTGTCACCGGGATTTTGGGTATAGAGCTGAGGACATAGGTTGCTAGATGGCCGCTAGCACATCCACAATACCCAGTCCCCATAGCTCTGTGTGCTTTTATTGTGTAAAAAAAACGATTTGATACATATGAAAATTAACATAAAAGAGTCATATCTTACTTGTGTGACCAGAGAAGAGTCATATTTACAAGCTCTGACTCATCTCAGGTTAATTTGCATATGTATCAAATCGGTTTTTATACACAATAAAAGCACACAGAGCTATGGGGACTGGGTATTGCGGATGTGCTAGCGGCCATCTAGCAACCCATGTCCTCAGCTCTATACCCTAAATCCCAGTGACAGGTTTCCTTTAACATCCCCATTTCAGATCAGAAATGGAACAAGACAGGGATGCCCCCTCTCCCCAATTTCATTTGTGCTATCCCTAGACATAAAAGAACATCCAGACATAGAAGGTTTCACAAGTGGAAAAACTTCCCACAATGTAGCGGCATACGCAGACGACATTCTGATAATATTAACCAATCCTATAAAAGCCTTCCCTGCCCTCCAATCCATATTTGAGAAATATGGGCAAATATCCAACTTTAAAGGGACACTGACAGGGCCAAAAAGCATATTTAGGTATATATATGACCGTACAGGTCTTATAAAGTGTATAAGAATCATGTAAGTATCCCCCCTGTCCACCTTATAACTACAGTAATGTGAAGCTCATCAATATTCACTTCAATGGGCGGCGCTGGGCGGCTACTAGTGTCCCCGGCTATCTTCAGCGCATGCGCCCGGCACCCTCACTGGCCGGGATCGCATCGCGCCTGCGCACAGTCTCATTCTCAGAGGCTGCCTCTGAGAATGAGACTGTGCGCAGGCGCGATGCGATCCCGGCCAGTGAGGGTGCCAGGCGCATGCGCTGAAGATAGCCGGGGACACTAGTAGCCGCCCAGCGAAGTGAATATTGATGAGCTGGGCGGCGCTTCAAACGGCAGTTGTGGCGAGGCTGGCTGGGCGCAAGCTGAGGTGAAACACCGCCCCTTGGGCAGATTGAACCCGATTCCAGCAGGTTATAAAACTTCACATTACTGTAGTTATAAGGTGGACAGGGGGGATACTTACATGATTATTATACACTTTATAAGACCTGTACGGTCAAATATATACCTTAATATGCTTTTTGGCCCTGTCAGTGTTCCTTTAAAATAAATGCTTCCAAATCAGAGGCCTTGGGAATGAACATTAGCGCTAGAGAGCAAGAGTTTTTACAGTCAAACTACCCCTTTTAATGGCCAACATCTCATATCACCTACTTAGGCCTCAAATTAGGCTCAACATGGAAAGACTTATATACACTTAATTATGCCCCCATCCTCAACACATTTCAGACGACATTAGATTTGTGGTCATTATCTTTCCTTTCCATATTTTTTATTTTTTTTTGGCGATTGTCTTCATTAGGGTCTCATTTTTTGCAGGATGGGGTGATGGTTAGATTGGTACTATTTTGGGGGGGCAAACACCTTTTTGATCGCTTGGTGTGCACTTTTAGTGATGCAAGGTGACAAAAAAAGTTTTTTTTTTTTTTTTTTTTTTTTTTTTTGACGGTGTTCACCTGAGGGGTTAGGTCATGTAATATTTTTATAGAGCTGGTCGTTACGGACGCGGTGATCCCAAATATTTTATGTGTTTTATTTTGGGAAAGGGGCTTTTTTTTTTACTTGAATCTTTATTTTTTTTATTATGGAAAACAATGTTTTGTTTTTTATTTTACTTTATTTTTTGTCCCACTCTGGGACTTCAACTTCTGGGGGTCTGATCTCCTTTACAATGCATTACAATACTTCTGTACTGGTCCTTAAGTCACATACTGGCACTGGTCCTTAATACTGGCACTGGTCCTTAAGTCACATCCACCAGCGCCGTATATGTACTGCGCAGGTCCTTAAGGGGTTAAAGCCATTTCTCTCTGATCTGCATTGATGAGAGGCAATCACCCCAAAACAGCAGATGTGGTACTCGCTCATCTATAATCGTAAATTATGCCTCAAAACCTGTTGAACAAAAAGTTGAACATTGGTTTACAGGATAACTACCTTACAACTGGTGGCACCTGAGGCCCAGCTTTCTTTTCGGAAAGAGAAGTTATTTAGATACCTTTTTTGCATTGCATTGCATGGCCTATAAGACTCCTTACACCTACAATGCACTCTCCACAGGTAGAGATAGTTCCCCCAGATCACATTTAATGAGGGGAACTGTCTGGGAATACCATGTATGTATCCTATAACAGACATCGCTATATTCAAGGGGCTGCTGACTGGCCACTTATTGTCCTGTTATTCAGATACTTGTAGAAAGAATTTGTGGTAGAGGATCTTCTCTGTTAACTTTTGATTTCCCCAATCTGCAGACTGTAATTTGTATTATAATATATTTCTTAAAGGGGTTAACCAACCCCTATAATGCCCCCCACAATGCCTGGGCACCTCATACAGGCCACCGCTGCATCTCCCTGTCGCACACGGATCAAACCATCCGGCGACGGGGGCCCAACCAATAGCAGGCCACCACAGTGCCGAGCCTCCCTAGTATCACGGGTGGCGGGCATCAGCAGTGGCACGGGTGCCAGGGTAAGTATAACCTGTGCGAGGTGCCTGGGCATTGTGGGGGGCATTATAGAAGTAGGATAACCCCCTTTAAAAGCTACTAAAACTGTAGAGTCTATCACATGTTGCTTGTAATGGATGTACTTTCCAAAGGCAGTAAAAAAAATGACAAGTCTTCATGATACATAATTTCATAAATAATTCAGAATTAAATTACCTTTGGGTCTGCGACATCAAAGGTTCTGCAGGTACTCCTTAAAGATAACACATTTAAAATGATTATGTGAGCAAAATTCAAATTGCATTTATCAATTTAACCCTTTCACTCCTAAGTATACAATACAGAGACTCCAGGAAAGCAAGACAAAAAAGGATCCAATAGCAGTGCGCTTCCCAAACAATACGCCACAAGATCCAATGGAGATAAAAGGACATCCATCATTAATTGATGCAGCATGGAAACAATTCAATATGGTCGACAATGCCTTTCAGGGTTAAATCCCCATCATGAGGTCATCAGGACAAGCATTTAAAGCTCAGACTCTTAGCTTACAAATGATGCCAGAATCAGAACCCTAGGTGCAATATTCAAGACACATCACTTAATTGAAGTCGGGATCAAGATGAAAAGGTTTAGTTCCCGGTTATAAAAGATCAAAGATTGTTAATGTCATTCCCCCCACCCGTATAACCTTCCAGCGTCACTGAGAGCATGGGGCGGCTTACTGGACCTCTTGTTCACCTTATAATCCCTTTTACCAGTTCCACAGATAATGTCCTCTCCGATGGTCAGATTTAGGTGGGGGCATTTTTTTCCTACTAAAGGAGTGAGAAGTTGAGCAAATGCATATAAAATCACCCATTCACCTAATCAAATCACTGGTCATCTGGATCACATTCTTAGCGTACTTTTTAGTATATCTGGAATGTACTTAAAGGGTTTTTCCAAAAGTTAGATACTGACAACATATTCTTGTGATAGGTTAACAATATCAGATCCATTAGGGTCCGACACCCCCACTGATGAGCTGTAGCATTAAAACTATACAGCGGGTGGTAGGTTCTATCCACTGTAGGGCTGCAGTAAAGGATTATTTTAGCAATCGAGTATTCTACTGGATTATTTTTACGATTAATCGAGTACTCTAATAAGAAAAACCTTCTTAAAATAACGTATTGCTTTATAAAAACAATATTTTTATTTCTTACAGTGGTATAGCAAATAATTGCACACACATAAGGATTCTTTCACAAATGCAATATACATTCTGTCAGAACAGCCAGAATGTACCATATCGGGCAAAGCTGGTTATAGTCAATGAGAGCATATGGCTGGTTGTATCCGGCTATACCCAATACGGTATACTCCAGCAGGCTGTTCTTCTGCCAGAATGTGTATCTAAGTCTATGTTGTGAACTCCGGCAGTCTGGTCCAGTGGAGGAACAGACTGACGGAGTTCACTGACTGCATCTGTCATAGCTGGATGCCCATTGACTGTAATGGGGATCAGGACAAAAAATGCTGCACAGTGACATAGCATTTTTTGGGCGGACTTTGGCCAGTTGCCAGATGATCAGAGTCCCAGTGTTCACACTGCAATGTGAACCTGCCCTAAGCTGTTAAAGAAACCTAAATAAGATTATAAAATTTCTTTTAAAAGTAAAAGTCAAATAAAAAATGCTAAATTACTTTAAAAAATACAAGTAAACAAAGTAGTAAGACATAAACACTGCCTTAGCCTTTATGTTGTTCGACTCTAAAGACTTTCAGGCAACTTTAGTTCTGACTGTCTTGCACACATCTGTACTGTTCTTCTAAGGCCTCTTTCACACGGGCGTCATGGATTTGGGACAGATAAGATGCAGGTGCATCGCGGGAAAATGCACGATTTTTCCGAGCGAGTGCAAAACATTTTAATGCATTTTCTTCACAGAAGTTCGGGTTTGGGTTAGGTGTCGTGTAGATTGTATTATTTTCCCTTATAACATGGATATAAAGGAAAATAATAGCATTCTTAATACAGAATGCTTAGTAAAATAGGGCTGGAGGGGTTAAAAAAATAAATAAAAAATAATAATTTTATTCACTTTAATCCACTTGTTCGCGCAGCCCGGCTTCTCTTCTTTCTTCAGGACCTGGGTAAAGGACCTTTGATGACATCACTGCGCTCATCACACGGTCCATCACATGATCCATCACCATGTGATGGATCATGTGACGGACCATGTGATGAGTGCAGTGACGTCACCACAGGTCCTTTTCCTCCTGCACAGCAAAGAAGAAGAGAAGAGAAGTCGGGCTGCGCGAACAAGTGGATTAAGGTGAGTTAATTTTTTTCTTTTTTTAACCCCTCCAGCCCTATTTTACTAAGCATTCTGTATTAAGAATGCTATTATTTCTTATAACCATGTTATAGGGGAAAATAATAATGATCGGGTCCCCATCTCGATCATCTCCTAGCAACCATGCGTGAAAATCACACCGCATCCGCACTTGCTTGCAGATGCTTGAGATTTTTACGCAGCCCCATTCACTTCTATGGGGCCTGCGTTGCGTGAAAAACGCATAAAATAGAGCATGCTGCGATTTTCACGCAACGCACAAGTGATGCGTGAAAATCACAGCTCATGTGTACAGCCCCATAGAAATGAATGGGTCTGGATTCAGTGCGGGTGCAATGCGTTCACCTCACGCATTGCACCCGCGGGGAAATCTCGCCCATGTGAAAGAGGCCTAAGGCTTTCTGGCAATTTTAGACGGCAAAAACCAAAACTATGGGGAGATTTATCAAAAGTAGTGTAAAGGAAAACTAGATTAGTTTCCCAATAGCAACCAATCAGATTCCACCTTTCATTTTCCAAAGGTGCTCTGAATAATGAAAGGTGGAATCTGATTAGTTGCTAAACCAGTTGACCTTTACACCAGTTTGGATAAAGCTATCTCCTGAATAAGTTACATATGGTAAAGTACATGTAAGCTTGCATGAACCAGCTTACCCTAAAGCAGTGATCAGCATCCTCCGGTACTCCAGCTGTCTAGGAACTACAACTCCCAGAATACTTCAATCACTTCTATAGGAGTTAGAAGAACAGAGCATGTTGCATGCAGGGAGTGGTAGTTTCACAGCAGGTGGAGTGCCAAAGGTTGCTGATTCGAGGCCTAAAGGATCATTTGGCGGTTGCAATGAAGAAAAGCGAGCATATCCACATGCTCAGAACGGAGGCTGGCCTTGCGCTTTGATGCTATGTTTCCTGCTGCAGAAAACAGACGCTCTGATGGCGTGGATATTGATGGAATACACAGAAAGGACTTTGCCAGCTTTGCTAGTACTGGATAGCGTGTTCCATTTGTTTTCCACCACGACAGCGGATTCTCTTTCTTGGATACGGGATGTTCTCCAAAGTACATCAAGACCTCCTTCTGCACAGATTGACTTAACTGCTGCTCCTTATCCTCTTCATCACTGGAGCTGGACTCTGATGATCCCAGTATGTTCTGGAAGAATGATGTGGCTGTGGCATGATCCTTGGCATACTTTGTTGCAGCAGGGTTATCTTCTTGTCCTCTTTTAGAAGAAGCTCCATCATGTTCACTGGGCCGTGTCATGTCCATTTTGTCAACAAGTGCCATGGTCTGTACTGTGCTTTGGACCTTGAATGATTCATCAGCAGACAATAATTTAAGTTTCTTAAATTTGGGATCCAGAGCAGCTGCAATTAGGGCAGTGTTTGAAGAGTCAGGTTGAAACGTAGACAGTTCTTGCCATCTTGTTGTGATCTGTTCTACCACATGAGCCTGGTATGACCTTAATGGTGCAGTCTCAAAAGATCAACCCTGTATGGACTTCTTTAGGTTCTGCACTAGCTGTGGAAGTGCAGAGAGGGTAACATACTTCTTGGCACTCAGAAACACCGTAGCTCCTTTAAATGGTTTAAGGGCCTAGCTTAGCTCCTCAATCAGACTCCACTGTTCAGGCTTCAGATCAAGGTAGTGGTGTTTTCCTCTTGGAGTCACTTCCTCGTCTGAGAGAGCAGCAGTCGCTGGCCATCTTTGTTTATAAGGGAAAATAATAGCATTCTTAATACAGAATGCTTAGTAAAATAGGGCTGGAGGGGTTAAAAAACAAATACAAAATAATTTTATTCACTTTAATCCACTTGTTCGCGCAGCCCGGCTTCTCTTCTTTCTTCAGGACCTGGGTAAAGGACCTTTGATGACATCACTGCGCTCATCACACGGTTCATCACATGATCTATCACCATGTGATGGATCATGTGACGGACCATGTGATGAGCGCAGTGATGTCACCACAGGTCCTTTTCCTTCTGCACAGCAAAAAAGAAGAAGAGAAGTCAGCTGCGCGAACAAGTGGATTAAGGTGAGTTAAAAAAAAAAAATCTTTTTTTTTAACCCCCCAACCCTATTTTACTATGCATTCTGTATTAAGAATGCAATTATTTCTTATAACCATGTTATAAGGGAAAATAATAATGATCGGGTCCCCATCTCGATCATCTCCTAGCAACCATGCGTGAAAATCACACCGCATCCGCACTTGCTTGCGGATGCTTGAGATTTTTACGCAGCCCCATTCACTTCTATGGGGCCTGCGTTGCGTGAAAAATGCACAAAATAGAGCATGCTGCGATTTTCACGCAACGCACAAGTGATGCATGAAAATCAACGCTCATGTGCACAGCCCTGTAGAAATTAATGGGTCTGGATTCAGTGCGGGTGCAACGCATTGCACCCGCGGGGAAATCTTGCCCGTGTGAAAGAGGCCTGAGGCTTTCTGGCATTTTTAGACGGCAAAAACCAAAACTATGGGGGAGATTTATCAAAAGTGGTGTAAAGGAAAACTGGCTTAGTTTCCCAATAGCAACCAATCAGATTCCACCTTTCATTTTCCAAAGGAGCTCTGAATAATGAAAGGTGGAATCTGATTGGTTGCTAAACCAGTTGACCTTTACACCAGTTTGGATAAAGCTATCTCCTGAATAAGTTACATATGGTAAAGTACATGTAAGCTTGCATGAACCAGCTTACCCTAAAGCAGTGATCAGCATCCTCCGGTACTCCAGCTGTCTAGGAACTACAACTCCCAGAATACTTCAATCACTTCTATAGGAGTTAGAAGAACAGAGCATGTTGCATGCAGGGAGTGGTAGTTTCACAGCAGGTGGAGTGCCAAAGGTTGGTGATTCATGGCCTAAAGGATCATTTGGCGGTTGCAATGAAGAATAGTGAGCATATCCACATGCTCAGAACGGAGGCTGGCCTTGCGTTTTGATGCATAATTTTTTTAACTCACTTTAATCCACTTGTTCGCGCAGCCCGGCTTCTCTTCTTTCTTCAGGACCTGGGTAAAGGACCTTTGATGACATCACTGCGCTCATTACATGATCCATCACCATGGATGGGCTTCACTGAATACGACTACTTTAGTCTTTTTTTCAGTGACCACTTTGTAAATCTAATGGTGGAGCATACAAACCTGTACGCCCAACAGTTTGTTGCTCAACACCGGGCTCCTTTTTGGCTAGGCCCGGTGGCTGGACTCCGGTCAGTGCAGCTGAGATGAGGACATTTTGGGGCCTCGTGCTGCACATGGGCCTAGTCAAGAAACCTAGTGTCAGGCATTACTGTAGTGGGGACGTCCTCTACCAGACCCCACTTTACAGTACGGCCATGACATGCTCCTGGTTTCAGGCCATCCGGAAAAGCCTGCATTATGCAGATAATGCAGCATGTCCCCCCCAAGGTGATCCTGCCTATGACCGCCTGTACAAAATCAGGCCGGTCATCGATCACTTTGGGGCCAAATTTGTACAGACCTATGTACCTGGAAGGAAGGTCGCGGTTGATGAGTCTCTCATTGCTTTCAAGGTGAGACTCATTTTCCGCCAGTATGTTCCCTCAAAGCGGGCGAGGTATGGCGTGAAGCTGTACAAACTTTGTGAGAGTACCTCAGGGTACACTTACAAGTTTTGTGTGTACGAGGGGCGAGATTCCCGTATTCAAAAGCCAGAATGTCCCCCACTCTGGGTGTTAGCGGGAAACTTGTGTGGGACGTTATGCACCCACTGCTAGATAAGGGTTACCACCTGTACGTGGATAACTTTTATACTAGTATCCCCTTGTTCCAGTCCCTTGCCGCCAGATCCACGTCCGCTTGTGGGACCGTGCGGAAAAATCAACGCGGCCTCCCTACCCACCCCCTCCAGGTACCTATCCCCAGGGGTGCGACCCGTGCCCTTACCAGTGGAAAACTGTTGCTGGTCAGATATAAGGACAAGAGGGATGTCCTTGTACTGTCCACAATTTACGGTAACGACATCACCCCTGTCCCTGTGCGAGGTACCGAGGCAACGGTCCTCAAGCCCGATTGTATCGTCGACTACAATCGGCATATTGGAGGAGTTGATCTCTCTGATCAAGTCCTCAAGCCATATAATGCCATGCGCAAAACCCCGGCATGGTACAAAAAAGTTGCGGTCTACTTGGTAAAGGTTGCCTTGTACAACTCTTTTGTGCTGTCCCGGAGCGCTGGCAACACAGGGACATTCCTTCAACTCTATGAGGCAGTCCTCAAGGCCCTGATCTTTTCTGACCGGGAAAGAGCAGGCCGGAGTACATTGGGAACTGGAGGCGCCCGGATCGTCCCTGGCCAACACTTTCCAGGTGTGGTCCCCCATACTGGAAAGAAGGGACGGACCCCAAAAAAGTGCAGAGTGTGTCACAGGAGGGGGATACGGAAGGACACCACTACTCAGTGTGACACGTGCCCCGATCATCCGGGCCTCTGCATTGACGGTTGCTTCAGGGAGTACCACACTTCTATGGAGTACTAAATTTATATCCCAATTTAGCCACTGACAATCGGATAAAAAACTATGGTTCTCAGATTTGAGACACTAAAACCAAATTTTTTTTTTCTAAAATATTATTTAGTAAAACTAAAATAAATAAAAAAGTAGACATATAATTAGGTTTCGCCACGTCCGTAAGAATCTGCTCTATAAAAATACCCCATGACCTAACCCCTCAGATGAACATGGTAAGTAAAAAAAAAAAAAAACGGTGCAAAAAAAAAGGTATTTTTTGTCACCTTACATCACAAAAATTGTAATAGCAAGCGATCAAAAAGTCATATGCCCCCCAAAATAGTGCCAATAAAACCGTCTTCTCATTACGCAAAAAATTAGCCCCTTCTTAAGATAATCGGTTAAAAAAATAAAAAATAAACGACTCAGACTATGGAGATACTAAAATGTTTAGTTTTTTTGTTTATAAAAAGATAATATAGTGTAAAACATAAATAAATAAAAAAAAGTTGACATATTAGGTATTACCGCGTCCGTAAGAATCTGCTCTATAAAAATACCCCATGACCTAACCCCTCAGATGAACACGGTCAAAAAAATAAATAAAAAAACAGTGCCAAAATAGCAATTTTTTGGCAAATTTTCCATTTTAATCAGTTTTTTTTCCAGTAACAAAGCAAGGGTTAACAGCCAAACAAAACTTAATATTTATTACCCTGATTCTGCAGTTTACAGAAACACCACATATGTGGTCGTAAACTGCTGTATGACCAAACGGCAGGGCGCAGAAGGAAAGGAACGCCGTATGGTTTCTGGAAGGCAGATTTTGATGGCCTTTTTTTTTTGGCACCATGTCCCATTTGAAGCCCCCCTGATGCACCCCTAGAGTAGAAACTCCATAAAAGTAACCCCATCTAAGAAACTACACCCCTCAAGGTATTAAAAACTGATTTTACTAACTTTATTAACCCTTTAGGTGTTCCTTAACAGTTTATGGCAAATGGAGATGAAATTTCAGAATTTCTATTTTATCTTTATAGTCTGGCCCCACCCTTCTGACTATGCGGTAGATAGCTTCATTTGGGTGTGGCTGAGATGGTGAGAGGTCATCTCTGGTTTTCCTGTTCCTCCATCTCTACAAAAGTTAAGTGTTGCGTTTGTTTGTATTTGTTATATTCCCTATTGTTGTATCTGGGCCTGAGACAGAGACTTCTATTTGTCCATCTGGGGTGGAATAGGTTGTTCTCTGGTCCTAAACTTATTCCAGGGCCTTATAGGGAAATCAGGGCCTAGGTATCCTGCATATGAATATTCCTACCTTCAAGGTCTATTCATATTGATAGGTAGTTAGGGCCCGGATTAGAGTTGGTTAGGAGGTGACCTGTTTCTTCCCTTGTTTCCAGGCCCAGTTACTGTTCCCATTCCTTCCTGTGTTCAGTGTGGATTCCCCCCCACACTGATCGTGACATTATCTGCCGCCATAAAAACCGCCATTTCGTTCAGGTAAGTGCAGCTATGGATCCTATGTCTGCACTGGTCGAACAGCTGCAGGGACTGTCATTGGAGGTAGCTGACCTCCGTGTGACAGTCTTATGGATTCAGAGACCACAGACGGCTGGTTCCGATGGTGGGTACCAGGCCTGCCCTGAACCTAAGATTTCCCTCCCGGACAGATTTTCTGGGGGTAGTGACAATTTCATTCGGTTCAGGGAATCGTGTAAGTTGTACTTTAAGCTGCGTCCATACTCTTCTGGGGATGAGTGTCAACGTATGGGTATGATCATTTCTTTGCTTAAGGATGATCCACAGTCTTGGGCTTTTTCTGTGCTGACCGGATCACCATCCTTTCAGTCGGTAGATGAATTTTTTAGAGCCTTGGGTCTTATTTATGATGACCCAGATCGGATCTCTCAGGCTGAGACCAAGTTACGTGGTTTACGGCAGGGAGAACGCTCCGCGGAAATCTACTGCTCTGAATTTAGGAGATGGGCTACAGATACGGAGTGGAATGATCCTGCTCTCCGTAGCCAGTTCTGTCAGGGTCTATCTGAGAGGCTGCAGGTCGCGTTGGCCTTTCATGAAAAACTTGAGTCATTGGAAGCAGCTATGTCCCTTGCTGTACGTCTGGATAGGGGGAGATCTAAGGGTCCTCACCCTCAGGACGCACTGCCAAATTAGGCGGCGGCATCCTTTGACACTTATGGTATAAAGAGACACCTGTGGTTACGCCTTGTGAGGAGCCTATGCAGTTGGGGGGAGCTACTCCTGGGGCTGCTGGTAAGAGCTCTGGCTATATGAAGGGAGTCTGTTTTTGTTGTGGAAAAAAGGGACATTTTGTGAATATTTGTCCGTACATTCAGCGTCAAGGTGCAAACAAAAGAAAAACGCGTAATACCCAAATTACTATTAGTGGTGTGGGGAGCAAGAAAACGTACTTTTGTCATTTACTGGTAATACCCGATTTCTCCTGTCTGCCGAGGTGGCGCTAGAGTCCAAAACTGTGGAAATCAAGGTATTTATCGACAGTGGGGCTGGGGTTAACCTGATTGATGGATAGTTTGTTCGTATTCATGGGTTGACAACTAGTGCACTAGAGAAAAGCATTTCTGTCTTTGCTATTGATTCTGCACCTCTTACCCAAAAATGCCTGTCGCAGGTTGTAAATTACATCCATTTAAGAGTGGGTGATTTCCATCAGGAATCTATCTCATGTTATGTGTTGGAGGGTCTGCCTGCTCCGATGGTTTTGGGTTTGCCATGGTTAAGCAAACATAACCCTATCATCGACTGGCAAGCGAGACAGATTCTCATTTGGAAAGATTTTTGCATGAACAATACGTCTTTCTCTGTGGTCACCACTAAAACTGTACCCTCGTTTATTTCCGAATTTTCTGATGTGTTTTCTGAGAGTGGTAACAGGAGTTACCCCCGCATCGGGAGTATGTCCCATCAATCTTATTCCTGGAGCTAAACTGCCCAAATCTCGGTTGTATAGTCTTTCGGAGCCTGAAAGAAAGGCTATGCGAGATTATATCACAGAAAGCTTGGCAAAGGGTCATATCAGACCATCCAAATCCCCAGTGGCTGCTGGGTTGTGATTTGTAAAAAAATAAAAATTAAAGAAAGAAAAAAAGATGGCACCCATAGACCATGTCTAGACTTACGCGAGCTCAACCGTGTTTACGTCCGTGATCCTTACCCCCTTCCTTTGATTCCGGATTTGTTTAGTCAGATTGTCGGTGCCAAGGTGTTCTCTAAATTGGATCTGAGGGGGGCATATCATCTGGTAAGGATCAGGGAGGGGGATGAGTGGAAGACCGCATTTAATACCCTTGAGTGTCATTTTGAAAACCTGGTCATGCCCTTTGGGTTAAACAATGCTCCAGCAGTTTTTCAACACTTTATCAATGACATCTTTCATCATCTGGTGGGGAGATTTGTTGTTGTATACCTGGATGACATACTAGTTTATTCTCCAGACATGGAGACTCATAAGGATCATGTGAGACAGGTGTTACAGATCCTAAGAGAGTATAAATTGTATGCGAAGATGGAAAATTGTGTTTTTGCTGTTCAGGAAGTGCAATTCCTGGGTTACCTGCTCTCACCCTCAGGTTTTCGTATGGATCCCGAGAAAGTCTGTGCAGTGTTGGGCTGGGATCGACCCGAAAATCTGAAAGCGCTTATGCAGTTTTTGGGATTCAACAACTACTACCGTAAATTCATCTTGATCTATTTAACTGTGGTTAAACCTTAAACAGAGATGACTAGGAAGGGGGTCGATTTCTCTGTTTGGTCTGAGACGGCATAACAAGCCTTTTCTGCTGTGAAGGAATATTTTGCTTCAGCCCCTATTCTCGTGCAACCGGACGTGTCTCAGCCATTCATTGTAGAGATTGACACATCCGAGGTAGGGGTGGAATCAGTTTTGTCGCAAGGTCCTTCACCTAGTAAATGGCGCCCATGTGCTTTTTTCTCAAAAAAAACCTCTCACCTGCTGAAAGAAATTATGACGTGGGTAATAGGGAATTGCTGGCCATTAAGTTGGCTTTTGAAGAATGGCACCATTGGTTGGAACGAGCAATTCATCCTATTACGGTAATTACTGATCACAAAAATCTGGCTTACCTTGAATCGGCTAAAAGACTGAATCCAAGGCAGGCCAGATAGTCACTGTTTTTCACCAGATTTAACTTCATTGTCACCTACCGCCCTGGGGTTAAGAACGTCAAGGCAGATGCTTTGTCGCGCAGCTTTCCTGAAGGGGGGGGGGGGGGGATTCTAAAGAATTCTAGTCCTATTCTAGTCATATCTGCCCTATATCCTGATCTTCAGGCTAATGTGTTGGAGGCCCAAGAGGATGCACCGGACTCTTGTCTTCCAGGAAAATTGTTTGTTCCTTCAGACTTATGTCACAAGGTATTTGATGAACATCACTGTACTGTCTTGGCTGGACACCCTGGGAGTAGATCCACTGTCAATCTCATCTCGCGCAGATTTTGGTGGCCGGGGCTGCGTAAGTGTGTTGAGGACTGTGTGTCAGCCTGTTGTACCTGTGCTCGTGACACAAGACCTTCTGGATCTCTTCTTCCGTTACCCATCCCGTCCAGACCTTGGAGGCATTTGTCCATGGACTTTATAACGGATTTACTGAATTCTTCGAAAAAAACGTGATCCTGGTGGTAGTTGATCGGTTTAGCAAAATGGCGCATTTTATAGCATTGCCTGCTCTACCTAATGCCAAAACTCTTGCACAGGTGGTTGTTGATAACATTGTAAAACTACATGGCATTCCCTCTGATGTGGTGTTTGATCGGGGGACTCAGTTTGTTTTCCAGATTCTGGAAAGCGTTCTGTACTCGACTGGGGATACAATTGTCCTTTTCTTCGACTTTTCGTCCTCAGTTGAACGGACAGACGGAGCGCACCAATCAGAATCTGGAGACTTACTTGAGATGTTTTGGAGAATCAGGATGAGTGGTCTTCATTCTTGTCGTTAGCTGAGTTTGCCATTAATAACCGTAGACAGGAGTCCACTGATAAGTCGCCGTTTTTTGGGGCACATTTTATGGTATTACTGAAAAGGAACGATTTTCTTCTTCTTTGTCTTCGATTTGGCGGAAAATTGAGAGATGGGCAACAGGTATAAGCGTGTGGCTGACAGGAAACGTATGAATGGTCCAGACCCGAGAGTGGGTGATTCTGTGTGGCTGTACACAAGAAACATTAAGCTTAAGGTACCCTCTTGGAAGTTCGGCCCAAGATTTATTGGTCCATATAAGATCACCGCCATTGTTAACCCTGTAGCCTTCCGTCTTGAACTTCCTCAGGCTTTGAAAATTCAAAACATATTTCATAAGTCGTTGTTGAAGAAATGTGTGGAACCTATTGAGCCGTCCTCCTTGCCTCCCACTCCTGTCATGGTGGACGGTAATTTAGAATTTCAAATCAGCAGGATTGCGGACTCCTGAGTTCTCCATAGATCCCTCTAGTATCTCGTCCACTGGAAGGGTTACGGACCAGAGGAGAGGATGTGGGTTCCAGCGGCCGATGCTAATGCGAATCGTCTGGTGAAGGCCTTTCACAGAGCCCATCCTGACAAGGTCAGTCTTGGGGGCCCGGAGGTCACCCGTAGAAGGGGGGTACTGTCACGGTCTCTCAGGTGACTGGTGTCAGGAGATCAGAGACACTGGCTGAGCGTGGAGGAATCTAACTGCCTCCTTGATTTTTCTTTATTCAGTGTTGATAGGGTTAATGACCATTTCCCTTTTCTCAGCTGTTGCTCAGTGGTCATCACTTCTACCGTTTACAGTCTGACCCCACCCTTCTGACTATGCGGTAGATAGCTTCATTTGGGCTTGGCTGAGCTGGTGTGAGTTTGTCGCTTGTTTTCCTGTTCTTCCATCTCTACAGAAGTTAAGTGTCGCGTTTGTTTGTATTTGTTATATTCCCTGTTGTATCTAGGCCTGAGACAGAGACTTCCATTCGTCCATCTGGGGAGGAATGGGTTGTCTTTGGCCCTAAACGTATTCCAGGGCCTTAAAGGGAAATCAGGAATCAGGGCCGAGGTATCCTGCATATGAATATTCCTACCTTCAAGGTCTATTCAGATTGATAGGTAGTTAGGGCCCGGATTAGGGTTGGTTAAGAGGTGACCTGTTTCTTCCCTAGTTTCCAGGCCCAGTTACTGTTCCCATTCCCTCCTGTGTTCAGTGTGGAGTTTCCCCCCCACACTGATCCAGACACTAGAACTGCGAACCTGAGATACTGGCAGGAAAGGTGATGAGTTGGAACATGACAAAATGCATCCTTTATGTCTATTATTGCCATTACTGACCCTGCTTTTATCTGCTTCATAGTAGTTTTTATTGTCTTCATTTGAAATTTTTCATAACATATGTATTTATTTGTCATGGGGTTTCAAATTTATTATTATCCTTAATTTCCCATTTGGTTTCTTTACCATTATATAGTAACCCCTTCCCCACTCTTTTTTGGACACAGGTTGAATTGCCCCTTGTAGCCTTCTCCATTTTATCGAAGTCTGGACTAAAAAAACTAGGCATTAAAAAGGTAGGGAAACTACCGTAGTTTATTGTTGGAAGACATATCCCCTGACCAAGACTTTAGCTACAAGACTCCCCTAGTAGTATATGCTGTGGGGGAAGAACATTTTACTGACTCTTCTGAGGCATCGGCAAGATAACTGGCGATCATTTTAAGAAGAGGAAAAGATCCCTGAATTTTTTTTGTTGTTTTAAAGTACGTACCGCACAAGTAGCCGGCACCCCTAGTTTTTAATAACGCAGAAGCCGCCTCTCAGGTTCTTTTAAATAGGCTTTCTGCTTTGCAGTCCATGGGATCTTTATGCTGAGCTGCACCTTCAAACGCTAAAGAGGTACGTTTTTCTACCTCTGCTACTTGGGTATGTACCTTGGGTACGGTACCCCTATCTAAACAATCCTCATTTAATGGGTAATGATTTTAATATGCCTCAGTTTGAATGACCCCTTTTCTGGTCTGGTCAATTCTGGCCATCATTTTATGAACATTGTCTGGGACAAGAAAAACAACTTTTTGTCTTACTCCTAAGCCTCCAAAAATCTAGTTTTTTGGGGAATTTTCATCTAAATAGCGGCTCTGATAGCTTTAATCAATTTGACTATATCTTGTGGATTTAACATAAATTTCGTATAGTCATTATTTTCCTCAGAGGAAGCATATAGCTTTTCTCTAAGAAATTTCTTTATTTTCTGAATCAGTCACTAAAATGCATTCAATGCTTTTTTGCAGCAATGAAGGGGGTGTGGGGTTGGATACAGGGTCCTGGGCAGCTAGGGCTGACTTAAGCTCTTCTTTGACAAGGACCCGGATTTCATTTTTAAAAAAATTACGTTTCCCTTCTAACCATAGTTGAAGTACATTCATTACACCACGGCTTGGAATGTGATGGCAGTAACAGAACAAATCCCACAGGCTTTTGCTTAATAGAAACAGATGACTCCTTGTCTCAGCACAGCACATAATGTCATCTAATGTACCCCTAAAGTCAGGTTGCTCACAACACCCTGGTCTGTGGATGTCTCCGATATGGAGCTTGGTGTGGCTGGGGAACTCCTCCTGGTTCCAGGAATGCCTGGACACCAACAGCAGCGAAGACGGCAGTATTGTTCCAGCATCATTGCTTAAGGACTATGTACACCTACCTGGGCAATTTTTTAGGATTGTATTTGACTCATTTTGGGCTAAAAATAATTTTTTTAAATTGGTCTTTATTACAAATATTGAGCAGTTCTGTCACAAAGGGTTAACTGTTTGTCTACTTGTGTGACTGGTACTTTCACTTTTAGGGATGAGCGAGATGACTTCGGATGCTTCATCCGAAGTCGATTCGCAAAAAATTTCGTTTTAATACTGTACGGAGCTCCGTACAGTATTAGAATGCATTGGCTCCGATGAGCCGAAGTTATTACTTTGTGAAGTCTCGCGAGTATAATAACTTCGGGAA
This sequence comes from Bufo bufo, assembly GCF_905171765.1. Lineage (NCBI taxonomy): Eukaryota > Metazoa > Chordata > Amphibia > Anura > Bufonidae > Bufo > Bufo bufo. The sequence goes on along the minus strand of NC_053397.1, from coordinate 107,907,578 downwards.
TTAAGTTTTACTATAAAAAAACCTTGATACAGAACTCGGGTTCAGTTCCAAGTGGTACCTTGGAGATGGCTGGGGAAATACAGTCAGGTCCATAAATATTGGGACATTGACACAATTCTAACATTTTTCGCTCTATACACCACCACAATGGATTTGAAATGAAACGAACAAGATGTGCTTTAACTGCAGACTGTCAGCTTTAATTTGAGGGTATTTACATCCAAATCAGGTGAACGGTGTAGGAATTACAACAGTTTGCATTTGTGCCTCCCACTTGTTAAGGGACCAAAAGTAATCGGACAATTGGCTTATCAGCTGTTCCATGGCCAGGTGTGTGTTATTCCCTCATTATCCCAATTACAATGAGCAGATAAAAGGTCCAGAGTTCATTTCAAGTGTGCTATTTGCATTTGGAATCTGTTGTTGTCAACTCTCAAGATGAGATCCAAAGAGCTGTCACTATCAGTTTAGCAAGCCATCATTAGGCTGAAAAAACAAAACAAACCCATCAGAGAGATAGCAAAAACATTAGGCGTGGCCAAAACAACTGTTTGGAAAATTCTTAAAAAGAAGGAACGCACCAGTGAGCTCAGCAACACCAAAAGACCCGGAAGACCACGGAAAACAACTGTGGTGAATGACCGAAGAATTCTTTCCCTGGTGAAGAAAACACCCTTCACAACAGTTGGCCAGATCAAGAACACTCTCCAGGAGGTAGGTGTCTGTGTGTCAAAGTCAACAATCAAGAGAAGACTTCACCAGAGTGAATACAGAAGGGTTCACCATAAGATGTAAACCATTGGTGAGCCTCAAAAACAGGAAGGCCAGATTAGAGTTTGCCAAACGACATCTAAAAAAGCCTTCACAGTTCTGGAACAACATCCTATGGACAGATGAGACCAAGATCTACTTGTACCAGAGTCATGGGAAGAGAAGAGTATGTAGAAGGAAAGGAACTGCTCATGATCCTAAGCATACCACCTCATTAGTGAAGCATGGTGGTGGTAGTGTAATGGCGTGGGCATGTATGGCTGCCAATGGAATTGGTTCTCTTGTATTTATTGATGATGTGACTGCTGACAAAAGCAGCATGATGAATTCTGAAGTGTTTCAGGCAATATTATCTGCTCATATTCAGCCAAATGCTTCAGAACTCATTGGACAGCGCTTCACAATGCAGATGGACAAAGACCCAAAGCATACTGCAAAAGCAACCAAAGAGTTTTTTAAGGGAAAGAAGTGGAATGTTATGCAATGGCCAAGTCAATCACCTGACCTGAATCCGATTGAGCATGCATTTCACTTGCTGAAGACAAAACTGAAGGGAAAATGCCCCAAGAACAAGCAGGAACTGAAGACAGTTGCAGTAGAGCATCACCAGGGATGAAACCCAGCATCTGGTGATGTCTATGCGTTCCAGACTTCAGGCTGTAATTGACTGCAAAGTATTTGCAACCAAGTATTAAAAAGTGAAAGTTTGATTTATGATTATTATTATGTCTCATTACTTTTGGTCCCTTAACAAGTGGGAGGCACATATGCAAACTGTTGTAATTCCTACACCGTTCACCTGATTTGGATGTAAATACCCTAAAATTAAGGCTATCAGTCTGCATATTGTTTGTTTCATTTCAAATGCATTGTGGTGGTGTATAGAGCCAAAAATGTTAGCATTGTGTCGATGTCCCAATATTTATGGACCTGACTGTATGTATGAAAATTCTGCACAAAATATACTGCTATGTATAAATTAAAAAACAACCTTATTTCTTCTCAACATCAAAACCATAATGTATAGTATTCTATGTATGGTGACTCATCTTTAACCTAGGTTTGAGGAATGGTGAAAGAACTTTCTATTTATTAGCCGACATTATGAAAGCGTATGTTATAGTATAGGCAACTCCCTCATGGCACTGTGCTGAATAAACCAACTAGTTCAAGACAAATTATAGAAAATGTGAAGAACACATAAGAACCTACTTCTTTGTTGCTAAACAAATGTGCATGGCCACTCTGTCAGTGACGTCATTTTCATTGAGACTCCACAACCTGTTCTTCCTTGAAGATTTATCTACAGCAAAGATGAGCTAGAATGAGAAGTAAAGAAAAGCTAGAATGAGAAATGCTTGGCTTGAATGGTAATATATCAAATATAGGAAAAGAGAGAGAGAATGCATATCAGGTTACCTTTCGTAAAGCATTCTGGGAGTCCTTTAAAAGCTCTGGAGATGTTATAAGGAATATGCCAACAACCAAAAGACCACCAGGAAGCATCCGATTTACCTAAAAATGAAAGTGATTATCGATTTCCAATGCTGTAGATATTCTTCCATTTAATCAAACACACAATGACACCAGGCCTCCTCACTGGTAGCAGCGAGACCTGTACCAATCACATATTGCTGATAAAGGACTGCATTCATTTATCCAATCAGCTGGTCACATTTTTTTAATAAAGGGAACCTGCCACCATGAAAATGTAGTGTAATCTGACAGCTACATAATATATGGAAGGGGGAGCTGAGCAGTTTGATTATATATATATATATATATATATATATATATATATATATTAGTAAGGGATCGCTCTCTCACAGTGGGTAGCAATCACAGATTTCTCCTCTGACAACAGGGTTCAAGTCCAAATGGTGCTTTATTCTGGCACTTCAGCACCAGCAAACACATAAACATAAACCAAAATAAACACCTGCCCGTCTGGGCTCTAGCTAATACAGAGGTCTTCTCCCTGACTCACCTCAAAAAACGCAGTTTACAACCAGGGTCTCCGGCTCCAACCCTCTCTGTAGGATCACTTCCTCCCCACAGTCATACACAGAGGGTTGTCTTTTCCCTCCTTGATTATAGCCCAGCTGATCTCACCTGTGATCTCCTCAGCTAAAGGAAATACCTGTAGTGGACTAGGGGTGTGGACTGAGAGACTCCCACTACCAACCTGTCTCCCAGTCCAAAGAAATCCAGCCCATACAACTGTAAACAAAATGATCTCCAGCAACTATGCCTTGCTGGAGCAGCACTATTTCTGGATTTCAGTTATCTCACCCAGTAAAACTGAACCACCAGGTGAAATACACACCCCCACCATACCTCTACAGTGCGCTTTATCACAAAGGCCTCATTGAGCAGGCCAAAACATTGCTGGGGAATAAAGTTTGGGGTCTTCACCCTTTCACCGAAATCTGGAAGTGCTGCCTCGTTTTTTGTAACGCACATTTCGTGGAGGAGAAGCCGGCCTCCAGGAGGAATTGCACCCAGTACACGCAGTCTGACTGTGCTGCTGCGGTATTTGCTTAAAAAAATAAATAATATATATATATCAGTATAGCCTGTATGTCAGTAATTTAAATTCCTGCTCATTCTGGACTTTCAACATCCAATAAATACCCCAACCATGGGATGATTACTTCTTTAAGTAATAAAGCCTTTGGCAATACTAGTACTAATACATAACCTACATAGAAAATGCCAGACCGCTAATACTGATTAAATTCTTTATTACAAAAATCACAATTAAATATCACAATTAAATACATGCATAGTTAAAAGAATTGGTACAGGAGATAAAAAACTGCATCACTGGAGGAAACATACAGTGGACACAGGTCCTAGTTAGTCCGACATGGTTATTTGCTAAAGTGCATATATAGGATACAATTGAAAGCAGGACATGGGACAATTACCCATACTGTGTCTCCTCCAGGATGGCGCCAACCCCTGGAGGAGACACAGTATGGGTAATTGTCCCATGTCCTGCTTTCAATTGTATCCTATATATGCACTTTAGCAAATAACCATGTCGGACTAACTAGGACCTGTGTCCACTGTATGTTTCCTCCAGTGATGCCGTTTTTTATCTCCTGTACCAATTCTTTTAACTATGCATGTATTTAATTGTGATATTTAATTGTGATTTTTGTAATAAAGAATTTAATCAGTATTAGCGGTCTGGCATTTTCTATGTAGGTTATGTCATTCTGGACTTTGATGTCAGTATGGTTGTACTATAGGTGACTGACAGCTATTGCTGCCTGCAGTCATAGAGGGAACGTTGTCAATATCACCTTCTTAAAGGGGTTATCCAAGACAAATAAATGCCCCTAATACAGCCAGGCCCCTCACAATGAATATACTTATCTGGCTCCCTGCGCTGCTCCTGGTCCCCACACTGCCACTGCAGCTTCTCCCTGTGCATGGATGAAAACATCCGGTGTCGGGGGTAGCAGACAATGGCAGGCGGGGACGAGCCTCCCTAGCGTCACCCGCGATGCTAGGGAGGCTGGTCCCCGTCCCTACCTGCCATTGGCTGCTCCCCCCGACACCGGATGTTTTCATCCACGCACAGGGAGAAGATGCAGCATGGTGAGGGGACCAGGAGTGGTGCAGGGAGCGGGGATCAAGGTAAGCATATTCAGTGTGAGGGGCCTGGGCATATGGGGGGAATTTAATAGTCTTGGATAACCCCTTTAACTTCAAAGACCAGAATGAGCAGGAATTAAAATGAATGAAATACAATTTACACTGAAAACATTTTCCCACAAAAGTATACATCAATCTGCTCAGCTCCTCCTGCTGTATAAGGCTACTTTCACATCTGTGGCCAGCTGATCTGGCAGAGAAACCTTCTAGTCAATGGGGTCCAGCGGGCAGGCGGTAGAGGCCAGCAATGCCAGATTCGGAGATCTGCCGGAGATGTAAAACTAGCTTAACCTGCCCGCAGCTCAGACACCATATTTAAGATGACAGGTTCCCTTTCAAGATTTCACTCTTTATTCAATAAGGATACATTCTCTATTTATTGCGGGCACGTACGTAGCTGATATTCACAGTATTCATTATTTTAAGCTTTCAGGGACTAGCAATGGATTGAGCATGTTAAAATCAAACAAGCTTGATTCTTCTCCCTCTCCATCGAGGGACACTTGCATTATCTCTGCTCACATTATATAATGGTCTTCAATCTAATGTGTATTGCCAGTGTCAATGGGCTCAAGTTGCATTTATTTTTTGAAGCAGGTTTTTTTGGTTGTTGCTGATATAACCGGATTCCAAACTGATTTGAACATTAGTTTTCAGCAGCATTTTTCAGTCCATCTCCACTGACCTCACTGAAGAATTAGGCTACATTCACACGAATGTATTTTGTTTCCGTGTTCATTCTTTTTTTTTTTTGCGGATAGGATGCAGACCCATTCATTTCAATAGGTTCACAAAAAATGCAGACGGCACACTGTGTACTATCCGCATCCGTATGTCCGTTCCGTAGCCCAGCAAAAAAAAAAAAAAAAAAGAACATGTCCTATTCTTGTCTGTTTTGCAGACAAAGATAGACATTGTTACAATGGATCTGCAAAAAAAAACGGATGCCATACGGAACAACATCAGTTTTTTTTACGGATCCGCAATTTGTGGACCGCAAAATACATACGGTTGTGTGATGTAGCCTAAAAGTGATCATGATAGATCGAGTAAAAAAAATTATCAAGACAGAAGTGTTGAAGAATGCACCGGGCAGCATTGTGGCTCAGTGGTTAGCACTACAGACTTGCAGCACTAGCCTCCTAGGCTTGAATGCAAGGACAAGGGGGAGGTTTATTTAAAATGGTGTAAAGGAAAACTGGCTTAGTTGCTCATAGTAAACAATCAGATTCGGCCATTCATTTTCCAGAGCTCCTTAAGAAAATGCAAGGTGGAATCTGATTGGTTGCTATGGGCAACTAAGCCAGTTTTCCTTTACACCAGTTTAAATATATTTGCTCTATTATCTGCGAGGAGTGTATCCGTTTTTTCCATGGGTTCAGTCTGGGTAATGAAGTTTTCTTCCACACTCAAAAAATATACTGGCCCTTATGTGCATTTTCAGATGAAGAATTTTCATTTCAATAAAAAAGGGAAAAAGGGAATTTAGATGAAAAGTACTGATATAAGTAAGGATAATCTCTGTACAAAATAAAGAAAAGAGTTGTAGGGGCTGTTCACATCTCGTTTTTGTTGTACGTCAAACAGATACAGTTGTAAGCAGAAAAGAACATATACAAACACATGGCTTGATGTTCCCATCTACTATAATTGGGCAAAATTGCATACTTTTGACTGCGTTTGTCACTATTTTTTGGAGGACTTAACTAGCATACCACAATTTTCTGTCCAGCAAAAAAAGGTACACTTTTTTTTTTACATTGCAGTGAATGGGAGACAGATGGAAATGTAAGACAATAAGTTTATCATCTGTAATAAACGTATCCGTTTTTTTTCCAGATAGTCCCTACTTCCTTTGATAAACTTCACATTTTTACTTAAAAAAGGTTTCACACAGAAGTATACGTTTTTTGTTAAAAAAACACAGACATAAACGTATTGAAAGATATGCACATCCATCAAACATGATGGATAGGTCAACACATCCTATTGGTTTTTCAAATTGGTACCAAGGTGCATCGGTTGACAGCAGTCAGTTCACATCTCATTTTTGCTGTACGTCAAGCATATATATTTAGACATACAGTAAAAAAAAAAAATGTAAACGAACGTATACAATTTTGTGGTTATCTATCTTTTTAACGTACAGTCAGGTCCATAAATATTGGAACATCGAGACAATTGTAACATTTTTGGCTCTATACACCACCACAATGGATTTGAAATGAAACGAACAATATGTGCTTTACCTGCAGACCGTCAGCTTTAATTTGAGGGTATTTACATCCAAATCAGGTGAACGGTGTAGGAATTACAACAGTTTGCATATGTGCCTCCCTCTTGTTAATGGACCAAAAGTAATGGGACAGAATAATATTCATAAATCAAACTTTCACTTTTTTATACTTGGTTGCAAATACTTTGCAGTCAATTACAGCCTGAAGTCTGGAACGCATAGACATCACCAGATGCTGGGTTTCATCCCTGGTGATGCTCTGCCAGGCCTCTACTGCAACTGTCTTCAGTTCCTGCTTGTTCTTGGGGCATTTTCCCTTCAGTTTTGTCTTCAGCAAGTGAAATGCATGCTCAATCGGATTCAGGTCAGGTGATTGACTTGGCCATTGCATAACATTCCACTTCATTCCCTTAAAAAACTCTTTGGTTGCTTTTGCAGTATGCTTTGGGTCATTGTCCGTCTGCACTGTGAAGAGCTGTCCAATGAGTTCTGAAGCATTTGGCTGAATATGAGCAGATAATATTGCCCGAAACACTTCAGAATTCATCCTGCTGCTTTTGTCAGCAGTCACATCATCAATAAATACAAGAGAAACAGTTCCATTGGCAGCCATACATGCCCACGCCATGACACTATCACCACCATGCTTCACTGATGAGGTGGTATGCTTAGGATCATGAGCAGATCCTTTCCTTCTCCATACTCTTCTCTTCCCATGACTCTGGTACAAGTTGATCTTGGTCTCATCTGTCCATAGGATGTTGTTCCAGAACTGTGAAGGCTTTTTTAGATGTCGTTTAGCAAACTCTAATCTGGCCTTCCTGTTTTTGAGGCTCACCAATGGTTTACATCTTGTGGTGAACCCTCTGTATTCACTCTGGTGAAGTCTTCTCTTGATTGTTGACTTTGACACACATACACCTACCTCTTGGAGAGTGTTCATGATCTGGGCAACTGTTGTGAAGGGTGTTTTCTTCACCAGAGAAAGAATTCTTCAGTCATACACCACAGTTGTTTTCCGTGGTCTTCCGGGTCTTTTGGTGTTGCTGAGCTCACCGGTGCGTCCCTTCTTTTGAAGAATGTTCCAAACAGTTGTTTTGGCCATGTCTAATGTTTTTGCTATCTCTCTGATGTTTTTTTTTTTTTTCAGACTAATAATGGCTTGCTTCACTGATAGTGACAGCTCTTTGGATCTCATCTATAGAGTTGACAGCAACAGATTCCAAATGCAAATAGCACACTTGAAATGAACTCTGAACCTTTTATCTGCTCATTGTAATTGGGATAATGAGGGAATAACACACACCTGGCCATCGAACAGCTGAGAAGCCAATTGTCCCATTACTTTTGGTCCCTTAACAAGTGGGAGGCACATATGCAAACTGTTGTAATTCCTACACCGTTCACCTGATTTGGATGTCAATACCCTCAAATTAAAGCTGACAGTCTATAGTTAAAGCACATCTTGTTTGTTTCATTTCAAACCCATTGTGGTGGTGTATAGACCGAAAAATGTTAGAATTGTGTCGATGTCCCAATATTTAAGGACCTGACTGTATGCTAAAAAGGTAGATAACCACAAAATTGTATACGTTCGTTGACATTTTTTTTTTTACTGTATGTCTAAATATATACGCTTGACATACAGCAAAAATGAGATGTGAACTGACTGCTGTAAACAGATGCACCTTGGCACCAATTTGAAAAACCAATAGGATGTGTTGACCTATCCATCATGATCAGTAAAAACTCTAGTGTGAAACTACGCTTAGGATCCAGGAAAGTCTGATCTCACAGTATAATATCTGATCCTGCCATTGGCACTAAATATGCACTTTTCACTTAAGGCCATAACACAGTCATGTGTATGATCCCTTACAATTATTCTTTTGAAAGTACCTGACTTGCATGAATAGAAACCCATTCATCGTCAATTTCATCCAGCTTGGAAGTAGCAGATGTTTTTTTAGAGACTTCAGCTTGGTCTTCTTTTTGTGGTGTTTGAACAGCCAGAACAACATAATCTCTCTGTAAGGAACACTAAGAGGAAATCAGAACATATAAGAAAATAAGCAAATTTTTGTACTTACTGTAAAATCTTTTTCTCTTTCGTTCATTGGGATCCACAGGCAATACCATGGGTATAGTTGCTGCCACTAGGAGGCGGACACTAAGCAAAAAGTGTGAACTTCTCCCACCAGCTATACCCTTTCTACAGGGACAAAGCCAAAACTGTTTGCACAAGAGCAGTAGGAGGAGCATAAATCTGACTAATAATGCAAAAAGCTAGAATCGAAAAAAGCCCCAAAACAAGGAAGATAACAAAAATAACTGGGTGGAAGCTGTCCCCCTCAATGAACAGAAGAGAAAAAGATTTTACGGTAACATCTAGTTTTCACATCCGTATCATTAGGAGAAACAGACAAGATCATGGGACAATACAAAGCAGTCACAATGGCGGTAAACAGAACCAGAAAATGGAAGTGTTCAGAGAACTGCCACTTGCAGAACCTTACTCACAAAAGATGTGTCTGCAGATGCAAAGGTATGCAGCTTATAAAATTTTGAGAACATGTGTAAGGAGGACCAGGTCATGGCCTTACATACTGGGAGAGATGCACAGCTAGGAAGCCCATACTGATCGAGTTGAATGAGGAGTGACCTAAAATGGGGGTTCACTGCCTTTGGCGCAGTACACTTCCACAATTGCCAAACTAATCCATCAAGAGATAATGGCTTTTGAGGTTGCAAGTCCCTTTGTAGGGTTATCTTTAATTAAGTCCACTTTCCTGAAGGAAGAGGTTAGAGAGAGGTAAATGTAAATTGCACGAACCAGATCAAGAGTGTGCAGAGTTTGCTCCTGGGGTGGTATGGGAAGGGGCAAAAGGTAGGTAAAACAATATCCTTGTTGAGATGAAAGGATGACACCATCTTTAGCAAAAAGAATGGCATCGGGCGAAAGACCACCTTATCTTGATGGATCACCAGAAAAGGAGATCGACAAGAAAGAGCTGTGTGTTCTGAAACTATACGAATAGAGGTGATGGCCACAAAAAAAGCGACTTTGTAGGAAAGGAAACAAGACACACATGTTGGAATGGTTCAAAGGGTGAGAACTGGAGTGGCTCGAGCAATAAATTAAGGTCCCAAGGGATGGTGGTAAGGTGAAACAGAATGGGCAACCCCCTGCAGGATGGTGTGAACCACGAAAATTCATGCCAAGTTCTGCTGAAACAAAATGGAAAGGGTAAAAACTTGCCTCTTAAAAGAACTCAGACGAAGGCCCATTTATAGATCAGACTGTCCTCACACCAACGAAAGAAGGATTTTCATGTCCTATAATAAAGCCTGGAAGAGGAAGGCTTTCTGGCATGTATGATAGTTTGAATAACAGATTCCGAACAAACTCTCAGCACCGAGAGCAGCAGTCCCCCTGCTCAAGGGACGCTACGATTTTGCCTAGGGACAAATCCCGTAAACGGGTGAGATCCTCAGTGTCATCTCGGAGATCTGTTTCTCATCCATCCTCTGTTTCATCGCAGCTCTTAGAAAGCATGCCGCTATATCGAACAAGAGGGACGACACCTCCGATGGAGAGGTTATCGACTCGCATGACTCCCTAGACAAGGATCAATCCTCTAGCCTCGTTTTTAAGGTTGACAGCCTCATTGCGACAGTCAATGACACCCTGCCCGTCCAGGTTCAGGAATCCTCTAGTACATAAGGAGGCTTTACCTTTCACCGCCCAAAAAGTGAGCTTAAGTTTTTCTCCTCTCCTCAAGACTTCGAGTCCGCTATCGAAAAGGAGTGGTCGGTTCCAGATAAGTGTTTTTTTAAACTTAAAAGCGTTCTGTATTTTTTTTTAACTGATGATCTATCCAGAGAATAGATCATCAGTTAAAAAGAACTACAAAACCCCTTTAAGTGTTTGGATCTCATGTACCTCTTCCCAGCCTTGGTCATTCCTCCCTGCAGTAGACCCCCTAGTCTCTCATCTATCCAAGCACACCACCCTTCCACTGGCTGATGCCGCCTCTTTCCAAGACCCAAAAGATAAAAAGATTGAGTCTTTCGCTAAATCCGTCTTTGAGGCCGCAGGCTCAGCCTTCCGCATAATCTTTCCCTCTTCGAGGGTTAGCAGGGAAAGGGTGGTGTCACGGCGGACGGGATCTCAGATACACAGATAAACCAAAAAACAAGTTTCTAGGTGAGAAGCTGTGGAAAGGTCACCTCCTAGCAAATCCCTGACTTCTCTCCCTACACTGCTAAGCCCACATTCAGACCTTGAAGGTAGGAATAATGTGTCCTCGTGCCTGGGCTGAAAATACCCTAGAATCCCTGAGATGGTGAAAGGGGAAAAGGGACAGCATGCTGCCTCAGAATCTGGAGGGGATAGACGACACACAAACAACCTAGACAGCAAACAACAAAAACAGAAACCAAACTTATCTTATCTGAGCTGGAACAGACAATCCTTCCTTCCAAGGCCAGACTGATTCTATAACACGCACAAAACACTGGGAATGAGTGAGATTTAAACCAATGACCCCACCCAGTGCACCTGAAGGGAGGCGAATCTAGCACGACTCCAAAACAAAACAAAAAACTAAACACGTTCTGCTATTCTGGCCGACCTCCGCACATAGTCAGAGCAGGGCATGACAGTACCCCCCATTCTACGGGTGACCTCCGGACACCCCGGGCCAACCTTATCCGAACCTAGAACGAAATTTGAATGCCAAGCCGAGAACAGAACGCCCTCCAAAACCTGGAGACAAACTGCGTGCCCCTATCAGAGACCACATCCAAAGGAATACCATGCAATTTCACAATATTATCACCAAAAATCTGCGCAAGAGTCTTGGCGTTAGGCAGACTAGTTAATGATATAAAGTGAGCCATTTTACTGAAACGGTCAACTACTACCAAAATTACTGTTCTCCCGGAGGAACTCGGCAGATCCGTAATAAAGTCCATAGACAAGTGCGTCCAAGGACGAGACGGAATAGACAATGGAAGAAGTGAACCAGCCGGTCGAGTATGAGCAACCTTTGACCGAGCACAGGTTTCACAAGCTGCCACGTAATCCTCAATGCTCTTACGTAACCCTGGCCACCAGAACCTCCGGGAGACCAGGTCACAGGTGGACTTACAACCAGGATGTCCAGCAAGGACAGTATATCGTGATGTTCCTTAAATACCTTATATCGCAGACCTTCAGGAACAAACAACCTCCCTGGGGGACAAGAACCAGGAGCCCCCTCCTGGGCTCCCAACACCTCCATCTCCAATTCGGGGTACAGAGCGGAGACCACCACCCCATCAGCCAAAATCGGAGCAGGATCCTCTGAATCACCTCCCCCAGGAAAGCTGCGAGACAAGGCATCTGCCTTGACGTTCTTAACCCCCGGGCGAAAGGTAACCACAAAATTGAACCTGGTAAAAAATAGTGACCATCTGGCCTGTCTAGGGTTCAGACGCTTGGCAGATTGCAGGTAATCCAAATTCTTATGATCTGTATATACAGTAACGGGGTGAGATGCCCCCTCCAACCATTGACGCCATTCCTCAAAGGCCAACTTGATGGCCAGCAACTCTCTATCTCCAACATCATAATTCTTCTCGGCGACCGAGAGCTTCTTGGATAAAAAAGCACACGGTACCCATTTGCCAGGAGATGAACCCTGCGACAGCACCGCTCCAACCCCCACTTCTGATGCATCAACCTCCACCACGAATGGCTGAGACACATCGGGCTGCACCAGAATGGGAGCAGACGCAAAACACTCCTTAATAGCCGAAAAGGCCTGCAATGCCTCATCCGACCAGACACAGGCGTCGGCGCCCTTCTTAGTCATATCAGTGAGAGGTCTTACAATGGTAGAATAGTTCGAAATACATTTTCTATAATAATTAGTAAACACCAAAAACCGCATTAAAGCTTTCTGATTCTCTGGTCGGTCCCATCCCAGAACCGCCCGGACCTTTTCGGGGTCCATACGAAAACCAGAGTCAGAAAGCAGATATCCCAAAAACGGAAGCTCCTGCACCGAAAACACACATTTCTCCAATTTGGCATATAATTTATTCTCCCGAAGGATCGTCAAAACCTGTCTCACATGATCCTGATGGGTCTTCAGATCAGGAGAGCAAATTAAAATGTCATCCAAGTAAACCACCACGAACCTCCCCACCAAATGATGGAAAATGTCATTGACGAATCGCTGAAATACCGCTGGCGTGTTCGTCAACCCAAAAGGCATAACCAGATTCTCAAAATGACCCTCGTGCGTATTGAAAGCCGTTTTCCACTCATCCCCCTCCATGATTCTGATCAGATTGTAGGCCCCTCTCAAATCCAACTTGGAGAACACCTTGGCTCCAACAATCTGATCAAAACGGTCAGAGATCAAAAGGCAGGGGATATGGATCCCGGACCGTAATACGGTTCAATTCCCGGAAATCCAAACAAGGTCTCAGCGATCCATCCTTCTTTTTTACAAAGAACAAACCTACTGCCACCGGAGACTTAGATGGCCTAATATGACTTTTTGCCAAACTCTCGGCGACATACTTTCGCATGACCTCTCTTTCGGGTTGAGAAAGATTGTAAAGCCGAGACTTTGGCAACTTAGTCCCTGGGATGAGATTAACTGGACAATCGTAGTCACGATGAGGGGGCAATTCCTGAGCCCCACCCTCCGAAAAGACAACCGCAAAATCTGAGAGATACTGAGGTAAAGCCGTAGTGGACACACCAGAGATAGATGTGCCAAGACAATTAACCGAACAAAACTCACTCCAACCAATGATTTGTCTCGCTTGCCAATCTATAATTGGGTTATGTTTAATCAACCATGGTAACCCCAAAACTATAGGAGCCGGCAAATCCTTAATGACAAAACAAGACATAATCTCAACATGTGAATCACCCACCCTTAAGTGAATACCATGAGCGATATGAGTGAGACTCCTTTAAGAAAGAGGGGAAGAATCAATTGCAAAAACCGGAATCTCTCTTTCTAAAGTGCAAGTACTTATACCCAGATTTTTAAGAAAAAGAAAGTCAATAAGGTTTACCCCAGCACCACAGTCAAGGAATACTTCAACAAAAAATTCTCTCGAGTCTAGCGCCACCATAGCTGGAAGGAGAAAACGGGTATTACAGGGAGCTTGCATACCTGTCTGCTCCACCACACCATTCACGCTACCAAGAGTCAGGAAAGTTTTTTTCTTTTTCTCTTCCATATGCGGTTTAACAAAAGGACAAGCAAAGATAAAATGACCACTTTTCCCACAGTAGTAACATAGTTTATGCAATTTCCTAAAGTCTCTACTACCAGAACGGAAAGAAACCTGACCCAGCTGCATGGGTTCCTCCCCTACCCCAGAGTTACCTGTAACATCACCCTGGGAAGCAGTAGAGACGAAACCACTCACAGAAGGGATCCCTTGCGCGGAGGGAGCCCTACACCTTTCTCTAATACGTCTATCTAACCGTACTGCCAAAGACATTGCATTCTCCAAAGAATCTGGGTACTCATGAAAAGCAAGGGCATCTTTCAATCTCTCAGATAACCCCTGACAAAACTGACTACGTAACGCGGGATCATTCCACTCTGACTCGGTAGCCCATCTCCTAAACTCAACACAGTAAGCCTCTGCAGTATGTTCACCCTGTAATAAATTACGTAATTTCGATTCCGCCATCGAGACCCGATCTGGGTCATCGTAGATTAATCCCAGGGCCTTAAAAAATTCTTCCACTGACCGGAGGGCCCGAGAACCGGGCGGCAGAGAAAAGGCCCAGGATTGCGCGTCCCCTTTAAGCAGAGAAATGATTATACCTATCCTCTGACTTTCATCACCTGACGACGATGGACGCAGCCGAAAATACAATTTGCATGACTCTCTAAAACGGATAAAGTCATCCGTACCCCCTGCAAATCTATCAGGAAGAACTACTTTAGACTCCCCACAAATTTGACCTGCACCTGATGCCAGAGCACTCTGACACCGTGTGACCGAATTACGTAGCTCCGCAACCTCTAGGGATAGCCCCTGCATGCGGTCAACTAACGCATCAATTGACGCCATCACAAAACCGCTGAGCAATCACAGTCAAAATATTGGCGGGTTATAATGTCACGGCGGACGGGATCTCAGATACACAGATAAACCAAAAAACAAGTTTCTAGGCGAGAAGCTGGGGAAAGGTCACCTCCTAGCAAATCCCTGACTTCTCTCCCTACACTGCTAAGCCCACATTCAGACCTTGAAGGTAGGAATAATGTGTCCTCGTGCCTGGGCTGAAAATACCCTAGAATCCCTGAGATGGTGAAAGGGGAATAGGGACAGCCTGCTCCCTCAGAACCTGGAGGGGACAGACGACACACAAACAACCTAGACAGCAAACAACAAAAACAGAAACCAAACTTATCTTATCTGAGCTGGAACAGACAATCCTTCCTTCCTTGCTTCCAAGGCCAGACTGATTTCTATAACCCGCACAGAACACTGGGAATGAGTGAGATTTAAACCAATGACCCCACCCAGTGCACCTGAAGGGAGGCGAATCTAGCACGACTCCAAAACAAAACAAAAAACTAAACACGTGCTGCTATTCTGGCCGACCTCCGCACATAGTCAGAGCAGGGCATGACAGGTGGTGTGCTTGCATAGGCGAGAGACTGATGAGTCTACTGCATGAATGACTGGGTGGGGGAACTTAACTAGGGCCTACTAGCCGGTACTTCCCAGGAAGAATTGTCAGAGCTAGCAGACCACATTGTACAGGCTAGGATGGTGGCGAGAGCATCAGCTATGTCTGTGGCCATTCGTAGGAGTCTTTGGCTGAAAAACTGGGCAGGCAGCACTTGATTCCCAGATTAAGCCTTCACGGTCCAGATCTTACCGAGGACCTAGATTGTGATTTCCTTTAGCCTCAGTTCCAGCTCAGGCTCTTCCTCTAGAAGACAAGTCCAAGAGAAAAAAGAGGCCATCGTTTAAACCAGGCATCCTCAAACTGCGGCCCTCCAGCTGTTGTAAAACTACAACTCCCACAATGCGCTGCTGTAGGCTGATACCTGTAGGCTGTTCGGGCATGCTGGGAGTTGTAGTTTTGCAACAGCTGGAGGACCGCAGTTTGAGGATGCCTGGTTTAAACCGTGACCGATTTGGTGCCCAAGAGCCCAGACCGGCTCCAGTAAACATACTTCGGCATGGGCGGGGGGGCATCTATGGTCCTTCGAGGACATTTGGAGTCCGCAAAGTAATTAAATCCGGTTACAAGATAGAGTTTGGGCACAGCCCCCCCCCATCGGTTCTTCAGGTCGGTTCCCCCCAAACAACCCAACTTGAGCTTCCGAACTGTTGTTCACAATTCAGGACATCCTGGCTCAGAGAGTAATTGTCCCAGTTCCATCAGAAGAACGTTATCAGAGTTTTTATTGAAACGTTTTTGTTGTTCCAAAGAAGGATAGTTCCGCAAGGCTGGTATAGATTTCTAGAGCCTCAACCAGTTTGTCAAAGCTCACCGCTTCAGGAGGGAATTCTTGAAATCAGTGATGGCCTCCATGGAGAAAGGGGAATTTCAGTCCTCAGTGGACATCAGATGCGTATCTGCCCTCACCAGAGATTCCTGCACTTCGCCAAATTGGAGGATCACTACCAGTTTGTGGCCCTGCCCTTCGGCATGGTGACTGCTCCCAGGGTCTTCACAAAGATTCTGGCACCAGTCATCGACATTCTTCATGCCAGGGGGATAAAAGCTATCCCTCACCTGGTCGACATCCTAATCAAGGAGCCCACCCTGAAGACCAACTTGGAAAACACTCACATTGTGCTGGACACCCTGGTCCGCTTCGGTTGGATTGTCAACCACAAAAAAATCATCTATCCATCCACCTCCATCACCTTTCTGGGCATGCCTTTGGACACACAGACAGCAAAGGCCCTTCTTCCCCCGAAGAAACAGCAATCTCTCAGGAAAGCAGTCAAGGCACTTCTGCCACCTCATCCAATCCTGGTTTGCAAATGTATGCGAACTCTAGGTCTCATGGTGGCGTCAATGGAAGCTGGTGGAGAAGACAGTTCCAACTCTGTGAGCGGTCCACATTCCGGGAGTGGACAACTGGATAGCAGATTTCCTGAGCAGGGAACACATAGGCCTCAGAGAATGGTCCCTCCATCCGGACATCTTTGACAAACTCTGCAACAGATGGGGAAGACTGGACGTTAACCTGATAGCTTCCAGGCTGAACAAGTTGACACGCTACATGGCCTAATCCTGAGTCCCCCGAGCGATAGAGAGAGACGCCGTGGTGATTCCCTGACATGGGTTCAGGCTCCTGTACAAATTCTCCCAACTGCCATTGCTCCTCAGGTTCCTCAAGAAGCTCTGAGCAGAAGGTGTCCTGTAATCGCCATTGCTCCGGATTAGCTCAGGCAGTCGTGGTACACCAATTCGGTAAATCTGCTGGTGGATTCCCCATGGCCACTACCTCCCACAAAGGATCTTTTTTTACAAGGTCTGATCTTCTACACGCATTCAGACACACTTCATTTGAAGGCTTGGTGGTTTAAACCACAATCCTAATGGATTTTGGGTTTTCGGATCCGGTGATTCGCACAATGATAAGGGCTAGGAAGCCAAACTCCTCCAAGATATATTAATCGCACTTCGAGATCTTTCTTTTGCTGTTGTGAGGGCCAACACTTTCATGCCCTTCGCTTTTCTATTCCTCCCATTTTCATCTTTCACCAGGAATATCTCGATTTGGGGTTGGCCCTAAGCTCACTCAAAAGCCAGCTTTCGGCCCTTTCCATCTTGTTTCAAAGCCCCTTGGCTTCCATCTAAGCAGTCCGTACCTTTATCCAGGGAGTTACGCGACTGGTACCTGCGTACCCACAGCCTACCCCTCCATGCGACCTCAATTTAGTTCTGGATAACTGCAGCTTTCCCCCTTTTTATGACAGGCATCGGCGCAGTATAGTGGTCGCCAAGTCCACTATCAGTGGCTGGAACAGGTTGTCTATCAGTGAAACTTATTGTTCCAAAAGCAGAGCGCCGCCCAATTAGGTTACGGCCCATTCCACCAGATAGTTAGTGCCTCTTAGGCGGTTAGGCACAAGGTCTCCCCCTCTCAGTTGGTGTTCCTGAGAGGCTATGAACAGGTGAGCTCTTTGCACTTGTTCACATTATGCGGTGCTGGACGGTGGCCGTCGCTGCTTTTGTGCTGTGCTGGTGGAGTGATGGGGCCCAGGGCCTAGGTGGCTTTGCCGCACAGTGAGGGCGCTGTGTGGCTGCTGGGTCCCATTGCCTGCTAGAGCGGTGTGGGGGCACGATAGTCGCCGCACAGTGCCGCGCCAAAGTTAGAGTAGGTCCCCACTTGAAGAGGCAACCTTGTCGTGGTAAGTGGGCCTATGCTCTTTGATCAAACTGTATACTAATGCCTCCTAATAGTGCATACCAATAGATTGATAATAGTGCTGTATAGCCATGTTTTATCATGCTGAAATTTAAAACTGTTAAGTTATATCAAAAGCATAGTAATGAGGATGTGCGATTTAGATTCTCTCTCACATATTGAATACAAGGTCTCCCCTATACAAGTGTGCAGGGCAGCTACCTTGTCCTTCCTACACATGTTCAAGAAGTTCTATAGGGTCCACACCTTTGCATTCTCCAATGCAGCTCTTGGTCACAGGGTGCTGCAAGCGGCAGTGCATTGACAGCACTCACGCTACTACAGTGAATTCTTGTCTTCCCACCCATGGGGACTACTCTAGAACATCCCAAGCTCTTTGCTGTTTCCTCCAATGACACGGACAAGAAAACTGGATTTTTGGTGAACCCTGCATGTTATCCTTGTTGGGGTTTTTCCCCTTTGGATCAGATATGTTGTTTGTTGCATAGTTTCTTTTTTTGTCTTATTACTAATATTTTTTTCTCCTACTACTTCCATACAAACTAATTAGCTCAGTGCTTGCAGGAGGGGTATGGCCGGTGGGAGGAGTTAACACTTTTTGCTTAGTGTCCGCCTCCTAGTGGCAGCAGCTATACCAAGGTCTTTGCTATGTCCCCCAATGAACGAGACGAGAGAGGGATTTTACAGTAACGAAAAATTAGATTTTTTTGCTTAGTGTTCCCCTTCTAGTGGCAGCAGCTATACCCATGGTCTTGTCTGTGTCACCCAAAGATACTGATGAGAAACTATTATACCCCAGACAGTCATATATGGACAAAATGTTTTATAAGAAAATTGTTCTTCATGTTGAAAGAAACCCAAACATCCCCTGAAGTTACCAGTCAGTGCAGCCTCTGGGTAGCTGATAGATGCTAGTATCGTAGTCCAGCTTTCATACAAAGTGATTATATTTCAGCAGTTATACTTACATGTCCTATAAGGAGTCCAGACACATAAGACTTTTCTTGTTGAATAATCTTTGTGAAATATTTTTCCACTGCTTCATCTACATAGTAAGTTCTCCCCATGATGAAACGATATCATCTAGTCTCGTTTTATAGATCTCTACAATGGACAATATAAATTATTAAAGGAGTTTTCTGGGACGGTTTCCCACAGCTGTAGTACCATTCACAACAACTACCCAGCATACAGAGTTGTGCTGTTTCGATGCATGTTCTAGAACAGGGATGCCCAACATGCGGCCCTTCAGCTGTTGGAAAACTCCCAACATGCCCTGATAGCTGTAAGCCGTCTGAGCATGCTGGGAGTTGTAGTTTTGTAACAGATGGAGCATCCCTGTTGTAGAGTTCACAAACCTATTCAAACTGTTGAACTGTGCAGGTGGCTGGAGTTGGACACTTAGGGCTCATACACATGAACTTGGTGTGTGTCCACATCCGATACTCATTTTTTGCAGGTTGGATGTGGACCCATTCACTACAATGAACAGTGCTCCAGACTAAAAATAAATAAAAAGGAGCCAATGGCTCCTAAACTGAAAAATTTAGGAGCCAAATTAAATTTTTAGTTGCCAAATTGAAAATATACAGTTGCAAGAAAAAGTATGTGAACCCTTTGGAATGATATGGATTTCTGCACAAATTGGTCTGCACAAATCTGATCTTAATCTAAGGGCTCTTTCACACTTGCGTTGTCCGGATCCGGCGTGTACTCCATTTGCCGGAATTACACGCCGGCCCCGGAAAAACGCAAGTGAACTGAAAGCATTTGAAGACGGATCCGTCTTCAAAATGCGTTCAGTGTTACTATGGCAGCCAGGACGCTATTAAAGTCCTGGTTGCCATAGTAGGAGCGGGGGAGCGGTATACTTACAGTCCGTGCGGCTCCCGGGGCGCTCCAGAATGACGTCAGAGCGCCCCATGCGCATAGATGACGTGTCCATGCGATCACGTCATCCATGCGCGTGGGGCGCCCTGACGTCACTCTGGAGCGCCCGGGGAGCCGCACGGACGGTAATTATACTGCTCCCCACTACACTTTACCATGGCTGCCAGGACTTTAGCGTCTTGGCAGCCATGGTAACCATTCAGAAAAAGCTAAACGTCGGATCCGGCAATGCGCCGAAAAGACGTTTAGCTTAAGGCCGGATCCGGATAAATGCCTTTCAATGGGCATTAATTCCGGATCCGGCCTTGCGGCAAGTGTTCCGGATTCTTGGCCGGAGCAAAAAGCGCAGCATGCTGCGGTATTTTCTCCGGCCAAAAAAACGTTCCAATCCGGAACTGAAGGCATCCTGAACGGATTTCTCTCCATTCAGAATGCATTAGGATAAAACTGATCAGGATTCTTCCGGCATAGAGCCCCGACGACGGAACTCTATGCCGGAAGAAATGAACGCAAGTGTGAAAGAGCCCTAAGTCACAACAATAGACAATCACAGTCTGCTTAAACTAATACACAAAGAATTAAATGTTACCATGTTTTTATTGAACACACCATGTAAACATTCACAGTGCTGGTGGAAAAAGTATGTGAACCCTTGGATTTAATAACTGGTTGAACCTCCTTTGGCAGCAATAACTTCAACCAAACGTTTCCTGTAGTTGCAGATCAGATGTGCACAACGGTCAGGAGTAATTTTTTGGGGGTGACACGATTATAATTTTTTTTTTCTTTTACGACATTCACCGCATAAGAGATATTTCCTTCGGACGTGGATATATGTAATATGTTTATTTATTTTTTATATATTTTATAAGTAAAATTGGGAAAGGGGGCGATTTATACTTAATATTTTGGTGTTTGTGTTTTTTTTACACATTTTATTTACTAACTATTAGCCGCTGCCACCATGATAAGACAGAGGGGAATAGGAGGGAGGGGCTGTGGCTACTGCACCACCAATGATGTTAACTCACCCATTAAAGGGTTTCTACCACCACATTTTGACCTAATTAGCTGTCTGACACTAGCGATCTGCTAGTGTCTGCTGTACCTAACCATGCTATTGTAATACCTTTCTCTGCAGCGGTTACTCTAAAAAACAAACTTTTATTGCTATGCAAATGAGCCTCTAGGTGCTATGGGGGCGTCTTTTCAGCACCTAGAGGCTCTGTCCACTCACCATGCCTGCCGCCCAGCTCGTCCCTCCAGCCCGCCCATCTCCTCTAGATTGACAGCCTTCGTTGCATCCATCGAGGCCGAATTCTTGCGCCTGCACCGTGTGCGTCTGTATTCGGCGCAGTGACTGTCGGACCACTCCCTGCGCTGGCATCTCCACTGCGCCTGCGCCGATGACGTCAGAGTGCTCCCAGTAACAGACGACGCCCGGCCTCAAGCAGTGGTGATGCGCAGGCGCAGTGGAGATGCCGGCGCAGGGAGCGGTCTGACATTCACTGCGCCGAATACAGACACACACGGCGCAGGCGCGAGAATTCGGCCGCGATGGAGGATGTCAATCTAGAGGAGATGGGCGGGCTGGAGGGACGAGCTGGGCGGCAGACATGGTGAGTAGACGGAGCCTCTAGGTGCTGAAAAGACGCCCCCATAGCACCTAGAGGCTCATTTGTATACCAATAAAACTACGTTTTTTAGGGTAACCGCTGCAGAGAAAGGAATTACAATAGCATGGTTAGGTACAGCAGACACTAGCAGATCGCTAGTGTCAGACAGCTAATTAGGTCAAAATGTGGTGGTAGAAACCCTTTAATTCAAATACAGGAGGCTGGTGCTGGCTGCAGAATCACATAGCCGGCACCCAATCTCCATGAGAGGTAGCTGCGATCCGCAGCAGTTAACCTGAGGGGCTAACTACAGCGAATCGCAGCGCCCTGTCATGGAGGTCGGGTGCCGGCTATGTGATTCTGCAGCTAGCACCCACCTCCTGTATTTGAATTAATGGGTGAGTTAACATCATTGGTGGTGCAGTAGCCACAGCCCCTCCCTCCTATTCCCCTCTGTCTTATCATGGTGGCAGTGGCAGCAGCGGGGAGGGAGAGACTGCTTCCTTCTCCCCTGTGCTGCTGGAATTATTGGCTCCCAAGGCCCGCCGCAATATTCAGCTACAGCGCGGCTAAAAAGTCTTGTTGCCATGTGCTAATTTTAAGGCGCATTGGCGACCATTTTGCCATCTGGAACGCTGATGAGACCCCAAAAGAAGCGAATATCCGCACGTCCATTCCGTGCGCATTACGGACAAGGATAGGACTGTTATATTAGGAGCCGGCTGTTCCACAAAATGTGTGATGCACAAGGTTTGTATCCATGTATTGTGGATCTGCAATTATTTAACCGCAAAACAGCCAACAATCATGTAGATGAGCCCTTAACCACTTCAGCCCCCAGTGCTTAAACACCCTGAAAGACCAGGCCACTTTTTACACTTCTGACCTACACTACTTTCACCGTTTATTGCTCGGTCATGCAACTTACCACCCAAATGAATTTTACCTCCTTTTCTTCTCACTAATAGAGCTTTCATTTGGTGGTATTTCATTGCTGCTGACATTTTTACTTTTTTTGTTATTAATCGAAATTTAACGATTTTTTTGCAAAAAAATGACATTTTTCACTTTCAGTTGTAAAATTTTGCAAAAAAAAACGAGATCCATATAGAAATTTTGCTCTAAATTTATAGTTCTACATGTCTTTGATAAAAAAAAAATGTTTGGGTAAAAAAAAAATGGTTTGGGTAAAAGTTATAGCGTTTACAAACTATGGTACAAAAATGTGAATTTCCGCTTTTTGAAGCAGCTCTGACTTTCTGAGCACCTGTCATGTTTCCTGAGGTTCTACAATGGCCAGACAGTACAAACACCCCACAAATGACCCCATTTCGGAAAGTACACACCCTAAGGTATTCGCTGATGGGCATAGTGAGTTCATAGAACTTTTTATTTTTTGTCACAAGTTAGCGGAAAATGATGATTTTTTATTTTTTTTTCCTTACAAAGTCTCATATTCCACTAACTTGTGACAAAAAATAAAAACTTCTATGAACTCACTATGCCCATCATGAAATACCTTGGGGTCTCTTCTTTCCAAAATGGGGTCACTTGTGGGGTAGTTATACTGCCCTGGCATTCTAGGGGCCCAAATGTGTGGTAAGGAGTTTGAAATCAAATTCTGTAAAAAATGACCTGTGAAATCCGAAAGGTGCTCTTTGGAATATGGGCCCCTTTGCCCACCTAGGCTGCAAAAAAGTGTCACACATCTGGTATCTCCGTATTCAGGAGAAGTTGAGGAATGTGTTTTGGGGTGTCTTTTTACATATACCCATGCTGGGTGAGATAAATATCTTGGTCAAATGCCAACGTTGTATAAAAAAATGGGAAAAGTTGTCTTTTGCCAAGATATTTCTCTCACCCAGCATGGGTATATGTAAAATGACACCCCAAAACACATTCCCCACCTTCTCCTGAGTACGGCAATACCAGATGTGTGACACTTTTTTGCAGCCTAGGTGGGCAAAGGGGCCCATATTCCAAAGAGCACCTTTCGGATTTCACAGGTCATTTTTTACAGAATTTGATTTCAAACTCCTTACCACACATTTGGGCCCCTAGAATGCCAGGGCAGTATAACTACCCCACAAGTGACCCCATTTTGGAAAGAAGACACCCCAAGGTATTCCGTGAGGGGCATGGCAAGTTCCTAGAATTTTTTATTTTTTGTCACAAGTTAGTGGAAAATGATGATTTTTTTTTTTTTTTTCATACAAAGTCTCATATTCCACTAACTTGTGACAAAAAATAAAAACTTCCATGAACTCACTATGCCCATCAGCGAATACCTTGGGGTCTCTTCTTTCCAAAATGGGGTCACTTGTGGTGTAGTTATACTGCCCTGGCATTCTAGGGGCCCGAATGTGTGGTAAGGAGTTTGAAATCAAATTCTGTAAAAAATGACCTGTGAAATCCGAAAGGTGCTCTTTGGAATATGGGCCCCTTTGCCCACCTAGGCTGCAAAAAAGTGTCACACATCTGGTATCTCTGTATTCAGGAGAAGTTGAGGAATGTGTTTTGGGGTGTCTTTTTACATATACCCATGCTGGGTGAGATAAATATCTTGGTCAAATGCCAACTTTGTATAAAAAAATGGGAAAAGTTGTCTTTTGCCAAGATATTTCTCTCACCCAGCAGGGGTATATGTAAAATGACACCCCAAAACACATTCCCCACCTTCTCCTGAGTACGGGGATACCAGATGTGTGACACTTATTTGCAGCCTAGGTGGGCAAAGGGGCCCATATTCCAAAGAGCACCTTTCGGATTTCACAGGTCATTTTTTACAGAATTTGATTTCAAACTCCTTACCACACATTTGGGCCCCTAGAATGCCAGGGCAGTATAACTACCCCACAAGTGACCCCATTTTGGAAAGAAGAGACCCCAAGGTATTCGCTGATGGGCATAGTGAGTTCATGGAAGTTTTTATTTTTTGTCACAAGTTAGTGGAATATGAGACTTTGTATGAAAAAAAAAAAAATCAGCATTTTCCACTAACTTGTGACAAAAAATAAAAAATTCTAGGAACTCGCCATGCCCCTCACGGAATACCTTGGGGTGTCTTCTTTCCAAAATGGGGTCACTTGTGGGGTAGTTATACTGCCCTGGCATTTTCCATGGGCCCTAATGTGTGGTAAGTAGGTAAATGACCTGTGAAATCCTAAAGGTGCTCTTTGGAATATGGGCCCCTTTGCCCACCTAGGCTGCAAAAAAGTGTCACACATGTGGTATCGCCGTATTCAGGAGAAGTTGGGGAATGTGTTTTGGTGTGTCATTTTACATATACCCTTGCTGGGTGAGAGAAATATCTTGGCAAAAGACAACTTTTCCCATTTTTTTATACAAAGTTGGCATTTGACCAAGATATTTCTCTCACCCAGCATGGGTATATGTAAAATGACACCCCAAAACACATTCCCCAACTTCTCCTGAGTACGGCGATACCAGATGTGTGACACTTTTTTGCAGCCTAGATGCGCAAAGGTGCCCAAATTCCTTTTAGGAGGGCATTTTTAGACATTTGGATACCAGACTTCTTCTCACGCTTTGGGGCCCCTAGAATGCCAGGGCAGTATAAATACCCCACATGTGACCCCATTTTGGAAAGAAGACACCCCAAGGTATTCAATGAGGGGCATGGCGAGTTCATCGAAATTTTTTTTTTTTGGCACAAGTTAGCGGAAATTGATATTTTTAATTTTTTTCTCACAAAGTCTCCCGTTCCGCTAACTTGGGACAAAAATTTCAATCTTTCATGGACTCAATATGCCCCTTACGGAATACCTGGGGGTGTCTTCTTTCCGAAATGGGGTCACATGTGGGGTATTTATACTGCCCTGGCATTCTAGGGGCCCTAAAGCGTGAGAAGAAGTCTGGAATATAAATGTCTAAAAAATTTTACGCATTTGGTTTCCGTGAGGGGTATGGTGAGTTCATGTGAGATTTTATTTTTTGACACAAGTTAGTGGAATATGAGACTTTGTAAGAAAAAAAAAATAATAATTCCGCTAACTTGGGCCAAAAAAATGTCTGAATGGAGCCTTACAGAGGGGTGATCAATGACAGGGGGGTGATCAATGACAGGGGGGTTGATCAATGACAGGGGGTTGATCAATGACAGGGGGTTGATCAATGACAGGGGGTTGATCAATGACAGGGGGTTGATCAATGACAGGGGGGTGATCAGGGAGTCTATATGGGGTGATAACCACAGTCATTGATCATGCCCCTGTAGGGCTCCATTCAGACGTCCGTATGCGTTTTGCGGATCCGATCCATCTATCAGTGCATCCGTAAAAATCATGCGGACATCTGAATGGAGCTTTACAGGGGGGTAATCAATGACAGGGGGGTGATCAATGACAGGGGGGTGATCAGGGAGTCTAAATGGGGTGATCACCACAGTCATTGATCACGCCCCTGTAAGGCTTCATTCAGACGTCCGTATGCGTTTTGCGGATCCGATCCATCTATCAGTGGATCCGTAAAAATCATGCGGACATCTGAATGGAGCTTTACAGGGGGTTGATCAATGACAGGGGTGTAATCAATGACAGGGGGGTGATCAGGGAGTCTATATGGGGTGATAACCACAGTCATTGATCACGCCCCTGTAAGGCTTCATTCAGACGTCCGTATGCGTTTTGCGGATCCGATCCATCTATCAGTGCATCCGTAAAAATCATGCGGACATCTGAATGGAGCTTTACAGGGGGGTAATCAATGACAGGGGGGTGATCACCACAGTCATTGATCACGCCCCTGTAAGGCTTCATTCAGACGTCCGGATGCGTTTTGCGGATCCGATCCATCTATCAGTGCATCCGTAAAAATCATGCGGACATCTGAATGGAGCTTTACAGGGGGGTGATCAATGACAGGGGTGTAATCAATGACAGGGGGGTGATCAGGGAGTCTATATGGGGTGATCACCACAGTCATTGATCATGCCCCTGTAAGGCTTCATTCAGACGTCCGGATGCGTTTTGCGGATCCGATCCATCTATCAGTGCATCCGTAAAAATCATGCGGACATCTGAATGGAGCTTTACAGGGGGGTGATCAGGGAGTCTATATGGGGTGATCACCACAGTCATTGATCATGCCCCTGTAAGGCTTCATTCAGACGTCCGGATGCGTTTTGCGGATCCGATCCATCTATCAGTGGATCCGTAAAAATCATGCGGACGTCTGAATGGAGCTTTACAGGGGGGTAATCAATGACAGGGGGGTAATCAATGACAGGGGGCTGATCAGGGAGTCTATATGGGGTGATCACCACAGTCATTGATCACGCCCCTGTAAGGCTTCATTCAGACGTCCGGATGCGTTTTGCGGATCCGATCCATCTATCAGTGGATCCGTAAAAATCATGCGGACGTCTGAATGGAGCTTTACAGGGGGGTAATCAATGACAGGGGGGTAATCAATGACAGGGGGGTGATCAGGGAGTCTATATGGGGTGATCAGGGGCTAATAAGGGGTTAATAAGTGACCGGGGGGGGGTGTAGTGTAGTGTAGTGGTGCTTGGTGCTACTTTACTGAGCTACCTGTGTCCTCTGGTGGTCGATCCAAACAAAGGGGACCACCAGAGGACCAGGTAGCAGGTATATTAGACGCTGTTATCAAAACAGCGTCTAATATACCTGTTAGGGGTTAAAAAAAACACATCTCCAGCCTGCCAGCGAACGATCGCCGCTGGCAGGCTGGAGATCAACTCTCTTACCTTCCGTTCCTGTGAGCGCGCGCGCGCCTGTGTGCGCGCGTTCACAGGAAATCTCGCGTCTCGCGAGATGACACATATATGCGTGACTCTGCGCAGGGCTGCCACCTCCGGAACGCGATCCTGCGTTAGGCGGTCCGGAGGTGGTTAAAGGGGTATTCCCATCTTGCTACTTCATCCTCAATTGCTGCCAGCTAGCTGTTAACTTCCTGGTTTTTTTGCTGCTAAGGCTGGGCGGGCTTAGGCAGCTAGAGTGAAGGCCGGCCACACCTCCTTATGACATCACACTGAGAACTCAGTCCTTGCGTGCTAGTTCATGTGAAGAGTATGACTCATCAGTCTGGCAGCCTGCAGTGACTGTGAGGCCCCTCCCCCTGCTGGGGAATCGTCAGAGAGCCATGTGAAGTGAGCTCAGTGTACAGTAACACGTGGCTGTTCTGCAGTTCTACACACAAAATCTCAGTCTGATCTTTTACAAACCCATTCTATGCATCAAAAACTATAATTCCATATTATACATTAGCTCAAAAGCTTGACCAACCCCCACCCACCAGCACTGATGCAGATTTGTTTCTATTACAGCTGTACTCCAGTTGTGTATAAACCTTACACTATGTATCTTTATAGATGCATATACAGCTCAGCTACATGTGTCTTCTCCAGTCCCCTAACATCACTTTGGCTGAATGGCTTCCTATACAGCCCTGCTACATCTTTATTTTACTCCCCCACTAGCACTGTGTCTGAAAAGCTTCATATACAGCTCTGCTACATCTGTCTATTCCTTTCCCCATTAGAACTGTTTCTGAACAGCAGCGTATTCAGCTCTGCTACATCAGTCTATTCCCTTCCCCACTAGAACAATGGCTGAACAGCAGCATATTCAGCCTGCTACATCCATCAGGCCCCATATGCCTCAAACAGCCCCCCATATGGCTCCATCAGCCCAAGTGCCTCCATCAGCCCCCCTTGTGCCTCCATCAGCCCCCATTGTGCCTCCATCAGCCCCCCCCCAGTGCCTCCATCAGCCCCCCCCCAGTGCCTCCATCAGCCCCCCCCAGTGCCTCCATCAGCCCCCCCCAGTGCCTCCATCAGCCCCCCCCCAGTGCCTCCATCAGCCCCCCCCAGTGCCTACATCAGCCCCCCCCCCAGTGCCTCCATCAGCCCCCCCCAGTGCCTCCATCAGCCCCCCCAAGTGCCTCCATTAGCCCAATTGCCTCCATCAGCCCCCATTGTGCCTCCATCAGCCCCATTGTGCCTCCATCAGCCCCCCCAAGTGCCTCCATCAGCCCCCCCAAGTGCCTCCATCAGCCAAGTGCCTCCATCAGCCCCCATTGTGCCTCCATCAGCCCCCATTGTGCCTCCATCAGCCCCAAGTGCCTCCATTAGCCCCCCCAAGTGTCTCCATTAGCCCCCCAAGTGCCTCCATTAGCCCCCCAAGTGCCTCCATTAGCCCACCAAGTGCCTCCATTAGCCCACCAAGTGCCTCCATCAGCCCCCATTGCACATAGAAATAATACTCACCCACCGCTTATGTCCTCCGACGATGTCCGCACTGTCTCTTCCCTGCACAAAGTGTTCGGCATGCGCAGAACTATATTAGCCGCGGCTCAAAAGAATATGGATCCGCGCATGCGCGGCCGGCGACGTGCGCGCACACAGTGTCAGTGAGGAGGCCGGCCGCAGCAGCACAACAGATAAGAATGCGCAAGCGTGGCCCATGGATGCGGCTGGCGAGCGGTGGCCGTATCCATGGGCAGCTTGCATAAACAATGGATCATTAAAATTATATTTTAAAGAGATGAGTGCGATTTTTTTTAATAAGATATATTTAGAAAATAGTTCATTGGGGGATAAATAATTTAATTAAATAGGATTATGAAGATGGGAATACCCCTTTAAATGGGTATTCCAGTTAGATAAACTTATCCCCTAACAGAGATAGTCCAAGTACAGCACTCCCATAGAAATGAATGGATTGGCAGTGCCCATTTCTGGCCAGCTGCTATGACCTATTTCATGGGGGCTCCACGGGGTACCAGGCCCCCGTTCTCGTGATCGTGGGGGCACCCAGCAGTAAGGTCTCCACCGTTCGAATAGTTATCCTGTGAATAGGGGATAACTATCTCTAAAAGGAATACCCCTTTAATGCTGATTCACACGACCACACTCAGTACAGAAAACATGGTCCGAGTGTCAGCTGCATATTCCAGGCCAACTGCAGCTTCCTTGACCCAAATTGACTGCATCATAATGCTTCATGATACAGTCAGTGTCACGGACGTTCCCGTGACAGGTGGCAGGAGATTGGTGAGACTGGCAACATGTGGTTTGATCTGACATGTTTTCCGTTTGGATCAAATGATGCCTGTGTTGCTTCTGGTGCTTGCCACATCTTATTTTCCCCGGTGTGGCTATTGTGGTCATTTAACCTTCTCTATTTATTGTTGTTTCTCCCACTATGCTATGCGGTTTATAGCTTCTGTTTGAGTTGTGGATTGCTGGTGTGTGGATCTCGGCTGAGTTCCTGGTGCTGCCATAGCCACTTGAAGTTAAGTGTTTTCTTTCCCTTTTGTATTTTGTTTGGGTTATTTTATGTGTTGCATTTCCCTGTCATTAGTATTAAGGCCTGAGGGAGACTCCTGTTCGTCCTTCCTTTTGGAGGAACAGGTTGTCTCAGTCCTGACATTAGTACCAGGGTCCTATAGGGTAAATTAGGACACTAAATATTTGTGTGTATGAACTCACCTACCTCTGGGTCCGTTCATACTGGTAGTTAGTCAGATTTCTTTTTAGGGTTTTACTAGGAGTTGTCCATCTCCTTTCCCTAGTTTCCAGGCCTTATTCCCTCACCCCTTTCCCTCCTATGTTCGGTGTGGTGTTTTCCTCAGTTCCTGATCCTGGCTCTATTGTACTGTACTCACATCATGTCATCAGATCAGATAGGAACTGACTGTATCATAAATCAGTATGATGCAGTCAGTTGGGGTCAGTGGACTTGCGGTCAGTTAGGAAGATGCGGCCAACATATGGTCTGTTTCCCGGACGAAGCGCGGCTATGTAATTCAGCACTTAGCGATGTGATATTGATGACCTACACTAGGGATAGGTCATCAACATTACAGTCCTGGAAACCCATTTAAAAGTACAGCAGCAAAATGCATATGATTACATATCATTGGAAAGCATGGCACTACAGTGGCTGGCATTTCCGCCTTGCCAAAAATCTGGCTAACAACCAAAGAGTCGCCAGTGTAGTGATATTTTAGCATTTCATACTGGCATTATTTGAGATTTGTAAACAACAATACAATATTTAACCCGTAGAGGACCCGCGTCGTACATGTAAGAAATTTTTACTTTTTTTGTCACTTTTATCTTTTTTTTTCCTGCTCTGCACCACTTTTTCTGTGTGCAAGCTGTGAACGCCTAGTGCTAATCAGTCCATACTTCACTGCTCAGCATCTGGGCTTTTTTTTGGTGCTGTAGGAAGGTGCAAGGGTCTGTCATCAACGGAAGGTATGTGTTACCAAGGTTCCTGGCCTCAGTGAGGTAAGAGCCGGTAGTTTCAAGTGTCAGTGGCAACTAGTGCTGATTGACAATGTTTGCTGTTTAGTATGGATGCAAAGCCGATCCGGTACGGCTCTTTATGGGAGTAGCCAATGGGTTGGGTGGGTGGCTACTCCCCACGCTCCAGGCTAGGTCTTAGTTTAGGATATAAAAACACAGGCAGCACTGTCAGGTGGTGTGGATTATCCTCCATCTGACAGGGAAGCTGTGGAGTCTCTGTGTTTTGAGATCTAAAGATGTGTGCCGTGCTAAAGGGCTGAGAGCCGCATTGCTGGGAAGCAGGCCCCTAAAGTCCATGTCTGTTTATTCAGGCCTGCAAAAAACATATTTAGCTGTTTGACTCTAGAGCCCTGCCATGCGCCCATAAGTTATTTTTTTTAGCACATATGGGGTGTTGGCGTATTCAGGGGGAAATGGGGAACAAAATGTGGGGTGTAAAGCAACTTTTTCTGGAAAAAAAAATTGCATTTTTCATTTTCACAGCCAAGCGTTTCCTAATTCTGTGAAACGACTGATGGGTCCAAGTGCTCACTACACACCTTGAAATATTCCTTAAGGAGTATAGTTTCCGGAATGGGGTCACTTTTTGGCGGTTTCCACTCTAGGGCCACCTCAGGGTGTGTTCAATTGCAAGATGGCGCCTGTCAATTATTCCAGTGAAATCTGCCTTCCAAAAGCCATTTGGTGCTCCTTTCCTTCTGACCCCTGTGGTACGCATATAACAGTATACTGCTGTAATCAGAAGAAAATGGGCAATAAATTCAGGGGTGCATTTTCTCCAGTTCCTCCTTGTGAAAGTTAAAATATTTGGGCCTAAACTAAATTTTTCTGGAAAAAATTGTAAATTTTCATTTTCACAGCCAATTCCATGAATCACCTTTGGGGTCAAAGTTCTCACTACACATCTTGAAATATTCCCTGAGGGGTGTAGTTTCCAGAATGGGGTCACTTCTTGGGGGTTTCCACTCTAGGGGTACCTCAGGGTGTCTTCATATGAGACATAGCTCCCAAAAGCCAATTTTGCAAAATCTGTCCTCCCTTTTGAACTGTGCCATGCACCCATACATCATTTTTTGAGCACATATGGGGTGTTGGCATATTTGGGGTTAAATAGGGAAGAAAATGTGGGGTGCATTTTGTCCTGTTACCCCTTGTGAAAGTAAAAAATGTGGGTGTAAAGCAACTTTTTCTGGAAAAATA
This sequence comes from Bufo bufo, assembly GCF_905171765.1. Taxonomy (NCBI): domain Eukaryota; kingdom Metazoa; phylum Chordata; class Amphibia; order Anura; family Bufonidae; genus Bufo; species Bufo bufo. The sequence goes on along the minus strand of NC_053397.1, from coordinate 107,875,475 downwards.
AAAAATAAATTCATTTTCACAGCCAAGCGTTTAATTCAGTGAAACGCCTGATGGGTCAAAGTGCTCACCACACACCTTGAAATATTCTTTAAAGGGTGTAGTTTCTAGAATGGGGTCACTTTTGGGGGGTTTCCACTGTAGGGCCACCTCAGGGTGTCTTCATATGCGACATAGCTCCCAATTACCATTCCAGCTAAATCCGCTTTCCAAAAGCCATATGGTGCTCCTTCCACTGTGAAGTCTGCTGTGCACCCATACTTCAGTTTTTGAGCACATGTGGGGTGTGTCTGTAAACTCCAGAATCAGGGTAATAGATTTTGAGGTTTGTTTGGCTGTTCACCCTTGATGTGTTGCAGGAAAAATAGATTCAAATGTAAAATATGCTAAAAAAAAGTGAAATTTCATTCCCAATTTCATTTAATTCTCGTGGGGCATCTAAAGGGTTAAAAAAGTTTGTAAAATCAGTTTTGAATAGCTTGAGGGGTGAAGTTTCTAAAATTGTGTGATTTATGGGTGGTTTCTAATATGTAAGCCCCAGAAAGTGACTTCATAACTGAACTGGTCCTAAAAAAAGTGGGGATTGGAAATGTTCTTAAAAATTTTAAGATTTGCTTCTAAACTTACAAGCCTTCTAACGTCCCAAAAAAATAAAATGTAATTTTCAAAATGATTCAAACAAGTAGACATATGGGGAATGTAAGGTAATAATTATTTTTGGAGGTATGACTATCTATTATAAAAATAGAGAAATGGAAATTTGGAAAATTTTCTAAATTTTGGGTAAATTTGGTATTTTTTTAATAAATAAAAATGATTTTTTTTTACTCATTTACCACTGTCATGAAGTACAGTATGTGACGAGAAAACAAACTCACAAAGGCCTGGATAAGTAAAAGCGTTTAAAGTTATTACCACATAAAGTGACACGTCAGATTTGCTAAAAATGGCCTGGTCCTTTGGGTGAAAAATGGCAGGGTCCTGAAGGGGTTAAATGGGTTTTAACCCCTTAAGGACACATGACGTAACGGTACGGCATTTTTCCCGAGTCCTTAAGGACACATGACGTACCGGTACGTCATGTGTTGTTCCAAACACTGCCGCCCGGCCGGCTGTGATCGGAACAAGGTGCCTACTCAAATCATTGAGCAGGCACCTCGGCTAAATGCGCGGGGGGGTCCTGTGCTTCCCCAGTGTCGGCGATCGCAACAAACCGCAGGTCAAATCAGACCTGCGGTTTGTTGCGCTTTTTGCACTTTCTGAGATCAGAAACTTTAATATGCTGAAAATAGATTTTTCACCCCCCCCCCCCCCCCTGCACCCCTGGATGATTTTATGCCGGCGGGTGGTGCAGGGGGGGGGGGGGGTTGCAGGCGGTGCGGCAGGTGGGATCGCAATCCCCCGCCCGCCTCCTCTTGAATATTCATTGCTGACACTCTGGTATAAACAGCTGACATCTGTGCTGTGATGTCAGCCGTTTAACCCTTTCCATACCGCGGTCCGTACGGATTTATTTGTGGGTTCAGTATATAATTGTGTAGTATATGGTGGTATTATCTATACAGTATATGGCTACAAGATCTATGTGTATAGCGCCCCCTCTGACACCTGATAAACATGACTACAGCATATTTTTCACCTGAGACTTTTCCAATATTAAAGGGGTTTTCCCATCATATCTGGAGGACTTGCTTACCTTTTTGCGGGTGGGCAGCAGCTAATCAATCAATGCATCCTGGGCCATACAGCTGCAAATAGCTCGTTAACCCCTTCCTCCTCTGCATTGTAAATTCCCCTCACATAATGCCCCCACAATTCCCTTCTCCACTGCCTAGAGAGATATAGCTATATGTTTTCATAAATTTAGAAATAGGGAAAAATGAATGAAAGGTGTTTGGGCTACTTCATTTGCTTCAACGTAAGATTAGTACGCCAGCACTTAGGGGAGGGAGGAGTGAACTTCACCATGTCCCAGAGATCCACCAGCGGTTAACTGGAAAAAAAAAAAAAGACTAAACCGGGGCAGACATACCCACTGTGCAGCTTATTCTGCTGTACTGGGATTGTCTCAGCGGGACAGAGATAAGTGTGGTGATGGGGCAAACCCAGACAGAACTTTGCTTTGGGCCCCAGAAATGCCAAATCCGCCAGTGGAGGGAGACAGCAGAGATCTACTACCAATGTTAGTCCACCACTAGATGCAGGTGAACCGATCGTGGTGCTAAAAGAGAAGAAATCCTAATGTTCATTAACAGTGTGTGTGGGGGGGGGGGGGGGGGGGGGGGGGGGGGGGGGGGGGGGGGGGGGGGGGGGGAGGATTAAATACCCCTGCATCAGAATTGTGGCACCAAAAAAATCCCTCATTTGTGAAGAAATCTCCTTTGTGCAAAAATGTGCGACTTTGCCTCATTCTCCACCAGGCTCGCCACCTTTGTTAAAAGTGGGAAGGTCAAGGACAGAGGGGGCACAGCACCCCATTAATGTTGCTAGTAACGCCTGATCCTAGATGGCACAGCTTTCAGATTCTGGTGTACAGACCTGCTGAGATGTGGCAGTATTATTAAGAGTGGTGGGCGCTTCTTAATGGGTTTGGTCCATCTCAAGCCACCACAACAGACATAAAGAGACCACATTAGAAACTGCAGATTTAATAAATCCCCCCCCCGCAGTATTATTGCAAGTATATTGCAGTAATGCTTCATCTAAAATGCCCTCTTCATTACACAGTAATACTTTCCCCTTTAACTACACAATGTAAGTGGAAGATCTGACAATCTGGCCCGTTACTGGGATGAGTGCTTCCTGAAGGTTTGTTCATTCGCTGATCAGCAGCCGGCACCTAAAATCATGGTTTCTGGGCATAATATATAAACAGAGATCTGCTGGGGACAGGCGGCGTGGAGAAGACTGCTGCATGGAAATGTTGCTTTCATCTCCACTGACCATCAGGCAATTATTGGGAAGTTAGTTCCTGATAATTGGCTGTAAATCAGTTTGTAAAAAAACCTTAAAGGAGTATTCCGGTATGCTGTGGGTAGAGGATAACCTATCAGATTGGTGGGGGTCCTACTGCTAGGGACCCTACGATCACAAGAGCATACCTCCTGCAGCCCCTCTGAAATGGGAGAGGCTGGTCAGGCATGAGCCGCTCCATTCATCATTATGGGAGTTCCGGAGATAGCTGAGTACAGCGCTTGGCTATCTCCAAACTTTCCATAGAAGGGAATGGAGCGGCCACGTACACATGCTTAATCCATTTCAGGGGGCTGCAAGGGGTACAGGGTCTCCGTTCTCGGTGGGGATTCCAGCAGTAGGACCCCCACCGCTCTGGTAGTTATCCCCTGTGCTGTGGATAAGGGATAACTTTTAACAACCGGCATACCCCTTTAAGAGTATTTGCCTACCCCCAAAATAACTGTGTCACACATATATATATATATATATATACACACATACACACACAAAGGGGCTTGGACAGGATGGGTAACGCAGGCTGACAGCAGCCATATGGTGGAGTGAGGCTATCACAGCCATGGCGCTGTTGGCTTGAACAGGGGGGGGGCGGGTGACGGATGTTGACAGCAGCCATATGGCGGAGTGTGGCTATCACAGCCATGGCGCTTTTGGCCTGTACAGGGGGGAGGGTGACGGAGGCTGACAGCATCCATATGGCGGAGTGTGGCTATCACAGCCATGGCGCTGTTGACTTGTACAGGGGGGAGGATGATGGATGTTGACAGCATCCATATGGCAAGTGTGGCTATCACAACCATGGCGCTGTTGGCTTGTACGGGGGGCAGGTGACGGATGCTGACAGCATCCATATGGCGGAGTGTGGCTATCACAGCCATGGCGCTGTTGGCTTGTATGGGGGGCAGGTGACGGATGCTGACAGCATCCATATGGCGGAGTGTGGCTATCACAGCCATGGCGCTGTTGGCTTGTACAGGGGGGAGGATGACGGATGCTGACAGCATCCATATGGCGGAGTGTGGCTATCACAGCCATGGCGCTGTTGGCTTGTACGGGGGGCAGGTGACGGAGGCTGACAGCATCCATATGGCGGAGTGTGGCTATCACAGCCATGGCGCTGTTGGCTTGTACGGGGGGAGGGTGACGGATGCTGACAGCATCCATATGGCGGAGTGTGGCTATCACAGCCATGGCGCTGTTGGCTTGTACAGGGGGGAGGATGACGGAGGATGACAGCAGCCACATAGTGGAGTGTGGCTATCACAGCCATGGCGCTGTTGGCTTGTACGGGGTCAGGTGACGGATGCTGACAGCATCCATATGGCGGAGTGTGGCTATCACAGCCATGGCGCTGTTGGCTTGTACAGGGGGGAGGATGACGGATGCTGACAGCAGCCACATAGTGGAGTGTGGCTATCACAACCATGGCGCTGTTGGCTTGTACAGGGGGGAGGATGACGGATGTTGACAGCAGCCATATGGCGGAGTGTGGCTATCACAGCCATGGCGCTGTTGGCTTGTACGGGGGGAGGGTGACGGAGGCTGACAGCATCCATATGGCGGAGTGTGGCTATCACAGCCATGGCGCTGTTGGCTTGTACAGGGGGGAGGATGACGGATGCTGACAGCATCCATATGGCAAGTGTGGCTATCACAGCCATGGCGCTGTTGGCTTGTACGGGGGGCAGGTGACGGATGCTGACAGCATCCATATGGCCCATGCCCCTCTTCTCCTTGGAGTGTGGCTATCACAGCCATGGCGCTGTTGGCATGTACAGGGGTGCAGGTGATCCAGGCTGACAGCATCCATATGGCAAGTGTGGCTATCACAGTCATGGCGCTGTTGGCTTGTACGGGGGGAGGGTGACGGAGGCTGACAGCATCCATATGGCGGAGTGTGGCTATCACAGCCATGGCGCTGTTGGCTTGTACGGGGGGAGGGTGACGCATGCTGACAGCATCCATATGGCGGAGTGTGGCTATCACAGCCATGGCGCTGTTGGCTTGTACGGGGGGAGGGTGACGGAGGCTGACAGCATCCATATGGCGGAGTGTGGCTATCACAGCCATGGCACTGTTGGCATGTACAGGGGGGCAGGTGATCCAGGCTGACAGCATCCATATGGCAGTGTGGCTATCACAGCCATAAGGTCCACACCAGTTTAATATTGGAAATGCACACCCCTGGGGTGCGGGATGGCAGCATACTCACTTCATTGACTGCACGGCTACCAGTACCTACCTGTGCTGAGTAGAGTAGACTTCAGCAGACTCACAGCCAATCGCTGAGGGCAGCCCTGCACATCATGTCACGTGACCCGTAGCCTCCGCTCAGCAGTTTTTCTCATCCAGCGCCATGTTTCTGGATTACATCCCGTCCACTACAGTAATGTTTAGTCTTCAGAAACATGGCGTCGCATCATCCTCACAGAGGACGTCCTCCTTACACACGTTTTGCAGACTTAGCTTCTGGCCTACACTTACCAGGATGCTTTGCGCTGTACAGGAAGTCGCTCCCATTAAACGTCACGCCGTCGCCCTATTGGTGAAAGGTTCGAATAAGCGTATTTTTCCCAGCAGCCCTCAGGGCTCCGATCGGCGGCATTTGTAAGCTGTGTTATTCTGCGTCCGGCAAGATGGCGGCTGTTCTGCAGCAAGTGCTGGAGAAGGCCGAGTTGGCCAAGCTTCCCAAAGCCGTGCAGGGGAAGCTGGAGCGGTTTTTGGCGGAGCAGCAGACGGAGATCGACCAGATGAAGTCCAGGCACGAGAAGTACAGAGTGGACTGTGGTATGGGATGGCGGCGCTCTGTAGTCATGTGGCTCTGGAGCCTGTACTTGTAGCAGTTTCTGTAGAAAGCCGCTGCTTTTCATGGGTGTCCTGGTTCGCGAAAACTTTCTAGATGGACCTGCTCGTATCCTTCTAGTCCTTATTGATTTTTGATGACAGTATAGTCTTAGCACAGCCTCTCCCCCCCCCCCCCCCCCATGCCCCTCTTCTCTTTGGGCTCTTGGCACAGCCTCTCCCCCACTCCATGCCCCTCTTCTCTTTGGGCTCTTGGCACAGCCTCTTCCCCCCCCCCCCATGCCCCTCTTCTCTTTGGGCTCTTGGCACAGCCTCTCCCCCCATGCCCCTCTTCTCCTTGGGCTCTTGGCACAGCCTCTCCCCCCCCCCCCGCCCCTCTTCTCCTTGGGCTCTTGGCACAGCATCTCCCCCCCCCCCCATGCCCCTCTTCTCCTTGGGCTCTTGGCACAGCCTTTCCCCCACTCCATGCCCCTCTTCTCCTTGGGCTCTTGGCACAGCCTCTCCCCCACTCCATGCCCCTCTTCTCCTTGGGCTCTTGGCACAGCCTCTCCCCCCCCCCCTCCCCCTCTTCTCCTTGGGCTCTTGGCACAGCCTCTCCCCCCCCCCCCCCCATGCCCCTCTTCTCCTTGGGCTCTTGGCACAGCCTCTTCCCCCCCCCCCCCATGCCCCTCTTCTCCTTGGGCTCTTGGCACAGCCTCTCCCCCCCCCCCCCATGCCCCTCTTCTCCTTGGGCTCTTGGCACAGCCTCTCCCCCCCCCCCCCCCCATGCCCCTCTTCTCCTTGGGCTCTTGGCACAGCCTCCCCCCCCCCCCCCCATGCCCCTCTTCTCCTTGGGCTCTTGGCACAGCCTCTCTCTCCCCCCCCCCCCCACTCCATGCCCCTCTTCTCCTTGGGCTCTTGGCACAGCCTCTCTTCCCCCCCCCCCCCCACTCCATGCCCCTCTTCTCCTTGGGCTCTTGGCACAGCCTCTCCCCCACTCCATGCCCCTCTTCTCCTTGGGCTCTTGGCACAGCCTCTCCCCCCCCCCCCCCCATGCCCCTCTTCTCCTTGGGCTCTTGGCACAGCCTCTCTCCCCCCCCCCCCCATGCCCCTCTTCTCCTTGGGCTCTTGGCACAGCCTCTCTCCCCCCCCCCCCCCCATGCCCCTCTTCTCCTTGGGCTCTTGGCACAGCCTCTCTCCCCCCCCCCCCCATGCCCCTCTTCTCCTTGGGCTCTTGGCACAGCCTCTCCCCCCCCATGCCCCTCTTCTCCTTGGGCTCTTGGCACAGCCTCTCCCCCACTCCATGCCCCTCTTCTCCTTGGGCTGCGTAGTGGTGGAGCTCCGCACACTAAATTAACTGGTGCCAGCAAGGACTTGGTAGTCGTACTTGTAGAAGCGAAGATTGCGGCACACAGAAATATCTTTGCAATTATGTATCATTTATTAGGCATCATAATTTTCGACTCATGATCCACATACTTCATGCATTACTATAGCCATTTTTAGTAAACCTATCGACCCGACATTTCGATCCTAGTTGGACCTTCTTCAGTGGTCTAGTTATCTGGTATCCGTGGCTGGAGGTATGGCGTGCTGGATCACCCTGTGAATAAATATTACCCTTAACGGGGTCCTCTAGGACAGTGTAATGAAAGTGCTGTAACCGGTGAAAAACCAGTGCTGCTGAAGCGCACCCGATTCATGGGTCCTCTATTTGGTCTTATGACTCCATTTTCAGCTTTTCTCTTCCCGTGACGTGTCGTTCTTGCTCTTCTCTCCTGGCCTGGGCAATGTCTTGGCGTCATCTACGTTGTAGGCCTGAGGTTTGTGGAGAAGTGGCACTTCCCTGACACATGCACAGCTATGCCGCATTAAGCTAGAAGACAAACAAATGGTGCAGTTTGTATTTTAGACCCCAGACTCAGTTATAAGTCCTCTGTATTCACAAAGGGTACCAGGTTCATGAATACCGAGGACTCGGGCTTAAATTAGTGGTGGCAATGGCATTTTCCACTTCACCACCATGACGGCCCAGAGAGATTGACCCCTGACCTCTGTAGGGGCAGGAACAGAGAGGTTTAAAAGGACCCCTCCCACCACCATTCACCAGTGTGTTCCTGCCCCTATAGTGGCCAGGACAGAGTAAAGTCCTCTCTGGCTTTCAGGGAGGTGAAGTGGACCTCGTTTTATTATTTTTAAGTACCTGGGTGACCGCATCGGTGGTGTTTCTTGCCTCCCTTGCGGGTCCTTTTCACCCAGAGATGCGTCCCCTGCTCTCCGGCGGACTTTGTTCCTAAGCTGACAGGGAGACGCCAGGGTCACGCTCCCTGTTGTGGGAAGCCTGCCCTGAGCTGCCGCTGAGTCGCCTGCCTCCAGGGAGGTAGCCGACCAGAAAGACGCTCAGCGCTGTCGCGCGCGTCTGACGTCACTTCCGGGCCGCCGGCGGAACCCGGAAGTAGACGGAGCTCCTATAAAAAATGCTAACAAGCACCTTCCCGTTGCGCTCTCTGCAATCGTGCTCTGACCGGAACATGTCGGACCAGGAGAAGGAGCCACAGCAGCAGCAGGAGCAGACCGCTCCCGAGCGCCCCTGCGTGAGTAGCCCACCTGGGCAAATCGGCAGCTTCACAGGTGGCAGGGGGGGGGGATGTGTGCTTAGAGTAACCGCTTTTCCCCTCCCCCTGGTGTGTCTGCTGGTATACTGCATCAAATTATGCTCCTATACTAGACTGACATAAATTTAATGGGCTGCCTCTCTCACTTTAGGCCAAACTTACCTTAAAAAAAGGAAAAAGGACCGCCAAATGCATCCAGTGCTCCGTCAGGCTTCCTGAGGACTATACTAAAAAGCTTTGCAAGCATTGCATTTCTAAAATAGTGAGAGACGAACAGCCCTCAATTATGCAGGAGTTTAGATCCATGATTCAGGAGGAGGTTAGGTCCTCACTGGCCTCCCTCCGTGAGGATTCCAGGGGGATCCGCCCACCTAAAAGACCCAGGGGGGCGGACATTCCCTCTGACTCCGAGGAACCCCACACAGTTCAGGAAGAGATGTTTGGGGGATTGAGGGTCAAACGCTCCAGGGTATTCCCCATAAACGGAAACATTAAGGAGATGGTGATGGATGAATGGGCCCATCCTGAAAAGAAGCTAGGAATTTCCAAAGAATTCAGAAACCGCCTTGTATTTAACCCGTCAGACTCAAAAATTTTTGACGAGGTCCCTAGAATTGACGTCCAGGTGGCGAAAGTCAATAAGAAAACCTCACTTCCATTTGAAGACTCCTGTCAGTTAAGGGACACTATGGAAAGGAAGGCGGACAGCTTATTAAAAAGGTCCTGGGAGGCAGCCATGTTTAGTGTCAAGACAAACATAGCCGCTACTTCAGTCGCCAGGTCTATGTACCTGTGGCTGAATGAGTTAGAGGGTCATCTAAGCAGTAAAACTCCCAGGGAACAGATACTAGACTCTATCCCCTTGCTAAAGTCTGCCACGGGTTTCTTAGCGGACGCTTCCGCAGAGACAATTAGATTTTCAGCCAAGGATGCAGCCTTGTCCAATGCGGCCCGAAGGGCACTTTGGATGAAATCTTGGTCGGGAGACATCTCTTCCAAGATGAAGCTGTGTTCTATAGCCTTCTCGGGTGAATACGTGTTTGGTCCCGTATTAGACACGATCCTCGAGAAGGCTACTGATAAAAAGAAGGGGTTCCCTGAGGATAGGACCCCTAAAAGGAAACCCTCCTTTCGTGGTCAATATACCCAGAATAGTTCCTTTCGTGGAAAAGGAAAAACCGGACGTTGGAGTTACCCAAAAGGGGGGAGGGGTAGAGGGTACCTCCTTAATCCCCAAAACAAGGGTGGCGAGAAACAGTGACGCCAGGATAGGGGGAAGACTATCCCAACATTTTGCTCAGTGGCAGCAGACTTCTCCGAGCCTCTGGGCGCAAGATCTTGTCAGGTCGGGATACAGGATAGAGTTATCTTCCCCCCCCCCTCCAGATGTATTTCTGATTTCTCACCACCCTTCTCCTTTTCAGCACAGCCAGATCTGGAAGGAGGTCCAGAATCTCCTGGACCTGGGAGTAGGGTTGTTGCGGGTATCGAAATTTCGATACCCAATCGATACTTTTGTCCCGGTATCGATACGATACCGGGATTTCCGTTTTTTCGATACTGGGCTGCGCTTCTGCGCAGTCTAGTATCTCTGAACATGAGCGCGCTGCTATCGGCGCGCTCATGTTCTCTCTCAGCAGCACGGGGAGAAGGAAGCTGTCCTCCCTCCCCCTGTGCTGCTGCCGCTGCCACCAATGAGAAGAGAGGGGCGGAGGAGGGGCGGCAATGAGAAGAGAGGGGCGGAGGAGGGGCGGCAATGAGAAGAGAGGGGCGGAGGAGGGGCGGCAATGAGAAGAGAGGGGCGGAGGAGGGGCGGCAATGAGAAGAGAGGGGGTGGAGGAGGGGCGGCAATGAGAAGAGAGGGGGTGGAGGAGGGGCGGCAATGAGAAGAGAGGGGCGGGCGCACTGCGCCACCAATGATAGGATTACTATCGGAGCGATGGGAGGAGACATCAGCTTCACTAGTGGGCGTTCCTTTTCCCTGCGCTGCGATTGGACAGCGCTACAGCCAGGGAGAAGGAACGCCCACTAGTGAAGCTGATGTCTCCTCCCATCGCTCCGATAGTAATCAGCAGCATGTGGAGCAGGAGAGGAGACAGTAATGGGGCACTGCGGGCGAACGGAGCGGCGCCCAGGACTAAATGGTGAGTGCTGAGACATCGCTGGGCGCCGCTCTGTGTGGCCTAATAGTGAAAGTCTGGACTCATATACAGTAGTCAGTCTTTAACACATACAGGAGGCGGGTGCCGGCAGCAGAATCGCATTGCCGGCACCCTGCCCCTGACAGGGAGCTGCGATCAGCGGCAGTTAACTGCCGCTGATCTGCTAGTACCCGCCTCCTGTATAAAGGGGTAAAATCATTGGTGGTGCAGTGTGCCCCCCCCCCCTCAATCCCCCCATCCCATTAAAATCATTGGTGGCACAGTGCGCCGGCCCCTCTCAACCCTCCAGTATTAAAATCATTGGTGGCAGTGGCCACAGGGACCTCTCCACTCCCCCTCATTGGTGGTGCAGTGGCAGCTTCTGATCGGAGCCCCAGCTGTGTAAGCCTGGGGCTCCGATCGGTTACCATGGCAGCCAAGACGCTACAGAAGCCCTGGTTGCCATGGTAACATCCCTGATGCTGTGTGCACAAAGCACAGAGCAGCAGGGACAGTGTGGAGTCCTATTCACCCTGATAGAGATCTATCAGGGTGAATAGGAAAAGGGATGAAAGATCCCAGGTTCTAGCCCCTAAGGGGGGAAATAGTTATTAAATAAAAAGTGGAAAAAAAAACACTAAAATATGAAGTATAAATCACCCCCCTTTTCCCAATTTCACATATAAAATATATAAATAAACATATTACATCGCCACGTCAGAAAAGTCCAAACTATTAAAATATAAAAAAAAAATCTAGGTGGTGAATGCCGGAACAGAAAAAATAAAATAAAAACTGCGCGATTCGCCATTTTTAAAAATGAGGAATGCACGTGGCTTTTTTTGTTTATTTTTTTCGCGTGGTATCGAATGGTATCGAGTATCGCAATACTTTTTCATGGTATCGAAACCGAATCAAAAATTTGGTATCGCAACAACTCTACCTGGGAGTAGTAATTCCGGTTCCCGTGCCTCAACGGGGGCGGGGGTTCTACTCCAGCCTTTTCTTGGTAAAAAAACCGGGGGGCTCCTTCCGCATGATCATAAACCTCAAGAGGCTAAACAAATTTGTGATCTACAAAAGGTTCAAGATGGAATCTTTAAATTCTACCATCCCCTTAATTCAAAGGGACGCGTCCCTCTGTACAATCGACCTGAAGGACGCATATTATCATGTTCCCATTCACTCCCAGTCTCAGAAGTTCCTGCGTTTTGCAGTAAGGGATCACAGAGGGTCTGTTCACCACTTCCAGTTCGTGGCTCTCCCCTTCGGGCTGGCTTCAGCCCCAAGGATTTTCACGAAGCTGGTGGTAGAGATGGTCGCCTCCCTGAGACCTCAGGGGGTGACGGTCGTTCCTTATCTAGACTACTTTCTACTAATTTCAAACACGGTGGATCAATCTATAGCAGATCGAGAAACCTTCTGTTCCCTTCTGACATATCTAGGTTGGGTTATAAACCTAAAAAAGTCATCCCTAGTTCCGAATACCAGGGTAAAATTCCTGGGGGTTTTGCTGGATTCGGAAAAACAAACTACCTTCCTTCCAGCAGAAAGAATCCAGAACCTACAGTCATCAATCAGGGCCTTCCTGAGACGTCGCTCCTTCTCGTTCAGAGAAACGATGAGCCTTTTAGGTCAGATGACAGCCTGCATCGTAGCAGTCCCGTGGTGCCAGGCCCATTACAGAGCCCTTCAGTCCTGGCTCCTAAGAAAATGGGACAAAAATCTGACCTCTTTAGACAGGAAGATCCTGATCCCGAGCCACATAAAATCTTCAGTCCGGTGGTGGCTTCAAACAAAAAATTTAAAAAAAGGCATGGTCTGGTTCAAGACCCCGGCAGTACATATTCAGACCGACGCCAGCCTAAAAGGGTGGGGCGCAAAAATCTACTCCAATCTCTACCAGGGAGACTGGCCTCTAGAAATTGCAGCTCAGTCCTCCAACTACAGGGAGCTCAGGGCAGTTTGGGAAACAATACGAGCAGCTGCTCCAAAACTAAGGAACCAACATATAAAGGTCTATTCAGACAATGTAACGACCGTGTCCTACCTCAAGCATCAGGGGGGCACACGGTCTCAAAAACTGGAAGGTCTGTCCAGAAAAATCTTCCTCTGGGGGGAAAAAAATGTAAGATCAATATCGGCAGTTCATTTAAAAGGAAGCCTAAACTGTGCGGCGGACTTCCTCAGCAGGACTACCATAGACCAGGGAGAATGGTCCTTAAACATCGAGATCTTCAATCTGATTGTCCAGAGATGGGGCCTTCCAGTGGTAGATCTCTTCGCTACAAAGATAAACACAAAGGTATCAACCTTTTGCTCCCTAAACCCAAGGGACAGGCCCCTAACGATCGACGCCTTCTCCCTGCACTGGGACTGGGATCTTGCATATGCTTTCCCCCCGTTCCCATTAATCCCAAGGGTTCTACAAAAAATCATCAGGGACAGAGCCAGAGTCATCCTGGTCACCCCGTACTGGCCCAAGAGAAGCTGGTTCTCGATTCTAGCCAAGCTCTCCCCACAGGAAGCATTTATTCTCCCAGCGAGAAGGGATATCTTGATCCAGGGGCCGGTTCTCCATCCTCATCCGGAAATCTTCAAACTCTCGGCCTGGATCCTGAGTCCAACCTCCTGAGACAGAGAGGTCTCTCTGAGGGCGTTATATCTACCTTGAAGGCCAGCAGAAAAAAGGTGACTAACGCCATTTATTTTAAAATCTGGAAAAGATTCTGCACCTGGTCAGGCAACGAGGCCCCAGACCAAATATACAGAAAATTCTGGATTTCCTTCAAAAGGGACTAGAATTAGGGTTAAGTCCTTCCACCCTGAGAGTCCAGGTCTCAGCGCTTAGTGCCTATTTCGATTCCGAATTAGCCAGCCATAGATGGATCCAAAGATTCCTGAGGTCCGCAGCCAGACTAAGACCATCTCTCAGATCAAAGGTGCCTACCTGGGACTTAAACATTGTCCTTAGAGGACTCACAGGTCCACCCTACGAACCCGTGGACGCATGTTCCTTGAAGAATCTTTCTCAGAAGGTGGCTTTTCTTATAGCCATAACATCGGCAAAAAGACTGAGTGAGATTCAGGCATTGTCAATAAGACAACCATATCTCACAATACAGGAGGATCGTATTACCTTGAGGTTAGACCCGACTTTTTTGCCAAAGGTAGTAACAGACTTCCATAGAAACCAGGAGATCATTCTTCCCTCCTTTTGTGTGAATCCTAAAAATCCTGGAGAGGAACGGTTCCATACCCTGGACGTCAAACAAACGGTACTAAAATACCTAGAGGTCACCAGAGACCTGAGGAAGGTGGACAACTTACTAGTGCTCTTCTGTGGTAAAAATAAGGGGAAGGCAGCTTCCAGATCTACCATTGCCCGATGGATAAAACAGACTATTACAGACTGTTACAAGATCGAGGGCATCAATTGTCCAGAAGTCATCCGGGCTCACTCCACAAGAGCTATATCTGCCTCTTTCGCTGAAAGGGCAGGCGCTTTCCTAGATCAAATATGCCGGGCTGCAACTTGGTCAAATGTAAACACCTTCATTAAACATTATAGGCTTGACTTATCCAGGTCTTCCGACCTCGCATTTGGTCGCAAGGTCCTACAGGCCGTTGCCCCACCCTAAGACGTATAATCTGTTATGTCTCTCTGGGCCGTCATGGTGGTGAAGTGGAAAGCCGGAATTAGACTTACCGGTAATTCATTTTCCACGAATCCACCATGACGGCATGATATCCCGCCCTATATATATAAAAAAAAAAAAAAAAAGGAAATTTTTTTCCAATGACTTGGTATGAGTTAATACCAAAAAAACAAACAAAAAAAAAACACTTGGAGTTGTTTCACTCGTAACCGGTGGTTGTAGCACTATAATCTGGAACTCACTGGTGAATGGTGGTGGGAGGGGTCCTTTTAAACCTATCTCTGTTCCTGCCCCTACAGAGGTCAGGGGTCAATCTCTCTGGGCCGTCATGGTGGATTCGTGGAAAATGAATTACCGGTAAGTCTAATTCCGGCTTTCCTCTGTCCTTGGTGATATCCAGCCAGGAGACCACTGCAGCTGTTGCTTTGGAGCACTGCACAGTGAAGCTCCTTCAGGGCGCTTGTCTGAGCAGAATAAAAATCATACTCCCGCTATTCCTGATAAAAACTCCTCATAAAGTATGTTTGTCCTGCTCTCTGACCCCCATCTAGTGCTGTCACCACTTTGACTCAAATAGGACAACATAACTAATGACAGATACTCTTGGCTGAGCTCCTCAAATGCAGAGGGAAAATCTGCCCATACACCATAAGTGGCTATTGATTGCTGTTCTCCAATAAGCATTCAATTACTATTGACTCCATGTACATGAATGCTCAGTCTGACCAAGCATGCATGTGTTTTCAGTGGGCAGACAAGTAGTAGTAAGTCGCTGCCAGAGATTTAATCTCTGGTGAAATCCAACATGCTTGAACATTCCTTATCTGCCATTCGAGAAGTCAGGACACCTTAAATGGTTAACTTACTGCCCGGAACTTGGCAGGTTTGGATTTCTTTAATCAGATATGTATGGGCATATTAAATCCTATGCAGTTATAGCAAAAAATGGATGTGGTTCACAAACTGGTTCTCCCAGTTGGAGGGAAGAGAGGTTTGATATTGCAGGTATATACTCTGTTACTAGATACATTTTTGGTAGGGTTCCCACTTACAAGGATGAGGAAATGGGAAAATGATCTGGGGGACATTTCTAAAGATCAGTGGGAAGATATACTGGAGGTTGTTCCCAGAGTGTCTTTGAGCGAACAGGGCAAGTTGTCACAATTATTCATCATCCACAGAGTATATAAAACTCTGGTATTTTTACGGAAAGTTGTTGTAAGAACTGATGACAAATGTCCAAAGTGTATGAAGGAAGGAGCAGACCTGCTGCATATGCTTTGGCCATGTCCAGTGATAAGTAGTTTCTGGGACGGAGTGTCGACTTTGCTTAATCGCAATCTGGAGCTGAGGTTGCAAAAGGACCCTAAGGTATGTGTGCTGGGTTATGTGACTGATATTGGAGGGAGCGAGCTGGTGAAGGTGGCAGTGGGGAGGCTGCTGTATGTGGCTAGGAAGTTGGTGGATCCAGGGGAGTCCGCCAACATCGGAGGAGTTTGTGAGAAAGGTGCATGATATGTTGACGTTGGAAAGGGGGGTGTTTGCTAGGAGAGGATGTCCTCAGAAGTTTGAGAAGTTGTGGAATGAATGGTTTTCTCATACTCATGTTGTAATATAAGATGTTTTTGAGAATTCAAAGACACTCTGATTAGAGGGGGGAGGGGCTGAGAGTAAGGTCTGAAGTAGTCAAGTAAATATGCAATTGCTTTTTTCTATATGCATATATTGTACAATGATTGGTGGAGATGTACCTGTTACATTGTTATATGCTATTGTTTTATACCATTTTTGTATCTGGCATTTGGAAAAAATGAAGACATAGACTGTCATGTAATAAGTCAATTTTATTTGAATAATAAAAACTATTTGAAAAAAAAAAATCCTATGCAGTGCCTGCTGTGAATACCACTAGCTCAAGCTCTGTGCAGACATTGAACCAGTAAGGAGTGCTGCAGAACTGTTAGGCTACTTTCACACTAGCGTTCGGGTGTCCGCTTGTGAGTTCCGTTTGAAGGGGCTCACAAGCGGCCCCGAACGCAGCCGTCCAGCCCCAATGCATTCTGAGTGGACGCGGATCCGCTCAGAATGCATCAGTCTGGCGGCGTTCAGCCTCCGCTCAGCAGGCTGCTTGCAGCGTTCGGGTGGCCGTGCGGAGGCGAGCGGATCCGTCCAGACTTACAATGTAAGTCAATGGGGCTGGATCCGTTTGAAGATTGAGCCATATAGTGTCATCTTCAAACGGGTCCGGCCCCCATTAACTTTCAATGTAAAGTCTGGACGGATCCGTTTAGGCTACTTTCACACTTAGAATTTGTTTTAAACTATAATGCAGACTGATCCGTTCTGAACGGATCCCAACGTTTGCATTATAGGAGCGGATCCGTCTGTGCAGACATCAGACGGACCCGCTCCGAACGCTAGTGTGAAAGTAGCCTAACTGACACTCTAGACTGGGATGAGTAAGTGATGTTCCGTATACTGGCTCATCTCGCCGCAGTTTGTTGACAAGTGCCACAGACAGGGTGGATAAAAATCAATGATTTAAAAAAAAAAAAAAAAAAATTTTTTTTTAAATTTAAATCTGATTTTTTTTAATTTTTTATATAAAATGCTTTTTGAGGAAAATATATTACCATCCAAAGGTTATTCCATCATGAAATAAAGATTTAGCTTTTTAATTATGTAGAATAAGGCTGTACGTAGACTTCCTATATTGATGAATGGATTAGGCAGTGGCTGAGGGACAGACAGAGGTTTGTAGTCAATTCAGTATATTCAGACCATAGTCTTGTTACCAGTGGGGTACCTCAGGGATCTGTTCTGGGACCCATATTTAATATATATTGCAGAAGGCCTCGATGGTAAGGTGTCTTTTTTTTCTGATGACACAAAGATTTGTAACAGGGTTGATGTTCCTGGAGGGAAACGCCAAATGGAAAAGGATTTAGGAAAACTAGAGGTATAGTCAAAAATCTGGCAACTAAAAGTTAATGTTGATAAGTGCAAGATAATGCACCTGGGGCGTAAAAAACCCAAGAGCAGAATATAAAATCAGTGATACAGTCCTAACCTCAGTATCTGAGGAAAGGGATTTAGGGGTCATTATTTCAGAAGACTTAAAGGTAGGCAGACAATGTCATAGAGCAGCAGGAAATACTAGCAGAATGCTTGGGTGTATAGGGAGAGGCATTACTAGTAGAAAGAGGGAGGTGCTCATGCCGCTGTACAGAGCACTAGTGAGACCTCATTTGGAGTATTGTGCTCAGTACTGGAGACCATATCTCCAGAAGGATATTGATACTTTGGAGAGAGTTCAGAGAAGAGCTACTAAACTAGTACATGGATTGCAGGATAAAACTTACCAGGAAGGATTAAAGGACCTTAACATGTATAGCTTGGAAGAAAGACGAGACAGAGGGGATATGATAGAAACTTTTAAATCTATAAAGGGAATCAACAAGGTAAAAGAGGAGAGAATATTTAAAAGAAGAAAAACTGCTACAAGAGGACATAGTTTTAAATTAGAGGGGCAAAGGTTTAAAAGTAATATCAGGAAGTATTACTTTACTGAGAGAGTAGTGGATGCATGGAATAGCCTTCCTGCAGAAGTGGTAGCTGCAAATACAGTGAAGGGGTTTAAGCATGCATGGGATAGGCATAAGGCCATCCTTCATATAAGATAGGGCCAGGGGCTATCCATAGTATTCAGTATATTGGGCAGACTAGATGGGCCAAATGGTTCTTATCTGCCGACACATTCTATGTTTCTATATGTGTAATTTTTTTGGTAAATAAATTCTATTAATCCATTCACAATGTCCTGCTCTTCCAGAGGTTTTTGTAAGATTATTGGGCAGTTTCTCTGCCTACAAGATATTATCACAGATGCTTGGTTTACTTTTGCAGTTCTCCAAAACTGAATTTGACTCAGCAGAGATCACATGCCTCCTTCACAGCAAAAATGTTTTAACATGAACAGAGTTGAGAAAAATACCTTAATCCTAACTTCTACAAACCTATGAATGCAGAATCAACCCAATCAAACTAATATGAAAAGTTGTTTAAATCTTCATCTACTTGCATATTATAAGTTATACCAGCAAGAATTAGTCTTTATGTAGAAAACTATGATTTAAATCAAGCCTTACTGACTAGTGATTTTAAATCGTGATTTAAATCATTTTGATTTAAATCAAATCCACCCTGGCCACAGAGTATACAAATCTCAGGAAAGACCTAAAATGTTAATCTGCTCTGAAACGCTTTTAAGGGCTTGTTCACATGTCAGGGAGTGACCGGTGCCGGGTGCATGCTCTCATCTTAATGGCGCAACAGGCTGAGCATCTACCCTGCCACTGCATTCATCCTGTATGGTATTGCCTGAGATCCCGCCATCAGTAGTAAGGAAATATGAGAAATGCCACCCTGGAGGACGTATAAGATACATCCTTTTTGGAGGAAAAGGGTTAACGAGCAATCGGCTTTGTACCAGTGGACAAATTCTCAGCATTTTGTCATAATTTTGTCTTTTTTTTTTTTTTTTTTTTTTTTGTGTTCCCCATAGACCAGCAGAATTTTGAAATTGAGAAGCGCCTAGCACAAGGTCAAGAACGTCTTGTATCTGAATCACAAGAATGTCAGAGTCTGAAGGAGCAACTCAATATGAAATGTAGGTATCTGCTCGCTGCAGTTGTGTTTTGGGCTACAGGGAAATGTATTATTTTTTTGCAAAGCTTCACACTGTGTTTTTGTAGTGTCAATTCATTGTATGAACCAGGAAAACTCCAGTATGTTATGTTTTAACCCAGGAATGCCCAACCTGCGGCCCTCCAGCTGTTGTGAAACTACAACTCCCAGCATGCTCTGTGTATTATGAGATCAGAAGTTTAGGAAAAAATAGACTTAACATGACTTGGGTGCATAAAGAGTTTACTAAACTATGATAAAACATGTATACAAAGATTAAGGGGAACCTGTCACCGGGATTTTGTGTATAGAGCTGAGGACATGGGTTGCAAGCTAAATAATTTGGTACATATGCAAATTAACCTGAGATGAGTCCTGTTCCGGACTCCTCTCACATACAGGACTCCCTCCTCTCACATACAGGACTCCCTCCTCTCACATACAGGACTCCCTCCTCTCACATACAGGACTCCCTCCTCTCACATACAGGACTCCCTCCTCTCACATACAGGACTCCCTCCTCTCACATACAGGACTCCCTCCTCTCACATACAGGACTCCCTCCTCTCACATACAGGACTCCCTCCTCTCACATACAGGACTCCCTCCTCTCACATACAGGACTCCCTCCTCTCACATACAGGACTCCCTCCTCTCACATACAGGACTCCCTCCTCTCACATACAGGACTCCCTCCTCTCACATACAGGACTCCCTCCTCTCACATACAGGACTCCCTCCTCTCACATACAGGAGCATTTTTACACAATAAAAGCACATAGAGCTATGGGGACTGGGTGTTGCGGATGTGCTAGCGGCCATCTAGCAACCCATGTCCTCTGCTCTATACACAAAATCCTGGTGACAGGTTCCCTTTAAGTAACAGTAACCAAGACTCGTCAACAAATGTGCAAGCTCACATCGAACAGCACCCAACATGGCACTTAGCTGACGCCCATTTGATACAAAGAGTTGATGGTAGCAAGACGGCTGACCTTGATGATGTCTTCAATGGAGCTGAGCTCTCTGTCCCAAAACTAAGGGAGTCATTTACTATCAGATATACGCCAGTTTTCTCGGGTATATCTGTCAGATTGCGGCGCAAAGGTTATTTGTGCCACAATCTGCGACTGTTTCCTACTCACGACAGGTCTAAAGGGGGTGTGGCGTGGGCAAGAAGAAAATGGTCTAAATTTAAACCAGCAATGAAGCTGGCTTACATTTAGACTAGGGTTGGGCGATATCAAAAATAATCCCACGATAACGATATATAGAATGTTATTGCGATAACGATATATATCACGATAAATGCCCATTTAGAAAACACACTTAAAACATGTACTCATGTTTCCTTGTTGCCCCCCCCATACATTATAATGTCTCCTTTATGCCCCCATGCAGTAATATCTGTTAGTTGCTCACCAAGAACGGGGTCACCATTTCCCCCAAATCTGATGCAGCGGCCGTTCCCCCTGCTGCTCCATTCATTCTCTATGGGAGTACTGGAGATAGCAGCGATCAGCCTTCTTCACCGCTCCCATAGAAAATGGGACATCCTGGCGGAGAACCCTGATAAGTGGGTTGTTCAGAGTGTGCCCATTGTCAGGAAGGGCACCTTGGCATCATAAAGATGCCTTTTAGTCAAATAAAACATTGGGGGTCATTTACTAAAGACTGGTGCTTCCCATATGGGTCTTAGTCCCTACACACTACAGCCATATTACCGTAACCCCAGAGTGCAGCCACTGTTCTCAGCCCCGGCCTCTCTGTGCAGCAGCCATTTCTTTGTGATCTAAAGGACTTATACCCCTGTGAGTAGGGTTGTCACAATACCAAAATTTTTATTCCATTTAGGTCCCATAAAAAAATAATGCAATACTCGATACCAAGCAAAAGAAAAATTTAAATATAAAAAAGGTTTGCATTCCTCAGTTTATAAAATGTGTGGCCCATAATGGAACAGTCCTATCCTATATATTTTATTTTTTTTAGGGGAGGAGGAGACAAAAAAAAATGAGAATCGTGTGATTCTTGTTTTTTCTTTTTCGGCGTTCACCAAATAGATATTTTTCAATACTTTAATAGCTTGGACTTTTTCGGACGTGGTGATACCTAATTAGTTTTTTTATTGTTCTATATATTTTTTTTATGTAAATTGGGAAAGGGGGTGATTTAAAATTTTTAATATTTTGGTGTTTTTTACTTTATTTAATAACTATTAGCCCTCATAGAGGGTAGAACCTGGGATCTTTTCGTCCCTTGTTCTATGCACCCTAATAGAGATCTATTAGGGTGCATAGGCTCTCACACTGTTCCTGCTGCCCTGTGCTTTGTGCACACGGCAGCAGGGAGATTACCATGGCAGCCATGGATGGCTTCAGTACCGTCTTTGCTGCCATGGTAACCAATCGCAGCCCTGAGATTTCCCTGTTGGGGCTCCGATCAGAAGCTACCACTGCACCACCAATTAAGAGGAGAGGGGACCCTGTGGCCACTGCCACCAATGATTATAACATTGGGGGGGCTTGGGTGCACTGCGGCACCAATGAATGTAATTAACCTCATAATACAAATATAGACTGTGGGTGCCAGCCAGGGGCGTACATAAAAATCACTGGGCCCCATAGCAGGAATCTAAATTGGGCCCCCATTCCCCTTTTTTAGCCCCTCCTTTTGTTCCATGAACTATTTTTGCTGCTGCGTTTTATAATTTATGCCATCAGGGCCGGATTGGGATTCCAAAACAGGCCTGGCACACAAGAGGTATAATAGATACAGTGTGTACAGATGTATAGTATATTCCCTAGTGTTCTGATATGTGAGGTACAGGGTATAATATATGCAGTGTGTACAGGTATATAGTAAATACAGCAGTGTATTGACACCTCGTACCTCACATATCAGTACACCGCTGTATATACTATATATCTGTACATATGAAACACAGAGAGGAAATGCACCAAACAGAAATGCTACTGACTATACTGGGAAGTCATACATGCAGGTATTAAAAGCTGAGACTTTCGCCAATATGTTCCAGTCAGGAAGATATCGGAGCCCATCAATGCACCACGTCACGGTCACTCAGCATGGCAAAGGGTCCTAGCCGCTACACTAACTATGGTGTGAACATGGTCTGGGGGTGATATAATTCAGCACACAGCCAAGCCTCCACACAAAGGCCCAGCATGAATACTGTGGTAGTACAATGTGAATGAGGCCAGGCCGTGAGCCACACCTATGCCAGACCATGTGATGGAGGTTACCAGGTGCAACAGAGTGTCCAAACACACTCAAATCTAACTATATCTGTACATATTGCATGTATAATACTGTTATATATATATATATATATATTTGGAAAAATGAGGAGGCAGCACACTGTATAAACGAGGGGTGCACGTCCGGCAAATGTGGACCATTATATATATATATATATATAATGTGTATTGATGTGAGGCATACAAGGTATAATACTGTAGATGCAGTGTTTATAGAAATATGTGGTCAGTTATACATTATGGTCACTGTGTGTGAGGTACATGAGGTTGTGGTCACTGTAACTGTCTGAAGTATTATACATGAGTGAGCAATGAGTAAAAACAGGGCATGGAGGTGGTGTAAATGATGAAAAGTGTAGGACCTCCTCTTTCCACTCCATTCCAGTCTGTATGGATCAATGCAGAGCTGCTTGTGAACTTCTAATACTTGCTGTTAGGGGTTGAAGGACCTGTGATGATGTCATCACAGGTCCTGGCAGATATTCCTTTGAAACCTAGGAACTACACCATTTTTGGTGCAGTTCCTTTGCTAGATTCTGCAGGACCTGTGATGTTGAAGATGATGTCATCACAGGTCCTGGCAGATGCACTGTTCTAACCTGAGAACTACACTTTACACTGTGCAGTTCCCTTACAGGACCTCTGATGACATCAAAGATCCTTTAGCTTTAGAAAGATAAACAGGAGCAATTAGGGGGCGGGGCTCTCCTCCACTTCGGGCCCCTCTTTCTCACGGGCCCCATAGCAGCTGCGTGGTCTGCCTATATGGTAGGTGCGCCACTGGTGCCAGCCATATCACACAGCTTGCACTCTGCCTCAATGACTGGGATCCCGCCGAACTGTGCCAATTAACCCCTCAGGTGCTGCATTTGAGGGGTAAATTGCCTCGGGTCGTGGTATCGCCGCTTCCTTTTAATTGAGACCGGGTGCCGGATATGTGATACGGCTGGCACCCGCAGTCTATATATGAAATGAGGGTAGTTCTAATTGCTGGCGCAGCGGCCACAGCCCCTCCCCTTCTCGCTTTTACCTTCTCATTGGTGGTGCAGCGGCCACAGTCCCTCCCCTCTACCTCACTATTACCTTCTCACTGGTGGCGCAGCAGCAGCCGGATCACAGTAATGAATATTGTTTATGCTTAATACAAACGCAGGCTGCGCTGCGGGTGCCGGCCATATACCATACCCGTCACCCAGCCTCTGACAGCGTGCTGCGATCCGCCGCTATTAATCAGTTAGGTCACGCTACCGTTTGCCTGGACCGTATTCTGTTCCCTGCCTGTATCACTACATGCACCTCCACCTGTAATATGGGTGCCATACTTTAAGGACCTCACGTATTGGGCCAGGCCTGAAAACTCACACCCGCCATGGTGAAGATGGCGCTATACTGCGGAATGCAAGCTGGAACATGGTGCCAGTCTCTCTGCAGTCATTGTCAGCATGTCTGTCTGATTAGATACCTGCAGCCAGGGGTGTATCTTAGCACGGCATCACCATTGGCAGTGGCAGCAGTCTACCTATTTGCCACCCGCCTCACCTAACCCCACGCCATTCCCATGCTATAACTATAATTCACCCGCAGTGAACGGTAGCTGGATCCATTACGCTAGCAGCCGTATAGTCGGGAAGGTTGAGCTGGGAGCACGTGACTGAGCGTGATAGCCCCCTGACAGGTGATGTGATCCCATCTATAATTCACTCAGTCTTAGAATATTTATCAAGCTCTGCAGCGATCGCAGCGCGCAGTCATAGAGGCTGAGTATGGGATATGGCCGGCACCCGCAGCCTGCATTTGTATTAAGCATAAATTATATTTATTGGTGGCACCCGCCCCCCCCCACCCAAGTATTATCCTCATTGGTTGTGCAGTGGCAGTTCTGATTCGAGCCCCAGCAGTGTAAGCCTGAGGCTCCGATCCGTTACCATGGCCGCCTTGACGCTATTGAAGCCCTGGCTGCCGTAGTCGGTTCCCTGCTGCTTTGTGCACAGTGCAGCAGGGACAGTGTGAGGTCCTATTCACCCTGATAGAGCTCTATCAGGGTGAATAGGACAAGGGATGAAAAGATCCCAGGTTCTGGCCCCTAAGGGGGAAATAGTTATTAAATAAAAAGTAAAAAAAAAAAAAGTTTAAATCACCCCCTTGCCCAATTTTACATAATAAATATATAAACAATAAAAAAAACACCATATCGCCACACCCGAAAAAGTGTGAGCTATTAAAATATTAAATATCTCTTATGCTGTGAATGCCGTAACAGAAATAAAAAACCTGCAATTTGCCATTTTTTGTCACCTTGACCCGACAAAAATTAGGATCGGACTGTTCTATTATGGTCCAGTCGTTCCAAAAAATGTGGAATGCACGCTGCTTTTTTGTTTTTTTCTCCCCCCCCCCCCCCCCCCGTGGTATCGCAATACTTTTTTATGGTATCAAAATAGTCAAGCGCTATGCGCTTCCTGTTCCGGCCCGGCGGTCATGTCACAGTGCAGGAGCTGTTGGGTCTTTCACAGACCTCGATCAGCCCTGGTCTGAGGCTGTACAGTGCAGTACACCGCTATACATCCCCCATAGAGGCTGTACTTCCCCTGTAACTACTATGTCAGCCCCAGTTACAGGAGAAATCAATAGTGAAAAAATAAATTGTCGTTAAAGGGAACCTGTCATGTGGATATTTGATTATAATCTAACTATTATATACAATCATTAACTACTAAAAAGTGCCTTAGATGTATTCACTTACTGGTGTGACAGACGGTTACCTCATAATATACACACAAAGATGCCGCATGCTAATGAGCTGATTGGAGTCCAGCGTGATGTCATGGAGTCCAGCGTGATGTCATTGCTTCTAACTGCCACTGATCTGCTGCTGGCACCCGCCTCCTGTATTAAAGGTTAATTATCACTGGTGGCAGTGGCCACAGGGTCCCCTCCCCTTCTCATTGGTGGCAGCTTCTGATCAGATCCCCAGCAGTGTAATACTGGGGCTCAGATTGGTTACCATGGCAGCCAGGACACTACTGAAGCCCTGGCTGCCATGGTAACATCCCTGATGCTGTGTGCACAGGGCAGCAGGGAGAGTGAGATCCTATTCACCCTGATAGAGCTCTATCAGGGTGAATAGGAAAAGGGATTAAAAGATCCCGGATTCTAGGCCCTAAAGGGGGAAATAGTTATTAAATAAAGTTAAAAAAAAACCACTAAAATATGAAGTATAAATCGCCCCCTTTCCCAATTTTACATATTAAATATAAATGAATAAACATATCACATATTGCCACGTCCAAAATGTCCAAACTATTAAAAGATAAAAAAAATCTATGCGGTGAACGCCGGAACAGATAAATAAACTGCACGAATGCACGTGGCTTTTTTGGTCTTTTTTTTTTTTTTTTTTTTTTTTTTTCACATGGTATCTAGTATCGTGATACTTTTTTTATGGTATCGAAACCGAATCAAAAATTTGCTATTGCAACAACTACTCGCGCATGAGCGAGATTACTGCGCACTAACTTGGTATCCTCGGGGAGCAAGGAGGAGATTCGGAGGATGCGGGGCGGTGCTGGGCTCCTTCACAGTGGGCTAATCCTTACTTGATATATATAGATATATTATATATCTCTATCACTCAGCTATGGGGAATGTTACGGATATGCTAGCAGCGATCTATGAGCGCATGTCCGCAGCTCTATAGGCAAAATCCAGGTGTCCGAATCCATTTAAAAAGGACAGTGTTTTCTGACAACAGGGAGAGGCTTATTGAGAAGCGCTGTAGGGTTAGTAAAAAGGAGGAATTTGTTACGGATCTCAACCATTCATATGTTGTACATTCTACATCATTATGTGCACATTAGTTACTGGAGCTCTTTGGCGTTTACGTGTGCGCAGTCCTGGATGTCGTCTGAGTTCTTTTATCTATAAAACCAATAAAACAGTTGCATAATTAAAGGGAGGGAAATTATTGTATTTGGCAGTCTAGAACTTTAATGTATTATGTAGTTTCCCTTATGTCTGATACAAAGAAATTGTCTTTACCTGTGTGTTCACATTGTTTAAGGTGACGAACAAAAAGAATTGAATGAGAAAATGAAAGATCTTGAGACGTCCAATGTCCGCCTAGTGGCCTTACAGGTTTGTTGGCATTTATTTATTTTGTTGAAATACAGAATTGTAGAATATATGGCTCTTTAAACCTAAATCTTTAAGTGGCCAAGTAGATTATAGCTGGATTTGTTTTAAAATGGTTACATATGTAATACCTCTTTAGAAGAGTTAATGGACACCTATTATTGGTTGCCAGTACCGGTGATGAGTAAAATCTCCTTTTCCACTGGATAGGGGATAACTGACTGATCAGTGGGGGTCCTAGCTGTCTGACCTCCATCATTCATTCAGTTTTTTCCTAGCCATGGAAAATGGATAACTGTTACCAGAATACCCCTTTTAATGTGCTCGATCTACTAGTTTAGGGCCTTTTACTCTAAAATGTCTGACCTCCTGGAGCCTCAACGATCCTGGGAATAGAGGGATCATAGCCCCTGTCCTGATGAGGCGGCATGTCAAGCATGCATACTTCCAGCATCTTCATTCTCTATGCCTGGGACTGCTGGAAATAGCAGCATGATGTTCTCTGCTATATCCCATAGAGAATTGTAGTGTTGGTCCACTTTTTACTTCTAATGTAACTTTCATTTTGCTACTTTTCAGAGTCAGCTAACAAGAGCCAAAGATTCTGTTGATGCTGAAAAGAGAGATTTAGTTCGGACAAATGAGCGCAGGGCCCAAGAGCTGGAACATCTTAATGGTGAGGAACTTACGTAAAGCAAGACATTACCATATTTCCATTTTTTACACTTCCACCATTGCACCATATGTGGAACCTCCAGGATAGTGAAGGATTTAAAGTACCCCTCCTCATCAGCTTTGTCCTATGAGGTCTTGTAGCTCTTACTAAGGAGGTGAAGCACATCTTCTAGACTTCTATATCTTGTTTTATCTACAAGAGCAGAATTGGTGAAGGCCGCTAGAAGTCTATATGTAGTAGTGGTCTGACAACTTGAACGCAAATGTTTCACATCTCTGAATATTAAGAGATCTGAAGCGTGCAAATCTAAAGGAGCTTGTAAGATTGTGAGATTACTGCACATCAGGTTATACCCATTATGTACTGAAATTTTTATTTTGTGCTATTGAGAAAAAAGATTCACTCTTGACATGTTTTAGAATATAGTGGCTTCAATTGGGGTTTTTGACTTTGATCAGAGACACACTGTCGATGTGAGGAAATATCTCTACACAGAACACTCTACAAATGTTGCTTCTGAAACTAGATGAAAGGAAATGCATTAAACACATTGGAGCAGATTTACTAATCCTATAGATGGCACAACGCATTTTCTTCTAGCTTCATATTTATTTTAATTTTATTTTTTCAATGTTGAAATCCACAGCAAAAAAGCGTAACATTAAGGCCCCTTTCACACGAGCGAGTTGCACCCGCACTGAATCCGGACCCATTCATTTCTATGGGGCTGTGCACATGAGCGGTGATTTTCACGCATCACTTGTGTGTTGCGTGAAAATCGCAGCATGCTCTATATTGTGCGTTTTCCACACAGCGCAGGCCCCATAGAAGTGAATGTGGCTGCGTGATAATCGCAAGCATCCGCAAGCAAGTGTGGATGCGGTGTGATTTTTCACGCACTGTTGCAAAGATGACATTATTCACTGTATTTTCTTTTATAACATGGTAATAAGGGAAAATAATAGCATTCTTTAATACAGAATGCTTAGTAGGTCAATTGAGGGTTAAAAAAATAAAATAACTCACCTCCTTGATCGCCTAGCAGCCGGTCTCTTCTTACTACTTTAATAATGAGCTGCCAGCTAAAGGACCAGTGGTGACTTCACATCACATGGTCCATTACCGTGGTGAAGGACCATGTGATGAGCTCAGTGACGTCACCACAGGTCCTGAAGAAAGAACAGGAGACCGGCAGCTACGCGATCAATTGGAGGAGGTGAGTTGATTTTTTTTTTTTTTTTAACCCTCAATTGACCACCTACTAAGCATTCTGTATTAAAGAATGCTATTATTTTCCCTTATAACCATGTTATAAGGGAAAATAATTACATCTACACAACACCGAACCCAAACCTGAACTTCAGTAAAGAAGTTCGGGTCTGGGTACCAGATTCCGTTTTTTATCACTCGCGTGCAAAATGCATTTCACCCGCGTGATAAAAACTGAACAACGGAACGCAATTGCATACCTACTCACGCGGGTTTGCTGCAATGCACCCGGGAGGCATCCGGACACTCGTCTGCAAGGGGCCTAAAACTTCCTGTTTGTTCCCCTAAAATGACCAGGCTTGCCGGTCGCACAAGCTCGCGGCAGCTCCATTAATTTATGTGGGAGTTCTGGAGATGGCTGAGCACGGCACTCTCTGGAACTTCCATAGAAATTAATGGAGTGGCTGTTCTCCTGTGAATAGGGGATAAGTTGTACCTACCGGAATACCCCTTTAAATGATACAACATTCTAGTAATACTGAATATTTGGACTGGTTTTATTAAAACCATTCCAAGGATATACAGGGAGTGCAGAATTATTAGGCAAGTTGTATTTTTAAGGATTAATTTTATTATTGAACAACAACCATGTTCTCAATGAACCCAAAAAACTCATTAATATCAAAGCTGAATATTTTTGGAAGTAGTTTTTAGTTTTAGCTATTTTAGGGGGATATCTGTGTGTGCAGGTGACTATTACTGTGCATAATTATTAGGCAACTTAACAAAAAACAAATAAATATATACCCTTTTCAATTTATTTTTACCAGTGAAACCAATATAACATCTCAACATTCACAAATATACATTTCTGACATACAAAAACAAATCAGTGACCAATATAGCCACCTTTCTTTGCAAGGACACTCAAAAGCCTGCCATCCATGGATTCTGTCAGTGTTTTGATCTGTTCACCATCAACATTGCGTGCAGCAGCAACCACAGCCTCCCAGACACTGTTCAGAGAGGTGTACTGTTTTCCCTCCTTGTAAATCTCACATTTGATGATGGACCACAGGTTCTCAATGGGGTTCAGATCAGGTGAACAAGGAGGCCATGTCATTAGATTTTCTTCTTTTATACCCTTTCTTGCCAGCCACACTGTGGAGTACTTGGACGCGTGTGATGGAGCATTGTCCTGCATGAAAATCATGTTTTTCTTGAAGGATGCAGACTTCTTCCTGTACCACTGCTTGAAGAAGGTGTCTTCCAGAAACTGGCAGTAGGACTGGGAGTTGAGCTTGACTCCATCCTCAACCCGAAAAGGCCCCACAAGCTCATCTTTGATAATACCAGCCCAAACCAGTACTCCACCTCCACCTTGCTGGCGTCTGAGTCGGACTGGAGCTCTCTGCCCTTTACCAATCCAGCCACGGGCCCTTCCATCTGGCCCATCAAGACTCACTCTCATTTCATCAGTCCATAAAACCTTAGAAAAATCAGTCTTGAGATATTTCTTGGCCGTGTCTTGTTCAGTGGTGGTTGTCTTTCAGCCTTTCTTACCTTGGCCATGTCTCTGAGTATTGCACACCTTGTGCTTTTGGGCACTCCAGTGATGTTGCAGCTCTGAAATATGGCCAAACTGGTGGCAAGTGGCATCTTGGCAGCTGCACGCTTGACTTTTCTCAGTTAATGGGCAGTTATTTTGCGCCATGGTTTTTCCACACGCTTCTTGCGACCCTGTTGACTATTTTGAATGAAACGCTTGATTGTTCGATGATCACGCTTCAGAAGCTTTGCAATTTTAAGAGTGCTGCATCCCTCTGCAAGATATCTCACTATATTAGACTTTTCTGAGCCTGTCAAGTCCTTCTTTTGACCCATTTTGCCAAAGGAAAGGAAGTTGCCTAATAATTATGCACACCTAATATAGGGTGTTGATGTCATTAGACCACACCCCTTCTCATTACAGAGATGCACATCACCTAATATGCTTAATTGGTAGTAGGCTTTCGAGCCTATACAGCTTGGAGTAAGACAACATGCATAAAGAGGATGATGTGGTCAAAATACTCATTTGCCTAATAATTCTGCACGCAGTGTATTTATTTCAAAACCAGTTTGAAGATGGCTCAGTGGTTAGCGCTGGGTTTTTAGGCTTCAAGCCTACCAAGGACAACATCTGCATGGAGTTTGTATGTTCTCCCCGTGTTTGTGTCTCTTCTGGGTACTCCGGTTTTCTCCCACACTCCAGACATACTGATAGGGAACTTGGATTGTGAGCCCCATTGGGGACAGCAAATGATGCTAATGTTTATAAAGCACTGCGCAATATGTCAGCACTATGGAAGTAAAATGCGTTTTCTCTCCAGTTGCCTTATGTTTGTCTCCTTTCCTTGTACTTTTGTATCAGATGACATAAAACGTCTTAATGAAAAACTGAAAGATGCCACTGCTGCAAAGATAGAGCTGCAGTTAAAGCTGGATGAGTTACAGACCTCAGAAGTGTCTATCAAAGTAAGTTATGTTTTGGATTGCCTACTTGTATTTGTACCCGTGTGTCTGTTTTAGCAGAGAGATGGTGAAATAGTTAAATATGCAGGAGAGGTTAAATGGGTTTTCCGATTATTTTATACTGCTGACCTACCGGTATACCTCAATTTACCAAACACAGGGCCATCCATTGCATAGCGGCTCTGCTCTGAGGGTAGGCCATTAGTATAAAACTTTGACAACCTTTTTAAAGGGGTTTTACCATCACATGCAATGGGGGTATATCGCTAGGATATGACCCCATTGTCTGATAGGTGCCAGTCCGGCTTCTGAGACCTGCACCTACAACAAGAACGGAGCGGGGAAATGAACGGAGGGCGCACTGCACATGTACAGCCGCCCTCGCTTCATTTCAACGGAGCCGCCGAAAATAGCAGAGCACTGGCTCGGCCATTTCCGTCTGCCTCATAGAAATGGGAGCAGCGAGGAGCAGAGCTTGGTGGTGGCGGGACCCTGGGAAACCCAGGGTCCTCCAGCCACAGCTCTCCCTGCTCTGTTCTCCTTGCAAGGTGCGGATCCCAAAGGTGGGACACGTACCTATCAGACAATGGAGCCATATCCTAGTGCAGTGATAGGCAAACTGCAGCTCTCCAGCTGTTGCAAAACTACAACTCCCACCATGCCCTGCTGAAAGCTGTAGGCAGCCTTTGCATGCTGGGAGTTGTAGTTCTGCAACAGCTGGAGAGCCGCAGTTTGCCTATCACTGTCCTAGTGATATGCCTCCATTGTATGTGATGGGAATACCTCTAACTTCCTATTATTGGTGATGCTGTATGTTAAAGGAAATGTCACTATTTGGGTTTAATTTAATTAAAAAACTTTATTTTTATTTTTGGGTAGTGGTTTAATTCATGTTATGGAGGCAGCCATGTTCTATAGAGTTGCTATCTCCTCAAGTCGGGAATTGAAGATCTCTAGATTGCCTTACAGCAGCTCATGACCCGGCAGTGTCTACTGCACATGCTTCCCTCTCCCGCTGGTACTGAGTGGGAGGCAGCCTGTCACTTCTGTCACGGAATCCGCATCTCGCCCCATAATACACAGTGATGTATATTGCAGTGCCACGGCTGTGTCTTCCATACATGCTGATACAGCAGGGGTATACACACCTGCAGCACTGCAATCCACATCTCCTGAACTGTGTTAGTGTGACATCATTATTCAATGCAGGGCCATATGTGGCTGTAGCTGGCAAATATGGGGGCTGTGGCTGGCAATTGAGACAAGGAGGCTTTGGCTGGCTAATATGGGGGTGAGTTGTGGCTGTCAAATATGAGGACGAGGATGGGGCTGGCTAATATTGGAGGGTACTGCTCACATAAGTGAAAGGCGGTGTGGCTGGCAATTGTGTGGGGTACAACTGTTGCTGGACATATGAGGGGCAGCTGCCAGCATGATTGCCAGCCACAGATGTAATCATAATTTTTAGCCACAGTGCGGGTGCTATGCGTTCACATGACGCATTGCACCCATGCGGGAAAACTCGCTCGTTTGAAAGGGGCCTAATAAACAGATACTGAGTGCACCTAAAAATGTGTCCCCTTTGACCTGTATGTGTAGATGAAGCATACTTCAGCTGTATAGTCTGTGCACGGTGTGAGTAGGGCCTTCAGTAGTACAATGGAGCTGTTGGCTGTCCCTCCAGTGATAACCTAAGAGCTCATTCACACAACCGAATAGCTGTGGTGCCTGAATGGCAACCCTTTGACTTGAAAGGGTCCGCAATCTACAAGGTACAGATATGGGATTTTGATCTGTGACTCCACACCTCAAATTTTTTTTTCTTTAGCTGAATGCTAACCCATTCGGTGTACATTCTTCTGGTACCTGTGTATTGGGGACCGCTATTTATATACGCTTGTGTGCATGAGCCCGAAAACAGGAAGAATGGTCTAGTGGCCAGGGTGATAACTACAACAGTTAAGCCTTTTTATTGTATGGATAATAGCGTGGAAAATAAAGCCTGCAAATTTTACTTATTTTTTTTCCTAAAAACTTGGTTTAAATGTTATTTTCTGATACATTCCCTTTAAGAGGACCTGTAAACTCTCCTGACTTCTGTTTTAGTAAATGTATGTTGACTAGGTCAGGGATCAGCAAACTTCACTCCAGCTGCTGTGAAACTACAACAAGCAAACATGCTTGGTTCTTCTATCTCTCCTAGAAGTGAATAGAGCATTATGGGAGTTGTAGTTTCTGAAGAGCTGGAGTGCCGGAGGTTGCAGATCCCTGGACTAGCTTTTAGAATTCATTTTGTTGTTAGTCAGTTTAGGGTATAAGTGAGGTACATGGTAACTAAATTGTCGATTTATGCATATATTTCCAATAGAAAGGTGCTTCAGAATTATGGTGAATACAACTTGCCTGCAGAGAATACTGTCATGTATTGAAAAAGTTATGGACTCTTGGGAGAGGGAGGTTAAAAAACTTTCATGCGGCCTCATGGGCACCAGTCCATAGAAAGTATGCCCTAGAGCTGGAAGAAGGGAACTAATCTGATAGGGGCTTGTGTTAGGCTACTTTCACACTTGTGTTTTTCATTTCCGGCATAGAGTTCCGTCCTAGGGGCTCTATACCGGAAAAGAACTGATCAGTTTTATCCCAATGCCTTCTGAATGGAGAGCAATCCGTTCAGGATGTCTTCAGTTCAGTCTTTTTGACTGATCAGGCAAAAGATAAAACCGCAGCATGCTACGGGTTTATATCCGGCCCAAAAAACTGAATACTTGCCTGAATGCCGGATCCGGCTTTTTTTATATTTTTTTTTATAGGAATGTCTTGCCGCTAGATCCGGCATTCAAAATATCGGCATGCTGGATCAGTCCTTATGGTCTGCGCATGCGCAGACCGGTAAAAATGTGAAAAATCGCAACTGATGAGTTTGTCCGTATGACAAACTGACAGACGGATCCGTTCTTGCATTGCATTTGTAAGACTGATCAGGAACCTGATCAGTCTTAAAATCTAATCAGTTGGCATACGTTTTGCCGGAACTGTCTGCCGGATTCCTCTGCCGAAAGTACGGAAGTCGCCTTAGACAGGCTGATCAGCAAGTGATTGTTCCTACCAACAATTGCTTGCTAGCAGAGGAGACTGATGCTATTACATGCAGTGATCTCCTCCACAGCATGGGGATGAGCAATAGCTAGGCCATCGCTCGTCCCCTTACTGTCTAGTGGTTTGCCGGCGGTAGATCGCTATTAGACAGCACTATCGGCTGCTGACAAGTGCTGGTCTTTCATCATGCTTAAAAATCTGAATTGCCTGATGAACGAGTAAACGCGTGTTCATCAGGCAATCTGCAGCAGTATTACACTGCAAGATCGCTAAACAGCGTTCATGCTAATGTTCGTTAGTGATTGTTGGCTAAAATATCAGCCAGTGTAATACAGCCTTAAGGTGCGTTTACATGTTCCCAACAATCTGCCTAAGGCCCTTTTCAGACAAGTGGGTGTCATGCTGCAGACCCGCAGCACCAGTCCTGAACTTCCAGCACTGCCGGGTCACATTGCAGTATATTGACTTTGTGATGCTATGTAACCCTTACAGTTCTGCAATGTATTAAATAACACTGACAGCATTATGTACATTCCAGACCTACGGGTTACATAATTTATAATGCTAATATAATGCTATGTGACCCAGTCAGTGCTGGAAGTTCAGAACGGGTGCTGCACTGAGTCCGCAGAGTGACACCCGCTCGTCTGGAAGGGGCCTAAACATGCCACCAATCACCTGATGAACAAGCTAAATGCTTTTTCGTCAGGCGATCCTGTAGTTCGTGCAGGCACCTAAATTATCTTTTCAGGGCAGCAGATCATGCTGTCTAAATAGTGGTATTTTGCAGCTCTGAGGACGAGCAATGGTGACTGCTCATTCTCATAATGTGAAGGAGATCACTACATGTACAGTGAGGAACAAAAGTATTTGAACACCCTGCGATTTTGCAAGTTCTCCCACTTAGAAATCATGGAGGGGTCTGAAATTCACATTGTGGGTGCATTCCCACTCTGAGACAGAATAAAATTAAAAACATTCTGGACACTCGCTTTGTATGATTTTTTTTTTTTTTTTTTTTTTTTTTTTTTTTTTTAATGAATTTATTTGTCTTGCACTGCTGGGACCCACACCTATATCGAGAACAGAGCCTCGCAAGTGAAGGAGAGTGCACTGCACATGCGCAGCCGCCCTTCATTCATTTTCTATGGGGCCCGGAAAAAATAGCTGAGCGGCTTTTTCCTTCAGCCCCATCGAAATGAATGGGATCTGGGGCCACGCATGCGCGGTACGCTCCTATTCACTTCTATGAGGACTCCGGTCCACCCACCTCCTTGCACATATAAGACAATGGGGGCATATCCTAGCAATATGCCCCTATTGTCTATGATGAGACAACCCCTTTAAAATTCCTTTCTTGAAATTTTCTCTTTGTTGTACCACATAGTATTAGTGGGGCAAGTTTAAAAGCCTAACTAGCTCTTAATACTTTGTTTTTTGCCTGATTTTAATCTTATTTTTACCTCCCTCCTCACAAGTATCGTGAGAAGCGCTTGGAGCAAGAAAAGGAACTTATGCAAACCCAGAACACTTGGCTGAACAATGAACTGCGATCGAAAACCGATGAACTTTTATCTGTTCAGAGACAGAAGGGAAATGAAATCTTAGAACTTAAAGGATCTCTGGAAAACAAAAAAGATGAGGTGACTGGCATTTAATTGTCTCAAGAAGTTAATTACAACATATCTTGCCTTGGGGTACTTTCACACTTGCGGCAGAGGATTCCGGCAGGCAGTTCCGTCGCTGGAACTGCCTGCCCGATCTGGCAATCCTGATGCAAACGGATGGCATTTGTCAGACGGATCCGGACTTTTTTTCCATTTTTAAAGGTCTGCACATGCGCAGACTGGAAAACCGGTTCCGCTTTGCCGGAACACTTAATGCCGCATCCGGCACTAATACATTTCAAGGCATTCCGGCAAGTGTTTAGGATTTTTGGCCGGAGAGAGAATCGCAGCATGCTGCGGTATTTTCTCTGGCCGAAAAACGTAAGAGAGACTGAACTGATGCATCCTGAACGGAATGCTCTCCATTCAGAATGCATTAGGATAAAACTGATCTTTTTTTTTCGGTATTGAGCTCCTGTGACGGAACTCAACACCGGAAAAGAAAAACGCTAGTGTGAAAGTACCCTTACACTCTTGCGCTCAGTCTTTCTTGCTTTATTAGAATATGTTCAGGTTGTTAGAAAGCTGATAAAATGTTTTTCATCTTGCAAGGTTATTCGACTAGAGGAACAGGTTAAAAGTCTGAAAGTAAGCAACGAAAAACTACAAAAACAAGCTGAAGATCAGATGATTAAACTTAAAGAGGCAAGTAAAATGTTTTTTAAAAATCTCTGTACAGTAGTTAATAGACAATCATGTTCTCATTCTGGATAGCGGCATATTTTTGTGTATGTGAACAGTTATTTTCATCAAACTTCCATGTGTTTGTTCATTTAAAGGGGTTGTGCAGGCGGTATATACTGATGACCTATCCTTAGGATAGATAATCAATATCAGATCGACAGGGGTCTGACAACTGCAATTTTGAGAAAGGCAGTGTAATGAAGAGGAAGTATAGTTTGCATGGAACGCTTTCTTCTCTTCAAACAGCTTATCGGCAGGGGTCAGTAATGTCGGACCCCCACCAATCAGATATTAACCCCTTCCCGATATGACGTAATAGTACATCATGGCGGCAACTGACTTGCTGCTTTTTGATGTACTATTACGTTATGGTGATCAGGCTGGCACCGGAGCGGTGCACGCCTGATCACTGCCGTGGCCCGGCAGTGCCTGATAGCTGTCCGGGACAGCACTCATCTCAGGTTAATTTGCATATGTATAAAATCATCATTATTTTTATATTTTTTTTTTACACAATAAAAGCACACAGAGCTATGGGAACTGGGTATTGCAGATATGCTAGCGGCCATCTGGCAGCCCATGTCCTCAGCTTTATACACAAAATCCTGGTGACGGGTTCCCTTTAAAATAAAAAAGCACCCAAAAAAGTAAAGAAAAAAAATAAATGCCCCTTTCCCCTGATTTTATAATAAATTTTTTTAAAAAGGTGGGGAAAAAAAACACACATTGGGTATCGTCTCGTCCGTAACGACCGGCTCTATAAATATCACACGATCCACCCCGTCCAATAAACACCATAAAAAATTAAATAAAAACTGTCAGTCATTTTTGTCACCTAACATCACATAAAGAGCAACACCAAACGATCAAAAAGCTGAATGCCCCTGAAAATAGTACCAATCAAAGGATCACATCAGCCTGCAAAAAATTCTAAAATAAATCTATGGCTCTCAGACATAATTTTGAAAGTATAAGAATTTATACATGTTGGGTATTGCCACGTCCTTAACGATCTGCTCTAAAAAAATATCACATGACCTAACCACTTGGTGAACGCTGTAAAAATTAATAAACTTTGCCAAAATAACCCCTTTTTTTTGTCACCTTGCCCCATAAAGTTTAATAATGAATGATAAAAAAATCATATGTACCCAAAAATGGTACCAATAAAAACGTCTACTTTCTGCAAAAAACGAGCCCCTGCACAAGACAATCGGCAGAAAAAAAAGGCGTTCAGAAAATGGACACAAAAATGTGATTTGTTTTTTCAAAAATGCTTTGTGTAAAACTGAATCTAACAAAGAAAGAAGACCTATTTGATATAATTTCGTCCATAACAACCTGCTCTATAAAAATAGTACATGATCTACCTTGTCAGATGAATGTTGTAAAAAATAGCTGTGCCAAAACAGCAATTTTTTGGTTACCTTGCCTCACAAAAAAATTAATATAGAGCAATTAAAAATCATGTACCCCAAAATAGTGCCAATAAAACTGGCACCTTATCCCCTAGTTTCCAAAATGGGGTCACTTTCTGGGAGTTTCTACTGTAGGGATGCTTCAAATGGGACATGGCATCTAAAAATCAGTCCAGCAAAATCTGCTTTCCAAAACCATATGGTGCTCCTTTTCTTCTGTGCCCTGCCGTGTGCCCTTACAGCAGTTTATGACCACATGTGCATTGGGTAATAAATATTGAGTTTTGTTTGGTTGTTAACCCTCGATATATTAAAGGAAAAAAATAGAAAATTTGCCAAAAAAGTGAAATTTAGAAATTTCATTTCCATTTTCCTTTTCATTCTTGTGGAACACCTAAAGGGTTAACAAAGTTTGTAAAATCAGTTTTAAGTAACTTGAGGGGTGTAGTTTCTACAATGGGGTCATATATGGGGGTTTCCACTATGTAAGTCCCACAAAGTGACTTCAGACTTGAACTGGTCCTTTTTAAAAAGTGGGTTTTGGAAATTTTCTTAAATATAAGAATAGCTTCTAAAATTCTAAGCCTTCCAACGTCCTAATAAAACTGAAATACAAAAGGGGTTGGTCAGCACATCCCATCTAAATGCACAGGTGCACACTGCTATGACTGGAAACATAAAACAACACAACATATAATGCAACAGCTCTCTGCAAACCAAATAAAGTACAAAAACATTATAATGCTTATGCTGTGCTAATAAAGTAGAGATGCTTGACAAATACATTTTGTACAAAATTATTTGAGCCAGTCTACCACACATCAAGGCGATCTCTGTAAGATTGGAACCTAACACTAAGTTCTACCTGTTAAGTGCCATGACAGTGACCATGAAATTCAGGGGGTGTAGGTTTGAAGCATGTGCTATATATATTGTGATATATTATTTTCTTCTGTATGTGTACAAAAAAGACAAATTACAAAACTTTTCAAGAATTTTTAATGTGCATCGTGTAAGATCTTTTTCCAAACAATGTAAATATGAAGACTAAGTGTTAGTAAAACACAAATTTCATACATGTCTCCCAGAGCCAGTGCCATCGGCCCCATGGCATTTGCCATCATCATCATACATATCCCTCAGAGCCAGTGCCATCTGCCCCATTGCATTTGCCATAATCATACATGTCCCTCAAAACCAGTGCTATCGGCCCCTTTAGCATTTGCCATCATCATCATACATGTCCCCCAGAGCCATTGCCATCAGATCAGCCCCACGGCCATCCTTTGCAAATAGATTTTTCTTGTGCTCTGGCAGCAGGCACAGTTTCAACATGCCCAGAGCCTCGGCGTGCACCATCAGCATTACGGCCACTTCCCAGTCCCTTAATGCTCGCCGCCGCCTTATTAAATGTTATATGCACGCTTGACACAAGATGTGGCACGGATGTCACAGCAAGCACAGTATATGGAAAAAGTACGTAAAAGTATGGAAAAAGGAAAATAGATTTCACTTATATTTTTACTATCTCTCTCTTGTCCTGACACACACACACTATTGCAGCGCAGATGTGACAATTCACTGTAGACGCAGTTTATAGGCGAAGTGTGGATAAATTATGGAAAAAATACTTTTCCCAATATCTGGGCCTGACACAGACGCTATTGCAGCAGGAAAAATGTGGATAAATATTGCAAAAATATAATTGTCTTCAATAATCTTCTTATCTCTGCCCCTGACACACAGAAGGTATTGCTGAACAGGTGTCACTGCAGACACCCTCTATAGAAAAAGAATTGCAAAAAATCTAAGACTACTTTTGGGTCTTTGAAACGTTTTAAAATTGAATAAATTGCGGTCACAAACACCCTACACTATCTGTCCCTTCCTAAGCGCAGCTCTCACTGACTCGCAATGAGCTGAACATGCGTCATCGGGTGCTACAGGGAGTGCAGAATTATTAGGCAAGTTGTATTTTTGAGGATTAATTTTATTATTGAACAACCATGTTCTCAATGGAAATTGGCAAATGTCGTGCCCATTCACAAGAAAGGTAGTAGGGAGGAATCGAGCAACTATAGACCAGTGAGTCTGACATCAATAGTAGGCAAATTAATGGAAACCCTATTAAAGGATAGGATTGTGGAACATCTAAAATCCCATGGATTGCAAGATGAAAAACAACATGGGTTTACTTCAGGGAGATCATGTCAAACAAATCTTATAGATTTTTTTGACTGGGTGAATAAAATAATAGACGGTGGAGGTGCAGTAGACATCGCATATCTAGATTTTAGTAAGGCTTTTGACACTGTCCCACATAGAAGACTTATCAATAAACTGCAGTCATTGAGCATGGACTCCCATATTGTTGAGTGGATTAGGCAGTGGCTGAGTGACAGACAACAGAGGGTTGTAGTCAATGGAGAACATTCAAAACAAGGTAATGTTACCAGTGGGGTTCCACAGGGATCTGTACTGGGACCGATTTTGTTTAATATCTTCATAAGTGATATTGCAAAAGGCCTCGCTGGTAAGGTTTGTCTTTTTGCTGATGACACAAAGATATGTAACAGGGTTGATGTTCCTGGAGGGAAACGCCAAATGGAAAAGGATTTAGGAAAACTAGAAGAATGGTCAGAACTCTGGAAACTGAAATTTAATGTGGATAAGTGCAAGATAATGCACCTGGGGTGTAAAAACCCAAGGGCAGAATATAGAATATTTGACACAGTCCTGACCTCAGTATCTGAGGAAAGGGATTTAGGAGTAATTATTTCAGAAGACTTAAAGGTGGGAAGACAATGTAATAGAGCAGCACGAAATGCCAGCAGAATGCTTGGATGTATAGGGAGAGGTATAAGCAGTAGAAAGAGTGAAGTGCTTATGCCGCTGTACAGAACACTGGTGAGACCTCATCTGGAGTATTGTGCGCAGTACTGGAGGCCATATCTCCAGAAGGATATAGATACTCTAGAGAGAGTTCAGAGAAGAGCTACTAAACTAGTACATGGATTGCAGGATAAAACTTACCAGGAAAGATTAAAGGACCTTAATATGTATAGCTTGGAAGAAAGAAGAGACAGAGGGGATATGATAGAAACTTTTAAATACATAAAGGGAATCAACTCGGTAAAGGAAGAGAGCATATTTAAAAGAAGAAAAACTACCACAAGAGGACACAGTTTTAAATTAGAGGGGCAAAGGTTTAAAAGTAATATAAGGAAGTATTACTTTACTGAGAGAGTAGTGGATGCATGGAATAGCCTTCCTGCAGAAGTGGTAGCTGCAAATACAGTGAAGGGGTTTAAGCATGCATGGGATAGGCATAAGGCCATCCTTCATATAAGATAGGGCCGGGGGCTATCCATAGTATTCAGTATATTGGGCAGACTAGATGGGCCAAATGGTTCTTATCTGCCGACACATTCTATGTTTCAATGAACCCAAAAAACTCATTAATATCAAAGCTGAATATTTTTGGAAGTAGTTTTTAGTTTTAGCTATTTTAGGGGGATATCTGTGTGTGCAGGTGACTATTACTGTGCATAATTATTAGGCAACTTAACAAAAAACAAATATATACCCATTTCAATTATATATTTTTACCAGTGAAACCAATATAACATCTCAACATTCACAAATATACATTTCTGACATTCAAAAACGAAACAAAAACAAATCAGTGACCAATATAGCCACCTTTCTTTGCAAGGACACTCAAAAGCCTGCCATCCATGGATTCTGTCAGTGTTTTGATCTGTTCACCATCAACATTGCGTGCAGCAGCAACCACAGCCTCCTAGACACTGTTCAGAGAGGTGTACTGTTTTCCCTCCTTGTAAATCTCACATTTGATGATGGACCAAAGGTTCTCAATGGGGTTCAGATCAGGTGAACAAGGAGGCCATGTCATTAGATTTTCTTCTTTTATACCCTTTCTTGCCAGCCACGCTGTGGAGTACTTGGACGCGTGTGATGGAGCATTGTCCTGCATGAAAATCATGTTTTTCTTGAAGGATGCAGACTTCTTCCTGTACCACTGCTTGAAGAAGGTGTCTTCCAGAAACTGGCAGTAGGACTGGGAGTTGAGCTTGACTCCATCCTCAACCCGAAAAGGCCCCACAAGCTCATCTTTGATGATACCAGCCCAAACCAGTACTCCACCTCCACCTTGCTGGCGTCTGAGTCGGACTGGAGCTCTCTGCCCTTTACCAATCCAGCCACGGGCCCTTCCATCTGGCCCATCAAGACTCACTCTCATTTCATCAGTCCATAAAACCTTAGAAAAATCAGTCTTGAGATATTTCTTGGCCGTGTCTTGTTCAGTGGTGGTCGTCTTTCAGCCTTTCTTACCTTGGCCATGTCTCTGAGTATTGCACACCTTGTGCTTTTGGGCACTCCAGTGATGTTGCAGCTCTGAAATATGGCCAAACTGGTGGCAAGTGGCATCTTGGCAGCTGCACGCTTGACTTTTCTCAGTTAATGGGCAGTTATTTTGCGCCTTGGTTTTTCCACACGCTTCTTGCGACCCTGTTGACTATTTTGAATGAAACGCTTGATTGTTCGATCACGCTTCAGAAGCTTTGCAATTTTAAGAGTGCTGCATCCCTCTGCAAGATATCTCACTATTTTAGACTTTTCTGAGCCTGTCAAGTCCTTCTTTTGACCCATTTTGCCAAAGGAAAGGAAGTTGCCTAATAATTATGCACACCTAATATAGGGTGTTGATGTCATTAGACCACACCCCTTCTCATTACAGAGATGCACATCACCTAATATGCTTAATTGGTAGTAGGCTTTCGAGCCTATACAGCTTGGAGTAAGATAACATGCATAAAGAGGATGATGTGGTCAAAATACACTCCCTGTATATAGCACCCGATGACACGTTCCAGCCAATTACTGTAATGCCAGTAGCCAACATGGCATTACAGTGATGGCAGTACTTTCCGGCACATTTATTGGCACTTAGCAGCCGCTGTACGTGCGGGGAGGAGACTCGAGCATGGCACTCGAGCACATGCGGTACTCGGCCGAGTACCCCCATGTGCTGAGCATAGCGATGCTCGAGCTGGACAGGTATTCGCCCGAGCATGCTCGCTCATCACTAGTCATAAGATTTTTATTTCTGGATTTATTAAAGCAGGAGTGAACAACTTGCTATCCACATTACTATTCTGTGCAGCCCCCAGAAATCTGGATACAAAAATGCTTTTCTGTTTCTGGAAAGACATTTGTCCATCCAGTTCGGCCTGTTATCCTACAAGTTGTTCCAGAGGAAGGCAAAAAACAACAACCGGTGAGGTAGAAGCTAGCATCATTTTAGGGGAAAATATCCTTCCCCAGGTGCCATCAGGCAATTAGAAGAACTCCCTAGAACAATGACCCTTTTCCAGAAATCTAGTAACTAGAATTCTCCTATAGAAGATGAGTGGCATGCAGAGCTGGAGCAGGTAACTACTAATGCTCCAAAAAGGAGCAGTAGAGAGGAGGCGGTCTGTGTAGCTCTCTCCTTTGTACCTTATATGGGAGTTGAGAAATCCCAGGTTGCTTTTGCAACTCTCATAAGGCAGGTGTTAACTAGATTACAAAGATATATTCCTATCGTGACACATCCTCCCAGACTAAGCCTAAGGGCTTCCATTAATCATATACAGGAGTACAATATTGGGTATACAGTGGGGGAAATAATTATTTGACCCCTCACTGATTTTGTAAGTTTGTCCAATGACAAAGAAATGAAAAGTCTCAGAACAGTATCATTTCAATGGTAGGTTTATTGTAACAGTGGCAGATAGCACATCAAAAGGAAAATCGAAAAAATAACTTTAAATAAAAGATAGCAACTGATTTGCATTTCATTGAGTGAAATAAGTATTTGAACCCTCTAACAAAAAAAGACTTAATACTTGGTGGAAAAACCCTTGTTTGCAAGCACAGAGGTCAAACGTTTCTTGTAATTGATGACCAAGTTTGCGCACATTTTAGGAGGAATGTTGGTCCACTCCTCTTTGCAGATCATCTCTAAATCCCTAAGGTTTCGAGGCTGTCTCTGTGCAACTCTGAGCTTGAGCTCCCTCCATAGGTTTTCGATTGGATTAAGGTCCGGAGACTGACTAGGCCACTCCATGACCTTAATGTGCTTCTTCTTGAGCCACTCCTTTGTTGCCTTTGCTGTATGTTTTGGGTCATTGTCGTGCTGGAACACCCATCCACGACCCCTTTTCAGTTTCCTGGCAGAGGGAAGGAGGTTGTCGCTCAGGATTTCACGATACATGGCTCCGTCCATTTTCCCGTTTATGCGAATAAGTTGTCCTGTGCCCTTAGCAGAAAAACACCCCCAAAGCAAAATGTTTCCACCCCCATGCTTGACGGTGGGGACGGTGTTTTGGGGGTCATAGGCAGCATTTTTCTTCCTCCAAACACAGCGAGTTGAGTTAATGCCAAAGAGCTCTATTTTGGTCTCATCAGACCACAGCACCTTCTCCCAGTCACTCTCTGAATCATTCAGGTGTTCATTGGCAAACTTCAGACGGGCCTGCACATGTGCCTTCCTGAGCAGGGGGACCTTGCGAGCCCTGCAGGATTTTAATCCATTGCGGTGTAATGTGTTTCCAATGGTTTTCTTGGTGACTGTGGTCCCTGCTAATTTGAGGTCATTAACTAACTCCTCCCGTGTAGTTCTAGGATGCTTTTTCACCTTTCTCAGAACCATTGACACCCCACGAGGTGAGATCTTGCGTGGAGCCCCAGAGCGAGGTCGATTGATGGTCATTTTGTGCTCCTTCCATTTTCGAACAATCGCACCAACAGTTGTCACCTTCTCTCCCAGCTTCTTGCGATTGGTTTTGTAGCCCATTCCAGCCTTGTGCAGGTCTACAATTTTGTCTCTGACATCCTTGGACAGCTCTTTGGTCTTTCCCATGTTGGAGAGTTTGGAGTCTGCTTGATTGATTGATTCTGTGGACAGGTGTCTTTTATACAGGTGACTAGTTAAGACAGGTGTCCTTAATGAGGGTGACTAATTGAGTAGAAGTGTCTAACCACTCTGTGGGAGCCAGAACTCTTAATGGTTGGTAGGGGTTCAAATACTTATTTCACTCAATGAAATGCAAATCAGTTGCTATCTTTTATTTAAAGTTATTTTTTCGATTTTCCTTTTGATGTGCTATCTGCCACTGTTACAATAAACCTACCATTGAAATGATACTGTT
This sequence comes from Bufo bufo, assembly GCF_905171765.1. Lineage (NCBI taxonomy): Eukaryota > Metazoa > Chordata > Amphibia > Anura > Bufonidae > Bufo > Bufo bufo. The sequence goes on along the minus strand of NC_053397.1, from coordinate 107,830,730 downwards.
CTGAGACTTTTCATTTCTTTGTCATTGGACAAACTTACAAAATCAGTGAGGGGTCAAATAATTATTTCCCCCACTGTAACTCATACAATTACTTGTCATATAATACATGCTACAAGATACTCTGTCCAACCTGTATTGGATACTGCTGGGTGCTAAATTTATTTAAATAAATCCCCATTCTTGTGACATTTACCTTTCAAGATCCCAGGAAAAATGAGTAACATAGCATTTGGAGCCGTAAGGGCTCATTCACATGTGCATTTACTGGATTTGGTGTCGCTAGACATGGCCGTGCACCTCTAAACCCCACTGGGGGCAATATTATATAATTAATTTTTATTGCATTGTATCCATTTTTAGCTAAAAATCCTTTTAATAATTGGTCTTAATTAAAATTTGTGAACCATTGTCTTTGTGCAGCCTTGAGTTTATCTAGTAGCAGGATCTTAATTTTCACTCTCCGTCAGGCAGCTCTCCTGACGGCTCCTTGTTTTTGATCTGACTTTATAAACGCTCACTATAAGAAATCATTTAGGGTCCATTAAGACGTCCTTGGTGGTTTGCGGTCCACAAATTGCGTATCCGCAAAACATTGACATCGGCAATGGGCGTTCCGCATTTCGCAGACTGCACATCGCTGGCACTATAATAGAAAATGCCTTTTCTTGTCCGGACAAGAATAGGACATGTTCTATTTTTTTTCAGGAGCGGAATTGCGGATCTGGAAGTGTTGTCCCTCCTTCCTAGGCGGTGTACTTGCCCTACCATGGAATACTGTACAGCCCATTGCAGTATCCTACTTCCATAAGCAGCGTAATAGCGCTACCACTGGATACTGTACAGTCCGTGCCATTATCCTCCTTCCACAGGAGGAGTAATTGCACTTCCACTGGGTAATGTACAGCCTGTAGCATTATCCTCTTTCCGTGGGTAGTAATTTTCTATCGGCGGAGTGTTTACATCCTATTGGTTCCTATACGTCCGATAGCATTGCCCTCTTTCCATGGGCGGAATATTTACACCACCACTGGATGCCGTACATCCGGTAGTAGGGATGTTGCGATAACAAATATTTGATTTCATAAAGTATTGCGATATTCGATACCGCGGAAAAAAATAACACCAAAAAAGCCGCATGCATTTTATGGAACGTGCGGCCCTTAATCAAACAGTCCGATCCTATTTTTTGTGGGGACAAGGTGACTAAAAATGTATCACGTGGTTTTAATTTTTTTTGTGTTACGACGTTCATCGCATAGGAGATATTTTAATAGTTCACACTTTTTTGGGCAACGTAATTTTTATTTTTTATAACTATTAACCCCCTTAAGGGCTGAAACCTGGGATCTTTTCATCCTTTGCCCTATTCAACCTAATAGAGATCTATTGGGGTGAATATGCTGTCACACTCTCCCTGCTGCCCTGGGCATAGTACACACAGCAGCAGGGAGATTACCATGGCAGCCAGGGCTTCAGTAGCATCCTGGCTGCCATGGTAACAGATCGGAGCCCCAGGATTACTCTGCTGGGGCTCTGATCAGAAGCTGCCACTGCACCACCAATGAATGAAGGGGGGGGGGTGGGGGACCTGTGGCCACTTCTACCAATGATATTGGGGTGGGTGCACTGCCCCACCAATGAAGATAAGTAACCTTTTAATACAAATACAGGAGGCAGGAACCGGCGGCAGAATCGCTTAGCCGTCGCCTGACCTCTATGACGGGGCACTGCGATCCACGGCAGTTAACCCCTCAGGTATGGCACCTGAGGGGTTAACTGCCGCAGATCTCAGCACCCTGTCATAGAGGTCGGGTGCCGGCTATGTGATTCTGCCGCCTATATTTGTATTAATGGGTGAGTTATCTTCATTGGTGGCGCAATGGCCACAGCCACTCCACCCCTCTCTTCTTGTTGGCAACGGCACAGAGGGGAGGGAGGGAGATATTTCTTCTCCCCTGTGCTGCTGAGGAGAACCTGGCGTGTGCTGAGAGCAGCGTGCGCCATGTTTTCTGATACTAGGCTGCAGGTAAATGTCAAATCCCGGTATCGAACCGGTACAAAAGTATCAATTGGGTATCGATAATTCAATACCTGCTAAAATCCTATCCAGTAGCGTTGGCTTCCTTCCACTGGATTCTATGCTTCTGGTAGCATTACCCTCCTTCCATAGTGGGAGTATTTGCTCTTACTCTGGGTTCTGTACATTCTGTAACATTACTCTCCTTCTATAGAGTAATTGCTCTGGATCCTGTACAGACTATCGCATTACCCTTCTTCCTTAGACGGAGTAATTGTACTTCCACTGGATACTATACGTCCTGTTGCATTGCTCCCTACACAGGCAGAGTGATTGCACTAATGCTGGATATCATTTGTCCTGTCTGTTTTCCCCCTTATATAGGTGATTTTGTTGTACCGCAGTCATACTGTAGATCCTGTACAGACTGTCGCATTACCCTCCTTCCTTAGGCGGAGTATTGCACTTCCACCGGATACCATACATCCTGTTGCATTTAACCCCTCTGCAGGCGGAGTAATTACTCTGATACTGGATATTATCTGTCCTGTCGGCTTTCCCCCTTCTATTGGGGGATTAGTTGCACCAAAATTGTGTGCTATAGATCCTGTAGCATTGCCCTCCCCCCATTGACGGAGTAGTTGCACAACCAGTAGTGCTTGCACTACCAGTGGACCCTGTACATCTTTTTGGTTCCCCTCTTTGTCAGCTGAGTAATTCCACTTCCACTGGAAACTGTTCCTCCTATTACATTATCCGTCTTTCTTGGGTGGAGTAATTGCTTAAACATTGTCTACCGGGACTACTCTCATTTGTTCCTTGTCTCATGGCATCCTGTACCATGGGTGGCCTATTGGCTAGACACAGTACCTACCTTTGCCTTATCCCCAGTAATAGGTGGTATTTCGGCACTACTGCTGTATACTGTGACTGCTTCACACTACCCCCTTCCTCAGGTAGTCTTAGTTTGGATTGGTGTCTGGCACCTACGTGGCAGCCTCTGTCTTCCAGGTCGGCCTGTAGTTCTAACATGCCGTTGGCATACCTCATACCTTTCCTTGTGCCTTGAGTCTCTGAAGGGCAATCTCATTTGATTGATGGTCATTGGCACCCCCGGCATCTACACTCCTTCTGTAGGTGGAACGTCTGCTCTGATTGCCAGTTTTCTTCCTTCTCGGGTGGAGTGTTGCGCTAGCACCAATTCTTGGTGGCTATTGCTGTTGTCATTTTCAGATGGAGTCTCCCCTCTTACCCTAGAGGCCATAGTTGATATCGCCTCCCCCCTGTGAGGAAGTCTTTGCGCTGCCCATAGATATTCTCACTACTCCGGTTCCATGGCTACTACTGTGTGAACTATTCCCAGGGGGAATTTTTGCGTTCATCCTTCAACTGCAGCTTACATGACGCATGGGTGGGGGACACTACATTTATGGTGTTCTCCACATCCCCTTCCTCCATGTGGAGTATCTGCCCTGGCATTCCAGAGGAATCTACACAGCATTCCTCCTTTTAGGAAGGGTGCCTTCTCGCTAGTAGTAGTTGTGATTGTGTCTACATTTCCTTCTTCCACAGGGGGCACTTTGCTTATGTTCTGCCATGACTCGCTGTGGCTGAGGGGTTTGCTCACTTCTGCTGGGCATTAGTACGTTTTCTGTACCTGGTATAACCTACCAATTTCTATGGCGCTGGCTTAGCGCCTTATTCCCTGTACATGTACTGCATTGCCTCTACAATCTACTTTGGTGACAGCATAAGCGTTCCCTACTTGTGGAGTTTTGGTATGCACTTATTCAGTTTGCATATGTGAGTTGTCTACATGGCTCCCCTCACCGGGTCGAGCGGTTGTACTGCCCTGGTTGTCACCCCTAAGCGCTGGTTTTCTACTAAGGTACTTCTACTTCTCCTCTTTTGCAGGGTGAATAGGTGCACTCCCCCACATACTGTTACTGCCTGCTCAGCCAGTGTTCATAGCCATTAGGTTCTTGTATGCCCCCTTTCTGCTGTGGGGTGTCTGCACAGGTGGTGTTGGTTCTGTTACCAGTTTTCTTCTGGGGCTTTGTGGCATTCAGGGTCCACACTCCCTTCCTGGCGCAGTATTTTTCCTATCTCTGGTTCCTGTCTGCAGCTTCCGATTAGGTCTGCCAGTTCAGGCAGCCTTCCATGGAGTATCAGACGGCTTCTCTCCTCTCTTGTTCTGGAATTTAAGGTCCTCCTCCTCTGCTGCTTACCACATTGGTGTTTTCCTGGGGGAACATTCTTATGAAGAAACTCCCTAGGCCATAGGTCTGAAGGGGACGTTTGTGATCCTGGAGGATACTCTTTCCCTGTCGGGTTGCTCCCCAATTTTTTTTTTTGTCTGTTTTGGGTTGGTTCCACTACCTTGTTCCCTTTGGGTTTCTTCACTCCCTCAAGATTTTTTTCTTGAGGGCCATTCTCATGCCTGACTTCTATGTTCTCCTTTGCCTTCGGGCATCCCTACTGCTTCCTCCATGGGGGGCAAGTTTTGTCACATCTGCAGTTTATTTGCCCCTTGATATCCAGACACCATTTTCAGTTCGTCTTCTTCCAATCTGTATTCCACTGTGTGTGTGTGTGGGGGGGGTTTGTTTTTCCCCCTGGGTTTTTGATCCATGGGCATCACTCCTTAGCAGTCTTCTGGATCCAGGCTATGTATTTCTCTCCTGTATCTTCCACAATTGCTCCGTTGCTTCTAGTGACTGACTTGTCTTCATTCTTGTTCATCTTGTGGATATTCTGTGTGCTCTCCACTTCTGAAGTCTCAAAGCCGTGACTTATATTCCCTGGGCTGTTCTTTCTTCTGCCCAGCCGGAGCCTCTGCATTTTCAGCTGCCCTGGCTGGCCTTCCAGGGTTCCTGGTGTGTCTTTCCCCCACATTTCTGTGCAAGGCCTTCATTCTGTTCTGTTGTTGCCTCCCCATGGTACTGCTCTTTAACGTCCCATGGACTTCTGTGTCCCCCAATGATACGAGAGAGAAAATAGGATTTTTTTGTGTTTACCTGTAAAACCCTTTTCTCGCTGAGTTTGTTTGGGGGGACAGCTCCCACCCTGTATCTACATTGCTGTTCTCCTAGATCCTTCTGGTTCTTGATGATGGCCCATCTCTGTTTTTTTTTCCTTTTTTATTGTTTTCTGTTGGCTTCTTCTGGCTGCTCCTACTGCTTTTGTACAAACTGATTAGCTCGGTGTCTGCAGGAGGGGTATAGCTGAGAGGAGGAGCTAACTTTTTTTGCTTAGTGTCAGCTCCTAGTGGCAACCGCTATTACCATGGTCTTCTGTGGCCCCCAATGAACTCGGCAAGAAAAGGATTTTACAGGTAAGCACAAAAAAAATCAAATTTTTGCTGATTGGATGTGGACCTATTCATTTCAATAGGGGCCCAAAAAAAATGTGGGCAGCTCACGGTGTACTGTTTGCATCTACATGTCCGTTCCACAGTCCCGCAGAAAAGACAGACCATGTCTTATTTTCTATTTTGTGGACAAGAATAGGCATTGTTACAATGGGTCCTCCTAAAAGTCATAATTTTTTTGAGAACGGCAAAATACATACGGTCATGTGAATGTACCCTAAAGGTAATACTGAGTGGCATTTACTTCACAATTGTGTCGCCCCCCCTACCCCCCCCCCCCCCCCCCCCCCCCCCCCCCCCCCCAGGAAATGTTTGCACAAAAATTCTAATAGATGTGACCAGAACGTAAATGTGAGCAACAAACATTCAATAATCTCAGTTGTAATTGTTGCCTTGAAGATTTACTGGCCTCCTCCCGCAAATCCTTCAGCACTATACAGGCTACAGACTCCGTTATAGTGAATGGGACTAAGTCCTGCCTCCTTGCCACCAAACATTCGGTTTCATGATGTCATGCTGGTGCACAGTCTCTCAAACTAAAGATGGTGATGACAGGTCTAAAAAGGCCTCTGTCTGTCTGAAATATTTCAGCCAAACTGCATGTCACAGCATTCTGGCGGGGACATTTTTTTTATAAAATGTATTTAATTATTTTGTGTTTGTTTTTAGAGGTTTAGTGTGCCTTTTTTAAAGCATGTTTTGCTTTTACAGGCAAAGGAACAGCAAGGAAGTGTGGAAGAAAAGTTTCATAATGAACTCAAAGCAAATATTAAACTTTGTAATCTCTACAAGGTAAGTCTAGTCATCGAAATAGTCTCCATCGGAAATGTTGTTTAGAAATGATCATAGAGCTGCATGTCACACGTGGGCCTGTCCCTTTCTGTATGTTTTAGGGCAGAGATGCTCAACCTGCGGCCCTCAAGATGTTGTAAAACTACAACTCCCACCATGCTCTTCTGTAGGCTGATAGTTGTAGGCTGTCCGAGAATGGAGGGCCACAGGTTGAGCGTCCCTGTTTTAGGGCATGTGGACATCATTGGTTTCTTTTTCAGGTCCTTGGTTTATCAGCACTTTGGATTGCTGCATTGGGACTCTTAAATGAGGCTCCGCAGTAATTTTATTTTTTTATAGCTGGTCTTCCCAAGATCAGCTATTGTTTTGAACAGTTTATCATCAAGGACCCAGAGCAGATGGAAAAATCATATATGGGGTTGTCAAGTTTACCAGACGAGGTTCGGATTCTAATCCAGGTCACATGTTCATTTAATGGGCGGCACAGGAGAGACCTTAGTTGTAGCTTCTACCACAAGTGACACGAAAGTGTTAGCCCATCCCATCAGCTATACTATCCTTATATGGACTGAGCTAAAACAGCTTGTACCAAAGCAGTAAAAGAACCAAAATAACAGTTACTATATCGGTACAGTTTGTTTTTCTAAGAAACTGAAGAGACAAACGCTGAAAAAAGTGTTTTGTCTCCTAATGGACAGAAAATAAATTTTTCATCTGTCTTTGGGGGATGCAGGAGAGACAAGAAATGCTGCCTGCAAAGCCATAGATGCATTGGTGGATGCAAAGGTATCCTCCCTGTAACATTTTGTGTAAGTTTACAGAAACACCCCAAATTAGTTTTTCGGTAGTGAAAAACACTTTAAAACTTGGAACCGAACTCCAGTCTGAACTGAAGCAGAGTTTGTTTCTAAGTATTAGTGGGTTTCCCCTTTAAAAAAAATCTAATACTGAAGTTATTCAACAAAGTTTTGCTTGACTTTGAGAATAACTAAGGCTACTTTCACACCTGCGTTAGGTGTGGATCTGTCTGGTATCTGCACAGACTGATCCGCACCTATAATGCAAACGCTTGTATCCGTTCAGAACGGATCCGTTTGCATTATGAAGAACAAAGTCAAAACTGATCCGTCCTGACTTACATTGAAAGTCAATGGGGGACGGATCCATTTTCAATTGCGCAATATTGTCAGTGAAAACGGATCCGTCCCCATTGATTTACATTTTAAGTCAGGACGGATCCGTTTGGCTCTGCATCGCCAGGCGGACACCAAAATGCTGCAAGCAGAGTTTTGGTGTCCGCATCTGGAGTGGAATGGAGGCTGAACGGAGCCAAACTGATGCATTCTGAACGAATCCTTATCCATTCAGAATGCATTGGGGCTGAACTGATCCGTTTTGAACCATTTGTGAGATCCCTGAAACAGATCTCACAAACGGAATTCAAAACGCCAGTGTGAAAGTAGCCTAACTTCGCCTCATCGTAGACCGTTCATTGTACAGCTGTACCGAGACTGATCTCTGTACAGCATTAATCCGAAGTTTTGAGAGAAGAAACTTCGGATGTAGCACCCGAAGCTTGCTTCGCTCATCACTAGTTTTCGGCACCACGTTTGAAGATGCATTGAGGTATCCCTGCAGTAAAAACCCACAGAAAGTGACTTCATTTTGGACCCCGCAAGGAATTTATTGAAGCATGTAGTGAGTGCTTTGACCCACAGAAGTTCCATAGATTTTAGAAACACTTGGCTGTGAAAATAATCACAAAGGTTCCCACAATTTGTTACCCATTTTCTCGATTACGACAATACCCCCTATGTCGGGGCTGGCCAACCTGCAGCTCTCCAGCTGTTGCAAAACTACAACTTCCAGCATGCCCAGACAGCCTACAACTATCAGCCTACAGCAGGGCATGGTGGGAATTGTAGTTTTACAACAGCTGGAGAGCCGCAGATTGGCCAGCCCTGCCCTATGTGGTTGTAAACTGCTGTTTGGGCAGACTGCAGGGTTCAGAAGAGAGTACCATGTGCGATTGAGGCCTACTTTGGTGATTTATATAGCAGTGGCCAATAATTAGAGGTACTGAGGTTAGAAAACAACAAAAAAACCTCCTATAAGTGTAGTGTATTCCAAGGGGTATAGTGAGCCTTGTGACTTAACAGGTGTTTTGCAAAAATGATTTCACAGCAGCTATTTTTGCACAGATGTCATTTCAGTGCCCAGTGTACAACAGGGCTCAGGAGTAAAATTACCGTGTGCATTTCAGTCCTAATGTAGTGACATAACTGATTGTGATGACAACTGTAGAGGCTCTGGGGTAAAAAAAAAAAAGGAACCCCCAAGGTGATTCCTTTTTGGAATTTCTGCTCATCAAGATATTAAGGGGTGGACTGAGCATTGTGACACCACAGGTTACTGTGCAAAGTGAAAACTCCAAGTTTTCCACAGGGTAAATTACTCTTGGCCGTAATTGGATTTTTAATTAGCCTCCCCAATGGCACTGACAGGAGGGTATCCTTGACCCCTGGACCCCTGGACAGGAAACGAAAAAGCCTCCCCTCCTTACCTAAGCTAGTTAATAACCAAGGACACGGAAAATGATGCAAGAAAAATTATTATTCAACATAATACAATCCACCAAGGTAATTATACTTTACCAGAAACAAACAAGGGTGGGAAAAACTCCCAGTGCCGTTGGGGAGGCTAATGGAAAATCCACATATTGGTAAGAGTCATTTACACTTTTACCCTGGCGCCTTCCCAACGGCACTGACGGGAGGATTAACAGAGAATGAACATATTTCAGGGAGGGAACTGTAGAAAGAATTCTAAGGCCAAAGGACAAGTCTTGTAGTGGTTACATCCAGCCTGTAGTGCTTAAAAAAAGGTCATAGGATTAGCCCAGGCAGCCGCTTTGCAGATCTGTTATAGCGGTGTTTTTTTCTGCCTCGAGTCCTGCTGGGGAGACTATTCTTGTTGCTTTAACAAAGAGATAGCGTCTCTTATCCACTGAGTGATCGTAGACTTTTTGGCTGCTAGACCTTTATTAGGACCCTGGAACTGGATAAAGAGGTGGTCTGATCTGCTGTTATCTCCAGATAACATAGAAGGCAACGTCTTACATCCAGCTTGTGGAACTTCTTCTCTTGGTCCGTGGTAGGAGACTCACAGAAGGACGGCAGAATAACTTCTAGATTACAATGGAGTTTTGAAACTACTTTTGGAAGGAACGCCGGGCAATGGTTAAGGATTATACGATCATCTAAAATTTTTAGATAACGTGCACGACAAGAGAAGATCTCTATCTCACCCACCCTTTTAGCAGTTATGGCTAGAAGAAAGGTTGTCTTAAGTGATAAAAGCTTCAGGGAGATACTATCAATGGGTTCGAAGGGGCGACTCCATTAAGACTAACTAAATTTAAGTCCCATGTTGGAATAGTAGAGCGTACGGTTGGTGAGATTCTGACTGCACCTTTAAAAAAAATTGCTTGACTAAAGTTTTTCTGCCAATTTTGCATCTAGAAAAATACTCAAGGCTGATATCTGCACTTTGAGGGTAGAGGGTTTGAGACCCTTGTTCTTCCCCAAATGTAGGAAAACCAAAATATCGGAACATTTGGAAGGGAATTTTGGCAATCTTTGCTCTTTGTAACGGCAAGAAAGGCTTTCCAGGTCCTAAGATAAATTTTTGTTGTCACGGCTTTCCTACCTTTTAGTATAGTGGCGATTACTGGATCCAAGAGGCCCTTTCCTTTTAAAGCTAGGCGTTCAATCTCCAAGCAGTCAATTTGAAGTTGAGACACTCTGGGGTGGTAAATCAGACCCTGAAATAAAAGATTTGGAAGTTCTGGGAGTCCAGTATTCCCCTCCTGACAGATTTGATAAGCAGGGAAAACCACGCTCTTCTTAGCCAGTAAGGAGTGATCATAATTACCTGCTCCTGTTCTTCCACCACTTTCATTAGGGTTCTCTGAATAAAGCTGAAAGGGGGGGGGGGGGGGGCGCATATAGCAGCCTCTTCGGCCATGGGCGATATAGGGCATCTCGAATCTCTGGCTGGTGGGACAGAACAAAATCTCTATCTTCCTGTTGCCCCGATCTGCAAATTTCAGGATTGGAACGCCCCATTTTGCTGTGATCAGTTGGAATACATCGGGACTCGAGGCCCGATCTTCCTTTGTCTGCCTGCTTAAGATATCGGCCACTAGATTTTTGCTTACCTTTTTTAAATGGACCGCTGATGAGGTTTTTTTTTCCACCATCAGACAGGAGTTAATGTTTGACAGTCTGAAGCCAAGAAAGGCGAGAATTTTCCCTATTCAGGACTGTTAAGGAGTTGATAAGGAGGGAATGGCATAAACCTGATTTTTTTTTTTAAAAAGTTTTTATTTATTTATTTTTTTGTTCCCAGATGAGTTAAGAGAAAATACCCTTTTAATGATCAAGACATCTGTCTGGCAGGAGGTTCCTAGAGTCAATGTTCCGGTTGCAAAAGTTAATTTAAAAAATCAGCGCTGCTGTTTGAGGATCTGGGTTCCCTTAAGGATCCGATGGATGAAAGGACAGACACCTATCTTAGAAAGAATTGGGAAGCATCTGCATCTTCTTTTAAGCCAAATATTGCTTCTGTTGCTAGATTGCTTAAAGTCTGGTTAGGGGAGTTAGAATCTCGTATTGCTAACAGAACCACAAGGGATCAGCTGCTGGAAGCAATACCTACAATGTTAAAAGCTGTAGACTTCATTTCGGATACATTGGCTGACGCTCTAAGGTTATCTGCTTGGGCAGCGGCATTATCTAACTCTGCCAGATTCCTTTGGCTGAAGGAATAGAAGCGAGTTGTCTTTTCAAGTTATGTGCCCTTCCTTGCCAGGGATTTTTTTTTTTTTTTTTTTTTTTTCTTCGGTACAGCTTTGGATGACACATTAGACCAAGTGTCTGATAGAAAAAAGGGATTCCCGGTGCCCATCTTTCCTAAGAGGAGGCCATTTCGGGTTAGAGATAAGAGATGGGGCTAGATCCCAAAAGAAAGGCAATGAGTGGAGAAGAAATAAGTCAAGAAGCCTTTTTTTTTTTTTTTCCAAGTCCCAGTCTTCCAATGTTTCTCGGCAATGATGCCAAGGCTCAGGTAGGGGGTCGGCTGTCTTTTCATTTTTAAGCCTGGCGAAATATCACATAAAGTTCCTGGGTAAAAGATATAATAAAGTATACCGTTTAGAATTCAAAAGGTCCCCACCGGAAGCATCAACATTCTCCAAAACAGGTTGCCTTATTGGGGGAAGAAGAAATAGGGGAAGGGTTTTATTCAACACTTTCTTGTCCCCAAACCAAATGGGTCCTATCGGACTATAATCTTGAAGTACCTAAATTTATATCTGACCTAAGAAATTTTGCATGTAATCAATCTAGTCAACAATTCTGCATCTATTTCCCAATTGCGTCATGGCATCAGTAGATATCAAGGACCCATTACCATACACCATTCGTCTCAAAAAAGGGTAGCAGTACGGGTAGAAGTCAGTTCTCCACCTACAGTTCAGGGCTCACCCCTTTGGGATATTACAGGCACCAAGAATTTTTACAAAACTGATTGCAGAGGTGATGGCACCAATAAGGAGATCGGACATCAGGGGTGGGAGGCTCACTCAGTTTTGGGGTTTTCCCAATGTCAGTGGTTCAAAGCAATCCGTCCCAGAATTAGAGAATTGAGGGCGGTATATTGTGCCATGAAGGAATGGTTTCCCTCCCTTAGACATGGTTTGCATCTTTCTCTCAAGGGAACGAATGTCCTCGGGGAACAGTTCCAAGTATTTGCTAAGAAGCATTTAAACTAGGAAAGGGGGGCAAAAGAGTGATAATCCAGCAGTCCGACTGGCCCCCGGAACAATGCCAAAAGAGGCCAGTAGCACAAAGGTTAAGAAATGACAAGCTCAGTCTTGTCTACAAATGCTCTCAGTCTAGGATAAGATCAATGAGCTTGAGGCTATAATGGCATCTGAGAATATAGATGTAGTGGCTGTTACTGAGATGTGGTTCAAGGGGAGTAATGACTGGGATATATCAATACCAGGGTTCTCTCTATACAGGAAAGACAGAGAAGGCAAGAAGGGGGGAGGGGTGGCCCTGTATGTGTGAAAGATGGCATAAAATCTAATTTGATACAAGTTAGCGAACAATTTAGAGTCAGTTTGGGTTACCTTGCAGCTTGATAATCATAAGGTAACTCGTGTAGGTGTGATATATAGACCACCTAGCCAAGTCAAAGAATTAGATGATCTACTAGTTGAGGAAATGGCTAAAATGACATTGAAGGGGGAAGTTATCATTATGGGAGACTTCAATCTTCCAGATGTAAATTGGAAAACCAAAATAGCTAGTTCTGCCAAGAGTACAGATATTCTAAATTCCCTACTGGGATTATCTCTACAGCAAGTAGTGGAGGAGCCAACCCGGAAGGAGGCCATTTTAGATTTAGTATTCACAAATGGGAATTTGGTATATGATATTACTGTAGGGGAAAGCTTGGGATCTAGTGATCACCAGTCAGTGTGGTTTACTATAAGTACAGTGACTGAGTCACACCACACAAAAACAAAAGTTTTAGATTTTAGAAAAACAGACTTTTCTAAAATTAGATTAGTGGTATAAGAGTCCCTATCAGACTGGAACAGTTTAATTGGAGTCCAGGAGAAATGGGACTACTTAAAAGTGGCACTATTGAAGGCAACAGAAGATTGCATTAGGCTTGTCAGTAAAAGCAAAAAAAGGAAGAGACCACTGTGGTACTCAGCAGAAGTGGCCAAAATCATTAAAAACAAAAAGATAGCATTTAGGAATTATAAAAAAAAAAAAAAGAGGATGACAGACAAATTTATAAGATTAGGCAGAGAGAGGCCAAACAAGTTATAAGAGCTTCTAAAGCACAGGCAGAAGAGAAATTAGCTCAGTCAGGGGAAAAAGGCGATAAGGCATTCTTCAGATACATAAATGAACAAAGGAAACTAAAACAAGGAATTACCAAATTAAAAACAAAAGAAGGAAGGTATATGGAAGAAGATAAAGAACTAGCTGACTGCCTCAATGAATACTTCTGTTCAGTTTTTTCAAAGGAAAATGAAGGACGTCAGTTGGGAAAGAAGACTAATGAATCTTTTGACGCATGTGTCTTTACAGAGGAAGAGGTTCTAAGTCAACTGTCTAAAATTAATACAAATAAGTCACAGGGGCCTGATGGGATACACCCAAAGCTATTAAAAGAGCTCAGCGGTGAACTAGCAAAACCATTAACAGATTTATTTAACCAATCACTGGCAACAGGAGTCGTCCCAGAAGATTGGAAATTAGCAAATGTTGTGCCCATTCACAAGAAAGGTAGTAGGGAGGAATCGGGCAACTATAGGCCAGTAAGCCTGACATCAATAGTGGGGAAATTAATGGAAACCATACTTAAGGAGAGCATTGTGGACCATCTAAAATTCCATGGATTGAAAGATGAAAAACAGCATGGGTTTACTTCAGGGAGATCATGTCAAACTAATCTTATTGATTTTTTTGATTGGGTGACTAAAATAATAGATGGAGGAGGTGCAGTGGACATCGCTGATCTAGACTTTAGTAAGGCTTTTGATACTGTCCCACATAGAAGGCTTATCAATAAAGTGCAGTCATTGGGCTTGGACTCCCATATTGTTGAATGGATTAGGCAGTGGCTGAGGGACAGGCAACAGAGGGTTGTAGTCAATGGAGTATTTTCAGACCAAGGTCTTGTTACCAGTGGGGTACCTCAGGGATCTGTTCTGGGACCCATATTGTTTAATATCTTTATCAGCGAAATTGCAGAAGGCCTCAATGGTAAGGTGTGTCTTTTTGCTGATGACACAAAGATTTGTAACAGGGTTGATGTTCCTGGAGGAATACACCAAATGGAAAAGGACTTAGGAAAACTAGAGGAATGGTCAAAAATCTGGCAACTAAAATTTAATGTTGATAAGTGCAAGATAATGCACCTGGAACGTAAAAACCCAAGAGCAGAATATAAAATCAGTGATACAGTCCTAACCTCAGTATCTGAGGAAAGGGATTTAGGGATCATTATTTCAGAAGACTTAGAGGACCTTTCACCGATTCTTACCCTATGAACTAACTATACAGACATGTGGAGCGGCGCCCGGGGATCTCACTGCACTTACTATTATCCCTGGGCGCCGCTCCGTTCTCCCGCTATGCCCTCCGGTATCTCCGCTCACTAAGTTATAGTAGGCGGAGATACCAGTCCCTAAGTTATGGTAGGCGGAGTCTGCCCTAGCGCTGGCCAATCGCAGCGCAGAGCTCACAGCCTGGGAGGTTATTTTCTCCGTAACAATCTGCTCTATAAAAATGTCACTTGACTGAACCCCTAAGGTGAACGCTGTAAAAATAAATAAATAGAAACTGTGCTAAAACAACCAATTTTTTGGTCACCTTGCCCCATAAAGTGTTACATTGAATGATCAAAAAATCATATGTACCCAAAAATAGTACTAATAAAACTGGCACCTTATCCCCTAGTTTCCAAAATGGGGTCACTTCTTGGGAGTTTCTACTGTAAGGGTGCATCAGGGGGCTTCAAATGGGACATGGCATCTAAAAACCATGTGGAGTTCCTTTCCATCTGCGCCCTGCCGTGTGCCCATACAGCAGTTTACGACCACATGTGGGGTGTTTCTGTAAACCGCAGAATCTGGGTAATAAATATTGAGTTTTGTTTGGCTGTTAACCATCGATGTGTTAGAGAAAAAAATTGATTAAAATGGAAAATCTGCCAAAAAAGTGAAATTTTAAAATTTGATCTCCATTTTCCTTTATTTCTTGTGGAACGCCTAAAGGGTTAACAAAGTTTGTAAAATCGGTTTTGAATACCTTGAGGGGTGTAGTTTCTACAATGGGGTCATTTATGGGGGTATCCACTATGTAGGCCCCACAAAGTGACTTCAGACCTGAACTGGTCCTTATAAAGTGGGTTTTGGCAATTTTCTTAAAAATTTGAAGAATTGCTTCTAAACTTCTAAGCCTTCTAACGTCCTAAAAAAATAAAATGACATTTCCAAAATGATGCCAACATAAAGTAGACATATGGGGAATGTTAAATAATAAATATTTTATGAGGTATCACTTTCTGTTTTAAAAGCAGAGAAATTGAAATTTAGAAAATTGCGATTTTTTTTTAAATTTTTGGGTAAATTTGGGATTTTTTCATAAATAAAGGTGAAATATTTTGACTCAAATTTATGACTATCATGAAGTACAATGTGTCACGAGAAAACAATCTCTGAATGACTTGGATAAATAAAGGCGTTCCAAAGTTATTACCACATAAAGTGAGATATGTCCGTTTTGCAAAATTTGGCCTGGTCAGGAAGGGGGCAAAGGGCCCAGATGGGAAGTGGTTAAGGATACTTGCAGAGGGAGGATTTTTTATTCCAGGGGCCCCTTCGTCATCCCGAGATAGGGAGCTTTGTTTAGCGGCCTGGATATTGAAAGAATTCCTTAAATCCAGGGGTCTGTCAGAACAGGTAGTAGACTCTCCTAGCCAGCAGGAAAGTTACCTCCAATATTTGAAAATTTGGAAAACCTTTATGGGGTACGCGGGGCCAGATTTGGATCTATCAGTTTTTCCAGACATCCCATTAATTCTAAGATTTTTGCAGTAAGGTCTCAATTTAAAATTTAGACCCAGCACGTTAAAGGTTCAAGTCTCTGCCTTGAGTGTTTTGCTTGACTGTAGTTTAGCATCGCATCCGTGGATCAAACTGTTCATAAAGACGTCCATCAGATTAACTCCTTACGTTAAACCCAGATCATCTCCCTGGGATTTTAATATTATTTCCATGCTGACCCAAAGTCCTTTTGAACCTTTAGACGCAATTTCTATGAAGATGTTGTCTTAAAAGACAGCCTTCCTTTTGGCCATTACATCAGCCAGATGGGTAGGAGAGATTTCTGCCTTATCTGCTTCCCATCCTTATACCTCGATCTTGGAAGACAGGATTGTTTTTAGTCCAGATCCTGCCTTTCTCCCTAGGATGGTTTCCGATTTTCACAGGTCTCAGGAAATTATTTTACCCTCATTCTGCCAAAATCCCAGAAATGTAGGAGTAGAGGTTCCATACACTAGATGTAAGGAAGTGTGTGTAAATACTGTGGGGTTTTGCTCTGGTAGATGGGGTAAGCGGACGCAGTACCGAGGCAAGACAATTTCTTAATGCAAAACTTCAGTGTTTATTCACACTAGAGGCAAATGCATAAAACAATGTGTTACTTTGCAGTCTGTGTTTACGTCACACACAATGGAAAGTACATCTTGGTGTTACTTCACACAAATTGGAGAGTTCATATAAGCAGTCCATGGCAGGCTTTAGGGGGCCTGTTTCCTCGGCCCATGGGTCTCAGCCCTCCAACCTGGCACCGAGCCTCAGATCACAGCACAGAGATCCTGCTGCTGAGCCCAGCTGCCTATTTAAGTACAGACAGGTGCTGCCAAAAACCCGGACCGGCAATTAAAATCCAGTCCGGTATTTGACCCCACCTGGCTGCAAATCGGCTCAGCAGCACACATTGGGAGACAAATACCTGTTTTCCCAGACCATTCCCCTCACTGTCACAATACTTAGACTCAACCAAGGAATGGAGAAAAGCCCAGTAGTTATTTATTCAGTTTCAGGGTGCAAATAAGGGTCTAAAGGTTACAAGTCGTACTATTGCCAGGTGGATAATGAGAACAATAAGTCTAGCCTACTCTTCAGCGGGTTTTCAGGTTCCTTCGGGGTTCTCAGCCCACTCCACGAGAGCTATAGCTTCTTCCTGGGCAGAGAGGGGCTGTGCCACCATTGACCAAATTTGTAGAGCAGCTACCTGGAGTTCCCCAAACACTTTTTACAAATATTATAGTTAGCCTTTGGGAGAAAAGTCTTGCAGGCGGCAGTCCCACCCTAGGTTTATTTAGTCTAATCTCTCACTGGTGCTGTCATGGGGCGTAATGGGAAATATATTGATTACTCTTACCGGGAATCAGTTTTCCATGAGCCCATGACAGCACCTACTTTATTACCCACCAAAAGTAATCTTTAAGTTCCTTTTTGTATGTTGTGTTTCACTGTATATAGAAATAGGCAGTCCTATGAATATTGTCACAAACCTGAGGAATCAAATATGGAGGACCCTTTTTAAAGATCTGGGAAGTTCCTGTCTGGAAGGGGGAGGATCTCTCACAGGTGCCGTCATGGGCTCATGGGAAACAGTTTACCTGTAAGGGTAATCAATTTATTTCTGCCCATAGAAAAATCCTCTTTGCTATTGTGGCGAGAAACTTGTTCCTAGTGCCCCCCTGTCTATGTATTCAACCGTAGTTGTGTTGTCGAATAAGAGTTTTACATGGCGTAGAGGTATCTTTGAATGGAGTGCTAGAGGAACTTTGAAAAATGCCTAAAGTTCCTTTTGATTTGACGAGGCAGTCGCCAAGGAGTTGTTCAAAACTCCTTGAACCATCAGGTCTGCCGCATGACCACCCAAGCCTCTGTTGCTGAAATCTGTAGTGACTGCTAGCAGATTTTTCTGACTCTAGCAGACTCCTGTATGCATTTTTTTTTTTCTTATTTTCCACCAGGCTAGGGATTGTAATACCCTTGACGGAAGGCCTACCTTTCTTTCTAAGGAGGTTTGAGTACCGTCCCAGGAATCTAGAAGAAAGGATTGTAGAACCCTTGTATTGCTCTGAGCCCATCTGACTGCGGGTATAAAGAATGTTAGGTGACCTAAATCTGTCATGTTTCTGATGGAAGTTTTTAACTTGCAAAATTGAGAGATCTTTTGATATATTGTCAACTGCTTTTCTTCTGGGAGGAAGGCATGAATCCAGGAGAACTCCTAAGAAGACTTCCTTCACATGGTCTAGATGAAGTAGCAGCTCGTCTTATGTTTTGTCTGCTAATAGGAAGTCGTCTGGACAGGGTATTATGAGAATCCCCTGTAAATTGAGGTAACTTGTCACCTCGGATATATCCTTTTAAGAAGATTCTTGGAGCAGAGGATAGTCCAAAGGGAAGGGCCTGGAATTGGAAATGACAAAGGCGGGTCCCTATGTAAACAGCAATTCTCAGTAGTTTCTGGTGTTTTCTGAGGATTGGCACGTGATGGGCATCTTTTAAATCCATAGTTAACATATAGCAACTTCTGAGGAAAGAGGTTTATGGTTGACTTGATTGTTTCCATTTTGAACTTTTTGTAAGTTAAATATTAGTTCAATTCCCTTAGATTTATGATTCTGAATGAACCCTCCGGTTTCTTGATCAGAAATACTGGAGAATGGAATCCCCTTTTCTCGCTGGTATCATTGGGGGACACAGGACCGTGGGTATAGCCTGCTGCTGCCACTAGGAGGCGACACTAGGCTGAAAAAAGACTTGGCTCCTCCCCTGCAGGCTTTACCCCCTCCAGCCTGGAGAGAGCATGTCAGTTTTTAGCTGTGTCGTAGGAGGCAGATCCCCTATTTTTTTATTTTATTTTTATTTTCCTTTTTAGGTTGGGGGTCCAGGGCTACTAAGAGCTCTGCATCCCCGGGGGGACTGACCGGTGACGCTTATTCCACCGCTCTGCCTCCCACAAGAAGACAAAGTGGACCAGGAGGGCTTGACCTTCCTGCTCCCCCCAGCCATAGGGCCACCTGTTCCTGCCCTTCAACCCGGTCCCTGTCACTTGTGCCAGGGATTGAAGAGGTGGCTCTGCTGGTCCATGTTGCAAGGGTGAAGAACACAGATGAAGGCAGGTGAGTAGTCCGGAGTGGGTAAGCATCCTCGGCTCCCGGTCGTCCTCCATCCCCCCCCCCGTTGGTCACTTCGTCAAAATGGAGGACCTTCTTTCTTAAAGTGGGCCATTCCCCGGTGAGGGCCCCACATTACCTCAGCCCCTGAGTTAGGTTTGGGCTTCTATCCATGTCTGGGGGCCTGGGTTCCCCCATTATACTCCGGGGGATCATCTAAGGGCGTATCGCTAACTTTCTGCGGCATCACCTTATCCGGCCTGCGGTATACATTCAGGGTACTCGAGAGCGCCACTCTGGACACTCTGCTTCCCGGCCGGTTCGGCCAGGCGCAGAAAATTTAGGCCCCGGCTTCTCTTCGGGCCTACTGGTACTCGGCCCGAGCGGTTTTTGCGGCCCGCGGCAGGGGGACGCAAGCGGACACATCCGACCGCCGATTGGAAGGTAAACTCCCAAGTACCTCTGTTATACCGGTTGGCCATGCGCTGACTTTATGTCCCGCCTTTTCGGCCTACTAGGCCGCAACTTTAGTCTGATTATGGAGGGGGCGGGTTCGTCCTTTAGGCGGGAATTCTCCCCGACTAGTGGTCCCTCCTCCCCCAGGTGCCAGCATGAGCTCCGCCTTCGATCCTCTAAGCTGGGTTAACCCTTCATGGTAAGCCATTTTTGCAGCAGGCACTGGATAGCCAGTGTCCCTTTCTGCAGACCAAATGCCTTAAGTTAAAAAAAATATATTTAACCTCTTCCTGCCTCTTATTCATTTTGCAGGGGCATTACCGGTAATCCTGCCCCCCTCAGCCCACATCACCGCAGGACCATCCTGATGGTGTGATACCAGACTGGCCCATGTCCTATCCGGTCAGTGGAGGATTGCTCACGGTTTCCAATCCTCCCTCCGGGGTCGTTTGGTTGATAAAGGACATCTGAAGAATCCCTAACCACCCTTCTGGGTGATCTGGTGGATATGCCACCACCTGTGCAATCCAGTGGAGGACCCCTGTAATCCCAATCCGCCCTACGGGGCCGTTTGGTTGATACTCCATCTGCACAAATCCAGGGGAGCACATCGGAAGGTTCCCAATCCGCCCTACGGGGCCGTTTGGTTGATAATTCTCCACCTGCGCATTCCAAGGGGGACCTCTGGGAGTTCCCAATCCACCCTCCGGGGTCGTGGGTTAAGTACCGCCCACTCAATCCAGTGAGCGGTCCTGTAGAGGTGCCGATTCCACATCCTGGGTGGTTCCTCAATAAGGTTGTATTCAGAACCCTCCCTTCCGGCAGGGGTTGGTTCTGAGGAAACGGGGGATCTGTTCTGCAGACTCTGATATGAATCCAGTTCAATCTTCTAGTATTGCATCCATACTGACCAGCTGTACTGATGGTATGCATTACCCCCTTCCTTAGGCGGCATTGCACCACTACGGGATAGGTGAACTGACTGCACTAGCACTGGTCTCAGTGCCAGCCATTCGCGTCCCTCCTTCCGGACTTGATGGAATTACCGTTCCACTGAGTACAGTACTGGCAGTATACATTAGCCTCCCTCATAGGCGACGTTATGGCAATATCACTGGTGGCAGTGTTTACCGTAAGCATTCCCCCCTTACATAAGTGGAGGAATTTCTCTTCCCACCGGGTACAGGACTGATCATATGCATTACCCTCTTCCTTAGGGGCGTAATTCTCTACCATTGAGTTCAGTTCCTGCTGGGTGCATTACTCCCTGCCATAGGCGAGGTTATTGTGCTAACTCAGGATACGGTACTTCCTGTATATTTTTCTCCCCTTCATAGGAGGAGTAATTACACTTCCACTGAGTTCAGTGCTTACCGTAGGTAGTCCCCCTCCGCCCCCCCCCCCCCCCCCCATGGAGGTGTGATTACACTACCGTTGGATACGGTTCTGATTATCTCGATACCCCCCTTCCTTGACCGGAGGAGTGCGCTACTACTGAATGCTATTCAACAGTTGTGGCATTACCCCATTCTACAACCAACGGGAAATCACTGTCACGTCTGTCACATGTGCTCAGTGTGAACCTGCTTTCATCTGTGAAGAGCACAGGGTGCCAGTGGCAAATTTGCCAATCTTGGTGTTCTCTGGCAAATGCCAAACATCCTGCACGGTGTTGGGCTGTAAGCACAACCCCCACCTGTGGACGTCGGGCCCTCATATCACCCTCATGGAGTTTGTTTCTGACCGTTTGAGCAGACACATGCACATTTGAGGCCTGCTGTAGGTCATTTTGCAGGGCTCTGGCAGTGCTCCTCCTGTTCCTCCTTGCATAAAGGCAGAGGTAGCGGTCCTGCTGCTGGGTTCTTGCCCTCCTACGGCCTCCTCCACGTCTCCTGATGTACCGGCCTGTCTCCTGGTAGCGCCTCCATGCTCTGCACACTACGCTGACAGACACGGCAAACCTTCTTGCCACAGCTTGCATTGATGTGCCATCCTGGATAAGCTGCACTACCTGAGCCACTTGTGTGTGTTGTAGACTCCGTCTCATGCTACCACTAGAGTGAAAGCACCGCCAGCATTCAAAAGTGACCAAAACATCAGCCAGGAAGCATAGGAACTGAGAAGTGGTCTGTGGTCACCACCTGCAGAACCACTCCTTTATTGGGGGTGTCTTGCTAATTGCCTATAATTTCCACCTGTTGTCTATCCCATTTGCACAACAGCATGTGAAATTGTCACTCAGTGTTACTTCCTAAGTGGACAGTTTGATTTCACAGAAGTGTGATTGACTTGGAGTTACATTGTGTTGTTTAAGTGTTCCCTTTATTTTTTTGAGCTGTGTGTGTGTGTATATATATAAAGTCCGCAGCACTCCTTGAAAGATGAAAAAAATGTGCTATTTATTCACACGTCATATAGCAACGTTTCGGTTCTCTCTCAGAACTGTGAGAGAACCGAAACGTTGCTATATGACATGTGCGAATAAATAGCACATTTTTTTCATCTTTCAAGGAGTGCTGCGGACTTTTATTATTTGTTCATCATCCTGAATCGAGGGATTACCGCTGGCACCCATCTCTCAACCAAATTAAAGGAGTGCTGCCCGGCTTTTTATGGATATAGATGGCTTGTCTGTCTGGCTAAGAAGACAGAGGGGCGGTCCTTCACACTGCATGCCTGCATTAGGCTTCAGAGTGAGGAGGCATGTCTCTCAGTAATCCAATCTGATTGGCTGGCAGGGAGCTGCTGGCTACAGCTAGTGTGTATGGGAAGTGAGGGAAAGCAGTATTGGCCTCCGAACTGGCAGAGGAGCCATCTTGAGAAGGTCCTCGTTTTGTAAATGTTTAAACAGCTGTAACTAAGGGAAAAACTCAAGGAAAACAGTGGTATGTGAAGAAACTAAAGATTGCTTTATGCATAATGCTAAAATAGTTTTTTTATTTTTTTATGAAAACATGAGTTACCCTTTAATGCTGAGTCTCGCTGATGAGACCCACAGTATTCTTGCTGCAATTCTTATTTTGGCCACCAGATGGCAGGCTAACATAAGAAATTAGCAATTCACAGTAAGTCATTTTTAAAAATACGTGATGGCTCAGAATGAAAAAAAATGAAGGTTTTATAGGCTCATATATGAGCTTCAAAATCATTGCAAAATATAAAAGTTTAATATATAAAATATAAGTTTAAATCACCCCCCGTCCGTATAATAAAATACAAAATAAAAAATATAAACAACATGGGTATCATGCGACAGAAAATGCCGGTACTATTCAAACTTAAAATTTATTTTTCCGATACGGCGAATGGCGTAACGGAAAAAGGGTCAAAATGGCCAATTTTTCATTGCTTCTTTCCCCAAAAAATGTACCGTATTTTTCGGCGTGTAAAACTACTGGGCGCATAAGATGACCCCCAACTTTTCCATTTTTAAAATATAGGGTTTGGGCTATGCTTGCCGTATAAGATTACCCCTGCCTGCCCAGCCCTCCCTGTCTCCAAGACTATAAGACTATCTTCTGCAGTCCAGGGAACTGACCATGGCAGCCAGGGCTTCAGTAGCATCCTGGCTGCCATGGTAACCTATCTTTTTCTTTTCACATTCCCAGTTTCCCACATAGGAACTACTAGGGGCTGGGAAAAGATGGTGGGTCCATTGCCATGGGGGATGTGTGGATGGCACTGTTATGGGGAGGGTGATCAGTGGATGGAACTACTATTGGGAGGGGGATCTGTGGATGACACTATATAGCATCTTATGCTATATGTGTCATCCACAGATCTCCCCCATAAGTGTTCCCCAATACACCTACCCCGCCGCTCACAGCAGTATAATATCTAAAGACTATTCCTTAACCGGCAGTAATTTGAACTTTAAATCAGCGCTATGATCTTTATTACCTTACAAAGAAGCTTTGGTAACAGGCAGAGCGGGCGGTGGTGTAACATAACTCACTCACGTGATGCGCCTGCTTCGTTCATAAAGTGGGTGGAGCAGGCGCGTGATGTGAGTGACGTTATACTGCCGCCCGCTCTGCCTGTTACCGGAGCTTCATTGTAAGGTAATAAAGATCATGGCGCTGATTTAAAGTTCAAGTTACTGCCGGTTAAGGAATATATCTGCATATACCCGGCATAAAAGACGACCCTCGACTGTTGAAAATAATTTCTAGTGTTATAAAGTAGTCTTAAACACCAGAAAATACGGTAATAAAGTGTGATTAAAAAGTCACACACGCCAAAATGGTATCAATAAAAAGTAGATTGGCCCGCAAAAAATTAGCCCCTATACAGCTCAGTAGACCTAACTATAAAAAAAAAAGGTTTTCAAAGTTTACATTTATTTTTACACTATTTGGACATTAAAAAAAGCCTATACATATGGGGTATCGTTGTAATCGTATTGACCCAGCGAATGTCAGTTTTGCCGCAAACAAAATTAAAGGGTTAAAGAGAACCTGTTGCCACAAAATGCAATGCAGTCTGCAGGCAGCATGTTATAGAGCCGGAAGAGCTGAGCAGGTTGCTTAAAGGGATTCTGTCACCAAGTTTTGGGCTATAGAGCTGCAGACATGCACGGCTAGATCGCCGCTAGCATGTCCGCAATATACCGGTCCTATAGGGCTGTGTGCTTTTAATTTCTTTAAATAAGGATTTTATAGATATGTAAATTAGTCTTGTATGTGTCCAAGGGGCTGTACTAACCTTCCTGGAGCCCAGCCACGCCCGCCTGTGAAGGAGCCCAGCACCGCCTATGTCCTCCGAATCTCCTCCTTGGTGACAGAATCCCTTTAAATATTTTTGTGAGGAGAATCAGTAAAACCTGTAATTTATACATTGATATCTCTGCATTTTCTGCTTATTGTGAACAGCTATCAGTGATTGGCAGTGTGTGTATGAGCAAGCTGTCAGTCACTGGTAACACCTCCTCTCTGTACCTATAGTTCTTCACTGGAGGTGGAAAAATAAAAGAGCAACTGTTATTGGAGCAGCTCACTGTTGAGGAGGGATTGTAGGCCTTCTCAACAGTACTCTGGCTACAATGTTGTCACTGAAATTTTTAATTTGATTGCAAATTTTTTAACCCATGTTCCAGAGTGCTGCTGATGATTCTGAGACCAAAAGTGTGGAATTGACTCAGGCAGTGGAGGAACTGCATAAACTCCTAAAAGAAGCCGGTGATAGTAAGTAGAAGTTTGTATATTCATTTACTTTTGTGTCATCGGTAAACATGTTTGAGAATTTGAAATTTATCCGCTACTTTTTTTTTTTTTTTATCAAGATAATGCATCGCTCCAGGATCAGCTGGGAGAAATGGAAGCTGCAAAATGTCAAATTGAGAAAGACCTTGGCGAAAGAATCTCTAAATTAGAGCGAGAACTTGAAAATGCTAATGATTTGCTTTCTTCCACCAAGCGGAAAGGTAGTCTGGAAATGCTGTCTGTGTGTGTGTAATATATAGATAGATGTATAGCTATTTACATTTTTAGATTTATTTCATGTTCGGCATACAAGATTCGGGTTATCTGAGAATTCCGTTATGGATTCCGCTACACAGACCATAAGTTATGGTCTGTGGTTTCGGAATCCATAACAGAATTCTTAGATAACCTGAACCTTGTACGCCGAACATGAAACACAAGTTTGCTTATCACTAGAAGTAAGCCTTCAGTGGTCCCTGAATGCTTCCTGTGTTTTTATTTTAATTTTTTTAATTTTTTTTTTCTGTTCCTTTACTTTGACACATTTGTGTTGGAGAACAAAGTGTCAAAAGATGTGACTAGGTGTCTCCAGTTATAAGGGTGTTCACAGGTGTGAACTGAATTGTGGCCGATGTCTGGTTTGGATGTAGAAAGGGGGCTCTGTGGTGGGGGTCCCCTCCCAATTCAATGTGGTTTCCTGTCTCTGGGGAAGCTTGCATTCTTTCTCTTTCAGTTCCTTCCCCCTGGTGGTGCTCCTAATTTCCTTTAAAAACCCTGCTTTTTATGTAACCTGAGGCATACCTGCAGATCCCCAGCGGTAAGAGATGCCATCGATGGTGCACTATGGGGACGAGCAGAGGCACTGCATGGCCAACCTGTGGATTTCCAGCTGTTGTAAAACTACAACGCCTACCATGCTCTGCTGTAGGCAGACTGGGCATGCTGGCAGTTGTAGTTTTGCAACAGCTGGAGAGCCGTAGGTTGGCCATCCCTCCTCTAGAGGGAACTTCATAGGTGCTGGAGCGATCATGTGCCTGGCGGCATCGCTGATGCGCCATAGGCACAGCCTGAGGAGTTTCCGGCAAGGAGATAGGCCGGAGAAAGGAGACGAGACACATGACCGGTGTGCGGTGTGGTCCCGGTGACGTCCTCATACAGCCTATGAGAAAGGTGCACGGTAAGCAGGTAGACGGCGTCCTATTCAGAGCCCTGGCTGGACAGTCAACTGATCAACATGGTGGAGAAGCATACAGAGGACTCTGGAGTTCCTCCAGCCCTGGTATATGACGAGGGGTGAGTCTTCTGGGGCATATGGGGTCCTGCTTCCCTCCTGATACCATCATGCTTAATGTATTTTCAGACAAAGCCTAGAAAGATTGTATCTAAATAGGAGTGTGGCTTGTGTAGAATGGCAGTAGCACCTGATTGGGAGAAGGATGTGTCAGACCTGTATTGATAGAACAGTGGCTGAGGAATCGCCATCTTTCTATAAATGTCTGCAGGCACTGGTCAGTTCCGAAGTAAATCCCTCTCTATCCTTTAGAAAAGTTGCCGGGGCAAGAGAGCCTAAATTGAGGCATCTTGAGACTGCTTAGGAGCCTGCGTCATCTAATTCTGAGGAAGATGAATTTCGCTCCTCATTATATTATCCTTCTGAAGGTTCATCCCTATCTTGTGAGGAAGGCGAGTTTACTGGTAAACAATGTTTTCCAATAGAAGATACAGATAGTCTCTTAAAAAGCCGTAAGATCCACTATGGGCATTGAAGAAGTGAAAGTACCTAAGTCTATTCAGTACATTGTTTGGGGATTAGAGTCTAAACACCACAGCACCTTCCCCTGTACATAAGAATATGTCAGTCTTGATTAAAGCGGAATGATAGGTTTATATTTCGAAAAACCTTAAACGTAAATACCCCTTTTAAAGGGAACCTGTCACCGGGATTTTGTGTATAGAGCTGAGGACATGGGTTGCTAGATCACCGCTAGCACATCTGTAATACCCAGTCCCCGTAGCTCTGTGTGCTTTTATTGTGTAAAAAAACCCGATTTGATACATATGCAAATTAGCATAAAAGAGTCATATCTTACTTATGTGACCAGAGAAGAGTCATATTTTCAAGCTCTGACTCATCTCAGGTTAATTTGCATATGTATCAAATAGTTTTTTTGACACAATAAAAGCACACAGAGCTTTGGGGACTGGATATTGCGGATGTGCTAGCAGCCATCTAGCAGCCCATGTCCTCAGCTCTATACACAAAATCCACGTGACAGGTTCCCTTTAAGGAAGAGGACTGTGCTACTTGGTATAAGACACCCAGGATTGACATAGCTATATCCAAAGTGTCGACGAAAACGGCCCTTCCCTTTGAAGACATGGGAGTATTAAAGGATCCCCTAGATAAAAAAAAAAAGCAGAATCCTTTTTAAAAGGAGCCTGGGAAGCATCTACCTCTTCATTCAGGCCAAGCATAGCCTCTGCATGTACAGCCTGCTCCCTTTTATGGTCTGGCTCTCTGAGCTGGAAAACAAATAAAAAAAAAGATATCCCAGAGAGGATATTTGGGCCTCCCTGCCCACTATGAGGAAGGCGGCAGACTTTTTAGTCGATGCTTCAGCCCATTCGGTTAGATTGGCGGCCAGGTTGGCCACTTTATCCATCTCTGCCCGCTCTGTGGCTAAAAAACTGGGTGGGGACCTCCCATCAAAAAATATATTGTGGTGTGCCATGTGAAGGGGAATACCTTTTTGGGCCAGTGTTAGACCATTTACTAGAAAAGGCGGCGGACAAAAAGAACCTTGAAGCCCTGGGAATTTTTATTTTTTCTCAAACTGATTTTAACCGTACCTTCAGGAATAGCCAGGAAGGAGACCAAAAAAATCTAGGGAAGGTAGATTCAGAAACCAGAGGAGAGGAAGAAATTATTTTTTCAACCAGCCCTTTGGAGACAAAAACAAAATCGGCAATGACGCCAGAAGTCAGATGGGGGCGGACTAAAGCTTTTTTTTTTTTTTTTTTTTTTTTTTTTTCGCCTGGTCCCAGATCTCTGCCAGCTCTTGGATTCTGGACACTATACAGACAGGTTTAAAAATAGAATTTCTCAGGAAGGTTCTTGATTACAAAGAGTCACACTAAGGGTCAAGTAAGATCCATAATGGAAGAAGTGCTAAAATTAATCAGTCTGTTTTATTCCTGGTACCAAAAGGACAAGGCAAAGGTTTTTACTCTCTCCTGTTTAGTAAAAAAAAAAAAGTCTGCTCCTTCAGAACTATAATAAACCTAAAAAAAAAATTAAAATAGAAACTATAAGATCAGTGATAAACCTTCTTCCTCCACTGTATCAAAATGTAGAGGAGGTAAACCAGTGGCACTACACCAAACCTGTGGTTATTCTGGATACCGAGGAGTGGTGCCTCACGGTGGTGCTCAGCATGTAGCAGCAGTAAGTATGCAAAATATCTTCAAACGAAGGAGAAAAACAAAGAGCGGCACTCACCGATTGTAGAAAGGTATACTTTAATCCATGATAAAATCAATAAAAATATAGGGAAATATAAATGGAATGTAAAAACCGCAGGATGAATACACACTGTAGATTGCCAGTGGCACAATCAATGGGTGTTTGCAGATATCCCTTAGAAGACTCAAAATATGTCCCCTAGTTGGATCTGCAAAGAAATCCTTTGGAGCAGTTACTCTATAATATAAGATTATGTCCTCCTTGAGATGATCCTCTAATTGGGATGTAAAATGTTCCGAGGTCGGCACTGTGGCCGACCTCCATGGCGCAACTCCACTCAAGGGATTTCCAGTGGGAAATTTCCCGTTGGCAAAAGAACAGCTCCCTAGATCAAAAAATAAGAATCTCGGACCAGACTCATGAGTCTGGCATGATGGTTGAAAAATAATTTGATTCAGGGGGTCCTATGAAGGTTGGAAGACCTTGTTTGTCTAACAACCGATGCAAGCCCCTGGCGGTGGGGGGCTCACATTCAGGAAATTTCTGTACAGGGTCGTTGGGAGGACACTCAAAGGGGATCCTTAAACCTACAGGAACTGACAGCAGTTGGTCTTGAAATTGAGTTCGGTCCTTCCATGAATAAGGGGAAAAAAATCTCAGTTTTATTTCAGACAACAAACAGTGGTTTCTTATCTGAACAGACAGGGGGGTACAAGGTGCAGGATTCTGATTATCCTCCTATTAGCGGTAAAAGAATGTGCCTCGATTTCAGCAGTACATATCAGGAGGACGAAAAATGGATAGGCGGACTTTGAGTCCCCATTTGCCTTCTCAGGGCAAATGGAGTCTGGATCAGTCTACTTTCAAGAGAATAACGACTCTCTGGGGCCAGCCAGTAATAGACCTTTTTGCTACCTCCCAGAACAAGAAAATTCAAAACTTCTCTTTAGATATGGCAGGATTCCCTTGTAGAATAGATGCCTTCCTTCAGCCCTGGAACTTTCCCATAGTCTACACCTTTCCTCCCCTCCTTCTGATCCCAAGAGTTCTAAGAGGGATCAGGGAGGACGGAGCGAGGGTTATACTTATAGCCCAGTTTTGGCTGAGGAGGTCATGGTTAACGTGGCTCCAAATCAGGTCGGTCTCAGATCCTTGGGTGCTTCCGGAGGCCCGAAACCTTTGGACCCAGGGTCCAGTGTTTACACCCTGATCTAAAAAAAAATTACATCTAACTGCCTGAAATTTGAAAGGTACTAGGTAGAAAAGGTTTCTCTGATGCCTTGATCTCCACTATTATAAGTAGAAAAAATGGTGACCGTAGCTATTTATGCTAGAGTTTGGCAAAGGTTCTTGGAATTTGCAGGATCCACATTGAACAAATCCACTCTTCTGTTCCCATTCGTCTAGTTTTAGAATTCCTCCAGAGATTTAGAACTCTGGCAGGTTTCGACTCTTTCTGCCTTATTTAACCCATTCAAGACCAAGCTAGTTTTTACCTTCAGGACCAGGACATTTCTAGCAAATCTGACATGTCCCTTTTTGTGGTAATAACTTTAAAACTCTTACTTATCCAGGCCATTCTGAGATTTTTTTTGTCACATATTGTACTTCATGACAGTGGTAAAATTGAGTAAAAAAAGCATTTTTTTTATTTACAAAAAAACAAACGACATTACAAAATATTTTGAAAAATTTGCAAGTTTCCACATTTCAATTTCTCTACTTTTATAATAGACAGGAATAAAAACACATTTACCACTGATTAAAAAAGAAAAAAAAGAAAATGCCCTACACATGTTTGGTATCGCCGCGTCCGTAACGACCTGATCTATAAAACAGTCATGTTACTTTACCCGAACGGTGAACGCCATAAAAATAAAAAACTATAATGAAATTGAAATTTTTCCCACCTTCCCAAAAAAGGTAATAAAAGTGATCAAAAAAGTTGCATGTATGCCAAAATTGTAACAATCAAACAGTCATCTCATCCCGCAAAAATCATACCCTACCCAAGATAATTGCCCAAAAACTGAAAAATCTATGGCTCTTAAACTATGGAAACACTAAAACATGATTTTTCTTTTTGTTTCAAAAATGAAATCATTGTGTAAATATACATATTGGGTATCGCCGCGTCCGTATCGACCGGCTCTATAAAAATATCACATGACCTAACCCCTCAGGTGAATACCGTAAAAAAATAAAAACGGTGTAAA
This sequence comes from Bufo bufo, assembly GCF_905171765.1. Lineage (NCBI taxonomy): Eukaryota > Metazoa > Chordata > Amphibia > Anura > Bufonidae > Bufo > Bufo bufo. The sequence goes on along the minus strand of NC_053397.1, from coordinate 107,800,423 downwards.
AAAAGCCATTTTTTTTGTTACCTTACGTCACAAAACGTGTAATAGCAATCGATCAAAAAGTCATATGCACCCCAAAATAATGCCAATCAAACCGTCATCTCATCCCGAAAAAAATTAGACCCTACTTAAGATAATCGCCCAAAAACTGAAAAAACTATGGCTCTTAGACTATGGATACACAAACTTTTTTTTTTTTTATGAAATCATTGTGTAAAACTTACATAAATAAAAAAATTGTATACATATTAGGTATCGCCACGTCCGTGACAACCTGCTCTATAAAATTACCACATGATCTAACCTGTCAGATGAATGTTGTAAATAAAAAATAAACGGTGCCAAAAAGGCTATTTCTTGTTACCTTGCCGCACAAAAAGTGTAATATAGAGCAACCAAAAATCATATGTACCCTAAACTAGTACCAACAAAACTGCCACCCTATCCCGTAGTTTCTAAAATGGGGTCACTTTTTTGGAGTTTCTACTGTAGGGGTGCATCAGGGGGGCTTCAAATGGGACATGGTGTCAAACAAACCAGTCCAGCAAAATCTGCCTTCCAAAAACCGTATGGCATTGCTTTCCTTCTGCGCCCTGCTGTGTGCCCGTACAGCAGTTTACGACCACATATGGGGTGTTTCTGTAAACTACAGAATCAGGGCCATAAATATTGAGTTTTGTTTGGCTGTTAACTCTTGCTTTATAACTGGAAAAAAAAATATTTAAATGGAAAATCTGCCAAAAAAGTGAAATTTTGAAAATATCTATTTTCCATTAATTCTTGTGCAACACCTAAAGGGTTAACAAAGTTTGTAAAATCAGTTTTGAATATTTTGAGGGGTGTAGTTTCTTAGATGTGGTCACTTTTATGGAGTTTCTACTCTAGGCGTGCATCAGGGGGGCTTCAAATGGGACATGGTGTAAATAAACCAGTCCATAAAAATCTGCCTTCCAAAAACCAAATGGCGCACCTTTCACTCTACGCCCCGCTGTGTGGCTGTACAGTAGTTTACGGCCACATATGGGGTGTTTCTGTAAACTGCAGAGTCGGGGCAATAAAGAGTCTTGTTTGGCTGTTAACCCTTGCTTTGTTAGTGGAAAAAATGGGTTAAAATGGAAAATTAGGCAAAAAAAATTGAATTCTCAAATTTCATCCCCATTTGCCAATAACTCTTGTGCAACACCTAAAGGGTTAACGAAGTTTGTAAAATCAGTTTTGAATACCTTGAGGGGTGTAGTTTATAGAATGGGGTCATTTTTGCGTGGTTTCTATCATGTAAGCCTCGCAAAGTGACTTCAGAGCTGTAGTGGTCCCTAAAAATTGGGTTTTTGTAAATTTTAAGATTTGCTTCTAAACTTCTAAGCCTTGTAACATCCCCAAAAAAAAAAATCATTCCCAAAATAATTCAAACATGAAGTAGACATATGGGGAATGTAAAGTCATCACAATTTTTTGGGGGTATTACAGAAACTGAAACTTTGAAATTTGCTAATTTTTCCAAATTTTTAGTAAATTAGGTATTTTTTAATGCAAAAAATAATAATAATTTTGACTTCATTTTACCATTGTCATGAAGTACAATATGTGACAAAAAAAACTCTCAGAATGGCCTGGATAAGTCAAAGCGTTTTAAAGTTATCACCACTTAAAGTGACACTGGTCAGATTTGCAAAAAATGGCCTGGTCTTAAGGTGAAATAAGGCTGTGTCCTTATTAAGGACCAGTTCAGGTCTGAAGTCACTTTGTGAGGCTTACATAATAGAAACCACCCAAAAATGACCATTTTAGAAACTACACCCCTCAAGGTATTCAAAACTGATTTTACAAACTTTGTTAACCCTTTAGGTGTTCCACAAGAATGAAAGGAAAATGGAGATGAAATTTCAGACTCCCTTTTTTTGGCAGATTTTCCATTTTAATCCATTTTTTCCAGTAACAAAGCAAGGGTTAACAGCCAAACAAAACAATATTTATTACCTTGATTCTGTAGATTACAGAAAGACCCCATTTGTGATCGTAACGTGGGGGCGTCAAAAGGCCGTGCCGGACCTCAGCTTCCCGCACGGACTCAGCTTCTCTCTGCAGCTTGCTTCTTCAGGGAACGCAGGGCATGGGATCTCCTGCGAGCTGGTAGGACGGTTACCTTCCCTCTCCAGCCTTGAGACCAGTAGGGGGTCCGGTAGGCAGCCACGTCCGAACCCATGAGTGACACCTGCATGCCTCCATCCGCCACTTATTATGCATGCATTAAATGCAAAATTAAGTTCCCTCGCGGCCAGTCGGACTCTGTATGCTGTACGCCCAGACAGTTTCTGCCCCCAGCCTACGCAGCCGCATGACCACCCGGACAGTGTGGAACGGACTGGGCCCGTGCATTATCCCAGGCAGTGGAGGACCCATCTAAAATTTCCCAATCCACCCTCTCCCTCATGGGTCGTTTGGTTGATAAATCCCCACCTGCGCAGTCCGCACCTTTCTCAGGCGAGCATCTTAAGGGCAGACCTTCGCACAAGCAAGCCCCCCCCATGGGTCTCGCTCTGACGCATCCTCCCTCCCAGGGGAAGTTCTGTCCGATGGGGACATTGGTGACTCTGATATGGATCCGGAACAATCTTCCAAAATTGCTTCCATGGTGGACAGCTTAGTTACTGCTGTCCGTGACACCTTTCAGGTGCAGGATGAGTCCCCCTCCCCGAGTCACCAGGGAGTGTCTTTTCTCCGCTCCAGACAAACTCCCAAGGCTTTCCCCTTATATGACGACTTTTCGGTTGTCATTGCCAAGGCGTGGGACCATTCAGATTGTCGCTTTACCACATCTAAGCGACTTGATCTACTTTAACCCTTTCCGGCAGATTGGGTGGATAAACGGTCCTCTCTTCCCAAGGTGGATCCTCCGGTCGCACGTCTCACCAAGCACACAGCCATTCCGGTGGCCGATGGCTCAGCCCTCCAGGACCCAGTGGATCACCGTTTGGAGTCTTTTGCTAAGTCTGTTTTCGCAGCAAGTGGCTCAGCATTTCATCTGGGAGTGGGTGCTCCGGTTAAAGGGGTTTTCCGGGTTCAGAGCTGAACCTTGACATACCCTTATTTTCGCCCAGGCAGACCCCCTTAGGCTAGCATCAGAGCATCTCATGCTCTGATGCGCTCCCTTGCCCTGCTTAAAGGAGAGCATCGGAGCGTGAACTGCTCCGATGCTCAAGTCAGGGGGGCTGCCTGGGTGAAAATAGAGGAATGTCCGGCTTCCGCTCTGAACCTGGACAACTCCTTTAAACTAGGACTTGGTGCCGGACCTTCCTCTAGCTGAGCTCCGGTCCTTGGCCCTTCAAATCTCACAGGTGTGGAAGTACCTCTGTGAAGCTTCCTTGGACACGTGTGCACTGGTTGCCCGCTCTTCCCGCCTCAAGGTTACCGCGAGAGCCGAACTGTGGCTTAAGGTGTGGGCAGCGGACTCATTGTCAAAGCGTTCCCTTACAAGCCTTCCTTTTTCAGTCTCCCGATTGTTCGGGGCCCGTTTAGATAAAATTATCTCCGAGGCTACGGGCAGTAAAAGTACCCACCTACCATTGGGCAGATCCAAGCGCACGTTCCGTGCTAAGCCTTCAAATGCCCGAGCCCATTATTTTCGCCACTTCTTTGGCACACGACTGGCAGCGGGAGCCCCTCCCAGATCCTCTACGCAGGACCAACGGAAAAAAACATTCTTTATGCCTCAATCAGCCTTGTACCCACGAGCACAGCCTACCCGTCCCTCCACCAGCCAACAGTCCTCCACATTAAGTTGCGCCCTCACCCTCTTGGGTTAAGGGTCGCCTCCTTTTTCAGGGAATTTGGCGGGCTCACATCTCAGAAGCGTGGATGCTCGAAATCGTTACTTTGGGTTACAAGGTCGAGTTTGTGTCCCCCTCCTCCACAATGTTTCTTTCTGTCCCAGCCCCCCAGGTCGGGCTGTTGCCTTTTTCCAGGCATTACAGTCTTTCCTCGCGCGAGGTGTGGTTTCCCCGGTTCCCTTGGCAGAACAATTCACTGGTTTTTATTCAAACCTATTTATGGTCCCCAAAAAAGAAGGATCCGTTTGCCAGGTTCTGGACCTAAAGTTGCTGAACCGGTTTCTCTGGGTTCCAAAATTCAGGATGGAGACCCTTCGCTCCGTTATTGCTTCACGGGACCGAGGCGAATACCATTCTTCAATAGACATTCGAGACATGTACTTGCATGTCCCCATTACCCCGGCGCATCAGCGCTTCCTCCGCTTCACGGTAGGGCTCCATCACTACCAGTTCGTCACCCTTCCATTTGGCTTGGCGATGGTACAGCGAGTCTTCACGAAAGTACTGACGCTTCTTCGTAACAAGGGCATCACCCTGGTTCCTTATCTGGACGACATCCTGGTCAAAGCAGCAACCTTCAATTAGAACGAGGACCGTCTGTGCATCACTCTGGATACCCTAGCACGGTTTGGATGGCTGGTGAACTTCCAGAAGTCTTCCCTCCGTCCCACCAGACAAATCACTTTTCTTGGCATGATCCTCGACACGGCCGCGGCGTTAGTGCGCCTCCCTCTGGACAAGAGGCTAGTCCTTCAGCAGTCGGTCCGTCTTCTCCTCCGGCACAGGTACCCGTCAATTCGGTTTTGCATGCAGGTCTTGGGTGCAATGGTCGCTTCCTTCGAGGCTGTTCCGTTTGCACAATTTCACACACGTGCACTTCAACGGACGATTTTTGTTGTTGTGGGACAAGTCACTGGAATCCTTGGACCGTCACATTGTTCTGTCCCCAGGGGTGAGTTCGGCAATCAGGTGGTGGCTCTTGGCCCCGACCTTGGAGACGGGGAAATCCTTTCTTCCGGTCTAATGGACAGTCATCACCACCGATGCCGGTCTTCAGGGTTGGGGTGGAGTCTTCCTGCCTCGGACACTCCAAGGCGTATGGTCGGTCTGATTCCAAACTGCCCATCAACATCCTAGAACTCTGGGCTATTCATCTATCCCTTCTCCTTTTGGGACGCTCTCCTGAACCCGCAGTCAAGCGGTGATGGCTGAGTCAGCCAAGATCCTGCAGTGGGCAGAGATACATGTACTAGCTCTTTCGGTGGTCTACATTCTGGGAGTGGAGAATTGGACAGCAGATTTCCTCAGTCGGACGACCGTGGACCCGGGAGAGTGGTCTCCGCACCCGGAGGTGTTTGAAGCAATCAGTCTCCGTTGGGGCCAACCGGAGGTAAACTTGATGGCGTCCAGGCTCAACCACAAACTTCCCGCCTTCTCTCGAACAAGAGTTCCCAAGGCATGCGCCGTAGACTCTCTGGTGGCACCATGGGATGGGTCCTCCCTGTTGTACTTGTTTTCCGCCTCTTCTCCTGCCGCATGTCCTACGCAGAATCCGGATGGAGGGCATCCAGAAGATTCTCATCGCTCCAGACTGGCCCAGTCGCGCGTGATACTCTGATATTATCCTTCTTCTAGGAGACACGCCATGGCCCCTTCCGCTCAGGGTTGATTTTCTCTCTCCGGGACCTGTCTTACACCTGCGTTTAGAGTCTCTACGTTTGACATTCTGAAGCAGCATGGTTTCCCTGACTAGGTCATCCACACCATGATTAAGGCCAGGAAACCAGCGTCATCCAAATTCTATTACAGAACTTGGAGGTCTTTTCTGCGTTTCTGTGCGGAACGTGACTTCCCCCTGCTCGCTACGCTTCTCTTCCCACTCTCCTCTCCTTTCTGCAATCAGTGTTGGATTTGGGTCTGGCTCTTGGTTCTTTAAAGGGCCATGTGTCGGCACTGTCCATTTAATTTTTTTTTTATTTTTTTCAGCGTCCTCTAGCACTGCAGGCCCCGGTGCAGGACCTTACTACAAGTGGTGGCTCACACTGTCCCGCCTTATTGCCCCCCTTTGCCCTCTTGGGACTTGAACCTTGTCCTTGGTTCCCTCCAATCTGCTCCATTTGAGCCTATGAACGCAGTTCCCCTCCATATTCTTTCCTGGAAGGTTGCATTCCTGGTGGCTATCACATCCATCAGGCGCGTTTTGGAATTAACAGTGCTTTCTTGTAAGGAGCCCTTACTGCAGCAAGATAAGTGCTCCGCCCCATACCTTTTCAGCCGAAGGTGGTCTCGACCTTCCATGTCAACGAAGACCTTGTTCTCCCTTCGTTCTGCCCCCCCTCCCTCACATCCTAGGGAGCAGGATCTCAATCAGCTGGATGTGGTTGGGGCTCTCAGGATTTACTTATCAGTTTCTAGCTCTTTCCGCCGTACGGACTTTGTTCGTCATTCCTGAAGGTCCTCGCAAAGCTTTGGCAGCCTCCAAGGTGACGATTGCAAGGTGAAGGTTTGGCAATTGCTGAGGCACACCGCTCCCGGGGCAAGGCACAGCCCCTTGGTATCATGGCCCACTCGACCAGGGCGGTGGGTGCTTCTTGGGCTAGTTTCCACCATGCTTCCGCGTCACAGCTGTGCAAGGCAGCGACTTTGTCTTCCTTGCACATGTTCACCAAGTTTTACCAGGTGCATACTTTTGCATTAGCAGATGCTGCTCTGGGCCGCAAGGTCTTGCAGGCAGCAGTGTCTTAAGCTTCCGCGAGGATGTTTTCCATGGGCGTGTGGTTCTTGCCTCCCCGTGGACTGCTTTGGAACGTCCCACGGTCCTGTGTCCGTCCCGTCCCCCTCTTCCCAATGATACGAGCGAGAAAGCGAGAAAACAAGATTTTTGTGGACTGTTTTGTAAAATCTTTCTTGCTTAGTTCATTTGGGGGACACAGCTCCCACCCATTGTTTTGTTATTGCCGCAGGTGGTAGCGGTTAGTTTGCCGGTGGGGTCATCAGTCGGGTTCGGTCCTTCCGGCATTAGTTGTGTTCTAGTTTTCTTAATGTATGTTTTTTTTTTTTTTTTTGTGTTTTTTTTTTTTAATTCTCCTACTGCTTGGGCACAAACTAATATGCTCTCTCCAGGCTGGAGGGTGGTATAGCCTGCAGAGGAGGAGCTAACCATTTTCAGCCTAGTGTCGCCTCCTAGTGGCAGCAGGAGCTATAGCCACGGTCCTGTGTCCCCCAATGAAGAAAGTGAGAGCGCTTTTACAGATGAGTCCACGAAAATCTCGTTTGACAATTTTTTTTTTTTTTTTTTACGGTGTTCATCTAAGGGGTTAGGTCATATTTTTATACAGCAGGTTATTACGGACGCGGCGATAACTAATATGTATAAGCAAACTAATACAGAAGCACACGGCGCAGGCGCGAGTAGGCTGTCAATCTAGAGGAGAGGGGCGGGTTGGAGCGCGCTGGGCGGCGGAAATAGTGAGTGGACGGAGCGTCTAGGTGCTTCTGTATTCGACGCAGGCGCAGTGACTGTTGGACTTCTCCCTGCGCTGTAATCGGCGCAGGTGCAGTGAAGATGCCGGCGCAGGGAGACAGTCACTGCGCCTGCGCCGAATACAGAAGCGCAGGCGCGAGAATTCGGCTGAGATGCAGACAAGTAGTCTGTCAATCTAGAGGAGAGGGGCGGGCTGGAGCGCGCTGGGCGATGGAAATGGTGAGTGGGCGGAGCCTCTAGGTGCTGAAAAGACGCCCCCATAGCACCTAGAGGCTCATTAGCATACCAATAAAAGTACGTTTTTTTAGGCTAACCGCTGCACAGAAAGGGATTACAATAGCATGGTTAGGTAGATCGCTAGTGTCTGACAGCTAAATAGGTGAAAATGTGGTGGTAGAAACCCTTTAATCCTAACTTCTACAAACCTTTGAATACAGAATCAACCTAATCAAACTAATATGAAAAGTTGTTATTCTAAAAATCTTCATCTACTTGCATATTATAAGTTATACCAGCAAGAATTAGTCTTTATGTAGAAAACTATGATTTAAATCAGTTTGATTTAAATCAAATCCACCCTGGTTTTGAACCAATGGATTCCAGCTCAATTTAGGGTCTCACCTTGAAATTGTGCCTGTTAATTGCGTTAACTTCTGCCCTCGGGGTTAATGAGATTCAGGCCATATCCATTAATCCCCCTTACACCACTATTTTGGAGGATAAGGTGCTGATCCGCCCGTATCCAGCCTTTCTTCGAAAGGTAGCTTCCAGTTTTCATAGGTCCCAGGATATTGTTCTTCCTACCTTTTTTTTTTTTTAGAACCCAAGGTCAGAAGAAGAAAAATCTCTTCATTGCTTGAGAAGAACTTTAATTGGTTATCTATCAAACAGAGTTGGCAAAAGACTTCACTTTTATCCTCTTTCAAGGAGGGAATAAGGGCAAAAGGCTGCCACTAAAAGTTCCATTGCAAGATGGATTGTTTCTGCTATTTCTTTGGCCTATTTGTCTTCTGACTTATCTCCTCCTGTGGGTCTAAAAGCACATTCTACCAGGGCAGTTGCTACCTCCTGGGCGGAAAGATCCTCAGTCCCCCATAGATATTTGCAGAGTGGCTACCTGGTCTTCTCCTTCAACTTTTTTTTAAACACTACCGGCTTGATTTAAACTCCTTCTTCGGGTTCATCTTTTGGCGAAAAGGTGCTTTCTGTTCTACCGCCTTGATGTTTTTCCTTTTGGTAAATCACTTGTGGTGCTGTCGTGGGTGAGGGGAAAAATGAACCCACGACAGCACCCTTATTTCCGTCCCTTCTGGGTTCTTTGGTTATTCTATACTCCCGGTGTAGCAAAAAAAGATATTTGGTTTGATTTGTACGTTAAAGGGAACCTGTCACCTCCAAAAACATCCCAAGCCGGCAGCAGTACCTTAGAGTAGACAGCAGTATGTTTGTAACGATCCTTTTCTTCCTGCAGGCAGAGAAGCAGAAGCTGTAAAAACGATCTTTAATCCCCTGCCGGTGCGCTTCTCTAGTCAGGCTTGAAGTCACGGAGGCAGCGGCCTCCTTGCTTCAAGTCACGGTAACCACGTCCCCTTCCATGCCCCTTCGCTGTGATTGACAGCGCATATGCACGACCGTTCGGCTTGCTTTGCCGAACTGCCGGCTGTCAGTTACGGTGAAGGGGCAGGGAAGGGGGCGTGGTTACCGTGACTTGAAGCAAGGAGGCCGCTGCCTCCGTGACTTCAAGCCTGACTAGAGAAGCGCACCGGCAGGGGATTAAAGATAGTTTTTACAGCTTCTGCTTCTCTGCCTGCAGGAAGAAAAGGATACAAACATACTGCTGTCTACTCTAAGGTACTGCTGCCGGCTTGGGATCTTTGTTGAAGGTGACAGGTTCCCTTTTGAAGTTAAAAAAAAATTATATATATTGTTGATCATCTAAGCTTCATATAAGCGGACTTCCTCCGATGCTTAGATATCACACTGAATTGGGAGGAGTGTCCGCCCTTTTATTTTGCAGGTTTCCTGTCTGTGGGGGCGGATTGTATTTCGTTGGGCTGTCATGGGTTCTGGAAAATCGAATTACCAGTGAGTAATCCTTTTTTGACATCCAATATTAATGTCATGAATTGCCTTATTTCTTTCTCTTCAGGTATTATGTTGACTGAAGAGGAATTAACTGCCATGTCCCCAACAGCTGCTGCTGTGGCAAAAGTTGTGAAGCCAGGCATGAAATTGACAGAGGTACTGTTACCACCTTGTTGACTTGACTGTGTAAATAAATTGATAGTGTCATATTTCTCTCTCATGTACTTCATAATTTAGCTCTAATAGCCTGCACTGCCTGGGCAGTTCATGGTACACCATAGACTTTTTCCAGGGTGCGTGTGCCCACAGAGAGGGCTCTGAGTGCTGCCTCTGACACCCTTGCCATAGGTTCACCACAACTGCACTAGAGCTTCGATGTATGCAATCATCTTGGCAATCTCATACATAAATTGGACTTGCAACTATTTGGCATACGATTAGTTATGCAGATTCTTGTCATGTAACTGCATTCTTACTGTTTTTCTCCTAAAATTCTACATTTTAATTTTTTTGTATTTTGTAAATCCACCTTTTGGCTTTCAACCCTGCCTGAATCCTTCTGGGCATGCTCTTGATCAGATTCACGCATGTCTCAACCAAGATCTGTTCCCAGGTCTCTTCTACACGTTTCCAGTGTTGGTGCGTACTGGTCGACTCACTTGGGTACAAATACAGCTTTTTCTTCAACTCTACCCACAAGTGTTCGATTGGGTTGAGGTCTGAGCACTGTGTGGGCCAATCCAGCATCTCTAATTCATGGTCATTGAACCATTTCTTTACCAGTCTCTCTATATATGCGTTGGTCCGTTGTCTGCTATATCGTCCTTTTCATACCCACAGTATTGGCGTAATGGTTGAGGACCCATTCATTTCAATGGGTCTGCAAAAAATGCAGACAGCACATGGTGTACTATCCGCATCCGTATGTCTGTTCCGTAGCCCTGTTAAAAAAAAAAAGAGTATGTCCTATTCTTGTCTGTTTTGCAGACAAGGATAGGCATTGTTCCAATGGATTCGCAAAAAAACTGATGCAATACTGATGCCATCTGTATTTTTTTTTTGCACACCGCAAAACTCATACGGTCGTGTGAATGTAGCCTTAGCCCTGTTTTCCCTTCTTTCTTCCTGACCCATTTGCATCCATCAGACTATTGTTGTTCGTCTCATCGCATTCTGGCAATTTTCTTGGCTGAGATACTGCTATCGATGAGCTGGATGATACTGTTTCTCTTTTATTATGAACTCTTCATTGCTGGTCCTGGATTCAAACCAGTGACCTTTCACTTGGGAATCAACCTAGGAACACACTGAGCTATTAGGGAATGTGAGAGCAGGTTGTAATTTGTAGTATACAAGAATAAAAAGATTGTTCTACCACCAGGAGCAAAGCCGTAACAATGCCGTTACATGACAAGAATCTGCAGAACTAATCATATGCTAAATAATTGCAAGTCCAATTTATGTATGAGATTGTCTATAAAATGATGGTAGTGTCACGTTCATTCTACGTTTCCAAACATAAAATTTTGTTCTCTCCTTTTGGACCACATTTCTGTCTGCTTAATTCAACTTGTATTCTACAATACGTTGCAGACAATGACCCTTGGGTTAATAATTACATTTTAATTTCTGCCCACTTATAAGGCCACTGTACCATGAAAAATAACAGAAAATGAAGCATAACCTGCTCAGAAAAGTTTGTCCTTACTTCATGGAAAGCAGTTAAACAGATTCTGCTGACACTGAAGTGTCTCCTTTCTCATCCGTGTCATTGGGGGACACAGCAAACACCTTGGGTTTAGCTGCTGCTACTAGGAGGCAGACACTAAGCAAAAAGTGTTACCATATTTTTCGCTTTATAAGTCGCACCCCAGGTTTAAGAGGATGAAAATAAGAAAAAAATTATTTTTCATCATACCTCACATCAGATCAGAGGAGCCCCATAAATATCAGGACAGTGCAGCACCGGCCCCAGGAATGAAGACCGGAAGGGTGAGTATTACAAGTGCCTGCAGAGCTTTACTCCCTATTCCCGGCACATAAAGCATACTATTCGCACAACCATTTCCCCCCACTTTTAGGGGAAAAAAGTGCGTCGTATAAAGCGAAAAAAAGGAATTCCTTCCAAAAGCCATACCCCTCCTGCAAGCATTGAGCTAATCCATTTTAGATTAGTTCTGTAGGAGGCAAACATCTGCACTGCAGGTCTTGATTTTTAGAAACAAAGTTGGGCTCAGGGTTTAATTATCCCTCAGTTACCCACCTGGCAGCAAAGCAGTAGGTCTCCTAACATCCACAGTAGCAAGGACAGAACAAAGTGGCACGGAGGACCACCAAATCTGCCGCCTGCCAGCCTTGGTCCTTCCCTACGTGTTTCACTGGTCCCCTCCCCAAAGAAAGGGATAGACTTGGGAGACAGAAGGACCCTTCTGGCACAGCCCAGTCTTTTCTGCAGCTTTGCAGTGGCACCACAGGCCCCAGCAAGCCCAGGGACGGAAGGTACACTAACTTTCTGGAGTATATCCTACCTCTGTCACACGTGGCCTCCAGTTCCACTATCTTGCACCTGCATTCCCCAGCCCTGACGGCAACCTCTGTCCTGCATTCCCCAGCCCTGACTGCAACCTCTGTAGCCTCATCTCACCCACATCTTCTGTCCCGGCACCTCACTTCTGGTCATCTGGCCGTGGTGATCTCCTTAGCGCCTTCTAGGCCTGAACCGTGTTGGAGAGCCCCACCACCGCATTCCCTTCTGGCCGGATGTTCTTCCGGTCGCCCCTGCTCCTACACAAGGCCCCCGGCTTTCAGGCCTGCTAGGCAGTGCCTTCTGGGCCTTTTTGGTGGACAGGACCGGTGTATCCTGGGTGTGAAATTCTCGTGGTACCTACTAGTGTTGTCACGATAACAAAATTTTTATTCGATACCATAAAAAAGTATTGTGATGCTCAATACCACGCGAAAAAAATAAAACCCCAAAAAAGCTGTGTGCATTCTGCATTTTATGGAACGTCCGTCCCATAATCGAACAGTCCTATCCTATTTTTTTGGGGGGGGACAAGGTAACAAAATGGTGAATTGCGTAGGAGATATTTTTTTAGATTTTAAGTTTGGACTTTTTGGACGTGGCAATATGTAATATGTTTATTGTTTGTATATTTTATATGTGAAATTGCAAATCCCGTTATCGAATGGATACCGGTACAGTATCGATTGGGTACCGATAATTTGATACCCGGTGCAACCCTAGTGCCCTAATGTCTTTACCTCTCAACAGGTGGTCTAAGGGCACTACCACTGGATACTGTGACTACTATTGCACTATCCCTTTATTCGGGTAGTCTTTTTGTGTTGTACTGCACTCTGTCTGCCCAGTCAGGATTCAATCCAACTGTGCAACTATTGTGGCCTACCTAAATTGCCAGAAGGTAACTGGCAGCCAAGCGGCAACGGAAGAATCGGCAAAGGTCTTCCTTGGGTGGAGAAAAAACTATTTCAGCTCTGTCAGCAGTCCACATCCCCTGAGTGGACAACTGGATAGTGGACTTTCTAAACAGGGAACGCTTGGACCCCAGAGAATTGTCCCTCCATCCTGCCATTTTTTATTTTATTTTTATTAAGTCTGCAACAAGTGGGGGACACTGGACAACTAGGTACCATGCTTCGTGACCTGATCCAGACCCCCAGGCGGTGGTGACCGATGCCCTGGGGGTTCCCTGGCGCAAGTTCATACTCCTGTACATATTTCTCCCCTGCTGCTACTCCCCAGGGTCCTCAAGAAGTTCAACAGAGGGTGTTCCAGCAATCATCCTTGTACCGGATTGGCCCAGAGGATTGTGGCACGTTGATCTGGTGACTCTGCTAGCTATCAGTCACTGGATCAGGATGTTGATCAGCGAGGCTTCTCGTTCCAAGAGCACTGCGCCACCCCTTCAGGTGATGGCTCATTCCATCAGAGTATTTGCGCCTCTTAGCTGAGTGCTTGCGGGAGGGGTATAGCTAGTGGGAGGGGTTAACCCTTTTAGCTTAGTGTCTGCCTCCTAGTGGCAGCAGCTATACCCAAGGTCTTTGCTATGCCCCCCAATGAATGAGACGAGAGGGATTTTACAGTGAGGGAAAAAATCCAATTTTTTTTCCCTGCCTCTCCATCTTTGGCTGCAGACCTACTGTGCACTAGTATGAGCTCACGGGCAGACAGTAAGTTTGTGAAGGGGCATGGCTTAAATCTACATTCACTTCAATTGACATCTAATGCCGCATGAAAGAGGTAAAAGCTGCAAAACTTCAGCTTCTTCCAAAACAGTGAGGGATTTCTCACTTTGTCCACTATCAAATGACATTCATCCTTATTGGAGACCTGGATTACAAGTCTTGTGGAGCTGTACACATTGTCCATATATAACATTACCCTTACATAGTGCAAGTAACCCATCATTCCCAGGACCCTGAAAGGCAAATCTTCCTTGGTATGGCACTATTTAAAAGCAAGGAGGGAGATTTATATTGGTAGCTTTAGCATTCTGCAGGTTATTAGAATTCCACATGGTTTTGCTTTTCTAGCACCTTGAAAGGATAAGCTGCCAAGTTATAGCCCTATTTGGGAGTAAGGATAATGGTCCACATAATTATTTTTACTCACTTATAGTATGCTGATTTTAGAGCGTTTCTGCCTAAAAATTTGCTCCAAAAACATGTCAGAACCTCAGCGTCCTATTGGTCTCAGCGCTTTGTATATTTTTTTCTCACACGTGGAATAAAGAAGCAGCATACCCTATCATGGGGCAAAATCAGAGCTGAATCTCCCACTGAAATGATTGGGAAGCATAAAAAAATTGCTCCATTTAAGTCCATGCGTTTTTTGGTCACAGCTCTTCAAATACACCTGTAAATGCAGCTTTGCATTGACGTGAACGCCCATTGGTTAAAGCATGAAAAGGAATGCTGTTTTTTATTTTATTTTTAAATTGTGTTTTTCAAAATCAGCAGTGCATTACAGGCATTATAATTACCCGGCGTGCCACCACATGCTACCCAGCTTTCCAAAGCTGCTGTATCTGCACAATTTGAGGGGTTAACTGCCGCTGATCGCAGCTCCCTGTCATAGAGGCCGGGTGATTCTGCTGCCGGCACCCACCTCCTGTATCTGTATTCAACGTTAATTATCTTGGTGGCGCAGTGGCCACAGCTCCGCCCCTCCTCCGCCTCTCTCTCCTCTCATTGGTGGCAGCGGCACAGGGGGGAGGGAGAGACTGCTTCCTTCTCCCCTGTGCTGCTGAGGGAACATGACATGCACAGAGGGCAGCGCTCGCCATGTTCTGTGATACTAGCTGCACAGTAGCGCAGCCCAGTATCAGTAAAAAGCTAATCCCAGTATCAAATCGATACTGGTACAAAGTATCAATTGGGTATCAATAATTTGGTACCCAGTGCAACCCTAGTAGGCTGATAGCTGTAGGCTAGCCGAGAATGCTGGGAGTTGTAGTTTGGCAACAGCTGGAGGACCGCAGGTTGGGCATCCCTGATCTAGGTGGATGTTCCAGTAGAAGATCAGCCTGCTGGAGTTCATTGTACTCGACAAAGCTGGAAACGTCCAGAGCACCACCATGCCACGTGGACTATAGTGGAATCTGGCTCGTTTCCGGTGCTTGCATGGACTGTTCAGAAAGTTCCTGCCCTTTCTACTAGATCTTTCCACATCTACCACAAGTTTTTTAAATGTGAAAATCTTCTTTGCGGAAACTGCATTGAATCTTTGTGAAAACCCTACTCTTCTCATGCATCTGTACACCATGTAACTATTCTACTGATCACAAGGTGTGAGGAGTCTCCAGATCTTCCATCCTTTACGTTAAATATTTTTTTTTTATTTGGGTATGGTTTTATATTATATTGGCTATATGTTGTAGTTTTTGAATCTTATTGCACTGGTTTCAGCATTCTTTATAAATTCAGTGTAAAACGTGTTTTTCTGCAGCTGTATAATGCATACATGGAAACTCAAGATCAATTGTTAATAGAGAAGCAAGAAAATAAAAGAATTACAAAGTACTTGGATGACATAGTGAAGGAGGTGGAAGCTAAGGCCCCCATTCTGAAACGTCAGCGAGAAGAGTATGAGCGTATGCAGAAGACGGTGGCAAATCTATCTGCTAAGCTTGAACAAGCTATGAAGGTATTTATTTTTTTCACTTCACATTGTTCAGTTTTCTCCCGACTTAGCATTTTGCTAATTTCATTTTACTTTTAGGAAATTCAGCGTCTGCAAAATGAAACTGATAAGGCAAACAAACTTTCCTCAGTGCTGGAAAAAGAAAACCAGAGGCTGGAGTTACAAGTGAAAGATCTTTCCCAACAGGTACAGCTGTTTCTATAGTTTGGTTGCTATGGGCAACTAAGCCGTTCTACTTTACATCAGTTTGATAAATGATCCCCTTTGTCTTTTCTTCAACGAATCAGATTCCACCTTTCATTTTGGATAGCTCCTTTGGAAAATGAAAGGTGGAGTCTGATTGGTTGCCATGGGCTACTAAGCCAGTGCTACTTTACAACAGTTTGATACATGACCCCCAAAATTCTCAGACCTGGTTGTTCCAGAGGAAGGCCAACCAAAATACCTATGGCAGGAATGCCATGTATCTTACAGAAAACCTGTAACCTCCTGACACGTCTTTTAATACCTACTTGCATTCAAAAATCCAGATTTTTTGATTGTGGTGTGTCCTATTGCTACACCATTGTCAATCATTAGCTGCTATGTCGCCCTGTGACATTCCGTTCTTCATGTCATGCGACATGTTACCATGTAGCCCCAGCCTATCGCGGACCCAAAAAAAACAGATACCGACCATATGTTCTGCATTTTACCCTTTTGCATATTCCGCCCTACGTTAAATAACTTCTTGTCTGCACAATGGGCAGTAATAAGAGACGGAACAGACCTACGGATATGGACAGCACACGTTGTGCTTATTTGGCCTTAGGCCTCATTCACATGACCGTTTTTCGGGTCCGCATCTGAGCTGCAGTTTTTGCGCCTCGGGTGCGGACCTATTCACTTCAATGGGGCCGCAAAAGATGCGGACAGCACTCTGTGTGCTGTCCGCATCCGTTGGTCCGTTCTGAGGCCCCGCAAAAAAAAATAGCATCTCCTATTGTCCGTTTTGCGGTCAAGAACAGGCATTTCTACAATGGGTCGCCCATTTTGTTCCGCAGACTGCAAAAGGCACACAGACTGCTTCCGTTTTTTGCAGGCCGCAAAAAATGGCACGGTCGTTGTGTATGAGGCCTTACTCTACTTCCCTCCCTACTTTGGACTGTACTAATGGTGCATGTAGCTGTAATTTAGCAGTTTCTACCTCGGAACTCAATAGGCCAGAGCAAAGAGCTGCTCTGAAGAGTGGCTCGTGCCTGGGGGATGTGTGGCTGCTGACGCTATCAGCTGGCTGTTGGTAGTTTCTGGAGCCGAACTCTAAAATCTTCGAGTGGAGGAAACATGTTTTTTTTTTTTTTAATTATATTTTGTAGTTATATTAATTCCATTTGGCATAAGTTAATCTCTAGTCATTTTTTATTCTGATTTTGTTTTTGCTATTAAAACTTTTGATCAGGCATTTGTAAGTTTGAACAACTAATACAACTTTTACTCAATTTGGTGAAGTGTTTTAGGTAGAAAGGTAGAATTGTCAGATGATTTTGGTTACTTTAATATTTTCTGCCGCATTTTTCTTGTTTGTCTGACCTTTTTTTTCTTTTCTTGAGTAATAACATTTGATCTTTATATCTTTATAGATTAAAGTTTTGTTAATTGAACTGGAGGAGGCCCGAGGAAACCATGTTCAAAGAGATGACGATGTCAGCTCTGCTAATATCAGCAGTTCTTCTGAAGTAATAACGCAGCATTTAGTCACCTTCCGAAACATTGATGAACTTCAGGAGCAGAACCAGAAACTCCTTGTTGCATTGAGAGAGCTTGGGGAAGCTAGGGAAAAAGAAGAGCAAGAAGCTACTGCCGCACAGTAAGCAATCTGATTCACTTGAGTAATGTTGTTGGGTTGTTTTTGGTAAAATATAAGCTGCTTTCTAGCACTCTGTCTGTTCTGGCCGAATGAGCAGATGGCGTGCAACCATATTGCATCAAAGTTGATCATTAAAAGCCAAACTTGGTTAATACTTAAAGGGGTTGGCCAATTTCTGATTATGATTATATAGCACTTACTAATATAGCCTTTGTTAAAATTTTGCACCATTTTCTAGATTTCATAAGGTACACAAACAGGAACATTTTATTAAGTCCTATGTGCCATAATTGTGGCTTAAAGTACAGTGTGTGTCAGGGCTGTGGAGTCGGAGTCGGGGGAAATTTTGGGTACCTGGAGTCGGAGTCGGCAAACAATGCACCGACTCCGACTCCTACTAAATTTAGACTGGAATAAAAAAAAAAAAGCAAGTTTAAATGTCCCAATTCACAAAAAGTTATAATTAATGACTTCTACTGTAAGAATAAAGACCAATGCATGCAGTGCCTCACGTAACCGCAAAACGAACACGTTAAGTGACCGTGAAGAAGCATGCTTTTCATGTGCTTCACTATATGGCACGCAACGCACAATTAGGAGCTGCAATACTTATACTTTCCATAGTGTTGTGTTCTGCTTTTACAGGGAACGCAGCGTCCATGTGTAACCTAGCCTCTCACTGATAAGGGATTAAATAAATGTTTTTTGCAGGACTAGAGAGTGAGACACTTGTATAAGTGAAGGGAATGGAGGGCCAATAGTTCAAGACTGAAGCTGTAAACCATTGGAAAAACTGCTGTCATTCAGCTAAGGCTATAAAAACTTGTAAACTCCGATTGTTAGCTTAAACTTTAAACCTGACTATGGGATTCTCCTAGGAAAATCATGTTTTAGAATAAATGCCCCTTCCTGGATCCTCCCACTGCCCCCAGCAGCGGATAAATTCCTGTAAAGATCCTGTTCCTGATGTTTATGCCTGCTGCTACTATCCAGCCACTTGATTGATTAATAAAAAAAAAAAGTAACTTTGTTTTCATTGTGTTTGTCTTTTGCTTAAACTTAAACTGTGCAATACAGTAGACTGTTGGCTTCCCAGCCAGTAGTCCTGTGGTAGGTTGCGTTTCTTTCCCTCAAGGAATGTATAAAATACATTCGCATATTAATACAGAGGAGTCGGGGAGTCTGAGTCGGAAGTACATAAAACTGAGGAGTCTGAGTCGGAACATTTATCTACCGACTCCACAGCCCTGGTGTGTGTGCACCATGATTTGCAACTTTTTGAGCTTTAATGCACTTTTTTGCAGATGAAAAGGGGCGTGCCTTATCAAAAGGGCCATGTCTTTGCGTCACTGCCGCATTTACTGTAACTTTTGCCAGAATGTGGGGAAAGTTGTAGCTGAAGTCTACGGGCCTATGACCCCCCTTCCCTACCCCCTCAGGGAATTCCTTCCCCCCCCCCCCCCCCCAAGGTCACGTGGTGTCCGCCATCTTATCATGCTTCATTTTTGGCTGTAGAATTTTTGGCTGCAGCATCTACTTTTAGTCCCTGACTCCTGCTGTGATAAGGCCGCATCTGTGTTCCGATATAAAAAAAAAATAAAAATTTCCTGCAATCCAGGGGTTCTATTGGGTAATTTTTTATTTATTTTTCATCACCAATGGGTGGCTTCTGCTGGGACTAAACCAAACTTTCCCGTGTTTTTATAGATAGCACAGTATCTCTATCGGCCTAGCTGGCCTGTGTCCTTAAGAGGTTAAAACTGGGTGAGGAATAGCCAAACTCTGCTATAAAATTGAGGTTGTGGAAGACCTTTTCATGTCACAGATCATGTACCATCAGCTGATGCCTCTAGGCTGTGGATCAATCAGGGTCATAATAGGGATAGTGCTGTCCCCGAATGATTGCTCTCCTCTTGTCACTCACTCCTGGGCCCTTTTCTCGTCCCGTTTAGGGTTATGTGTATTGTTCGGCCACTTAGGTCATTTTAAGGATACCAATAAAATCTATTATTTTAGAGTTCTTTAGTTTATTTTCAAGGTGTTTTTTCTAATGTAATAGCACTCATCTATCTACTGATCATCTGAATACTGTTTGCCTTTAACTTCTTCCCTCTCTACCCTGACCTTCACATTGGGTTTGCCATGGACAGGCCATGTTTTTGGTCTGAATCAATGTAGAGTTTTTTTCCTTGCCTGGGTCCTCTTACTGGTCGGGTTCCTTTGCTTCCAGGCCTTATGTAATCTCCTTCCTTTTGCCGAGGGGTGGTCCACAGGGTCTTCCTTTAGTTTTATCTCCAGGAAGTTTTTTTCCTTGGTTCAGGACTGCTCCTGTCCTTTTCCCAGGCATTTTCTCTTCTGCCAGGTTCCCTCATGGTCTAATTTTTCTTGTTGGGTCTGCCCTCTAATAGATCCTCCTCCTAGCGCATCTTATATGTAGAGCGCTGGGCCATTACCAACAGACACCTTCCGGTTGTTCTGCTTTCCTGTTTCTTGAGGGGGAGCCCTGGTTCTTCCAGATCCTTCCTCTGGCTCTCTAGTGCTCACTTGTTCAACTCTCGGTTCCTGCGTAGGACATCTAGCCCTGCTCCCTATCCTCTAGCTTCTTTATGTTTCCCACCTTGGGTGGAGCTGGGTGTTTCCCTTTGTTCCTTTCTTGCATATGGCCTTTTTTCCCAGGCACTTGTCCTTGGGATCCTGGCGGTCTCCCACAATTTTTTCTTTGGACTCTTCCTGGTCCTGGAGCCTCTCTGCTTACTTCCTTAGTTTTCTATCTACCATTTCATGCTATGGCCTCTCCTGGTCCTGTTGGGTTACATGGTTCTCCTGCACCTGTGCGCCCAACTTTTTGCCTGAGATTTCATTGCCACCCTCGGGGACTGCTTTGGGATGTGCCATGGTGCTGTGTCCCCAATGACTTTAACGAGAAAATTGGCTTTTTGTACTTATCTTAAAATCAGTTTTTCATTCAATTCGTTGGGGGACACAGATCCCACCCTTTGTTTTCATTTCTCTTTCTGTCACCGGGCTGCTGCTCTTCTTTCCTTCCCCGGTCCAGGACATGTTGGTTCTTTGCTTTTTGTTTCTCTCTCCTACTGCTATTGGTACATATTAGCCTAGTGTCTGTGGAGATGGTATAGCCCACCTTTTTCATATCTAGTGTAGTCTCCTAGTGGTAGCTGGGCATATACCCATGGTGCTGTGTTCCACAGTGAATTGACCGAGAAAGGGATTTTGCGGTAAGTACAAAAATCCAATTATCTTCCCCATAGTCTGTTATACTGTCCACACAGAAGTATGGTCCATAAAATAGCTGCTGATGGTGGGTCATGTGACGTCTCCATTCAGATACATTGCCTCTGCCATCTGCACTTCCTCTGTTTGGTTAGTGCAGGTGCAGTGTTTGGATGGAGGTGATTTGTCTGGTCACATGACCCCCCATCAGCAGCCATTTTATGGCCAATACCTTTTGTGTGGACAGCACAAAATACGTTAATTACCTAATAATAAAATACAGAAAATGGTGCAGAATTTCAACAGTCTATTATCTTGTATACAAATTGGTCAACAATAAGGGTACTTTCACACTTGCGTTGTTTGATTCCGGCAGGCAGTTCCGTTGCCTGAACTGACTGCCTGATCAGGCAAACTGTATGCAAACGGATGTCATTTTTTCAGACTGATCAGGCAATTTTCAGACTGATCAGGATCCTGATCAGTCAGAAAAATGCATTGCAATACCGGATCCGTTTTTCCGGTGTCATCAGGCAAAACGGATCCGGTATTTTTTCTTATTTTTAAAGGTCTGCACATGCGCAGACCGGAAGGACGGAGCCGGCATTCCAGTATTTTGAATGCCGGATCCGGCACTAATACATTCCTATGGAAAAAATGCCGGATCCGGCATTCAGGCAAGTCTTCAGTTTTTTTTCGCCGGAGATAAAACCGTAGCATGCTACGGTTTTCTCTTTTGCCTGATCAGTCAAAATGACTGAACTGAAGACATCCTGATGCATCCTGAACAGATTGCTCTCCATTCAGAATGCATGGGGATATGCCTGATCAGTTCTTTTCCAGTATAGAGCCCCTGTGACGGAACTCTATGCCGGAAAAGAAAAACGCGAATGTGAAAGTAGCCTAACCAGAAAGTGGCCAACCCCTTTAAGTGTCCATTTGATTCATATGGGAAATACTTAGGCCTATAAAGAAATTAGAAATGTCATGGCAGGTCTCCGCAATAGGTTAGTAAAATGTACTTCCTGATGTTTAGAAAAAAACACAATCTTGTGTCATCAAAATGTGACCTCACTAAGTAATACCACCACTAGTATAGCTGGAGGTAGTGGGTGGAGCTTAGCTTTATGGGAAAACATTCAGTAGGACTTGTAATTCATACGTTTAAGGAGGACTTGTAACCTTTCCTGTCTTGCTTGTTTTAGTAACTACTTGCAATCCCCATGTAGTAATCATAAGATCATTTCACTGTTGTGTCATTTCTTTATTATTCCTGCAAGAAGTTATGAATGAATTTTAGCAGTTTTCAATAAAGGTCCAGATGGGTGTTACCAGTTGGGAGTATTTCCCTGCACAGTCTGATACTATTAAGTCGGTGTCTGACTGTGCAGCTCCCCCACCCCATCTACTGGTAACTCCCATCTGGGCCATCATTGTAAACTGCTGGCAATTCTTTCTTAACTTCTAGCAGGAATAATAAAGGATTGGCACAACATAGTAATAAGAAATTATGAATTGCATGGAGTATGCAACTAGTTACTAAACGGACATGTCAGGAGAGTTGACAGGTCCTTTGAGTTCAGTTGGACGGGGCAGTCTCATCAGTGGTGGCATTCATAGTAGAAGTGCGTATACATGTCAGTCACTGGTAACTGTGCACGGAGGAGGAGGAACAGAGGTTTAATCTCTGCCTTTACCAATACTTTGAAAATAGTTTTTCTTATAAATATACAGTTTCTTTTCTGTAGTCTGTTCTGTTCCTCATTGGATAATGCTTTGTTACCCTTTTGCTAGACTTTCTGATTTAAGACGTGAGCTTGAAATGGCCCTTTCTGAATTGGAGCAGCTTCGTGAGAACCGCCAACATCAGATGCACATGGTGGAGTCTATTGCACGTCAGCGAGACATGTATCGTATACTGTTGGCGCAGACGACTGGAGTCACAATGCCTGCATCAGGTAAAACATTGCTGTGGGGGGGGGGGGGGGGGGTGCTCGTAAACCATTGAGCGTCTGCTCATCAAAATATGCTGCCTTGTTTACGAGAGACATAACGGAATGACTGCTCCGCTGGGGCATTATACCAAACGCCTTAAATGATATTTTGTAGTTACTGTGAAGGACATGTTGAGCGCAAGTTATGAGTCCACTGTATTCGCGTTTGTTGCTCCTCTTCCTCTGTCATTGGTGTCTGCTGATATATTCCCCTGGCGTGCATTTCCATCTAGCCGCCCCTTCCATTTCATGGGGGCTCTTTAAGGCATGGGGGTCCCAGCGGTAGCACCCCACCAATCTGAGTTATCCCTTACCTTGCAGATGGAGATAATTTGTTATAACTGGTATATCCTTTTAAAGGGAACCTGTCACCTCTACTATGCTTCCCTCACTGAGCATTTCTAAATGTTCATTGTGTTACCCTAAACATATAAATTACACTTAATTTCATTTGCAGAAGAATTCAATAAGTATTATGCATTTTTGTACTTCCCGCCTTTTATGTAAATTAACATAAGTCATATCTTGTGTGACCAGAGAAGAGTCATATTTTCAAGCTCTGACTCATCTCAGGTTAATTTGCATATGTATCAAATCGGTTTTTATACACAATAAAAGCACACAGAGCTATGGGGACTGGATATTGCGGATGTGCTAGCGGCCATCTAGCAACCCATGTCCTCGGCTCGATACCCAAAATCCAGGTGACAGGTTCCCTTTAAGCATTGCATTCTGTGCAGGGCATGGCAATTTCCAGAACTCAACAAAAACTCTTCTAACATTTTGTATTCAGATGAAGCGTCTATGACGTCAACCCCAAGAAAATCCCCTGGAGCATCTCAACATGCTTCCACTCCAGCTCCTGCCGTTTTGGTCTCTGAATCTACTGAAGCTACTGAAGCTAAAGCTGCACTTAAACAGGTGAGGATACTGTTGTGTTAATGGATGTTGGGGGTGAAAGTTTCATACTCTGATGTAAGGGAGGAGAAACATTGTTAAAAGTCTGCCACGCCTTCAGGGCTCCAGATGGCGACCAAAATGGTCGCAAATGCGACCTAGAATTGCAAAATGGCGACAAGACTTTGTAGTCTTGTCGCCATTTGCGCCTAGACCCTCCGCTGCTCTGCCGCTTTAAGAAGAACGGGATTTCATACAGCAGGCAGACCGCAATCCAATAACAGAGCTCCGCACAGTACAGAGCTCTGTTAGTGAGGAGGCTGCTGATTGGTCATAGTATCCACGGGCTGCCCTGCCATTGGCTGCTCCTCTCGCACCCCCATTCTCCCGCGCTGAACACAGGGAGCTGCTCCATTCCGACTGCTCCACAGAACAGGTTAGCTTGTGAAGCGAATACTTAACATTCCACAAACAGTCACAGTCACCCCTGCGCTGCCGCTGATGAAGGCTACTCCTTATGTCTTTACGACCGCTGCTGGTGCTCCGTGTGAGCTCCCTGCCTGGCCTCACAAAAATTATCTTAAGGGAAGAAAAGGGTTAATAGGAGCCCCGTGCTAGTCAAGACACTAAATAGCCAGTGAACCATATCTCTTTCAATAGTCCGTGCTTAGTAGGAGGAGATAACCTCCCCTCCTACTAAGCACGGACTATTGAGAGATATATGGTTCACTGGCTTTAGTGTCTTGACCAGTGCAGGGCTCCTATTAACCCTTTACATACTTAACATTAGCAAGTGGCGAGATGACTGATCACCTCACCACTTGCCAATGGCTGCCGCTGCCCAGTATCCCCCCACCTACCTAACACTCTGCAAGTTTCCTATTTTATGCTGAAGTGTGGGGGAGGGGGGCTTTTCTGGTGTGAGCCCGATAAGTGCGATTGTGACCAGTTCCATCGGTTGGCGTACGTGCGGCGGTATGAGGGAGCACTCCGCCTTTTGTACAGCCTACGATGCGGAGATGCCACCACGCTGGGGAGACTCAAGTGTGGCTGGCAGTGAAGGTGTTAAGGCCGCAGGGCTGCCGGTCGTTAAAGTAACGAGCCTGGTATAACAGGCTGAAATAAGGGACAGCCGCGCAGCCCACCTACTCCTTGCAGGACTCTGATCATGCACCCTCCCTTTCCGCCCTTTGCAAACTATGGGCCCACTTACCGGCTACAGTCCCCCTACTACAAACCCAAGGGGCCCTACTGGAAGCCTCCCTACAAGAGGGCCCCAGGGCCCATGAAGTCTGCCCTTCCATTTGACTGCCTGGATAACTACCGGTGGGCTCAGCTGTAGGCCTTGCTCAGCCAGCTGGGGCCGCAGTTGGGGCTGACTGAGCCGCTCTTACACCAAAGAAGTAGGGGTTCAGATGAACCCCAGAGTGGACGCGTCTGTTCAGTGTTCACTGGGGCACCGTACGCTGAAGAGCCGCAAGGGATGGCCCCTACTGTGCTGTGTGTACTATGCACAGAGCTGCAGGGAGAGTGTGATGTGCTATTCACCCTGATAGAGCTCTATCAGGGTGAATAGGACAAGGGATGAAAGATCGCAGGTTCTAGCCCCTAAGGGGGAAATAGTTATTAAATAAAAAGTAAAAAAAGTTAAAACAAAGAAACGCCAAAATATTAAGTTTAAATTACCCCCTTGCCCAATTTTACATATAAAATATATAAACAATTCAAAAAAATACATATCGCCACGCCCGAAAAGTGCGAACTATTAAAATATTTAAAAATATCTCCTATGCGGTGAATGCCATAACAGAAAAAAAAAAAAAAACTTTATATTTGCCTTTTTTTTTTTTTTGTCACCTTGTCACGACAAAAATTAGGTTAGGGCTGTTCTAACATGGTATCTAGTATCGCAATACTTTTTTATGGTATCAAAATCGAGTCAAAATTTTATCGTGACAACCCTAGGTAAGACCTGTTTATTTTTTTTATTATTATACCGTAATTGTGTTTTAAATTTGGCCACTAAAATTTCTTTATTTGGCTACTAAATTTCTCGCCCATATTAATTGGGGGACACAGAAACCGTGGGTATAGCTATGTCCTCCAGGGGGCGTTGACACTAGTAAAAGCTGTTAGCTCCTCCCCTGGTAGCTATACCCCCTCCAGCCTGGAGAGAGAGCTTCAGTTTTTTTCTAGTGTCAATAGGAGGCAAGACCCCCCTGCTCTGCAGGGATCTCCTGAAGATTTCTTATTTTAGTTAATTTTTTTCCTTCTTTTTCTCAGATGGGAAACAGTGGACGCCTCGCCTCCCTGTTCTCCCGGGATCGAGTTGCGGCAGTGCCGGTCACCCGCACTGCTGCCTCCCCCACAGAAGACAAGGTGGACCAGGGCAGCCTCGCTCCCCTGCATCCCGCCAGCCAAGGGGTCACTCGTCCAAGCCCCTCATTCCAGCTTCCTGCCACTACGGTGCCTGGGGGGGAATTCTTCCCGCCTAGCTGATCCCCTCCCCCAGAGTCAAGCTGAGCACCGCCCCCAGAGGCCAGCTGAGCACCACCCCTGTCTTAGCCACTTTTTGACCCTTCCTGTCCAGCCATTGTCTTGGTCTGGTGCCTGGCCTTCAAGGGGTTACATAAGTGCTGTTGCTTACTATAAAAAGTAACCCTTCATTCTCTTCAGTTTAAAAAAAAAAAAAGGGAAAAGCAAAGAGGAGCATTTCATACGGGCCTTCCCCCCTCAGCACACATCATAACCGTACGGGGCCCGTACCCTGTCCATGTCAGGAGGAGTCCCAATCCGCCCTACACGGCCGCTTGGTTGATACTTCTGCATGCACCTGCGCAATACAGGCAACCCTGAGGGATTCCCAATTCGCTCTCCGGGGCCGTTGGCTGACAATCCTCCACCTGCGGGGTCGTTTGGGCGATATTTTCCACCTGCGCAATTTAATGGAGGACCTCTGACTTCCCAATCCACCCTTCTGGGTCGTTTAGTTGATAGTTCTCCATTAGCGCATTTCAATAGAGGATCCCTGACATTCCCAATCCGCCCTCCGGGTCGTTTGGTTGATATTTCTCCACCAGCACATTCACTAAAGGACCTCTGATATTCCCAATCCACCCTCCCGGGTCGTTGGGTTGATAATTCTCCACCAGCACATTCAATAAGGGATCTCTGACATTCCCATCCACCCTCCTGGGTCGTTTTGGTTGATAATTCCCCACCTGCGCAATCAAGTAGGGGTCCGCTGGAACTCCCAGTCCACCCTCTGGGGTCGTTTGTTTGATTTTCTTCGCTGGCGCCTTTCAGTTAAGGCCCTCTGACATTCCCAATCCACCCTCCCGGGTCGTTTGGGGGATGATTCTCTACCTACTGGATTTGCTTGATTGATACTGCACCGCCTGCGCAATCCGGTAGACAGACCTCTTCAAGTTCCCATCCCACCTTCTGGGTGGTTTGGTCGATAAGTCCCCGCCGCGTGGTCCACTCCTGCCAGGGGCGAGATTCTGAGGAGTACACCTATGCGCGAGCGGAACACAGTACATGGTTTTTCCTCACAACCCCACCCTTCCTCCCTGGGTCACGCTCAGACACACCCTCCCTCACTGGGAGGGGGGGGGGGGGATCACTGATTCAGACCCTGACATGAGTCCGACGCAATCTGCAACCTCTTAAGATTGCGTCTAAGGTGGCCTGTAGTACTTGGTATGCATTAACCCTTCCTTAGGTGGAGTAATTGCACTACTTCGGGATAAGTACCTGCCTTATACATTATCCCCTGCCATAGGTGGACTCAGTACAATGACATGAGTTTCGGGACCTGCTATGCATATCCATTCATGGCGCGATGACATTATCACTGGTACATAGTGTGCTGTATTCATTACCCCCTTACTTAGGTGCAACAATTGCACTCCCACGGGGGTACAGGACTCTCCATATGCACTAGTTTTCGCTGTGGGCATTCGCCCCCCCCTTCGTAGGTAAGGTATTCTCCCTAGTACTTGCCGTATGCATCCACCTTCCTTAGGTAGCTTATTGCACTACCATTATATACGGTTCCGACTGTCGCACTATCCTTCCATAGACGGAATGTTGCACATCACCGTGATTTCTGTCGCATTCCCCCCTTCCGCTAGTGCTCCAATAGCGGGGAATAACTAAACATCTTCGGATGCTGCAATTCTGCGGCGCCACTGCTCAAGGTGCCTTCGCTTATTCCTAGGGGGCGTGGCAAACAGTCGGTACTCGCAGGTGCCTGGCACTCTTACCCTAGTGCTATATGGGTGCCACCAGTGGACACGGTGGCTATTCCTTCCTTTGGTGCTGGTTTCGTGCTTGGTTATAACATCTTCTGTCTTCTCAGGGGGTTCCTAGCATCACTTGTGTCCTAGAGTACCGCCATCTCCATGGGCCTATGTTGTTCCAGTCGGTCATGATATTGTCCGCATCAATACGTAGTACGTACTCCATTGCACATATATGGTGAGTACGTTCCAGCGAGTCGAGTATTTCACTTACTCTGTATTCTCTATCCTCCAATTCCCCTTCTCTGGGAAAGTGGTTATGCTGGCACTCAGGTTTAGCTCCTACAGCTTGTTCTACTCCACAGGTGCAGATTTTCATTAATGTTCGTGGTCACTCGAGTGGGACATTCCCCTCAGGTAGGGGTCCTACCCTGGAGCTAGCTTGGCAGTTGCGCCTGTTCAGCGCCCTTCCGGGTAGAGTTTTGAGGTTAGCTCTACTTCACTGGGCGGTGTGGTGCGTGGCTTCTACGGATAGTCTTAGGCCTCCCCCTTGGTTTTGCGCTGACTGGGCAAGCGCTGGTTACTACTGTGGGAGCGGTGTTGCTTACCACTACATGCTTGGTTCTTACTGCACAGCTCTTTCGTCAGGTGGTGGACTCTTTTAACACTGAATTCGGTGGCCTCCACGGGGACCCCCTCCTCTGCTTGGGTATGGGGCTAGCAATACAGACCCCTTGAAAAAGCTGACGGCGAAACGCGCGTCGGGGCACGGACTGCTAGTGTTGTGGTAAATACTTTGGTCAGTATGCTTTATCTTTTGTTCATTATACTACCTTTCAGATAATATAGTGTGAGTTGACCTTTTGATAATATATCATAGACAGGATAATACTCTCTGCTAGGCACTGACTGTATCTTATTGCTGTAAAGTATTTTAGCACTTGCACTTTACGTATATGTATTGTAATTACCACACATCTGCGGTCTGAATGACATTTCAAGTGTTCTTAATGTCTGTGTGGCCAGTGGTCACAACTCTATTTTGTACTAATAAACATCAGTGATTTTGTATAAAATCTTGTTGCTTGAGTTGTGATTTGGAATTTATATAGATCCATATATCTTTTATTGGTTGCGCGTAGCAATACAGTGTGTCTCCCCTTGCTTGGCTTCCTCCTCAGGCTGTGTTTTTGCACAGCCACTTTGTCCTAGGCTACTTTGGTACAGTGCCGGTCTCAGACGGAGAATGGGCTCAAACCTAGCCTATTCTTGTCCTGTCTTTTCCCCCTCTGGCTCAGGGTTCATAGCCGTCCCGCATGCCTTGGTAGTTCCTACATTGCTACCTTCCCTTATCTGCATTTGCACAGGGTATTAGTTTGGTGGACTTACTTTCCAGGCTTGATCCGGTCCAGACTGGTGGGCTGTGGCGCCCTCCACATTTCTCCTTCCACGGGGACTCTTCCATTGGTCCGGGTGAGCTAACTGTATCTACACGAAAGCTTCCCACCTTTTTTCTCCAGAACCAGAGTTCCGGAAGCGTGCAACGGGACGCCCTGATTTTCCTTTGGTGGGAGTTCTCCATCCTTACGTGTTTCTTCTTCCCCTGCCCAGGGTTCGACTGAGGATTCAGATTGAGGACATTCCGACAAATCCTAGTCGCTCCGAGTTGACCCAGTAGCGTGTGGTATGTTGACCTCGTTCTCCTTCCTGGAGACGTCACTGCCACTCGGAGACGCTCTTCTTTCACTGGGTCCCGTCTTACATCTGCGTTTCAATGTCGGCGTGGCTATTGAAACCTCCGTTCTGACGTGGAGAGGGTTTTCGTCGGATGTCTTCCGCACTATGATTCAGGCCAGGAAGCCTGCATCGCCCAGGGTCTATTGGGGGACCTGGAGGTCCTTCCTGGGCTTCTGTGGATGCCGGGACATCCCCTCTCTTCCTGTTTTTTCTCTCCCCACGGTCCTATCCTTCTATATTCAGGGTTGGACCTTCGTTTAGCCCTTAGTTCCTTGATGGGTCAGGTGTTGGCGCTTCTGTCCTGGGGCAGCTTCCAGCGTACTCTGGGTTCCCTGGTGCCCATGGAAACCTTCCTTCAGAGAGCGGCTCATACGGTTCCTCTGTACCGTCCTTACAGCCTTGGGATCTGTATGTAGTTCTCTCAACCTTCCAGTCTTCTCTACTTGGGCCCTTGCGGGAGTTCTTATTTTGGTTCCTGTCCTGGAAGGTAGTTTTTCTTGTGGCTATCACATCCATCAGGCGGGTGTCTTAGTTGGGGCTGCTCTCTTGCAAGATCCCCTTCCTGTTTCTTCTCAGGGATACGGCAGTTCTCCAGCCCATTCCTCCTTCTACCGAAGGTGGTCTCTGACTTCCATATCAATGAAGTAATTGTCCTTCCTTCCCTGTCCCTTTCCTTCGCACCCTACGGAAGGGAGTTACATTATTGGACGTTGTCAGAGTCCTACTCCTTGTTAGCAGCCTCCAGTTCCTCTCGGCGTACGAACCCCCATTTCGCTCCGGAAGGTCCTCGCTAGGGGTTGGCGGCCTCCAAAGGGCGATTGCACGTTGGATTCGGTCTGCAAGTGCTGACGTATACCGCGCCCGGAGCAGGGTTCCACCTTTTAGGTGTTATGTCTCGCTCCACTGAGGGTGGATGCTTCTTGGGCTCTGGGGCATCGCGCCTCAACTGCGCAGTTGTGTACCGAGGCTTCCGGTCCTCCTTACACACATTCACAAAGTTTTTTCCAGGTGCATTCTTATGCATCGGCTGCCGCTGCTTAGCCCGCAAGGTCTTACAGGCGGCAGTTTCTTAGCAGGGACGCTTGCTTCCATGGGTCTGTGGTTTTTCCCTCCCCGTGGACTGCTCTGCAACGTCCCACGGTTTCTGTGTCCCCCAATGAATATGGGCGAGAAAAGGAGATTTTTGTATAACTTACCAGTAAAATCTCTTTCTCGCTCTTCATTGGGGGACACAGCACCCACCCAGTATTGTTGTCCGGCCACAGTTGTATCTGTCGCTGGTTTGGGCTCCGTTGGGTCCTTTGACATGGTTGGTTTTCCACGTGTTTTCTCTTTGGTTGGCTTGCTTCTCCTACTGCTTCTCACAAACTGAAGCTCTCTCCAGGCTGGAGGGGGTATAGCTGCCAGGGGAGGAGCTAACAGCTTTTACTAGTGTCAATGCCTCCTATAGGACATAGCTATACCTACGGTTTGTGTCCTCCAATGAAGAGCGAGAAAGAGATTTTACTGGTAAGTTATATACAAAAATCTCCTTTTTTCAGGTTAGGAGCCAATGGCTCCTTGATATTTTTTTTTAGTCTGGAGCCCTGGCCTTTTTGCCATTTTTTTGCCCTTTGTTCAGGTGCTAGGGACTAGACAAACGTTTTATTACCCCCTTCCCCTCTGTACCAGTGTATTTAGGAAGTGGCTATTCAGACATTCAACTGTGCATCCAAGGTGTTATGTGTATTTAGAGAATGGAATAGTTGACTGCTTGGGCTGCGTCCACATCTCCATTAATGATATTCCAGTAGAGTACTGGAAATACTGCATCCGGAATAGCTGGTGCAGCACCATTTTCTAACTAAGTGGGCATTCATGCAGGAAACTAGACTGATCCCGTTATAGTGAATAGGGATCCGGTGGTGCCAAGCTATGTCTGATACGATAATTCCGATAGTTTGCTTCTGTCAGAACAGACTAGGAGAATACTGGAAACCAGGTGTAGCTTCAATTAATAAGGCAAGGTGGCAAAATCCTGCACTAATTACTACACAACTCGATGAACTCAAGGACAAAGGTTCTTTTCATTCAAAGGGGTTGTCTCTGCTCAGCTGTATGAAGAAAAGGCAGCGCTCCTGTGAGTGCTGCGCTTTCTGAACGGTTTACCTGCTCGCCATCGAGTGTAACTACAACTTCTGTCCACAGCCATACTGACTGCTCGCAGGACCCCCGCCGATCTGATATTGATAACCTATCCTCAGGCTAGGTCATCAGTATAGAAAACGGACAACCCCTTTTGATGTAGCAGTTTTCTTCTATAGAAACATAGAATGTGTCGGCAGATAAGAACCATTTGGCCCATCTAGTCTGCCCAATATGCTGAATACTATGGATAGCCCCTGGCCCTATCTTATATGAAGGATGGCCTTATGCCTATCCCATGCATGCTTAAACTCCTTCACTGTATTTGCAGCTACCACTTCTGCAGGAAGGCTATTCCATGCATCCACTACTCTCAGTAAAGTAATACTTCCTCATATTACTTGTAATAAACCTTCTATAGCAAGATATCATTGGCAGTGTTTTCATGTAACCTTTTAATTTTTTTTACCCTACAGCTAAAAGAAATGTTTGAACATTATCGTAAAG
The DNA here is from genome assembly GCF_905171765.1 of Bufo bufo. Classification (NCBI taxonomy): domain Eukaryota; kingdom Metazoa; phylum Chordata; class Amphibia; order Anura; family Bufonidae; genus Bufo; species Bufo bufo. The sequence continues at coordinate 107,768,284 of NC_053397.1, read as the reverse complement.
AAAAAGCAGAAAATGACAGAATGCTCAATGAACAGAATGAGAAACTACAGGAGCAAGTTACTGAACTACGATCTCAGAGCACAAAAATTTCCACTCAGCTTGAATTTGCTTCAAAACGGTATGTTCGCCGCATCAGTCGTAATCATAGTGATGAATGCAGATATTCAAGCCTCATTTGCAATGGCACTGATCATGTGTAACTGTCATGTTTTCATCCAAAAAATCTATTTTAGCATATGTTACTGCTGCAGCAGCATTATGCATAAAGCAATCTTTAGTTTCTTCACTTACCACTGTTTTCCTTGAGCTTTCCCCTTGGTTACGGCTGTTTTGAACCCTACAATATGAGGATCTTCTCAAGATGGCTCCTCTGCCAGTTCTGAGGCCAACACTGCCTTCCCTCACTAAACATGCATACTTGCTGTAGCCAGCAGCTTCCTGCCAGCCAATCAGAGTGGATTACTGAGAGACACCTCCGCACTCTGAAGCCTAAGGCTACTTTCACACTAGCATTTTTGCCGGATCCGGCAGGGTTCAGCAAAAACGCTTCCGGTACTGATAATACAACCGTCTGCATCCGTTATGAACGGATCCGGTTGTATTGTCTGTAACATTGCCAAGACGGATCTGTCATGAACTCCACTGAAAGTCAATGGGGAACGGATCCGTTTTCTATTGCGTCAGAATTAAACTGATCCGTCTGCATTGATTTGCATTGTGGGTCATGACGGATCAGTCTTGCTTCGCATCCCAGGACGAAAAACAAACCACAGCATGCTGCGGTTTGCTTTCCGGGGTGAGAATGGAACGAAATGCATTTCTCGCTCGTATCTTTGGGGGACACAGAAGACCATTGGGTATAGCTGCTGCCACAAGGAGGCGACACTAAGCAAAAAAAAGTTAGCTCCTCCTCTCAACTATACCCCTCCTGCAGACACCAAGCTAATCAGTGTTGACTTAGTGCCTGTAGGAGGCAGACATTTTTTTTCTGCAGGTCTGCCAAAGTTTTTTTCCTTTTTGTTTTATTTTGCAGGTTCGGGCTGCAGGTGGGCTCTCACCACCTGTTTTTCCCACACTTGAGGGGGGGAGACCAGCGGGTCCTCAAGCCTGCTGCTTGTTCCCCACCTCTGGTAGACAAGGAGGAACAGTGGAGCTGAAATCCGCCCCTGCCTTCTGCTTAACCCTTTCCTTGCCTCAGTACTACTGTGCTGAGGAAAGTGCTTACTGGGTTGTCTGCTGAGGCTTACAGTACTGGTCATTAGTACAGACTGATGTGGGTTCAGTTCCCCTAGCTCTGTTTTGTTAGAATTGAGCTGTATGGGAGGGGAAGAAAACTATATAGTTATATATTAACTCTTGGAGCTATCTGGTCCTTCTGGACCTAGTTCTTACGCCATTCTGTAGGCAGAATTTCTTTACCCTACCGCTGGATACATACATCCTATAGCCTAAGCGGAATCCTGGCACTACCGCTGGATACGGCACTCCCTGTAGCTTACCCTCCTATAGGCGGAGTAGTTACACGACCACTGAATTCCGTGAGTCCTGTCACATTCCCTTCCCTCCTTAGGCGGAATATGTGCACTCACCACTAGACCCTGTACATTCTGTAGCATACCCTCCTTCCATAGGCAGAGTAATTGTCCTTGCACTGGATACTATACAGCCCATTGCATTATCCTTCTTCCATAGGCAACGTAATATTGCTACCACTGGATACTGTACAGCCCGTGCCATTACCCTCCTTCCGTAGGAGGCGTAATTGCACTTCCACTGGGATCTGTACGACCTAAAGCATTGCTCTCCTTCCTTAGGCGGAGTTATTGCACTTCCTCTGGGTACTGTACAGCCCATAGCATTATCCTCTTTCCATGGGCAGAGTAATCTTCTATCGGTGAAGTGTTTACATCCCGTTGGTTCCTATACATCCAGTAGCATTGCGTCCTGTTGCATTAACCCCTCTGCAGGCGGAGTAATTACTTTCATACTGGATAACCTCTGTACTGTCAGCTTTCCCTCTTCTATTGGGGGATTAGGCTACTTTCACACTAGTGTTTTAGCTTTCTGTTTGTGAGATCAGTTCAGGGCTCTCAAAAGCGGTCCAAAACAGATCAGTTTTGCCCTAATGCATTCTGAATAGGAAAGGATCTGCTCAGAAACTTGCGTGGCAAGTTTTGTCACCTCTGCAGTTCTTTAGTCTTTGCTATCCAGACACCATTTTCAGTTTGTCTTCTTCCAATCAGTATTCCACTGAGGTATTTCTTTATTTTATTTCTTGGGTTTTGATCCATGGGCATCCCTCCTTTAACAGCCTTCTGGATCCAGGCTACGTATTTCTCTCCTGTATCTTCCACAATCGCTCCGTTGCTTCTGGTGACTGACTTGTCTTCATTCTTGTCCATCTTGTGGATATTCTGTGTGCTCTCCACTTCTGAAGTCTCAAAGCCGTGACTTATATTCCTTGGGCGTTTCTTTCTTCTGCCCAGCCGGAGCCTCTGCGTATTCAGCCGCTCGCTGGCTGGCCTTCCAGGAAATGGGTCTTCCTGTCCCTTTTCAGGGTTCCTGGTGTATCTTTCCCCTGCATTTCTGTGCTGGGCCTTATTACCTGCTTTGGATTTGTTTTGTTCTGTTGTTCCCTCCACATGGTACTGCTCTTTAACATCCCATGGTCTTGTGTCTGCCAATTATACGAGGGAGAAAATAGGATTGTTTGTGCTTACCTGTAAAATCCTTTTCTCGCTGAGTTCAATGAGGGACACAGCTCCCACCCTGTATGTACATTGCTGGTTCTCCTAGATGGGTCCGTCTGATGATGACCCATCTTTGGGTTTCTTTTGGCTTCTCCTGGCTGCTCCTACTGCTTTTGTACAAACTGAATAGCTCAGTGTCTGCAGGAGAGGTATAGCTGAGAGAAGCTAGCATTTTTTTTGCTTAGTGTCGACTCCTAGTGGCAGCAGCTGTACCCATGGTCTTCTGTGTCCCCAATGAACTCGGCAAGAAAAGGATTTTACAGGTAAGCACAAAAAATCCTATTTTTGGAGCATTCTGTTCTGTTCTCTTCAGTTAAGTTTTGTCCCCATTGACAATGAATGGGGACAAAACGGAAGTGTTTTTTTCTGGTAGGGAGACCCTATGATGGATTTCAATACTGGAAAAGATACACTAGTGTGAAAGTAGCCTTATGCAGGCATACAGTGTGGAGGACCGCCCCTCTGTCTTCTTTTTACACTAAAGGGAAGACAGACAAGCCCTAGCAAAGGGACCAATGGAAAGGGACGGGACATTAATGAAAAATGTTATAATGTAATTACAGATCTTTTGGCAATCACTGACAGGCTAACTCGGGTATATATGCCTAGCAAATCAAAAACGAGATTTTTGTGAACTCACCTGTAAAATCTTCCTCGCTGAGTTCATTGGGACTATGGGTATAGCTGTTTGCTGCCACTAGGAGGCGACACTAGGTTAGAAAGTGATAGCTCCTTCCCTGCCAGCTATACCCTCCCCAGCCAGGAGAGAGAATATCAGTTTGTGCCCAAGCAGTAGGAGAGGAGAACGAAACATACAGAGAAACCACTAGAAACAATTAATGCCGGACGGGCCGAACCAAACTGAGGAACTTCCCTGGCAAACCAACCACTTGTGGCTATAACAGAATAATGGGTGGGTGCTGTGTCCCCCAATGAACTCAGCGAGAGAGAGAGATTTTACAGTTGAGTTCACAAAAATCTTGTTTTCTCACTCGTATCATTGAGGGACACAGGACCGTGAGATGTTCCAAAGCAGTTCACGGGGTGGGATCAAAACACACACCCCCATGGAAACTGCCTTGTGGAAGCTCAAGACACCGCTGCCTGCAATACCTTGCGACCCAGCGCAGCGTCTGCTAAAGCCAACGTATGCACCTTGTAAAACCTGGTGATTGTGTGCAGGGATGACCACGTCGCTGCCCTGCACAGCTGTGAGGCAGAAGCTTGGTGGAAGTGAGCCCAAGACGCGCCCACCGCCCTGGTCGAGTGGGCTGTGATGCTGAGGGGCGAAGCCTTGCCCCGGGAGTGGTAAGCCTCAGCAATTGCCAACCGGATACACATAGCAATCGTCACCTTGGAGGCCGCCAGACCTTGACGAGGACCTTCCGGAATAACGAACAAAGAGTCTGTCCGGCGGAAATTCCTCAAGACGTAAGTAAATCCTTAGGGTTCTAAGCACGTCCAGCTGGTGGAGAGCTGCTCCCTCGGATGCAAAGATGGACAGAATGACGAAAGAACGATTTTTTTCAAAGGCAGAGACTACCTTTGGTTGAAAAGAGGGCATGGGACGGATTTCTGCCTGGTCTTGATGCAGAATAAGGAAGGTTTCTTCACAGGTCAGTGCTACCAACTCTGAAACGTGCCTGATAGAAGTGATGGCCACCAGGAATGCCACCTTCCAGGAGAGAATACTGAGGGGCATTGTGTCCAAAGGCTCAAACGAAGCTGACTGAAGGGAGCCCAGCACCAAGTTCAAGTCCCACGCGGGCAAGGGGGGGACGATAAGGAGGGACTGTGTGGGCCACCCCCTGTAGGAATGTCTTAACCGGAGCCTGTATCGCCAGCGGGCGCTGGAAAAAAATTTAAAGTGCTGAAACCTGACCCTTCAAGGAACTGAGGGCAAGGCCCAAATCCAGACCCGATTGCAGAAAGGAGAGGAAGACGGGAAGAGAGAAGTGTAGCAGGGGGGAGGCTACATTCTTCACAGAAGCGCAAAAAGGATTTCCAGGTCCAGTAGTAGATCCTGGACGTCACCGGCTTCCTGGCCTTAATCATGGTGCAGATGACTGTCCGAGAAACCACATTGCTTCAGAATGGCTGTTTCAACAGCCACGCTGCCATACATTGCGGCTCTAAATGCTGTTGGAAGACAGGACCCTGAGAGAGAAGATCTGGTGTGAGCGGAAGGTGCCACGGTGTGTCTCCCAGGAGACTAACAAAGTCTGTGTACCACGCGCGACGGGGCCAGTCTGGAGTGATGAGGACCGCTTGGATGCCCTCCATCTTGATACTGCGAAAGACTCTGGGCAGGAGGGGGAGAGGCGTAAACACGTACACCAGAAAGATCCCGTCCCATGGTGCCACCAGTGCGTCTACTGCGTGTGGCCTTGGATCTCTTGTTAGAGAGAAGACGACGGGGGAGCTTGTGGTTGAGTCTGGAAGCAATCAAGTCCACCTCTGGTTGACCCCACCTGAGGCAGATATCTTGAAACGCCTCTGGGTGTAGAGACCATTCCCCTGGGTCCACTGTCGTCCGGCTGTTATCGGTTGTGATGACCGTCCACGAGATCGGAAGAAAGGATTTTCCAGGGTTTGGGTCGAAAGCCACCACCTGAGTTCCGACTGCACCTTTGGAAGTAAGACTATGTGACGGTCCAGGGACTCCGACGACTCGTCCCAAAGGGACAAGATTGCCAGCTGAAGTGACAGAAGGTGAAATTGAGCAAACGGAACCGCTTCGAAAAAAACGACCATTGTCCCCAGGACCTTCATGCAGAACCGAATTGACTTGGTCCTGCGCCGAAGTAGAAGACTGATAGACCGACAAAGGGCCAGCCTCTTGTCCCGAGGCAGGCGCACCACTGCCGTGTCGAGGACCATACCTAAAAAGGTGATCCGTCCTGCAGGACGCAGTGAAGACTTTTGGAAGTTCATCAACCACCCGAACCGCGCCATGGTATCCAGGGTGATACGCAGGCTGTCCTTGTTCTGCCCAAAGGACGCAGCTTTGACCAGGATGTCTTCCAGATATGGGATCGGGGTGATGCCCCTGGTCCGAGGAAGTGCCAGGAGAGGAGCGAGAACCTTTGTAAAGACTCGCGGCGCTGTTGCCAGGCCAAAGAGAAGGGGCGACGAACTGATAGTGGTGGGGGCCCACTGATGTGCCAGAGCAATTGGGACGTGTAAGTACGTGTCCCGAATGTCTATCCAAGAGAGGAATTCGCCCCGTTCCAGAGAAGCAATCATGTAGTGAAGGGACTCCATTCAGAAGTGTTGCAACCGGTTCAGCAACTTGAGGTCCAGAACCGGGCGAACTGACCCCTCTTTTTTGGGGACGACAAACAGGTTGGAATAGAAACCCGTGAATTGTTCCGCCAAGGGAGCCGGGGCAATCACACCTTGCGCGAGGAGATTCTGGATCGCCTCGAAAAAATGTTGCCGCACGACCTTGATCCTTGGGAGGTTGGGAGGGGAAGAAACTATGTGGAGGAGGGGATGCGAACTCTATTTTATTACCCGAGGTTACGATCTCGAGCGCCCATACGTCAGATGTGGGCCCGCCACACTTCCTGAAAAAGGAGTAGGCAACTCCCCACCCGAGAAGGTGGGGGCACATCTTCATGCGGAGGACTGCTTGCCAGACGAAGGACGGGCAGGTTGTGTCCGTGGACGAAAGGACTGAGTCTAGGCATTAGTCTGCCTAAAGCGAAATGTGCGTCTGGATTATCTTGCGCTAGGCCAGATGGTGAGACCTAATAAAGGACATAATAACAGAACAACAAAATAGTTAAATTAAATTACCAATAAAGGGACAAGCTTGGTCCGGTCAAGACAGGCAGAGCTAAGATTTAAGTTACTATACATTAATGCGTTTACCATATGGCTTGAGTATTTAGGAACATAGGTATATATTAAGTTTAAGTCACCATAAAGATTTGGGGGGGGGGGGGGGTTTCTAATCCAATCTACAACTCTTGAGAGCTGAATAGCTTTCATGTACATCTCAGGATCAGGCAGCCCAATGCCTCCTTTGGATCTAGGTTTGGTGTTAGAGTCTCAAGAGACGTGATTTTTTTTTCCCCTGCCAGATACATTTACGAATGTGCTTATTAAGGGAGAAGTAAGATTTGGGGATCTCAATGGGAAGCACTTGCATCAGGTATGTAAGTCTAGGTATTATCAAAGACATGAGGATATTTTTCCTCCCAAACTAGGACAAATAAGGGAAATCTAGAGTATCCATTTGGGTGATCAAGGACACTAATAGGGGTTTATAGTTTAAGTTTAAATAGATCCGCAAGATGCGGGGATAGTTTCACACCTAAGTATGTCAGTTGTTGGGTATGCCAATTAAAGGGGGAATTAATCTGGAGGGATAGGAGAGAAGATGTGGAGAGGCCCATGTGGAGTATCTGGGATTTGGAGGGGTTAACTTTGAAATTGGATAGGGATCCAAAGTGGCCAAGTTTTGATGATATTACAGGCATAGATTTATGTGGATTAGTTGTAAGAATCAATAAATCATCCGCGAACGCAGCTAATTTAAACTCGCAACCCTTAACCTGTAGGCCTTTAATTTCTGAATCTTGTCTAAGGGTCTGTAACAAGGTTTCCATCACTAGAACAAATAAGAGGGGAAAGCGGGCAGCCCTGTCTTGTTCCGTTTCTAATGGGGAAACAAGAGGATAAAGTGTCATTGACTGACACGGACGCCGAAGAGTGAGAGTACATAAAAAAAACAGCGTTAATATATGTATCAGGTATTTGAAATTTAGACAGTCAGGGTGATAAAAGTCCAATCTACTCTGTCAAATGCTTTTTCGGTGTCCGTGCCAATCAAGACTAGGGGGGTGGGTTTGTGGGAGGTGTAATATAAAGCATTTATATATTTTAGTGGTGTTTTCTTTCCCTTCTCGACCCTTGACAAAACCAACTTGGTCTGGATGAATTAGGTATGGTAAAAGGCTTTGTAATCTGGAGGCTAGCATCTTGGATAATAGTTTAAGATCCACATTTAGCCGGGAGATGGGTCGGTAATTGCAACATGAGGTGGGATCTTTGCCTTGTTTGGGGATAACTGTAATAGTGGCTTTTGTCATATCTATAGTAAGTGGGTGTTTGTCCAAGGCGAGATTATAAATTGGGAGCAGAAAAGGGAGAAGGGTGTCCTTAAACGCCGAATAATTTATGGGAAGTCTATCCGGACCCGGGCATTTTCCCTTGGGTATTGATTTAATGGCAGTTAATAATTCAGGGGTGGTGAATGGTTGGTTTAGTCAGAGATTCTCGTTGAGGTAGGGACAGAGATGGGAGTTTAAGGGTGTTTAGGAATGAGTTGATGTTGGTCACTCTATCTTGAGAGGGATTTGGAAGAGTTGAAGGGGGGAGTTATAAAGAGTCTCATAAAATTGCCTAAATTGTTCTTGCTTTAAACAGATGGATACCTTTTGGGGGATTTAATGCTCTGGACGTATCGGGAGCTTCGTCGGTTTAATTCTCTGCATTGCAAACTTAGAAGCCTTATTGCCATAGGCAAAGACTTTTTGTTGAGCAGACAAGTAGTATTTGGCTGACTTCTCATTGAGAAGATTTTTTAGTTCTGTTCTTAGAGAGGAAAGTTCCGAAAGGTGTCGAGCAAGTAGTGATTTTTTTGGGGCTTTTTCCAGAACATGGATTTTAGAAAGTAGGGTGGTGAGTTTTTTCTCAGATTCTTTTTTTTAAGAAAAGAGCAGAGACTTATTAGTCTACCTCTGATATAGGCTTTATGGGCATCACAGAGAATCTGGGGGGATATTTCTGGTGAATTATTGGTTGAAAAATATTCTTCAAGGAAGGAGGATATTTGAGATTTATGTTTGGCATTACCTAGCAGAGATTCGTTATATCTCCAGTTTGAGTTTCTAATTGATCTGTTGGATGGGTGAATGTCGCAATATATTGGGGAGTGATCAGATAAGGTTAAATCACCCATCGAGGAGGTTGGGCAGAGTTGTATGTGTTCTTTTGATATTAGGATATAGTCTATCCTACTATAAGAATGGTTTGCTGGGGAGTAATAGGAGTAATCAAGTATTTGGGGGGGTTGTGACAGCGCCATATGTCAAGGACACCTAGGTTATGGAGTTTTGTGTGTAGGAAATTGAGAGCTTTTGAGGAGATTGGCGATTTCTTTGAGGTGGTATCTATTAGTGGGTTAAAGGCTAAATTGAAATCACCGGCCATAACCAGTATTCCCTCTCTGTGGGTTTCTATTAATGAGAATAAAGTGGTAAGCCAGCTGATCTGGTCTGTGTTGGGGGCGTAGATATTTACAAATGTAAAAAAGGTTCTTCCCACTAGTCCTTTGAGGAGGAGGTATCTGCCTTCTGGGTCCTGAATGTGTGAGTTATGCTGGAAAGGAAGGCTTCTATGAAAACCTATACTAACTCCCCTCGAGGGGGCACCCCCAGCTCCGCAGTGATACCAGTTAGGAAATTTGGAGAAGGAGAGATTGGGGTAATTGCCATGTTTAAAGTGAGTCTCTTGTAGGAAAACAATTTAACATTTCTCCTTATTCAAAAGAGAAAGGATCTAGCACCTCTTTGAAGGGGATCTCAGCCACCTCTTTGACATTGTACGATACTAGTCTAAAATCTGACATGTTTGGGAAAGATATGAGGGTGCAGGTAGGGCTATGAATAAGTGTGGCAAATAAATATCGCCAACCGACCAGAGTAGAGGGAGGATGCCACCTCGAGGTAAGTGTTTTCTCCGATGACATCTGGGAAGAATGTACTTCTCTGTTCCTGTTTTGCATAAGCCTAATAAACAGATTACCAATTAGTAAAGATAGAGAGAGATACTTGTCATAGAACCAGAAATGCACAGCATGTATTCAGCTATATAGTTTAGTAAGCTTGTGGATCCTGTCAGAGGAAAGAAAAGACTTAACAACAAAAACATTAAAAAAAAACAACACCTTGATGGTGCTAAAGTGTAATAGCAATCTAGCTCTAAGGGCATAGGGGGGGAATATGGTTCTCCTTCTAGAGAGCAACCGTGACGAACCCTCAGTAAAAAAAAATTGGGATTGAAGCCCAACCTAATTGAGAGCTAGGAGTGGGGGTGATACTTATCAGGTGAAATATAGAAGTGTGTGTGTGTATATATGTGTGTGTGTATATATATATATATATATATATATATATATATATATATATATATAATTTATATATATATATTAATATTAGACTATCAAACATTGTGGATATATTAGGACTTTAAAGATTATGTGTAGGAACGGAAAAACTTCATGTCCTTTTTACTTTATAAGCTCCCGTGGAGAGTAAGCTTGGTCTGCCTTTTCAGAATTCCAGGAGTCCTGAGATTAGAGTGTCCTCCGCCGGAGTGACTGTTAGTAAGATGAAAGAAGTTGTTCAGTCATCTGTAAGTGATAGGCGCTTGAAAGAGGAAGCTTGACGATTTCTTCTGGGTCTTTGAGACTTTTGAGTGCGAGGAGTCTCCCACGGTTCCTCTTGAGGCAGGTTTGGTATATCGGTGCAATCTTGTACTATTTCTCAGTTTTCAATGGGAAGCGATGGAATCTGCAGAATGTCATAGGCTTTATCTAGATCTCCGTATGATTGAATGGAAATCCTGCGACCATTGTGAAAAAAGGAAAGCCCAAACGGGAATAACCATCTATAGATGACCTTTCTGTTTCTCAGCAGATCAGTGAGTGGTTTTAGAGATTTGCGTTTTTTCAGTGTGGATTGGGCTAGGTCCTGGTAGATGGAAATTGGGTAATCATCCCATGATAGCTGAAGAGTGATTCTTGCGCTGTTCAGAATTGCCTCTTTGGCTGGAAAATGCAGGAATTTACAGATTATATCTCTTGGAGGATCTGTTGGCTGAGGCTTGGGGCGAAGAGCTCTATGGGCGCGCTCAATAATAACTTCATGTGAGGAGTCTGGGCCCAGAAGTTTCAAGCATATTTGCATCACAGTTTCAGGAATCTCTTCAGGGCCCACAGATTCCGGGACCCCCCTGAAGCGCAGGTGGTTCCGCCTGCCTCTATTCTCCTGATCCTCTAACTGCATATAAAGGGAGTTCAGGTGCTTTTGGTGGATGCTCAGATTAGAGATCGCGTTTTGGTGTGCAGTAAGAGTGGTGTGCGTGTCCTCCAGCGCCTCTACCCTTCTCCCTATATGTCTCAAGTCCTCCTTGATAGAAGTGAGGTCGCTCTTGAGAGGCCCCAGGGCTTCCGATAGTCTCCTTTAGAAAGGATCTAGATAGCGGGAGTGTGTCGGCCCCTGGGGATTCATCTCTCACCTTTTCAGCAGCGATTCCAGCTTGCTCTTTGTTTTTTGGCGAGCGAGGTGCTTCAGGCGCCATCTTGGATTCTCTGGCCGCATATGTCTGTGCAGCTTTTTTTATAAATTTCTCCATATCGCTAGCTTTTGAGACTCTGATCGAGCAGACTCCTGGGTGTCAGCAGGTCTTGGACCTCCGATTTTAACCATGTCAGGCTTGTTTAGCTGAAGATAAGTGCTTTAGAGGGAATAGTCTACTGCAGAGCTTCACATCACACAGCCATCCGGCTCCGGTGCTGGCTCCGCCGGGAGGTGCGTACTCTTACCACCCATGGCCTCGGAGATGATTTCATCCAACGGGCCCCAAACAACCGGAAACCAGCAAATGGAAGGCCTGTAAGGGACTGCTTTGACGAGGCGTCCGCTGCCCAAACTTTCAGCCAGAACTCTCGTCTCAAGGTTGGCCAGGCGGGCTACCGGAGGATCCACCTTAGGGGGTGAAGACCATTTAGACACCCATTCTGCCGGAAAGGGATACAGCAGATCCAGTCGCATTGAAGTGCTAAAGCGACGATCCGGTTGGTCCCACGTCCGAGCCACGACACCTGAAAAGTCGTTGTGCCTATCCTATCCTGCGATATATCTATACATTATGTTATTAATCATTTTCGTTCAGTAGATATGTAAAAAAACGTACTTTTATAATATGCTAATTACATGTCTACCAGCAAGTAGGGCGTCTACTTGCTGGTAGCAGCCGCAAAAAAACGCCCCCTCCTCCTGTTGATTGACAGGGCCAGCCGCGATCTCCTCCTCCGACTGGCCCTGTCAGCATTTCAAAAATCGCGCGCCTGTGTTTATTCGGCGCAGGTGATCTGAGATAAGGAGGCTCGCCTCCTCAGCACTCCCTCAGTGTGCCTGCGCCGATGACGTCTTCTCTTTCGGTGACGTCATCGGCGCAGGCGCACTGAGGGAGTGCTGAGGAGGCGAGCCTCCTTATCTCAGAGCGCCTGCGCCGAATCAACACAGGCGCGCGATTTTTGAAGTGCTGACAGGGCCAGTCGGAGGAGGAGATCGCGGCTGGCCCTGTCAATCAACAGGAGGAGGCGGCGTTTTTTTGCGGCTGCTACCAGCAAGTAGACTCCCTACTTGCTGGTAGACAGGTAATTAGCATATTATAAAAGTACGTTTTTTTTACATATCTACTGAACGAAAATGATTAACACAATGTATAGATATATCGCAGGATAGGGATTATAAGTACACAAAAAAAGAGTTTAGTGGGGTGACAGAAGCCCTTTAAGAGTTCGTCTAGTACGGAGAAAGGATGGGGAGTCGTCCTGCACCTGGAAGGTGTCATGGACAGCAGTAACTAAGGAAGGGGGGGGGAGACCGTCCTACCAGACCATCCTACCAGACATGCAGGGGACCCAGGTCCTGTGTTCCCTGATGGGAGGTGCTGCCGGCTGAAGCTGGATTCCGCTGTGAAGCTGCGGTCCTGCAGTGTGCTCCAAGCCGTAGCAGGAATCGGAGCTCCACCCCTTCGCTTCAGAGTGGGAGGCGCAAGTTGCCGCCTACCCACCCTGGAAGTCGGGGCTTTAATTTGGGCTGGGAATCTGAAAGCACGGGCCGGAGCCCAGGATCGTGTAGGCCTGAAACGGGACCGGGGGCTAAAGTTGGGGGCACCGGCCAGAACGGTAAGGCGGGCCCCAGGAAGCCAGGAGGGTGTCCTACCAGGGGATCAGTATTACCCATGTCCCCTATAGAACACCAAAAAAGGGGCTGGAAGTATCCTAATCTTGGCTGAAGGGAGGGGAGAGTGGAGAGATGGAGGAATGGAGGGCGCAGATAATACTTGCCTATTCCCGAGTACTCATCCCATCTTCATCCTCTTCTCTTCACTGCTCCTCAGAGTTCCAGCAGGGTCACCTTCAGCAGCTGGTACTTGAAGTGGCAGGAGACTGGAATGGTGGGGGGGTCTCGCCGGATCAAGGTGACCCTTAGGCTGGCGGCAAGCAGGAGAGCTGGGCTGCCCTGGTCCACCTTTTTTTCTTGGGGAGGTCAGGCGGTGAGGGATTCTGACACAGACCTTGCTCCTGGGGTAGATAGAGGGTCTAGGTGCCTGTTTCCCCTAACTAAAAGGGAAAGAAAAAATAACAAAAGGAAGCCACCCTGCAAGCAGGGAGGTCTGCCTCTTACGACACTAGGCTAAAGACTGATGGCTCCTCCCCTGCCAGCTATACCCTCCCCAGCCAGGAGAGGGCATATCCCTTTCTAGCCTAGTGTTGCCTCCTAGTGGCAGCAAGCAGCTATACCCACGGTTCTGTGTCCCCCAATGATACGAGCTACAAAATGACACTTATACTTTAAAGAAAATACCAAAATAGTAATACAGGGTGGGCCATTTATATGGATACACCTTAATAAAATGGGAATGGTTGGTGATTATTAACTTCCTGTTTGTGGCACATTAGTATATGTGAGGGGGGAAACTTTTCAAGATGGGTGGTGACCATGGTGGCCATTTTGAAGTTGGCCATTTTGAATCCAACTTTTGTTTTTTCAATAGGAAGAGGGTCAAGTGACACATCAAACTTATTGGGCATTTCACAAGAAAAACAATGGTGTGCTTGGTTTTAACTTAACTTTATTCTTTCATGAGTTATTTACAAGTTTCTGACCACTTATAAAATGTGTTCAATGTGCTGCCCATTGTGTTGGATTGTCAATGCAACCCTCTTCTCCCACTCTTCACACACTGATAGCAACACCGCAGGAGAAATGCTAGCACAGGCTTCCAGTATCCGTAGTTTCAGGTGCTGCACTATTGATGGTATGGTGTGGTATATGGGGTACAAAGATAGTGGGGCCATTCTTCATCAATGGAAACCTCAAGGCCACTGGATATGCAAAATTGCTACATGATGATGTGTTTCCCTCTTTATGCACTGAAGCTGGCACGTTCCCTGAGTTTTTCCAGCAAGATGGTGCACCACCACATTATGGGTGTCGGGTCCGAGCATTCCTAGATGAACAGGTTCCTGGAAAGTGGATTGGTCGTCGTGGGCCAGTTGAATGGCCCCCAAGGTCTCCCGATCTGACCCCCTTAGACTTATCTTTGGGGTCATCTGAAGGCAATTGTCTATGCTGTGAAGATACGAGATGTGCAGCACCTGAAACTACGGATACTGGAAGCCTGTGCTAGCATTTCTCCTGCGGTGTTGCTATCAGTGTGTGAAGAGTGGGAGAAGAGGGTTGCATTGACAATCCAACACAATGGGCAGCACATTGAACACATTTTATAAGTGGTCAGAAACTTGTAAATAACTCATGAAAGAATAAAGTTACGTTACAACCAAGCACACCATTGTTTTTCTTGTGAAATTCCCAATAAGTTTGATGTGTCACATGACCCTCTTCCTATTGAGAAAACAAAAGTTGGATTCAAAATGGCTGACTTCAAAATGGCCACCTTGGTCACCACCCATCTTGAAAAGTTTCCCGCCTCACATATACTAATGTGCCACAAACAGGAAGTTAATATCACCAACCATTCCCATTTTATTAAGGTGTATCCATATAAATGGCCCACCCTGTATATTAAACGTTTTAAAAATTCTGAAAAAAGGTTCTGTGTATGAGCTCTAATTATGCTGTGGTCAGCTGAAGAATTAACATAATGTTCTACTAGCGAGTAGGCCTTGCTCAGAGGCTGATGGCACTGCCACGCATGCTACCATTTTTACTCGGCCTGCTTGAATAGGGTCACATAAGGCTACTTTCACACTAGCATTTTAGTTTTCTGTTATTGAGATCCATCATAGGGGCTCAATATCGGAAAAAAACGCTTGTTTTGTCCCCATTCATTGTCAATGGGGACAAAACTCAACTGAACAGAACAGAATGCTCCAAAATGCATTCCGTTCAGTTTAGTTGCATTCCCATACCAGAGAGCAAACCGCAACATGTTGTAGTTTGCTTTCCATCTTGGGATGCGGAGCAAGACAGATCTGGCATGACCCCCAATGCAAGTCAATTGGGATGGATCCATTTTCTCTGCCACAATCAAACTGATCCATCATCCATTGACTTTCAATGGAGTTCATGACAGATCCATCTTGGGTATGTTACAGATAATACAACCGGATCCGTTCATAACGGATGCAAATAGTTGTGTTTTCAGTAACGGAAGCTTTTTTGCTGAGCCA
The DNA here is from genome assembly GCF_905171765.1 of Bufo bufo. Taxonomy (NCBI): domain Eukaryota; kingdom Metazoa; phylum Chordata; class Amphibia; order Anura; family Bufonidae; genus Bufo; species Bufo bufo. Next base: position 107,753,035 of record NC_053397.1, on the reverse strand, counting down.
TGCCGCATCCAGTAAAAAGTGTGAAAGTAGCCTAATTTAATAACCAGTTCCTATTGGCAAGGCAGGTTTTCAGTCAACTGAACATACAAGTTAGGGCTCGTGCACACGACCGTATGCCCTCCGAGTCATATGTCCCGGAGCGGCATACTTTGTTCGTTCACATGTGAGCACACAGCATCATAGGTTACTATGATACTGTGCACATCGGGCCGCCCGCGGGACTATTGTCCTGCACTACTGCACTCATATGATCATGAGTGCAGGACAATAGTCCCGCGGGCAGCCCAATGCTCACAGTATCATAGTAACCTATGATGCTGTGCGCATGATGTATGCCTCTCTGGGACATATGGCCCGCTCACGGACCGTATATATCCGGAGGGCATACGGTCGTGTGCAAGGGCCCTTACTGTGTGAAAATGTTTTATCAAATGTTATTACTAATAGTTTTGTCATTGCTTCAATAGATATGAAATGCTACAGGATAATGTGGAAGGCTACCGCCGTGAAGTAACCTCTTTGCAGGAAAAATCCCAAAAGCTTTCTGCCACCACACAAAAACAGGAACAGATCATAAACACGCTGACACAGGATTTGAGAGCAGCCAACGAAAAGCTCGCCATTACTGAAGTAAGTATTCAGCTGTTATGTGACAGGAATTTTCAGTGGATATGTATTAGTCCTTTCTAACGTCCATATAATTGTTTACTTCTGGGCCTTGTTCTGGCTCATCAATGTGGGTAGACATGGAATACCCCAAAGAACTCCAGCAGTCAGACTTTATTAATGTTGTATTTCGCAGTGCTCTTTTTGGACTTTATATTATTATTTTTTCCGCTATAAGGTAAGAGCAGAAAACTTAAAGCGGGAAAAGGAGCTTTTGAAGATGACGGAAAATAGACTTGCCCAAGAAAGAGATTCCTTACTTGTTGAGCAAAGGGGTCAAAACTTGCTACTAACAAACCTCCAGACTATTCAGGTTAGTTAATATATTATTTTATAGCTTTTTTCACACTTTCTGTGATTCTTGTGCCATATAGCTCTCGATATTAGAGCTGTATGATATGCATTTATTCTTTGAGCAGCAGATTAATGCTGTAGCCGTGGCTGTCTTCCATGAGATGCCATCTGGCTATTGTGGTTTTATTTGATGGCTGATCAGGGTTTTTAGTTTTGGATGTTCTTTTTAGGTCACCCTGGAAAGGTCTGATGCAGAAATTAGACATAGATATACCAATCAAATAGAAAAGCTGGAACAAGAGTTAACCCAAGTTAAGAAGAAATTGGAGCATGAAATAGAACAGAAACACATCACTGGTAAAAATCAAGATGTAAGTTAGCACTTTCTCTTGCTTTCTCTCCCCCCCCCCCCCCCCCCCCCGCATGGATAAACGTGTTTTTTTGTTTTCTTCAGGTTCAGATTCTGGACTTCAAAAGACAGTATGAAACTGAAGTAAATCTACATAGTAGTACAAAAGAACTTCTGAAGAATTCCCAAAAGGAAATTTCAACACTGAAACAACAACTTGGTAATTTTGAGGCACAGTTGGCATCTCGCTCAAGCCAGTTGTCCTCCAGCAGAGGTAATGTTCATTACTTTAATGGGATTTTTCCAAGATATTTTTACTGATGAACCATCCTCTGGCTAGGTCATTAGTATCTAATTGGTGTGGGTCTGACACACGCCTATCAGCTGTTGTAAAGGCAATGGTGCTCGCAGTAGTGCCATGGCCTTCTAGGCTTTGCTTAGGTCATGTGACATCACGTGATGTGAATGGATCTGAGCTGCAATACGAAGACCAGCCGCTATCAAATGGATAGCGCTATGCTTGGTGAGCAGAGATGGCCACGGCACTACTGTGAGCACTGCTGCCTTCTCAAACAGTTGATGGGCGGTGTCTCTGGTATCGACTACCACCTATCGGATATTGATGAGCTATTAAGATATTTCAGAAAACAGTTTTAATAGATGTGTCTCAAATCAAGAAATTATAGGTCGTATGGTCATCAGTTAGAATATAAACATTTTCCATCTCCCTCTAGATACAGATGACAAAGGTGAAGATATAGAAGAGCTAAAGACTAAGCTGCGACAGTCTGAGGAGTTAGTGAGTGACCTTAAGGAGAGGCTGAAAACTAGCACTAGTAATGTGGAGCAATACAGAGAGGTGGTACTTGGTTTGGAAGAGTCTCTCAATAAGGAGAAGCAGGTACAGTAGACATTTAAATCTAATATATTGAGCTATAGCTCATGGCTTTAACCCTTTAAGGACCCATGCCGTAGCTGTACATTATGGGTCCGATCACTAAACATGGCGCCTGCTCGCACGTGCAGCGGGTGCCTTAGCCGCGGGGGTTTCTGCCACTTTAAATAGCAGAGACCCACGCACATGTATGCGATCAGCCATAAGGCTGATCGCATACATTTTACCCTTCAGATGCCGTGGTCAAATGTGACCACGGCATCTGCGCAGACCGGACCGGAAGTGCGCGACTTCTGGTTCCGGTAACAGCTTTCCCCGGCTGAGACCGGGGAATCTGTTACCTTGCGCCAATTGACCGAAGCCTCAAGCAAGCTTCAGAGTCAATTAGATGTATATATCAATACAGACCACTAGGTGGCAGCCTTGTATTGATATAGTGCAAGTGAAGTTTTCAATGATGGCTATTTAGCCATCACTGAATACTATGGGCAATCGAATGATTGTCAGTGTCACCCAAGGTGACAAAAAAAAGTTTAAAAAAAAAGTTTTTACAAATATAAAAAACAAAGTTCAAATCACCCCTCTTTCCTTAAAATAAATACTTAAAGGGAGTCTGTCATCAAAGTTTCACCTTTTTAACCCTTCCCATAGCTTTCTAGCAGCCTTACAGTTAATAAAAACGTTGCCTTTATGAGCAATCCTGGACTTATAAAACTGGCAAAAAACAACTTAGTAGCATATGCAAATGAGGGCTCGCAAGTGCTGGCGCATGCACATTAATTACTGTGATGCCATACAAGGAATGGGCATCGCAGTGCGCATGCGCCGGCCGACGGACTGAGTGCGCAGGCGCGGGATCTCGGCAAAACAAGAAGTAGGTAGATGGGCGGTCAGAGGGAAAGAATGGGCGGGGGGAAGCAACAATAAGGCTGAGCTAGCTGGGCACCTACGAGGGTAACGCCGCCCCTGGGCACTTGTGAGCCCTCATTTGCATATCCTATTAAGTAGTTTTTTGCCGGTTTTATAAGTCCAGGATTGCTCATAAAGGTAACGTTTTTATTAACTGTAAGGCTGCTAGAAAGCTATGGGAAGGGTTAAAAAGGTGAAACTTTGACAGACTCCCTTTAACCAATAAAAAAATAAAAATATCATGGGCATTACCGCATGCAAACATGCCCATACTATTAAAATATAACAATATTAATGGCAAATGACGTAGCGGGAAAAAAAATAAAAACTGCCAATTTGCAATTTTTTTGGGCACTTCAACTACCCAATAATTTTTTTAATAAAAAGTGATCATAAAGTCTCACACACTTAACAATTTTAATCACTTAAAAGAACAGATCGTCCCGCAAATAATGAGCCCTCACACAGCCTCGTACACATAGCTACAAAAATGTTATAGGGGTTAGAATATGGTTATAAAAAAAAGACAAATTATATGTATGGTATCATTGTAGCAGTACTGACCTGGAAAATGAAGATAACAGGTCCATTTTACTGCTTAGTGCACAGTGTAAAAAAAAATAATAAAAATGATCAGAATTGCCTTTTCTACCCGCTCCCTACTACATGGTATGCAACCGTAAATGGTGCCATTAGAAATTAAAACTTCTCCCACAAAAACTAAGCCCTCATAAGGCTATGTGAATGGAAAAATAAAAAAGTAAAAAGTTAGGACTATGGGAAGGCCGGGAGTGAAAAATGGAAAATCCCATGGTCCTTAAGGGGTTAATTCATGTCTTGGCTGCAATGTTTGGAAAATCCTGCAGTCTTGATGGGTCGTCTCTTGTAGGTTCTGGGATTGGCTTTCTTTTTAACGTTGCATTTAATTTTAAATAATATTAAATGTACTAATCTACGTAGTTCTTATCCTCTTCAGGCGTTTGAGTCACACTAACAAATAGATTGTATTAATGGCTTTCACCTTAAACTTGTATTATAACTTGTTGTTTTAAAGGTAACTGAAGAGGCGTGTAAAACAATCGAATTACGAATGAAAGAGGCAGCCGAGTACCAGGCACAACTTGAGAAGAAAATGATGGAAGCAGAAAAGGAAAAACAAGAGCTTAGAGATGAAAAGCACAAAGCTGTTGAAAACCTGGAGCAGCAGGTATGTCTCGACATGATACAGTGAGCAATCACTTTTCACAATATGGATAGGATATATTTACATGCTGCTGATGGCTGGAGTCGTGGGTATGTAAGACACGTATGTAAGATGTATCCATAGCCCTCCCCCGCCTTCCCTATTCACATGACAGATTCCAATGGTGTTTTTAGCCTCCATGAAGCACAAACATTCATATACTTATTATTTTTGCTATGTAAGGCTTTGTTAACATTACCATTTAGCCTTTCCATTCTCCCGCTCCGTTTAGGAGAATGGAAAGAACAGATTCCGCACATAACTGAGCCGAACGGAGCCTACGGACCCCATAGACTATAATGGGGTCCGTTAGGTTTCCGCTCAGAGGAAGATTTTTGAAGCCGAGACAAAGTCCTGCATGCACTACTTTTGTCTCTGCTCCAAAATCATCTGAGCGGAAACCTAACGGACCCCATTATAGTCTCTGGGGTCCTTAGGATCCATTTGGCTCAGTTACGTGCCGAATCCATCCTTTCCGTTCTTCTGCTCCTAAACGGAGCAGGAGAACGGAAAGGCTGAACGGTGATGTGAACAAAATCCAGCAGTGGTGGCTGTGCTTGCACACTGTATGAAAAAGTCCCATCCTCTGCTGGCCTGGACTGTGGGCAGCACGCATGGGCAGCAGCTCCCATCCTGGAAACCTCGTATCTGCGCTGCAGTAGCAGCCATAAACGTGCAGTGTATAACGTGATGGAGAAATGAAACAAGCCAGCAATGGAGGCAATATGGACAATCACAATACATTTTAGTCAGTTACATTAATGTCCATCTCATAGTGGCAGCAGTTATGCCCACGGCCTTGCCTGTGTCCCCGCATGAAGAGAAGAGAAAAGGATTTATTACTGCTCACTGTTGTCTGACAAGCCTGCTTATTTCTGATGGTCTTTCCCCTTCTCCCACCGCTGATTGCAGCAGGGAAAATGATGTAAATCAGCTGTTGGGTGGATATAGAGCTGCAGGGCCTTATGAATATTGGAACTCCTCAACTAATGCTGTGCATTGAAAAGTGCCAGAACTGACTGGGTCAATTAAGGAAAGAGACCCCAATATTTTGCTTAAATGGGTATTCCCTCTGGGACATTGATAGCATATTGCTTGGATAGTAGGGCTGTCGAATATAATCGATGCATCGATGCATCGCGATTCGACCCCCGGCGATTCTGCATCGATGCGGTTGCTTTAAATAATCGATGCATGTTGACAGGGCCGCTGATAGGTACAGCTGGCCCAGTTGTACCGGGCCCGGCCCCCCCCCGCTTTCTACGTTTTTGTTTTTTTTTAAATCGCCGCTCAGTACTACCTGCCTGCTTGCTGTGCCTGTAGGGACTATTTCCTCTGTTTCGGGCGCGGAAGAGTATCTCTTCTCTTCTCTCTCCCGCGCCCGCTCCTCTGCTCTGCTCAGTCCCGGAATCAAGTCCCGGCCAGCTTGTCGGCTGTTTTTTTTACCGCCGCTTCCGGGTAGGTCTTCTGCGGGACTGGGCGTTCCTATTTGATTGACAGGCTTCCGACCGTCGCATACTGTGCGTCACGAGTTGCCAAAAGAAGCCGAAGACCGTGCAACATCGACTGTGTCAGGTGGGGGTCAGCGTCTGTGTCAGGTGAGGTGGCCAGGTGGGGTCAGCGTCTGTGTCAGGTGGGGGTCAGCGTCTGTGTCAGGTGAGGTGGCCAGGTGGGGTCAGCGTCTGTGTCAGGTGGGGGTCAGCATCTGTGTCAGGTGGGGGTCAGCGTCTGTGTCAGGTGGGGGTCAGCGTCTGTGTCAGGTGGGGGTCAGCGTCTGTGTCAGGTGGGGCCCCCTGATCACCCCCCTGTCATTGATTACCCCCCTGTCATTGATCAACCCCCTGTAAAGCTCCATTCAGACGTCCGCATGATTTTTACGGATCCACTGATAGATGGATCGGATCCGCAAAACGCATCCGGACGTCTGAATGAAGCCTTACAGGGGCGTGATCAATGACTGTGGTGATCACCCCATATAGACTCCCTGATCACCCCCCTGTCATTGATTACCCCCCTGTCATTGATCAACCCCCTGTAAAGCTCCATTCAGACGTCCGCATGATTTTTACGGATCCACTGATAGATGGATCGGATCCGCAAAACGCATCCGGACGTCTGAATGAAGCCTTACAGGGGCGTGATCAATGACTGTGGTGATCAAAGCTGCATTGACGGATCCGTTCTTCCGATCTGCGCAGACCTTTAAATCTGTGAAAAAAATAAACACCGGATCCGTTTTTCCAGATGACACCGGAGAGACAGATCCGGTATTTCAATGCATTTGTCAGACGGATCCGCCTGACAAATGCATCCGTTTGCGTCCAGATTGCCGGAATCCTCTGAAAAACAAGGGGACTTGGGTAATAATCTTGATGCATCGTGATGCATCGCCGAATCGAATCAAATCGAATCGTGGACTTGATAATCGTAATCGCATCGAATCGTGAGACGAGTGAAGATGCGCAGCCCTATTGGATAGGTGCGAGTCTTACTTATGGGACTTACTCCAATGTCCAAAAGGGGCTCCCAGAACTGAAGGGAGAGCAGCCGTGCATGCGCGGCCACCCTCCGTTCACAGCTGTGGAAGTTCCGAAAATAGCTGAGCTTTGGCTCAGCTGGTTTCAGAAGTCCCATAGCACCGAACGAAGAGCAAGCTGTGCATGTGCTGTGTGCTCCTTCTCTTCATGGGTCCCATTCTGGAGATAGGAGTGGGACCTACTACATATGGCATTTTGATGGCGTATCCTAGATATTTGCTATCAATGTCCCAGATAGGACAGGCCCTTTAAGGGTGATTATGCTGCTGTTAGGGCTGCAAAAAAATGACTGATTCATTTTAGTAAGAATTTCTTAATCTCACCCGATTGATTCCTTGTGTGGCCTAACTATATTGGATGTTAGCCTAAATTTTTTCCCGTTTTTGCTTCACAAGCTTTCACAGCTCAGACAAAGTCTGTCCACACTCCAAGGGGAAGTCCAGTCTGCTCTTCAAAGGGCCACTACTGCTACAAGCAATGAGCAGAAAGCAAAACAGGATTGCCAAGAGCAAGTGAGTTCCAATTTGTTATTTAATTTTTTTGTTTCTTGAAACTTTTTTTTAAAGTAGTTTTCTGGGCTTTGTCATATTGATGACCTATCCTCAGGTTAGGCCATCAACATCAGATCGTCGGGGGTCTGACACCCGGCACCCCCGCCGATCAGCTGTTAGAGGAGACGGCACGCGTTGTGTGCACCTGCTGGCTCCTTTCTCTTCCTGCTCTCCTCTGCATGTCTATGGGACAGCAGCAGTGGACTGGAAGAGGGAAAGATGGCACATGTGCATGCCGTCTCCTCAAACAGCTGATCGGCAGGGGTGCTAGGTGTCAGACTCCCGCCAATCTGATACTAATGACCTAACCTGAGGCTAGGTCATTAATATGAAAAAGCCCAAACAACCCCTTTAATTGTCGTCTGATCTCCCTAATAATAGGCAAGAATTGCTGCTGAAGCGCAGAACAAATATGAACGTGAATTAATGTTGCATGCAGCTGATGTAGAAGCTCTTCAGGCAGCTAAAGAGCAATTGACTAATGCTGCTGCCACACGCCAGAAAACAGAGGAAGCCGCTCAGAAGGCAGAAGCAGAACTCTTAGAGTGCAAGGCATCTTGGGAGGAGAGAGAACGTATTCTAAAGGTAAGGTTGTCATATGACATGATATATATGCTGAAGTAGTCTGATTCTACCACACCACCCCTAGTACAACCATTAATGTAAACAAATCTGCTACAGAGGTTAGATCAGGAGGAAAAAATAAGACCAGGATTCTCTTGCATGAACTGTTCTAATAGTGTCTAAGCAGAGCAATTTATTACATATTTTCAAATTTTTGGGACGTTTTAAAATTAATGGGAAGCCTTCTTTTCCGCAGCTGCCAAGAGAAGCTTTCAGCAGATTTGTAATGAATGTACAGCCCTGTAATTAGGGATGTCCCGATACCATTTTTTTAAGACTGAGTACGAGTACCGATACTTTTTTATTTAAGTACTCACCGATACCAATTACTGAGACTAATTTTAACAATAAAATACACACATGTATTTTCTGACCACTGACCAACCAAAAGGCCCAAAAACAGAACTATAACATTCCAAGGAGACATTATCCTGTATGGGGCCAGCCACAAGGACGTTATACGGTATGGGGGCAGCCACAAGGACGTTATACGGTGTGGGGGCAGCCACAAGGAGACGTTATACTGTATGGGGGCAGCCACAAGGACGTTATACGGTGTGGGGGCAGCCACAAGGAGACGTTATACGGTATGGGGGCAGCCACAAGGAGACGTTATACTGTATGGGGGCAGCCACAAGGAGACATTATACTGTATGGGGGGCAACCACAAGGAGACGTTATACTGTATGGGGGCAGCCACAAGGAGACGTTATACTGTATGGGGGCAGCCACAAGGAGCCGTTATACTGTATGGGGGCAGCCACAAGGAGCCGTTATACTGTATGGGGGCAGCCACAAGGAGACGTTATACTGTATGGGGGCAGCCACAAGGAGACGTTATACTGTATGGGGGCAGCCACAAGGAGACGTTATACTGTATGGGGGCAGCCACAAGGAGACGTTATACTGTATGGGGCCAGCCACAAGGACGTTATACGGTATGGGGCCAGCCACAAGGAGACGTTATACGGTATGGGGGCAGCCACAAGGAGACGTTATACAGTATGGGGGCAGCCTCAAGGAGCCGTTATACTGTATGGGGGCAGCCACAAGGAGACGTTACACTGTATGGGGGCAGCCACAAGGAGACGTTACACTGTATGGGGGCAGCCACGAGGAGCCGTTATACTGTATGGGGGCAGCCACGAGGAGACGTTATACTGTATAGGGGCAGCCACGAGGAGACGTTATACTGTATAGGGGCAGCCACGAGGAGACGTTATACTGTATAGGGGCAGCCACGAGGAGACGTTAGGGCCATAGAAGACAGACACTATCACCTTTAGAGGGATTCGCTCCTGGCAAACACAGCTCTGCTGCAGTGAATGCAGTGGAGCAGACTGATATAATTACAATATATAGTTATTGCAGGGACTCCGAGAATCGTCTGAGAGTTTATTAGTTAAAAGAATCGAATGAGTCAGAGACGGTCACCGAGTCCCTACTAGACTTCCTGCTCTGCTACATGCACCCTGTACACACACAGCTCCACTACATGCTATACTAATAATGCCCCCCCCTTCCCGGACAGACTTACAGGGAGCCGCAGAGCAGGAAGTCTGGCAGGGACTCGGTGACACAGTCTCTGACTCATTCGATTCTTTTAACTAATAAACTCTCAGACGATTCTCTGAGTCCCTGCATGACTCCCCCTGTGCTGTGAGTCAGTGCTGGTTGCCTCTGATTGGTTGGAGGGCGGGGAGGGGCGGGGTTAGATTTCACTGTAGGCTCCTATTACACTGCCTGCTGCTGCCTCTGAAGCTGTTAGCTGTGCGAGATGCAGGGGCCGCGGACGGACACAGACACATTTAGAAGCGACGCACAGGTATCGGCAGTGGTATCGGGACATTTGCACGAGTACATGTACTCGTGCAAATGTCCGGGATCGGTATCGGGACATCCCTACCTGTAATACATGAATTCACCAAGTCCTTCATATCTAGCCTCCACAAAAACATTTGATAACTTGTGTAGATTGTAGTTTTTTTTTTTTGTTTTGTATTTTTAGTTTGCTGTTGTGACAATATTGCAAATACTCTATATTGGGATTAATGTGATTATTTAAAAAATACACAATGAAATGCAACTGATTGCATGTAAAATACAAGTTTTTAAATTGAGCAAAGTCCCTATGTACGCCTTTTGAGGCTGTTTTTATTGTATTTTACTCGTTTTGTGTAAAAAAAAAATTGAATTGTTTATTAAAAGGATTCGGTCATAAAGGGTTAGCTGTGTGTATGTACTTTCTCTTTGTGCCTTATCTCTAAATTACTAAAAGGTCATAAACACTTATTTAAGCCACATTATGATCAATAAAATATGAATTTAACTATAATAAGTGTTTAGGAGGTCAAAGATCAGAGAAAGCAGTCGGACGAACCTCCTGACTGAAAGAAGTAAAAATACAGAGCCTGCTGCTAGAGAATCGCAAAACTGTACAGAGAAAGGGGCTCAACATTTTTAATAAAGACAAATTGAAAACCTTTTTAGCTTGAAATTAGTCCAATGCAATAATTGAAAGAAACTTGACCCCAAAGTTGTATGCATTCTTTAATGTAAATATTGCATTTCAAAAATGCGAATTCCTAGAGCAAGATCTGTTCAGACTCTGTGCCAGCAAGGAGTATTGGTAGATTTTCTGCTCTACAACTTGTGAATCGGGTCATATCAATGCCAGTTGTTACTAGATTTTAGTGGATGATTTTCAGGCTCCTCAGTCTTTAAAATATTATAAGAGAATACTTATTCAGATAACTTTCTTAGCCTTCATGATTGGGGTGTTTTTGTACCTTCATGCTCAGGGAAAAATCTCCTCCCAAATCCATTTTAGCTTAGTCTCTGTAGGCAGCCAATATCTCTTCAGGACTTGCTTTTCAGACGACTTGGCGCATGATGGAATTATCCTCTGGTTACCCACCTTGCATCCTTAACTCCTTAACTTCCCTCATTAGCCAGGACAGAAGACAAGAAGGCGCAGAAGACCACCAAATCCTCCACTACCCCCCAGCCTCGGGCCTTCCCTACCTGTTGCATCGTCCTCCCCCACCAAAGGGAGTGACTTGTGAGATGGAAGGACCCTGCTGGAACCAAGGCTAGGCATAACCTTGGGCTTCAGGGTATGATAGTAGAGTATATATGCAAGTCTCTCTTCCACCCCCCCCCCCCCCCCCCCCCACCTGGAGTGTTCTTGGGCTTCCCCATCAATCAAGTTGGCCTCAGTTTCCCCCGCCCACATTCTCCTGGCACTGACTGCAGCCTCCGGCTCCTACCATCACATCTGTAGCTTCCTTCCCAGCGACCCCTCACTTCCGGTCAGCTGGCCGTTTCTAGATTTTTGGTGCCTCGGCCCCTCCTGACTGGGGAAGGGCCCTCTACAGGTCCCCGATCAAAGAAAAATGCACCAAGATGTCACCCCTGGATTGGTCCAAGGCCTTTGGGGTTTTGTTTTTTTGTTTTTCTCCCCCTCTGTTTTGGTTCCTCCTCTTCCTCTTTGCACTTGGACAAAGACAGACGTATTCTGTCCTGCTTCTGGGACTCAACTCTTCAAACAGGTGGACTCTGCCCAAAGTGGCACCTCTCCCCTTAAATATACCTCTTGCAGGCTATTGGTTAACTTACACAACTTAAATAACTTTCCACTGGTGCGCTCCTTAATATTGTGTGCTGTAGCAAATATCCTATCAGTATAGATTCTTTTATATAAATATAATTTTCCTATTGGCTTCTGTGTAGCTGCTGGGTTGTAATAAAAGTAACCTGCCCGTACTTGATGTGGTGAATATACAACAATAAATAGCAATCAACCAGCACTTGCTAGTAGGCACCTATCATTTCTTGTGGGGTATTGGTACGGATATCAGTTGGATGCTAGTTTTAATATTTATTAGCGATCCAGGCCTGCCATGGCTTTCTCCATACTGAGCTATGGAGAGTGTAAAAATCCTATTCACCGTAATAGATCTCTATTATGGTGAATAGGAGATAAAAAGATCTCATGTATGAGGCCCCTAACTGTTGCAAAAAAAAAAAAGTTAAAGTTAAAAAAAACACCAATATATTTGAGGTTTGAATCACCCCCCCCCCCCCTTTCCAAATTTTACATATAAAAATACATAAGCAATAAAAAAATAAACATTGGGTATCGCCGCGTCCGAAAATGTCTGAACTATTAAAATATTTTTAAGAAATTCTTGTGCGGTGGACGCAGTAACAGAAAAAAAAAAACGCGATTTGACATTTTTGGCTAATTCTGTCCCCCCAAAATTTTGAATAACTGATCAAAATGTATATACTACAAAAATGGCATCAATGAAAATTACAGTTCGTTACGAAAAAAACAAGACCTTTATAAAGCTCTGTAGACCGCAATATAAAAATGTTATGGCTGTCAGAATATAGCGATGCAAAGAAAATTTTGATTTTTCTAAAGGTTTTAATTTCTCGCCCATATTCATTGGGGGACACAGACCATGGGTATAGCTATGTCCTCTAGGAGGCGTTGACACTAGTAAAAGCTGTTAGCTCCTCCCCTGGCAGCTATACCCCCTCCAGCCTGGAGAGAGAGCTTCAGTTTTTTCTGAAGCCGGCACCAGATTATCTGAGATCTTATCTCCAGTGCAATGTGCCTTAAACGTTAACACGGTTAACCCCTTCCTGCTTCTCGGCCCACTTGACGCTGGGCATCCTAGTTTAAAAAATAAATGTGCGTTCATATGACCCCACCTCATCACCGCAGGACCACCCTGTCTGTGTGGTGATTTGTGATCAGTGATTCGTGCTCTAACTCGAATCCGTTGCAATCTTCCAAGACTGCGTCCACAGTAGCCAACAGTTCTTGTCGTCTGCATTATCCCCTTCCTTAGGCGGAGTATTTGCACTACTACCTGATGCAGTACTCCCTTGGATATTACCTCCCTCCATTGGGGTCTAACCGCACTAAAACTGTTTAGTAGTTGGCGGAACTGCATTCCCACTGGGGACAGTACTTACTGTATGCATTAGCCTCTTCCATAGGTGGTGCTATGGCATTATCCCTGGTTCAGTGTTTACTGTATGTCTTATCCCCTTACATAGGTGGGATATTGATACGGGACACTCCATATGCCTTGCCCTTTCCGTAAGAGGCGTACTCTCTCTACTTGGATTCAGTTCCTGCTAGATGCATTACTGCATTGCCACCCTTCATGGTGGAGTACTTGCACTACCACTGAGTGCAGTGCTTGCCGCAAGCATTACCCCCTTTCATTGGTGGGATAATTGCAACATTGCCCCTTCCACAAGTGATCCACTACCGTGGGGAATGAGTACACATCTTGGATGTTGCACTTCAACTACGCTACGGCTATAGATGCCTTAGCTTCTTCTACAAGTGGAGCGTAGCGAGTATCGTTACACGCTGGTGCCCTGTACTTTTTCTAATGGTATTTCGGTGCCGCCAGTGGATACTGTGGCTGTTTCCTTGTTGTGTCCTTTTCCTTCGGTGCCGGTTTGAGGCATGAATATGACAACCTCTCTCCTTCACGGGGTTGCCAAGGGTCACTCAGGTGTCCTAGCGTCCCCTATGTCCATGGTCCTCCACTGTTCCAATATGTGTCTTCAACAATATGTAGTGCGTACACCATGGCATGTAATATTGTGATTACGTTCCAGCAAGTCGAGAATATATTAAAGTTTTTTTTTTGTAGGAAATACAGCAAGTAGTTCATTTTGTTGTATAAACATTCATAATTTTCATTTTAGAATTTAAACAGGAGCAGGTTTGTAACTATCGAAAATATATTGGTCCCTTTTTTTATGGTTTTCTCCCTTGGCTGCTAGTAATCGTGTGGTCTAATAATAGGCTTTTGGGACAGAATTTTACATTAGAATTGTGGTGGACTTTCGGAGCAACATGTTGCTTCTAAAGCCATGCCTGTGTTTTTTACTTGGCAACACTCCCTCTTTTAGCTAGGGGCAGAGGGTTTCCCCAAAACTAAATGCACTGAATTTACAACCAGGTATAGGTGCACTCACAATAGTAAATCTGGTCTGCTGTGTTATTGAAGTCCATGTGCTGTTGGGTTCTATAAGCTCCTATGCCCTGACATAATGACTGACCAAATCTTGTCTGTCTAATGGAAACTGCAGTTCTTTACATTGTTCTCTTGGCTGCATGCAGAACCATTATACAACGAGCACATCTTTCTCAATTCCTTGTGTGACAATAGGATGAAGTTTCAAAGAATCTTTCTCGATGTGAAGATTTGGAAAAGCAAAACAGGCTATTACATGACCAGATAGAGAACCTCAGTAAAAAGATGGTGACTTCTGTTCAGCAAGGAGCTCTTAACGTGTCATTAAGCGAAGAAGGAAAGTCCCAGGAGCAAGTTATGGAGATTCTCAGGTATTGAAGTGGGAAACGGTGTTGGTTTGTGAACAATTGAAAGTTGTATTCTGAATGTGGACACTTAGTGTACCTGCAGGACCCCCACAGTGGTCCTGTAAGTCCCACAGGTCTCCGCTAGTCTAGGAAGTTGGAGAAATGGGTAAGCACATCTGTTTGTGGAGTCTATTGGAGATACAGATAAGCCAGAAATCTCAATGGTCAGACCAGTCCTTTTAACAGTCGTCTTTTCCCCATGTTTCTATGACTATCACAATAAATTTAATCCATCCTAGCATTTACATTTCTCTGTTAACAATAGTGTGATCATATATTTTTATATATTTAATCCTCTTATGTTCACTAGAAGGGGAGTGAAGCAGCTTCTAGTAAACTACTCTTCTATGTGGTGGTTGACAATGCAAATATGCATATGTGTTAAAAGGGTTGTGCTAGATTTTAATACTGGTGACATCCTCAGAATAGGGGCCTACTCCCAGAACCCCTCCCCATCAGCTGTTTGAAGAGACTATGGCGCTCCTGTGAGAGCTGCAGCCTCTTCCTAGGACTGTGACACCATGTTGAAATGGTAACCTGGCCTAGTTGCATCTTAGGCCCATTTAAGTAAATGGACCTGAGCTGTAATAGTGCAGCTGTTATCCAATAGACACTGCAGTGCTTGGTAAGCTGCCTCCCCCTAAAGCTAATCATTTGAGATGCCAGGAGTTGAACCCTCACTGTTCTGATATTGGGGACCTAACCTGAGGATAGGTCATCACTACTAAATGCTCAGAAAAACCCTTTTATTTTTTTATTTTCTTTTGTTCTTCCGATTAACTTAACCTGCTGTGATAACTATATTTGTTTGAATTGGTAACCTACAGATTTGTGAGACGGGAGAAAGAAATTGCAGAGACAAGATTTGAAGTGGCACAAGTTGAATGTTTGAGATACCGACAGCGCATGGAGCATATGGAGAGAGAAATTAATGAGCTGCAGGACAGTTTGAATGCGGAACGTGAGAAAGTTCAGGTTGGGTTTTTGTAACATTCATGTTTAAACATACCTGTTTACTGGAGATTATCCATCTGCTTTATGAAATGTTTTATTCACTATATACTGTGTTCATGAATGTATGTCTTTTATTTAAAGAGCTAGGAAATGCCATAAATGTCAGATGCATCCTCTCCATTCACTGCTATGGGACTTCCTTTGGGGAATTTTAACGCTACATTTTTTGCTAAGTTCTTCTGTGACTGGGGCTGATATTCACCCTAGTTGCTGTTTAGTCTCTACTGCAGAGCTGATCTTGGTCTGCTAACACCCAGCAGCTCGTGCAGCTACCCTGCTCACAGCAATCACATGACTATTAGGACTGGAACAGGAAAGCTGCTTTGCCGCTTTCTAATCTGTATATACAGCACTCAAGTGCTGTATATACAGTGATGGCAGGGTTTTGGATTAGAGGTTTAATCTCTGACCATCTGTTACTCTGCTCATATTGACAGCTTATTAGTAAAATATTTAAAAGCCACATAATTCACATGATCATATTAGCATTCTAATGTGACGTTTTTCAATCTAATAAATTCAGGTAACTGCAAAAACTATGGCCCAACATGATGAACTAATGAGAAAAACAGAAACTATGAATGTTTTAATAGAAACAAACCGATTGCTAAGGGAAGATAAAGAGAAGTTGGAACATAACTTGCAACAACTTCAAGCTAAGGTCAGTCTTACAGTGTAATGTACTGTGTGTATGTGTGTATAATATATATATATATATATATATATATATATATATATATATATATATATATATATATAATAATTTTATTATGTATTTAAATTTGGAGACTACATTTTTCAGTTGACTTGAGTGACACTGACTCCTGACGGGTTGGTTTGTCCATTAGTTATACACTATATTATATCATGTAAGGCTCCGATGCAGTCTATCCGTGACTCCCCCCGCTTAGGGAGTGAATCGGGATTAAATCACTGTGATACCCTGATGCCCATACCTAGTGCGGTGGGATTTTGACATGGAGCGGACATGCTGACAGGTCTGGACAGGGAGGTATATACGGTCTGACACTCCGTGATGCCCCTCTGACACAGACATTCCGGTACAGAGACTGGTGGTTACCCGCCGATCTTCAGTTTGCGGATCAGCTTTTGTCTGCAGAAAACTGCGGAGCTTTGGACACTGAGTGTCTCTTTGCAATTTTGTATAGGGAACTTGCCGGCCTGTATGGGGATGAGCATGCGCCCTGCTAGAAAGTTAGATAGCGGCCATCTTTATTGTGGTTCCCATATTGTCCTATATTACTACGTGTCTCGCGAGAGCACATGGAGCGGCGCATGCGCAGACCGCCCTTCCGGACGCCAACAGACTCCACTATGTCTCCATGACTCAACGTGACCCATCCAAAGTTTTTTAATGTTTTAATCAACTTGTGATTGTTATGCACTGTGTACACTTTATATGTTGATTGGTAATCATGTATGTTTATTGATTTTTCCACTGTACGGATCACGTTATGCACTTTATATGACTATGTTCACAATCAATTTAGATACAATCATGATTATAGTTGAATTGTAGTTTTAATATTGCTATATTTTTGATGCATTTGCACTTTATTACTTAATTATGGATTTGTGATTATTAAATTGTTTGCACTATTTATGTATCTAACTATGCACATGTTGTTCAGCTAGACAAAGGCTCCAATGAGAGAGCTGAAACGTTGCTGCTAGATGGGTGAATAAACCATCCACTTTTTTTTCACTAATCTGCCTTTTTTCTTCTATATGTACTTGGGACCTTGGTCACAGGCCCCTATAAGGACTTGCACCCGCGTTTTAATGTGTGCTGCTTTTTTTCTTTTCTTCTCTCTAATAAATATATATATATATATATATTTTATTTTTTCAAAAATGTGATTTTCATATGAGTTTGCTTAGGCCCCTTGTCTCAGTGATGTAAAAGATTTATATGCCAAATTTCAAGAAGATTGGATAATATTTAGGGGTTGCACATATTGATCACTTTTATTACTACTCTCAATCCTGTACCTAGGAGTTTGGTCTAAAAACTAGTTCAGTTTCAGGATCCCAGGGGCTCTGCATCAAGCAAGGTGGATGGCAAAGGCAATATATGCACTTAAAATTGTCCTATTCACTAAACAGTTAAATATTCCTCAACGAGAATTGAAAGGAATGAAATGCATTGCACATTTTGTCAGCCTCATATATGTTCGCTTTTTGCACGAGGCGATTGTAAGTCGATGGGCTCCAGAGAATGATTTGGATATGCTACAGCTTCTGAGCAC
Organism: Bufo bufo; assembly: GCF_905171765.1. Taxonomy (NCBI): domain Eukaryota; kingdom Metazoa; phylum Chordata; class Amphibia; order Anura; family Bufonidae; genus Bufo; species Bufo bufo. Next base: position 107,735,265 of record NC_053397.1, on the reverse strand, counting down.
TTACCCAGATGCAGACGTCAAAAAAAGTGCTCTCACAGTTGCTAAGAGACACCTTTTGGTATCTGTCAGAAACAAACGTAGGATTGGATTTTTTGGACTAACGTATTACTCAGGCTGTTAAGGAAAATATGACTAAAACTTTAGAAACCAAACCTGCAAAGAAAAAGGAAGTGAAACGATTAGAGGGTAAAAACCTAGTTTTTGAAGGAAAAGACCTGAGCCATTTCGTTACTAATAAAACAAAGACTCTTTGAATTGTTTGGGATCCATGACATGACAGAATACTGCAGTGATTCTCTAAGAAGCCATGTGAACGCTCTTAAGGTGGTCAATCATACCTCAGAAAGAGGAATTTTCCTGACGCCTCCACAACGGCACTAGGTGGAGGATTACCCCGCCTTCTTCAGGGACAGGAAACAGCTTTCGAGCCCAGCCAATAAAGGGCCCCCTCCCTCTTACCTTGCCAGTTGTTTCCTGTCCCTCAGAAGGTCGGGATCTCTAGCACCAGCATTATTTTCGCTCAGCCTTTAGGTTTGTTGTCCCGGAGGGCCGTCGCAGGGGAGACTATCGCGGGACCCGGTGGTTTGGTCCCTCCTTCCCTTGGTGAAATGCCAGCTGCGCTGGTCACCCCGGGCTGTTCTCCGCGTTCCATGGGAACCGGCGTCACTGTGCGGCTTGAAGGGGGCCTGGGAACACCCCCATATTCCTCCCATAGCTGCGGCGCTTGCAGCTGTGACACGGAGGATCGAGTCATCAGTAGGGGCCGGCGTGACGCATGGGAGGGGGCGGAGCTTCAATACATAAGGCGGAAGTGCGGGCAGTTGGCGTTCTACCCAGATATTCTGGTCCTGCAGCTCCTAAAGCGCTTCACGAGCGAACAGACGATGCAAGCCGAAGGTGACTCCCCCAAATAGCCCACAGATTCCTCCAGGCCTTCTAGCCTGGTAAGCCTCCTCCCTCTCAATGTATGAGGGGTGTTCGTTTGTCAAAGCACTTATATGTACTCTCCCCCCCAAAAAAAAGGGGGAGATAGATAAATCCATTCTTGCTGTTTGTGTCTCCTAGGGGAGAGAACCTTCTAAAAAGGAACTATCCATCAGAAGAAATTGTGCTATGTGCAAGAAAAGGCTTTCTGGCTCTCATAAAAAATCTTTATGCCAAAAATGCTGCGACAAAGTGGTCTCAGAAGAAACGCCTTCCTTGGTGGAGACTCTGAGAAATATAATTAAAGTAGGGTCAGCGGTAGAAGCAAAGCTATCTGCCATACAGCCCAGACCTTCTACTTCTAGCACCCCCATTTTGGAGCAAGATTCTGATCTGGATGAAGGAGAATTTTTATCCGGTCCAGACTCTGATATTTCGGAAGACACCTATGGTCGACCCCTGTGTTCTGTAGAAGCGACGGAAGCCTTGTTAAAAAAATATTAGAGCTACCATTAATCTGGAGGAAGCGAAAGAGCCACTATCTGTGCAAGATCAGATGTTTGCAGCTCTAGGAGACGAGAAAAAACGTGTTTTTCCTGTCCACGCTAATATTAAGTCCTTAATCCAAAACGAATGGAAAGACCCTGAAAAGAGACAACCCGCCTCTAAAATATTAAAGAGAAAATATCTATTTGGGGAAGAGGACTCTGCCACTTGGGATAAAACGCCTAAGGTGGATGCCCCCATGGCAACAATTTCCAAAAAATCTGCCCTACCCTTTGAAGACCTGGGACTTCATAAGGATCCCATGGATAAAAAATGTGAAAGTCTCCTAAAAAAGACATGGGAATCCTCCATCGCTGTATTGAAACCAAGTATCTCTGCAACCTACACCGCCAGAACCCTGTCTCTGTGGTTGGGACAATTAGAGGAGCATATTGAATCCGGCACGCCTAGAGAAGACTTCCTTGCTTCAATCCCTATACTGGAGCAGGCTGCCAATTTCATCGCTGATGCTTCGGCAGACATAGTAAAATTATCTGCCAGAACAGCCGCCCTATCAAACGCTTCACGGAGAGCTATTTGGTTGCCTACCTGGTCAGGTGATACGGCGTGAAAAAATAAACTTTGTTCTCTACCATGTGAAGGAGACAGAGTTTTTGGCACGGCTCTGGATGACATCTTGGAAAAAGCCTCGGATAGGAAGAAGGGCTTTCCCACTGAATCAATTTTTACAAAAGACGTTCCTTTCGGCCCCAGAAACGTAGTAGATTTGACCAAAAAAAGCACTCGGGACAATCTTGGCAGTCTACCAAAGGGAAAGGGTTTTTGTTTAACCCCCGACAAGTCCACCCGCACATCCTCCCAATGACGCCAGAGGGGCCGTAGGGGGAAGACTCAGGTTTTTCCATTCTGCCTGGGAGAATATTCAGGCTTGCCCCTGGGTACTAGAGGGGATAGAAAATGGATTGTCTGGAATTCAAGCTTTATCCCCCAGACCGATATATGGAAAACATAAAACTAAAAGCGGAGAATCAAAAGGCTATGGACCTACAGATATCGCTCCTGCTGGAGAAGAGGGCCATTGTTCCTCTACCAGTGGAAGAACAAAAGGAAGGGTTTTATTCACCGATTTTTCTGGTAAAAAAAACTAACGGCTCCTTCAGAGCAATTATAAATTTGAAAGCCCTAAACAAGTACATAGTGTACAAAAGGTTCAAGATGGAGTCAATAAAATCCGTGACCAACCTCCTTCAGAAAGACTGTTTCATGGTAACATTAGACCTGGCAGACGCCTATTACCATGTTCCAATCCGAGAGAAAGACCAGAAGCTTTTGAGGACGGCAGTATGGTTCAAAGGGTCCCTATGTCACTACCAGTTCCAGGTTCTTCCATTTGGCCTCAGTTCAGCTCCAAGACTATTCACAAAGGTCATGATGGAAGTGGCAAAACATTTTCATCTGGCAGGGATCCTATTGATCCCATACTTGGACGATTTTTTTGATTGCGGCTCCATCGGAAGACCTCTTGTTTTGTCATCTTCAGATTATACAGAAGACCCTGACCAACCTAGGATGGATGATCAACAAAGAAAAATCATGTCTACTTCCCTCAAAAAGAATGACATTTTTGGGAGTTCTACTGGACTCAATACTAAAGTCTTCCTTCCTTCCTTCCTTCCTTCCTTCCAGAGCAAAAACAGGACACCTTGATTTCCAGCATCAAAAATTTCCGAAGACAGAAGTGTCCCTCCCTCCGGAAAATGACAATCCTGGGTCTTATGACTTCAACAATTTCGTCGGTAAAATGGGCCCAGCACCATACAAGATAGCTCCAGTCCTTTCTTTTGGAGAGCTGCAACAAAAAACAAACCTCCTTAAACAAAAGAATAAAAATTCCATCTCGTGTAAAGACATCCTTATCTTGGTGGATGAATCGAACAAATCTTTCCTGAGGCGTGGCCTGGAAACCAACAAATCAAGTAGTCATCACTACGGATGCCAGCCAACATGGGTGGGGAGCCCACATGGGAAAATGGTTGCAGCAGGGTCTATGGGAATATCACCTACGACAAGCCTCGTCAAACTTGAGAGAGCTGACCGCAGTATGGGAAGCCCTAAAAGCCTTTGCCCCTTTCATCCTCCTGAAGAATGTAAAGATCCTATCAGACAATTCAATGACTGTAGCCTACCTGAACAAGTATGGGGGAACAAGGAGTCACTCCCTTTCCTTGGTGACAGGGAAAATCCTAAGATGGGCAGAGAAAAATCTGTGTCTATCCGCAACCCATGTGAGGGGAAAAGAAAATCAAGTGGTGGACTTCCTCAGCAGAGACCGACTAAGGGCAGGAGAATGGACTCTGAACAAACAGGTCTTCAAACAGATCTGTTCCAGATGGGGCACTCCAAGTGTCGACCTGTTTGCCACAAGGAAAAACACACAGGTCAGGGATTTTTTTTTCTCCTTCTCAGTCCTAGATTGCCCCTTGAGTGTGGACACCTTGTCAACACCTTGGCCCCAGCAACTACTCTATGCCTTCTTCCCCCCCCCCCCCTTTCCCCTGATACAGAGGGTATTAGCCATGATCATGGAGGAAAATGCCCAGATCATACTGATAACTCCGTTCTGGCCCAGAAGATCGTGGTTCCCAGTCCTAAAGAACCTTGCAGGGGAAGACTTTTGGATCCTCCCTCCCCAACCGGATCTATTGTCTCAGGGCCCAGTTGTTAATCCCAGAGTCACCCAGCTTCACTTAACAGCCTGGAGGCTGAAAGGAGTATACTAAGAGGGAAAGGTTTTTCAGAGGCAGTAATAACCAAGTAGAAAACCTGTTCCATCAAGAATATATCTGAGAGCCTGTGAAGCCTTTCTGAGGTTTAGTGGTGGCAAATATGACCCTTCCGGAGAACTTCAGGTGATGCTAATCCTGGACTTCCTTCAAGCAGGACTAGATAAGGGACTATCTGTAAGTACCCTAAAAGTCCAGGTAGCAGCTTTAAGTGTGTTTTTAAATACCAAGATATCAGACATAAATGTTATCAAAAGGTTCCTTAGGGGGGCAAGTAGAATCCGCCCATAATTAAATCTGGTACTATCCAGATTAATGTATCCACCCTTTGAACCTATAGCTGAAATCCCCTTAAGAACATTGACCCTCAAGACAGTTTTTTTGTTGGCCATCACTACGGCAAGAAGAGTAGGCGAGATTCAGGCCTTTTCCATCCTACCTCCTTATCTTAGGATTCTAGAGGATAGAATAATATTGAAACATGCTCCTGAATTTCTGCCTAAAGTTGTAACAAAGTTCCACTGTCAACCGGAAGTTACTCTTCCCTCCTTCTGTTCCCAGGCGTCCTCGGAGATGGAAAAATTATTTCATAACATAGACATTAGGAGATGCATCCTACAATATATGGAGGCCACGAAAGATCTAAGGAAATCAAACCAGCTACTTGTACAATATCTAGGTCTACATCGTGGACAGGCAGCTAGCAAGACTTCCATCTCAAGATGGATCAAGGCCTGCATTGTCCTAGCCTATGAAACGGAAGGGCTAGCTCCTCCACCCTTGTTGAGATCCCACTCCACCAGGGCATTGGCCACATCCTGGGCTGAAGGGGCCTCGGCCTCGATAGAAGAAATATGTCGGGCAGCCACATGGTCCTATCCTGGCACCTTTTTTAAGCATTACAGGTTGGACGTCTCTACAAATAGACTTTGAATTGTTGCATCTATCTTTGAGTACTAGGTTACTAACTGACAAGGTAAGAGGGAGGGGGCCCTTTATTGGCTGGGCTCGAAAGCTGTTTCCTGTCCCTGAAGAAGGCGGGGTAATCCTCCACGTAGTGCCGTTGTGGAGGCTAAAGGAAAATCCAATTACCGGTAAGAGTAATTATTATTTTTCTCTGATAGTCAGGGATGAACAACAAAAACAATTCTTGTTGAGGGTAGTCGAGCATCACAGAAAAGTCGTCACCAAGCTAACGAAAGAAGGGATTGCATCGTTCAAAGTTGATTAATATAACACATGTTTTGCCTATCATACTACCTATTAATCTTGGTGTTTTAGTTTTAATATTTCAAGTTAGTGATTTCTAGTTTTCCAAATAAAAGTAATTAACTGAAAAATCTTATTTTTTGCCTACTTTTACAAAACTGATCAAAGTGTGCAACCTCTAAATATTCTCCAAGCTTCTTTGAAATTTGGTATATATATATATCTTTTACATCAGACTCTGGGCGTAAGCAAAGTCTGCAAAAGTTTTATTTCTTTTTTTCTTTTTCTTTTTTTTCCCATTACAAAATGAAACGGTGCGTGTTTGTATATGTGTATTTTGTTTGCCGGCAGCAGAGCGCGCTTACACCACACAATGTTACCAGCAAATGACGACTTTTGTGTCCGCATGAATGATCTATTATGCGATGAACAAGCATTTCACTTGTTCATCGCGTAATCTGTGCCACATTTACACCGCCAGATAATTGCTAACAAGTGTTCCTATGAATGCTCATTAGCACTTATCTGGCAATCCCCCAGTGATCTCAAGGATTTCAGAGTTGGTAACAGTGAGTACTCTAGTTTGAGTAAAGAAAAATGCATAGAGGTGTCCATAAGTAAAGTTCTGGGTGGATTTTCACAATGTGGCAAGTGTCGTCTTGCATAGGAACTATATAGAGGCATAATAGAATTACGGTATGTTTTGTTTTTTTCATCTCTGTCTGTCCGGTTTTGTAATTTAGGCCTTAGAACGGAACAATACTTTAACCCTTATAAGACAGGAGTCTGTTTAATCTATTTTAGATCAGGAAACTTGAGGCAAATATATTACCACTGCAAGAATCCAACTCTGAGTTAAGCGAGAAAAGTGGTATGCTACAGGCAGAAAAGAAATTGCTTGAGGAAGATGTAAAACGCTGGAGGGCCCGAACACAGGTACGCTGCTGAAAAATCAAATTTAATGCAGTGATGTTTTGATTTAACTGTTGCTGTTTGACCTGATAGGATGCTTTATTACATGTAGTCTTGTTAGGCTCCATCAGGGTTGCCAACCATCCAATTTCTGAAAATAGGTGACTTTATTCCTGTGTCCGTGATATTTTTATTTATAGATTATATTTTTATTTTAGGCTAGTGGAATTTGACTATCATTTTGGTGGTGGTAATATTCATTTCTCGCTCATATCATAGGGGGACACAGGACCATAGGTATAGCTGCTGCTGCCACTAGGAGGCGACACTAAGCTAAAAAGTGTTAGCTCCTCCTGCCGGCTATACCCCCTCCAGCCTGGAGAGAGTATATCACTTTTTAGTTTGTCGTAGGAGGCAGACCTTCCTGCATTGCAGAATCAATTCTGCTATCTTTTTTTTTGTTTTTGTTTTTCTCAGCAGGGGGAACAGGGTCGCCTAACCTCCCTGTTCCCTGGGGAGCATGGCCCGGGTAAGTTTCCCTCCCTGCCCAGCTTCCCCAAGAAGACAGAGGACCAAGGCAGTCCAGCTCCCCTGCTTCCTGCCAGCCAGGGGGTCACCTGGATCCGGCAAACCCTCCCTCCACTCGGGCCTCGTGCCACTTTGGTGCCAGCGGCTTAGGAGGTGACCCCTGTTTTGCGGCCCTCTTGATCCCCGGATGCAGTGAGCCAAAAGTGCTTCGAGGCTGGCCACGGTTACCCAGGCCCTCCCTCCTCCCCCTGCACTTAAGGGGCGGGACTCTCCTTCCCACCAAATGCTCCTGGCGGGGTGGAGCTTCATCCTCTTCCCGCGTTGGCTCCTGGTCTCGCTTCCAGAGGATGTTTCCACTGGGGGACCTCAGGACCTGGTTTCACCTGCCTCTTCAGTTTCTGGTAGGACAGTCTCTATTATCCCTCCAGCTCTTAGTCTCCACTAAGTCGGCCATGTCCGAACCCACGAGCAACCCCTGCCCTCCACCAGCCCCTACTACGCGTGCACAAAATGCGTACTCAAGATCCCCTGCGGCCAGCTGGACTCTTTGTGTACCACATGACGCGTGCCCAGACCAGTCCTAGCCCTCCCGCCTGACCAGCCACATTGCCCCCTGACCGTGTGGAACCGGATTGGGCCTGCAAATCTCTGACTGGAAAGTACCTTTTGTGAGGCCTCATTGGTTGCGGGCGCTCTTGTTGCCCACTCATCCGCTCTCACGGTCGCTTTACGGCGCAAAGTTTGGCTTAAAGTATGGGCGGCGGATTCCTCGTCAAAATGCTCCCTTATGGGCCTTCCCTTTTCGGGTTCTCGACTGTTTGATGCCCGACTGGACGAGATGATCTCTGAGGCCACGAACGGTAAAAGTACTCGCCTCCCACTAAGCAAGTCCACGCGCCTGTTTCGCTCTAACCCCTTAAACTCCCTGTTCCACTCTTTTTGTGGCTTCTCCAACACACGCCATCAGCATGGGCGCCTCCCAGGGCCTCCACACCAGAGCAGAAGAAAAAAACATCCTTTTAGGCTCCATCCGGCCTGGTGCCCGCGGGGACAACCTGCCCACCCCTCTGCCAACAGTCTTCCTTATGAAGGGCCACTCCCGCCCTCTCGGGTGGGGGATAGTCTCCTACTTTTTCAGGAGGTTTGGTGGGCCCACATTTCCGACGCGTGGGCACTCGAGATTGTAACCCCGGGTTACAAGATCGAGTTTGCTGCCTCCGCCGCAGCGTTTCCTTCTGTCTCCGCCACCCAGGGATCGTATTCAGGCTGCCACTTTTTAGGCATTACAGTCCCTCCTCGCACAGGGGGTGATCTCCCCGGTTCCCCTTGCAGAACAGTTCACAGGTTTCTATTCAAACCTGTTTGTCGTCCCCTTGAAGGATGGATCCATTCGCCTGGTTCTGGACCTCAAGTTGCAGAACTGGTCTGTCAGGGTCCAGCACTTCAGAATGGAGTCCCTCCACTCCGTCGTTGCCTCTCTGGAATGTGGCAAATTCCTTTCCTTGGTGGACATTTGGGACGCGTACCTGCTTGTTCCCATTTCCCCCACGCACCAGCATTTTCTGCGCTTTGCTGTAGGGTCTCGTCATTACCAGGTCGTGGCTCTAACCTTTGGTATGCTGACAGTGCCGCAGGTCTTCACGAAAGTGCTCACCCCTCTACTTGCCTTTCTTCGTTCCAGAGGCATCACCCTGAGCATGATCCTCGACAAGACCACGGCGTCAGTCCGCCTCCCTCTGGACAAGCTGCTATCCCTTTTGCGGTCGTTTTGTCTTCTCTGGCGCATACATCCAACAATCTAATTTTGCATGCTGGTGTTGGGTACAATGGTCGCTTCCTTCGAGGTGCTTCCATTTGCGCAATTTCACACTCGTCCTCTCCAACAGACAATCCGGTCATCCTGGAACAAGACACCGGGTTCTTTGAACCATACCATCACCCTTCCCCCGCAGGTGTGGTCGGCCCTCAGGTGGTGGCTCTCAGCTGCAACCTTGGACTCCAGCAAATCCTTTCTCCCGGTCTCATGGATGGTCATCACCACCAATGCCAGCCTCCATGGATGGGACTGACTCTTCCCGCCTCGGACAGTCCAAGGCAAATGGTCTCAGTTGGGATCCAGACTGCCCATAAACATCCTGGAACTTCGGGCCGTCCATTTGTCTCTGCTTCATTGGACTCCCCTCCTGAGGGACCTGCTGGTGTGGCTCCAGTCAGACAACACCACGGCGGTGGCATACATCAATCATCAGGGGGGAACCCACAGTCAGGCGGTGATGGAGGAGGCGGCCAAGGTTCTACAGTGGGCGGAGGAACATGTACCAGCTCTATCGGCAGTCTATATTCCAGGCGTGGAGAGTTGTACGGCCGACTTCCTCAGTCGGGAGACCGGGCAGAGGTGTTCAACTCCATCTGTCTCCATTGGGGCCTTCCGGAGGTGGATTTGATGGCATCCAGACTTGGCCACAAGCGTCCCACCTTCATCTATCAGACAAGAGATCCCCCAGGCATTTGCAGTGGACGTACTGGTGGCCCCATGGGACGATTTCTCTCTCCTGTAAATCTTCCCTCCTCTTCCTCTTCTAGACCGCGTCCTTCGCAGAATCAAGAGGGAGGGCATCCAGACGATTCTCATTGTACCGGATTGGCTGCGTCACGCCTGGTACGCCAATATCCTCTTTCTTCTAGGAGATACTCCGTGGCCTCTTCTGCCTTGGAACAACCTTCTCTCTCAGGGACCAGTCTTCCAGCTGCTTTTAAAATCGCTATGTTTGACAGCGTGGCTATTGAGACTGCTATTCTGAAGAGGCGGGGGTTCTCCGACTAAGTCATCCGCACAATGATTATGGCCAGAAAGCCGTGTCGTCCCAAATTTATCATAGGACTTGGAAATCTTTCCTTCGCTTCTGTGTGGACCTGAGCCTCCCTCTGCTCCTTTTTTCCCTTCCCACAACCCTATCCATCTTACAAACGTGTCTGGATTTGGGTCTGTCTTAGTTCCCTAAAAGGGCAGGTGTCAGCGCTATCCATCTTTTACCAGCGGCCTCTGGCACAAAAGGCCCTGGTTAAGACATTTCTCCAAGGGGTGGTTCGCACAGTGCCTCCTTATTGCCTCCCTTTACCCTCTTGTGATTTTGTGATTTGAACCTTGTCCTTGGTTCTCTCCAGTAGGCTCCCTTCGAGCCTCCCAACGTGGTTTCTCTCCTCCTTCTTTCCTGGAAAGTGGCCTTCCTTGTGGCGATCACCTCCTCCAGACACGTTTTGGAATTGGCTGCGCTCTCCTGTATGGAGCACTTTCTTATTTTGCACCAAGATAAGGCTGTGCTCCACCCTGTGTCCTCCTTTCTGCCGTAGGTAGTCTCTGCCTTCCAGGTCGATGAAGACCTTATTCTCCACTCGTTCTGTCCCTCACCTTCACATCCTAGGGAACGGGCCCTCCACCAGCTAGACGTGGTTCGTGCCCTGCGGGTTTACTTAACCGCTTCAGAGTCGTTTCGACGTACGGACTCCAGGTGTATCGCTCCCGGGGCAAGGTACTGCCCCTCCGTATCGTGGCTCACTCGACCAGGGCGGTGGGTGTTCTTGGGCTCGTTTCCACCAGGCTTCCACTTTGCAGCTGTGTAAGGCAGCATCCTGGTCTTCCTTGCACACGTTTACATACAAAGTTCTACCAGGTACTGGGTTCCGTACATCTGTGAAATCCAATTAACACACTTTTACATTTTTCACATCTGCACACTGTCAGTAAAGTGTACTTCTAGCTAACTTTTAATGATCTGGCACTTGCCAAAACAACTGTTTGCAATATACAAATTAGAGACCCATGCCTTCATTTAGTAATGGGTCCAAGACACTTTCAGACATTAAGAACTTAGCCTTTGAGGAGTCCTATTGGGTGTCTAGGTGTTAGACCCGTCCACTCAGCCTGGCCAGGAGGCTGTACACCAGGTTGTCTGGTGTCAATGCACAATTGAAACAAGGGGCACAAAGACTGTATCCCACAGAATGTTTTGTTCTCTGGCCCATTAGAAAGGTGCATGATGTAAACTGTAGTGAAGGTACAGTATCTTACCAGATAGTGTATTTGTAAGTTATCCCCTCCCTTCTGATCCTCAGCTGTCATGTGACGGTCAGCTATCTCTGTATGCACGCTCACACTTATACTGTCTAATCACATGGACTCCTAAGCAGGGCTGTGGAGTCGGTAGATAAATGGTCCGACTCAGACTCCTCAGTTTTTGGTACTTCCGACTCCTCTGTATTTAATATGCGAATGTATTTTATACATTCCTTGAAGGAAAGAAAGGCAACATACATGTCATTACCACAGAACTACTGGCTAGGAAGCTGCTGCCTTCTCCTTTTGTGTGCTGATCTTCTGCTGAAGATAGGGCAGTGGGAGATTCCAGGAAGGGCCAGGGGAAGGGGCATTTATTTTAAAACATGATTTCCCTAGTAGAATCCCATAGTCATGTTTAAAGTTTAAGCTAACAATCTGAGTTTACAAGTTTTTATAGCCTTAGCTGAATGACAGCAGTTTATCAAATGGTTTACAGCTTCAGTCTTGAACTTTTGACTATCCATTCCCTTCACTTATACAAGTGTCTCTAGTCCTGCAAAAAACATATTTAATTGATCAGTTATCAGTGAGAGGCTAGGCTAACCATGGGCGTTGCGTTCCCTTTAACAGCAGAACACAACACAATGGAAAGTATAAGTATTGCCCCTCCTGAACTGTGCGTTGCGTGCCATATAGTGAAGCATATGAAAATCATGCTTCTTCATGGTCACTTAACGTGTTTGTTTTGCGGTAACGTGACGCACTGCATGCATTGACCTTTATTCTTACAGTAGAGAAGTGCCGTATTTTTCGCAAAAGTGGGGGAAAAATAGCAGTGTGTCTTATGGGGGCGAATGCTGCGACCGTCCGGTGAATAGGCTGAGAGGGAGGAGGGACTGGGGGCCGGCCGGCATCTGTTTCTGTAATGGCAGCGGGGCCCGGTGGAGTCACTGTATTCTACTACACCGGGCCCCGCTCACTGTAGTATACGGTAATCATATCTAACTTGTGGGTATTGTTAAAGTATTCCAATCATCTTAAATCTAGCGCTGTACTACTTACTACTAACTTCTTGGCAGTCAGGAGGCCGGGTGGGCGCTCGTAGCGTAGCTCACTACGTCACGAGCCTGCTCCGCCCACTTTATGAATGAAGCAGGCATCGGGCCCCGCTGCCATTACAGAAACGGATTCGGCCCCTATTCACTACACAGGGACACTGTTATGGGGGGGATCTGTGGATCACACATAAGATAAGATGCTATATATGTGTCATCCACAGATGCCCCCACAATGATCCCCCATAACAGTGCCCCCGTAACGGTGCCCCCCACAGATGCCCCCGTAACTGTTGTGCCCCCCACAGATGCCCCCGTAACGGTGCCCCCCCCCCCCCACAGATGCCCCCGTAACGGTGCCCCCCCCCCCCCACAGATGCCCCCGTAACGGTGCCCCCCCCCCCCACAGATGCCCCCGTAACGGTGCCCCCCCCCCCCCACAGATGCCCCCGTAACGGTGCCCCCCCCCCCCCCACAGATGCCCCCGTAACGGTGCCCCCCCCCACCACAGATGCCCCCGTAACGGTGCCCCCCCCCCACAGATGCCCCCGTAACGGTGCCCCCCCCCCACAGATGCCCCCGTAACGGTGGCCCCCCCCCCACAGATGCCCCCGTAACGGTGGCCCCCCCCCCCCCACAGATGCCCCCGTAACGGTGCCCCCCCCCCCCCCACAGATGCCCCCGTAACGGTGGCCCCACCACAGATGCCCCCGTAACTTCAAATATATTTTTTTCTTATTTTCCACCTCAAAAACCTAGGTGCGTCTTATGGGTAGGTGCGTCATATAGGACAAAAAATACGGTATTTAATTATAAATTTTTGTGAATTGGGACATTTAAACTTGCTTTTTTTTATTTATTCCAATTTAAATCTAGTAGGAGTCGGAGTCTGTTCATTTTTTGCCTTCTCCGACTCCAGGTACCCAAAATTGACTCCGACTCCACAGCCCTGCTCCTAAGCAACATTGGAAAGTGATTTCAATTAATGAAATGGAAGTTATACTGATTATTTTCCTGCAACACTATATCATTTATCACAGACCATCACTAATTGTGCTTGATTTCTCATTTTAAGCACTTGCTGAACCAACAAAAAGATACAGATGTAGAAGAAAATAAAAAATTGCTTTCTGAACGAGAGGTTAATGTTAAACGAATTCAGCAACTGACTGAAGAGACTGGAAAGCTGAAGACTGAGATTGCAAGGTAATTAGATATTTCTGTAAATTCTTGTTTGGTAGAGTAATCCAGCATAGTGGGTTTGGTTAGAAAACCCATCAGGAAGTTCTGCTTGTAAACGTCCCATCAGGATGCAGTGATGCAGAGAACCAGAGGTTAGAAAGTGCTGACATGAGTTATATTTACCAAAGCTTATGCTTGACAATGGCATGAACAATTCAGATTGACTGCTGGGAAGAGGAACAAGCCAGGGTTGTCCCCTCTCGCCATTGCTTTTTGCCCTGACGATTGATCCCTTGGCTGCCATTCTCCGGTCTTCGGCTAGAATAACAGGAGAGAGTAACATTGTACGCTGACTATCTTTGTTTGTGGATAATCTTCCTGGCTCACTCCCCAATATGAATATTATAGAGGAATTTGGAGGGTACTCAGGGCTTAACAAACTGGGGAAAATCAGCACAGATGATGCTACATTCTGACGATGCTAATATAGCACTTCCTACCAATGTGACTTATCCCTCAAGTGGATAGATTCAAATATTTAGGCATTTGGATTACCCCTAATGTTTCAGACTATATTTCTTTTAATCTCTTGCCACTATTCGATAGATTGAAAGCTAAAATGGAAGCGTGTATCAAGCTACCACTATCGGTAATGGGTCGTGCCAACCTGATTTTAATTTATTTGGATGCCGCAAATACTCTATTCTACATAATCCTCTTTTTATGGCTTCCTTTATATCTTTTAAGCGCATAGATGGTATATTCAGGGACCTTTTTTGGCTTAAGGGAACCCCTAGAATTAAACTTGGTAAATTGTAACTGGAAAAAGGAGGAGTGGCACTACCCCATCCCCGGGCATATTATTTAGCTTCACAATTACAATCTTTACAGAGATGGGGCCTGCCAGCAAACCGGGACTCTTGCCAGTGGATCTAACAGCACCACTTGGGTACGACTGATTTTGGTGGGGTCTCTGGAAGCTCATAGATTAAAACTCATTACACCATCCTTGCCCACTTTCTTGCTCCTACATACAGTCTGGTGAAAATGTAAGGATCTGTTGGGTGTTCAGGGCTGTACACAGTACTCTCTAATTTGTCATAATCCTTATTCAGGTGAATTGTTCATGCTGGAAGGTTTTTGAGGCCTTGGAAAGAAAAGGTGTAAAATATATTCACCAATTATATGAGTGACATACTTAAAACCTTTCAGACTTTACAGAATTAATTTGGACTAGAACACTGTTCTATCAGTATGTTCAACTGTGGCATGCCATTCATTCTCAGGGGCGCACAACACATTTACCATCTCTGGTACTGGGGTCTTTGATAGGATAGTTCTGGCCCTTGCATCTGAAACACTGATCTCCTTTTACTTATGGGGATCTCTTGGCAAAGTGTATTGGAGACCCTTTACAGTGGCTGAAGGATAAGTGGGAAGCAGATATTGGTCCTCTATTCGACACCCAGTGGAAAAATGTTCGGGCCTACACTGTCACTCTTTATCGGTGGTACCGCGTAGGTCATAATTAATTTTACTACATAGGGTGTATAGGACACCTCCTATTGCTATATAAAATGGGCGTTCGGACGGATGCTAGTTCTAGATGTACCCATCTTGAGGTGGATACGGCTCATATGTTGTGGTCATGTCCGGCTCACAGGTCTGTGGTCTGGCAGTTTACACCCTTCTGGAAGATGTTTATGATGCGCTACCAAAAGTCCCCTGGGTTGTGTAATGGATATTCCTACCACAGATATAATACAGTTGGTGCTGTATTTAACTAGGAAACTCATAGCTAAGTATTAGCTACAATCATCTGCTCCAGCTCCAGGGATAACAGAATTAATAAACGTGGCAAATATGGTTTATATCGAATGGAAAGCATATGTGAAGAGAGGCAATATTAGGAAATTTGAGAAACTATGGAAGGCTTGGATTGTGCATCCAGGTCTTGCTACTGCTACTCTTTTACGCACACAGGTGCTGGCATTTAGAGGTTTCTAATCTGCCTTGGAGTAGCTGAGATGTCGGGCAGCTTGGGGGGGGTTTATGTTGGGGAGGTGGTTTTTCCACTTGTTTTTGTACATTTTGTACTTTTGTATTTTGTGTATCTTTGCATGTTAAAACACTTTTTTAATTTACAGACAGATCTGATTAATAAAAAAAAATTCGATTGACCCTTATTTGTGCCAAAACTTGCAACTTTCTGAGCTTCTTGCCACCATTTAAAATTGGTGAGAAAATGGGGTGTGTCCTGCCATGTTTTCTATAATCTACACTAGAAGCTCATAGCTGGATTAGATTTGAATTTCTGGTGCATGTCCGGTTTATTAAGAAGCGGTCTTTCTTAATTTGCCACTTTACTCCAGTGCCCTTCTGTGAAAACTGGTGTAGGTAATGCCAGCCTTGGTAAACCTTTCCCATTAACTTTTTAGTCTGGCTTTCCTGTGTGAATTTAAGTTTGCAAAGTTTCTTGCTTCTCTATGGCAGGTTAAATGCAGCTCTAAATACATGTCAGAGTCAGTGTCAGAATGCAAAAGAAGAGACTGTAAAACTGAAGACTGAAAAGGAAAATCTACAGAAAGAGCTTAATGCTAAAGTAACAGATATACAAGAGAAGATAAAAACAATCACCCAGGTGAAGAAAATAGGAAGGAGATACAAAACGCAGTATGAAGAGTTAAAGGCTCAGCATGATAAGGTAAGATGCACTTCATAATATTAAAGACTAAGGCTACTTTCACACTTGCGTTCGGTGCCGATCCGTCTGGTATCTGCACAGACGGATCCGCACCTATAATGCAAACGCTTGCATCCGTTCAGAACGGATCCGTCTGCATAAACAGCTTTTTCAGATCTGAGTTTTCACATCGTGAAAACTCGGATCCGACAGTATATTCTAACAGAGGCGTTCCCATGGTGATGGGTACGCTTCAAGTTAGAATATACTAAGAACTGTGTACATAACTGCCCCTGCTGCCTGGCAGCACCTGATCTCTTACAGGGGGCTGTGATCCGCACAATTAACCCCTCAGGTGCCGCACGGTACGGCAGATTACCCGATGAATGAGCAGCAATCTCTCATCCTCATATTGTGGAGGAGGTGATCGCTGCATGTAAATGCTGCACTTCACCTCCACTTAACAAGCAGCCAACTATCGGGAAGGACAGATTCCTTCTCGACAATAGACTTCTCCTCGCACTTTAATGGGTCCGCGATCCCGCCGTTCCGCAAAGAGATAGGACATGTTCTATTTTTTTTGCGGAATGGAAGTATGGGACGAAACCCCACGGAAGCACTCCGTAGTCCATTCCACACCTCCGGATTTGCGGACCCATTGAAGTGAATGGGTCAGCATCCGTGATGAGGAATGCCGTGTATTGCAGATCCGCAATACGGCAACACGCCCGTGTGAAAGAGACCTGTCTCTTGTGAGAGACTGTGACTATTTCTGGGAGAGAGCTGTAGTAGGAAGGACACGCCCTCTAAACTGCCAGCTTGAAAGGTTATCATTTTTACTCAGATTTTTCATTATTTTTTATATTAATCCTTGCATAACCCCTTTAATTTATCCAGCCCCAAATACTCATACTTGGGTGAAAATTAAAACCAGGTTCTATGCATATTTGGAGGTATGAAGTCTATTATAAGTTCTTGATTCTTTAACAGTTGGTCGCTGAAACTTCAACAGCCCAGGCAAATCAGTCGGAAGAACGAGCTGCTCAAAAAGAATTGAGGGATTCACGAGCACAAGCTGAAGTCAAACTGTCTGCTCTCGAAAGCCAGTTGGAGACTATGCAGAAGGTAACTTATTTTGTTTTAAGGGGTTGGAGACTGCTGGGTAGATGGACTGTCTGCCCATCTGCGCGATGATCTCCAGCCCTGTACTTATTGAGAGAGGTCAAAGATAAAGTAGCTGACAAATTTGCGTCAAATTATGCCTTTTTATTTTGTTAACCTGTTGAAGCAATGTACAAAATATATACAAGTGATTGTACTTTTGTAGACTATTGATGAAAAGGAAAATGAAGTTAAAGCACTACAAGAACAGATTATACAACTTCAGACAGAATTATCCAAAGTCCACAGAGACATTCAAGACAAGACTGCACAAGAAGAGCAAATGCGTCAGCTCCTGAATGAAAAGGAAGAAAAAACCAAGAAAACTCTCCTTGGAGCCAAGCAGAAGCTTGCTCAACTTACTGGTGAGGGCGCATTGCCG
The DNA here is from genome assembly GCF_905171765.1 of Bufo bufo. Classification (NCBI taxonomy): domain Eukaryota; kingdom Metazoa; phylum Chordata; class Amphibia; order Anura; family Bufonidae; genus Bufo; species Bufo bufo. The sequence continues at coordinate 107,717,882 of NC_053397.1, read as the reverse complement.
CTGTAGTAGTTAATGCATATGTGACTGCGCAGGGACACGAAGTGTGCCCGTACATGTAGGGGTTTGTGCTTCATGGCCAAGAACTGCAGTTTGCCTTCTGTTCGCACTGTGGTTGTGCATTATTTTTTTCATCTGCACAATCACATGGATGAGAAGCACATTACATATCTGTGTTCCTCTCTTGTGGACATGTACAGGCACTCTCTAAAATGCACAATGGTACTTGCTTGAGATTGACTAGTACATGTTTTATTAAGATAGGCCATCAATATTAGATCTTACCCTGGGTACAGCCAGCCAATTGGCTGTTTGAAGCAGCAGCTGTACTCTAACAAGCACCATGATTCCTACAAAGTAGTCTTTATATGTAAAGTCTATTTAATGCTGAAGCAGTGGTTCCCTCTTTGTTAAACTACCATAATCATTTGTAGTAGCACTCAAAGCAGCGGTCAGGCCGACAGTGTAACGTCACTAACTCGGTCATGCACCTCCCACTTGATTAACAGTGTGACTGACTAAGTGACGTTACGCTGCCGGCCTGACCGCTGCTTTGAGTGAGCTAGTGAGTACTACTACAATTACGGTAGTTTAACAAAGAGGGAGCCACTGCTTGAGCATTAAATAGACTTTACATATAAAGTGGGGCCCGGTGTAATGGAGTACAGGGACTGCATCGGGCCCTGCAGCGAGTGCAACAGCCCCTCCTCCCACCTTATCGGGCGATGTATCAGTGTCAGCCATGTAAAAATTGCACCATTCGCTTTAGGGTTTAACAAGGGAGCAGGGCCCGGTATAAAGGGGTCACTATTCACACAGGGACATAAGGGGACACATTAATAATGTGACACATCGGGCCATGAGGGGGACCAGCCTAAGATGCCATGTGTGTGTCATCCATAGATATCCCCCTTAACAGTGCATCATCCACAGATATCCCCTATAACAGTGCATCATCCACAGACCACCGTTAGTTCAAAACCCACCAAAAGCACACCTTTTTGGTTCAAAATATTTATTTTTAATTTTCCTCCTCAAAAACCTAGGAGTGTCTTAAAAAGTGAAAAATACGGTAGTTTATATGTGGTATAGGTCTGTGGCTGTTTAAGTTGGTTGCATTTTTAAACAGCATTAAAGGAGCAATTATTAAGTGAAAAGGAAGACTTGAAGCAGCGACTTAATACCCTTGAACAGCAGAAGGAAGAACTAGATGTAAGAATGAGCGCTTTGAAATCACAGTATGAAGGGAGGATCTGTCGCCTGGAGCGAGAGCTGCGTGAGCAGCAGGAACGACACCATGAGCAAAGAGATGAGACTCAGGAGCCCTCAAAGGTAAAAAAAAAAAAAAACCTGAGGGCAGGTCTGATTTCAGTAGTTCCCAGCTTATATCTGACTTTCATTTTGCAGGGGCCAGAGCAGAGACAAATTACAGTTAAACCGACTGCTGCACCTGGTGAAAGGGGAATGTAAGTAGAGTCATTGTAACTTCACATTCTTTAAACCTATTCAAGAACATGAAAAAGACACTAGCAATGACATGTACTGTATTTAGACCGACATATCCAAAACTTATTTGAATAGTCTATCACAAATTCAGCATTTCTGAGTTAGGTATTAGACTGGTTGTACAGCAGGATTTGCTCAATGAACATCACAAAGGTCCTGATGTAAAGGAAGCCGCATCAGTAATTGTCATGTATACTACCAATAAAAGCTTTCCCCAGACTACCCCTTAGCTTTCCTTTGTCTATCTGCAGTCTAGTGGGGCTACCCCAAGACCAGGACCTGAGTCCTAATGTTCCCCTTGTTTTCATGTTTATGACCATTTCTAAATTAGGACATTAAAGGCTTTAAAAAGTGTTTTTGCACAGTTTTCTCCAAATAAAACTAAAAAAAAAAATTAAAACCCTAGGTGTCACGGAAAAAGAAAACGCTGCAAAAATTATTTCATTAGTCCAACAAATAAAAAAGTTACAACTGTTAAAGGGAACCTGTCATCAACTTTATGCTGACCTTACTAACTTCAGAATGAAGTAGAGACAGGTGAGCTGATTTCAGCCATCTGTCATTTATAAATAAAAAGTAAGTGGTTGCCGAGAACCAATATCACAATCGTTGCAGGCCTGGAAAAGTCACGGCCATCTGAGAAGTTTCATGGTCATACATAATCTCCTGCCCACCTGCTGTTGACTGACAGTCTTCTACTTATGTCTTCCAGGTCATGGTATATCTGTAAAGAATAAATCAAGGCAACTGGACTTACTGTAGATTTCTTGAAAATGTTCACTCGTTCTTCCAACGAGCTTTCTCAATTCTGAGTGACTGTACAAGAATTCATTTATTCCCAGAGAATTCTTGTACAGTCACTCAGAATTGAGAAAGCTTGTTGGAAGAACAACTGCCAATCAGCAGATGGGCAGGGACAGCAGGAGATTATGAATAACCATGACTCTCCTCAGATAGATTTGACTCTTTTCAAGGCCTGTGCTGCAATGATTATGATGCTGGTTCTCGGCAACCACTTACTTTTAGCTCATGAGTGACACACCGCTGAAATCTGCATTTGTCACCAATTTATGCTGCTTTCAGTGAGGTCAGCATAAAGTTGATGACAGGTTCCCTTTAAACTACCACGTGTACTAAATCACAAAAGGTCATTAAGTCCTTTTCTCGCTCGTATCATTGGGGAACACAGGACCATGGGTATAGCTGCTTGCTGCCACTAGGAGGCGACACTAGGCTGAAAAGGGATAACTCCTCCCCTGCAGGCTATACCCCCTCCAGCGTGGAGAGAGCATATCTATTTTTCTCGCCCAGTTTCCTTGGGGGACACAGAAGACCTTGGGTATAGCTCATCTCCATAGGAGGCGTGACACTAAGTGAAGACTGTTAAGCCCCTCCTCCACAGCTATACCCTCAGCCTGGAGAGAGAGACTGCCAGTTTTTGCTTAGTGTCCAAGGAGGCAAGACACTCCCTGCTCTGCAGGGCTGTATTCTCCTTGTTTAAATTTTAGATTTTTACTTTTTTATTTTCTTTTTGTTCCAGATCATCAGGGATAACAGAGTCGCACTAGACCTCTCTGTTCTCCCGGGGTTGAGCTGCGCCAGTGCCGGTCACCCGCACTGCTGCCTCCCCCACAGAAGGCAAGGTGGACCAGGGCAGCCTAGCTCCCCTGCATCCCGCCAGCCCAAGGGTCGCCCGCACGCCAAGTCCCTCTTCCAGCGTCCTGCCACTACGGTGCCAGTAGCTGAAGGGGCGACCCTGCTGGAATGGACCGAGGGTGAAGACGGCTGTGGTAAGAGAGAGGCTTCACCAGCCCTACGTCCCCGTCCCCCCCGGTCTCCTGCGTGCCTGACCCCCATACTGGGCCTCTAGTCCCCTGCTGGATCTATGCTGGCACCTGCAGAGCGGCAATCTCCTTCCGCCCTCCCCCCCCCCCCCCCTGCCTGGCTCCCATAGACATGCAGCCAGTGGCTGTCTCCACAGCCAGCTACAGAAGCGGCAACATAGTTTATTTCTACCACAGGCACCCGGTCTCTGGGTCCCCCCCCATCTCCTACCGGAGTGTTGCTCAAGGCCTGCCTGACGGCTGTGGAGTGAGGCCTCGCCTCCGGCCGACATTGGTACTCTGGTGCGACCGGGCGCCGCAAAAATCTTAGCCCAGGCTCCGCGGCCTGCTAGGCCGCCATTCCGGGTCCCTGACTCTTCCGGCCGGCGGGGTGGGCTCCCGCGGCCGGCAAGCCGCCATTCCGGCCGGCGGGGTGGGCTCCCGCGGCCGGCTTTGGGCTTGACTTCAGCAGGCCCCGGCCGACCGTCGGTGCCGGTCGGTGGGGCTCCGCAAATTGTGGCCCAGGCTTCGCGGCCTGCTGGGCCGCAATTCCGACCGGCCCGCGGGGTGGGCACCCGCGGCCGGTTTGATGCGCCACTCCGCCTCAGGTTCCGGCGGTACATGCCGGGCGCCGAAAATTTAGACCCCGGCCTCACGGCCTGCTAGGCCGCAAAATTCCGGCCTCTGGTGGAGGGGGCGGGAACTTCTCCAGGCGCAAATTTTTCCCGCCGGGAGGTTCCTCCGCCCCCAGGGGATCGCAGCGCCGCCCTCCAGGCCGGATCCATGTTAACCCTTTTGGGTACAGGCCGGCTCCCAATGGGCCTGTATGGCTGGCCCCCCCCTTTTTCCTGACTATCTGTGCCCCTATATGGTGGCCCCCTTTAGCCTCAGAGAGGCTGTGTTTTTAATAAAAAATAAAAATAAAAAAAATAAAAAAATATATATATATATTTCTATTGGACTGCGCAGGACGCTGCAGCCTCATCAGTAGTGCTGCATGTCTGCATGCCCTCTTTCCACAGGCGGCATAGTGTTGCGCTCCCAACCTGCGTCGGTGCTAGGGCATTTCCCCTTTTAGGCAGTTTTCCTGCCCTCTTCCAGGATACGGCGCTGGCCAAGTGCATGCGGCCCTTCCGTTGGCAGCATTCATCATCTCTCCAGTTATGGTGCCTGCCATGTGCACCCCCCCCCCTCCTAGGCGGGATACTGCACTCTCCCTGGCTGCCGGCTGGCCATGTGCATGACCCCCTTTTAGGCGGAATACTGCACCTTCACCGGATACGGTGCTGGCCATGTGCATGACCCCCTTCCTAGGCGGAATGCTGCACTCTCTATGGATTTGCTGCCGGCCATGTGCACGACCCCCTTCTCTAAGCGGAATGCTGCACTCTCACTGGATTCACTGCCGGCCATGTGCGTGACCCCCTTCCATGGGCGGAACGCAGCGCTCTCACTGGATTCGCTGTCGGCCATGTGCGTGACCCCCTTCTTAGGCGGAACGCTACACTCTCACTGGATCTGTTGCCGATCGTGTGCATGACCCCCCTTTTTAGGCGGAATACTGCACTCTCGCCGGATTCGGTACTGGCTATGTGCACGACCCCCTTCCATAGGCGGAACGCTGCACTCTCTCTGATGGGCTATGATGAACTTATGTACTATGTTACTATGCTGCACTCTCACTGGTTCCGCTGCCGGCCATAGGCATGATTCAGGCAGCATAAATACATCCCTCTGTCTGTGGTTGTTTTCTCGCAGGTACGTTGCTGGCCATGTGTAAGTACCCCATACATGGCGGGGTGCTTGCACTCTCGCAGGATCCGCTGTCAGCCATATGCATGACCCCTCTTCCGTGGGCGGTGTACGTACTCTCGCTGGATTCTCTGCCTGCCATGGGCATGCCTTCCTTCCTCAGGTGACATACACACATTCTCACTGACTGTGTTTGTCTCTCACCAGTACGTTGCTGGCCATGTGTATGACTTCCATACATGGCGGGTGCACGCACTCTCCCTGGATGAGATGCTGGCCATGTGCATTACCCCCCCTTTTTTCTGGGCGGCATGCTACACTCTCACCGGATACCTTGCTGGCCATGAGCATGGCCCTCTAACATGGGTGGAACGCTTGCACTCCCATTGGATATGGTGCTGGACTTGTGCGTGACCACCCCTTGTTCCATGGGCAGAATTTGGCACGCTCATGAGATTCACGGCTGTCCTTGTATGGCTGTACTGGACTTGTACATGTCCCCCTTCATTGGCAGAGTAGTAGCACTCTCGCTAAATCAGTGTTGGGTGTATTATTGCACACTCACTTAATGCTAGGATAACCCTGTGCATGTTCCCCTTTCACTAGGTGGACCTCCTGCTGGATTATAGGGTATGTCCTGCTTCTCTGAAGTAGGTACGGCCTTAGGCATCACTCCCTTTTGGGACCGGCCTTTGCACTCTTGCAGACTGCAGTTTGCCAGATACAATTTCCCCCCTTTCGGGGCGGACTGCTTGCGTTCCATCGCATGCTATACTAGGCTTGTGCATAACTCCCTTTCAGGTTGCACTTTGCAATTCCGTACATGCTGTGGCACTCTGTGGCGAGCCCCCTTTTTCGCTGAATTAACCTTTTTGCAGTGAGCGAACGTTCTTGTGCGTTGTTTGGGCCGTTTATGCCTTCTCCTCCTGTAGGTGGGTTGGCCTTCTCACTGCTTACGGGCTGCTCGTACGTATGCCTCACCTGCTTCCTGCGGCATACTTTTGTTTTCTTGGGATACGATGCTGGCCGCAAGCCTTGCACTCGTCTCTAAGGAGTTCATTCTGTCCACCTGACCCGGACGGGCTCTACTTGCTCTCTGCTGCACGGAGCTGGGTGGTACTCATTCATTTAGTTGGCCCTTTATTCCAGGGAGTGTTCGTGGTTCCTAGATGCGTGCCCATTCGTCCTTCCGCGGTATTGCTTCCCTGCGTTAGTGGTCACATGGTCGGGAGTGCTGTTGTCTGGAGCGCCCCTCGAATTCTTCGTTGGCTCTGGCAGGACTGCGGTTCCCTTGCCTGCTGCAATTTCCTCCTCTTCGGATGTAGTGTGGTATGAGTCCTTCCTCTTGGCGCCTCTACGCTTCAGTCTGATCTGCTACCAGGTGCGGGCCGCTTTTCTCGGGGAAAGTCACCCAAATTCTCTTGGGTGCTCGATTACCCAGGTCCGGAGGACCTCCACCTTGGGTTCTCAGGGTATTCGCCTTCTGCGAGGGGGTGAACCGGGCATCTCACAGTGTAGCAGGGTTCTGCTTTTGAGCTGTCCTATGGCTTCCCTGTTGCCCACTCCTCCTTTCGATTGGAGGGTGTTATGCCGGCCTCTGTCTCGACTACCTTATCTCGCCGGCTCTGTTTGGCTCCCGCTCGGTACAGATCACTCCGATGTGGCTTCTGTCCCGCCAGACTTCAGAGGCTGTTCCTTCACTGTCCTCCCCTCTGGGGAGAGCATGGTTGTTCATGTGGATGGTTCCGGTGTTCCTTTTGGCCTCGTACTGTCTCCCTTGTCCACACTGGCTGTATTAGCTGTGCCTATTTACCGAGTCTACCACGTTCTGTCCTCCCGCTGAGTGCAGATTGCGTGGTCCATTCTAAGTCAATGGTCCTGCTGTAGACTTACCTTCTCGGTAACTTGGGGGGACTACCTTTCGGTCCAGATTGTCCTTTGATCTCCCACACCGGGACTGTAGAACATGGCTACATCAGCATGGACTTTAGCCTGTCTTGTCCTGGCATCTGGCGGATGCTGGGCGGGCCCTTTGGTTCCTTTCAGTCTGTCCTTCTACTCCCCCGCTAGGGTGGATATGGGACAACGTTGCCCGGGGGCCGACGGGACCAGTTTTGTCGACTTCTGCCCGTGTTACTGGTCTGCGCCTGATCACATTGGTTTTTTTCGCCCGCTTGCCAGGCGACTCCAGCGGGTTTGCTACTGTCCGCTCCTGGCTGTATTTCGTCCAGGATCTGTCGTAAGACTTATGGTTCTTTTGTCTGGGGTTCTGTGGGAAGCTGTGCATTCCCCACTCTGACCTTTTCTCTCCCCATGGTTCTGTCTTTTTTTCCAGTCCGGCCTGGACCTGGGACTGGAATTCCTTTACTTGAGGTGTCAAGTGTCAGCGCTGTTCTTCCTCTTCCAGCGTTCCCCGGCCCTCTGGGCCTGTCAAGACCTTCTTACTCGAAATGGCTCTTTGGTTCCTCTGTACTGTCCTTCGGTATCGCCCTGGGAACTTCATACTGAGCTCTCGGTGCTCCAATCTTGTCCTTGGAGCTGTTACAGAAGTTCTCTCTACCCCGTCTGTCCTGTACGGTTGTGTTTCCGTATCAGTCGTGTCTCTGACTGGTGCCTGAATGGCCCCTTTTTGTTCTGAGCCTTATGTCTTTTCCCAGGGCAGGGCTGTTCTACATCCCGTTCCTTCCTTCTGAAGGTGGTGTTTGCCTTTCGCTTCAACACTTCACCGATTTTGGACGTTGTTTGGGCCTTGCCGGTTTTACTTGGAGATCTCCGACTCTTGTCGACGTTTGGTCTCTTGGGTTTCCTGGAGGTCCGCACTTAGAGTTGACGGACTCCAGGGTGGTTTTCCTCCGCCTTATCAGATTGGCTATTGCTGAGGTTACCGCACCGAGGGCAGAATTCTGCCTTTGCTGTCGCCGTTCATTTCACCAGAGCGATCGGTGCCTCCTGGGCCGGAGACATTGGGCTTCGGCCATGCATTTGAGCAGGGCGGCCACAGGTCTTCCGTGCACGCTTTACAGAGTTCTACGGGGTGCATACTCTGGCTTCGGCGTATGCTGCCTTGGTCCGCCTGGGTCTGCAGGCGGAGATTCCTTGATGCCTTCGGGTGCTTCGCCTTGGAGCTGTGGTCCCTCCCCTTTTGGACTGCTTTTGAACGTCCCAAGGTCTTCTGTGTCCCCCAAGGAAACTGGGCGAGAAAACGAGATTTTTGTATAACTTACCAGTAAAATCTCTTTCTCGCTCTTTCCTTGGGGGACACAGCACCCACCCATTCATTGTTTTTCTCTACACGGTTTCCGAGTTTGTGTTACCTGTTGGGTAGTTGGCTTGTTGGTTCCTTGTTGGACTTTGCCTTTTCTCACTGCTTGGACACGCAACTGGCAGTCTCTCTCTCCAGGCTGAGGGTATAGCTGTGGAGGAGGGGCTTAACAGTCTTCACTTAGTGTCACGCCTCCTATGGAGATGAGCTATACCCAAGGTCTTCTGTGTCCCCCAAGGAAAGAGCGAGAAAGAGATTTTACTGGTAAGTTATACAAAAATCTCGTTTTAGCTTGGTGTCGTAGGAGGCAGACCTCCCTGCTATTGCAGGGTGGCTTCTTTTATTTTCTTTTTCCTTTTAGGTTTGGGGAAACAGTTACCTAGCCACTCTGTCTACCCCGGGAGCAAGGCCGGTGTCTGAATCCCTCACCGCTCGCCCTCCCCAAGAAACAAAAGTGGACCAGGGCAGCCCAGCTCCCCTGCTTCCTGCCAGCCAAGGGGTCACCTGAATACAGCGAGACCCTCCGCAATTCCAGTCTCCTGCTACTTTGGGTGCCAGCTGCTGAAGAGGTGACCCTGCTGGTACGCTGAGAAGGGGTGAAGAGGATGAAGATGGGGGTGAGTAGTCCGGATTGGGTAAGTATCCTCAGCTCCCCCCCCTTTCCCGGTCACCTCGTCATAAAATGGAGGACATTTTTCTCCAAAGTGGGCCATTCCCTGGTGAGGGCTCCACATTACCTCAGCCCCCGATGTAGGTTTTGGGCTTCTGTCCATATCTGGGGGCCTGGGTTCCCTTATCTTGTTATTTAAGCAACACTTAGGTGCCCTAGAGACCCCCATCCCCATGGGCCTTCACCGTTCAGGTCGGTCATGAATTGGTCTTCTACAACGTGTGGTGTGCACGCCATTATACAAAGTATTGTGATTACGATCCAGTGAGCCCAAGGTTGCACTGACTCTGTATTCTGGGCCACCACTCTTCCTTATTTAGGTGAGAGTGTTTTGCTGGCAATCTTCAATGGCTACTACAGAGTGTTCTTCTAAGCAGGGAAAGTTTTCACACTAGGGACAGAGAGTGGGACAGCCCCCCTTGGGTAGGGGTTCTACCCTGGCACTGCTTTGGCGGTCGCTCCTGTTCAGCCCCCTTTTAGATGGAGTGCCTCAGGATGGCTCTACTTAACTGACACAGCATGGTACCATGCTACTTCTGGGTATCCTTAGGCCTCTCCCTCAGTTTTACGTTGGCGGAGCATGCTGTAGCTCTTACTGTACAAGGGGTATTTGCACCTCCACTACATGCTAGGGTTCCTACTGCACAGTTCCTTCGTCAGATGACTGTTTCTTCTGACTCTGGAATCTGTATCCTCTACAGTGTGGCCTTTTCCTCAGCTGAAGTATGGCGTTAGCATTACGCTTGTGGCTTCCCTTGTATGGGCTCCTCCTCAGGCGGTGTATTGCATTACCAACAGATTCTGTAGCGTGCCTGTCTCTGATGGCAATGGGCTTTAGCCCTGGCCTCTTAATGGTCTGCACTACGGTTAATTGACTGTTGCTCTGACAACTGTTGTTCTTGTGTCGTCAATTCGGGCTTTGCATTGGCAAAATGCCATAGCTATCAGCAACTTATTTTGGGTGCGCTCTACTGGGTAGTTTAGTCCCTGCGGCACTCGTCTACCACTACAGTGATACCTTTCTTCAAATATGATTACTGTCTGTGTCACCTCAAGCCGATGGTGGTCATTCCTTTCACTGCTCATTCCGGGGGTGGAGTACGGGTCCCCCCACGTCGGGCTGAGCGGGTGTCTGTCACGCCTTGCCACCACTGGTAGGGGTTTCGTTCCTGGAACGGAACACCCTTTTCTTTCCTGTCCTTCCTCTAGCTGGATGGCTGTCCATCTCCCCTTCGGTCTACTCAACCGGTAGCAATGGGTTGTACGGCTATGGAATCCGGGATCTATTTTTTTCCCACGAAGAGTATTCCCTTATCTTGGACATCTTCCCTTCCAGACAGTGTTTACGCGTGGTCAATATGTCACTTATGGGGCTTTCCATCACCGGCGAAGCTGACATCGTTTTTTTTGCTTCTACCTTTATCCGAGGTATTGGTTCTTTGGCCTGCAATTGGGCATGCCTGGCTCAGGAATTTTTTTTCTCAGTAGTTTCTCAAGCAGCTTCTCTCGCTAGAAGTCTCACCACAAGCCCGATGGCTCTAGGGGCATTAGTCTACCAATTTACCGCTTCCTAAGGGGAGTTTTTTTTTTTAACTAGAGGAGGATCCTGTGGACCTGGATTTTGGTTCTGCTTCCACAGTTGTGGCCAGCAGCCGGCTTCGTCCCAACGACCGGTGGATTGCTGGAGGCGTTTCAGTGAGAAACGAGCTCTCTCTCTGGGACTTCTCCTTTTTATTTCTAGGAAGGCAGCATTTCGGGTGGCGGGATTTTCCACCCGGCGGCTTTCCGAGTTGATAGTGCCTTCTTGTACGTACATTTTTCCTTTGTCATTTGCATAAGGCAGTGCTCCGCCCAGTATCTTCTTTCTTGCAGAAGGTAGTCCCCGCTTTCCAACTCATCTCAGACATGGTATTCTCTTCTTTCTCCCTCGCATTTTAAAGAGCGGGCTCTCCATCAGCCATCTAATTCAGTTATTGGTTGTTTACCGTATGTTTTTTTTTGTTTTTGTTTTTTCTCCTACTCCTATTGCTTGGGCACAAACTGATATGCTCTCTCCAGGCTGGAGGGGTTATAGCCTGCAGGGGAGGAGTTATCACTTTTCAGCCTAGTGTCGCCTCATAGTGGCAGCAAGCAGCTATACCCACAGTCTTGTGTCCCCCATTGAACTAAGCGAGAAAGAGATTTTACAGGTGAGTTTACAAAAATCTCGTTTTTCAGGCCTGGACATTACTGCTTTCCCTGCTGGTAAGGGAAAGTGCCTTCTGGTAAGGGAAAGTGCCTTCTGGTTATTGCAGGGCACCAGTCACACAGATATAACCTTTAACTGGTCGGAGGCCGTAATAAGGAATGGGCGCCGTAATAAGTAAATGTCACCACTTAAGTCCCTATTACATTGCACGGTTTTCGGGCAAATTAATGGGAAGAAGTGTTCATAGGAATGCCCATTCCTGATAATTGTATTTCTCGCCCATATTCCTTGGGGGACACAGGAAACCATGGGTATAGCTCTGCTCCCTAGGAGGCGTGACACTAAGTGAAAGCTGTAAGCCCCTCCTCCATCAGCTATACCTTTCAGCCTGGAGAAGAGACTGCCAGTTTTTTGCTTAGTGTCCAAGGAGGCAAGACACCCCCTGCTTATGCAGGGTTGTTTTTCCTATAATTTTTATTTTTGCGTTTTTTTGTTGTTTTAATTCGATTTTTTTCTACTTACAGGGACAACAGAGGCGCATTAGACCCCTCTGTTTCTCCCGGGGTTGAGTTGCGCCAGTGCCGGTAATTCCGCACTGCCGCCTCCCCCACAGAAGACAAGGTGGACCAGGGCAGCCCCGCTCCCCTGCGTCCCGCCAGCTCAAGGGTCGCCCGCACGCCAAGTCCCTCCCCCGGCTTCCTGCCACTGCGGTGCCAGTAGCTGAAGGGGCGACCCTGCTGGATGGATTGAGGGCGAAGACAGCGTATGGTGAGAGTGGCTGCTCCAGCCTCCCCTTCCTTCCTCCCACCGCTGCTACATCCCCCCCCCCCCACCGTACCAACCCCCAACCAATGGGCATATCGTACCGGCAACCTTACCGGGTATCATTTGGGGGGGACTTTATCTGGGGAAAAATCCTTTATTCAGCGGCAGGGCACGAACTCTGCCTTCAGGAGATGGCTGTAGGCAGGAGGCCGTCTGCCACATCAGGCGCGGCGGGGGCCGTTTTTTCTTGGCGCGAACGGCGCCATTTCATTTCATCTGGCCGGCACTCATCCTACCTCGGGGGTTAAAATCATTTTGCCGCGCGCAAGGGGTGGGCGGAGCTTCACAGCGCTCCGCTACTTCCGGTTTCGTCGGGCTCCACATCGCATAGTGCTGCGTGGAATCCTCTCTGCTTCCGATCCTGAAGCTATTCATCCCCGTGCCTGCTGCCTCTCCTCCACAGCCTCCTTCAGTCTGCTCCTCGCTGCTGCCGCTTGCATCATCCGGGTCTGGTAGGACTGTTATCCCCCTCCGTGCCACCAGTACTGTTGTTGGGTGTAATCCCCGTTCCTTTTACCCTGGGGTCTCCCACTTTAAGGCAACATTTTTTTCCACCATGTCAGACCCTTCCGCAGCCGCCAAGCCTTGGTACCATGCCTGTACTGCTTGTAGGGAACCCTTTCCCCGGGGGCAGTCTGATCCGCACTGTCCTGCATGCCGAGCTCCACCGCAGCCTCAGTCGCCCGCTGTGTCGCTCCCTGCTTCCTCTGACCCGCCTGACTGGGCTAGATCCCTGTCCCAGGCCGTGGAAAGCCTCACTCATGTCGTGGGCCGCCTAATAGACAGGCCGCCTACCCCGCAGGACGCCACTCTTACTGTCGCGCCCTCCGGGTCCACCGCTTCTGCCGCTGCAGCGGGTTCACCCCTTCTTAGTGACCCCTCCCGAGCTAGGCACTCTCAGAAGCGTCTTAGAGTAGAGCGAGCCTCCTCCTCGGATGCCTCCCTCTCCCCGCCACGCGTGCGCACTCAGACGAGCCTCTCCTCTCCAAAGGATTCGCTCTCTGAAGGTGAATTGGCGGTTTCAGATTTGGAAATGGACTCGGCCCTGCCGTCCAAGCTAGCCTCAGCGATGGGTCAACTCATCTCGGATATTCGTGACACCTTTAAGGTGCAAGATGACCCCCCTAGCTCTGACGCAGCTAGCGTCTCCTTTATCAGACCCAGGCAGGCCTCAAAAGTCTTTCCAATCCACTCTGATTTCTCCTCCGTGGTGTCTAAGGCTTGGGCTCGCCCGGACGCCCGTTTTGTCAATCCCAAGAAGCTGGACATTTGCTATCCTTTTCCAGCCGATGTCGTGGCCACCTGGTCGTCCCCACCCAAGGTGGACCCCCCTGTGGCCCGTCTGTGAAAGAACACGGCCATCCCTGTTCCCGACGGGTCCTCTCTTCAGTCAGCGGAGGACCGTCGCATGGAGACCCTTTCCAAGGGCATTTTTGCTGCCTCCGGTTCTGCTCTCAGACCGGTTTTTGCCTCTGCTTGGGCAGGTAAAGCAATCTCTGCTTGGGGTGCGCAGCTGGAACAGGAGTTGGACTCGGACGTCCCCATCCAGGACCTACGTTCCTTGGCCCAGCTTATTATTCGGGCCGGGAATTTTGTTTGTGAGGCCTCCCTTGATGCGGGAGCCCTTATTGCATGCTCCTCCGCCCTGGCGGTTTCCGTCAGGAGGGAGCTCTGGCTGAAGGTTTGGAAAGCGGACGCTGCCTCCAAACGTTCCTTGGCGGGGCTACCGTTTGCGGGTTCCCGCCTTTTCGGGGTCCGCCTAGACGAGCTTATTTCGGAGGCCACGGGTGGAAAAAGCACCCATCTTCCTCAACCCCAAGCCAGGGGCACCCCCCGCGGACGCCCTGGTGCGTCTCGTTTTCGGTCCTCCCGCAGGACCTCTGGGGCTCCCCCCGCAGCTGCCGCTTCGGCCCCGCCCCAGGATAAGCGTAGGAAGCCGTTTTTTTCGGGCGCAGCCCTCCTGGCGCAGGCCGCAGGCTGCCCGCACACCCGCAGCAAAGCAGTCCTCTGCCTGAAGGCGCGCCCCCACCCACCCGGGTGGGGGGCCGGCTCCTCCTTTTCAGGGTCATCTGGATGGCTCACGTCTCCGACGCCTGGGCTCTCGAAATTGTGTCCTCAGGATACAAAATCGAATTTGCGTCCTTCCCTCCAGATCGGTTCTTTCGCTCCCGCCCCCCGCGGGACCCGAAAAGCGCGGCTGCGTTCTCCGCGGCTGTTCAAGCCTTACTGGACAGGGGGGTGATTACCCCCGTTCCTCTAGAGGAAAGGTTCCAAGGGTTCTATTCGAACCTCTTTGTAGTTCCCAAGAAGGGAGGTTCGGTGCGGCCCATTTTGGACCTCAAAAAGCTCAACCGTTTTCTCCTCCTTCGACTGTTTCGGATGGAGTCCCTCCGTTCCGCGGTGGCTTCCCTGGAGCAGGGAGATTTCATGTCTTCCATCGATATACAGGATGCCTACCTCCATGTTCCGGTAGCCCGGTGTCACCATCGCTTCCTCCGATTCGCCGTGGGGGACCTCCACTTCCAGTTTGTCGCCCTTCCCTTTGGGCTGGCAACAGCCCCCCGGGTGTTCACCAAGGTCCTGGCCCCGGTTTTGGCCTTACTCCGTTCCAGGGGTGTTTTTCTGCTACCGTACTTGGACGATATCCTCATCAAGGCTCCGTCCCTTTCCCAAGCGGTTGCCAGCGTGGATCTCACTCTAGAGACTCTGGCAAGATTCGGTTGGGTCATCAACTTCCCCAAGTCCTCCCTTCCTCCTGCCAGACAACTGGTCTTCCTGGGAATGCTTTTAGACACGGAAGCGGCGGAGGTACGTCTTCCCTCGGAAAAACGACTGACCCTCCGTCGGGCGATTCGGGGTCTCCTTCTCCACCGTCGACCGTCCTTCCGCTTCTGCATGCGGGTCTTGGGGCAGATGGTTGCCTGCTTCGAGGCGATCCCATTTGCGCAGTTTCACTCCCGCCCTCTCCAACGGGCGATCCTCTCCTCCTGGGACAAATCGCCGGAGTCTCTGGATCATCCCTTCCATCTATCGCCTCCGGTGCGGTCATCTCTCCGCTGGTGGTTGCAGTCCCCTCTTCTGGGCAGGTCCTTTCTGCCGCTCAACTGGTTGGTGGTTACAACCGATGCCAGTCTCTTGGGCTGGGGAGGCGTGTTTCCTCCCCGATCCGTCCAGGGCATTTGGTCTCCATCGGAGTCCAAACTCTCGATCAATGTCCTGGAGCTGAGAGCGGCCCTTCTGTCTCTGCGACACTGGACTCATCTGCTGAAGGGTCATCCAGTTCGTGTGCAATCGGACAACGCCACGGCTGTGGCGTACATAAACCACCAGGGGGGCACTCGCAGCGTTGCAGCAATGCGGGAGGTCACCAGCATTCTCCGTTGGGCGGAAGCCCACGTCCCGGCCCTATCTGCAATTTTTATTCCAGGGGTGGACAATTGGGCGGCGGACTTCCTCAGTCGCACCACCGTCGACCCCGGCGAGTGGTCTCTTCACCCGGAGGTGTTCGAGGCCATTTGCCTTCGTTGGGCCATACCGGACGTGGACCTCATGGCCTCCAAATTCAATCACAAGGTCCCCGCCTATCTGTCCAGGGCCAGGGATCCGGGAGCCTGCGGAGCCGACGCCCTCGTTCTTCCTTGGCGAGGCTTCGCGCGTCCATACATATTCCCTCCCATCCCTCTCCTGCCCAAGGTCCTTCGGAAGATCGCGGCGGAAGGCGTCTCGGTGATTCTGGTCGCTCCGGACTGGCCCCGCCGGTCTTGGTATGCCGACCTCATGCTGCTCCTGGTAGACGCGCCCTGGCCGCTGCCCGCCAGGGAAGATCTTCTCTCTCAGGGACCAATCTTCCACCCGCGTTTAAGGTCCCTACGTTTGACGGCGTGGTTGTTGAGACCACCGTCCTGACGCGTAGGGGTTTTTCTGCGGACGTCGTCCGCACCATGATCCGCGCCCGTAAGCCGTCCTCTTCTAGGATCTATTATAGGACCTGGAGGACCTATTTGGGGTTCTGCGCCGATCTGGGGATTCCTCCGCTCCGCTTTTCTCTCCCCACCGTTTTGTCCTTCCTGCAGAGCGGACTTGCCCAAGGTCTGGGCCTTAGTTCTTTGAAGGGTCAGGTGTCTGCGCTGTCCATTTTGTTTCAGCGCCCACTGGCCCCCCTTGGTCCTGTCAAGACCTTCCTTCAGGGCGTGGCTCACGCGGTTCCCCCGTACCGCCCTCCGGTACCGCCCTGGGACCTGAACCTGGTTCTCTCAGCGCTCCAGGCTTCTCCTTTCGAGCCTCTGCGGACGGTTTCCTTGCGACTTCTGTCCTGCAAGGTTATTTTCCTTGTAGCCGTCACCTCTCTTCGAAGGGTGTCCGAATTGGCTGCACTCTCCTATCTGGAACCTTTCCTAGTGTTCCACCAGGACAAGGTAGTTCTTCGTCCGGTCCCTTCCTTCCTTCCTAAGGTGGTCACCGCCTTTCATCTGAACGAGGACATCGTTCTCCCCTCCTTGTGTCCTTCCCCTTCCCACCCGCGGGAGAGGAAGCTTCATCGCCTGGACGTTGTCAGGGCGCTCAAGGTTTACCTGGAGGTAACCAGCTCTTTCAGGCGTACTGACTCGCTCTTTGTGGTTCCGGAGGGGTCGCGCAGAGGGATGGCGGCATCCAAAGTTGCTATCGCCCGTTTTGTCAAGATGGCTGTTACTGAGGCTTATCTCGCCAAGGGCAAGGTTCCGCCCCTCGGTGTTACCGCTCACTCCACTAGAGCGGTCGGGGCTTCCTGGGCTCAGAGGAATCGGGCTTCTACGGAGCAGATTTGCAAGGCGGCCACTTGGTCCTCCTTGCACACCTTCACCAAGTTCTACAGGGTGCATACTCATGCGTCGGCTGACGCTGCTTTGGGCCGTCTGGTGTTGCAGGCGGCAGTTGATTGATGCCTCTGGTGTTGGTCTAGTTTGTTCTGGTCCCTCCCTTCTGGGACTGCTCTGGAACGTCCCATGGTTTCCTGTGTCCCCCAAGGAATATGGGCGAGAAAAGGAGACTTTTGTATTACTTACCAGTAAAGTCTCTTTCTCGCTCTTCCTTGGGGGACACAGCACCCGCCCTTCATTTGGGTTACAGTTGTGGTTCCGGCTTGGTTGCCCCCGTTGGGGCTCGACAGTTCTTTTTTCCGGTTGGTGGTTATCTTTCACTACTTGGACACGCAACTGGCAGTCTCTTCTCCAGGCTGAAGGGTATAGCTGATGGAGGAGGGGCTTACAGCTTTCACTTAGTGTCACGCCTCCTAGGGAGCAGAGCTATACCCATGGTTTCCTGTGTCCCCCAAGGAAGAGCGAGAAAGAGACTTTACTGGTAAGTAATACAAAAGTCTCCTTTTTTCTTTATTAGGCAATATACTTGATAGTTACCACCTAGTCTTAGGATGCCATCCAGAATACCACCTGATCCTATTCTGAAACTGTTGCGGCTGTGTCTGCCTTCGTAAGCCTTCTCCTGCAGGCCGGACGTCTTTTACAGTCTTCTGGATAAAGACTGTCCTTGCATTAGTAGTGTCTCAATGCATTGTGTGTTTCTTCTCTACCTTTTTGTCATGGGCAGCTCCTTGGCAGTCCAGTAGTTGCCCCACTGTGGGCTGCAGAGTTTGAGAAAAAAAAGTCATTGGGGGACACGGCACCATGGGTATATGCCCAGCTACCACTAGGAGGCGACACTAGATATGGAAAAGGTTGCCTCTGCCCATGTGAGCTATACCCTCTCCACAGACACTAGGCTAATCCGTTTTAGTCTAGTGTCTGTAGGAGGCAGACATGACCTGCTCTTCTGCAGGACTTGCTGCTACACTTATTTTTTATTTTCTCTTCACTTTACAGGTGCCCGGACTAGGCTGCACCAGTTCCTGCCTATTTCCTGGCATCCAGGATTTCTGTACATGGGGGTCGCTATGACCCCCCCCCCCCCCCCCCCTCCCCCTCAGGGCATTCCTTCCATCCCTCCCCAGGTCTCACGGTGTCCGCCTGCTAAGGGTCCTTCATTTTCTGCTGCTGCATCTACTTTGATCCCTGGCTCCGGTTGTGACATGGGTTCCGATTTTTTTTATTTTCTGCCATTCAGGGGTTCTATTTGGGTCACTTTTCTCACTAATGGGGGTCGCTTTTGACCCCCTTTCCGTGTCTAACCTTTTTTGTAGCCTTTTGGAGCTTTTTTCCACTTCCCAGCATCCTGCAGCATCAGTTTGCCGGGGGTGCCTCATTTTTGTCTACATTATCTACTCTAGCCCCTGGCTCCTGCCGGGACTAGGCCAAATTCTTTCCTGCCATTTTTTCTGGCTTCCTGTTTTTATTCTAGGGGTGTTGCCTGCCTCATGGCCTTCTAGAGGTCTCTGCAGGGAATTTCCAGTGGGAGGACGAGATGTCCTTCCCAGAGGGTGCTTTCCCCATCTTCACAGTGCCCCCTGCCCGCATGTAGCGTCATTGGTGGGATGCACTGTCTTGGGCCCCTGTTCGGTGGTTCATGTTGTGGCTGGTCCCCTTGCCCTCCAACCCTCCCCCTGGATTGCATCTGCTCCTGCAGTGACTGAGGGTTGCTCTCACCTCCACTGTAGCCTGGGCCCATTCGCAGATATGATGATATTATGGCACCCCTTCCCCCCCCCCCCTCCTCCCCCCATGCTTCCTGCCTCGGTTCATATCAGGGGGCAGAGTCCAATAGCGGCCTAGGGTCTACCCTCATAGGTCCCGCTGCTCATCCCCTGCATCCTGGTTTCTTCCCAGGACTGGACTAGCACTGAGGGAAAACACCTCAGGTTTCTTCTGCCTCATTGGGGGACTCCTCTGCACCGATCCTGACTTGGAACAGAGCATCAGGCGGTCTTCCACCATACAGAATCTCTCTGGGTGGTCAAAGACAAATGTCCACTGAGGAACCTCTCCTCTCCAGGGTTGGTATCCCCTTTAGTGGATTTTAGCGGTCATGTATTTATCCGCACAGGTAAGCTTGCTGCCTCTCCAGTAGGTGGTGCTTTACCCACCATCGTGTTTAGAACGCCGGCACACCTATGTGGTGTCCCAGATACGTACGCCTTCCCCTTCACAGGGGGTACTTGTACCACTGCCAAATGCTGTATCCGGCAGACTTTCCTGGTTCCGATGCATCTCCTTTTTCACCTGGAGTAATTTCACTATTACCAGGGGCTATATTCAACACACCCTCCTAGTCCGAGATAGGGTTGGACGATATCAAAAATATTCCCACGATAACGATATTAAGACATTTATCGTGATAACGATATATATCGCGATAAATTCCAATTTCGAAGAAAAAACACTCAAAATATGGACTCATGCTTCAGATCTTTAATTGTAAAGTATTAAACATTTTACAATTGCTCCTATTAAGTAGGCATAGGATTTAAAGGAAAAACTATAGTTCTTTACATATCCTTTTACTAAATAATAACAGTAACAGTAGTGAAAATTCAGTTTCAGTGTAAAAGAAACAGATATGACGAGACAAACTGTCTGCTGTAGTCAGACATTTGTTTTTATCAGATAAAGTGGCCAATTTAGGCGTTCTAAAAGTAGTCACCGTTTGTTGATCATGGTCTGGATGGTGCCGGTGGTGGTTGATTTGTCAGGTTAGATATTTTCAGCTGACAGACACCATGCAGAAAAGGTCCTGACCGTCACCTGAGCCCTTGTGCAGACTTAATTCTCAAAAAATTATGCAAATAAACTAAACTGCCTGAATGATTGGGCAGTTCTGTTGATACTGTGGCGTTCATAGGAACCAACCCAGCATCTGAGGTCGTATTCAGAATGGCCAAATGACAGACATTTGTTATCTTATGTGATAAGAACAAACCAGCTCAAACAATAACTTAGGAATCTATCCATATGCAGATAATTAGCACCTACAAAGACGTTCCCAAAGGGAACCAAAAAAATAATGCCCCAAAACAGTTTATGGTAAAATATAAACAACAATGAGATCATTCATACATGATTAGAATAAGCATGACTGGGGCAAAAAGAAATCATCAGACAGTGGTAAAGGTGCCAATATTTGCACCACCAAGTTCCAACTTCCACCAGGCAGTGGCAGGTCACAGAAGCACCAATAATATGTAACACACATCATATAGCCGCAGCGGTGGGTGGGTGGCTTATTACTAGGACAAGTGAAAATATATTCAAGTCAGAGCCCATGTATGGTCTTAAATATATACCACAGTCCTGCTTTTTCTAATCATGTATGTTTGATCTCATTGTTGTTTACCATATACTGTTTTAAGGCATTATTTTTTTTGTTCCCTTTGGGAATTTCTTTGTAGTTTGTGGGTGCTCTTTCATGTGTATATATGGCTACCTTAAAGCCTTTTTCAGACAAGCGGGAATCCTGATCTGTTGTGATGTTGGTGTGGAGTCCTGGACTGGACACTGTTCATTTTGCAGGATCGCACCGCATTATACTGATTTATAATGCTGTGCGTCTCTGCATGGCCTTAATTCTACAGAATTATTCTGACAGCATAACCAAACCACCGGGGATTCTGTCAAAGGTCAGGCCTTAAGACACACAGCATTCTTCTAAATTGGTATTTAGAATGTGCATTCTTGCAACACAAGCAGTGTCCATAATAGAGAATCATGCACAGTGACAGTCACACGCTGGTCTCTCGTCTGACTGCACGGACTACTGAACTAGCCAAGTCTAACAAATTAGTCCTATTTAGCCGACATATTGTTTTCTTCATTGGTTATTTTGCTCTCCCAGAATGGGATTTAAAATGCTTTACTCATTTTTACTTAGAAATATTAAATTTGATACAGTACTGGGTTTCAGTCTTCCACGCAAACCACCTGTTATCAGCCCACCCTTGGACCACATTCTTTCACTCGCTACTGCAGTTGCTTGAATTGCTAAATACTTTTTGGCCAAGACACATAGCAGCGGCAGTCTTTTGATTTCAGAGGAATGTCTCCACCACTGCAGTGGTTTAGTGTTTAGAGGTTCCACTGCAAGAGAGAAATACAGCTCCATTTCAGCTGTGGGGTTTAAAGCTGCCTCATCACACATCTGAGTATTGGCATTTAATTTATCGTTCTTAGACAGAAAAAAAGCGAGACCCCTAGCCCTATCAAAACAGTTTTCATTGGAAGTACTGGAACTTTCACCAGATGGCAATGACTGTGACTTACACATAATGCTTGACTGAATCTGAATGAGCTCATTTTCAATGCGCTATGGCCTCTCCTGGTCCTGTTGGGTCACACAGTTCTCCTGCACCTGTGTGCCAAACTTTTTGCCTGAGATTTCCTTCCCACCCACGGGGACTTCTTTGGGACATCCCATGGTGCTGTCCCCCAATGACATTAACGAGAAAATTGCCTTTTTGTACTCCGTTTCTCGTTCAATTCATTGGGGGACACAGATCCCACCCTTTGTTTTCATTTCTTTCTGTCACCGGGCTGCTGCTCTTCCTTCCCTGGTCCAGGACATGTTGGTTCTTTGCTTTTGTTTCTCTCTTCTAATGCTATTGGTACAAACTGATTAGCCTAGTGTCTGTGGAGATGGTATATTCTAGTGGTAGCTGGGTGTATACCCATGGTGCTGTGTCCCCCAATGAATTGAATGAAAAAAGGGATTTTACTGTAAGTACAAAATTCCAATTTTCCGATTCACTCAGACTTCACCACCCCTTTCACTAACAGAACATTCCTAATGGTGGGTCTCTGTTCTGCTCCTGGGCTTAACATAGTTCTTACCCCAGATTATCATGCAGTCCAAGTCTAGGAGTACTGGAGCTTGGATGTAACAAGAGAAATGGTGATGCTCTCATGGCACCAAAGGCCTAATTTATATATTAAGAAAAGTATAACATTTTGGGAATGGAGCCTCAGATCAACAGCGTTTTAATCAGGTGAACCACAGCTATGTGTCTATGCAAACAGTTGGATAGTGAGGTCGCTGGTGACGGTAATTTCACCTCTTTCAAAGTAATGGGGTGATGTATGCGGTGAGTCTGCAATAAAATCGTCATTTAAAAAATAAATAATTCTGGTACTTATGAACAAGCCATAAATATGTGAATGAAACTTTAAAGGGAACCGGTCACTGGTATTTTGTGAATAGAGCTGAGGACATAGGTTGCTAGATGGCCGCTAGCACACCCACAATACCCAGTCCCCATAGCTCTGTGTGCTTTTATTGTGTAAAAAAAAACGATTTGATACATATGCAAGTTAACCTGAGATGAGTCCTGTCCCTGAGATGAGTCAAGGACAGGACTCATCTCAGGTTAACTTGCATATGTATCAGATCGTTTTTTTTACACAATAAAAGCACACAGAGCTATGGGGACTGGATATTGCGGATGTGCTAGCGGCCATCTAGCAACCTATGTCCTCAGCTCTATACACACAATCCCGGTGACAGGTTCCCTTTAAGCTGTGTCTGTTAAATATATATTTTATGTTTTTCATATGTTCCTGATCTTCCAGGGCCAGTATGACCGAACCACCAACTGCTAATATCAGGCCAACTCCAGTTGTGGCCACACCAAGTAAAGTGACAACAGCACAAAGACCACCAAGAGCTAGTATTCGCCCTATGGTCACCCCAGCTGTTGTCTCTACTCCAACGACTACCCCGACGGCTACAGTTATGCCCACCACTCAAGTGGAGACACAAGAAGGCATGTATCCTGTAACTTCAGTATAATTTGCTGCATGCCTATATTAGTTATACATTAGGCACATTATCTTATTTTTGCAATAGAGTATAAGATAGTACTTGGGCTTATTTTTTAGCGCAATTTTGTTTAATTTTATGTAGCAATGCAGTCAGAAGGTCTTTTGGAGCATGTTCCAGTTTTTGGAAGTACCAGTGGATCTGTTCGTTCAACCAGCCCCAATGTTCAGTCATCACTCTCACAAGCCGTTCCAGCTGTCCAGCAGCAAACTGCTTTTGTCCAGCCCACCCAGCAGTCACATGCTTCTATAGAACCTTGCACTCCAGAACCCTCTGTGGACGTTGTCCAAAGCTCTCCTATAGAGAGGCCGTCTACATCTTCTTCCGTGTTTACCAACTGTAAGTTTCTACAGCTATAATATTCTCGTAATATAATCATACGTAAATTTACAGTTACCTAAAACTAGATCACTTTTACAGCTTCAGCAACACCAAGCTCTTCTATGTCGAAACGGCAACGAGAAGAAGGGGAAGAGACCTCTGTGGAGACCACAGAACAGTCCATGGAGGAGCCTGACTTGCCTGTTAACAAAAAGCTGAGGACAATCCAGAGAGTTGAACCAGAGGTTTGTTTCATTGAATGTTTTTGCAACCGCATTGGACCTTCTCACCGATGTTCCTTACTTCTTTGCAAGCCCTTTTATGTATAATTTAGTTTCGGTTATTACCAGCGTAAAAAAAAGCTAGTTTATGATTACACTTGATTATTAATATCATTGTGTGAACAGCATTTAGGCCGATTTGTCCCTTGGCATACAGAACATAAGCAGACCCTGTGTAGTCTGAACCTGCAGTCATACCACCTTCTTTGTCCTGTACTTCTAGCTGACCTCAATTTGGAAGGTTCAGACACCACCTGAAGATATTTATTTAAGGCTGTATTAGACAGCCCAATGTGGCAGATGATGGGTTGAAAGGTAAGCATTTCCTCCCGGTAATTGCCTGCTCACTAGTGGAAGAGACAACGGCTATTACATGTAACAACACGATTTAACAAAGTCTCAATTAATGTATGATTTAAAGAAAACCTTACCAATCCTTGTCACTCTTCCCCTTTTATTTACCGTTTTATCTTCCTTTATTTAAATTCCCCCCTTTCTTTTTCCTTGATATTACTAAATTGTAATGTTACTATTTTCTGTTGCCCTGTAAGGGCTCTTTCACACTTGCGTTGTTCTGTTCCGGCATAGAGTTCCGTCGTCGGGGCTCTATGCCGGAAGAATCCTGATCAGTTTTATCCTAATGCATTCTAAATGGAGAGAAATCCGTTCAGGATGCATCAGGATGTCTTCAGTTCCGGAACGGAACGTTTTTTGGCCGGAGAAAATACCGCAGCATGCTGCGCTTTTTGCTCTGGTCAAAAATCCTGAACACTTGCCGCAAGGCCGGTTCCGGCCTTAAGCTTAACGTCATTTCGGCGCATTACCGGATCCGACGTTTAGCTTTTTCTGAATGGTTACCATGGCTGCCAGAACACTAAAGTCCTGTTTGCCATGGTAAAGTGTAGTGGGGAGCAGGGGAGCAGTATACTTACCGTCCGTGCGGCTCCCGGGGCGCTTCAGAGTGACGTCAGGGCGCCCCACGCGCATGGATGACGTGATTGCATGGATCACGTCATCCATGCGCATGGGGCGCCCTGACGTCACTCTGAAGCGCCCCGGGAGCCGCACGGACGGTAAGTATACTTCTCCCCCGCTCCCCACTACTACTATGGCAACCAGGACTTTAATAGCGTCCTGGGTGCCATAGTAACACTGAACGCATTTTGAAGACGGATCAGTCTTCAAATGCTTTCAGTTCACTTGCGGTGTTACGGATCCGGCGGGCACTTCCGGCAATTGGAGTACACGACTGATCCGGACAACGCAAGTGTGAAAGAGGCCTAACCCTATGTTGAGGGAATACAAGGTCCATGCAGGTTACATTAATGTTTGAAAACAAGATATACAATGTATATTCCTGTATGTAATATTCTATTTCTTTATTGAAAACAATAAAACATATGTTTAAAAAAACTAAAAAAAACAACTTCCTCCACAGAACAGGCAGAAGCAATCGAGATGCCATCACTTGTCCTCATGCTGTCGTTTGCCGGCGGCAGATCGTGATTAGACACCACGATCTGCGGCCTTCAAACGATATTTTTTTTTTAACGTGTCAAAACATTTGGATTGCCTGATGACCAAGTGTTTGCTTGTTAATCTGGCAGTCTGTGGCTTTATTACACTGCAAGATGATTGCTACTTAGCGTTCACACACACGCTCTTTAACTATCATCTGCTGAAAAATTTGCCATTTACAGTACATGGCCTGAAAGTGTTTATTTTGTGTTTTTTAAGGAGGATGTTTTGGCGGAAGATATTCCTGAGGCAGAAACGCACTCATTTGATCAAGAATCCCAAGAGACGCTTGCACAGGTGATCTTTTGTCTGTTTTCTCTCTACTCGTATTAGTGTGCATTTTTAAAGCATTCCTAGACGTTCAAGAGAAGTCCTGTGGTTAAACTTCCCCCATTTTCCCACTTCTGCCACTTAATTGCCTGTGTTTCTCTCTTCCTTCCATGTCTTGTCACAGTATAGCAAGTATACCGTATTTTTCGCCCCATAAGACTCATTTTTCCCCCCTCAAAAGTGGGGGGAAAATGACCCTGCGTCTAATTGGGTGAATACTAATGAAGCGCTTCCATTTTGGAAGCGCTCATTAGTACCAGAGGACCGGGAAGCGGTGAAGGCTCTGTACTCATCGCTTTCTGGTCCTCTGCTGTCGGCGGTGCAGGCTGCGCACAGCGTGAGGGCGCTCTGTGACCTCACGCTGTGCGGCCCGGGTCACAGCAGACAGAGGAGGAGGAAGACCGAGCGAGCTGGAGGGGAGTAGCGGCGGCGTCCAGGAGCAGGAGAGGTAAGTGGTTTTTTTTATTCTTATTTTCTCTGTAGCACTTGTTGGCATCTGAAATGGCACATAATGGGGCTCATAAATGGCATGGGGGCTGATCTGAGGTCTGATTAAGGGGCTTATTAACATTGGGCGTCTGATTGGGGCTGTCAGGTGAGGTCTGATTGCTGGCCTGATCTGACATCTAATGAAATATATATTTTTTTATCTATTCAGACTGCTGGTGACCAATAAAAGGTCTATATTGTATTTAAAGATGAGGGGAATTAGTGTTAGTTTCAACAACAACTGTATAGGAAAATGCAATTGGCGCATTGTCTAGGTGACAGCATCCACTTCAGCACAGAAGTACAACACCCAGTGTCACTTGTCCAATTCAGCACATTAGCACCTTCCTTCCTTCAGATACAATGTATGAGTTTTTAGACACATTTGCCAGTCTGTCTTCAGGGCCTTGCCCATCACCTGCTTAAGGGGACTATAAATCAGAATCCTAACAAATAAAAAACATACAAAATGTGACAATCTCCCTGTTTTTCTTGCTCCTTTCCTGTCCTATATCACAACTGCAGACCATAGAAAATAACATAGAAAGTCTGAACATTGTTCTCTCAGGCTGCAGCCATGTGTTCTCCCCTCTCCTCTTCTGCTAGTGCATGTGAGCCAGTAAGTTTGAGAGCCTTAGGCTTCGTACTTTTTCTACACAGTGAGCATATCCTTTCTGTTGGAAGAAATCTTAGTTACCAATAGTATGAAATACAGTGCCAGAGGTAGTACCCGTAGTAGTACACACAGTAACACCAGCCAGCTGTACCTCACTGACTGGTAACAGTACAGGGAGGTTTTGTGCTAGAAGCAATGTTACTGACTAAATATACTGCTTCTGTCCCTGTGTAACTAATGTGTACCATTTTGCACACACTTTGCAATCTTTACACAGCCAAAGTGACCTCCATTATGGGTCTACATCTTTCCAAAGCTCCTGAAAGGCAAATCCACCTAATGATAGGGTTCTAATTCCTACTTTTATTGCTGTTTAATTAGGCACTTTTGCTTTTCAGGATCTTTGGAACGTTGTGTAATGATAAATGTGGAGGTATGCCGAAGACCAAACTGGACATGAAACCTACTGACCTGATACATATTTATACTCTATGTAGTAACTTAGTACTTAGGGGAACATTTTGCACATACTACTCTAGGTACACAATGTACAGTCCAGATCAAAAGTTTAAGACCACTTGAAAAATGGCAAAAAATCATATTTTACATTGTTGGATCTTAACAAGGTTCCAAGTAGAGCTTCAACATGCAACAAGAAGAAATGAGAGTGAGACAAAACATTTTTTGAGCATTCAATTAATTGAAAATAACGATTAAACTGAAACGGGCTGTTTTTCAGCTGATCCAAATTTTAGGACCACATGCCTTTTAAAAGGCCAAATCTGTGCAAAGATGTGGATTCATTGTCCATTTCTGTCAGGTAGTCACACGTTGTGATGGCAAAGGCAAAAAAACTCTCCCTTTTTGAACGTGGTCTGGTTGTTGAACTGCATAAGCAGGGTCTCTCACAGCGCGCCATCGCTGCTGAGGTGGGACGCAGTAAGACAGCCATTTGGAATTTCTTAAATGACCCTGAGGGTTATGGAACAAAAAAGTCAAGTGGAAGACCCAAAATAATTTCACCAGCACTGAGCCCGAGGATCCAATTGGCTGTCCGTCAAGACACTGGACGATCCTCGACCCAAATTAAGGCCCTCTCAGACGGCATCTGAGACTGAAGGGCCTCAAAAACAAAAAACTGCTCGTTTGGACTTTGCAAGAGAGCACCAAACATGGGACATTCAAAGGTGGAAGAAAGTTTTATTCTCTGTTGAGAAAAAATTTAACCTTGATGGTCCTGATGGTTTCCAACGTTACTGGCATGACAAGCAGATCCCACCTGAGATGTTTTCTACGTGCCGCAGTGGAGGGGGCGCCATAATGGTCTGGGGTGCTTTTTCCTTCAGTGGAACAATGTAGCTTCAGGAAGTGCAGCGGCGTCAAACGGCCGCTGGCTATGTCCAGATGTTGCAGAGAGCATTCCTCATGACTGAGGGACCTCGTCTGTGTGGTAACGACTGGGTTTTTCAACAGGACAACGCTACAGTACACAATGCCCGCAGGACAAGGGACTTCTTCCAGGAGAATAACATCACTCTTTTGGCCCATCCTGCGTGTTCCCCGGATCCAAATCCAATTGAGAACCTTTGGAGATGGATGGCAAGGGAAGTTTACAAAAATGGACACCAGTTCCAGACAGTAGATGGCCTTCGTGCGGCTGTCTTCACCACTTGGAGAAATGTTCCCACTCACCTCATGGAAACGCTTGCATCAAGCATGCCGAAACTAATTTTTGAAGTGATCAACAATAACGGCGGAGCTACTCATTATGGAGTTCATGTTTGGATGTTGGATTTCTGTTTGGGGGGGATTTTTTTTTTTTTTTTTGGAGGTGTGGTCCTAAACTTTTGATCAGCTGAAAAACAGCCTGTTTCAGTTTATTCGTTGTTTTCATTGAATTGAATGCTCAAAAAATGTTTTGTCTCACTCCCATTTCTTCTTGTTGCATGTTGAAGCTCTACTTGGAACCTTGTTAAGATCCAGCCATGCTAAATATGATTTTTGCCATTTTTCAAGTGGTCTTAAACTTTAGTTACTTCCCAGCTTTCCCAGACTGTTGCATTCCAAATTTGCCTAGTAATTTTAGAGATAAAACCACTATAAAATAAGCCTTGTTTGGAAAGCTGGGTGACAACACTCAGCTGCTGCATCGGTGACCACAAGCTGCGCACCTTGTCTTGATACTATAGATGATATTTTGCAGCATTATACTAATGCTGGGCTGTGATGGAGAGCATAGAAGTTATTACCCAGCTTTCCCAGACTGCCGAAACGCAGACTGGACTTATTATGCATTGATCAAGTGATAATTGTCATATAGCAGGCTAACTAGCTTGATTTGCCATTTGAGAGCATGGACGGCTCGGGAAACACATCTCCCTGGCCAGCTGCAGCACCCCTGACCTGAACTGACTGCTTCATAGTTATTTGATCGAGGGGCTATTGCAGTGTTCTCGAGTGCGGTCTTCACTAGCTTAATTAGAGCCCACCGAACGGCTGCGTCGCAAAAGCCACACAGCCATGCCATGTGGTCATACTATAATAGACTACGAAGTACAAAATCTACCTAAATAAATCTCCATTCTCACTCCAGTATAGTGGGCCATAGTGTCCTATCTTTGCCTTTCAGGGTCCTTGAAAAGCTGGCTAACATAGTATGTGGAACTGTAAAAGGGACTGCTGGATACTAAATCTACCTAAAATGCCCCTTCTAGCTGTCTACTCGTGCCACAGCTAGCCATATTCTCATCGGGGTCTCTGGAAAGCTGGGTAATTTGCAGAGAGTATAAATAATACTAAGAGGGCCATTTTCTGCAGGTATTTTTCCTTTATTTTTTACACTACAATTCTAAAAGTAAATGCAAACCACAAACCTACAATCCTCACCCATCTCTGGTGTAATTGTTTGCCCTGGCGTTTCTCTTGCCCCTCCTGCAAATCTTTCAGCCCTATACAGGCTATGGATTCCGCTATGGTCAAAAGGAACTAAGCCCCACCCCTTTCCCTGAACTTCCTGTTTTGTGATGTCATGCAGGTGCATTTAGTCGGACAGGGAGATAAGGGGCCCTCTCCGCCTGCAAGATTTTCTCAAAACTGCAGTTGTCTTGCAGGAGTATCAAATTTTATTTATGTATGTATGAAATGTATATACCAAATGTTGCCTCCATTACCGTAGATCACTGTAGAGATTGTTACCCAGTTTTTCCACATTCTGAATTCCAAATTTGCCTATTTAATTGATGATAAATCCCATTATATAGCTAGACCATGTTGCCCTTTGTTATACATGTGTTTTTATTTTTTTTGTCTAGAGAGCGTTAAAACCTGAAAACCAAGAAAAAGCATAACCTGCAAAGTGCATTTTTATAGGCCAATCTGCTACAGAAAGCCACACCCCAAAATGATATTGGCAAAAACTACAGCTCGTCCCACAAAAAGAGCCCTCACATCTCCATAGACATAACTATATAAAAAAATGAAAAGTTATGGGGATCAGGATATTGCGATGACAAGTTTCAAGTTTTATTTGTTTTTGTGTTTTTGTTTTTTTTTCGTATTAAAGGGAACCTGTCACCTGGAAAAGACAAATTACACTAATCACTGTACCTTAAAGTATCTCTCATAGTGTGCCCAAAGATGTATTCATATCTTCTTTCTGGGTTGTGCTGTCTCATAAAATCGACTTATAAAACTGTGTTTGGCACCTTTTTGAAGTCGTGCTGAAGTCACGGGGGCAGCGGCCTCCTTGACTCAACCATCGGATAAGCCTGCTCCTCCGCATATTGATGGACATTTTCCCTGTAGCCGTGACCGCCCTCTTCTCGCGCATGCGCCGTGCGCGTCCTGCCGTAGCGCGATCCCGGCTACGGCTCCCTCCCTCCCTGGCATCTGCATGTTCACTGTGCCTGTGCTGCAGTGCAAGCAGACAGTGATCGCGCTCACACCGCAGGGGAGAAGCGATGGGCGTGAGCGCGCTGTATAGGAACGGCGCAGGCGCCGTGAACAAGAAGATGCCAGGGAGGGAGGGAGTCGTTGCAGGACACGCACGACGCATGCACAGTTTTATACGTCTATTTTATGAGACAGCACAACGCAGAAAGAAGACATGAATACATCTTTGGGCACACTATGAGAGATACTTGAAGGTACTGTGATTAGTGTAAATTGTCTTTTCCAGGTGACAGGTTCCCTTTAAAACACAAGAAAAACTATAAAAGTGTGGTATCGTCGGTTCTGACCTGGAGAATGAAGAGCACAAGTCAGTTTTACCACTTGGTGAACGCCGTAAAAACAAACCCCATAATAGTGTGGCAGATATGCGTTCTCCCCCCCCCCCCAATTCTCCAATTCTACCCCATTTGGAATCTCTATGGTGCCAGTAGCTGAAGGGGTGACCCTGCTGGAGAAGAGAAAGGGTGAAGATGGCAGAAGAGAAGAGGATGAAGATGAGGAGAGTACACGGGACTAGGTAAGTATGTTTAACCCTCTTGGGTTGGTCTCCCCCTCACTCTTGGTGGCAATAGTCTTCAAACAGACAGGGCTTCAGCATAGCCCATCCCCCCTGCAGCCATTCCCAGCCCCCCTGAAGCATTCCCCTCTGGCACAGGTCGCTTATTCTTGTCCCCCAGCCGGGGCAATGGCACATAGGGGGTTAATGACCGCTAGGTCCGGAGCGCATGGTCACACATGCAGAGAGGGGAGCGCAGCTCCCGCTCCCCGACAGGAGAAATCTTCCTAAGGCCGACCTCTACCATTATCCACCCCTTTCGTGAGCAGACGCCAGGCGCGTCGTTCCGGAGGGGTTTAACCGCCCTGCGTTCGGCAGGCACCGCAACGGTGCTCCGGCTCTGTCCATTGCCGGACGTGTGCATTTCGCGCACTGCTCTAGTCTGTAGTCCGGCCGATGCAGGGGCTAGCAATACCCTAATCAGCTAGGCGCAGGGGCTTGGATCGCTGCTTTGCGGCCTGCTGGGCTGCAAACTTCGTCCCCTGGTAGGGGGGAGGGTGGGGGGCATTCTGGTGCAAATTCTTCCCGCCCTACTTCCCCCTCCCCAGAAACATGCTGAGCTCCGCCCCTGGTCCTCAAAATGGCCTTAACCCTTCACTGCCCAGCCTCCTCTTTAGGCCGGCATATCTGGGGATCTACTCCTAGTGCAAGGTTAGTAATGTGGAGAAATTTAACCCCTTCCTGTCTCTTGTGCACTTGAGGCAGGCATCTTAGTTTTATAAAAAAAAAAAAGGGATGTGCGCTATATGGGTCCCCCTTCTCAGCCTTCACTAACGCAGGACCACCCTGTCCGTGTGGTACCACACTGGGCCCGTGTCCTATCTCGGATAAGGAGCACCTTTCATAGTTCCCAATCCACCCTCTGGGTCGTTTGGTTGATGATTTCCACCTGCTCAATCCATTGAAGGACCTCTGAAGGATTCCAATCCGTCCTCCAGGGCCATTTGATAATTCTCCACCTCCGCAATACAGTGGAGAACCTCTGGTATTCCCAATTCACCCTCCTGGGTTGTTTGGTTGATAATTCTCCACCAGCGCATTCAATAAAGGACCTCTGACTTCCCAATCCACCCTCCTGGGTCGTTTGGTTGATAATTCTCCACCTGTGCAATCCACCCTCTGGAGTCGTTTGATAATGCACCGCCTGCGCAATCCGGTGGACGGACCTCTAGAAGTTCTCATTCCACCACCTGGGTAGTTTGGTTGATAAGTCTCCACCTGCACAGTCCGCAACTGCCAGGGGCGAGATTCTGAGGGGTAGACCTATGTGCATGCGGACCACAGCACATCTTTCTCCTCGAATATCTCTGCACCACACCCTTCCTCCCTGGGTCACGCTCAGGCACACCCTCCCTCACAGGAGAGGGTCTGTCTGCGGGGAGGGGGGGGGGGGGGGGGGAAATCACTGATTCATAGGTGGCGTGACATTATCACTGGTTACAATGTGTGCTGTATGCATTGCCGCCTTACTTGGGTGCAATAATTGCACTCCCACGGGGTACAGGACTCGCCATATGCACTAGTTCTCGCCGTGGGCATTAACCCCCCCCCCCCCTTCATAGGTGGAGTATTTTCCCTACCACTGGCTTAAGTACTTGCCGTATGCATTCCACCTTCCATAGGTAGGGTAATTGCACCACCATTGGTCGCGCTATCCTTCCATAGGTGGAGTGTTGCACATCACCGTGCTTCCTGTTGCATTACCCCTTTCCACAAGGATCCACTAGTGGGGGGATAGCTAAACATCTTCGGATGCTGCAATTCAACTGCGCCACGGCTCTAGGTGCCTTAGCTTATTTCACAAGTGGGCGGGGCCTGGTACTCTTACTGTAGTGGTATATGGATGCCGCCAGTGGATACGGTGGCTATTCCTCATTGTATCCTTCTTTCCTTTGGTGCTGGTTTTGGGCATGATTATTACATCCCCGGTCTTCTCAGGGGGTTACCTAGCATCACTTGTGTCCTAGAGACAACCCTTATCTCCATGGGCCTCCATTGTTAGTCGGTCATGATATTGTCCGCATCAATACGTAGTGCGTACACCATTGCACATACATGGTGAGTATGTTCCAGCGAGTTTTTCACTGGCTCCGTATTCTCTATCCACCACTCCTCCTTCTCTGGGAATGTGGATATGCGGGCACTCTGGTTTAGCTGCTACAGTGTGTTCTCCCCATAGGTGCAGCTTTTCGCTAATGCTCAAGTTCGTGGTCGCTGCAGTGGGACATCCCCCTCAGGTAGGGGTCCTATCCTGGCGCTGGCTGGGCAGTTGCTCCTGTTCAGCGCCCTTCCAGGTAGAGTCTTTAAGGTTAGCTCTACTTAACTGGGGCAGTATGGTACGTGGCTTCTACGGATAGTCAGGCCTCCCCCTCAGTTTTGCGCTAACGGGGCAAGAGCTGGCTACTATTGTGGGAGCAGTATTGTTTTACCACTACATACTTCGGTTCTTACTGCACAGCTCTTTCGTCAGGTGGTGGACTCTTCTAGCACTGATTTCTGTGGCCTCTGCGGGTGGCCCCCTCCTCTGCTGGGGTATGGGGCTAGCAATGCAGTGTGACTCCCCAGGGCTCCAGATGGCGACCAAAATGGTCAACCAATGCGACTTAGAATTTACAAATTCTTGTTGCCATTTGCAACTAGACCCGCCTCTGCAGTTGAATAGAGCGCCGGGCACTGGAGATGATAGTTCTCTTCCCCGCCGCCGATGTTCTTCTCAGCAGCGCAGTGGAGGAGTCTCTCCCTCCCCCTGTACTGCCGCCACCAATAAGAAGAGAGATGGGAGTAGGAGGGGAGGGGCTGTGGCCACTGCGCCACCAATGTTTATTATATTGGGGGTGGGGCGCACTGCGCCACCAATAAAGATAACTGACCTGTCAATACAAATACAGGAGGCGGGTGCCGGGATCAAATAGCCGGCACCCGACCTCTGACAGGGAGCTGCGATCAGCGGCAGTTAACCCTTCAGGTGTGGTCCTTCCTGGGCTTCTGTGAAAGCCGGGACATCCCCTCACTCCGTTGTTTCTCTCCCCACGGTCCTATCCTTCTACAATCAGGGTTGGACCTTGGTTTAGCCCTTTAGTTCCTTGATGGGTCAGGTGTTGGCGCTTCTGTCCTGGGGCAGCTTTCCAGCGTCCTCTGGTTCCCCTGGTGCCCATGACAACCTTCCTTCAGGGAGTGGCACATACGGTTCCTCCGTATTGTCCTTTACCGCCTTGCCATCTGAATTTAGTTCTCTCAGCATTCCAGTCTTCTCCCTTTGAGCCCTTGCGGGAGATCTCTCCGGCTCCTGTCCTGGAAGGTAGTTTTTTTCTTGTAGCTATCACATCCATCAGTCGGGTGTCTGAGTTGGGGGCGCTCTCTTGCAGAAAACCCTTTACAAGGTTAAGGCGGTTCTCCAGCCCATTCCTTTTCCCGAAGGTGGTCTCTGACTTCCATATCAATG
Source organism: Bufo bufo (assembly GCF_905171765.1). NCBI lineage: Eukaryota > Metazoa > Chordata > Amphibia > Anura > Bufonidae > Bufo > Bufo bufo. The sequence continues at coordinate 107,683,621 of NC_053397.1, read as the reverse complement.
AAGAAATTGTCCTTCCTTCATTGTCCCTCTCCTTCACACCCTATGGAAGGGAGTTACGTTATTGGACGTTGTCAGAGCTCTGATCATTATTGGCAGCCTCCAGTCCCTTCCGGTGTACGAAAACCCTTTTTGTCTTCGGAGGGTCCTTGCTAGGGATTGGCTGCCTCCAAGGTGGCGATTGCACGTTGGATTCGGTCTGCAAGTGCTGAGGCATACCGCGCCCGGAGCAGGGTTCCGCCCTTAGGGGTCACGGCTCACTCCTCCAGAGCGGTGGGTGCTATCTTAGGCTGGGAGGAATCTCTCTGCGGCTGCACAGTTGTGTAAGGCGGCTACTAGTCCTCCTTACACACGTTCACAAAAATTTACTAGTTGCATACTTATGCATCAACAGTCGCTGCCTTGGGCCGCGTGGTCTTGCAGGCAGTTCTTAGATGCTTGCAGGGACGCTTGCTTCCATGGGTCTGTGGTTTTTCCCTCCCTGTGGACTGCTTTTGGACGTCCCACTGTTCCTGTCTCCCCCAATGAATATGGGTGAGAAAAGGCGATTTTTGTATAACTTACCAGTAAAATCTCTCTCGCTCTTCATTGGCGGACACAGCACCCACCCAGTATTGTTGTTCGACCACAGTTGTGGCTCTTGCTGGTTAGAACCCTGTTGGGTCCTTTCACCTGGTTGGTGTTTCACGTGTTTTTCTTGGTTGGCTTGCTTCTCCTACTGCTTGTACACAAACTGAAGCTCTCTCCAGGCTGAAGGGGGTATAGCTGCCAGGGAAGGAGCTAACAGCTTTTACTAGTGTCAACGCCTCCTAGAGGACATAGCTATACCCACGGTTCCTGTGTCCCCCAATGAAGAGCGAGAAAGAGATTTTACTGGTAAGTTATACAAAATCTCCTTTTCCCATTTCTTTTATTATGGGATTAAACTGATGCACACTGTTATGCATGGATAGGTCGGAAATGACACATTAATACTTTGTTCTTTGAATCCCTGTGTTATGTACTATCTTCTTAGGCCATGCTCCAGGCTTTCTACATGGCATACAGTATTATGTTTTATGGAAATATTACATAATTGGGCTACTTACAATGACTTTGTACAGTGCACACTTTTTGTTTTTGTTTTTTGAACTATAGCAGCATGGATATCTTTGCTAGATTTTGTTTTCAAAACCAAGTGACTGCAGTTTAGGTGTAAATATAAATATATATCTAGATCTATCTTTATTTTATTTTTTTCTCCCTTCTGCTAGTCTGCTAGTTTGGAATACCCACAGATTCACGACAGTGAAGAGTCCTTACCACCCATCATGGATAATGCAACACAGGCTTCTGATACAAGCCAAACTGTGCAGTCCTCTCAGGACTCTTCAACTAAGCCCGATGATATAATTGTTATAGAAAGTGATGAGGAGGAGGAGGAGGATGATAATGAAGGGGATCAGGAGGTAATCTTAATTTTCTACATCCTAGAAATCAAGTTTGAAGTGTTTCTAAGTTTTGTATAATTTAAATTATTATTTTCCCAGGACATGCAAGGCTATGAAGAGGATGAGGAGGATGAAGATGATGAAGGTGGTATGGGTGAAGAAGGCGATGAAAGTAATGGTGAAGATGGTAGTGGTGATGGCAATGACACCTATGAAGGAGAAGATGCTGCAGTATGTATTAGTAATTTTAAATGTGTTCAGTAAAGATACAGAAGAATTTTGGATTGAATATCTTCTTTTGACCCTCATTTATTGGTTCACCTGAATGCCAATGAAGTTGTTTGGTGAAACTTAAATCCGTTGTCCGAGAATGAATAAACTTTTCAGTGATACCTGCAACTTGTCTCTACTATTGAAATATTCATATTTGCCTGCACCTCACCACTCCAAATCTGCACGCTGGCTCCCATTTGTTTATCTTCCAGTCCCCAACTGGTTTACTTCCAGCTGGGCATGGTACCTGCTCCGCTGCAGCAAACTACCACACTGGCTTCATCAGTGGCAATGTCAAATCTCAAGCCAGTGGTTGGCTGCAGTAGAGAAGATTGCCATGCTAGGCGAGGTAGGTATGATAGGCAGGGATCATTGAAAAGTTTATTTCTGGACAACCCCTTAAAGTTTGATGTGCTACCTTTAACATCATTAATCTGTCTATATGTAAATTCTTTCAAAGATGCATAGTTGATTTTGTAATGTGGCACGTCTCATTATATTACACTGGCAAAATGGCTGCACATAAATAGCCATTTCAGCTTGTCATTTTACTGCATTTCAGTTTATCCCTGTGCAGTTTTGTTGGCAGTCATTGCTCTTCACAATAATATTGTAGCTCTTTTACAGGAAATCTGTCGCCAGTTTTATGGTGTCCTAACTATGCGTAACATAGTGGCAGATCCTTAGCAAAATGCTGGGTCACTTTCTGTAACTCACCCAGCTGTTTTGCTGAAATCCTGTATTGATCGAACTCAAGACGATGAGTCTTGAATATTCATGAGCTTCTGTCTCTCTCCGTCCATCTGATGCTACAGTGGGCAAGGAGAGACGTGCGATCATGAATATGGGGATTCCTCAGAAGGCTCTGGAGCTGTTCGGCTAAATGCACACTATTAGGATTGCGTGTGGAAAATCCTCACTGTAGGTCATGCACATTGTATTCTATGAGAATTTGAAATTCTTATGTACACAAAGCAGATTTTTTTTTTTTTTTTTCTGTGCGGATTTTAAAATCTGCAGCATGTCCATTTTATTTTTTTTATTTCAAATCTGCACGAGGAAATTCCGCATGTAAATCTGCACCAATTGATGCGGATGGTCTGCATCGATTTCCCTGGGAACACCTGCGGATTTTCCTCGCCTAAATCCTGAACATGGGCATGGACTCTAAGGATTAAAAAATTAGGGCAGCATAAGACTGGTGACAGATTCCCTTTAACCCCTTCCTGATATGTACAGCGGATGTTAGGTCTTTAAACATGGCGCCCGTTCTGTAGCGGAGCGAGTGCCATAGCCACTGCGTTTCATATAGCAGGCACCCGCAGCTAATGTCCGTGATTGACGGTAATGCCGACCACAGACATCTAACCCCTCAGATGCTGTAGTTAAATGTGACCTCAACATCTGAGAGGGCTTTTGTTTATTCAGACGAGAGCAGCAAGACAGCATTGAATTAAATATAAAAGTCAGGAAGATTGCAGTACATGAGGTAGATGGAAGTGTGAAGAAGCAGTAGAAAAAAGGCAGTGCTGTGTGTGTCCCCCAAACACGCTTTTTTTATACCCCAGAGAACAAAGGAATAATTAGTATTATAATACAGTGGGAAAAAAGGATTGCGCTGCAGGAGAGTATTCTTATTATATTCAAGTCCAAGGATATTGGTGTTCTATAGTCTATGGAAATCTTCAGTTAAACAAGTTCATCTATACACATCAAACTCAGCTATGGTCTGGAAATCTGAAAAAAATAGAAACCACACTATGGTGTAGTAACTTCTCAGAGGAGGTGTCACCTGCAAACAGGTTATACTCACAAGACTCAGATGGTATTAAGCATCACAAGCAGGCTCAGCGATGTCATCCACCAAGGAACTTCATGCATTGAAGTGAAGGTAAAGCTGAAGTGGTCAGAAGGTCCGGAGGACGGATGTAGGTATGTACTGTGGCTGGTAGAAGTTCAATCAGCCTTGGATGTCGCCTTCTAAACCACACGGACAGGGTGCTTTACCGCTTGTATAGAATCTTGCAAAGATCCACGATCCCAAAGAAGGAAAAACCACTTTCACAGGATATCACCAGACTCTCCACTCTTCAGGTTCTCAAAGAAAGGAGGTCAACCAATAGTGAAGTACGTACCACAGTGTTAAATGAAAAAGATTTATTATACTCACAAAAAACACAAGTATAGGAGCGAGTTAAAAAAAAGTACACAGTGCCCGACCCGGGTTTCGCCATGATGCTTCGTCTGGGGCGTGTGATCCTTGGACTTGAATATAATAAGAATACTCTCCTGCAGCGCAATCCTTTTTTTCCCATTTTATTGTGCGGACTATTTTTACTCACTTTGTCCTGGAATTTGCAGCGCTAGAGGGAATAATATCTGAACAGGGATTGTATTTTATATTTTTAGTATTATAATACAGGTTTGTCGCAGTATACCGCAATCCATAAAAGTGAATGGTGACTTACCTAAATTGCATCATTATTATACATAACGTGATCTCGCAAATGCTTTACCATCTATAACTGTTGACTTCCTTAAGTTGCACCTCCAACATTATGCATAAGGAAGACTTGCGCCTCATTTTACTTAATGATAGTTAATTGGTTAAGAGTATTCTAACACGTATGAGAATGAATATCTGATGCGTTTTTAACCTTTGATCCATCATCCTCTGATTCCATTATCCTTGAAAGTGTTTGTCATAAACTAAAGAAGCTATGGAGGACATACATATGTCACTAAGACTCCATGATCTCCTAGCTAGCTTGTCCTCATCAGAAAACAGGCTTTAATTGATCACCTAAGGACCTCTATTGTCTTAGCAACAGTACATCAGTGTTCAAGGTGACTCTCTTTAAGGTAGAAATATAAGATGTCTGGCTGAGACACCATGGTGGACCATCAGATCTAATCCTGATTCTCCAACAGCTAAAACATCTCTAAAACCCAGCAGAGATGGGTGGGTAAGGGACCTGTTCTAAAGATGAGCCGGAGCCTGTACTAGGCTTCCAGATTCATTATTAGTATATCCCAGTTCAGGCCAACAGGTATTGTACTGGGATATAGCGACTTCTGTAAAGAATAATGGAGCAAAATCCATTATTCTGTACTAGTTGCAATCCGATGACTGCAATTTGTGGTCCACTTTTGGACTTAATAAATTAATTTAAAAAAAATAATTTTGAGAAATTATAAAAATTCAAATCCCCCCCCCCCCCTTTCCCCAAATTTTAAATAAACAAATAAATAGCATCCATGGGAATCGGCACGTGCCAAAGCACCTGTACTATTAAAATATCCTGAGGATAGGTCATCAGTATCTAATTGGTGGGTGTCTGACTCTCTCAGGACCCCTGCCGATCAGCTGTTTGAAAAGGCACCAACACTCCTGTGAGTGCGGCTGTCTTCTCTCAACTCACCATGCACAGCGCCATACAGCGCTTGGTATCGCAGCTTGGCCCCATTCACTTCTATGGGACTGAGATGCTCCTAAGCCACGTGATCGAAAAAGCTTAGAGAAGCCTGCGGCTCTGCTGAGAATGATGCTGCTTTCTCAGACAGCTGATTGGATGGGGGACCAGGTTGTCGGCCACACTGATCAGATACTGATGACCTATCCTGAGGACAGGCCACCAGTATAAAACTTCAGGAAAACCCCTTAATGCTTTCTCAGGCCTGGACATAAAGGGGTTCTTGACAAAGTTGACTTAAGTGTGTACAGAATTGTAAACAAAATGTGTTTTGTAGAAATTATTAAAATGTAATTCTTTAAATATGAAAAAAATGTAATGGGTTTATTTTATAACACTTCTAATTAACATAGGAACCCCCCCCCCCCCCTTATTTTAGTTTTCTTATGTAATTTTAAAAAATCCTTTCATTTTCTAAAGAAGGTTGATTTGGTTGCTATGGGCAAGCAAAGTGTGGGTTTTATTTTTGTCCCTGGCAACATGCTATATAGATATATAGTATTTTGGAGCACGTTCTCTGTCCACAGAGCTCCAATTGGAGAAACACCTGCTCCAACTAGATCGGCCACACTTAATTTTTTTTATGGAATTTTAGACCACCAAAGACGTTTTAGGTCAGGAAAGATTTGTTTTTACCAGTTTTTAACCACCCTGCACCATCTTCTTTAATTTTAGGCTTAAATTTGGTTAGTGTTTATTTTTTTTATGTTTAATTTTGCTCCATCCTAATCTACAGTTTGATTAAAGAAACATTTTAAGTTGTGTTATTGATTATCCTTAGGGTGCAGAAGGCACTGATCCTGGTACAGAGACAGAGGAGAGTATGGGTACTGGAGATATTGGCCAAAGACCTGCAGACTCTCAAAATAGTGGTAATACATATTTTATATAATTGTATAATTTTTTTACTATATTATGACAATATCTGTGACTGATTATAGAAGCGTTGATCATTTAGCATCTTTTGTAGCTGATTTAATCTTTGTATTCAGGTGAAGCTTCTACAGGGACTGCTGAATCTTCACTTTCACAAGAAGCTAGGGAGCAACCATCCTCAGCTTCTGACCGTCCAGGGCCTCGTCCTCCTCAGTCACCTCGTAGACCACCACATTCTCTGCCTCCCCGTTTAACAATCCATGCACCTCCTCAAGAGCTTGGGCCACCAGCTCAGGTACCATAAAAGTTTTGCAATGCTAAGACTTGAAATATGTTTTGCTGTGAACAGCAATATAATCTATGCAGATTTTGTTGCAAATCAAATATGCTGTTTCTCGCCCAATTCCTTGGGGGACACAGGAAACCATGTGTATAGCTCAACTCCCTAGGAGGCGTGACGCTAAGTGAAAACTGTTAAGCCCCTCCTCCAGCAGCTATACCCTCAGCCTGGAGAGAGAGACTGCCAGTTTTTGCTCAGTGTCCAAGGAGGCAAGACACTCCCTGCTCTCATTTTTATTTTATTTTTTATTTTTCTATTTTTTTTAGGGACAACAGAGACGCCTGGACCTCTGTTTCTCCCGGGGTTTAGCTGCGCCAGTGCCGGCCATCCGCACTGCTGCCTCCCCCACAGAAGACAAGGAGGACCAGGGCAGCCCAGCTCCCCTGCATCCCGCCAGCATAATAGTCGCCCGCACGCCAAGCCCCTATCCAGCTTCCTGCCACTGCGGTGCCAGTAGCTGAAGGGGCGACCCTGCTGGAATGGACAGAGGGTGAAGACATCGGGATGGTGAGAGTGGTTGTTCCAGCCCTGCTCCCCCCCCACCCTGCACCCATGGCCTCCTTTCACTGGATGCTGCAGTTCTGGGGCTACAGAGAGCCCCCAATCCCTGAAGTGGGGCGATATACTGATGCACAGTGGGGCAGGGGGGATAGTGTCTACATTCGGTGCTGGCTGATTGGTATGTCCTGCAGGAGCCCTCAGTCGCAGAGGGCCCTGGTATCACCACCCCCTTCACTGCAGCAGCGGCACCTAGGAAGCGCCGGCAGGCTAAGCCTGCCTCTGCACCCTTTCACTGCCAGCCGGCATCGCGACGTCCGCAGAGAGATCGCGGCGTCGCTCTTATGCTGGTACGGCCGGTACTTCTCTGCGCCGCATACCACCCCCTTCTTCATGCGCCATTACTGGATGGAGTCCCTCAGATCCGTGGTGGCCTCTCTGGAGAAAGGGGAGTTTGTCGTCTATCGACATCCGGGGGGGGGGGGGGAAGAGCACCCATCTTCCCCACCCTAGGACCAAGAGCACCACTCAAGGCCGTCCTGGTTTCTCTCGTTTTAGGTCCTCCCGCAGGGCCTCCGGCCCTCGATCCGCGTCCAGTCTGTCTTCTATTTCTTACCAGGATAGGCGTAAAAAGCCTTTTTTTCGGACTCAACCCTCCTGGCGTAAGTCCCAGCCTGCTCGCCCTCCCTCGGCCAAGCAGACCCCCGCCTGAAGGTGCGCCCCCACCCACCCGGGTGGGGGGACGACGACTCCTGTTCAGGGACATCTGGCAGGCGCACGTCTCCGACGCCTGGTCTCTCGAAGTTGGATCTTCCGGATACAAGATCGAATTCGCGTCCCTCCCTCCGGTTCGCTTCTTTCACTCCCATGTCCCGAGGGACTCCCATTGTGCCGCCGCCTTCTCCGAAGCCATTCACACCCTTCTGGACAAAGGAGTGATCACTCCCGTTCCTCTAAGGGACCGATTCAAGGGGTTCTACTCGAACCTTTTTGTGGTCCCCAAAAAAAGGTTTGGTAAGACCAATATTGGACCTCAAGCGGTTAAACCGTTTTCTCCGTCTTCGTCGGTTCAGGATGGAGTCCCTCAGATCCGTGGTGGCCTCTCTGGAGAAAGGGGAGTTTGTCGTCTATCGACATCCAGGATGCTTACCTCCACGTCCCCATCGCTCGGTGTCACAAGCGTTTCCTTCGTTTTGCGGTGTGGAACGACAATTATCAAATTTGTCGCCCTCCCTGCTCGGCTTGGCGACGGCTCCTTGGGTGTTCACCAAGATCCTTTCCCCTGTCCTGGCCTTGCTCCGCTCCAGGGGTGTTTTTCTACTTCCCTACTTGGACGATCTGCTCATCAAGGCGCCCTCCTTTCCCCAGACGTCCACCAGCGTGAACCTCACACTGCAAACCCTGGAGCAGTTGGTTCGGTTGGCTAATCAACCTTCCCAAGTCCTCGCTTACCCCATCCAGACAACTCGTCTTTCTGGGGATTCTATTGGATACAGAAGTGGCGGAGGTTCGGCTCCCACCGGAAAAGCGTCGGAGGTTCGGCTCCCCCCGGTCCGTCCAGGGCACTTGGTCTCCGTCGGAGTCCAAACTGCCGATAAACATTCTGGAACTGAGGGCGATTCTCCTATCGTGACGGCATTGGACTCCACTGCTTCGAGGCCATCTCATCCGTGTCCAGTCGTACAACGCCACGGCTGTGGCATATATAAATCAAGGGGGCACTCGCAGTGCAGCGGCTATGCAGGAAGTGTCTCACATCCTCCACTGGGCGGAAACTCATGTTCCGACCCTGTATGCAATTTACATCCCGGGGGTGGACAACTGGGCGGCGGACGACGTTCGACCCGGGCAGGTGGTCTCTGCATCCCGATGTGTTCGAGTCCATTTGCCTCTGTTGGGGTCGTCTGGATGTGGATCTCATGGCCTCCAGGTTCAACCACAAGCTCCCCACCTTCCTGTCCAGGTCCAAGGACCCGAGGGCGTACGGCGCCGACGCTCTCGTTCTTCCGTGGGCGGAATTTTCCCTCCTGTACGTGTTTCCGCCCCTCCCTCTTCTGCCACGGGTTCTCTACAAAATCGCGTCAGAGGGCATGCCTACGATTCTGATAGCCCCGGATTGGCCTCGCCGGCCTTGGTATGCCGACCTGATGCTGCTCCTGGGAGACGCGCCTTTGCCGCTGCCTCTAAGAGAAGACCTCCTCTCAAGGGCCGATCTTCCACCAGCATTTAGGGTCGTTTCATTTAACGGCATGGCTATTGAGACCGCAGTCTTAACGCAACGGGTTTTTTTGGCGGATGTGGTTCATACCATGATCCGCACACGGAAGCCGGCCTCGTCCAGGATTTACTACCGGACTTTGCGGTCTTACCTGGGTTTTTGCAAAAATCTGGATGTTCATCTTTGTTTTTCCCTGCCCACTGTCTTGTCCTTCTTGCCGTCTGGTCTGGACCTGGGTCTGGGTCTCAGCTCGTTGAAGGGTCAGGTCTCGGCACTTTCCATCCTCTTCCAGCGGCCTTTGGCCCCTCTCGGACCTGTCAAAACCTTTATTCAGGGAGTCGCTCACTCTGTTCCCCCGTATCGCTCTCCCATTCCGCCCTGGGACCTTAATCTTGTGCTCTCGGCGCTCCAGTCTTCCCCCTTCGACCCCTTGCAGAGAGTTTCTCTTCGCCTTTTTGTCCTGTAAGTTCATTTTCCTTGTGGCCATTACGTCCCTTTTTACATGGTTGGTCATTGCCTTTCTTTTACTACTTGGACACGAAACTGGTAGTCTCTCTCTCCAGGCTGAGGGTATAGCTGCTGGAGGAGGGGCTTAACAGTTTTCATTTAGTGTCACGCCTCCTAGGGAGTTGCGCTATACCCATGGTTTCCTGTGTCCCCCAAGGAAGAGCGAGAAAGAGATTTTACTGGTAAGTTATACAAAAATCTAGTTTTCTCGCCCATATTCCTTGGGGGACACAGGAAACCATGGGTATAGCTCTGCTCCCTAGGAGGCGTGACACTAAGTGAAAGCTGTAAGCCCCTCCTCCTTCAGCTATACCCTTCAGCCTGGAGAAGAGACTGCCAGTTTTTTGCTTAGTGTCCAAGGAGGCAAGACACCCCCTGCTTATGCAGGGTTGTTTTCCTATGATTTTTTTTTTTTTTTTTTGCGTTATTTGTTGTTTTTAATTCGATTTTTTTTTTTTTTACCTACAGGGACAACAGAGGCGCATTAGACCCCTCTGTTTCTCCCGAGGTTGAGTTGCGCCAGTGCCGGTAATTACGCCCTGCCGCCTCCCCCACAGAAGACAAGGTGGACCAGGGCAGCCTCGCTCCCCTGCGTCCCGCCAGCTCAGGGTCGCCCGCACGCCAAGTCCCTCCCCCGGCTTCCTGCCACTGCGGTGCCAGGAGCTGAAGGGGCGACCCCCGCTGGATGGACTGAGGGCGAAGACAGCGTATGGTGAGAGTGGCTGCTCCAGCCTCCCCTTCCTCCCTCCCACCGCTGCTACATCCCCCATGGCCGCTGCTACATCCCCCATGGCCACTGCTACATCGCCCGCCCCACCATGTCAGACCCTTCTGCAGCCGCCAAGCCTTGGTACCATGCCTGTACTGCTTGTAGGGAACCCTTTCCCCGGGGGCAGTCTGATCCGCACTGTACTGCATGCCGAGCTCCACCGCAGCCTCAGTCGCCCGCTGTGTCGCTCCCTGCTTCCTCTGACCCGCCTGACTGGGCTAGATCCCTGTCCCAGGCCGTGGAAAGCCTCTCATGTCGTGGGCCGCCTAATAGACAGGCCACCTACCCCGCAGGACGCCTCTCTGACTGTCGCGCCCTCCGGGTCCACTGCTTCTGCCGCTGCAGCGGGTTCACTCTCTCTTAGTGACCCCTCCCGAGCTAGGCACTCTCAGAAGCGTATTAGAGTAGAGCGAGCCTCCTCCTCTGAGGCCTCACTCTCCCCGCCACGCGTGCGCACCCAGACGGGCCTCTCCTCTCCAAAGGATTCGCTCTCTGAAGGTGAATTGGCGGTTTCAGATTTGGAAATGGACTCGGCCCTGCCGTCCAAGCTAGCCTCAGCGATGGGTCAACTCATCTCTGATATTCGTGACACCTTTAAGGTGCAGGATGACCCCCCTAGCTCTGACGCAGCTAGCGTCTCCTTTATCAGACCCAGGCAGGCCTCAAAAGTCTTTCCAATCCACTCTCATTTCTCCTCTGTGGTGTCTAAGGCTTGGGCTCGCCCGGACGCCCGTTTTGTCAACCCCAAGAAGCTGGACATTTGCTATCCTTTTCCAGCCGATGTCGTGGCCACATGGTCTTCCCCACCCAAGGTGGACCCCCCCGTGGCCCGGCTGTCAAAGAACACGGCCATCCCTGTTCCCGACGGGTCCTCTCTTCAGTCAGCGGAGGACCGTCGCATGGAGACCCTTTCCAAGGGCATTTTTGCTGCCTCCGGTTCTGCTCTCAGACCGGTTTTTGCCTCTGCTTGGGCAGGGAAAGCAATCTCTGCTTGGGGTGCGCAGCTGGAACAGGAGTTGGACTCGGACGTCCCCATCCAGGACCTACGTTCCTTGGCCCAGCTTATTATTCGGGCCGGGAATTTTGTTTGTGAGGCCTCCCTTGATGCGGGAGCCCTTATTGCACGCTCCTCCGCCCTGGCAGTTTCCGTCAGGAGGGAGCTCTGGCTGAAGGTTTGGAAAGCGGACGCTGCCTCCAAACGTTCCTTGGCGGGGCTACCGTTTGCGGCCTTTTCGGGGTCCGCCTAGACGAACTTATTTCGGAGGCCACGGGTGGTAAAAGCACCCATCTTCCTCAACCCCAAGCCAGGGGCGCCCCCCGCGGACACCCTGGTGCGTCTCGTTTTCGGTCCTCCCGCAGGGCCTCTGGGGCTCCCACCACAGCTGCCGCTTCGGCTCCTCCCCAGGATAAGCGTAGGAAGCCGTTTTTTCGGGCGCAGCCCTCCTGGCGCAAGCCGCAGCCTGCCCGCACACCCGCAGCAAAGCAGTCCTCTGCCTGAAGGCGCGCCCCCACCCACCCGGGTGGGGGGCCGGCTCCTCCTTTTCAGGGACGTCTGGATGGCTCACGTCTCCGACGCCTGGGCCCTCGAAATTGTGTCCTCCGGATACAAAATCGAATTTGCATCCTTCCCTCCAGATCGGTTCTTTCGCTCCCGCCCGCCGCGGGACCCGAAAAGCGCGGCTGCGTTCTCCGCGGCCGTTCAAGCCTTACTGGACAGGGGGGTGATTACCCCCGTTCCTCTAGAGGAAAGGTTCCAAGGGTTCTACTCGAACCTCTTTGTAGTTCCCAAGAAGGGAGGTTCGGTGCGGCCCATTTTGGACCTCAAAAAGCTCAACCGTTTTCTCCTCCTTCGACGGTTTCGGATGGAGTCCCTCCGTTCCTTGGTGGCTTCCCTGGAGCAGGGAGATTTCATGTCTTCCATCGATATACAGGATGCCTACCTCCATGTTCCGGTAGCCCGGTGTCACCATCGCTTCCTCCGATTCGCCGTGGGGGACCTCCACTTCCAATTTGTCGCCCTTCCCTTTGGGCTGGCAACAGCCCCCCGGGTGTTCACCAAGGTCCTGGCCCCGGTTTTGGCCTTACTCCGTTCCAGGGGTGTTTTTCTGCTACCGTACTTGGACGATATCCTCATCAAGGCTCCGTCCCTTTCTCAAGCGGTTGCCAGCGTGGATCTCACTCTAGAGACTCTGGCGAGGTTCGGTTGGGTCATCAACTTCCCCAAGTCCTCCCTTCCCCCCTCCAGACAACTAGTCTTCCTGGGAATGCTTTTAGACACAGGAGCGGCGGAGGTACGTCTTCCCTCGGAAAAACGTCTGATCCTCCGTGGGGCGGTTCGGGGTCTCCTTCTCCACCGTCGACCGTCCTTCCGCTTCTGCATGCGGGTCTTGGGGCAGATGGTTGCCTGCTTCGAGGCGATCCCATTTGCGCAGTTTCACTCCCGCCCTCTCCAACGGGCGATCCTCTCCTCCTGGGACAAATCGCCGGAGTCTCTGGATCATCCCTTCCATCTATCGCCTCCGGTGCGGTCATCTCTCCGCTGGTGGTTACAGTCCCCTCTTCTGGGCAGGTCCTTTCTGCCACTCAACTGGTTGGTGGTTACAACCGATGCCAGTCTCTTGGGCTGGGGAGGCGTGTTTCCTCCCCGATCCGTCCAGGGCATTTGGTCTCCATCGGAGTCCAAACTCTCGATCAATGTCCTGGAGCTGAGAGCGGCCCTTCTGTCTCTACGACACTGGACTCATCTGCTGAAGGGTCATCCAGTTCGTGTACAATCGGACAACGCCACGGCTGTGGCGTACATAAACCACCAGGGGGGCACTCGCAGCGCTGCAGCAATGCGGGAGGTCACCAGCATTCTCCGTTGGGCGGAAGCCCACGTCCCGGCCCTATCTGCAATTTTTATTCCAGGGGTGGACAATTGGGCGGCGGACTTCCTCAGTCGCACCACCGTCGACCCCGGCGAGTGGTCTCTTCACCCGGAGGTATTCGAGGCCATTTGCCTTCGTTGGGGCATACCGGACGTGGACCTCATGGCCTCAAAATTCAATCACAAGGTCCCCGCCTATCTGTCCAGGGCCAGGGATCCGGGAGCTTGCGGAGCCGACGCCCTCGTTCTTCCTTGGCGAGGCTTCGCGCGTCCATACATATTCCCTCCCATCCCTCTCCTGCCCAAGGTCCTTCGGAAGATCGCGGCGGAAGGCGTCTCGGTGATTCTGGTCGCTCCGGACTGGCCCCGCCGGTCTTGGTATGCCGACCTCATGCTGCTCCTGGCAGATGCGCCCTGGCCGCTGCCCGCCAGGGAAGATCTTCTCTCTCAGGGACCGATCTTCCACCCGCGTTTAGGGTCCCTACGTTTGACGGCGTGGTTGTTGAGACCACCGTCCTGACACGTAGGGGTTTTTCTGCGGACGTCGTCCGCACCATGATCCGCGCCCGTAAGCCGTCCTCTTCTAGGATCTACTATAGGACCTGGAGGACCTTTTTGGGGTTCTGTGCCGATCTGGGGATTCCTCCGCTCCGCTTTTCTCTCCCCACCGTTTTGTCCTTCCTGCAGAGCGGACTGGCCCAAGGTCTGGGCCTTAGTTCTTTGAAGGGTCAGGTGTCTGCGCTGTCCATTTTGTTTCAGCGCCCACTGGCCCCCCTTGGTCCTGTCAAGACCTTCCTTCAGGGCGTGGCTCACGCGGTTCCCCCGTACCGCCCTCCGGTACCGCCCTGGGACCTGAACCTGGTTCTCTCAGCACTCCAGGCTTCCCCTTTCGAGCCTCTGCGGACGGTTTCCTTGCGACTTCTGTCCTGCAAGGTTATTTTCCTTGTAGCCGTCACCTTTCTTCGGAGGGTGTCCGAATTGGCTGCACTCTCCTGTCTGGAACCTTTCCTAGTATTCCACCAGGACAAGGTGGTTCTTCGTCCGGTCCCTTCCTTCCTTCCTAAGGTGGTCTCCGCCTTTCATCTGAACGAGGACATCGTTCTCCCCTCTTTGTGTCCTTCCCCTTCCCACCCGCGGGAGAGGAAGCTTCATCGCCTGGACGTTGTCAGGGCGCTCAAGATTTACCTGGAAGTAACCAGCTCTTTCAGGCATACTGACTCGCTCTTTGTGGTCCCGGAGGGGTCACGCAGAGGGATGGCGGCATCCAAAGTTGCTATCGCCCGTTTTGTCAAGATGGCTGTTACTGAGGCTTATCTCACCAAGGGCAAGGTTCCGCCCCTTGGTGTTTCCGCTCACTCCACTAGAGCGGTCGGGGCTTCCTGGGCTCAGAGGAATCGGGCTTCTACGGAGCAGATTTGCAAGGCGGCCACTTGGTCCTCCTTGCACACCTTCACCAAGTTCTACAGGGTGCATACTCATGCGTCGGCTGACGCTGCTTTAGGCCGTCTGGTGTTGCAGGCGGCAGTTGATTGATGCCTCTGGTGTTGGTTGAGTTTGTTCTGGTCCCTCCCTTCTGGGACTGCTCTGGAACGTCCCATGGTTTCCTGTGTCCCCCAAGGAATATGGGCGAGAAAAGGAGACTTTTGTATTACTTACCAGTAAAGTCTCTTTCTCGCTCTTCCTTGGGGGACACAGCACCCGCCCTTCATTTGGGTTACAGTTGTGGTTCCGGCTTGGTTGCCCCCGTTGGGGCTCGACAGTTCTTTTTCCGGTTGGTAGTTATCTTTCACTACTTGGACACGCAACTGGCAGTCTCTTCTCCAGGCTGAAGGGTATAGCTGATGGAGGAGGGGCTTACAGCTTTCACTTAGTGTCACGCCTCCTAGGGAGCAGAGCTATACCCATGGTTTCCTGTGTCCCCCAAGGAAGAGCGAGAAAGAGACTTTACTGGTAAGTAATACAAAAGTCTCCTTTTTTTGTTAAACGATACATATTATTTTTTTTTTTTTCTCATGTACATCACAAAAACGTGGTGAACTTAGGCTAACTGACAGGAACAGAGCTGAACACTCTGCTGACTATGATGGGATTTCAGTTTCTGTTTAGAATCCTGTCTTTATACCGGACAAAAAAAAAAGTCCTATATTTGAGGTTTTTTTTATCCAGTATATTTCACAGAATCTGTGACACAGGCTCCGAACAGAGCCTCCAATGAAGATGTGAACAAATATAAGGCCTGTGTAAAATTACTGCAACTTTCGTACTCCTCGGCTGAAAATACTCCTCAAAAATGGTAAGAGGAGTATTTTTACTTTTACAGAAAAAACTATTTGGCCAAAATGCTACATAAGTCAGGTGCTTTTGTATGGGTGGGGTTTTATTTTTTTTTGCAGTTTGGTTGAGCAGAAAGGGTTTTTGCAATGCATTGATATGCTGCATTTGTCATTGAATAATATATTTTTTTACCGTTTCCTGTATTTAGCGAATTCAGATGGCCCGAAGACAGTCAGTAGGCCGTGGTCTTCAACTTACTCCTGGCTTAGGTGGCATGGTAAGCATATTGGTTTACACTCAGTGGAATCTGTTTTGATGGTTCCTTTATAGATTGGTTGATTTTATTTTGCATTGCTAATGTACTGTACAAATATTTGGCCACTTAAGTGTATTGGGTGGAAATCATCTGTGAAGAAACAAATCGTAGTTGTAGTTTAAACTAATTACTCTTTGCACTGAATCTCCCTAACAGCAACACTTTTTTGATGATGAAGATCGTACGGTGCCGAGCACGCCTACACTTGTTGTACCTCATCGTACGGATGGTTTTGCAGAGGCCATTCAGTAAGTTGTTACACCATATAGCAGGGTTTGACATCCCTGACATCAATCCAGCTGTTGCACAATATTTAATATGGTTCTTTCTCTTGTATGAGAGGTCTGATAAGAGCTGAGCAAGTGTGCATGCTGAGGATTGTATTTTAAAAGCTCGAGTGATATGGTATTTTAATAACATGCAATATAATTATTTTAAACTTCCTGCAACATGTTGCTCTTTTCTCAGCAGGGCATAGTCAAGTCTGTGAGATAAATGAAGGCTTAAATAGGTTTCTTGTATATGATAGTCGTGTTTGAAGAATATATTCCATAGTTCGCAGTTAGTGTTTGGAAATGGAGCAGACAATTAGGAAATGGAGCAGACAAGTATATGCATCTGATCAGAACGTGTACGGTTTTAAATGCTGTTGATATTCTAAGTTTATTATTTCCCAAAATTTTTTTTTTTTATGTTAAATTGCTAATGTATATGTATTTTCAGCTCTCCCCAGGTAGCTGGAGTTCCTCGATTCCGGTTTGGACCACCAGAAGATATGCCACAAGCCAGTTCTAGCCATTCCGACCTTGGTCAGCTTGCATCTCAAGGAGGTGAGAAAAAGTTCAATATTTACTCTCTAGAGTTAGACTAGAGTAACTGTATAATTGTTTACTTCACTTACTTTGAGCACCCACTCACTGTTCTAATTTTGAAGGCTTAGGAATGTATGAAACGCCACTGTTTCTTGCTCATGAGGAGGAGTCTGGTGGTCGCAGTGTCCCAACCACACCACTTCAAGTTGCAGCACCAGGTAGGGCCACACATGAAACCAAATTACAGAACAGGTCTATACTGCAGTAGAGAATTAGAGTTAAGTTATTCTTGTTTTTTATCGAATATTTCTCGTGAATGTCATTGGGGGACACAGCACCATGGGTATATGCCCAGCTGTCACTAGCAGGCTGACACTAGAAAGGAAAAGTTGGCTCCACTCAGATGGGCTATGCCCTCTGCACAGACACTAAACTAACAAGTTTTAGTCTAGTATCCGTAGGAGTCAGACATGACGGCAATCCCACGTAAGTGCAAATTTGATGAAGAGGTGACCCTGTGGCGCCTGAAGACGTTGGACGGTAAGTACTCTCCCCTGCATCCCTGCCCCTTGGGGTCTCCTGGGTTAGTTCAAGTGAAAAAGAAGAATATACGTGCTTCTAAAATTACCTTTATTGTTCAATTATTGGTGATAGGACATACCTATTGATACAGGAAATTACACTCACCTAACAATAGCAATATAGTAGATAGATTAGCAGGGATGGTGTAGGTATAAGGCATGAATCCATGGGGAGGCAGATATACGGCAAGCTGGGTAGATAATAAATCTATCCCTACCCGACCCTAAGGTAGTCTGTGCCCAGGGATGCCCCCTAATGGTGGAGGCACCCTGTCCCCGTGCCTAGGCCCTAAACAAGACCCTATTAAAACCCTACATATGTGAAAATACCCAGCAAGTCTATATAAACTGCTGAAGGTACTAAAATGACTGGAATTATGGGGTTGCAATAATTCCAGTCATTTTAGTACCTTCAGCAGTTTATATAGACTTGCTGGGTATTTTCACATATGTGGGGTTTTAATAGTGTCTGGTTTAAGGCCTAGGCACGGGGACAGGGTGCCTCCACCATTAGGGGGCATCCCTGGGCACAGACTACCTTAGGGTCGGGTAGGGATAGATTTATTATCTACCCAGCTTGCCGTATATCTGCCTCCCCAGAGATTAATGCCTTATACCTATACCTACACCATCCCGGCTAATCTACTATATTGCTATTGTTAGGCGAGTGTAATTTCCTGTATCAATAGGTATGTCCTATTACCCATAATCGAATAATAAGGTAATTTTAGAAGCACGTATATTCCTCTTTTTCACTTGAACTAACCCAGGAGACCCCATGGGGCAGGGATGCAGGGGAGAGTGCTTACCGTCTAACGTCTTCAGGTGCCACAGGGTTTAAGGCTTAGGCACGGGGACAGCTCTCCCCTCCTATCCCAGTCAAGCGCAGGCTTTTGCCCTGTGGGTGGAGTTTGCACTTCACTTCTGATTCTGGGCCTCCAGTTGTGGATCTGTCCTGCAGCCTTCCAGCACTCTTCTGCGACGGCTGCTGCAGCACCTCTCCGGGGACACAGCACCTGGGGTCCGGTAGGACAGCCTTTGGCTGGCTGCTTTTCTGTTTTTTCAGGCTCCCACTCAGCCTTTATGTCCTCTTCCAGAGAAGACTCCCATTCCCAGCCCCCACCTCGGGGTCTCCATGTATTTTACGTGCGCCCGTTGCAATTAAAAGTTGCCATGAGTTCAGCCTGACCCTGTTTGTGCGCAGTGCCTTGTCCCCAGGCCCCCTCAGGACGCCCTGACCACCCCTTCTGTGTCGGTCCCTCCTGAATGGGCTTCTTCCCTGTCCCAAGCCATAGGGAACCTTGCTCGAATCTCCCTATCCATTGTGGAGTCACTGGACAGCTTGCCTGCCCAACTTGCGTCCGCCTCTGCCCCTCACAGGGACTCCTCTGCGGATGGGGCACGCTCACATTCAGACACCAGGCCACACAAACTACCTCAGGTTGTCATAACAATGTACTGCTCCTCCTCGGGTTACTCCCAAGACAGGTCTGAGACTGACGACGAATCCTCCCCTGCCGCTCTTTCCGCCGCCTCGGGGGACACCTCTGACTCAGATTCCGGATCGGAGCAGAGCACAGCCCTGTCTGTGGCCATGTAGGATCTCATCAGGGCAGTTGGGGACACTCTCCACTTGCAGGAAGACCACTACCCCTTGGCTCAGGAATCCATATCATTCCGCCGTTCTAGGCGCCCTAACCATGCAGATCTCGATGCACTCCTGGCCAAGTAGTGGCGTCACCCAGATAGGAGTCTTTAGCCTGCCAAAAGTTCGGACGTCCTCTTTCCCTTTTCCAAGAAGTCCATTACGATGTGGTCTGTCCCTCCTCAGGTAGATCCACTGGTGGCCCGTTTTGCTAAGGCCACCACCCTTCCTTTGGGCCGACTCTGTTTCCTTGTCTAATCCGTCGGACAAGAAGATGGACTCCTTGTCCAAGTCTGCATTCATGGCAGCAGGTTCTGCTATCCGTCCCGCCTTTGCTGCATCATTGATGGGCTCAATCTCCTTGCATCTATCTTCTCCAGGCATCTTTGTGATGTCGCCCTGGAATTGGCCCGCCGCAATAGCAGGGTGGCCCCTGACTCTGTGGCGTCGCAGATACGGCCGATGCTGCCTCCAAAAAGGCGCTCATATCTCTCCCCGTCCTGGGTGGTAGGCTTTTTGGGAAGGGTTTGGAGGAGCTTATTTCTGAGGCCACGGGTAGGAAAGTTCTCTCCAACACCAGAACCGCTGACGTCCTGTGTCTGCATTGTGATCACAGTTTTTTAGCTCCTTTCAAGATTCCTCCTCCCGTCAGGACAAAAAGACTATTTGTCCTTCCCTCAAGGCTAAGCCCTCCTGGCCCGCCCGCCCTAAGCCTTCCAAACCCCGGTCTGCAAAGCCATAAATCTGCATGACTGTTTTCCCCCGCTTGAGTCACTCCTTCGAGTGGGGGGGTCATTTGCTCTCCTTTCAGGATCATTGGAGTGCAGGCGAGGACGATTCCTGGGCTCTGGAGGTGGTTTCCTCCGGATACAAAATAGAATTCTCTACCCTTCCCACAGGTCGGTTCTTCCAATAGTTGCCACCCAGGTCCCCCTGTTTTATTTTTTTTTGTTTAGTTTTTTCAGGAGTGATTGTTCCTGTCCCGACTTCGGAATGTTTTCAGGGGTTTTACTTGAACCCATTAACTGTTCCCAAGAAGGATGTTTCTCTTCGCCCCATTTTGGATCTGAAGGCGCTCAGTCATTTCGTCCGTGTCCCTCACTTTCGCATGGAGTCCCTCAGGTCAGTGATTGCTTCCCTGCAGATCAATATTCTGGAGCTCAGGGCCATTTACCTAGCTCTCTCCTGTTGGACTCTCCTTCTTTGCGGTCATCCTGTCTGGATTCAGACTGACAACTCCACTGCGGTAGCTTATTTGAACCACCAGGAGGGCACCAGAAGCGTGACTGTCCTGAAGGAAGCCTCTCGCATCCTGCGGTGGGCAGAGGTCCACATCCCCGGAGTCGACAATTGGGCAGCCGACTTCCTCAGACGCCAAAGTCTCGACCCGGGCGCGTGGTCTCTCCATCAGCAGGTGTTTCAACACCGGTCAGCGTTTGGGAACACCAGACTTGGATCTTTTCGCCTCCCATCGGAATCACAAACTTCCACTTTACATCGCCAGGTCTCGGGATCCTCAGGCTCTTGTGGTAGACGCCTTGGTGCTTCCGTGCTCCCAATTCAGTCTAGTGTATCTCTTCCCTCCCCTTCCGCTTCTTTCTCAGGTACTCAAACGACTCAAAATGAATCGGGTGGCTCCAGATTGGCCTCGCAGGGCGTGGTACGCAGATCTAGTCTTCCTGCTCAGACTCTCCATGGCGGCTACCACTGCGTCCCGACCTCCTTTCGCAAGGTCCACTGTTCCACCCGAGTTTTCCTCAGCTTCATTTAACAGCGTGGCTGTTGAATCCGCGGTCCTGAGGTTCCGCGGCCTCTGTCAGTCATCCAAACCATGCTTCATGCACGTAAACCCCAGTCGGCCAGGATTTACCATTGTACCCAGAAGGCTTATTTTGCCTGATGTGAATCTGGCGACGTTCACCCTCTCCTTTTTTCCGTCCCTAGGATTCTTGCCTTTCTGCCGGCCGGCCTTGAGAAAGGTCTCGGCCTTGTCTTTCCTTTTCCAAAGGCCCTTGGCTTCTAATTCCTAAGTGAAAACCTTCCTTCAGGTGGTGTCTCATTGCGTCCCTCCCTTCCATTCTCCAGTGTAACCATGAGATTTGAATCTGGTCTTAGATGCCCTTCAGTCCTCTCCCTTCAAGCCCTTGAAGGAGATCTCCCTTTCTTTATTTTTTAAATCTGATACATTTTTATTATTATTTTGTAAAAATAAACTATCATTTTACAAAATTCTTGTGTTTTATATTATGTTCAACACAGTGCAAAAATGCTGGTTGTACAAAACGGGATAGTCAATAAACAGGATCCTTAACATGAAGCCTGTGTATCATATAGAGTTGAGACAGTCTAGCTGCTTCGCTAGGGGTTAGAGTAGGAATCTGTGCAAGCACTAGATCTCCCTTTCTTACATCTCTTTTAAAGTTGCCTTCCTAGTCACGATTACCTCTCTGAACTGACGGTGCTCTCTTTCCAGTCTCCCTTTTTGGTTTTTCACCAGGGCAAGGTTGCCCTGCGCCCAGTTCTCTCCTTTCTTCCCAAGGTGGTTTCCTCCTTCCACATTAATGAGGAGATTGTACTGCCTTCATTCTGTCCCAACCCCTCTCATCCCAGAGAGCGGTCTCTCCACCATCTGGATGTGGTTCGGGCGCTCTGGCTGTATCTCTAGTTAACTGAGTCCTTCTGTCGTTCTGACTCTTTGTCTTCCCTGAGGGCTCACGCAAGGTTTTCCAAGCCACCATCTACCGTTGGATTCGGTCAGCTGTCAAAGAAGCCTATGTAGCGAAGGGTCATGATCCCCCTTTCCGGTTGACCGCTCACTACACTAGGGCGGTCCGGGCATCCTGGGCGGTCTGGCATCTGGTCTCTGCCTCCCAGGCCTGCAAGGCGGCCACCTGGGCCGCAGTTGACTCCTTCTCCAGGTTTTACCACATCCATTTCTTGGCCTCTGCTGATGCCAGTTTAGGTCGCAAGGTTCTGCAAGCGGCGGTGCATTAGGTTTTTCGCATGGCTGCTTCTCTCCACCCTCGAGGACTTTTGGGACATCCTATGGTGCTGTGTCCCCCAGTGCCATTCATAAGAGAACTGGATTTTTGCACTTGCCGTAAAATCCTTTTCTCGTTGGATGCATTGGGGGACACAGATCCCCCACCCTTGTTTTTTTCTTCGTTCAGGTTTACCGGGTTTTCCGAGACTCTTCAATATTGGTCCTCTTTCTGGTTTAGGGCATTTTGGCTTCACTTTTCGCTCTGGATTTCGGTGCTCCTACTGCTTTAGTACCAACTGGTTACTTTAGTGTCTGTGCAGAGGGTATAGTCCATCTGGGTGGAGCCAACACTTTTCCTTTCTAGTGTCAGCTGGGTATATACCCATGGTGCTGTGTCCCCCAATGCATCCAACGAGAAAAGGATTTTACGGTAAGTACAAAAATCCATTTTTTATGTTTACATAGCTATTTGAGCATTTTTATTTAATCTGCCATATGGATTTTGCCTCCTAGTTTCTGTTTTTGCAGAGAACCCTGCAGCTGACACTTCAGATCATGCATCTCAGTCTGTTCCTATGGTCACAACTTCCACTGGAAATATTTCTACAGCTGTTGAGTCTGGCACAGCAGATGAAGGAGATGAAGTTTTTGTGGAGACGGAATCTGAAGGGTAAACTACTTTCAATATTTCTATTTCCTTTTTGTATAGCTTTTATGTTTACTTGAACAAAAAAATAAAAATAACATCTATGAAAGATTGAAGAGCTTGCATTGCTTTTACAGAGTTGCTTCAGAATCTACATTAGAAATGGAAACACGGCAAGATCAAGATCCTGTTCAACCTTCTGAGACTGACCTTCCTTCCACAAGCCAAGATCCTCCTACTTCTTCTTCTGCAGGTATTACAAGACACTAGGGTTTCTGTCAGATTTTTTTATAGTAACTTACAAAGCACCTGACAGACTGGAGGAGCTATTATGTGCCCTTAGCTCTAAATCAATAAATGTAACAATTTTTAGTAATGTCATGCACATTACGAGAAATAACTCAGAGGTTACTCAAACACAAATGTGCAATCTCTAACAATTAATGGCCTTTTCTTCATGCATCACCTTCCTTAACCTGTTTTAATAATTAACTTCTTAGCATTGGATGTGAAAATTTTATTCCTGATTTTATTTTTTTTAATTACGGTACATTTATTATATACAGACACTAGCACCAATCAGTCAAAACCTCTCAGAAGAGTAAAACTTCATCCGCAGACTGGAAGACCTGCTGTACGGGGAAGGCAGTTTACCCGACAAAGAGGTTTGTTGACACACTTTATAAAGTGAAACAGTTTAACCCTATAAAGGGTGAAATATTTCACATTTAGTAGTTTTAACATAAATAAACCTTAAAGTGGTTTTCTGGAAGTAAAATATTGATGACCTGTCTGTAGAATAGTAGTAGAAATGGAGAGCCACAGCAGCATATCCAACCAATTCTTCTTTATTGTACAAAACTCCAAAGCACAATGTACAAAAGTAGCAACGTTTCTGCTAAGTGTAGCCTTTGTCAAGCATATCTTACAAGTGTACAAGCTCACATATAAATACAAAAAATAGACACTTCCACATTAATGGTAGCCCAATGGGCGAATAGACACACATCAATTGCACCAAATCACAATAAGGTCTCACAGCAGTTTCTAATAAGTGAGCATACGCCCAACTACCTCACCTGTGTCAGAGGATCTAAAGTGGCGATGAGAGCGACACACAGCGTCCCAATGTAACAGCTGTGCATGTCCACGCACGTCATCCAGCCGCGACCCGCTCACGTCACTCGGCAAGATATAGCCAAATCGCGCGAGACCACACTAGCGGCGCAACCACCAATCGGGTGTGCCTGCACCGACCGCTATAGCAAACGTGTTGTAAGTCGCGCTATGTTGCTAAAACCAAGCAATGCCACATTAATATATTAAATACGTCTGCCAATATGGATCATAAATTGACAGGCAAGGGGATGTATGCGTACAAACCGTATACAATGCTCACTATTGTAGGCCTACAGTAAGTGGAAAAGTCCCACCACCGCAGGTTTACATACATGTGTCACCACTATTAAAGGTGATTTAAAAGGGGTTCATCAAGAACTTCAACATAAAAACATAAAAATACATATAACAGATGAAGATCTAGCTGATCCCTGCCACATTAAACTCCAAATTGAGTCCAAAGGGCTGTAGGGACCTCAGCGTGTAAATCCATTTTAGTTATTTTTTTCTCAGTATAGCATCCTTATCTCCACCCCTGCGTAGGGTGCTCACACTGTCAATCACCCTGAAACGCAATTGGTTGACAGTGTCTGGCCTCCACAAAATGTTTGGCTACGGGTTTATCCATGTTTGCCTTGCGAATTGTGCTTTTATGTTTATTAATCCGTTCACGGATTTCCATAGTAGTCTCCCCTACATAGAATTTAATGACGTACACAACATCACGTGACCTAAAGGTATAGTAGCCATTGATCTTGTACTTTTTGCCACTATAGGGGTGAAAAAAGTGATCCCCTTTAAGAATATTACCACAATTGCAGCAAGACAAACATGGAAAGGTGCCACTTTTACGTGGAGCAAGCAGTCTTTGTGTACCCAAAGAATGACCGCCAACATCAGTTTTTACCAGTTTGTCCCGTTGTCTAGGGTTCCTCTTGTATGCCATCATAGGCGGGGACTTAAACTCTTCAATGTCTGGAAGACCCCTTTGCAATATGTGCCATTCCTTCCTAAGGATGTGGGCAATATCACCACTGTCCCAGCCGAAGATGGACACAAAGGGAACCCTAGCCGCGGATCTGGCCTTTGTGGATTTGTGGAGTGCAGACTCTCTCTGCCAACCAAAGCCACCTTTTTCTTTGTTCTACTTAACAATGTCCTGGGATAGCCACGCTCAATAAAGCAATTGCACATGGCATCAACCCTCTGTGTGAAGATGGGGTCAACAGAAACGATCCTTCTGACCCTTAGTAGCTGGCTCCAAGGTATGGAATCCAGAATTCGTCGTGGGTGGTAGCTATCGTGCATGAGGAGAGTGTTTCTATCGGTGTGCTTCTGATAGAGGTCTGTTGCAATTTGACCCTCTACCACGTAAACCCGTACATCTAGGAACTGCAATTCACTACTAGAGGCTGTAACCGTGAATTGCAATCCTGGTACACCAGCATTCAAGTGTGAGTGGAATTCCTCCAACTCACCAGCTGTACCAGTCCAGATCATGAAGATGTAGCGCCACCAACATAGGACCCTCCCAAAAAATGGGGAATGGTATACCAGCCTGTCCTCCACCTCGGCCATGAAGATGTTAGCGTAGGTTGGGGCCATGTTGGACCCCATGTCCACACCCCGCTTCTGTTGATAGGTGTCCCCAAAGAGAAAATAACTCCTCCTCAGGACCACCTCCAAAAGGCGGAGGACAAACTGGCACACCCCCGGGGAGAGTCCCATGTCGGCCAGGGCCACATCGACGACACCAAGCCCATATGCATGATCAATGGACGTGTACAGGGACACAACATCAAAGCTAACTAATAAAAACTGAGCTGGCAATTGTAGCTCACGTAGCCTTGATAAAAAATGGCCAGTGTCCTTTACATAGGATGGGGCGGAGGTCGCCCTGATCTGCAATAGTCTGTCAAGGAATATAGACAATGGGTTGAAGACTGAGTCCCTACCAGAGACGATAGGTCGGCCCGGTGGATCATCAAGCCTCTTATGTATTTTGGGGACTATGTACAACATCGGGGTGACCGGGTGAAGCACAGTAAGGTATTGACATAGCCCATCATCAATGATGGAATTTTGTAGTACCTCTTCTAGTATCACACCGATGTCGCACATAATATCCCATTTAGGGTCTCCAGGAAGTTGTGTGTAAACTTCCGGGTCTTGTAATTGTCTATTAATTTCCCCGACATTGCAGTATCCATGACGACCACCGCCACCCGTGTCAGCCGGTTTTATAGTGATACGGGCGTCCCTTTCCAATGACATGATAGCTTGATGTTCTAACTTGGAAAGATTTCTACCCTGGCAGGTGGGTTTCAAGATTTCGATTTGTTTATGCACAATCTGTATGTAGGATTCTACCACATGGTTGGTATGGGGGGGCGAAAAATTGCTAGGTTTCTTTAGATCAAACTTATTACATGTTAGTTCAGCAACGATTTTATTTTTACATGAAACAGGTCCCCTGTCATCAGTATTCCTCAAAGCAAAAAAAATATTCAGGCGTAGGTTCCTGAAAAACTGTTGCAGATCTAAATCTAGAGTGAACCAGTCCCTTTCAGTTGTAGGGGAAAAGGTAAGTCCACGCCCCAATACCTGTGTCTGTTCAAGGGTGAGTTGTACCGATGAGATGTTCACGACCAAGTGTGTCATCTCCTGGGGTTGCGTCTCGTCGTTCTCATGGGCATCCCCCTGTTCTTTCCCGGGTTCGGTGGTAATATGCCTTTTGTGGGGTCGATGATGCTTCCTTCCGCCCCTGCGGCATCTCCGCCGCCTTGCTGGCCTAAAAAAGCAACAGATGTGGAAGACTCGCTATAGCGGTCACGTGACAGAGTTTTCCTCGGTCACATGACTTGCACGCCGGCTATGACTCCGTCGGTGCAGGCGCACCCGATTGGTGGTTGCGCCGCTAGTGTTTTCTCGCGCGATTTGCGTACTCGCTGCTGGATGACGTGCGTGGACATGCGCAGCCGTTACATTGGGACGCTGTGTGTCGCGCTCATCGCCACTTTGGATCCTCTGACACAGGTGAGGTAGTTGGGCGTATGCTCACTTATTAGAAACTGCTGTGAGACCTTATTGTGACCTGGTGCAATTGATGTGTGTCTATTCGCCCATTGGGCTACCATTAATGTGGGAGTGTCCATTTTTAGTATTTATGTGAGCTTGTACACTTGTAAGATATGCTTGACAAAGGCTACACTTAGCCGAAACGTTGCTACTTTTGTACATTGTGCTTTGGAGTTTTGTACAATAAAGAAGAATTGGTTGGATATGCTGCTGTGGCTCTCCATTTCTACTACTCACCTGTTGGACCGCCTTGGATCTGGGGTCCCTTGCCCAGCTGCTGCATTTATACCACCACAGCTCCACGTAAGCCGAATGAAGTGCTGCTCCTGAATTCCTTTTTCATTACTGTCTGTAGGATAGGTCATCAATAGTGTTGAGCGAAGCGAGCTTCAGATGCTTCATCCGAATTTGCTTTGTTTAAAACTTCAGAATAATAATATACGGAGATTCATCTCCATACAGTATTAGAATTATGTTTGGACTCGAATGAGCCAAAGGTAATTAATCAGTCATGCTGGACTTCGTTGAATAAATTCGGTAGTTGATTTTTAAAGTGGAAAACCACTTTAAAACTTGAAACCGAACTCTGCTTTGGTTCTGACTAGTTGAAATCCACAGATCTGTGGCACAATCTACATGTAATTCATGCATATTCTGCTGAATTTTATGTCCCTTGTGGGCGTACCATTAACGTTTTTTTGTTTTTTTTCCCCTTTTCCAGGAGTTCCTTTAGGAAGTAGAGGAGGAATAAACAGAAGCAACTTTTAAGAGCACTCTCTCCCTTATTGTGAATACACAGCTTTCGTTCCCAATTTAAGAGCACTCTCTCCCTTATTGTGAATACACAGCTTTCGTTCCCAATTTTAAGTGTTCGTAAAATAAACCATTTTTGTAAAAGTGAAATTAAAGATTTAATAAACATTCAGAGTTGTGATGTTTCTATTTTAACATATAGTTGCACTCGCAAGGCCCATTTCACATTTGCCAGAGTTATAAAAACGAGATTTTTGTGAACTCACCTGTAAAATCTCTTTCTCGCTTTATTCATTGGGGGACACAGGACCGTGGGTATAGCTTGCTGCTGCCACTAGGAGGCGACACTAGGCTGAAAGCTGTTAGCTCCTCCCCTGCAGGCGATTCCCCCTCCAGCCTGGAGAGAGCATATCAGTTTGTGCTTCAGCAGTAGGAGAAACAGTACCGAAACAAAACACAACTAGTAAGGACCACTGCCCAACAAAAAAACCAAACCGGACACCAGCCCCAACCGGCAACTCAGACCCACTGGCCTCATAATAAAAGAAAAAATGGGTGGGTGCTGTGTCCCCCAATGAATAAAGCGAGAGAGATTTTACAGGTGAGTTCACAAAAATCTCGTTTTCTCGCTCATATCATTGGGGGACACAGGACCGTGGGACGTCCTAAAGCAGTCCCCGGGGCGGAAAACAACCACTGGCCCAGAACAAAACCAACTCCCTCCGGTAAGACACTACACTGCGGCCTGCAAAACTCTGTGGCCAAGAGCAGCATCCGCCGAGGCGAAAGAATGCACTCTGTAAAATTTTGTGAAGGTGTGTAAAGAGGACCAAGTCGCTGCCTTACACAATTGAGACACCGAAGCGTGGTGAAGGTGAGCCCAAGAAGCCCCGACCGCCCTGGTAGAGTGAGCCGTGATACCGGGAGGAGGAACCTTGCCCTTAGAGCGGTAGACCTCTGCAATGGCCGATCTAATCCACCGAGCAATCGTCACCTTCGAGGCTGCCAAACCTTTACGAGGACCTTCCGAGATTACGAACAGGGAGTCCGTACGTCTAAAAGGGGCCACCACTGCCAGGTAGATCCGCAAGGCCCGTACCACATCCAGACGGTGGAGAGCCACCTCCCTAGGATGAGAAGGCTCAAGGCAAAAAGAGGGCAGAACAATGTCCTCATTAACATGAAACACCGACACCACCTTCGGCAGGAAGGACGGCACTGTCCGGAGTACTACCTTGTCTTGATGAAACACCAAGAAGGGCTTTTTGGACGAGAGAGCTGCCAGTTCCCACACCCTCCGGATGGAGGTAATTGCAACCAGAAACGCAACCTTCCATGAAAGCATGCGAAGGGAGACTGATCGCAGAGGTTCAAATGGCTCGGACTGGAGCGCTACCAGCACCAGATTCAGGTCCCAGGAATGCAACGGTGGCCCATAAGGGACTGCGGTGTGAGCCACTCCCAGTATGAAAGTCTTGACCGGACCCAACACCGCCAGTGTACGCTGAAAAAAAAAAATGGAAAGAGCAGAAACCTGACCTTTCAGCGAACTCAGAGCTAGTCCCAGCTCTAAACCCGCCTGAAGGAAAGCCAGCACCGTAGGGAGGGAAAACTGCCTGGGAGGAAGATCCCTGTCCTCACAGAATTTGAGGAAAGATTTGCTTCAACAGGAAGGTTTCAATAGCCACGCCGTTAAACGTAGCGTATTTAAACCCTGGTGGAAGACTGGGCCCTGTGAGAGCAGGTCGGGCCTGAGTGGAAGGGGCCACGGCACGTCTCCCAGAAGAAGAATGAGCTCTGAGTACCAAGCTTGACGAGGCCAATCTGGGGCGATCAGAAGCGTCTAAATGCCCTCCATCCTGATTCTGCGTAGGATCCGAGGTAGGAGCGGTAACGGAGGGAACACGTACAGAAACGTAAAGTTGTCCCACGGAGCCATGAGGGCGTCCACGTCGTACGCCATCGGATCTCTTGCGCGAGACAAAGTACGGGAGTTTGTGATTTAGCCTGGACGCCATCATATCCACTTCCGGGCATCCCCACCGGAGACAAAGGTCCTCGAACACCTCCGGATGGAGAGACCACTCCCCCGAGTCCACCGTCGATTGGCTGAGGAATTCCGCTGTCCAATTGTCCATAGCCGAGATCACCGGAACATGGGCTTCCGCCCACTGCAGAATCCTTGCGGCCTCGTTCATCACCGTCCCGCTGCGAGTCCCCCCTTGGTGCTTGATATAGGCAACCGCTGTGGCGTTGTCCGACTGTATCCTGACCGGACGGCCCTGCAAGTAGGGGGTCCAATGGCAGAGGGAGAGGTAGATGGCCCGGAGCTCCAGTATATTGATAGGTAGTTTGGACTCCGACGGAGACCAAACGCCTTGGGCTGTCCGGGTACCACCGTCCATGACACTGGGAGGAAGGACTTCCCCGAGGACAGGTGGTCCGGTACCATCCACCAGCCAAGAGCCGCGTGCACTGGGTGGGACAGAGAGATCCTGAGGTCCAGAGAATCCCGGGACTTGTCCCAGGAGGACAAAATGAGCCTCTGAAAATCCCTGGTGTGGAACTGGGCGAATGGAATCGCCTCGAAGGAGGCCACCATCAGGCCCAGTACTCGCATGCAGCTGCGAATCGACACCCTGCGGCGCTGAATGAGCAGATGCACCGTCCTCTGAATGTCCGATCTCTTGTCCAGTGGTAGACGCACCACGGCAGCCTCGGAGTCCAGTGTCATGCCCAAGAATCTGATCTGAGTGGTGGGAGACAGGCATGACTTCCTCAGGTTGATTATCCACCCGAAGCGAGTGAGGGTGCTCATCGTAATCTGAAGACTCTCTTCGCATTGAGCCGATGTAGGTGTCTTGATTAAGATGTCGTCCAGATACGGGAGAAGAGTAATGCCTCTGGACCGCAGAATCCCCAGAAGAGGGGCAAGAACTTTTGTAAATACTCGCGGAGCCGTCGCCAGACCGAACGGCAGAGCGACGAACTGGTAATGAGCTGCCTGGATGGCAAATCGAAGGAACCGTTGGTGGGCTGTGGCGATGGGGATGTGGAGATATGCATCCTGGATGTCTAAGGACACCATGTGCTCCCCTTTCACCAGTGAAGCAACCACGGAACGGAGGGACTCCATCCTGAACCTTTGAACCCGCAGATAACGGTTCAACAGTTTTAGGTCCAGCACTGGCCTCACATCGCCCTCCTTTTTGGGGACCACAAACAGGTTGGAATAAAAACCCGTAAACCGCTCCTCCCAAGGGAACAGGGGAAATCACCCCCGTGAGAGAAGTGACTGGACTGCGTGCAAAAGAGCCGCGCCCTGGATGGGATCCCTGGAGGGCTGGGAGAGGAAGAAGCGGTTGGGGGGAAGAGACTTGAACTCTATTTTGTAGCCCGAGGAGACAACCTTGAGCGCCCATGTGTCCAGAATATGGGCGTGCCAAAACTCCTGAAACAGGAGAAGACGCCCCCCCACCTGTGAGGGTGGGGACAAACCTTCATGCTGAAGGCTGCTTACCTGGGGCTGTGCGAGGCTGCTGAGGCCGCGGACGCCAGGCCTGCTGGGGCTTAAAGGACGGTCCTTTCCGCCGATCCTGATTGGGCGGCCCCGCCGCTGAGGTGGGTGCTGAACGGGTGCCCGAAAAGCGGCGAAAGGACTGAAAGCGAGAAGATGATGAAGTTCTGGAGTGAAAAGGCCGCTTTGCCCTGGGTTGGGGCAGATGGGTGCTTTTTCCACCCGTAGCCTCCGAAATAATCTCATCTAATTTGGACCCAAATAGCCGAGACCCCGAGAACGGAAGCTTCAACAGGGAGCGCTTAGATGAGGAATCTGCTTTCCAGGCCTTGAGCCACAACTCCCGGCGGATGGAAGTGGCGAGAGCTGAGGAACGGGCGATCATAGTCCCAGCATCCAGAGCCGCGTCACAGAGATATTTCCCTGCCTGAGAAATTTGGAGCGCTGACTATTGAAGTTCAGCGGGAAGGAGGTCGGACGCTATGTCCTGGTTCAAACGGAGGGACCACTCCGAAACTGCTTTGGCTACCCAGGCAGAGGCGAAAATCGCCTGCAATGCCGAACCGCTCGCTGTAAAGATCGACTTAGAGAGTGACTCTATGCGGCGGTCCACTGGATCCTGGAGGGACGAGCCATCCTCCACCGGGATGGTAGTGAATTTTGCCAAGCGAGCAACCGGTGGGTCCACCTTCGGTGGGGAGAACCATTTGTCCACAGACTCGCGTGGAAAAAGGTAGAGTAGGTCTAGGCGTTTCGGAATAATGAAATGCAAAGCTGGCTGGTCCCAAGCCTTCGTGACAACGATAGAAAAATCGTTGTGTAATGGGAACGATTTGGGGTTCTGTTTGTACGCAGAAATGACACCCCTTGTTGGCTAGTGGAGGGAAGGTCCTCCTGAACTTGGAAGGTGTCCCTTATTGCCGATATCAGGCTATCCACCATGGATGCAATCTGAGAAGAGTGCTCCGGATCCATATCTGCATCCGAATCCCCAAGCTCTCCTTCTGACAGTGCGTCGCCTAAAAGGGAGGACGCCTGTGAATGGGATCCAGGAGCAGGGGGGGATGCTGAGGTGTCAGAGGAGGAACGGGTGCCTGCTCTGGGGCGCTTACTAGGAAGTCTGCCTCTGGTTTGTGCACTGTGCGGGTTGCGCCGGTGGTGATTTCTCTACCAAACGACCCAGCAATGAAAGGGTGGAATGGGAGATTGAGAGGTCTTCCACTGCCCGTGACAGGGACCTTGCCCAGTCTGGTTCTCCCTGGACAGGCCGCTCCAGGGCTTCTGTGGGCTGTTGTGCCCTAGGGGGGTGGCTCTGTGCAGGTTTCTGACATGCAGAGCACAGTGATAGTGACTGACCACGAGGGAATTTCTCCGAACATAAGGAGCAGGCATAGTAAGTGGTCCTACAGGGTGCCTGGTGGGAGTCAGTGGCCAGGTCAGACATGGTCAAATCTCCTGCTGGATGGGGGTATCGATTGCCTACCAGTATGGAGGTCCTGTGTCCTACCCACGCAGCGCCGAGGAAGAATCGGGAAGCTGAATCAGGGTGGGAGAATAAGCCACGCCCCCTTCCAGCCCGGGAACGGCAAGCCACGCCCCCTTCCAGCCCGGGAACGGCAGCCTAATGCTGAAGTGAGGTCAGAATGCCTATGTTCCCCATGTCCGGCCCTGACCGCAGCGGTACTGGAACCGCTGCGGCTGAAAGGTAATGCCCGGCGCCCCAATATGCAATACGTTCCCCCCCCCCCCCCCGTGCGGCGAGAGCAGTGAGGCCGGAGATCGGGCTGACGGACGGGCCTGTGGGGAGGGGGGGGTGGAAGATGGAGGAGGTTCTCCTGCAGCTAGGGAGATGAAGCAGATTACTTACCTGTCTTCATCTGTGTTCTTCACCCTATGATGCAACACCAGCAGGGCCACCCTATGACCGCTGGCACCATGCGACAGGGGTCCGGGCAGAGAAGGGCTGAAGAGAGGGTGGCCCTCTTGCTGGGGCGAAGCAGGGGAGCCAGGCTGCCCTGGTCCACTTTGCCTTCTTGGGGGAGGCAAGGCGGTGACTTAGATACACCGGCCAGCCTCCCGGGGATACAGGGACGCAGGCGACCCTGTGCCCCCTTCCAGTAGTCTGTGAATTAAAGATAAAAATAATAAAATCAAAATAAAAACGCCAAAGGGAGGTCTGCTAAGCTAAAAACTGATATGCTCTCTCCAGGCTGGAGGGGGTATAGCCTGCAGGGGAAGAGCTAACAGCTTTCAGCCTAGTGTCGCCTCCTAGTGGCAGCAGCAAGCTATACCCACGATCCTGTGTCCCCCAATGATATGAGCGAGAAATATGCTATAGCACTTCTCTTAAAATCTGCGATAACATCCACCTGCATTATAGTAATGGTTAAAATTCACAGATTAACAGATGGGCCTTGGTGTAATTATGAAAACCTACGGCATGACTAGAATTAAACTGTAGCATGAATCTGTCAGTGTGAATGCACTGCAATATGCCAGATGAGCTGAGCAGATTGATGATTTTTTTTTCTAAAAATATATAATATACCTTGTATTTCATTAATTTAAAGGAGTTCTCCGAGTTCAGGACGGAACCTGGATATAAGCTCTTTATTCTTTTACTATATAGGGGTGGATCATCAGAGTGTTTCTTTGCTCCAGTGCTCACCCTTGCCTTGCGCTTTATTGCGCAGCACAAGGTCTGTTTACTGCCGGTGATGTACTCTGCTTCACATCACTATGCTAGGGGGAGAATTGTCACTGGCACAAATGGGTGGTCTATAGTGCTGCCCTAGGCTGTTTTTGAGATGTGTACTACGCAAAGTAGCATATTAACAACCTCCAAAACAGCCTCCAGTAGCACTATAGACCACCTATTTGTGCTTGCACCATTGGGCTCACTGCTGGTCAGAGGTCTGTGTGAGCGCTACTATTTCTTTTTGTCCCAACTTTGTATTTTTATTAAGTTTTCGGCAAATAATGAAGATGGATTCAGAATTAAAAAAACGGATACTTGTTTGGAAAAACTGGATTTTTGTACTTGCCGTAAAATCTTTCTCTGATGCATTGGGGGACACAGCACCATGGGTATATGCCCAGCTGACACTAGAAAGGAAGTGTTGGCTCCTCCCAGATGGACTATACCCTCTGCACAAGACACTAAATTAACCAGTTGGTACTAAAGCAGTAGGAGCAGCAAAATCCAGAGTGGAAAATAAAGCCAACAAGTCCTAAACCAGGAAGAGGATCAATATCCAAGAGTCCCAGGAAACCCGGTAAACTGAAAGAAGAAAAAACAACAAGGGTGGGATCTGTGTCCTCCAATGCATCCAATGACAAAAGGGTTTTACGATAAGTACAAAAATCTTTCTCGTGAATGGCATTGGGGACACAGCACCAAGGGACGTCCCAAAGCAGTCCCCGAGGGTGGAATAAGACAGCCATGCGAAAAACCTAATGCACCGCAGCTTGCAGAACCTTGCAACCCAAACTGGTGTCTGCAGAGGCCGAAGAATGGATGTGGTAAAACCTGGAAAAGGTGTGAACTGCAGACCTGGGAAGCAGAGGCCTGATGCCAGACCGCCCAGGATGCCCCGACTGCCCTAGTGGAATGAACGGTCAACCGGAAAGGGGGATCATGACCCTTCGCCACATAGGCTTCTTTGACAGCTGACCGAATCAAACGGCAGATGGTGTCTTGAAAAACCTTGCGTGAGCCCTCGGGGACGACAAAGAGAGACCGGCAAGAGCGCGCCACCATCTTGGAGACTCTGCGAATGGAGGTAATCGCGACTAGGAAGGCAACTTTGAGATTTAAGAAAGGGAGATCTCCTTCAAGGGCTCAAAGGGAGAGGACTAAAGGGCATCTAAGACCAAATTCAAATCCCATGGTTACACTGGAGAACGAAAGGGAGGAACGCGATGAGCCACCCCCTGAAGGAAGGTTTTCACTTTGGAACAAGAAGCCAAGGGCCTTTGGAAAAGACCTGACCTTTGAAAGGGACCTTTCTCAAGGCTGGCCTGAAGAAAGGCAAGAATCCTAGGGATGGAAAATAGGAAAGGGTAAACCCCGCCAGATTAACACCAAGCAAAATAAGTCTTCCAGGTACGATGGTAAATCCTGGCCGACGGGTTTATGTGCCTGAAGCATGGTTTGGATGACTGACTCGGAGAGGCAGCGGAACCTTAGGACTGCTGCTTCAACAGCCACGCTGTTAAATAAAGCTGAGGTAAACTTGGGTGGAACAGCGGACCTTGCAAAAGTACAGTCGTGGCCAAAAGTTTTGAGAATGACACAAATATTAGTTTTCACAAAGTTTGCTGCTAGACTGCATTTAGATCTTTGTTTCAGTTGTTTCTGTGATGTAGTGAAATATAATTACACGCACTTCATACGTTTCAAAAGGCTTTTATCGACAATTACATGACATTTATGCAAAGAGTCAGTATTTGCAGTGTTGGCCTTTCTTTTTCAGGACCTCTGCAATTCGACTGGGCATGCTCTCAATCAACTTCTGGGACAATTCCTGACTGATAGCAACCCATTCTTTCATAATCACTTCTTGGAGTTTGTCAGAATTAGTGGGTTTTTGTTTGTCCACCCGCCTCTTGAGGATTGACCCCAAGTTCTCAATGGGATTAAGATCTGGGGAGTTTCCAGGCCATAGACCCAAAATGTCAACGTTTTGGTCCCCGAGCCACTTAGTTATCACTTTTGCCTTATGGCACAGTGCTCCATCGTGCTGGAAAATGCATTGTTCTTCACCAAACTGTTGGATTGTTGGAAGAAGTTGCTGTTGGAGGGTGTTTTGGTACCATTCTTTATTCATGGCTGTGTTTTTGGGAAAAATTGTGAGTGAGCCCACTCCCTTGGATGAGAAGCAACCCCACACATGAATGGTCTCAGGATGCTTTACTCTTGGCATGACACGGGACTGATGGTAGCGCTCAACTTTTCTTCTCCGGACAAGTCTTTTTCCAGATGCCCCAAACAATCGGAAAGAGGCTTCATCGGAGAATGACTTTGCCCCAGTCCTCAGCAGTCCATTCACCATACTTTCTGCAGAAGATCAATCTGTCCCTGATGGTTTTTTTTGGAGAGAAGTGGCTTCTTTGCTGCCCTTCTTGACACCAGGCCATCTTCCAAAAGTCTTCGCCTCACTGTGCGTGCAGACGCGCTCACACCTGCCTGCTGCCATTCCTGCGCAAGCTCTGCACTGGTGGCACTCTGATCCCGCAGCTGAATCCTCTTTAGGAGACTATCCTAGCGCTTGCTGGACTTTCTTGGACACCCTGAAGCCTTTTTAACAAGAATTGAACCTCTTTCCTTGAAGTTCTTGATGATCCTATAAATTGTTGATTGAGGTGCAATCTTAGTAGCCACAATATCCTTGCCTGTGAAGCCATTTTTATGCAACGCAGTGATGGCTGTATGCCTTTCTTTGTAGGTCACCAGGGTTAACAATGGAAGAACAATGATTTCAAGCATCACCCTCCTTTTAACATGTCAAGTCTGCCATTTTAACCCAATAATGATCTCCAGCCTTGTGCTTGTCAACATTCACACCTGAGTTAACCAGACTATTACTGAAATGATCTCAGCAGGTCCTTTAATGACGGCAATGAAATGCAGTGGAAAGTTTTTTTTTAGATTAAGTTAATTTTCATGGCAAAGAAGGACTATGCAATTCATCTGATCACTCTTCATAACATTCTGGAGTATATGCAAATTGCCATTATAAAAACTTAAGCAGCAACTTTTCCAATTTCCAATATTTATGTAATTCTTTTAACTTTTGGCCACGACTGTAGGTTGGGACGCAGTGGTAGCCGCCATGGAGCGTCAGCGAGCAGGAAGACTAGATCTGTGTACCACGCCCTGGTCTGGAGCCACTAAGATCACCGGGACCTGATCCATTTTGAGGCATTTGAGTACCTGAGGAAGGGGAGGGAAGAGATACAGGAGACTGAATTGGGACCACGGGAGCACCGAGGCGTCTAACCACAAGAGCCTGAGGAATCGAGACCTGGCGATGTAAAGCGGAAGTTTGTGATTCAGACAAGAGGCGAAAATATCCACGTCTGGGATTCCCCAACGCTGACAGAGGTGTTGAAGCACCTGCGGATGGAGAGACCACTCGCCCGGGTCGAGATGTTGGCGACTAAGTCAGCTGCCTAATTGTTGAAACCGGGGATCTGCCCACCGCAGGATACGAGAGGCTACCTTTAGGATCGCCACGATTCTGGTGCCCCCCTGGTGGTTCAAATAAGCTACCGCAATGGAGTTGTCAATCTGAATCCGGACAGGATGACCACAGAGGAGGCGAGTCCAACAGGAGAGAGCTAGGTAAATGACCCTGAGCTCCAGGATATTGATCTGCAGGGAGCTCTCCCGTATCGACCACTGACCCTGGGCTGTGAGAGACCTGAAGACTGCCCCCCAACCTGCCATCGGTGGAGATCACTTGCAAATGGGGGGAAGGAAGGATCTGCTGAGGGAGACAGTTTGGAGGTTCAGCCACCAAAGTCTTGGTGGATCTGAGGGGGAAGGCGGATGAGGTGATCTATGCCTGACGGAGACTTGTTCCACCGGACAAGAATTGAGAGCTGAAGGGGCGTAAGGCATTGCCTCGAAGGCTGCAACAATTCGGCCCAGAACAAGGCATGCACACATATAGAAACATATAGAATGTGTCGGCAGATAAGAACTATTTGGCCCATCTAGTCTGCCCAATATACTGAATACTATGAATAGCCCCTGGCCCTATCTTATATGAAGGATGGCCTTATGCCTATCCCATGCATGCTTAAACTCCTTCACTGTATTTGCAGCTACCACTTCTGCAGGAAGGCTATTCCATGCATCCACTACTCTCTCAGTAAAGTAAAACTTCCTGATATTACTTTTAAACCTTTGCCCCTCTAATTTAAAACTATGTCCTCTTGTAGCAGTTTTTCTTCTTTTAAATATTCTCTCCTCTTTTACCTTGTTGATTCCCTTTATGTATTTAAAAGTTTCTATCATATCCCCTCTGTCTCATCTTTCTTCCAAGCTATACATGTTAAGATCCTTTAATCTTTCCTGGTAAGTTTTATCCTGCAATCCATGTACCAGTTTAGTAGCTCTTCTCTGAACTCTCCCCAAAGTATCAATATCCTTCTGGAGATATGGTCTCCAGTACTGCGCACAATACTCCAAATGAGGTCTCACTAGTGCTCTGTAGAGCGGCATGAGCACCTCCCTCTTTCTACTGGTAATTCCTCTCCCTATACACCCAAGCATTCTGCTAGCATTTCCTGCTGCTCTGACATTGTCCACCTACCTTTTAAGTCTTCTGAACTAATGACCCCTAAATCCCTTTCCTCAGATACTGAGGTTAGGACTGTATCGCAGATTTTATATTCTGCTCTGTCTTGGGTTTTAACGCCCCAGGTGCATTATCTTGCACTTACAGATATAGCATCGCTAACGCTCCCTTCAGACTCGCGTGAGCGCATAGCGATATCCAATTTCATTAACAAACCCAAAGCGCGTAAATAGAGTGAAAATTCAGGGTGCAATTTAGGTTTGTGAACACCAGATGGCGCATGGAACTACATGGCTAACACTTCTCCTGCACCCTGCTGCTGGCATATAGATGAGATTATAAAAAAAAAAAAGTGTATCATTTATTAATATATAAACACAGACATAAAAATTTGTCATGTATAGATAACGAAAATATTTAACTTGTCTTTATTTCAATTATTATAGAAGAGCTGTATGCTGGCGGTATGCGTCGGTGACTAGCGCGATGTGTTAAACTGTTACTTTATTTAATAGTCAATTCAGCTAAGAAGGAGTTAACATTGGGACTCTAGATCGTGGGAGATGGTGCTATGGTGGGTTCAGGTGGGGAGAGATTTCGATGGGGACTCCAGATGGTAATGCTGCCAGAGAGTGCAATCCTAACTACATAGCAGGATCGTACTGAGCGCTTGTTGTATGTGTGCTGCGGCAATGATTAACAGAGGAAGCTGCGCTCATGTCATGAAAGAAAATGCTACAGGTGCTAAGAAAGTGTCTAGTGTAGGGGGGCAAAAGTTATTAATTAGTACATATTTTTGTACATGTATATCCACTCTCTAATATTTTTATTAATGATTAATTTTTATAAATCGATTTTTGTAATAAATAAAATATTGCTATAACAAGCAGGTGTGCACATGCCATGCTGGGGGCTCCAATGCTCCAGTGGAAGGGGGAGGGGACAACCCTATACAACCATACACATCTCAGGATCGCGGACTCACTGAAAGTTAAGTATCCATCTTTTATTGTACAGTATGTTGGCACTATTACTAGGGACAAAACACATTAAACAAGAAAGTACCGTGTCTACCCTTTTGTATATATGTAAATATATGCAATATAAATATTGTATATATAAAATAATATACAGTGCATAAAAACACAAATCCATGTTATTACTACCATAATATAGTACTGTAGCGAGCAGATAACCACTATACAAGATACACGATTGTTCACCACAAAAACGGTTATCTATAAAATTATATGAATGGCCGAACTTGAGACATTCTTACATATATAGGAAGTGTTATACAATATGGTGGCTCACTTCAGGCAGGGCTATGGAAATCAGGTGCTGCTAACCCAAATTAGAGGGACACCCACCCTCTAGTCAGGTGTAACAATTAATTAGTAAGATATAGGTGAGCACTCTGGCACTTGGACTTATTCTAAAAATTTTATTAAATCAGTTAATACATGTATGATATTACCAATTAAGATAAATAAAACATCAATAAAACATCAAAAATACTAATGCCAAATAGATATGTTGGGATTCAACACTTTGCATATAGTCCTCTTAATATCCCATCAGACCGCCAGGGTGGTGGTAATTGGACACAAATCTGCTGGTACAAGTGTATTCAGGATATAGTCTTATCCCATATATCAATCCTGTGTCACAAGTAGATAGGAATATACCCAAGGCAATGAACGTATACCGTCCACAGAGTTCTCAAGAGGGCATTCAAATGACTGAATCTCCGAAGTAATTCCAGGCTTAATAGCCGTAGGTATTCATCACTCTGCTCAATTGGTGCTTTTCGGAAGGATTAGCTCTTACCTTCCTTCTAATCCAAACGACAGTCGAGCGGTGCAGGTAAGTCTCAGCGTCACGCTTCCAGCGTCTCTCGCCGGCTATCCCGAACTATCACGGGAATTGGAGCGGAACTTGGTTGGTCCGTGCCTGTTGCCGTTCCGGCTGGAATACAGAAACAGCCTCTTTGGTCCGAGTTGGTCTGTTCCGATACACTTTACTCTGTCTTACAGCTGTAATGTTCGTAGCGTGGCCACGCTAGTAGTAACGGAGGTACTTTTTACAGGTGTCCAGCCCAGACGCGTTTCGGGAATTAGCCTTCCCTTCCTCAGTGGCGCGGTTTTTTGAGCACATATGCGTTTTTTGGTGCTGCATGGTTCTACTTCTCTTGTAGACTCAGGGTATAAATGAATTTATTATTGCTAGTTACTTTACTGAGATATATCATTTTAAAATTTCTCACTGGCAAATAATACATTCTCTAATATCCATATAGATGGAATAGATCTTCCATTATTCTAGCCATCATAAATGTGCTTGGTCATCTAATATAATTGCAGTATAAAATATATTAATATAAATGACACATGATAGTTTAAAATATTAAAAATAAAATTTATAAAAATATATAAAAAACATTAGTATAGAGCATACATATTCTATAAAACCTGACGAAATGAACATTTAAAACATTATGGACATTTGGTGGGGATCTTGCATGGACCCCAGAGACATGATAGATCTTCACATTGAATAGTGACCCCATGGCCAATTTCCCTAATCTAGGGCTAATTAACTGACAGGTGAATATAAGATGAATGTATAGTGGATGACATATTGATTGGATGTCTGAGGGCTGGGGGCCACAGCCCGAGTCAATGGCGCAGTGTCGGTAATCGACCAAACTGCGGCATATGAGTCGGATCTGGGGCACCCAGCCTACAAGAATC
Organism: Bufo bufo; assembly: GCF_905171765.1. Lineage (NCBI taxonomy): Eukaryota > Metazoa > Chordata > Amphibia > Anura > Bufonidae > Bufo > Bufo bufo. Next base: position 107,642,587 of record NC_053397.1, on the reverse strand, counting down.
CAAAGATCTCAAGATCAGCATTCAGACCAGCCGGTAGCATTGATCCAAACTCATAGATACGTCTTGACTCCATCCTAGACATCTGTTTAATATAGTTCCCTCCCCGCCAGTGTATATCCACCTTCTCCAGTGCCATGAAGACAAGGTTGGACGGATCTTTATTGTGAACATCTCTGTAATGTTTTGAAAGACAATGTTTGTCATATCCCTTACGGATATTTGAGATGTGTTCCGCCAACCTAGTTTTCAAGGGTCGTTTGGTGCGTCCTATGTACTGTCTTTTACAGGGGCACTGGATCAGGTAGACAACACCCGTGGTATTGCAGGTTAGACATTCCTTCATTTCCCATTTATATCCATTTTGGGTGGAAGAGATTGTTGATATTTTCTTTGGTGTTGGGGTAATCTTGCATGCCATGCATCTACCACATTTGAAAAAGCCCTTTAATTTCATCCAGGTACCCATGATTGAATTGTCCTGTTTTATTGGTTTCTTAATTGTTGGGGCTATTTTAAGACCCAAATTAGGGGCTTTGGTAAATGTTAGAAGTGGCCCAGTGGGCATTAAATGGCCGATTACCCGATCACTCAAAATATGATGCCAATGGGCTTTGATGATTTTCTGTACTCTTATGATTATTATTGAAGGGAAGTATCATTCTGGTATTAATTATACCACTTTCTTGTGTGTCATTGTTAGCTACTTTTTTGTCTTGGAACCAAGATTGTCTGTCTTTTTTCTTTGTTTTTTCTAATGCTTCATCTAGGATTTTCTCTGGGTACTGTCTATTTAGGAACTGGTTTCTCATTTTTGCAGCTTCTATTTCAAAATCACCTTCTTGTGTGCAATTTCTTTTAATTCTACCGAACTGGCCAAAAGGAATATTGATCAGCCAGTTAGGCAGATGACAGCTGGAAAACTGGATGAAACTATTTTTTGATGTAGGTTTGGTAAATGTACTACATATATATTTATTACCCTCTTTCCTGATTTTTAGGTGTAGGAATTCAATCACTTCTGTGATATTGGGGGTGAACCTTAAGTTCATTACATTATTGTTTATCTCTTTCAAAAACAATTCCAGTGTCCCTCTACTGCCTTTCCAGACAAAAATAATATCGTCTATGAATCTACGCCATAGGGCCAGATCCGCCCCAAGTTTGGGTTTAATGATATTTTCTTCCCATTCAGCTAAAAATAAATTTGCGTAACTTGGGGCGAATCTGGTCCCCATGGCGGTTCCACATTTCTGTAGATAGTACTGGCCTTCAAAATAAAAATAATTATGGGTTAAGATATACCCAATACCCTCTATGATGAACTCTACATGTTTCTCTTTTATTGTTCCATCCCTATTCATTTGTTCTTGTATAGCTGACATCCCTTGTTGATGGTCAATTACAGTATATAGAGATTGTATGTCGAGTGTCCCCATAATCCACTCTGGTTCTACTACCAGTTCTTCTAATATTTTTATAATATGGGTAGTATCTCTAATATAAGAACTGTTTTTTTTCACAATTGGTTGAAGCTGTACGTCGATATATTTTGACAAATTTGAAGATATCGAACCTATACCCGAGACAATCGGTCTACCAGGTGGTCTCATCATGCATTTATGGACCTTGGGGAGACAGTAGAAGACTGGTAGTCTCCTCTGTGTCCCCAAGATGAAATCATGTTCTTGATTTGAAATGACAGCTGAGTCCAAACCTCTCTTACACAGTGTCCTGAGTTCACGATCAAAATGCTCCAGCGGGTCTTTTTTCAACATCTCATATGTCTTCACATCTCTAAGTTGTCGCAAACATTCATCATTATAATCAACTGTGTTCATCACCACTGTCCCGCCCCCCTTATCTGCGGGGCGTATGGTGATCTTTTCATTTTTCTGTAATTGTTTTATAGAATGACATTCATGTCTGGTTAGGTTCCCCTGTCCCAGACCCTTTGTTTTTAATTTGCGTATGTCCACTTCAACATTTCTCTGAAAAGTGGACATTTCCGCACTAATTTCATTCCTGGGAAACAATGTGGATCGATTTTTAAGAATGGTTTTAGTAGGTAAATTTTTGGGGTCAGTTCTCCCTACAGGATTTTTTAGGAAATTTTTTTTAAACATAGGTTCCGTATAAATTTTTGGATCCCTATATAGACAGAAAATTTGTCCAATTTTTCAGTGGGTGCAAACTTAAGACCCTTTTGTAATAATAGTGATTGTGAATTCGTGAGTTGGACAGTACTTAAATTAATTATGGTTGTGTCATCGTTTGTTAGTGTCTCCTGTGTTGTCTTCCCCTTCCTATGGCTTCTTCTGGTCTTTCTCCTTCTGTGTGTTCTCTGTGGTAATGATTCCGGGGACCCCTGTGGTTGTGATAGTGATAATCTAGTGTTTGTACTGGGTGATAGTGTTTGTGCCTCAAATTGTAATGGTGTGTTGGTGATTCTCTGTTGTGTATAGGGGGTGTATGTTCCTTGTGTCTCGTTCGGGTCCTGTGATGTGCTGGTGTGTGATCTAAAAAATGTTGAGTGGACAATTGATCATATCTATTATTCACAGTCACTTCATATTTGTTTTTATTTTGTGTCTCTTCTTCTCTAATTTCCCTATTATTGGATGGATTATCTTTGGATCTATTGATCTTCTCTCTATTATCCAATATATAGGGATTTTTTTGGGGATCTGTATGTTTCCTCCCTTTCCTGTTAATTATATCATTCTCAATCCTATCCAGTCCTCTACAGATTCTCTCTTGCCAATTTATAAATTCATCATTTTTAGGCAACTTATCTACATGTTCTTTAACTTTTTGTATCTTACTGTTCAAGTCCTCCAGCATTTCGATTCTTCTTTTAATAATTAGCTTGATCAGTGATACTGAGGTTGAGAACAGTATAGTATTCCATTCTTCCTCAAATTTATCACTGAATAAATCTTGTGCTGGGGTCTTCTGCAGTAAGAGTCCTTTAGGTATTTTATTGTTCTCTAGATATTGTTGTAGGGATCTTATCTCCCAATATTGTTTTAATTGTCTCTGTAAGAGACCCTCCAATTCCCGAAAAATATCGGTCATGTCTCTGTTGTCCAATTGTATCTCTCCAATGTCACAAAAATTATAGGTTTCTGCTCTCTTTCTCTTAGTTTCTAAATGATGCCAAATGTCCATAGTCTCGCCTGGAGGAGCTCACACTATAGATAGGAAGTGTTATACAATATGGTGGCTCACTTCAGGCAGGGCTATGGAAATCAGGTGCTGCTAACCCAAATTAGAGGGACACCCACCCTCTAGTCAGGTGTAACAATTAATTAGTAAGATATAGGTGAGCACTCTGGCACTTGGACTTATTCTAAAAATTTTATTAAATCAGTTAATACATGTATGATATTACCAATTAAGATAAATAAAACATCAATAAAACATCAAAAATACTAATGCCGTTTGGATTAGAAGGAAGGTAAGAGCTAATCCTTCCCAAAAGCACCAATTGAGCAGAGTGATGAATACCTACGGCTATTAAGCCTGGAATTACTTCGGAGATTCAGTCATTTGAATGCCCTCTTGAGAACTCTGTGGACGGTATACGTTCATTGCCTTGGGTATATTCCTATCTACTTGTGACACAGGATTGATATATGGGATAAGACTATATCCTGAATACACTTGTACCAGCAGATTTGTGTCCAATTACCACCACCCTGGCGGTCTGATGGGATATTAAGAGCACTATATGCAAAGTGTTGAATCCCAACATATCTATTTGGCATTAGTATTTTTGATGTTGACATTGGAGAGATACAATTGGACAACAGAGACATGACCGATATTTTTCGGGAATTGGAGGGTCTCTTACATAGACAATTAAAACAATATTGGGAGATAAGATCCCTACAACAATATCTAGAGAACAATAAAATACCTAAAGGACTCTTACTGCAGAAGACCCCAGCACAAGATTTATTCAGTGATAAATTTGAGGAAGAATGGAATACTATACTGTTCTCAACCTCAGTATCACTGATCAAACTAATTATTAAAAGAAGAATCGAAATGCTGGAGGACTTGAACAGTAAGATACAAAAAGTTAAAGAACATGTAGATAAGTTGCCTAAAAATGATGAATTTATAAATTGGCAAGAGAGAATCTGTAGAGGACTGGATAGGATTGAGAATGATATAATTAACAGGAAAGGGAGGAAACATACAGATCCCCAAAAAAATCCCTATATATTGGATAATAGAGAGAAGATCAATAGATCCAAAGATAATCCATCCAATAATAGGGAAATTAGAGAAGAAGAAGAGACACAAAATAAAAACAAATATGAAGTGACTGTGAATAATAGATATGATCAATTGTCCACTCAACATTTTTTAGATCACACACCAGCACATCACAGGACCGGAACGAGACACAAGGAACACACACCCCCTATACACAACAGAGAATCACCAACACACCATTACAATTTGAGGCACAAACACTATCACCCAGTACAAACACTAGATTATCACTATCACAACCACAGGGGTCCCCGGAATCATTACCACAGAGAACACACAGAAGGAGAAAGACCAGAAGAAGCCATAGGAAGGGGAAGACAACACAGGAGACACTAACAAACGATGACACAACCATAATTAATTTAAGTACTGTCCAACTCACGAATTCACAATCACTATTATTACAAAAGGGTCTTAAGTTTGCACCCACTGAAAAATTGGACAAATTTTCTGTCTATATAGGGATCCAAAAATTTATACGGAACCTATGTTTAAAAAAACATTTCCTAAAAAATCCTGTAGGGAGAACTGACCCCAAAAATTTACCTACTAAAACCATTCTTAAAAATCGATCCACATTGTTTCCCAGGAATGAAATTAGTGCGGAAATGTCCACTTTTCAGAGAAATGTTGAAGTGGACATACGCAAATTAAAAACAAAGGGTCTGGGACAGGGGAACCTAACCAGACATGAATGTCATTCTATAAAACAATTACAGAAAAATGAAAAGATCACCATACGCCCCGCAGATAAGGGGGGCGGGACAGTGGTGATGAACACAGTTGATTATAATGATGAATGTTTGCGACAACTTAGAGATGTGAAGACATATGAGATGTTGAAAAAAGACCCGCTGGAGCATTTTGATCGTGAACTCAGGACACTGTGTAAGAGAGGTTTGGACTCAGCTGTCATTTCAAATCAAGAACATGATTTCATCTTGGGGACACAGAGGAGACTACCAGTCTTCTACTGTCTCCCCAAGGTCCATAAATGCATGATGAGACCACCTGGTAGACCGATTGTCTCGGGTATAGGTTCGATATCTTCAAATTTGTCAAAATATATCGACGTACAGCTTCAACCAATTGTGAAAAAAACCAGTTCTTATATTAGAGATTCTACCCATATTATAAAAATATTAGAAGAACTGGTAGTAGAACCAGAGTGGATTATGGGGACACTCGACATACAATCTCTATATACTGTAATTGACCATCAACAAGGGATGTCAGCTATACAAGAACAAATGAATAGGGATGGAACAATAAAAGAGAAACATGTAGAGTTCATCATAGAGGGTATTGGGTATATCTTAACCCATAATTATTTTTATTTTGAAGGCCAGTACTATCTACAGAAATGTGGAACCGCCATGGGGACCAGATTCGCCCCAAGTTACGCAAATTTATTTTTAGCTGAATGGGAAGAAAATATCATTAAACCCAAACTTGGGGCGGATCTGGCCCTATGGCGTAGATTTATAGACGATATTATTTTTGTCTGGAAAGGCAGTAGAGGGACACTGGAATTGTTTTTGAAAGAGATAAACAATAATGTAATGAACTTAAGGTTCACCCCCAATATCACAGAAGTGATTGAATTCCTACACCTAAAAATCAGGAAAGAGGGTAATAAATATATATGTAGTACATTTACCAAACCTACATCAAAAAATAGTTTCATCCAGTTTTCCAGCTGTCATCTGCCTAACTGGCTGATCAATATTCCTTTTGGCCAGTTCGGTAGAATTAAAAGAAATTGCACACAAGAAGGTGATTTTGAAATAGAAGCTGCAAAAATGAGAAACCAGTTCCTAAATAGACAGTACCCAGAGAAAATCCTAGATGAAGCATTAGAAAAAACAAAGAAAAAAGACAGACAATCTTGGTTCCAAGACAAAAAAGTAGCTAACAATGACACACAAGAAAGTGGTATAATTAATACCAGAATGATACTTCCCTTCAATAATAATCATAAGAGAGTACAGAAAATCATCAAAGCCCATTGGCATCATATTTTGAGTGATCGGGTAATCGGCCATTTAATGCCCACTGGGCCACTTCTAACATTTACCAAAGCCCCTAATTTGGGTCTTAAAATAGCCCCAACAATTAAGAAACCAATAAAACAGGACAATTCAATCATGGGTACCTGGATGAAATTAAAGGGCTTTTTCAAATGTGGTAGATGCATGGCATGCAAGATTACCCCAACACCAAAGAAAATATCAACAATCTCTTCCACCCAAAATGGATATAAATGGGAAATGAAGGAATGTCTAACCTGCAATACCACGGGTGTTGTCTACCTGATCCAGTGCCCCTGTAAAAGACAGTACATAGGACGCACCAAACGACCCTTGAAAACTAGGTTGGCGGAACACATCTCAAATATCCGTAAGGGATATGACAAACATTGTCTTTCAAAACATTACAGAGATGTTCACAATAAAGATCCGTCCAACCTTGTCTTCATGGCACTGGAGAAGGTGGATATACACTGGCGGGGAGGGAACTATATTAAACAGATGTCTAGGATGGAGTCAAGACGTATCTATGAGTTTGGATCAATGCTACCGGCTGGTCTGAATGCTGATCTTGAGATCTTTGGATTCTTGTAGGCTGGGTGCCCCAGATCCGACTCATATGCCGCAGTTTGGTCGATTACCGACACTGCGCCATTGACTCGGGCTGTGGCCCCCAGCCCTCAGACATCCAATCAATATGTCATCCACTATACATTCATCTTATATTCACCTGTCAGTTAATTAGCCCTAGATTAGGGAAATTGGCCATGGGGTCACTATTCAATGTGAAGATCTATCATGTCTCTGGGGTCCATGCAAGATCCCCACCAAATGTCCATAATGTTCATAATGTTTTAAATGTTCATTTCGTCAGGTTTTATAGAATATGTATGCTCTATACTAATGTTTTTTATATATTTTTATAAATTTTATTTTTAATATTTTAAACTATCATGTTTCATTTATATTAATATATTTTATACTGCAATTATATTAGATGACCAAGCACATTTATGATGGCTAGAATAATGGAAGATCTATTCCATCTATATGGATATTAGAGAATGTATTATTTGCCAGTGAGAAATTTTAAAATGATATATCTCAGTAAAGTAACTAGCAATAATAAATTCAATTATACCCTGAGTCTACAAGAGAAGTAGAACCATGCAGCACCAAAAAACGCATATGTGCTCAAAAAACCGCGTGGAAAACGCATGCAAAGAAACCGCAAGTGCATTCTAAAATGGAAAATCCAGGCTTCCATATTTTTGTGGGTGCCTTTTGGGATATAAAAGGCGGAGGCATACAGGTGTCAAGGCACCACTGAGGAAGGGAAGGCTAATTCCCGAAACGCGTCTGGGCTGGACACCTGTAAAAAGTACCTCCGTTACTACTAGCGTGGCCACGCTACGAACATTACAGCTGTAAGACAGAGTAAAGTGTATCGGAACAGACCAACTCGGACCAAAGAGGCTGTTTCTGTATTCCAGCCGGAACGGCAACAGGCACGGACCAACCAATTTCCGCTCCAATTCCCGCGATAGTTCGGGATCGCCGGCGAGAGACGCTGGAAGCGTGACGCTGAGACTTACCTGCACCGCTCGACTGTCGTTTGGATTAGAAGGAAGGTAAGAGCTAATCCTTCCCAAAAGCACCAATTGAGCAGAGTGATGAATACCTACGGCTATTAAGCCTGGAATTACTTCGGAGATTCAGTCATTTGAATGCCCTCTTGAGAACTCTGTGGACGGTATACGTTCATTGCCTTGGGTATATTCCTATCTACTTGTGACACAGGATTGATATATGGGATAAGACTATATCCTGAATACACTTGTACCAGCAGATTTGTGTCCAATTACCACCACCCTGGCGGTCTGATGGGATATTAAGAGGACTATATGCAAAGTGTTGAATCCCAACATATCTATTTGGCATTAGTATTTTTGATGTTTTATTGATGTTTTATTTATCTTAATTGGTAATATCATACATGTATTAACTGATTTAATAAAATTTTTAGAATAAGTCCAAGTGCCAGAGTGCTCACCTATATCTTACTAATTAATTCTTACATATATACTCTAGATATGCGCATTATATTATATTGATAACTGCACAGAATTGTCGACTACAAAAAAGGCTACTTGCCAAATTAAATGAATGGCATATAACCCTTACAGTACTATTATATTGTAGTAATAAAATGTGCAATTGTATTTTTCAATTTTTTTGTTATTTTTCTTTTTTTTAAATAAGGATACAGGGATTTTTGTGATTTTATGCACAGTATATTATAAAAAAAAAAAAAATAGATAAATATTTTATAGGATCGATGGCCGGCTCTGTATATATTTAAATATATGCAAAAGGGTAGGCACAGTACTTTCTTATTTAATCTGTTTTGTCCATAGTGATAGTGCCAACATTACAATAAAAGATGGACACTTTACTTTCAGTGAGTCCGCGATCCCGAGAACACCTGGTGTTATCAAAATCCAATCCACTTGTACAGTCACAGATCTAAAGACATACTGTACACTAATTGAGCGGTGTATTACCGTAAGTATTAAGGACCGCTTACAGTGTCTCCAAGAAGTCCGGAGAAAGTGATAATAAGGAGACAAGACAAAGGCCAATCGTACTGTAAGCTTTGTAGGTTTGTCACAGAGCTCCAGAACACCCAGGGTTAATTTAAAAAAAAAGGAGCGGCATCCCTGCTTCCCATCCAAAAAGTGCCATTTTCTTTTGTGGCTGATCCTTTTATACCTGGAGGTTTGATTTCATTGGTTCCAGAAGTCACATGCCCTACCTTACCCAATCAGATTTAAAACTGTTTCATTCTGTGAATGAAACCTAATTTAGAATTTTTAATGTGAGTGGGCAAGGGTGGGCATGTGACTTGTGGAACCAATGAAATCAAACCTCCAGGTATTAAAGTATCAGCTTAAGAAGAAAAATGGCAGTCCCTTTTTTTTTTGTGGAGCAGAAACGCATAAATATACACTACTCAAAAAGATAAAGGGAACACAAAAATAACACCTCCTAGATCTGAATTAATTAAATATTCTTCTGAAATACTTTGTTCTTTACATAGTTGAATGTGCTGACAACAAAATCACACAAAAATAAAAATGGAAATCAAATTTTTCAACCCATGGAGGTCTGGATTTGGAGTCACACTCAAAATTAAAGTGGAAAAACACACTACAGGCTGATCCAACTTTGATGTAATGTCCTTAAAACAAGTCAAAATGAGGCTCAGTCGTGTGTGTGGCCTTCACGTGCCTGTATGACCTCCCTACAAAGCCTGTGCATGCTCCTGATTAGGTGGCGGACGGTCTCCTGAGGGATCTCCTCCCAGACCTGGACTAAAGGTAACAGGGTTGATGTTCCTGGAGGGAAACGCCAAATGGAAAAGGATTTAGGAAAACTAGAAGAATGGTCAGAACTCTGGCAACTGAAATTTAATGTGGATAAGTGCAAAATAATGCACCTGGGGCGTAAAAACCCAAGGGCAGAATATAGAATATTTGACACAGTCCTGACCTCAGTATCTGAGGAAAGGGATTTAGGAATAATTATTTCAGAAGACTTAAAGGTGGGAAGACAATGTAATAGAGCAGCACGAAATGCCAGCAGAATGCTTGGATGTATAGGGAGAGGTATAAGCAGTAGAAAGAGTGAAGTGCTTATGCCGCTGTACAGAACACTGGTGAGACCTCACTTGGAGTATTGTGCGCAGTACTGGAGGCCATATCTCCAGAAGGATATAGATACTCTAGAGAGAGTTCAGAGAAGAGCTACTAAACTAGTACATGGATTGCAGGATAAAACTTACCAGGAAAGGTTAAAGGACCTTAATATGTATAGCTTGGAAGACAGAAGAGACAGAGGGGATATGATAGAAACTTTTAAATACATAAAGGGAATCAACTCGGTAAAGGAAGAGAGCATATTTAAAAGAAGAAAAACTACCACAAGAGGACACAGTTTTAAATTAGAGGGGCAAAGGTTTAAAAGTAATATAAGGAAGTATTACTTTACTGAGAGAGTAGTGGATGCATGGAATAGCCTTCCTGCAGAAGTGGTAGCTGCAAATACAGTGAAGGGGTTTAAGCATGCATGGGATAGGCATAAGGCCATCCTTCATATAAGATAGGGCCAGGGGCTATCCATAGTATTCAGTATATTGGGCAGACTAGATGGGCCAAATGGTTCTTATCTGCCGACACATTCTATGTTTCTATGTAAAGCATCTGCCAACTCCTGGACAGTCTGTGGTGCAACGTGACGTTAGTGGATAGAGCGAGACATAATGTTCCAGATGTGCTCAATTGGATTCAGGTCTGGGGAACGGGCGGGCCAGTCCATAGCATCAATGCCTTCGTCTTGCAGGAACTGCTGACACACTTCAGCCACATGAGGTCTAGCATTGTCTTGCATTAGGAGGAACCCAGGGCCAACCGCACCAGCATATGGTCTCACAAGGGGTCTGAGGATCTCATCTCGGTACCTAATGGCAGTCAGGCTACCTCTGGCGAGCACATGGAGGGCTGTGCGGCCCTCCAAAGAAATGCCACATCACACCATTACTGACCCAATGCCAAACCGGTCATGCTGGAGGATGTTGCAGGCAGCAGAACGTTCTCCATGGCGTCTCCAGACTCTGTCATGTCTGTCACATGTGCTCAGTGTGAACCTGCTTTCATCTGTGAAGAGCACAGGGCGCCAGTGGCGAATTTGCCAATCTTGGTGTTCTCTGGCAAATGCCAAACGTCCTGCACGGTGTTGGGCTGTAAGCACAACCCCCACCTGTGGACGTCGGGCCCTCATGGACTCTGTTTCTGACCTTTTGAGCAGCACAATGTAACTCCAAGTCAATCACACTTCTGTGAAATCAAACTGTCCACTTAGGAAGCAACACTGAGTGACAATCAATTTCACATGCTGTTGTGCAAATGGGATAGACAACAGGTGGAAATTATAGGCAATTAGCAAGACACCCCCAATAATGGAGTGGTTCTGCAGGCGGTGACCACAGACCACTTCTCAGTTCCTATGCTTCCTGGCTGATGTTTTGGTCACTTTTGAATGCTGGCGGTGCTTTCACTCTAGTAGCATGAAACGGAGTCTACAACCCACACAAGTGGCTCAGGTAGTGCAGCTTATCCAGGATGGCACATCAATGCGAACTGTGGCAAGAAGGTTTGCTGTGTCTGTCAGCGTAGTGTCCAGAGCATGGAGGCGCTACCAGGAGACAGGCCAGTACATCAGGAGACGTGGAGGAGGCCGTAGGAGGGCAACAACCCAGCAGCAGGACCGCTACCTCCGCCTTTGTGCAAGGAGGACCAGGAGGAGCACTGCCAGAGCCCTGCAAAATGACCTCCAGAAGGCCACAAATGTGCATGTGTCTGCTCAAACGGTCGGAAACACACTCCATGAGGGTGATATGAGGGCCCGATGTCCACAGGTGGGGGTTGAGCTTACAGCCCAACACCGTGCAGGACGTTTAGCATTTGCCAGAGAACACCAAGATTGGCAAATTCGCCACTGGCGCCCTGTGCCCTTCACAGATGAAAGCAGGTTCACACTGAGCACATGTGACAGTCTGGAGACGCCGTGGAGAACGTTCTGCTGCCTGCAACATCCTCCAGCATGACCGGTTTGGCATTGGGTCAGTAATGGTGTGGGGTGGCATTTCTTTGGAGGGCCGCACAGCCCTCCATGTGCTCGCCAGAGGTAGCCTGACTGCCATTAGGTACCGAGATGAGATCCTCAGACCCCTTGTGAGACCATATGCTGGTGCGGTTGGCCCTGGGTTCCTCCTAATGCAAGACAATGCTAGACCTCATGTGGCTGGAGTGTGTCAGCAGTTCCTGCAAGACGAAGGCATTGATGCTATGGACTGGCCCGCCCGTTCCCCAGACCTGAATCCAATTGAGCACATCTGGGACATCATGTCTCGCTCTATCCACCACAGACTGTCCAGGAGTTGGCAGATGCTTTAGTCCAGGTCTGGGAGGAGATCCCTCAGGAGACCGTCCGCCACCTCATCAGGAGCATGCACAGGCGTTGTAGGGAGGTCATACAGGCACGTGGAGGCCACACACACACTACTGAGCCTCATTTTGACTTGTTTTAAGGACATTACATCAAAATTGGATCAGCCTGTAGCCTTTAATTTTGAGTGTGACTCCAAATCCAGACCTCCATGGGTTGAAAAATTTGATTTCCATTTTTTTTTTTTTTTGTGTGATTTTGTTCTCAGCACATTCAACTATGTAAAGAACAAAGTATTTCAGAAGAATATTTAATTAACTCAGATCTAGGATGTGTTATTTTTGTGTTCCCTTTATTTTTTTGAGCAGTGTATATATACATACATACATACATACAGGGTGGGCCATTTATATGGATACACCTTAATAAAATGGGAATGGTTGGTGAGATTAACTTCCTGTTTGTGGCACATTAGTATATGTGAGGGGGGAAACTTTTCAAGATGGGTGGTGACCATGGTGGCCATTTTGAATCCAACTTTTGTTTTTTCAATAGGAAGAGGGTCATGTGACACATCAAACTTATTGGGAATTTCACAAGAAAAACAATGGTGTGCTTGGTTTTAACGTAACTTTATTCTTTCATGAGTTATTTACAAGTTTCTGACCACTTATAAAATGTTTTCAATGTGCTGCCCATTGTGTTGGATTGTCAATGCAACCCTCTTCTCCCACTCTTCACACACTGATAGCAACACCGCAGGAGAAATGCTAGCACAGGCTTCCAGTATCCGTAGTTTCAGGTGCTGCACATCTCGTATCTTCCCAGCATAGACAATTGCCTTCAGATGACCCCAAAGATAAAAGTCTAAGGGGGTCAGATCGGGAGACCTTGGGGGCCATTCAACTGGCCCACGACGACGAACAGTTTCCTGGAAAGTGGATTGATCTAGGAATGCTCGGACCTGACACCCATAATGTGGTGGTGCACCATCTTGCTGGAAAAACTCAGGGAACGTGCCAGCTTCAGTGCATAAAGAGGGAAACACATCATCATGTAGCAATTTTGCATATCCAGTGGCCTTGAGGTTTCCATTGATGAAGAATGGCCTCACTATCTTTGAATACCATATACCACACCATAATTTTTTTTTGTTCCAACAGTCTTGGCGGGATCTATCCAATGTGGGTTAGTGTCAGACCAATAGCTGTGGTTTTGTTTAACTTCACCATTCACATAAAAGTTTGCTTCATCACTGAACAAAATCTTCTGCGTAAACTGAGGGTCCTGTTCCAATTTTTGTTTTGCCCATTCTGCAAATTCAGTGCGCCGATCTGGGTCATCCTCGTTGAGATGCTGCAGTAGCTGGAGTTTGTAAGGGTGCCATTTGTGAGTAGCTAATATCCGCCGAAGGGATGTTCGACTAATGCCACTCTCCAGTGACATGCGGCGAGTGCTACGCTGTGGGCTCTTGCTGAATGAAGCTAGGACAGCCACTGATGTTTCTTCATTAGAGACAGATTTTATGCGTCCACACTTTGGCAAATCCAACACTGAACCAGTTTCACGAAACTTAGCAAGCAGTTTGCTAACTGTAGCATGGGAGATGGGTGGTCTCGTAGGGTGTCTTGCATTGAAATCTGCTGCAATGACCCGGTTACTGCGTTCACCAGACAGCAACACAATTTCTATCCGCTCCTTACGTGTTAACCTCGGCGACATGTCAATGGCTGTAAACAAAGAAAAACTTGTAAATTAACTCATGAAAGAATAAAGTTACGTTAAAACCAAGCACACCATTGTTTTTCGTGTGAAATTCCCAATAAGTTTGATGTGTCACATGACCCTCTTCCTATTGAAAAAACAAAAGTTGGATTCAAAATGTCTGACTTCAAAATGGCCGCCATGGTCACCACCCATCTTGAAAAGTTTCCCCCTCACATGTACTAATGTGCCACAAACAGGAAGTTAATATCACCAACCATTCCCATTTTTATTAAGGTGTATCCATATAAATGGCCCACCCTGTATTATTATTATTATTATTATTATTATTATTATTATTAAATTTTTTATTTTATTTTATTGGCCCTGGGTGTTCTGAGGCATCCGCCTGACCTCCAGCCACACTGCCCATTAACCCTTTCAGCCTCTTCCTTTTAACATACCTTTAATAGACACTAAATGGATAGATAAAAACAGAGCAAAATGCACAGCCTTTTGTCATTCATGTCTTCTTTTTAATTTATGGATTGTCCTTGTGCACGTTTTTTTTTCCCCTAACAGTGATATGTTAATAAAAGGGTAGGCAGAGACGCTGTATAAATAAATACCATACACTACTGACCCTATATGGAACACTAGATATACAGTATATAGCTATATACCTGATATCTAATTTCATCATCCCCAGTAGTGATATTTCTATCTATGCCCCCTTTTGCCTAAATGCCAGTATCGCTATATCAGGATAATACAGACATCTCCTGCAGCCTGGTCCTTATAAATAAGCCGAACGTACTGTACTGTACTGTACTGTACACATGGCAAGGCACACCTTACCCTTCCATCTCCTAATAGATCCTCCTCCCCACACAGAGTTACAGTAACGGTAGGCACAGTACTTTCTTATTTAATGTGTTTTGTCCATAGCGATAGTGCCAACATTAGAATAAAAAAATAGACACTTTACTTTAATGAGTCCTCGATCCCAAGATATGTATGGGGTTGTATAGGGTTTTTCTGTGTTGGCTCCACTGCTTGTCTGTATTAGATCCTATTGTAGCCATACTGAGGGTGTAAAGTAACACCATATAGTGTTAAACAGACTCCCTCACTGGTTCACAAATAGCCAAACATGTGATAATGAAGGGCGGCATTAGCATATAAATCGCGATTTGTATCTAAATACCTTCAGTGTTTAGGGAATAAGAAAGTTATTAGAGAATGTGCCAATTTCAAGTAATAAAATAGTTTTCTTCAAGTATGTCAGATACACAATTTATATTATTGCATTCATCTGTTTTTTTATCCTTTAAGTGTATAATGCTATTCTTAATGTTGGATCTCTTTTTCCACAATTGTGCAATGGAAACCTAATATGAATTATGATATTAGCACTGACACCATTAAAACAAATAATATGGTTGCATGAAAAACAAAAATAAATAAATCAATACAATGAAAAATTGTGCATGTGAGCGTCGGATGTACGACGCTGGACTCTGCCTCTCCTCCACCCCCTCCACTCCGCTGACTCATCCGTGACCTGCTCACCTGACCTGCTCAGCGTGCGGCCCCCGATGGAAGTATGTGTGCGTCGGATGCAGGACGCCTGGCTCCATTTTTCCTCCCTCTTGCTCCACTGACTCGGCTCTGATCTGTTCACCTGCGCTGTTTAACATGTGGCACCCGATGGAGAAATCTGTTTGACGGTCTCGGTCAGCTGCAGTCTTGGTATACGTTGAAGATCTGGTGCTGAGACGGCCTTCACAAGACTGGTGGAGTATAACAGTATGACCTGCATTTAATGAGGGTGTGAGCCGGTCCCTAATGCGTCCGTTGTTGTTCGTACTAAGCTGGGGTTGATTGTGCTGGACTCGGGCGTATGGACCGCAGAGACCGTGGCTGTATATTATTATTATAGGTCCTTTGGGCAGTTGTCAGCGACATGTCCGGTGCAGTGTGTGCCGTGCTTCTTCTTTTCTCTTCCCTCTCGTAGAGTTATTGCTGCGATGGATATGCCCCAGGAGAGGGGCTATAGAGGGTAAAGCGGAACTATCAGGATGTTTGGATATCAAGTATTTCTGTGGAAAAGAAAGTGGGGATATCAAGTATTTATATCCCAAGTGGAAGAGAAAGTGGGGAAGGAATTGAAGAGGGGGAGGAGAGGGAGAGGAAAGAGGAGAAGGAGAGAAAGGAAAAAGAAAAGGGGTGAAGTTTCGGTGCTGGTAGGAACTTTTTCTTATATAAGAACTGGCGGTCAATGATAAAATCGCTTTCTGGATTGTAAGTCCCCTTGCGAAATTCTAGTATGTCTAAAGGATCCTAAATTTTGTTAGTCACTCTCTAACTATCCTCTAAACCCGCCCAGACTAACCAAGGACTAACTACATGTATATGAACGTGTTTTTTTTAATTTTTTGGGGTTTTTCTCTCTCTCCTTAAAACCGCAAGGACTAATTTTGTGTATATAAACGTTCTGTTAGTTACCTTCTAACCACCATATAAATCCACCCGGACTAACCAAGGAATAACTATATGTATATGAATGTTTGTTTTTTGTTTTTTTTCCCTCCTTCTTAAACCTGTCTGGACTTATTAAGGACTCTTCTCTTCTCTCCCCAATATCTAAATATTGTGGATTGGTGGTACAGCCACTAGTTCTGTAATTAACATAAGAAAGAGTAAGAAAGTGGTCTTGGACAGGTTCTGGTCTATCTTTTTGGATGGAAACGCTCCAGATCCATTTTCACGACATATTTGCTTCCATGTTATTTTATTTTTTCCCATTGCCTTAAATAATTTCCGGATTAGCTGTTTACTATTGAACAATCATCGATGTGATTTAATGGCTATAGGCTGGTGTAAAAAATCTTGAGGGAGGGGGGGGGGAGGAGGGTGGAAACGTGAGGAGTGCAGGATCAGCGAGGAGGATTATTAAAGCATAAAAGTATAAAATGCCCCCCCCAAAAAAAGAACGTCCCCCTACTAGTGCTAGTAGTAGGAGATCCATATAAGGGTTAGAGACTGGGCAAAAACAGCAGAATTTAAATAAATACTTGGCCCCAAGTTCTCCCGTTCCTAGCCCTTCACAGAAAGAGAAAACTACATATATAGAGGCACATACTGTGACACAGGAGAAGCGGAGGGCAGAGGACACGGGTGAACTTGGGACTCCTGAGCTGATTGTAGAGATGGATGCAAAGATGATGAGGGAGATGTTCCAGGCCGTGTCTAGGACGGAAAATATGATGGGGAGCATAGTGACACAGATTGGGGCAGTGCAAACGGATGTCACTATAATACGAGGCGGTATGGAAAAAATAAGAGAGCGACTACATGAGATGGAAAAAAAGATTTCTCCCTTGGAGGGTGCGGTGGAGAAATTAGAGAGGGAGGTTGTAAGCTTAAAGGATCTAAATGTTAAGATGGAACAAAGAATAATAAATCAAGAAGATAGATCAAGGAGAGCAAACATAAGATTATAGGGATCCCAGAACGTGAAGAAGGGAATAATAGTATAGATTACATGGAACGCTGGATAAGGGAAAATTGCAAGGAGGGTACCCTTTCGCCCATGTTTTCCATTGAAAGAGCTCACAGGGTCCCAGTGAAAAAGAGGGTCCCAGGGGAGTACCCTAGACATATGCTGGTGAAATGCTTGCTGTCCAAGGATCGAGATGCAATTCTTGCGGATGCTAGAACCTCTGATAAATTCCAGATACCTGGGGCAAAGATAAGATTGTTTCCAGACTACTCGGCAGATACTAACGCACGTAGGAAAGAGTTTATGGGTGTAAAAAAGAGATTAAGGGATCTAGGTTTGAAGTACAGTTTACTCTTTCCTGCAAAATTACGAGTTGAGTACAAAGGAAAGGCTGAATTTTTTCAGACACCGTTAGATGTAAATGGTTGGATAGGATGGACGGTTGAGGGAGTTGGGGTGTGGGGGAGCAATGGAGTTGCCTCGTCCGCCGACCAGCGGAGAGGGAGCTACTCAGGAGGGGGGGGAGGGAGAGGGAGAGGAGTGGGGATTTAAAAAAAAAAAAAAATTCTCTCTTCTCCTTTTTTTTCTTTTCTTTTTTTTTTTTCTCTTCCTTCCCTCCGCTAGATGATTAAGGTTGTTTCGTTAAACGCGAGAGGTTTGCGGGAAAGGGTAAAAAGATACGCTGTCTTTGAGTGGATGAGGAGGTTCTTGCCAGCCATTGTCTGCCTCCAAGAGATGCACTTAGTTAGGGATTCCCTTCTGTGGATGGAAAAAGGATGGATAGGGAAGGGGTACCATTCAATGTACACTACTTATTCTAGAGGGGTTTCGATATTGGTACATAAAAAGATAGATTTTGAATGTGTCACATGTGAGGCGGACGACTGTGGCAGGTACCTCTTTTTACATTGTAACATAGAAGGGGTCAACATGGTTATCGCAAATATATATATCCCTCCACCATATAGGTCAGAAGTGCTGTACGAGCTACATAGATTTATGTTGAATAGACAGGAATGTGTAATGATTGCAATAGGAGACTACAATGCAGTTATGGATCCACTCAGAGACAGAATGTCTAGCGGAGGGGGAAGAATACAAAATGTAGATTTGTATAAAATGGCCTTGGAATTTAACTGGATAGATGTTTGGCGCTATTTAAATCCAGAACAAATAATGTACTCTTGTTATTCTAAAACACATCAAACGTGGTCAAGAATAGATATGGTTCTAGGAAATAAAAACTTAATGACCCAGAGTAGGATTAAGATAAAGTACATGCCTATGGCCCTATCTGATCACAATGCAGTAGTAATGGATCTGGACTTGAATAAGAATCAACACCTGCCGCTGTTTAAATTTAATCCCTACTGGCTATCACTTATCCCTGATAAAGAGAGTATAGTGTTGGAGTTAAAAAAAAAATTTGAGGATAATAACGGCTCTACCACTAGACATATAGTATGGGATACCGCTAAGGCATATTTAAGAGGATGCTTGTTTAAAAGGGTTAATTATCATAAAAAAAATTACTAAAGGAAAAGGGGAATTATTGCAAAAAAAGTTAGAAGAGGCAAGACTTGAATGTATAATGAACCCCACGGGAAATAATAAAAAGAAATGGGAAGAGAAAATTTAAAAATACACTACATGGATAAGACGAGGAAGGAACTATTTTTTTTCAAGGGTTTCAGTTAGCATCAGAGGGAGAAAAGGTTGGAAAAATTTTAGCAGGTATAGTGAAAAATCAGAGAGGGAAATCATGGATAGGGGTAATCAGGGATAATAGAGGTGAAATAATTAGCTCACCTGATGGAATTAAAAAAGTCTTTGAGGATTATTTTGAGGAACTCTACAGGTCCAGGGTGCAATACACTAAAAAAGACCTTGACGATTTTTTAGATCATATTGCGTTAACAGAGATAACTAAAGCACAAAAGGACTACTTGGATAAAGAAATATCTAACGCCGAAATACACTGCTCAAAAAAATAAAGGGAACACCAAAATAACACATCCTAGATCTGAGTTAATTAAAAATTCTTCTGAAATACTTTGTTCTTTACATAGTTGAATGTGCTGACAACAAAATCACACAAAAATAAAAAAATGGAAATCAAATTTTTAACCCACGGAGGTCTGGATTTGGAGTCACACTCAAAATTAAAGTGGAAAAACACACTACAGGCTGATCCAACTTTGATGTAATGTCCTTAAAACAAGTCAAAATGAGGCTCAGTAGTGTGTGTGGCCTCCACGTGCCTGTATGACCTCCCTACAACGCCTGTGCATGCTCCTGATGAGGTGGCGGACGGTCTCCTGAGGGATCTCCTCCCAGACCTGGACTAAAGCATCTGCCAACTCCTGGACAGTCTGTGGTGCAATGTGACGTTGGTGTTTAGAGCGAGACATGATGTCCCAGATGTGCTCAATTGGATTCAGGTCTGGGGAACGGGCGGGCCAGTCCATAGCATCAATGCCTTCGTCTTGCAGGAACTGCTGACACACTTCAGCCACATGAGGTCTAGCATTGTCTTGCATTAGGAGGAACCCAGGGCCAACCGCACCAGCATATGGTCTCACAAGGGGTCTGAGGATATCATCTCGGTACCTAATGGCAGTCAGGCTACCTCTGGCGAGCACATGGAGGGCTGTGCGGCCCTCCAAAGAAATGCCACCCCACACCATTACTGACCCAATGCCAAACCGGTCATGCTGGAGGATGTTGCAGGCAGCAGAACGTTCTCCACGGCGTCTCCAGACTCTGTCTCATCTGTCACATGTGCTCAGTGTGAACCTGCTTTCATCTGTGAAGAGCACAGGGCGCCAGTGGCGAATTTGCCAATCTTGGTGTTCTCTGGCAAATGCCAAACGTCCTGCACGGTGTTGGGCTGTAAGCACAACCCCCACCTGTGGACGTCGGGCCCTCATATCACCCTCATGGACTCTGTTTCTGACCGTTTGAGCAGACACATGCACATTTGTGGCCTGCTGGAGGTCATTTTGCAGGGCTCTGGCAGTGCTCCTCCTGTTCCTCCTTGCACAAAGGCGGTGGTAGCGGTCCTGCTGCTGGGTTGTTGCCCTCCTACGGCCTCCTCCACGTCTCCTGATGTACTGGCCTGTCTCCTGGTAGCGCCTCCATGCTCTGGACACTACACTGACAGACACAGCAAACCTTCTTGCCACAGCTCGCATTGATGTGCCATCCTGGATAAGCTGCTCTACCTGAGCCACTTGTGTGGGTTGTAGACTCCGTCTCATGCTACCACTAGAGTGAAAGCACCGGCAGCATTCAAAAGTGACCAAAACATCAGCCAGGAAGCATAGGAACTGAGAAGTGGTCTGTGGTTACCACTCCAGAACCACTCCTTTATTGGGGGTGTCTTGCTAATTGCCTATAATTTCCACCTGTTGTCTATCCCATTTGCACAACAGCTTGTGAAATTGATTGTCACTCAGTGTTGCTTCCTAAGTGGACAGTTTGATTTCACAGAAGTGTGATTGACTTGGAGTTACATTGTGTTGTTTAAGTGTTCCCTTTATTTTTTTGAGCAGTGTAATAGAGGTCCTAGGTCAGGTGAAACCGGTAAAATCCCCGGGGAGTGATGGACTCCCCTTTGAAATATATCAGAGTTTTTCGCAGGTTTTAATACCAGAACTAAGAGCGACATTGTGTGAGGCCCAAAAAATAGGTGAGTTACCAGAGTCAATGAAAGAGGCAATCATAACCTTAATTCCAAAAAAGGGGAAAGATCAATTAGACCCTGCCTCATATAGACCAATATCCTTGCTGAACACGGACGTTAAAATTCTGGCAAAGGTTTTGGCAGGTAGGCTATATAAAGTAATTAAAGGCATAATACAAGAAGATCAGACAGGTTTTATACCCGGAAGAACAATATATTCAAATATCAGAAGATTGTACCTTAATATTGAAGCTAATAATATAGAAGCTGATGAAAAAGCAATACTCTCATTGGATGCGCAAAAAGACTTTGATTGCATTGAATGGGAGTATTTATGGGCAGTTCTAAGAAGGGTTGGTATAGGGGAGGGATTTATAACATGGGTTCATATATTCTAAGCCAACATCTCGGGTGATGGTGGATGGGAGCTTGTCCCTGCCTTTTGCCCTTTATAGGGGCACTAGGCAGGGATGCCCTCTCTCCCCGTTACTATTTGCTATTGCAATAGAACCCTTGGCCTGTATGATAAGAAATAGCGGGGATTGCAGGGGGTTCCAATATAGGGACGGAAATGAGAAATTAATAATGTATGCTGATGATATTTTATTGTTTTTGCATAATACTAGGGATGAGTTTAACACTGTAATAGATATAATAGATAATTTTATTTTATTTTTTTCAGGTTTGAAGATAAATTGGGGGAAATCCCATATGATGTTATTAGGGAAAGGGATATCACAGAATACTTCAAGGGTGCATGTGCTTGGGCAACACGAGAGTTTTAAATATCTAGGTATTCAGATTTCGAGAAATATACAAGATTATGAAAAATTAAACGTAGTCCCTGTAATAAAAGAACTTAGAACCAAAATGCATATCTGGAAAAAACTACCAATGTCAATTCAGGGCCGGGAGAATTTAATAAAAATGATCTTTCTCCCAAAAATACTGTATGTGGTACAAAATGACCCAGTATGGTTGTCCAAGAAAACCTTTAGGTTGCTGGACAGCCTAACTGGGGAATTTGTTTGGAAAGGCGAGACTCCAAGGCTAAGGCGAGAAGTCCTTCAACTCCCAGTAAAAGAAGGTGGATTAGCAGTGCCCAATTGTTTTTTTTATTACTTATTATCACAATATAGTCAGATAAAAGGAAGTTTAGAGGGAGTGACGGGGAGGGAGGAATTATTAAAGATAGGGTGGATTGGGGACACAAATCACTTAGAGGTGTTGGAATCAGGAACACTGGGGAAAAATAATACAGGAAATAGGGTAATGAATTTAATGGAACGTACAGTGGCGGAAATAATTATTTGACCCCTCACTGATTTTGTAAGTTTGTCCAATGACAAAGAAATGAAAAGTCTCAGAACAGTATCATTTCAATGGTAGGTTTATTGTAACAGTGGCAGATAGCACATCAAAAGGAAAATCGAAAAAATAACTTTAAATAAAAGATAGCAACTGATTTGCATTTCATTGAGTGAAATAAGTATTTGAACCCCTACCAACCATTAAGAGTTCTGGCTCCCACAGAGTGGTTAGACACTTCTACTCAATTAGTCACCCTCATTAAGGACACCTGTCTTAACTAGTCACCTGTATAAAAGACACCTGTCCACAGAATCAATCAATCAAGCAGACTCCAAACTCTCCAACATGGGAAAGACCAAAGAGCTGTCCAAGGATGTCAGAGACAAAATTGTAGACCTGCACAAGGCTGGAATGGGCTACAAAACCATTAGCAAGAAGCTGGGAGAGAAGGTGACAACTGTTGGTGCGATTGTTCGAAAATGGAAGGAGCACAAAATGACCATCAATCGACCTCGCTCTGGGGCTCCACGCAAGATCTCACCTCGTGGGGTGTCAATGGTTCTGAGAAAGGTGAAAAAGCATCCTAGAACTACACGGGAGGAGTTAGTTAATGACCTCAAATTAGCAGGGACCACAGTCACCAAGAAAACCATTGGAAACACATTACACCGCAATGGATTAAAATCCTGCAGGGCTCGCAAGGTCCCCCTCCTCAGGAAGGCACATGTGCAGGCCCGTCTGAAGTTTGCCAATGAACACCTGAATGATTCAGAGAGTGACTGGGAGAAGGTGCTGTGGTCTGATGAGACCAAAATAGAGCTCTTTGGCATTAACTCAACTCGCTGTGTTTGGAGGAAGAAAAATGCTGCCTATGACCCCCAAAACACCGTCCCCACCGTCAAGCATGGGGGTGGAAACATTTTGCTTTGGGGGTGTTTTTCTGCTAAGGGCACAGGACAACTTATTCGCATAAACGGGAAAATGGACGGAGCCATGTATCGTGAAATCCTGAGCGACAACCTCCTTCCCTCTGCCAGGAAACTGAAAATGGGTCGTGGATGGGTGTTCCAGCACGACAATGACCCAAAACATACAGCAAAGGCAACAAAGGAGTGGCTCAAGAAGAAGCACATTAAGGTCATGGAGTGGCCTAGTCAGTCTCCGGACCTTAATCCAATCGAAAACCTATGGAGGGAGCTCAAGCTCAGAGTTGCACAGAGACAGCCTCGAAACCTTAGGGATTTAGAGATGATCTGCAAAGAGGAGTGGACCAACATTCCTCCTAAAATGTGCGCAAACTTGGTCATCAATTACAAGAAACGTTTGACCTCTGTGCTTGCAAACAAGGGTTTTTCCACCAAGTATTAAGTCTTTTTTTGTTAGAGGGTTCAAATACTTATTTCACTCAATGAAATGCAAATCAGTTGCTATCTTTTATTTAAAGTTATTTTTTCGATTTTCCTTTTGATGTGCTATCTGCCACTGTTACAATAAACCTACCATTGAAATGATACTGTTCTGAGACTTTTCATTTCTTTGTCATTGGACAAACTTACAAAATCAGTGAGGGGTCAAATAATTATTTCCGCCACTGTATATGGGTTGAACTTAAAACAATAATGGAAATTAAAGGGTATTTGCAGTACACACCCATTTGGAAAAACATGAATTTAAAGGAAATTCAAAGGATTAGGCCCTATATAGACTGGGAAAAAAAGGGGATAAAATATTTGGCGCAAATATTTGAAGGACATAAATTAAAGGACTTAGTTACCTTGGTAAAGGAGTTTGGGATCCATCCAAACGAAAGCTACAAATATTTAGTACTTAAAAATGCCGTAAGATCATCAGGTAATCCAAATATATATATTAAAGAACACTCAAATAGAATATATAAATTTACTAACGGAGTGCAAAAAAATGGAATTACGGGAAAAAGATACAGAATTCTAATGGAGATGAAGAAAGAACGGATTATAATACCAGCTAGAGGAAAGTGGGAAAAAGAGATTTTATCTTTCACGGAAGAAAAGTGGATTGATGCCCTTGGAAGTTATTTTAAGGTGTCAGAAAGGGCCTCACATAAAATCTCAGTTTTTTATCGTTCATAGGTTACATCGATCTCCTTGGGTGTTAAAGAAAATGGGGGTTAGAGCTACAGATAAGTGTCCAAAATGTATGGGTGAGAGGGCTGACCTTATGCACTGTTTTTGGAGATGTCCTAAATTATTAAGGTATTGGAAAGATATTGTTGATATAACATCTACATCTTTGGGTATCCAAGTTCCGGAAGACCCCGCTGTTTGTATCTTGGGGGCTACGGTACATCTTAAATTAAAAAGAGAAGTACAAACGGTATTATGTAAAGTACTGTTCCAGGCTAGACTGCTTATACTCCGAAGATGGGTAACAGAGCACAGAGCAGCAGGGACAGTGTGAGCTCCTGTTCACCCTGATAGAGATCTATCAGGGTGAATAGGACAAGGGTTCTAGTCCCTAAGAGGGCTAAAAGTTAGTAAAAAAAAATACACGTTAATAATAAACATTAATTTTCAGCAGATTTGTGTAGGAATTTCTTTTTTTCTCAAAAATGAAAATTCCCAGAATATCGGTATAAATTATCGGCTATCGGCCTGAAAGTTCACAAATTATCGGTATCGGCCCTAAAAAATCTATATCGGTCGATCCCTATAGTCTAATATTCTAGATGTACTGAATCATAATTGTGATCGATACATAAATATATGAATGTACATTTAGTCCATTGTACTGTAGTTTACAGCTACAGCTCCTAACAAAAAAAAAAACTTAGTGCATATAGTACTTTCTTTAGCTGGGGGAGGGTAACACACCAAATGTGTAACACCAAACCAGAAATAGAGGTGGGAAGGGGAAACTCTGTTTTATTCTTTTTATTTTATTTATCCATGGTATCTTTCTGAGTGTATATAGTATGTATACTAACCTAACCCCGCACCCTCAGAAATGATGAAGTGCCTGCCCTTCAAGTACAAGTGACACTGGAGCGCTGCACTTTTATTAATGATGTATGCTGGCACTTGTAGTTCCACCACAATAGACCACTCCCTCATAGTGATAACAGACAACCTGTAGCTTTGGATATGCTAAATATATATTGATGTATGCAGAGAAAACAAATAATAAATAAAAAATAAAAACAAGTCACATGCCCACCCTTGCCCACTCACATTAAAAATTAGGTTTCATTCACAGAATGAAACATAGTTTTTAATCTGATTGGGCAAGGTAGGGCATGTGACTTCTGGAACCAATGAAATCAAACCTCCAGGTATAAAAGGATCAGCCACAAAAGAAAATGGCACTTCTTTTTGGATGGGAAGAAGGGATGCCGCTATTTTTATTTTATTAACCCTGGGTGTTCTGGAGCTCTGTGACAAACGTACAAAGCTTACAGTACGATTGGCCTTTGTCTTGTCTCCTTATTATCACTTTCTCAGGACTTCTTGGAGACACTGTAAGCGGTCCTTAATACTGTAAATGATGTAT
Organism: Bufo bufo; assembly: GCF_905171765.1. Classification (NCBI taxonomy): domain Eukaryota; kingdom Metazoa; phylum Chordata; class Amphibia; order Anura; family Bufonidae; genus Bufo; species Bufo bufo. The sequence goes on along the minus strand of NC_053397.1, from coordinate 107,616,534 downwards.
TGGTTGGCTTGCTAGAATTAACTAAGATAGAGAATATAGCGCTATATTTTCTATCTTCGTTAATAGGAAGATATAATTTATATTATTATTTGTTTTTCTCTATATACATAAACGGAGAGCTCAGTGACATAATCTGTACCCAGTATGAATGACTATTTAAGTACTGTAGTAAGGTATAAGGTAAAAAATAAATAAAAATACAGTAATAAGGAGTACTAGAACTCCCATGTCCTTGCCACCAGAGCATGACCCTTTTTAGTACAATAAGTTCAACCTGTATCACTGTTCATCCTGCACCTCCTGGTTCATGAATAGAATGCCAGGTCTCTTGAGCTCTGCTAATCCTGATCTGCCTGCTTCATTAACCAGTATGATAACCACTGCAGGATGTTCTCTCAGTGAAGACTGGGATTTATTTGCATAATAAATCTGTATAATATACAGTGGGGGAAATAATTATTTGACCCCTCACTGATTTTGTAAGTTTGTCCAATGACAAAGAAATGAAAAGTCTCAGAACAGTATCATTTCAATGGTAGGTTTATTGTAACAGTGGCAGATAGCACATCAAAAGGAAAATCGAAAAAATAACTTTAAATAAAAGATAGCAACTGATTTGCATTTCATTGAGTGAAATAAGTATTTGAACCCCTACCAACCATTAAGAGTTCTGGCTCCCACAGAGTGGTTAGACACTTCTACTCAATTAGTCACCCTCATTAAGGACACCTGTCTTAACTAGTCACCTGTATAAAAGACACCTGTCCACAGAATCAATCAATCAAGCAGACTCCAAACTCTCCAACATGGGAAAGACCAAAGAGCTGTCCAAGGATGTCAGAGACAAAATTGTAGACCTGCACAAGGCTGGAATGGGCTACAAAACCATTAGCAAGAAGCTGGGAGAGAAGGTGACAACTGTTGGTGCGATTGTTCGAAAATGGAAGGAGCACAAAATGAACATCAATCGACCTCGCTCTGGGGCTCCACGCAAGATCTCACCTCGTGGGGTGTCAATGGTTCTGAGAAAGGTGAAAAAGCATCCTAGAACTACACGGGAGGAGTTAGTTAATGACCTCAAATTAGCAGGGACCACAGTCACCAAGAAAACCATTGGAAACACATTACACCGCAATGGATTAAAATCCTGCAGGGCTCGCAAGGTCCCCCTGCTCAGGAAGGCACATGTGCAGGCCCGTCTGAAGTTTGCCAATGAACACCTGAATGATTCAGAGAGTGACTGGGAGAAGGTGCTGTGGTCTGATGAGACCAAAATAGAGCTCTTTGGCATTAACTCAACTCGCTGTGTTTGGAGGAAGAAAAATGCTGCCTATGACCCCCAAAACACCGTCCCCACCGTCAAGCATGGGGGTGGAAACATTTTGCTTTGGGGGTGTTTTTCTGCTAAGGGCACAGGACAACTTATTCGCATAAACGGGAAAATGGACGGAGCCATGTATCGTGAAATCCTGAGCGACAACCTCCTTCCCTCTGCCAGGAAACTGAAAATGGGTCGTGGATGGGTGTTCCAGCACGACAATGACCCAAAACATACAGCAAAGGCAACAAAGGAGTGGCTCAAGAAGAAGCACATTAAGGTCATGGAGTGGCCTAGTCAGTCTCCGGACCTTAATCCAATCGAAAACCTATGGAGGGAGCTCAAGCTCAGAGTTGCACAGAGACAGCCTCGAAACCTTAGGGATTTAGAGATGATCTGCAAAGAGGAGTGGACCAACATTCCTCCTAAAATGTGCGCAAACTTGGTCATCAATTACAAGAAACGTTTGACCTCTGTGCTTGCAAACAAGGGTTTTTCCACCAAGTATTAAGTCTTTTTTTGTTAGAGGGTTCAAATACTTATTTCACTCAATGAAATGCAAATCAGTTGCTATCTTTTATTTAAAGTTATTTTTTCGATTTTCCTTTTGATGTGCTATCTGCCACTGTTACAATAAACCTACCATTGAAATGATACTGTTCTGAGACTTTTCATTTCTTTGTCATTGGACAAACTTACAAAATCAGTGAGGGGTCAAATAATTATTTCCCCCACTGTATCTGTATACACCGCTCTATTATATACAGTACTGTATCTGTATCCACCATTCTATTGTAGATCTGTATACACCGCTCAATTAGTGTACAGTATGTCTTTAGATCTGTGACTGTACAAGTGGATTGGATATTGATAACACCAGGTGTTATCTCGGGATCGCGGACTCACTGAAAGTAAAGTGTCCATCTTTTATTGTAATGTTGGCACTATCACTATGGACAAAACAGATTAAATAAGAAAGTACTGTGCCTACCCTTTTTCATATATTTAACCGCTTGCCGTCACACTAACGCCGATAGGCGTCAGTGCGGCGGCTCTCTCAAGTCTCGATGACGCCAATAGGCGTCATCTCGTGAGACCCGAAATTTCTTGTGAACGCGCGCTCACAGGATCGCGAGGTAAACAAGTTGATCTACAGCCTGCGAGCAGCAATCATTCGGTGGCAGGCTGTAGATGCGATTTTTTTTTTAACATCAGAAAGGTATATTAGACGCTGTTTTGTTAACAGCATCTGATATACCTGCTACCTAGTCCTCTGGTGGTCCCTTTTGCTTGGATCGACCACCAGAGGACACAGGCAGCTCTGTAAGTAGCACCAAGCAGCACACTACACTACACCCCCCCGTCACTTAACCCCTGATCACCCCCCTGTCATTGATCACCCTCCTGTAAGGCTCCATTCAGACGTCCGTATGTGTTTTGCGGATCCGCAAAACACTGACACCGGCAATGTGCTTTCCCCTCACCCATGACGGCACCCTGTGCAACTCAGGACCTCCCATCAGGAAAGGAAACCTGAGAAGATAAAAAAGGACACACCCCCACCTAACACCAGTTCAGGTTTCCTGTCCTCCGGATGGGAGTTCCTGAGAAGCAGCGCAGCAGGCTCGCTGCACGACATACCTCCAAAGAAGCACCAGCGCTGGGGGGGGTCTGTGGCCAGATGCCGTGGGAAGACCTATCCCTGGGGAGCGGTAGTTATGTGGCCGTGCCGGAAGCCGCTCCCCACAAGTCTGCCTGCGCCCGCACTCTCTACCGGTCCTGCGGGGAGCCGCTGTGGCCGTCTTCAGGTGGCTCCCCACGCTCGTCACGCTGAATGCCCGGTTTCAAGATGGCGCCCGCGTGTCCATGCGCATGTGCGGGGCCGTCCTTCACGGGGGCTGGCTGATGACGGGGGGCGGGGCTTCTCCCGGCGCGCAGGATCCGGAAGTGGAGAGCCGAGGCGCGTCCCTTAAACTATAAATTCGGCGGCAGGTGCAGGTAGCCAGCGGGGGCACAGTTTTTATGTGATCCAGCTTACAAGCATGTCGGAGCCTACAGATGGACGCGCTGAACCCCTGGAACCCTTGAGGCCTGCAAGTCCGGTACTGGTCCTAAGGACGGGGAAAGGAAAATTTCACCATGGGTGAGAACGTTCCTTTTGCTTACTAAAGAGGTGTTTTTATATGATTAATTTTAGATCTCAAAACCATCTAAAAAGTCGACTTCCAAGACAAAACACAAAGAGTGTGCGGAATGTAAAACGACCCTATCTGCATCCTATCAGAAACCTTTGTGCTCAGCATGTATAGATAAACTTGTAGCGGAACAATCCCAGACCCTTACTAGATCCATGAAGTCTTTAATCAAGGCATCCTTCAAGGCATTCAGTAAAAGCCGTGCCAGATCCCCAGATAAATCCACAGAGTATGACAGTATAGAAATGGACTCATCCGACAGTGAAGTCAGAGAATCCGGGCAGTTATGTTCTAGTAGTTCGGACTCCTCGGACGATGAATATTCAGGGAAGTCCTTCTTTTCCCCTGAGGATACGCAGCCGTTACTAAAGGCAGTCAGAGCAACTATGCAGTTGGAAGACATTAAGCAGACCAGATCAGTTGCGGACCAGGCCTTCCAGACATTAGGCCCTAAAAAACATAGGGTTTTTTCTATGCATGAAAACATGCAGGCGATTATTAAAAGAGAATGGAAAAATCCTGACAGAAAATTCTTCATACCCTCCTCTGTGAAAAGGAAATATCCTTATGAGGAAAAGGTCTCCTCAAGCTGGGATAGGGCCCCTTCCGATGTTCCATCAGAAAGGCGATGGCAGTACTGGGGCACCTGACGGCCACAATTCCCGCCGTACCATTTGCTCAGATCCACACAAGACCGTTACAGTCGGATATCTTAAAGAATTGGAATGGTCTCCCACAAACGCTAGAGGAAAAACTTCATCTCTCCTCCAGAGCAAGGTATTCTCTCCTGTGGTGGACATCCGAGAAGAACCTTTCGGCAGGAATGCCTTGGTCCTTCATAGAGCCCATACTGATAACGACAGACGCCAGTCTGTGGGGTTGGGGGGCTCATTCAGATGGAAAATACTGGCAGGGAAGATGGGATTTAAGAACCCGGGCCTGCACGTCAAATTACAAGGAGCTCAAAGCAGTAGAAAGAGTTCTAAAAGTGGCAGTTCCAGATGTCTCAAACACTCGGACAATTCAACAACAGTGGCCTATATAAATCATCAGGGCGGAACAAAGATACCATCCGTAATCTTCCTCTGCCAGGAGATTTTCAAAATAGCAGAAGACAGGAACCTGGTCCTGTCTGCAATACATCTGAAGGGCAAAGAGAACACTGTGGCCGACTTTTTAAGCCGAGTAGAACTCAGTCAGGCAGAGTGGAGTCTAAACGAGGAAATTTTTTCCCAGATTGTGTCAAAATTTGGGGCCCCAACTATAGACCTCTTTGCCACTCGGTAAAACAGGAAGACAGAGAGGTTCTTCTCCTTAAATTACACAGAGAATCCTACAGCGGTAGACAGTCTGGCTCAGGACTGGAGCCAGGAACTCGGCTGTGCCTTCCCGCCTATTTCTCTTATTCCACAGGTACTGAAGAAAGTACGAAGGGAAGGAGCCTCCATAATCCTGGTAGCCCCAAAATGGCCCAAGAGAATCTGGTACTCCACCCTTTTAAGTCTAACCAGAAGCCCCCCTGGGTGATCCCTCCAAGGGAGGATCTCCTTTCCCAGGGGCCCGTATGGCATCCCAATCCGGGGATTCTTCAATTGGCAGTATGGAGATTGACAGGGACATCTGGTTGAGGAGAGGGCTTTCTAACAAGGTTGTTTCCACCCTTCTAGGCAGTAGAAAAACTACAACAGCCAGGAAGTATAATAGGGTTTGGAATATCTTTTCTTCCTTTCTAGGGTCTAGCCCTAATCCATTTAGTCCTCCAGAAATCCCTAAGATTTTAGACTTTTTACAGGCAGGTTTAGACAAGGGACTCAAGGCCTCCACCTTAAAAGTACAGGTGTCTGCTTTGAGCTACTTTTTTGACTACCAATTAGCAGTTCACCCTTGGGTCAAACGTTTTCTTTCTGCCGTGGCCAGAATCTGTCCTTCTGTAAGACCTCTTTCCCCTCCATGGGACCTGAACAAGGTCTTGACGGCCCTAACCGATAAACCATTTGAGCCCTTATTAGAGATCCCAATTGACATCCTGTTCATTAAAATTGCTTTCCTCCTGGCTATTACCTCTGCTAGGAGGATCTCGAAGATCCAGGCCTTCTCTGCATATCCACCTTATACTGTCATCCAGGACAATCAAATAGTAATCAGGCCCCTTCCTTCCTTCCCAAGGTTGTCTCTGATTTTCACAGGAGCCAGGACATTGTGTTACCTTCCTTTGTTCCTAACCCCTCCAATAGCACGGAAAAAAGGTTTCATTGCTTGGATGTTAAGAGATGCTTGTTAGTCTACCTTGATCTTACGGCTCCTTGGAATAAAGACGAGAACCTTCTTGTCCAGTATTTAGGTGGGAATAGGGGGAAAAAAGCATCCTGCGGGGTTATTGCTAGATGGGTGAAGAAAGCCATAGCTAAAGCTTATATCCTTGGGTCTTTCCCCTCCTTCAGGTTTCGGAGCCCATTCTACTAGGGCAGTGTCTACTTCGTGGGCTGAAAGAGCTGAGGTGTCTTTGGCTCAGATTTGTAGGGCAGCTACCTGGAGTTCCCCCCATACCTTTCTCAAACATTATAGGTTGCAGCTCCATTCTGATGCCTCATTTGGGGAGAAGGTCCTTCAGGCTGTGGCCCCCCCCCCCCCCCCCCCCCCTAGATTCTACTTATAGTCTATCTCGCACAGGGTGCCGTCATGGGTGAGGGGAAAACAACATTGCTTACCGGTAATCGTTTTTCTCGATACCCATCACGGCACCCGATATTTCCCTCCCCATTTATATATATATATATATATATATATATATATATATGGCATTAGCCAGGTCTATATGAAGTAATATAGATTTAAAAAAAAAAAAAGCAAAGGGTCTTTAATCCCTTGTCACTTCACTCCGGAGAACAATTTATTTCTTCCACTAGTGTTAGGTGGGGGTGTGTCCTTTTTTATCTTCTCAGGTTTCCTGTCCTGATGGGAGGTCCTGAGTCGCACAGGGTGCCGTCATGGGTATCGAGAAAAACGATTACCGGTAAGCAATGTTGTTTTCTGCATTTTGCGGATCCGCACATTGCCAGAACTATATAGAAAATGCCTTTTCTTGTCCACAATTGCGGACAAGAATAGGACATGTTCAATATTTTTGCGGAACGGAAGTGCGGACTCGGAAGTGCAGATCCACAATTCCAGATCCAAGCGGGACAAAGTCTGTCCCCATAGAAATGAATGGGTCCGCAATTCCGTTCCGCAAAATGCGGAACAGAATTGCGAACGTGTGAATGGGGCCTAAGGGTCCCTTATCACCGCCAGTTAGTTAGCTACTTGTTAGGTAGTTAGCGCCCACCGCACCACAGTCACTGATTAGTCGCTGATTAGCGTCATCGCTGTTGCTAATCGGCACTAGTACTATATAGTATCTGTAAGTAATCAAGACTGATCGCAATCAGATCTAGATCAGTACATTAGGGTCACCTTAGGCTCTACAAAAAACGTAGTGTTCGCCCGATCAGGCCTGATCTTGTGAGCACACTTGCGTTCAGTCCGCCCCACCGCAGTGACAGAATATATTTTTTTCTGATCACTGCAAAAACACCGTAAAATCGCTGCGGCGCTCTAAAGATCACTTTTGAGCTTTTTGGATCTTTATTAGCGATCGCAGCTTTTTTTTTTTTGCACATTTTTTGGCCGAGATTTTTTCATCCACATTGATCGATGCGAATGAAGAAATCTGTGCCGTTCATTTTTTCTTTTAGCCCAGAGGCTGAATGGAAAAAAAAAATCTCATTACCCGTATGCTCAATATAAGGCCTCATGCACACGACCGTGCCGTTTTTTGCGGTCCGCAAACCGCGGATCCGCAAAAAAATGGAAGGTGCCCGTGTTGACTTATGCAATTTGCGGAACGGAATGGACGCCGGCAATATAAATGCCTATTCTTGTCCGCAAAGCGCGGACAAGAATAGGACATGTTATATTTTTTTAGCGGGGCCGCGGAACGGAGCCACAGATGTGGACAGCACACGGAGTGCTGTCCGCATCTTTTGCGGCCCCATTGAAATGAATGGGTCCGCATCTGAGCCGCCAAAACGGCGGCTCGGATGCGGACCCAAACAACGGTCGTGTGCATGAGGCGTAAGGAGAATATCAAAAACTCCTAATGCTGGCCATACATGTAATGATTGCGGAGACCCTCAAATGCCAGGGCAGTACAAACACCCCACAAATGACCCCATTTTGGAAAGAAGACACCCCAAGGTATTCGCTGAGGGGCATATTGAGTCCATGAAAGATTGAACTTTGTCTCCAGTTAGCAGAAACTGAGACTTTGTGAGAAAAATAAAATATATATCAATTTCCGCTAACTTGTGCCAAAAAAAAAAAAATCTTCTATGAACTCGCCATGCCCCTCACAAAATACCTTGGGGTGTCTTCTTTCCAAAATGGGGTCACATGTGGGGTATTTATACTGCCCTGGCATTTTAGGGGCCCTAAAGCGTGAAGTCTGGAATCCAAATGCCTAAAAATGCCCTCCTAAAAGGTACTCGTTGGACTTTCGGCCCCTTTACGCACTTAGGCTGCAAAAAAGTGTCTTACATGTGATATCGCCGTACTCAGAAGAAGTAGGGCAATGTGTTTTGGGGTGTCTTTTTTACATATACCCATGCTGGGTGATACAAATAACTTTGTATAAAAAAAATTAAAAAGTAGTTATTTACAGGGATATTTCTCACACACAGTATGGGTATATGTAAAAATACACCCCAAAACACATTGCCCTACTTCTTCTGAGTACGGCAATACCACATGTGACACTTTTTTGCAGCCTAGGTGTGCAAAGGGGCCCAAATTCCAATAAGTACCTTTAGGATTTCACAGGGCATTTTTACGCATTTGGATTCCAAACTACTTCTCACGCTTTAGGGTCCCTAAAATGCCAGGGAAGTATAAATACCCCACAAGTGACCCCATTTTGGAAAGAAGACACCCCAAGGTATTCTGTGAGGGGTATGGTGAGTTCATGTAAAAAAAAAAAATGTTGTCACAAGTTAGTGGAATATGAGACTTTGTAAGAAAAAAAAATATATAATAAAATAAATTTCCGCTAACTTGTGCCAAAAAAAAAATCTACTATGAACTCGCCATGCCCCTCACGGAATACCTTGGGGTGTCTTCTTTCCAAAATGAGGTCACTTGTGGGGTATTTATACTGCCCTGGCATTTTAAGGGTCCTAAAGCGTGAGAAGTAGTTTGGAATCCAAATGCGTAAAAATGCCCTGTGAAATCCTAAAGGTACTCATTGGAATTTGGGCCCCTTTGCGCACCTAGGCTGCAAAAAAGTTTCACACATGTGGTATCGCCGTACTCAGAAGAAGTAGGGCAATGTGTTTTGGGGTGTATTTTTACATATACCCATACTGTGTGTGAGAAATATCTCTGTAAATGACAACTTTTAATTTTTTTTTATACAAAGTTGTCAATTTACAGAGATATTTCTCTCACCCAGCATGGGTATATGTAAAAATACACCTCAAAACACATTGCCCTACTTCTTCTGAGTACGGCGATACCACATGTGTGACACTTTTTTGCAGCCTAAGTGCGTAAAGGGGCCGAAAGTCCAACGAGTACCTTTTAGGCTTTACAGGGTTGCTCACAATTTAGCCCCACCCAAAATGCCAGAACAGTAAACACACCCCACAAATGACCCCATTTCGGAAAGTAGACACCCCAAGGTATTCACTGAGGGCCATAGTGAGTCCGTGGGAGATTTTTTTTTTTGCCAGAAGTTAGCAGAAATGGAAACTTTATTTATTTATTTTTTCCTCAAAGTGTCATTTTCCGCTGACTTGTGAAAAAAAATGTAATCATACATGAACTCACCATGCCCCTCCGCGAATACTTTGGGGTGTCTTCTTTCTAAAATGGGGTCATTTGGGGGGTATTTATACTATCCTGGCATTCTAGCACCTCAAGAAACATGACAAGTGCTCAGAAAGTCAGAGCTGCTTCAAAATGCGGAAATTTACATTTTTGTACCATAGTTTGTAAACGCTATAACTTTTGCGCAAACCAATAAATATACACTTATTGGATTTTTTTTTATCAGACATGTAGCACAAACTTGTATAGAAATTTAATTATATTTGAACAATTTTACCAGAAAAAGTTAAAAATACAATTTTTTTTTGAAAATTGCAGTCTATTTTGATTAATATCAGAAAAACGAGAAATGTCAGCAGCAATCAAATACCACCATAAGAAAGCTGTATTTGTGAGAAGAAAAGGAGGTAAAATTCATTTGGGTGCCAAGTTGCATGACCGAGCAATAAACCGTTAAAGTTGTGAAGTGCCGATTTGTAAAAAAAGGGCTGGTCACTAGGGGGGTATAAACCTGTGGTCCTTAAGTGGTTAAATATAGGATCGATGGTCGGGTCTGTATATAAAATATTAATCTATTTTTTTTTTATATATATATATAATTTACTGTGCATAAAATCACAAAAATCCCTGTATCCTTATTTAAAAAAAACATAGAAAAAGATAAAAAAATAGAAAAATACAATTGCACATTGTATTACTACCATATAATAGTACTGTAGTGAGCAGATAACCACTACACAGGATCCATGATTGCCAGAAATATATATATATATATATATATATATATATATATATATATATATATACACTGTGTACAGAATTATTAGGCAAATTAGTATTTTGACCACATCATCCTCTTTATGCATGTTGTCTTACTCCAAGCTGTATAGGCTCGAAAGCCTACTACCAATTAAGCATATTAGGTGATGTGCATCTCTGTAATGAGAAGGGGTGTGGTCTAATGACATCAACACCCTATATTAGGTGTGCATAATTATTAGGCAACTTCCTTTCCTTTGGCAAAATGGGTCAAAAACCTTGACAGGCTCAGAAAAGTCAAAAATAGTGAGATATCTTGCAGAGGGATGCAGCACTCTTAAAATTGCAAAGCTTCTGAAGCGTGATCATCGAACAATCAAGCGTTTCATTCAAAATAGTCAACAGGGTCGCAAGAAGCGTGTGGAAAAACCAAGGCGCAAAATAACTGCCCATGAACTGAGAAAAGTCAAGCGTGCAGCTGCCAAGATGCCACTTGCCACCAGTTTGGCCATATTTCAGAGCTGCAACATCACTGGAGTGCCCAAAAGCACAAGGTGTGCAATACTCAGAGACATGGCCAAGGTAAGAAAGGCTGAAAGACGACCACCACTGAACAAGACACACAAGCTGAAACGTCAAGACTGGGCCAAGAAATATCTCAAGACTGATTTTTCTAAGGTTTTATGGACTGATGAAATGAGAGTGAGTCTTGATGGGCCAGATGGATGGGCCCGTGGCTGAATTGGTAAAGGGCAGAGAGCACCAGTCCGACTCAGACGCCAGCAAGGTGGAGGTGGAGTACTGGTTTGGGCTGGTATCATCAAAGATGAGCTTGTGGGACCTTTTCGGGTTGAGGATGGAGTCAAGCTCAACTCCCAGTCCTACTGCCAGTTTCTGGAAGACACCTTCTTCAAGCAGTGGTACAGGAAGAAGTCTGCATCCTTCAAGAAAAACATGATTTTCATGCAGGACAATGCTCCATCACACGCGTCCAAGTACTCCACAGCGTGGCTGGCAAGAAAGGGTATAAAAGAAGAAAATCTAATGACATGGCCTCCTTGTTCACCTGATCTGAACCCCATTGAGAACCTGTGGTCCATCATCAAATGTGAGATTTACAAGGAGGGAAAACAGTACACCTCTCTGAACAGTGTCTGGGAGGCTGTGGTTGCTGCTGCACGCAATGTTGATGGTGAACAGATCAAAACACTGACAGAATCCATGGATGGCAGGCTTTTGAGTGTCCTTGCAAAGAAAGGTGGCTATATTGGTCACTGATTTGTTTTTGAATGTCAGAAATGTATATTTGTGAATGTTGAGATGTTATATTGGTTTCACTGGTAAAAATAAATAATTGAAATCGGTATATATTTGTTTTTTGTTAAGTTGCCTAATAATTATGCACAGTAATAGTCACCTGCACACACAGATATCCCCCTAAAATAGCTAAAACTAAAAACAAACTAAAAACTACTTCCAAAAATATTCAGCTTTGATATTAATGAGTTTTTTGGGTTCATTGAGAACATGGTTGTTGTTCAATAATAAAATTAATCCTCAAAAATACAACTTGCCTAATAATTCTGCACTCCCTGTATATATGCACAGTAGATACACTGTACAGTATATACACTTTGAACCTAAGCCATTCCAATTTTTATATGTGGACATTACATTAAAGGGCTTCTGTCACCCCACTAAAGTGATTTTTTTTTTTGGGGTTAGTTAAATTAGTTATATAGCGATATATGAAAATATAATTGTGTTCCTTACTTTGATCCAGCAGTTTATTCAAAAAACGAAGTTTTATCATATGCAAATTCGGTCTCTACCAGCAAGTAGGGCGTCTACTTGCTGGTAGCTGCTGCAGAAATCCGCGCCCTCCTCTTGTTGATTGACAGGGCCAGCCGGGATCTCCTCCTCCGGCCAGCCCTGTCGGCGTTTCAAAAATCGCGCGCCTGTGTTGAATCGGCGCAGGCGCTCTGAGATGAGGAGGCTCGTCTCCTCAGAACTCCCTCAGTGCGCCTGCGCCGATGACGTCTTCCATTTCGGTGATGTCATCGGCGCAGGCGCACTGAGGGAGTTCTGAGGAGACGAGCCTCCTCATCTCAGAGCGCCTGCGCCGATTCAACACAGGCGCGCAATTTTTGAAACGCCGACAGGGCTGGCCGGAGGAGGAGATCCCAGCTGGCCCTGTCAATCAACAAGAGGAGGGGGCGGATTTCTGCAGCAGCTACCAGCAAGTAGACGCCCTACTTGCTGGTAGAGACCGAATTTGCATATGATAAAACTTGGTTTTTTGAATAAACTGCTGGATCAAAGTAAGGAACACAATTATATTTTCATATATCGCTATATAACTAATTTAACTAGCCCCAAAAAAAAAAATCACTTTAGTGGGGTGACAGAAGCCCTTTAAGGCTGAGTTCACACGGGCGAGTATTCCGCGCGGGTGCAATGCGTGATGTGAACGCATTGCACCCGCACTGAATCCTGACCCATTCATTTCTATGGGGCTGTGCACACGAGCGGTGATTTTCACGCATCACTTGTGCGTTGCGTGAAAATCGAAGCATGCTCTATATTGTGCATTTTTCATAGAAGTGAATGGGGCTGCGTGAAAATCGCAAGCATCCGCAAGCAAGTGTGGATGCGGTGCGATTTTCACGCACGGTTGCTAGGAGACGATCGGGATGGAGACCCGATCATTATTATTTTTCCTTATAACATGGTTATAAGGGAAAATAATAGCATTCTGAATACAGAATGCATAGTACAATAGCGTTGGAGGGGTTAAAAAAAAATATATATTTAACTCCCCTTAATCCACTTGATCGCGCAGCCGGCATCTCTTCTGTCGTCTTCTTTGCTGTGTGCAGGAAAAGGACCTGTGGTGACGTCACTTCGGTCATCACATGATCCATCACCATGGTAAAAGATCATGTGACGGACCATGTGATGAGCGTAGTGACTAGTCCTTTTCCTGTGCACAGCACAGAAGAGAAGACAGGCTGCGCGAACAAGTGGATTAAGGGGAGTTAAATTATTTTTTATTAATGAATCAGGCGCAGGCAGTGTAGTCAGCGATACTGAGGTTAATACTGCAATGTACACCATTAGTCGATCCTTTTGTATGTACTTGCAACCTTAATGGAGGGCGGCATTAGCATATGAATCGCGATTTGCATCTAAATACCTTCAGTGTTTAGGGGATAAGAAAGTTATTAGAGAATGTCCCAATTTCAAGTAATAGTTTTCAAGTATGTCAGATACACAATCAATATTATTGCATTCATCTGTTTTTTTATCCTTTAAGTGTATATTGTTTTGTATCTTGATGCAGTTTTCCATATTTATTTTTATTTATTATTTGTTTTTCTCTGAAGTAGTGGATACAGAGTTTATTTATTAGCTATGTTCCTATAGTGGCTGAATGTTAATACAGTATTTATATTATACACTCACCTAAGGAATTATTAGGAACACCATACTAATACGGTGTTGGACCCCCTTTTGCCTTCAGAACTGCCTTAATTCTACGTGGCATTGATTCAACAAGGTGCTGATAGCATTCTTTAGAAATGTTAGCCCATATTGATAGGATAGCATCTTGCAGTTGATGGAGATTTGAGGGATGCACATCCAGGGCACAAAGCTCCCGTTCCACCACATCCCAAAGATGCTCTATTGGGTTGAGATCTGGTGACTGTGGTGGCCATTTTAGTACAGTGAACTCATTGTCATGTTCAAGAAACCAATTTGAAATGATTCGAGCTTTGTGACATGGTGCATTATCCTGCTGGAAGTAGCCATCAGAGGATGGATACATGTTCTCATTCTGTTTACGCCAAATTCGGACTCTACCATTTGAATGTCTCAGCAGAAATCGAGACTCATCAGACCAGGCAACATTTTTCCAGTCTTCAACAGTCCAATTTTGGTGAGCTCGTGCAAATTGTAGCCTCTTTTTCCTATTTGTAGTGGAGATGAGTGGTACCCGGTGGGGTCTTCTGCTGTTGTGGCCCATCCGCCTCAAGGTTGTGCGTGTTGTGGCTTCACAAATGCTTTGCTGCATACCTCGGTTGTAACGAGTGGTTATTTCAGTCAACGTTGCTCTTCTATCAGCTTGAATCAGTCGGCCCATTCTCCTCTGACCTCTAACATCCACAAGGCATTTTTGCCCACAGGACTGCCGCATACTGGATGTTTTACCCTTTTCACACCATTCTTTGTAAACCCTAGAAATGGTGGTTGTGCATGAAAATCCCAGTAACTGAGCAGATTGTGAAATACTCAGACCGGCCCGTCTGGCACCAACAACCATGCCATGCTCAAAAATGCTTAAATCACCTTTCTTTCCCATTCTGACATTCAGTTTGGAGTTCAGGAGATTGTCTTGACCAGGAGCACCCCCCTAAATGCATTGAAGCAACTGCCATGTGATTGGTTGACTAGATAATTGCATTAATGAGAAATAGAACAGGTGTTCCTAATAATTCTTTAGGTGAGTGTATATAAATGTACATATAGTATAATTAGTGTAATATTGTATAATTATTTATTCCATGATCCATATAAGGTATGGTGATTTAGATAACGTGTATTGTACAGTATAATCGACATATATAGATAGAAAGATAACCTTTGTATTAAAAAATTATTATACACTGCTCAAAAAAATAAAGGGAACACTTAAACAATACAATGTAACTCCAAGTCAATCACACTTCTGTGAAATCAAACTGTCCACTTAGGAAGCAACACTGAGTGACAATCAATTTCACATGCTGTTGTGCAAATAGGATAGACAACAGGTGGAAATGATAAGCAATTAGAAAGACACCCCCAATAAAGGAGTGGTTCTGCAGATGGTGACCTGACCACTTCTCAGTTTCTATGCTTCCTGGCTGATGTTTTGGTCACTTTTGAATGCTGCCGGTGCTTTCACTCTAGTGGTAGCATGAGTCGGAGTCTACAACCCACACAAGTGGCTCAGGTAGTGCAGCTTATCCAGGATGGCACATCAATGCGAGCTGTGGCAAGAAGGTTTGCTGTGTCTGTCAGCGTAGTGTCCAGAGCAAGGAGGCGCTACCAGGAGACAGGCCAGTACATCAGGAGACGTGGAGGAGGCCGTAGGAGGGCAAAAACCCAGCATCAGGACCGCTACCTCCGCCTTTGTGCAAGGAGGAACAGGAGGAGCACTGCCAGAGCCCTGCAAAATGACCTCCAGCAGGCCACAAATGTGCATGTGTCTGCTCAAACGGTCAGAAACAGACTCCATGAGGGTGATATGAGGGCCCGACGTCCACAGGTGGGGGTTGTGCTTACAGCCCAACACCGTGCAGGACGTTTGGCATTTGCCAGAAAACACCAAGATTGGCAAATTCGCCACTGGCGCCCTGTGCTCTTCACAGATGAAAGCAGGTTCACACTGAGCACATGTGACAGACGTGACAGAGTCTGGAGACGCCGTGGAGAACGTTCTGCTGCCTGCAACATCCTCCAGCATGACCGGTTTGGCATTGGGTCAGTAATGGTGTGGGGTGGCATTTCTTTGGAGGGTCGCACAGCCCTCCATGTGCTCGCCAGAGGTAGCCTGACTGCCATTAGGTACCGAGATGAGATCCTCAGACCCCTTGTGAGACCATATGCTGGTGCGGTTGGCCCTGGGTTCCTCCTAATGCAAGACAATGCTAGACCTCATGTGGCTGTAGTGTGTCAGCAGTTCCTGCAAGACGAAGGCATTGATGCTATGGACTGGCCCGCCCGTTCCCCAGACCTGAATCCAATTGAGCACATCTGGGACATCACGTCTCGCTCTATCCACCAACGTCACGTTGCACCACAGACTGTCCAGGAGTTGGCAGATGCTTTAGTCCAGGTCTGGGAGGAGATCCCTCAGGAGACCGCCCGCCACCTCATCAGGAGCATGCACAGGCGTTGTAGGGAGGTCATACAGGCACGTGGAGGCCACACACACTACTGAGCCTCATTTTGACTTGTTTTAAGGACATTACATCAAAGTTGAATCAGCCTGTAGTGTGTTTTTCCACTTTAATTTTGAGGGTGACTCCAAATCCAGACCTCCATGGGTTAAAAAATTTGATTTCCATTTTTTTTTTTTGGGGGATTTTGTTGTCAGCACATTCAACTATGTAAAGAACAAAGTATTTCAGAAGAATATTTAATTAATTCAGATCTAGGATGTGTTATTTTTGTGTTCCCTTTATTTTTTTGAGCAGTGTACAATATTACACTAATTATACTATATGTAAATTTATATCTAATATAAATATATAAAATATATTTATATATAATAAATCAATATAGCAGCAACGCTGTATATATTGATCTTTTTTTGC
The DNA here is from genome assembly GCF_905171765.1 of Bufo bufo. Lineage (NCBI taxonomy): Eukaryota > Metazoa > Chordata > Amphibia > Anura > Bufonidae > Bufo > Bufo bufo. The sequence goes on along the minus strand of NC_053397.1, from coordinate 107,600,038 downwards.
CTGTAAACTTTTGGTGTATTTTAAAACTTACCCAGCGCTGCAACTGTATTGATTTATTTATTTTTGTTTTTCATGTAACAATATTATTTGTTTTAATGGTGTCAGTGTTATCATAATTCATATTAGGTTTCCATTGCCACTATAGGAACATAGCTAATAAATACACTCTGTATCCACTACATTATATATCTGTATACTGTACACTGCTCCATTACATATCTGTATACAACACTTCATTATATATCTGTACACACCGCTCTATTATATATCTGTATGCAGTAGACCGCAAAAAATCCGGTACAATGTATCACCAGGTGTTATCCAAATCTAATCCACTTGTATCATAGATCTAAAGACATAATGGAGCGGTGTATGCAAATATATAGTCTAATATTCTCTATGTACTGAATCATAATTGTGATTGATACATAAATATATGAATGTACAGTTAGTCCATTGTACAGTAGTTTATTTTTTATTTTTAACCCCTCCAGCTCAAGTTAGAATATACTAAGAACTGTGCACTGTACATAACTGCCCCCTACTGCCTGGCAGGACCCGATCTCTTACAGTGGACTGTGATCCGCACAATTAACCCCTCAGGTGCCGCAGGGGGGTCTGCCAGGCCAAGATCCCCCTCCTTCCCCAGTATTAAAAGCATTGGTGGCAGTGGCCACAGGCTAACAACCCCCCTCCCCCCCCCATCATTGGTGACCAGTGCGGGCCGCCCCTCCCTCCCTCCCTCCCCAGTATTAAAAGCATTTGTGGCAGTGGCCACAGGCTAACAACCCCCCTCCCCTCCCCCAATCATTGGTGGCAGCGGAGCGGCATTTCCGATCGGAGTCCCAGTTTAATTGCTGGGGCTCCGATCGGTTACCATGGCAGCCAGGACGCTACTGCAGTCCTGGCTGCCATGGTTACTTAGCTTATACTTACATGCGCTGTCTTTGGCCGGCCGGCGCTCCTCCTACTGGTAAGTGACAGGTCTGTGCGATGCGCCGCACAGACCTGTCACTTACCAGTAGGAGGAGCGCCGGCCGGCCACAGACAGCACATGTAAGTATAAGCTAAGTAACCATGGCAGCCAGGACTGCAGTAGCGTCCTGGCTGCCATGGTAACCGATCGGAGCCCCAGCGATTAAACTGGGACTCTGATCGGAAATGACGCTCCGCTGCCACCAATGATGGGGAGGGGGGTTGTTAGCCTGTGGCCACTGCCACCAATGCTTTTAATACTGGGGAGGGAGGGGGGACGCACTGGCCACCAATGCTTTTAATACTGGGGAGGGGGGGCCGCACTGGCCACCAATGCTTTTAATACTGGGGAGGGAGGGGGGGGCCGCACTGGCCACTAATGCTTTTAATACTGGGGAGAGAGGGGGGTCTGTGTTAGAATATACTGTCGGATCTGAGTTTTCACGATCTAACTCAAATCCGATGGTATATTCTAACATAGGCGTTCCCATGGTGATGGGGACGCTTCAAGTTAAAATATACCATCGGATTGGAGAAAACTCCGATCCGATGGTATATTAATTAGGGACTCCTGACTTTACATTTAAAGTCAATGGGGGACGGATCCGTTTACAATTGCACCAATATTGTGTCAATAGAAACATAGAATGTGACGGCAGATAAGAACCTTTTGGCCCATCTAGTCTGCCCAATATACTGAATACTATGGATAGCCCCTGGCCCTATCTTATATGAAGGATGGCCTTATGCCTATCCCATGCATGCTTAAACTCCTTCACTGTATTTGCAGCTACCACTTCTGCAGGAAGGTTATTCCATGCATCCACTACTCTCTCAGTAAAGTAATACTTCCTGATATTACTTTTAAACCTTTGCACCTCTAATTTAAAACTATGTCCTCTTGTAGCAGTTTTTCTTCTTTTAAATATTCTCTCCTCTTTTACCTTGTTGATTCCCTTTATGTATTTAAAAGTTTCCATCATATCCCCTCTGTCTCATCTTTCTTCCAAGCTATACATGTTAAGGTCCTTTTAATCTTTTCTGGTAAGTTTTGTCCTGCAATCCATGTACCAGTTTAGTAGCTCTTCTCTGAACTCTCTCTCCAAAGTATCAATATCCTTCTGGAGATATGGTCTCCAGTACTGAGCACAATACTCCAAATGAGGTCTCACTAGTGCTCTGTAGAGCGGCATGAGCACCTCCCTCTTTCTACTGGTAATTCCTCTCCCTATACACCCAAGCATTCTGCTAGCATTTCCTGCTGCTCTATGACATTGTCTGCCTACCTTTAAGTCTTCTGAAATAATGATCCCTAAATCCCTTTCCTCAGATACTGAGGTTAGGACTGTATCACTGATTTTATATTCTGCTCTTGGGTTTTTACGCCCCAGGTGCATTATCTTGCACTTATCAACATTAAATTTTAGTTGCCAGATTTTTGACCATTCCTCTAGTTTTCCTAAATCCTTTTCCATTTGGTGTATCCCTCCAGGAACATCAACCCTGTTACAAATCTTTGTGTCATGGAGCAAAAAGACACACCTTACCATCGAGGCCTTCTGCAATTTCGCTGATTAAGATATTAAACAATATGGGTCCTAGAACAGATCCCTGAGGTACCCCACTGGTAACAAGACCTTGGTCTGAATATACGTCACTGCCTAATCCATTCAACAATATGGGAGTCCAAGCCCAAAGACTGCAATTTATTGATAAGCCTTCTATGTGGGACAGTATCAAAAGCCTTACTAAAGTCTAGATAAGCGATGTCTACTGCACCTCCTCCATCTATTATTTTAGTCACTCATTAAAAAAAAATCAATAAGATTAGTTTGACATGATCTCCCTGAAGTAAACACATGCTGTTTTTCATCTTTCAATCCATGGGATTTTAGATGTTCCACAATCCTCTCCTTAAGTATGGTTTCCATTAATTTCCCCACTATTGATGTCAGGCTTACTGGCCTATAGTTGCCCGATTCCTCCCTACTACCTTTCTTGTGAATGGGCACAACATTTGCTAATTTCCAATCTTCTGGGACGACTCCTGTTGCCAGTGATTGGTTAAATAAATCTGTTAATGGTTTTGCTAGTTCACAGCTGAGCTCTTTTAATAGCTTTGGGTGTATCTCATCAGGCCCCTGTGACCTATTTGTATTAATTTTAGACAGCTGACTTAGAACCTCTTCCTCTGTAAAGACACATGCATCAAAAGATTCATTAGTGTTCTTTCCTAACTAAGGTCCTTTTTCCTTCATTTTTCTTTGTAAAAACTGAACTAGAAGTATTTATTGAGGCAGTCAGCTAGTTCTTTATCTTCTTCCATATACCTTCCTTCTTTTGTTTCTAATTTGGTAATTCCTTGTTTTAATTTCCTTTTTTCATTTATGTATCTGAAGAATGCCTTATCGCCTTTTTTCCCCTGACTGAGCTAATTTCTCTTCTGCCTGTGCTTTAGAAGCTCTTATAACTTGTTTGGCCTCTCTCTGCCTAATCTTATAAATTTGCCTGTCATCCTCGTTTTTTTTATTTTTTATAATTCCTAGATGCTATCTTTTTGTTTTCAATGATTTTGGCCACTTCTGCTGAGTACCACAGTGGTCTCTTCCTTTTTTTTGCTTTTACTGACAAGCCTTCAATAGTGCCACTTTTAAGTAGTCCCATTTCTCCTGGACTCCAATGAAACTGTTCCAATCTGATAGGGACTCGTATACCACTAATCTAATTTTAGAAAAGTCAGTTTTTCTAAAATCTAAAACTTTTGTTTTTGTGTGGTGTGACTCAGTCACTGTACTTATAGTAAACCACACTGACTCGTGATCACTAGATCCCAAGCTTTCCCCTACAGTAATATCAGATACCAAATTCCCATTTGTGAATACTAAATCTAAAATGGCTTCCTTCCGGTTTGGCTCCTCAACTACTTGCTGTAGAGATAATCCCAGTAGGGAATTTAGAATATCTGTACTCCTGGCAGAACTAGCTATTTTGGTTTTCCAGTATTCATCTGAAAGATTGAAGTCTCCCATAATGATAACTTCCCCCTTCAATGTCATTTTAGCTATTTCCTCAACTAGTAGATCATCTAATTCTTTGACTTGGCTATGTGGTCTATATATCACACCTACACGAGTTACCTTATGATAAACAAGCTGCAAGGTAACCCAAACTGACTCTAAATTGTTCTCGCTAACTTGTATCAAATTAGATTTTATGCTATCTTTCACATACAGGGCCACCCCTCCCCACTTCTTGCCTTCTCTGTCTTTCCTGTATAGTGAGAACCCTGGTATTGATATATCCCAGTCATTACTCCCCTTGAACCACTTCTCAGTAACAGCCACTACATCTATATTCTCAGATGCCATTATAGCCTCAAGTTCATTGATCTTATTCCATAAACTGCGAGCATTTGTAGACAAGAATCTGAGCTTGTCATTTCTTAACTTTTGTGCTACTGGCATCTTCTGGCATTGTTCCGGTCACCCAGTCCCCCTTACTGCATCTGCAGTGGCATGCCAGCAATCCTACGAGTTTTCTGAAGGGGTAACCCCGTGGTGCCTGAGTACTCTCTCCTTGCATCCCACGGGTCCTGGGGTCCTCAGGTTCGTTCCCCTCTTTTGGCTAGGGGTGGTGGGATTTCCTATTTGGAGGTTTTAGAGAGGCCTTTCCCCGTTCTCTACCTTCCCCTTGTTTTTTACTTTTTATTCATAGGGTGTTTTTCTCCCCACTTCTGGGTTCCCTTCTCCTCCCTGGCCATCCACTCCTCTCCCCGGCGTCTCCTACTTTAGTCCCCGGCTTCGTCCGAGACTAGGCCGCATTGATGGACAGAGGAGACTGCTTGTGAAGGCGAGCCACCCCTGACTGGAGAGCCACTACCTTGTCCTGGGGAAGGAACACTTGTCGCATACAAGTGTCGAAGACCATGCCCAGGAATTCCATCCACTGCCTGGGAACAAGTGAGGACTTGGAGCGGTTCCCCAGCCATCCAAACTCGGATAGCACGGACAGGCTGATGTGGAGGCTGGACAGGTTGTCCTCCCGGGACAAAGCCTTCACCAGAAGATTGTCTAGATAGGGTATCACCGCAACTCCCCTGGTAATGAGGACATGGTGTCTGAGCGTGAGTGTGCCCCGTCCGTGGAGGAGTCCCTGGCAGGGGCGGCTGTAATTTGGGCAGGCAAACTGTCCAGCGACTCCACCATGGATTGGGAGAGTCGGACAAGGTTCCCTGGCACAGGGAGGAGGTCTATTCAGGAGGGCCTGATGCCGAAGGGGGGGGGCAGAGCATCCTGAGTGGGTCAGGCTGACCGCATGTTAACTACTTATTGCAACGGGTGCACGTAAAATACGTGGCGACCCCAAGGGGGGCTGGAAATGGGAGTCTTCTCTGGAAGAGGACATGAGGGCAAAGTGGGAGCCTGAAAAGGTGCTGCAGCAGCCATAGAAGAGCGCAGGGAGGCTTGCAGAAGAGATCCACAGGTTACTTGAGTGCTGGCAAGATGGAGGACCCAGGAGCTGAAGGGAAGTGGAAATTTCGCCCCCCAGGTAAAAGCCTGTGCTTAGGAGGGAAGCCAGGCCCCTCCCAAGGGGAGCGGGGAGGGGCCAGGTAAAAAGCTCAGAAAAAGGGGGGGTAACGATGCAGCCTATGCGGAGAAAAGGTCGGAGCCTGAATTAATGAAGCGGCTGAAAATGGTGCGCCGTCCCCTCCAGGGGGAGAAAAACAGGTGGGGGGGGGGCCTCCTGAGGGAAAGCGACACACAGGGAGGGTAACAACAGGGCAAAAGGCGCACCCGGGGCAGGCCAGAAAACAATGCGGCCTAGTCCCAGCCAAAGCCAGGGACTAAAGTAGGAGACGCCGGGGAGATGACTGGATGGCCAGGGAGGAGAAGGGAACCCAGAAGTGGGGAGAAAAACACCCCATGAATAAAAGAAGTAAAAAACAAGGGGAAGGTGGAGAACGGGGAAAGGCCCCTTCAAAACCCCCAAATAGGAAATCCCACCACCCCTGGCCAAAAGAGGGGAATGAACCTGAGGACCTGTGGGACGCAAGGAAAGAGTACTCAGGCGCCACAGGGTCACCCCTTCGGCAAACTCGTAGGATTGCTGGCATGCCACTGCGGATGCAGTAAGGGGGACTGGGTGACTGGCGAGGTACCAAGGTATGCGCCCACAGGGGTTGCAACTAAAGTGGGAATCCACGATGAAGCCCCGTCCTGCCGCAGGCAAAAGCCTGCAGAAGAAAAAAGTAATAAAAGAATAAAACACAAAAAAAGCAGCAAGACCTGCAAAAAACAGAGCAGGTCATGTCTGCCTCCTACAGACACTAGACTAAAACTAATTAGTTTAGTGTCTGTGCAGAGGGTAACCCATCTGGGTGGAGCCAACACTTTTACTTTCTAGTGGCAGCTGGGCATATACCCATGGTGCTGTGTCCCCCAATGCCATTCACGAGAAATACAAATACAAATCAGTCTGGATATCAACAAGGAACAGACTTTAATTGCTGTCAAAGAGCCTAAGTATTCCATTTCTCCAGGAACTTGACAACAGAATCATGAGTGCTTTAAGGTAGTCCAAAAAAGGGTGTGGATTTTCTTAGCCAAGCCAGATGCACCCATGCTGCTGAGCTCTTCAGCTGGCCTAAACAACCTAGTCCAATATCGGCTAAAAGAACCCACCAAACATGGTCAAAACTACAAAAAAATTGGTCCATGGATACTCCGGGACCTGGTAAAGCTGCACTGGCCCAAGGAGAAATCAAGAGATTTATGCGCAAGACTTCTGCAAGGGAGAAGTAGTAGGGCAATGTGTTTTGGGGTGTATTTTTACATATACCCTTTCTGTGTGTGAGAAATATCTCTGTAAATGACAACTTTTAAAAAAAAATTTATACAAAGTTGTCAATTTACAGAGATATTTCTCTCACCCAGCATGGGTATATGTAAAAATACACCCCAAAACACATTGCCCTACTTCTGAGTACGGCGATACCACATGTGTGACACTTTTTTGCAGCCTAGGTGCGTAAAGGTGCCGAAAGTCCAACGAGTACCTTTAGGCTTTATGGGGTTGCTCACAATTTAGCCCCGCCCAAAATGCCAGAACAGTAAACACACCCCACAAATGACCCCATTTCGGAAAGTAGACACCCCAAGGTATTCGCTGAGGGGCATATTGAGTCCATGAAAGATTGAACTTTTTGTCAGAAGTTAGCGGAAAGGGAGACTTTGTGAGTAAAAACTAAAAAAAATCAATTTCCGCTAACTTGTGCCAAAAAAAAAAAATTCTATGAACTCGCCATGCCCCTCACTTTGGGTGTCTTCTTTCCAAAATGGGGTCACATGTGGGGTATTTATACTGCCCTGGCATTTTAGGGGCCCTAAAGCGTGAGAAGAAGTCTGGAATCCAAATGCCTAAAAATGCCCTCCTAAAAGGTACTCATTGGAATTTGGGCCCCTTTGCGCACGTAGGCTGCAAAAAAGTGTCACACGTGGTATTGCCGTAATAGGGAGAAGTAGGGCAATGTGTTTTGGGGTGTATTTTTACATATACCCATGCTGGGTGAGAGAAATATCTCTGTAAAATGACAACTTTGTATAAAAAAAATTGGAAAAGTTGTCTTTTACAGAGATATTTGGCATAAAGCGTGAGAAGTAGTTTGGAATCCAAATGCGTAAAAAATGCCCTGTGAAATTCTAAAGATACTTATTGGAATTTGGGCCCTTTGTGCACCTTGGTTGCAAAAAAAGTGTCCCACATGTAGTATCGCAGTACTCAGGAGAAGTAGGGCAATGTGTTTTGGGGTGTATTTTTACATATACCCATACTGTGTGTGAGAAATATCTCTGTAAAATGACAACTTTGTATAAAAAAATGGGAAAAGTTGTCTTTTACAGAGATATTTATCTCACCCAGCATGGGTATATGTAAAAATACACCCCAAAACACATTGCCCTACTTCTTCTGAGCACGGCGATACCACATGTGTGACACTTTTTTGCAGCCTAGGTGCGCAAAGGGGCCCAAATTCCAATGAGTACTTTTAGGATTTCACAGGGCATTTTTACACATTTGGATTCCAAGCTACTTCTCACACTTTAGTGCCCCTAAAATGAAAGGGCATATAAATACCCCACAAGTGACCCCATTTAAAAAGAAGACACCCCAAAGTATTCCGTGAGGGGTATGGTGAGTTCATGTAAAATTACATTTTTTGTCACAAGTTAGTGGAATATGAGACTTTGTAAGAAAAAAATAAATAATTTTCCGCTAACTTGTGACAAAAAATAAAAACTTCCATGAACTCACTATGCCCATCAGTGAATACCTTAGGGTGTCTACTTTCCGAAATGGGGTCATTTGTGGGGTGTTTCTACTGTCTGGGCATTGTAGAATCTCAGGAAACATACAGGTGCTCAGAAAGTCAAAGTGCGTAAATTCACATTTTTGCACCATAGATTGTAAACTCTATAACTTTTTTCCAAACCAATAAATATACACTTATTGCATTTTTTTTTATCAAGGACATGTAGAACAATACATTTTGAGAAAAATTTATATAGAAATGTAGTTTTATTTGAAAAATTTCACAACAGAAAGTGAAAAATGTAATTTTTTTGCAAAAATTTTGGTCAATTTTGATTAATATCAAAAAAAGTAAAAATGTCAGCAGCAATGAAATACCACCAAATGAAAGCTCTATTAGTGAGAAGAAAAGGAGGTAAAATTCATTTGGGTGGTAAGTCGTATGACCGAGCAATAAACCGTGAAAATAGTGTAGTGCAGAATTGTAAAAAGTGGTCTGGTCATTAAGGGGGTTTAAGCTAGAGGAGCTGAGGTGGTTAAATACTACGCACATGGGGATAAAGCCTCTAAGCTTATGCTATCCCAAATTAAGAAAAAGCCAAATCTTTCTTCCCTCTTTTGAAGTCGGCTGAAGCCACTGCTATACGCACCACTGAACTTATAGCACAACAATTTCGCTCATATAACAGTGAGTTATACAATTTGAGAGCCTCTGCTGCCCACACAGATCAGGAGAGTAGATGTGCACAAATAGATGATTGGCTAGCCACACTGGATCTTCCAGTCATAGATGGAAATTCGAAAACAGCTCTAAGGGTCCATTCACACGTCTGCAATTTTGTTCCGCATTTTGCGGAACAGAATTGCGGACCCATTAATTTGTATGGGACAGCACGATTTTCTGCCCGGACCCAGAATTGCGGATCCGCACTTCCGATCCCGAAAAAAATAGAACATGTCCTATTCTTGTCCGCAATTGCGGACAAGAATAGGCATTTTCTATTAATTGCTGGCGATGTGCGGTCCCCAAAATGCGGAACGCACATCGCTGATGTCCGTGTTTTGCGGATCTGTTGATCCGTAAAACACACACAAACATGTGAAATGGACCCTTACAAGACCCTGAGCTGAGCTGGAAAAAGCCTTAATGACTCTCCACCAAATAAGGCCCCAACGGACTGCCTGTCCCATATTACAAAACTTTTAAGTCCCTCCTTTTCTCTCATCTACTGAACTTCTGCAACAGCACACAGTCAGGGAATCCACTCCCCCCCCCCCCCCCCAACAATTCAATCTGTATATCTTGATCATACCCAAAGAGTAAAAAGACCCTACACAATGCGCAAATTATAGGCCTATATCCTTACTGAATAATGACCTGAAGCTCTTTGCCAAAATGTTGGCTAATAGATTAAAACCCCTCTTACCAAAACATATCTCCCCTGAATAAGTAGGGTTCACTCCAGGCAGAGGGCAAAATGAGCACAGTGTGCTTACTTCACATCATTCAATATGCTAAATTAAACTCTATCTCATTAGTCCTTCTCAGCACAGATGCTGAGAAGGCATTTGATAGGGTGAGTTGGCCATTTATGACCATAACTCTCCTAAAATTTGGCATTCCCTCGCTTTTCATATCAGCTATCAGGTCTGTGTAGAGCTCCCAAAGTGCACAAATATAGGTTCAACAACACTCTATGGTTTCAGATTGGGAATGGCACACAACATGGTTGCCCATTATATCCCCTTCTTTGTCTTGACATTAGAAACTGTACTACAGGCCTTTCGTCAAGACCCCAGAGTCCAAATGGGATCATACACTTCTCAACTAGCAGCCTTTGCAGATGATGTACTAATGTTTATATCCAACCCAGTTGAAGCCCTACCTGCAGTTATATCTATTTTCAATCACTTTGGGCAGATGTCAAACTTTAAAATCTGGGATTTTGTGGGGTTGATTTTGAACATCACCCTCAGCTCAAACTTGTGTTCACCTACAACACACTACTCCTTTTAAATGGGCATCCGGTTTGATTAACTTCCTAGGAGTCAGTATTACACCAGACATCAATTTATTATATAAACTTAACTTCCTGGACCTACCAAGACAGATTAGTGCATTAATTAAGAGTTGGGATATACCCTATGTCTCATGGTTTGGCCGAAAAGCCTTAAAGTGGTTGTGCTGCCTAAAGTGCCATACTCTCCTCCTTTTTGTGGTGAAAGCAGAGGCCCTGACTGGCCCACAAACACTTAACACAACACACAAAAAATGGGGGATTGGGACTCCCAGATTTTAGGGCTATTACAGGGCACTCGATATCTGGACTGGCTCCGCAAGTCAGAAAACATACTAGATGTACAGGCGGAAGAAGCAATGTGCAACCTTCCATTGAGGGCTCTCCTACTCGCTACTAAACATACTGAACAGTACTGCCGAAGTATTGGAAAAAGCAGGTCTTACCTGTTTCCTGCTGTGCAGAGCACGGACAGCAGCCCCTGGGTTCGGCTGTTCAAACAATCGTCCAAAAACACACTTGGAAGTCCAGCTCTAATCAAAAGCAGGGGAACTTTATTTCAGCGGTTTAAAAAATTTCTGTTACAGGAAATTAAGTATTGTTACGTGTTTCAGACCACCTCTATTCTGGGTCCTTCATCATGACATACTAAACATTCAATGAAGGCTCTATATATGCTCACCCACCACCTGGTCCCGCAATCAACAGGTCACATGGTTGGAGCAGAATGTGCAATCAAGAACGCACACATGTGCACACATATAAAATAATGATTTTGCAAAATAAAATGACATTATAGCTTCAAAAAGAAAAATTTTAAAAAAATAAATATATCAGAAATGTTTTTCCACTAATATTGCAGTATTCGATCATGTCTTTTATTGAGACCAGTTGGGAGACTGGTTGCTAGCTGGAACATACAGTCGTGGCCAAAAGTTTTGAGAATGACACAAATATTAGTTTTCACAAAGTTTGCTGCTAAACTGCATTTAGATCTTTGTTTCAGTTGTTTCTGTGATGTAGTGAAATATAATTACACTCACTTCATATGTTTCAAAGGCTTTTATCGACAATTATATGACATTTATGCAAAGAGTCAGTATTTGCAGTGTTGGCCCTTCTTTTTCAGGACCTCTGCAATTCGACTGGGCATGTTCTCAATCAACTTCTGGGCCAATTCCTGACTGATAGCAACCCATTCTTTTATAATAACATCTTGGAGTTTGTCAGAATTAGTGGGTTTTTATTTGTCCATCCGCCTCTTGAGGATTGACCACAAGTTCTCAATGGGATTAAGATCTGGGGAGTTTCCAGGCCATGGACCCAAAATGTCAACGTTTTGGTCCCCGAGCCACTTAGTTATCACTTTTGCCTTATGGCATGGTGCTCCATTGTGCTGGAAAATGCATTGTTCTTCACCAAACTGTTGGATTGTTGGAAGAAGTTGCTGTTAGAGGGTGTTTTGGTACCATTCTTTATTCATGGCTGTATTTTTGGGCAAAATTGGATGAGAAGCAACCCCACACATGAATGGTTTCAGGATGCTTTACTGTTGGCATGACACAGGACTGATGGTAGCGCTCACCTTTTCTTCTCCGGACAAGCCTTTTTCCAGATGCCCCAAACAATCGGAAAGAGGCTTCATCGAAGAATAGGACTTTGCCCAATCCTCAGCAGTCCATTCACCATACTTTCTGCAGAAGATCAATCTGTCCCTGATGTTTTTTTTGGAGAGAAGTCGCTTCTTTGCTGGCCTTCTTGACACCAGGCCATCTTCCAAAAGTCTTCGCCTCACTGTGCGTGCAGATGCGCTCACACCTGCCTGCTGCCATTCCTGAGCAAGCTCTGCACTGGTGGCACTCCGATCCCACAGGTGAATTCTCTTTAGGAGACGATCCTGGCGCTTGCTGGACTTTCTTGGACACCCTGAAGCCTTCTTAACAAGAATTGAACCTCTTTCCTTGAAGTTCTTGATGATCCTATAAATTGTTGATTGAGGTGCAATCTTAGTAGCCACAATATCCTTGCCTGTGAAGCCATTTTTATGCAACGCAATGATGGCAGCACACGTTTCTTTGCAGGTCACCATGGTTAACAATGGAAGAACAATGATTTCAAGCATCACCCTCCTTTTAACATGTCAAATTCTGCCATTTTAACCCAATCAGCCTGACATAATGATCTCCAGCCTTGTGCTCGTCAACATTCTCACCTGAGTTAACAAGACGATTACTGAAATGATCTCAGCAGGTCCTTTAATGACAGCAATGAAATGCAGTGGAAAGGTTTTTTTGGGATTAAGTAAATTTTCATGCCAAAGAAGGACTATGCAATTCATCTGATCACTCTTCATAACATTCTGGAGTATATGCAAATTGCTATTATAAAAACTTAAGCAGCAACTTTTCCAATTTCCAATATTTTTGTCATTCTCAAAACTTTTGGCCACGACTGTACAATATGCCTACCTATTTAATAGCTTTATTTTATAATCTCCCCCTCTTGCGGGCATTATGACTCTTTCTATGCCATGTGCACTAAGTCCAGATGTATTCCCACCATGCACAACCGCAGACACGTTGCGGTTCCCATGGTGGGGGACATCTGAAATATGTTTGCGGAATTGTTAGAAAGCACCTACCTGTGTTAAACTATGACAAAAAGTGGTCTAATGTGGTCATGGAAGGTATTAGATGCGCGCTGCACAAAAGGCGCCGACTTTGGGAAACATGGTGAGCCCCAGCTTATTTCAAGAAAAAAAAGTATCTCAGCCAACTTGGCTAGCAAGCAAGGGAAGTTATAAATGTGGTCACAGCAGATGCATCTGCTGTGATCACTTTAAAGTGGGTAGCTCTTTTAAATCAACAGTAAATGGCAAGGAATTTGCAATAAAAGCATACATGAACTGTAATACTAAATATGCTATCTACCTATTTACATGTGAGATGTGTCAAGTACAATATGTTGGGTGCACTTCTAATCAGATTAAATCTAGAATCCGCAAACATATTTCAGATGTCCCCCACCATGGGAACCGCAACGTGTCTGCGGTTGTACATGGTGGGAATACGTCTGGACTGCACAGGGCATAGAAAGAGTCATAATGCAAGAGGGGGAGATTATAAAAGAAAGCTATTGAATAGGGAGGCATATTGGATGTTCCAGCTAGCAACCTGTCATCCAACTGGTCTCAATAAGAGACATGATCTAATACTGCAATATTAGTGGGGGGGGGGGGGGATTCTGATATATATAATATTATTATTATTATTATTATTATTTTGACATTTTTCTTTTTGAAGCTATAATGTGATTTTTTTTTGCTAAATCATTATTTTATATGTGTGCACATGTGTGTGTTTTTGATTGCACATTCTGCTCCAACCATGTGACCTGTTGATTGCGGGACCAGGTGGTGGGTGAGCATACAGTTGCAAGAAAAAGTATGTGAACCCTTTGGAATTATAGGGATTTCTGCAAAAATTGGTCATAAAATGTGATCTGATCTTCATCTAAGTCACAACAATATACAATCACAGTCTGCTTAAACGAATAAATAATAAATGTTACCATGTTTTTATTGAATACACCATGTAAACATTCACAGTGCAGGTGGAAAAAGTATGTGAACCCTTGGATTTAATAACTGGTTGAACCTCCTTTGGCAGCAATAACTTCAACCAAACGTTTCCTGTGGTTGCAGATCAGATGTGCACAATGGTCAGGAGTAATTCTTGACCATTCCTCCTTACAGAACACTGACACAGCAAAGAAGCCCCAAACCATGATGCCCCCACCACCATACTTCACAGTTGGGATGAGGTTTTGATGTTGGTGTGCTGTGCCTCTTTTTCTCCACACATAGTGTTGTGTGTTTCTTCCAAACAACTCAACTTTGGTTTCATCTGTCCACAGAATATTTTGCCAGTACTGCTGTGGAACATCCAGGTGCTCTTGTGCAAACTGTAAACGTGCAGCAATGTTTTTTTTGGACAGCAGTGGCTTCCTCTGTGGTATCCTCCCATGAAATCCATTCTTGTTTAGTGTTTTACGTATCGTAGATTCGCTAACAGGGATGTTAGCATATGCCAGAGATTTTTGTAAGTCTTTAGCTAACACTCTAGGATTCTTCTTCACCTCATTGAGCAGTCTGCACTGTGCTCTTGCAGTCATCTTTACAGGACGGCCACTCCTAGGGAGAGTAGCAGCAGTACTGAACTTTCTCCATTTATATACAATTTGTCTTACGGTGGACTGATGAACAGCAAGGCTTTTGGAGATACTATTATAACCCTTTCCAGCTTTATGCAAGTCAACAATTCTTTATCGTAGGTCTTCTCTTCTCTCTTTTGGACGAGGCATCATTCACATCAGGCAATGCTTCTTGTGAAAAGCAAACCCAGAACTGGTGTGTGTTTTTTTTTTTCTTTATAGGGCAGGGCAGCTGTAATGAACACCTCCAATCTGATTGATTGGACTCCAGTTGGCTGACACCTCACTCCATTTAGCTCTTGGAGATGTCATTAGTCTAGGGGTTCACATAATTTTTCCACCTGCATGGTGAATGTTTACATGGTAACATTTAATTCTTTGTGTGTTATTAATTTAAGCAGACTGTGATTGTCTATTGTTGTGACTTAGATGACGATCAGATCACATTTTATCACCAATTTGTGCAGAAATCCATATCATTCCAAAGGGTTCACATACTTTTTCTTGCAACTGTATATAGTGCATTCATTGAATGTTTAGTATGTCATGATGAAGGACCCAGAATAGAGGTGGTATAAAACGCATAACAATACTTAATTTCCGGTAACAGAAAGTTTTTAAACCTGAAATAAAGTTTGCCTGCTTTTGATTAGAGCTAGACTTCCAAGTGTGTTTTTGGACTATTGTTTGAACAGTACTGCCGTCTGACACTTAATAATCTGACAAAACACACTCTGGCACAAAGGAGATCTCAAACACTAATGAGTAATAAGTTAACACTCACACTAGTAAAAGACACTTTACTTGACGAGCCCCCTACTTTCAGAGACCTTACCCAAAGGGACAGGTACCCAAGTTATGAGATTTGTCCTCTTTTTATACACAACATCTTATAGCATACATCAACCTCACTTCGAAACTGTTCTATACCCAACTCTTTTAACCTCCTTTGAGAAAATTACCCTTCAGAAGGTAGATTCCAAGAAAAAGAGATCCTCTCTATACTCACAAATGTTACCTCATTAGTCTCATGTATCTTGTAAAATGGGACAGAGATCTACAAGGGAAATTCATGGATACAGAAGCCAAGTTCCTAATGTCTGCCACCCACAAACTATTTACATGCGTTAAACTCCAGGAAAACTATTATGATGCCACTATATTCCAGGCAATCTGACAAAAATCTTCCTAGACGCAGACCCCAATTGCTGGAGGTGTGGGAAGAAAAGAGGTACATATATACATATTTGAGGAGAAGAAGGTGGGTTATTGGTGGCTCACCTGATCAATACAATGTGTAGGTGCTCTGGTTCTGAACTGATTCACCCAATCAGAAAAGAGGTTTATGACAATAAGGTATATAGTGAAAAACCGGCACTCTACATCTATCAGTAATACTAAGGAAGCAATATACACAGATGATAGTAAAAAAATATGTATTTATTTTTATGAAAATACGTTAAGAATGGAAAGTAAAAAGTAGAAGTTCTAAAAATGTAGAAGTTCTAAGAAATGAAGTTCTAAAAATATAGAAGTTCTAAAAAATGAAAAAATGATGATTTGCAATATGCGGCGGTGGAGGTGCACAGTGGAAAAAATGTGCAAAGGGGATGTGACAATGCAATGATTGTCTGGTGGTGATTTCCACCTTCAGTAGGTACAATAGATGGCTGTGTCCATTTGTGTGCAGTTCATAAAAAATTGTCTTTATGTATCACCGGTGTTGGTCACATAGAAAAATATATATAGTATATACACTCACCTAAAGAATTATTAGGAACACCATACTAATACGGTGTTGGACCCCCTTTTGCCTTCAGAACTGCCTTAATTCTATGTGGCATTGATTCCACAAGGTGCTGATAGCATTCTTTAGAAATGTTGGCCCATATTGATAGGATAGCATCTTGCAGTTGATGGAGATTTGAGGGATGCACATCCAGGGCACGAAGCTCCCGTGCCACCACATCCCAAAGATGCTCTATTGGGTTGAGATCTGGTGACTGTGGGGGCCATTTTAGTACAGTGAACTCATTGTCATGTTCAAGAAACCAATTTGAAAGGATTCGAGCTTTGTGACATGGTGCATTATTCTGCTGGAAGTAGCCATCAGAGGATGGATACATGTTCTCATTCTGTTTACGCCAAATTCGGACTCTACCATTTAAATGTCTCAACAGAAATAGAGACTCATCAGACCAGGCAACATTTTTCCAATCTTCAACAGTCCAATTTTGGTGAGCTCGTGCAAATTGTAGCCTATTTTTCCTATTTGTAGTGGAGATGAGTGGTACCCGGTGGGGTCTTCTGCTGTTGTAGCCCATCCGCCTCAAGGTTGTGCATGTTGTGGCTTCACAAATGCTTTGCTGCATACCTCGGTTGTAACGAGTGGTTATTTCAGTCAACATTGCTCTTCTATCAGCTTGAATCAGTCGGCCCATTCTCCTCTGACCTCTAGCATCCACAAGGCATTTTTGCCCACAGGACTGCTGCATACTGGATGTTTTTCCCATTTCACACCATTCTTTGTAAACCCTCGAAATGGTTGTGCATGAAAATCCCAGTAACTGAGCAGATTGTGAAACATTCAGACTGGCCCGTCTGGCACCAACAACCATGCCACGCTCAAAATTGCTTAAATCATCTTTCTTTCATATTCTGACATTCAGTTTGGAGTTCAGGAGATTGTCTTGACCAGGACCACACCCCTAAATGCATTGAAGCAACTGCCATGTGATTGGTTGACTAGATAATTGCATTAATGAGAAATAGAACAGGTGTTCCTAATAATTCTTTAGGTGAGTGTATATAGAACGGTAAAAAGATAAAAAATATGTATAAATGGTATGTCAGTCGGGTGCTGTACTTAGTGTGGCGTCCCACACATTGGAAAAAACTGCACCCTGACTGTTTACCTTCTTTGTGAGGTGTAGATGTCCTGGCTGTTGGAGCGACCTTGCTGCGCTCTGCGGTGTCTGTTTCCCGGTCTTTTCGGCGTGCCGCGTGGGTATGACGTCACTTCTCTGGCGTCTCACGTGTCTTTGCCGGACTTAGTTTTAAGATTTTTGCTGGTGGTCTTTCTTGATCCAGAGGACTCGGATGAAGTCAGTTATTTGGAAGCGCTTCCAGGATAATATTCTTAGCAGGTTTTAGAGGGAGGTCACCAGACGCGTTTCGAAGGACTTAGCTGCCTTCTTCATCAGTGGTAGCCCTCTGACTGCCATTGTATTGCCTTTTATGCTGCTGGTAGATCTTTCAAAGACCTGGACTGGATCTCATTTTGTATGGTCCAGACTTTTGGGTGTGATGGTTCCATCTAAAATCTGGATAAGTACTGGTTGGGTGTCTTCTTTTATTAGCTTTTTTTATATATATATATATATATATATATATATATATATTTGCTTATTTTGCTGCTATTGACGTTGTGATGTATTTGCTGGTTATTGCTTTGGTTCTATATTAACTTATGGTTTCTAATTTAATCTTAGTTCTACGGTTTTTGCATTATTTGTGTTTACTGCGGTACCGTTGCGTTTTCTGCTGGTTGTGCGTTTTTATATTTGGGCCTATTTGGGGACCCTGATTTGGGTTCTGTGGTTTTTCTTTTGCTACCGCTCTGTATTTTCAGTGGTTTGTTCTTTATTAATTTGTGGTCTCTAATTTGATCTGGATTCTGTGCTTTTGGTCTTTCCTGCGGTATTTTGTCCGTGGTGCGTTTTTAGTATCTAAGGAACCTTGTGTGGTTTTTGTTACCCTGCGGTACTGCTGCGCTTTTTCAATGGTGCGTTTTTTGGGGAGTGTGGTGGTCATATCTTTTTAAGGGTATAGCGTGTTGGAGTGTGTGTAAGCGGGGGGTGTATCTGTGGTGACGTTGGTGACAGGTGGTGTGGGTAGTTGGGGTGGTGCGTTCCGTTCTAGGTGTTAGTGGGGGAAATAGATTTTTTGGTGGTGTGCGTGTTATCCTATGTGGTTTTTGCTCATTTTACTCAATTTTGGTCCAGGATTTGGATGCGGTTTTGGGATCTATTATTGTGATTTGTGTGGTGTATTCTGTCGGTGGTGTGTATTTTAGATTGCTGGTGTCTGAGGATCCATGTTGGGGTTCTGTGTTTTTATGTTTTTTATATTCTCCTGCGGTACCGCTGCAATTCTATGGTGCGTTTTCGATGGTGCGTTTTTTCAGCAATGCGTTTTTTGTGTATTTTTTGGGGTATTTTTTTGATGGTGGGCATGTTCAATGTCTAGGGTGCTCTCTAATTTGATCGGGGTTCTGTAGTTTTGTTTGTTTTCTGTCGGTGGTGCGTTTTTTCTCTCATTTTATTAGCTTCAAGGTCAAATTGACTGTCTAAAGTGCAAAGCGGTTTCTCCTCTACACATGAGTCTCCACTTACAAGCAACCCTCAGCCAAGATATGGAAGTGATGCACAATACTTATCATTCACCATGTATACATTTTTGGCACAATATTATTCATTTATATTGCATTCATTTATATTGCATATTTTATATGTCTAATCCCTATTTCAAAATAATGATACATATTATAATCGCACATGTGATAACAGACATACATATGTTTCCATTTTTTATCTATTTTTATATTTTTAAATTTATATTTTTATATTTTAAACATTTCTTATAACATGTTAATTGATACTACTAATGTTTTATCATAATAGTAATGTTTGATTGGTGGGAAATCGTTTTTAGGTCTATGTGAATTGTTATATGTTCGTGTATAATATTTGAAAAAAGCTGCATCATTAACGCACAGTGCTTGAGTGCGTTTATTTTTTTTAATTTTATTTTCCTTCATTTTCCATGAGATTTATAGATCTATAATACATCAATAGATACTAATTGGATTTTTTCCTATGAAATGTACACATCAACACATATAAACTTAGAACTTTGATTTAATGTTTGTGTTTTACAAAATATCTGCTTAAGTTTGAGTTTATCCAGCAAGGCATTGTATAAGACTGAATACTAACGATGCACACCTGAGCAATTAATGAACCTGACCTGATGTTGAAACAGAGACCAATGAAATCACACAAGTTTGAGTATAAAAGAGGGGCTTTGGAAGGGGTGAAGCATACCACTGAGGAAGGGGCAAATAGCTAGACCCCGAAACGCGTCTGGTGCGACACCCCCCAAATTTTGTACTGAAAGACCGAAGTACCGGAGACTGACCAATATACAGAAGCAGAAGTGGACCTTTACCGACGAAATTTTCCGTCATTATACCATTGCGCAATTTCGATTTAAAAGCGGAGATCTATAGGCTTGGATAGCGATTTACAGAGCCGCCTGCAATCTCCTGATTTTACAAGTGCTGCAGAAACCAGAGGCACATTTCGGAGAGTGGTCAAAAGTCAAGGTTTGGTCGATTACAATTTATTTTACTTGCAAGTAATTCACCTGTTTTCGGCGGGACGCCGCTGCTACTAAATACGGGACATTTGATTTCTTGGTCCATATCAACTATACTCAGGTATCTATTTTTAAAGACTGCACATAATATTGGGTGTGTATTTTATATTGCTGTTATGATATCTGGGAGTCCATGTTGGGGTCTCTTGTGGCACCGCTGCGTTTTTGGATCCAGTTGTGGGACCCAGTCTTGGGTTGTACGATTTTCGTTTGGCTATTTTTGCATTTGGAATGGTGAATTTCTCAATCTTTTAAGTAGTATTTTGTGTGAGTTTTCTTTTTCTTCTTTTTGCTGTGTCGGTGGGGTGGCGGCCACGTATCGAGTGTCTGTAAGGGTGCTGGTAGACAGCCGGACGCCTACCGCGAGTCAAACGGTGGCAGCCACTCTGGGGATGGTTTATAGGAACCCAAATAGTTTGAAGTCAGCGTTTAGGCCTCCTGGTATGATTGTATTGAACTCGAAAATGAACTTTGATTCGATGCGGGACATCTTGGCTATGTGGTTTCCTCCTCTCCAGTCTGTTTTTACCTTTTCCAGTGCTGCAAAGGATAGTCCTGATGGGTCTTGTTTGTGGTGTGTTTTTAAGTGTTTGGAGAGTGAGTGAGTTTCGAAGCCTTTTTTGATATTGTTTATATGTTCTGATATTCATTTTTTTAGAGTTCTTTTTGTTCTACCGATGTATTGTTTTTTACAGGGACAGGTGATGATGTAGATTAAATTTGTACTGCTACAGGTGAGGAATTCTTTTATTTCGTGTTCTAGTGTTGTGGTTGTGGATTGTACTCTCTCGGTTTTTTTCTTAAATGAAGTAATTTCACAGTTGGAGCATTGATTGCATCTGTAGAATACTTTGAGTTTTTGCCATGTATTTATTGTGAGATTATGTTTTTTCTGTTGTGTTTTGACAGACGGCGCAATTTTCAGGCCTAAGTTTGGGGCCCTTGTGTATATGATGTGAGGTTTTGTGGAGATGGAGGGGCCTATCGTTTTGTCCTTTTGAATGTGGTGCCAATGGGTGTTGATAATTTTTTCAATATTTTTGTGTTGTGTGCTGAAGGGTATTATCAGCTTCGGGGTTTCGTTTGTTTGTGTTTTCGTTTTGTTCTCGGGGTTATCATTGAAGAAGGAGGTTCTATTTAGTTTCCTTACCTTTGTGAGGGATGTCTCGATTTTGGTTGGGGGGTATTCTTTTTCAATGAATTGTGCTTTTAGGGTCTCAGCCTCTTTCTCAAATGTGTGTCGTCTTTAGTACAGTTGCGTCTCAGACGTCTGAATTGGCTCTCGGGTATATTGTTGAGCCATCTTGGGAGGTGGCAGCTGGAGTAGAGGATGAAACTGTTTTTTGCTGTTGGTTTGTGGAAGGTGCAGCATGTGAGTTTATTGTTTTCTACTTTGATATTTAAATCCAGGAATTCTATTTCGGTTTTGTTTATATTGGCTGTGAATTGTAGGTTTATTTGGTTATTGTTTATTTCTTCCAGGAATTTTTTCAGATCAGTTTCACTTCTCTGCCAGATGAAGACCACGTCGTCGATGTAACGTTTCCATAGCACCAGATCCGTCCCCAGCCGATGCTGTATATGGTCATCCTCCCATTGTGACATGAAGAGGTTTGCATAGCTGGGGGCGAATCTGGTGCCCATGGCTGTGCCCCTGGTTTGTAGATACTAGGTGGAGTCAAAGGAGAAGTAATTGTGTCCTAGGATTAATTCAACACCTTCGGCTATGTAGCTTATTTGTTCTTTTTGGAATTCGTTACTTTTTTCTAGTTTTATGGTCATCGCTTCAATCCCGTGTTTGTGGTCAATTATTGTATATAAAGACTGGACGTCTAGAGTGCCTAGGATCCAGTTTGGGTTGTACTCTATGTTTTCCATTGTTTTGATTATCTGTGTACTGTCTTTAATGTATGTGTTTGTATTTTTGACAACTGGTTGGAGTAATATGTCGATGTGTTGTGAGAGATTTGATGTGAATGATCCAATTCCGGAAATTATTGGGCGGCCTGGTGGGTTCTCTAAACTTTTGTGAACTTTGGGTAGGCAATAAAATATCGGGAGTCTTTGTTGTGTATTTAGGATAAATTTAGCTTCTTGTTCAAGTAGAAAATTGTTATCTAGTCCTTTCTGGCAGTAGTCTTTCAATATTTGGCCGTATGAGTTAATGGGATCTTTGCTGAGTTTCTGGTATGTGGTGTTATCTGACAGTAGTCTGAGGCATTCCATTTCGTATTGTTCTTTGTCTAAAACTACGGTTGCTCCTCCTTTGTCTGCGGGGCGAATAATGATGTCTTTCTGTATTTGTAGTTGTTTGATTGCATGGATTTCTTGGTTAGATAGGTTATTTCTGATTTTTTTATTATTATGTTTTAGTGTCTGGATCTGTCATTGCTTATTTCAATATTTCCTGTTTCAAATGTGAATTGCTCTACTCTGAGTCTCTTGCTCTCAGCATAATTCCAGATGTCCATTGTAAGGGGACTGGGAGCAGCACCAATATGGGTGATTGTAAATTTGAGGAGAAGAAGGTGGGTTATTGGTGGCTCATCTGATCAATACAATGTGTAGGTGCTCTGGTTCTGAACTGATTCACCCAATCAGAAAAGAGGTTTATGACAATAAGGTATATAGTGAAAAACCGGCACTCTACATCTATCAGTAATACTAAGGAAGCAAAATACCGCAGGAAAGACCAAAAGCACAGAATCCAGATCAAATTAGAGACCACAAATTAATAAAGAACAAACCACTGAAAATACAGAGCGGTAGCAAAAGAAAAACCACAGAACCCAAATCAGGGTCCCCAAATAGGCCCAAATATAAAAACGCACAACCAGCAGAAAACGCAACGGTACCGCAGTAAACACAAATACTGCAAAAACCGTAGAACTAAAATTAGAAACCATAAGTTAATATAGAACCAAAGCAATAACCAGCAAATACATCACAACGTCAATAGCAGCAAAATAAGCAAATATATATATATAAAAAAAGCTAATAAAAGAAGACACCCAACCAGTACTTATCCAGATTTTCGATGGAACCATCACACCCAAAAGTCTGGACCATACAAAATGATATCCAGTCCAGGTCTTTGAAAGATCCACCAGCAGCATAAAAGGCAATACAACGGCAGTCAGAGGGCTACCACTGATGAAGAAGGCAGCTAAGTCCTTCGAAACGCGTCTGGTGACCTCCCTCTAAAACCTGCTAAGAATCTTATCCTGGAAGCGCTTCCAAATAACTGACTTCATCCGAGTCCTCTGGATCAAGAAAGACCACCAGCAAAAATCTTAAAACTAAGTCCGGCAAAGACACGTGAGACGCCAGAGAAGTGACGTCATACCCACGCGGCACGCCGAAAAGACCGGGAAACAGACACCGCAGAGTGCAGCAAGGTCGCTCCAACAGCCAGGACATCTACACCTCACAAAGAAGGTAAACAGTCAGGGTGCAGTTTTTTCCAATGTGTGGGATGCCACACTAAGTACAGCACCCGACTGACATACCATTTATACATATTTTTTATCTTTTTACCGTTCTATATATATGCTATATATATTTTTCTATGTGACCAACACCGGTGATACATAAAGACAATTTTTTATGAACTGCACACAAATGGACACAGCCATCTATTGTACCTACTGAAGGTGGAAATCACCACCAGACAATCACTGCATTGTCACATCCCCTTTGCACATTTTTTCCACTGTGCACCTCCACCGCCGCATATTGCAAATCATCATTTTTTCATTTTTTAGAACTTCTATATTTTTAGAACTTCATTTCTTAGAACTTCTACATTTTTAGAACTTCTACTTTTTACTTTCCATTCTTAACGTATTTTCATAAAAATAAATACATATTTTTTTACTATCATCTGTGTATATTGCTTCCTTAGTATTACTGATAGATGTAGAGTGCCGGTTTTTCACTATATACCTTATTGTCATAAACCTCTTTTCTGATTGGGTGAATCAGTTCAGAACCAGAGCACCTACACATTGTATTGATCAGGTGAGCCACCAATAACCCACCTTCTTCTCCTCAAATTTACAATCACCCATATTGGTGCTGCTCCCAGATTCCTTACAATGGACATCTGGAATTATGCTGAGAGCAAGAGACTCAGAGTAGAGCAATTCACATTTGAAACAGGAAATATTGAAATAAGCAATGACAGATCCACCACCGAAATATTTAGAGAATTAGAATCCCTACTACATAAACAACTCCGCCAAAATTGGGAAATCAAATCCTTGGAATACTGTATTAAAAATAATAGAATTCCCAAGGGCTTACAATTAATAAAACTCCCAGCGCAAGACCTCTGCAATGCAGAATTTACCAAAGAATGGGAAACCTTTCTGATGGCCCAATCCACCAACCTCACACAAATGATCATAAAGAGAAGAACCCAAATATTAAACGAGACCACTGAAAAAATCACAAATATAAAGGAAACAATAGAACAACTGCCAAAAGATGAGGAGTACAACACATGGCAAGACAGACTCTGCAAAAGCTTAGATAAATTAGAACAAGAAATCATGGACAGAAAAATAAAAAAACTCAGATACACATTTGACAACATTCACACCACAAAAAAGCCACCACAAGAAAGAAACAGACAATTAGACCAAAATGAACCAGAAACAATACAATCAATTCACAATATTCCGACCACCAACCGATTTGAAATTCTATCCAATGAGCATTTTTTAGACAACCCCCCCCCCCACCACCACCACAGGCCACGGACCAGGAAGACAACACACCCCTCCCCATCCAGAACACAACGCCTCCCCTCCCCATTTGCACACCAATACAATCTGAGAAACAAACAAGAATACTACAACCAAGAACACACACCGCGACAATACTACAAATCCCCACAAACACAGCACCAACACACGAACCACAACTACAGACAAGAGAACCCACGGAGACAACGCTACAAACAACAGACACAAGACGAAAGAGCAAGACATGGAGAGGACAACGAAAAAAGAAGATACCCCAACAGACATTAGAAGAACCAATAACAACAAAGAATGACAACAAAACAGTAGTAAACCTCAGCACAAAAAATTTGACACTACAACAACTAAACCTCCTAAACAAAGGATTAAAATTTGCTCCAACCACAAAAATAGACAAATTCCACACATTCATTGGAATAGAGAAATTCATCAGAAAACTTTGCCTAAAAAAATATTTCATGAAAAACCCAATCACATCAAACACGACAACAGCCACAACCCACAAACACACAGAATTAAAACCCAAATCAACCAAATTCCCCAGACAAGAAATAGCCACATTTAGAAAGTGCGTAGAATCCGACATCAGACGACTAAAACATAATAATAAAAAAATCTGAAATAACCTATCTAACCAAGAAATCCATGCAATCAAACAACTACAAATACAGAAAGACATCATTATTCGCCCCGCAGACAAAGGAGGAGCAACCGTAGTTTTAGACAAAGAACAATACGAAATGGAATGCCTCAGACTACTGTCAGATAACACCACATACCAGAAACTCAGCAAAGATCCCATTAACTCATACGGCCAAATATTGAAAGACTACTGCCAGAAAGGTGTCACAGTCATTACCTCTGACTGTGACCTTCCGTTCTTGCTCATTCGGCGCTCCTCGCTGAAGTTCTGTTCCTGTGTATTATTTGTGGTTCTGTATGGGTTAACTCCCCTGTATTCCTATTAGGAGTTAATCCTCTGTCTGCTCCATGGGTGTGGTCTCTCTGCTGCACCCATGGAACCTGTATATTAGGCTGAGGTTTCCTCAGTTCTGTGTCAGCTCTCCTGGTGTGTGTTGTCTTGTCCTGTCCTGCTCCTGGTTTGTACTTTCTCTCCCATGCTGCTGACCCATGGGATCCGTGTCTGTCTGTCTGTGCTCTGTGGGTTTCCCTACTTGTTCATTTACGTCCTTTCCCATCCTCTTTAATGTCGTCTGTCTGTTATCTGTTCTGCCTGTTATGTTTTAGTTACTTTGTGTTTATTCTGATGTCTGTGTTCAGCAAGCCTTTGCAGCAGAGTGGCATGACAAGGCCATGCAGTTTACTACTGGTGGAGCAAGTCCTTCTCTGCTCATTGCCACTCCTGCTCCCTTGCGTGAACTCCTGCTTGTATTATTAGTTGCCCTGTTTTGTATTCATATGTCTGTGTTCAGCAAGCCTTTGCAGCAGAGTGGCATGACAAGGCCATGCAGTTTACTACTGGTGGTGCAAGTCCTTCTCTACTTATTGCCACTCCTGCTCCCTTGCGTGAACTCCTGCTTGTATCATTAGTTGCTCTGTTTTGTATTTGCCTGTATGTTATGTATGCCTATGTGCCGTCGGTACCTTCTGGTACCTGTTGTCCATTCGCTCCTGCTGTCACTGTCTAGGTCACGCTCCAGAGTGGACCCTGGCAACTTCCTGCGGCTAAGTCTAACCCTACCATCTAGGGCTCTAGTGAAAACCAGGAGTTGCTTAGTTACGCCCCTCTGGAGTATTACTAGACAGTGGCGCAGTGGGGGTTTTCTCCCACTGTGCTGACGGTACATAGAGCTCATGTTTTATCTGTGCTGCTTTCCATGTTTCTGTTTGTGCAATAAACTCTTATGTGTCTGTACCTGATTTCCGTTTATTGCTTGACGACGCGGTGGTCTCTCCTGGGACCTCCAACTCGTGACAAAAGGACTAGATAACATTTTTTTACTTGAACATGAAGCTAAATTTATCCTAAATACACAACAAGGACTCCCGATATTTTATTGCCTACCCAAAGTTCACAAAAGTTTAGAGAACCCACCAGGCCGCCCAATAATTTCCGGAATTGGATCATTCACATCAAATCTCTCACAACACATCGACAGATTACTCCAACCAGTTGTCAAAAATACAAACACATACATTAAAGACAGTACACAGATAATCAAAACAATGGAAAACATAGAGTACAACCCAAACTGGATCCTAGGCACTCTAGACGTCCAGTCTTTATATACAATAATTGACCACAAACACAGGATTGAAGCGATGACCATACAACTAGAAAAAAGTAACGAATTCCAAAAAGAACAAATAAGCTACATAGCCGAAGGTGTTGAATTAATCCTAGGACACAATTACTTCTCCTTTGACTCCACCTAGTATCTACAAACCAGGGGCACAGCCATGGGCACCAGATTCGCCCCCAGCTATGCAAACCTCTTCATGTCACAATGGGAGGATGACCATATACAGCATCGGCTGGGGACGGATCTGGTGCTATGGAAACGTTACATCGACGACGTGGCCTTCATCTGGCAGAGAAGTGAAACTGATCTGAAAAAATTCCTGGAAGAAATAAACGATAACCAAATAAACCTACAATTCACAGCCAATATAAACAAAACCGAAATAGAATTCCTGGATTTAAATATCAAAGTAGAAAACAATAAACTCACATGCTGCACCTTCCACAAACCAACAGCAAAAAACAGTTTCATCCTCTACTCCAGCTGCCACCTCCCAAGATGGCTCAACAATATACCCGAGAGCCAATTCAGACGTCTGAGACGCAACTGTACTAAAGACGACACATTTGAGAAAGAGGCTGAGACCCTAAAAGCACAATTCATTGAAAAAGAATACCCCCCAACCAAAATCGAGACATCCCTCACAAAGGTAAGGAAACTAAATAGAACCTCCTTCTTTAATGATAACCCCGAGAACAAAACGAAAACACAAACAAACGAAACCCCGAAGCTGATACTACCCTTCAGCACACAACACAAAAATATAGAAAAAATTATCAACACCCATTGGCACCACATTCAAAAGGACAAAACGATAGGCCCCTCCATCTCCACAAAACCTCACATCATATACACAAGGGCCCCAAATTTAGGCCTGAAAATTGCGCCGTCTGTCAAAACACAACAGAAAAAACATAATCTCACAATAAATACATGGCAAAAACTCAAAGGATTCTACAGATGCAATCAATGCTCCAACTGTAAAATTACTTCATTTAAGAAAAAAACCGAGAGAGTACAATCCACAACCACAACACTAGAACACGAAATAAAAGAATTCCTCACCTGTAGCAGCACAAATTTAATCTACATCATCACCTGTCCCTGTAAAAAACAATACATCGGTAGAACAAAAAGAACTCTAAAAAAACGAATATCAGAACATATAAACATTATCAAAAAAGGCTTCGAAACTCACTCACTCTCCAAACACTTCAAAACACACCACAAACAAGACCCATCAGGACTATCCTTTACAGCACTGGAAAAGGTAAAAACAGACTGGAGAGGAGGAAACCACATAGCCAAGATGTCCCGCATCGAATCAAAGTTCATTTTCGAGTTCAATACAATCATACCAGGAGGCCTAAACGCTGACTTCGAACTATTTGGGTTCCTATAAACCATCCCCAGAGTGGCTGCCCCCATTTGACTCGCGGTAGGCGTCCGGCTGTCTACCAGCACCCTTACCGACACTCGATACGTGGCCGCCACCCCACCGACACAGCATAAAGAAGAAAAAGAAAACTCACACAAAATACTACTTAAAAGATTGAGAAATTCACCATTCCAAATGCAAAAATAGCCAAACGAAAATCGTACAACCTAAGACTGGGTCCCACAACTGGATCCAAAAACGCAGCGGTGCCACAAGAGACCCCAACATGGACTCCCAGATATCATAACAGCAATCTAAAATACACACCACCGACAGAATACACCACACAAATTGGATCCCAAAAACCGCATCCAAATCTTGGACCAAAAATTTAGCAAAAAGAGCAAAACCACATAGGACAACACACATAGCACCAACAAAGAGTCCAATTCCCCCACCAGCACCCATCACAAAACAAACCACCCTAACGTCACTACCTGACTCACGCTGTACCCTCAATAGATACCACCACCCCACAAACACTCCCCAAAAACACACCATGAAAAAACGCAGCAGCACTGCAGGAAAAATAAAAACAAAAAATAAAAACAAAAACCACACTAGGTTTCTTAGACACCAAATATCCCCAAAAAATAAAACTAATCTAAAAAACGCACCACCGACAGAAAACAAACAAAACTACAGAACCCCGATCAAATTAGAGAGCACCCTAGACATTGAACATGCCCACCATCAAAAAAATACCCAAAAAACGCATTGCTGAAAAAACGCACCATCGAAAATGCACCATAGAAATGCAGCGGTACCGCTGGAAAATATAAAAAACATAAAAACACAGAACCCCAACATGGATCCTCAGACACCATACCAGCAATCTAAAATAAACACCACCGACAGAATACACCACACAAATCACAATAATGGATCCCAAAACCGCATCCAAATCCTGGACCAAAATTGAGTAAAA
This sequence comes from Bufo bufo, assembly GCF_905171765.1. NCBI lineage: Eukaryota > Metazoa > Chordata > Amphibia > Anura > Bufonidae > Bufo > Bufo bufo. Next base: position 107,570,690 of record NC_053397.1, on the reverse strand, counting down.
TGAGCAAAAACCACATAGGATAACACGCACACCACCAAAAAATCTATTTCCCCCACTAACACCTAGAACGGAACGCACCACTCCAACTACCCACACCACCTGTCACCAACGTCACCACAGATACACCCCCCACTTACACACACTCCAACACGCTATACCCTTAAAAAGATATGACCACCACACTCCCCAAAAAACGCACCATTGAAAAAACACAGCAGTACCGCAGGGTAACAAAAACCACCAAAGGTTCCTTAGATACTAAAAACGCACCACGGACAAAATACCGCAGGAAAGACCAAAAGCACAGAATCCAGATCAAATTAGAGACCACAAATTAATAAAGAACAAACCACTGAAAATACAGAGCGGTAGCAAAAGAAAAACCACAGAACCCAAATCAGGGTCCCCAAATAGGCCCAAATATAAAAACGCACAACCAGCAGAAAACGCAACGGTACCGTAGTCAACACAAATACTGCAAAAACCGTAGAACTAAGATTAAATTAGAAACCATAAGTTAATATAGAACCAAAGCAATAACCAGCAAATACATCACAACGTCAATAGCAGCAAAATAAGCAAATATATATATATAAAAAAAGCTAATAAAAGAAGACACCCAACCAGTACTTATCCAGATTTTCGATGGAACCATCACACCCAAAAGTCTGGACCATACAAAATGAGATCCAGTTCAGGTCTTTGAAAGATCCACCAGCAGCATAAAAGGCAATACAACGGCAGTCAGAGGGCTACCACTGATGAAGAAGGCAGCTAAGTCCTTCGAAACGCGTCTGGTGACCTCCCTCTAAAACCTGCTAAGAATCTTATCCTGGAAGCGCTTCCAAATAACTGACTTCATCCGAGTCCTCTGGATTAAGAAAGACCACCAGTGAAAATCTTAAAACTAAGTCCGGCAAAGACACGTGAGACGCCAGAGAAGTGACGTCATACCCACACGGCACGCCGAAAAGACCAGGAAACAGACACCGCAGAGCGCAGCAAGGTCGCTCCAACAGCCAGGACATCTACACCTCACAAAGAAGGTAAACAGTCAGGGTGCAGTTTTTTCCAATGTGTGGGACGCCACACTAAGTACAGCACCCGACTGACATACCATTTATACATATTTTTTATCTTTTTACCGTTCTATATATATACTATATATAGTTTTCTATTTGACCAACACCGGTGATACATAAAGACAATTTTTTATGAACTGCACACAAATGGACACAGCCATCTATTGTACCTACTGAAGGTGGAAATCACCACCAGACAATCACTGCATTGTCACATCCCCTTTGCACATTTTTTCCACTGTGCACCTCCACCGCTGCATATTGCAAATCATCATTTTTTCATTTTTTAGAACTTCTATATTTTTAGAACTTCATTTCTTAGAACTTCTACATTTTTAGAACTTCTACTTTTTACTTTCCATTCTTAACGTATTTACATATATACATATGTGGTGGGAGTGTTCTTAAGTCACAGGTTTTTTGGGCTGAGGTCCTGTCAAATTGTTTGGATTAAGGTACCAGTATCACCTAAGATTTGCTTATTGAATCTACTTGAGAAATGCAATCTTACTGGCCCTGCAAAAAATAAATAAATCTATACTACACCTGCTACTAGTGGCTACTAGAGTCATAATAGCTTGCCACTGGAAACTGTTTGAATCACTTCCTATCTCATTGGAAAACAAAAGGTGATCAAATTTACAGGTTCGAACAATTTGCTCACTGGGAATCCCATACCCCACAAAAAAATTCTGACGTATGGGACCCCCGGGCAAAATTTAGGGGCTATGCCTCGCCATTGGCAACTAAGAGTAATTATCATAAGTGGTAGCCACCCCTCCCCCTACCATATTGGAACTTTAAGATTGCTCGCTCCATACACCCCATCCCTACCACCCCTCCCCCTCAATCCTTGTCTTTCTCCCATTCTCTCTTTACTGTTAACTACTTTTTTTTTTCTCTCTTCCTTTTCACATCTTGTAACTAGTACTATTTAATTGATGGGAAAATTTAATGTTTCACTGACCTGGTTCTGGGTTGTAAAACTCTACCCAGATGACAGTATCCTCATTTCCACGTTTTGGAAATGTACGTCATAAAATAGACGTTTTTGTACCAACTTTGTTTACCTGTACAATTGACTATATGATTGTTTGTAATTTATCATTATGTAACAATAAAATATTCACATAAAGAATCATGAGCAATAAAAAAAAGGTAGTCTAAAGAAAGGAAGTCCTTAATGTGAACATGCAGGTAGGATCACTGTGGTAGCGCTGTACTTTTTCAGAGCAGAGCTATGGCACTTTGCAGCGGTCATCAGGTAAAGGAGCAGCTTGGGGGGGCGGGGGCTAGCTGCCAACATGAACAGACGTGCCTAGCGGAGCTCCGGTACACAGACCCTAACTTCTCCATTATCCTGAACTTTTCTCCTCGGGTGGGAGATGGTCGGGAAGACCCCGAGGCTCGAGAATTCACGTAACAAACCTTTAACGGCAGCTGAAAAGCTCTGTGAGTTTGCCCGCCCTGAACAACAAGATGCTGCTGGCTGCAAGGCGACTCTACCTCGATGGCTGCTCCTGATGCTCCATCTCCTCCTGCAGAGGACTCTGATCAGGAGCCCAAGCCAACCTTGACAGGTCACCGAGCAACTCGTTTATGCCATTTCTGCTTGCCGCTCCTTATCTGGCAAGGTGGAGGAGGTAAAGGTAGACCTTGACTTTTTGCAACAAGACATGAAGAACCTCTGGGAACGGGTTAAAGAAACAGAGGACTGTGTATCCCTCCTGGAGGACCGTACCACTGCCATCCAGATTCAACTATCTGCTTTAGAGAAAAAAGTTGACTTATGGCAATAAAAATGTGATGATTGTGAGAATTGGCTACTCCAAAATAACCTGTGCATTGTTGGGTTACCGGAGAGAGCTGAGGCAAATAAACCGTGTGAGTTTGTGGCCATGTGGCTTAAAACCACTTTCCCTTATGCAAACTTTTCCTCTGCCTTCGCAATCAAACGGGCCCACCGAATTCCTGCTAGGCCACTGCCACTGGGGGCACCACCAATGCCTATGTTAGCCCATCTGATTAACTCCACTTACACATCATATTCTGCAATTATCCCATCGTAAGCAAGAGCTACACTTTGAGAACACCACCATCATGTTATTTCCCCTATGCCCATGACAGCACCCTTGAGAGACTGCCTCCTTCATCAGGACAGGAAACAGGAACGCTTGTGGAGAGCTCATAAGAAGGGGCTCTGCCCCTATAGCCCCAGTTCCTGTTTCCTGTCCTAAGGATTGGACATGCGGTGGAGAGCTTAAAGGATTAGGCTGCAGGAACCCAGCATATTATTACCAATGTGGGTTACCTGGTGCGGCGTATGACTCCACTAGGAGCCGCCTGCCAAGTCTGGGGCAGTGTCCTTCTGGGTCTCGGACCTCTTTTTAGTTGTCGAGCTGGCGTTTCAGTGCAGTCCCGGGACTTACTGTGAGGTAGCGCCGGCAAGCCAGATCCTCCTGGCAGTATTTGGGAGATCTGGGGCCTGTACTGTTTCTTCTTGTGTGGTCAGAAGTATCCCAGCCAGCCTGTAAGCATCCCTAAGTGCATATGGACGCTCTATCCGGAGACATGGAAGAAGAGAGCAGTCAGCGCTCTGATGTACAAGATGGTCATGATGGCAGACCGGTATTCCTGGTGGGGTAAGGGGGTCAATCTCCATCTTTTGTATTCCTCCCTGTTATGCCTAATGGGGTTTTATTCTCTGATTTGTTTTAAAATACTTAAGAGGCCCCTAGGAAAACCACTGCTAAAACTAAAGGAAGAGAGTGTGCAAGAAAACACTCGCCTCTTCCTGGTCTAAAATTTTATGTCAGTATTGTGCAAGTCGTAGAGGAGGAATCCCCATCATTACTTCAGAAAATCAAAGAGATTGTCAAATCTGAGGTCTCTGATTCTATCAAAATGTTTAAGTGCCTACCTTCCTCAACCGCGGGCAAGCAAGGTCATTCTAATATCATATCTGATAGTTAATCTTCCGAGGAGACTGAGCAAGGAGAGATCCTAGATAGTTCAAGCTCTTCCTTGGATGAAGTTTCCTCGGGTAGACCTTTATTACCCCCTGAGGATACAGATTCCTTACTCAAGGCTATCAGAACCATGATGAAGGTGGATGAATCCAAAGAACAAAAGTCCATTCAAGATATAATGTTTGGGGATCTGGGTCAGAAAAGATCTAGAGTCTTTCCATTAAATGAAAATTTAAAACATTTAATTCAGAAAGAATGGAAAAAAACATAAAAAGTTTTTTATTCCCAGAAGTGTAAAGAGAAAATATCCTCTTGATGAAGGCGAGTCATTCTGTTGGGACAGGCCTCCTAAACTAGATGCCCCTATTGCGAAAATCTTAAAAAGATCTGCTTTGTCTTTTGAGGATCTTGGTGCTTTAAAAGACCCGATGGATAGAAGGGCTGAGCTGTACCTTACGCGCCTGTATTACGTCTTCTAACAGGCTGAGGCACAAGTCCCCTATGAAACCGGGTATAACAGTAACGTTACAACCTCTCTACTTCTGCTGAGCGAGATTGTCCCCCGCCATAAAAGGATACACGTGCTCCGTGGGCAGTCCAGTAGTGGAACAGTAGAGGGATAACCTTTCAACAGGTCACCTAGTAAGAACTAAGGATGAAAACTTGAAATAAACGGACGGCTATCATCTCTCCTCCTGTCACAGCTGTCGTTCATGCTGGTCGATCCACGTGGCTGCATCTTTCGGTGCATTGAAGAAATGAACAGATCCCAGAGCAGCCACCCGCAGGCCTGCCGGGTACATCATAGAGTAGGACACCTGTAAGGAACGAAGTCGCCGCTTGACATCCAGGAACTGGCTCCTCTTCTTTTAGACCTCTGAGGAAAAGTCCTGAAAAACGCAACCTTTTGCCCATTGATAGCAATGTCAGGACGGTTTCTGGCTGCCCGTAATATGGCATCTCGGTCCCGGCGGCAGCGGTCTGGTGGGAGCCCGATGTGCCCGCTCTACCGCATACAACGGTGAAAGCACCTCAGTGCCAAATACTTCTTTAAGCCAATTTTCAAAGTATGACGTAGGGTCTTGCCCCTCAGCTTTTTCAGGTATCCCCAGAAGACGTACATTATTGCATCTAAGACGGTTCTCTAAGTCATCAGACTTGGCGATTAGTGCTGAGATTTGCTGTTCGTGGATGCAGGATGCCCTGGTTAGAGGGGGTAGCTTATCCTCCACCTCACTGACACGACCCTCCACCTCCCCGATTATTTTATTAACTTTCTGTAGATCATGACGTATAAAGGACAGTTCTTGCTTTAGGGACCCCACTTGCTGTTGTAATGCAGTCAGGGTCACTCCACACTGAGTAAGAGCCTGGAAAACGTCTTTCAATCTGCACTGTGGGTAGACAAGTCCCCCTCCTCTGCTACCACTGCTGTCACAACCCCCGCTGCACCAACCTCCATATCTGCATTATCTCCTCCTGCAGAAGCTGTCTCCAAGTCAGGGATCCTCTCCTCCTCCTCCATATACGGCCCCTTCCGCTCCAGCATTTGTTGTGGAGCCCTGGAGGTCATCGCACTCCGTGCTGCAGCTGGCATACCTCCCGTCCTGCTCTTTACTGAAATAGGCGTGCCAGCGCCATCTTGTGTCTCCCGTTCGGCACCTCCAGCCGCCTCCTTATGCTTTTTATTAGTGCCTTCGGCCATGGGATTTCTTTCAGATGCGCACCAGGGTGAGTATTCTTGCAGAGGACACCTTCGGATACGTTTGTGCCGCCAACAAAGCCCACGGAGCAGGCTATTTGAGCGATATTAGCGGGAGCAGACACACACTGCAGCCTCTCACATTCCCGGTCAGGTCACACCCTGAAGTTTTAATTCCCAGTCCTCTTCAGGCCCCAAGTCTAGTCAACAATGACGGTTACTGTCCTGTGGGGGGGAAGACTATCTCTTTTTTCTCGGGCTTGGGGAGAAATTTCTGCAAGCCCCTGGATAAATCGTAAAAGACAGTTTTCATGGAAAAACGATTACCGGTAAGTAATCCTGAATTTCCAGACTTCTCGGCAGAGCTCCCGAAATATAGAGCAACATTCACTGTTGTAAATACACGGCTCAGAGATTTGAACCTACTTTATTACATGACATATCCTGCCGGGCTGAGGGTTGTAGATGGGGAAACCTCCAAGTTCTTCACTACGCAGATGGAAGCTACCACCTGGCTTGATGGCAGAGCCCGACCGGCGAGAGCCCAATATAATCATCTACCTGGAGATTCATGTTTCTGCTAGCGTAGGACTGCATAGAATCCAGGTTCTTCCACCATTACCCCCCCTCCCTTTTTTTCAGTTGTGTGTTTTACTATGGCAACTCTGCGCTCTTCTATGACCTGTGATTGTGTTCTACGAGTCCCTCGGGCCTGCTACATGTGATGGAACTCATTCAGGTGCCTATACCATGGACCAACGCCCTGCCTTATGGGTCCTGAGTAATACCATACAGGGGACTTCTTTAGAGACTGTTCTCTAATCCCTAATTTTCTATTTTATATCAATATTGCGGCCTGATTATTGATTACTGTATTTTACACTGTTTGTTTTCTTTATTATATATCTGTGAGGTTAGGGTCTATACCTCTTATGCTGCTGCATAGTTTTGTGCACGTGGCAACTTTTGCCATTAGCACACCCTGTGAGTTAACTGCCACGGATTTATCATTAACCTACAAATTTGATTGTTATTGTATCCAGAATTGGCTCCTTAAGTTAGTGAGCCCCAGATACTGGATGCCTTTCAGTATATGTATAATCTAATGTTTGTGTTCCTTATGATATACACTGTTATTCCATCCCTAGGCTAGATCAATGCTGTTTACAATTGCTTACAATATGTCGCTGGATGCAGAGAGTATACTGGGCTGGACGGATGCTCCATTATTTACTTGATTACCCAATATGGCGGATATTCGTATAACGTCCTTAAATACTAGGGGTCTAGGGACTGATAGGAAGCGCTCTATGGCAGGGGTGGCCAACCTCTGACTCTTGAGCCGCATGCGGCTCTTTGCTTCTTCAAGTGCGGCTCTAACTGTGGAGCCGGGAAGCAGTCAGGCCGGCTCACTCTCCACCCCATGCTCAGATCTCTTTTCCTGATTGGGCACTGGTGCTACTTTGCAGTTCTAGCTCACTCTCCACTATGTCCTGATGCATACAGTGTAAGAACGTAGTACGTGGAGGCACGCACTATGACCTGACGACGTGCTCATCAGGTCACAGTGGAGAACGTGTCAGACCTGCAAAGTAGCAGGAGCCCAGTGCCTGATCAGGAGAGGGAAGAGATTTTTTTTTAATTATAGAACTGAGCATGGGCCTCTGATCTAAGCATGGGAGGTTCTAATCTCACCAACGGGGGTCTGATCTGAGCATGGGAGGGTCTGATCTGAGCAATGGGGGGTTCAGATCTGAGAAGGGGGGAGATCTGAGCATGGGGGAAGATCTGAGCACTGGGAGTCTGATTTGTGTTGTCTGATCCGAGCATTGGGGGCTTATTTTGGGGGTCTGATTTGGAGGTCTGATGAGGTTTGGGGATCTGATTTAGGAGTCTGATCTGAGTTCTGATGAAAAATATATATTTTTATTTTTTTCTCTAATGAAAAATAAGAAAAAATTATTTTTATCAGATGAAAAATCTTTTTGTCTCTTTTTTTCTTTGTTAAAACCTAGGTGCATCTTGTAGGGCGAAAAATACGGTGACTCATGTGTAAGTGTATAGCTTGTGGCTCCTGGTAGTCATACTTTTTTTGTGTTATTTTTTTGGCTCTTTGTGTCTGTAAGGTTGGCCCCCCCCTGCTCTATGGTGTTCTTGTCACGGATGGTGTTGCAGAAAACCGGAAGTTATAAATAAACATCCAACTGACTTGATCCCAAACTAAGGAACATATGGGTGACCCCTATAAAACCCTAAGAGCTCACCCTGACTGCTATGCCCATGCAAAGATCTTTATGATAGATAACTGCATGCCCTCGTACCTAGACTGTGTGACACCTGAAAACCCTATAACAGTGAGGGGACACGACCACCGGCTCCCTGCACACAATACGGAGGGAGTCAGGGTCATCTAGAATCAAGCCAGCACGGAAACACAAATAAAGGAAAAGACTTATCTGAGGAACCAGCAGTTGCAACCTCTAGCAGTGAACACAATCCAGGAAGTAGTATAAACCGCAAAGTGAGGCAGTATGGGAGGGAATAAAAAGGGAGGCAATCAGTGTAAATAGATGACAGCTGGGAGAAGGAAAAGAGATGACAAAGTGAAACCAATACAAAGAACATCATGCAAGAGGTACAGAAGAACGTCTGCCAGAGCTTCTCAGAGAGCTGGCGGTGACAGTTCTCAGCAGTCAGACAGTTTTGTGTTTACAAGAGACACATTTGACACCAGATTTCACTAAGAGGATCCATAAACCCTGGGTCCAATGGCCATAACATTCTTGCCACACTACCCTGTTTCGGGGTGTGTCCCTTTTAGTGCACAAATCCAGGCGGTGGGAGGTTGAGAAGCTGCTAATTGAGGGGAAGTTTGTTTTTGTGTAAGCTTATATTAATTGTACCCTGTATGTGATTATGGGCATCTATGTACCCCATCCCTCCTCTTTACATGTTTTGCACCAGGCAGTGGCATTTGCAGCGTCATATCCTTCTGTTAAAGTGCTTTGTATGGGGGACTGTAATATGACACTAAGCTCCACCTTACATAGATTCAACCAAGATGGTATACCCGGGGACTTCACTGGTCAGACTTCTGGAGGGGGTGGAATGGATGGACCTATGGTGCCTTAAACACCCTAGCGCTAGTGTCTACTCCTGCCCCTCTACCAGCCATAATACGCTGTCCAGTATAGACTATGCCTTTGGCAATCCGGCTTTATGCTCTTTTAGTTGTAATATAGACTGATATACTGGGAGTCTCTGATCACTCTCCTTTGCGTCTAACACTTGTGGCTAACACTAGACAGGTGTGACACTCTATGAGAATTCACCCGTTCTGGCTTACTCTCCTCTCGCATCTGACTGTATCCCTGATTAACTGTTGGTATTTTTGACTGACCATGAATGCTCATGATAATGCTTCATTGGTATGGGAGACTCTGAAGGCATACTTGAGGGGATGCTTTAAGTCCTCTATTTCTTTCATTAACTGGGCCACAGCCAGGCAGGAGGTGGAGCTGGCAAATGAATGCACTATGTTTGAGGGGGTATATGTGGCTGACCCTACGGATCAGTATAAGGAGGAGTGGCTATTAAAAGAGAAAGCCCCACAGTTTTTTTTGTTAAATAATCATATTTTGAATTAGGGAACCAGTCTAGCAGGATCTTGGCTCATATAGAATACCAGAATCAGGCTGCACCTGCAGTGCTGCAAATCTGAGCTGGAGGTGGTGGTATGCTAATAGAATCTAGTGACATAGCACAGAGGTTTCAGGAGTTCTATAAAGACCTTTATAGGGCACAAGTAAAATACACCTAAGCAGAGCTTACAGACTACTTTCGGGAACTGGAGTTCCCCAAACTATCTCAGGAGGCGGTGGACTGTCTAGATGCCCTGATCACCGCTAAATATTGGCTAAGATCTGGCCAGACGAAATGCCAGTATACAGTCAGGCCCATAAACATTGGGACATCGACACAATTCTAACATTTTTGGCTCTATACACCACCACAATGGTTTTGAAATGAAACAAACAAGATGGGCTTTAACTGCAGACTGTCAACTTTAATTTGAGGGTATTTATATCCAAATCAGGTGAACGGTGTAAGAATTACAGCAGTTTGCATATGTGTCTCCCACTTGTTAAGAAATCAAAAGTAATGGGACAATTGGCTTCTCAGCTGTTCCATGGCCAAGTATGTGTTATTCCCTCATTATCCCAATTACAATGAGCAGATCAAAGGTCCAGAGTTCATTTCAAGTGTGCTATTTGCATTTGGAATCTGTTGCTGTCAACTCTCAAGATGAGATCCAAAGAGCTGTCACTATCAGTGAAGCAAGCCATCATTAGGCTAAAAAAAACAAAAAAAAAAACATCAGAGAGAAGGCAAAAACATTAGGCGTGGCCAAAACAATAGTTTGGAACATTCTAAAAAAGAAGGAACGCACCGGTGAGCCCAGCAACACCAAAAGACCCGGAAGACCACGGAAAACAACTGTGGTGGATGACCGAAGATTCTTTCCCTGGTGAAGAAAACACCCTTCACATCAGTTGGCCAGATCAAGAACACTCTCCAGGAGGTAAGTGTATGTGTGTCAAAGTCAACAATCAAGAGATGACTTTGCCAGAGTGAATACAGAGGGTTCACCACAAGATGTAAACAATTGGTGAACCTGAAAAACAGGAAGGCCAGATTAGAGTTTGCCAAAACGACATCTAAAAAAGACTTCACAGTTCTGGAACAACATCCTATGGACAGATGAGACCTAGATCAACTTGTACCAGAGTGATGGGAAGAGAAGAGTATGGAGAAGAAAAGAAACTGCTCATGATCCTAAGCATACCACCTCATCAGTAAAGCATGGTGGTGGTAGTGTCATGGCGTGGGCATGTATGGCTGCCAATGGAACTGGTTCTCTTGTATTTATTGATTATGTGACTACTGACAAAAGAAGCAGGATGAATTCTGAAGTGTTTCGGGCAATATTATCTGCTCATATTCAGCCAAATGCTTAAGAACTCATTGGATGGCGCTTCACAGTGCAGAAGGACAATGACCCGAAGCATACTGCAAAAGCAACCAAAGAGTTTTTTAAGGGAAAGAAATGGAATGTTATACAATGGCCAAGTCAATCACCTGACTTGAATCCGATTGAGCATGCATTTCAATTGCTGAAGACAAAACTGAAGGGAAAATGCCCCAAGAACAAGCAGGAACTGAAGACAGTTGCAGTAGGGGCCTGGCAAAGCATTACCAGGGATGAAACCCAGCGTCTGGTGATGTATATGCATTTCAGACTTCAGGCTGTAATTGACTGCAAAGGATTTGCAACCAAGTATTAAAAAGTGAAAGTTTGATTTATGATTATTATTCTGTCCCATTACTTTTGGTTCCTTAACAAGTGGGAGACACATATGCAAACGGTTGTAATTCCTACACCGTTCACCTGATTTGGATATAAATGCCCTCAATTTAAAGCTGACAGTCTGCAGTTAAAGCACATCTTGTTAGTTTAATTTCAAATCCATTGTGGTGGTGTATAGAGCCCAAAATGTTTGAAATGTGTCGATGTCCCAATATTTATGGACCTGACTGTATGTTCTTATTATAGTCCACTCTGGCCAGTGTGGATTTATGCCAGGAAAATCCACCACTGATAACATCAGGAGAGTGCAGGTGGTGACTCAAATAGGTCTCAGACAACAGCAGCATTTGGCATTGGTGTTATTAGATGTAACTAAAGCTTTTGGCTCCTTAGAATGGCCCCATCTGTTGGCCACCCGTCAATGCTTTGGTTTTGGGTTGAACTTTATTTAATGGTCTCTATTTTGTACAGGCATCCAAGATCTAACATTCTGGTGAATGACATTTGCTCAACTTATTTCCTTCTGAGAAGGGGGACTAGGCAGGGGTGCCCACTATCTCCGTTACTATTCGTTCTAGCAATAGAGTCATTAGCCATACGCATATGGAGTGATTCTCAGTATTGGGGAGTTTCAGTAGAAGACGGGGAGGACAAACTGGTAAATTGGAGCGGACACCTGGATGTTCGAGTTTGGGACTTGAACTTGACCCCGAACCCCATTCAGCACTAAAATGGCTCTAAAAAAGTCATGGAAAGGGCTAGAGGGCTGCAAATGGCACCACAATGTGGTTAAGAGCATGGCAAGTGCTCTGCAAACAAATGTGGATAGGGAAATGTCTTCAAATAATATTAAATACGTAAAAAAAATTATAATCTTGATCTAGGAGGAGGAGGTCCATATGGAGTAGGAGGTTAAGGAGGCGGTGGATGTGGAAGCGGCGGTGGAGGAGGTAGCCAACACTGGTTTTTGTTTTTTGTTCTTTTTTTATTTTTTTTTATTTGGGTAGACCCCAAAACATTTGGAAATATAAAAAAATAAAACAAAGAGAAAGTGCGCTGGAGTACAACAATGGCTGGGTGAGGCTGGTATACATGTCTATTCTGCACAAGGTACGGACAAGTCCTGTGGGATCCCTGACTGCTTCATTTTAATGAACGTGAGCTTGTCCACATTGGCTGTGGACAGGCTGCTGCGCTTCTCTTTGATAACCCCCTCCAGCCGTGCTAAACAAACGTTCAGACAATACACTGGCTGCAGGGCAGGCCAGCACCTCCAAGGCTTAAAGGGCAAGCTCAGGCCATGTGCCCAATTTGGAGACCCAGAAGTTGAAGGGGGCAGACCCATCAGTCAGTACGTGTAGGCGTGTGCACACATACTGCTCCACCATGTCGCTCATCCCCGTGATGTCCACAATCCAATTGGATATCTTCCCTATCAACTTTCGATGTTCTTTTATGCTCCTACCATAGTGATCACGGGTAACGTGGAATCAGGGTTCCATGCCGGAGAGGGAGCGTGAGAAAGGGATACCACATCCAAGGGAGGTCAATGGCCGAAGTGTGATCGAGCGGAAATGTGGGACAAGTTGTTAAAGCGGAAGGATCAAATGAAAGGAGGGGGCGCGCGTCAATTAAAGAACAATTTTAGAAATGTAAGTCCCTGTCACCTATGCAGAGCAGGTGTTTTTCATCGGGAAAACTGGGTTCATGTCACCCACCAATTGAACAGATGATTTTATAAAAATTAGTTCCCTGTCACCTATGCAGAGCAGGGGTTTGTATATGGCAAAAATGGTAAAATGTCACCCAAGAATGTAACAGACGCTTTTGCATCTTTTGCTGTGCTGGTGCCTCTGTGTGACCACCGCCTCTTCCTCCAATCTGCACACGTCACTCGCATGACCATGATTCCATCTGGGGTCTAGTACCTCATCATCATCCACATCATCTTCCACCCACTCTTTACCCCTGCCCTCCTTGTTGGTCTGCAGAAAGCCGCCGCAGTTGACACCTGTGTTTCGTCATCATCAGAAACGTGCTGCAGTGGTCTTCCCATGTCCTCATCTTGAAACATAAGTGGTTGGGCATCAGTGCACTCAATCTCTTCCACTTCTGGTGCAGGGCTATGTGGATGGCCCACCGAAAATCCTGCCAGCAGAGTCATCAAAAAGCATAAGAAACTGCTGCATGACTTGAGGCTCAGACTGCTTGCCTGATTTGCAAGGGGGTGAGTTGAAATACAGATGGCCATGGGCTGTAGGTGCCAACTCTGATCTTTCAGCAGGGGACTGGGTGGGAGACAATGTGAAGGAACTGGAGGCACTGTCAGCCACCCAATCTACTATCGCCTGTACTTATTCTGGCCTCACCATTCATAGAGCCGCATTTGGCCCTACCAAATAACGCTGAAGGTTCTGTCGCCTATTCGCACCTGAGGAAGGTGTTTCACTTGTGCGTGTAGCTGGCACAGATTGACCACGTCCTCTCCCTGCAACAGGAGCTCCAGCAACACCACGACCGGGGCCACGTCCCTTATTTGACGTTCTCCTCATTCTTTGCGTTCACTAACCAAACTAACAGATGGTTTATGTCAGTCAACAATTAAGTTCACTGACCGTAAGAATGTGCCAGTGTCATGAAGAAGAGAAAATTCTTGAGGTCGCACAACAGTGTGACAGGCGAATTTAATACAATTACTTAATGGTCACATAAAATGTTAATTTGTCAACCAAGAATGTAACAGTATTGACTGGTTGTATTGGACTGTCAGAAATGCAGCAAAGGCTGCAAATGTAGTATCTTGCACAAAATGGGTGTTTTTTTAAACCAGAATATAACAGCAGTATTTAAGGCTTGTATTGGACTGTCAGAAATGCAGCAAAGCTTGCAAATGTAGTATCTTGCACAAAAAGTTGTTTTTTTTTTAAGCCAGAATATAACAGCAGTATTTAACTGTATTGGACTGTCACAAATGCAGCAAAGGCCGCAAATGTAGTATCTTGCACAAAATGGGTGTTTTTTTAAAACCAGAATATAACAGCAGTATTTAACGCTTGTATTGGACTGTCACAAATCCAGCAAATGCCGCAAATGTAGTATCTAGCACAAAATGCGTGGTTTTTTTAAAACCAGAATATAACAGCAGTATTTAACACTTGTATTGGACTGTCACAAAAGCAGCAAAGGCAGCAAATGTAGTATCTAGCACAAAATGGGTGTTTTTTTTAAAACCAGAATATAACAGCAGTATTTAACGCTTGTATTGGACTGTCAGAAATGCAGCAAAGGCCGCAAATATAGTATCTAGCACAAAATTGGTGTTTTTTTAAAACCAGAATATAACAGCAGTATTTAACGCTTGTATTGGACTATCACAAATGCAGTAAAGGCCGCAAATGTAGTATCTTGCACAAAATGGGTGTTTTTTATAACAGCAGTATTTAACGCTTGTATTGGACTGTTACTACATTTGCGGCCTTTGCTGCATTTGTATCTTGCACAAAATGTGTGTTTTTTTTAAAACCAGAATATAACAGCAGTATTTAACGTATGTATTGGACTATCACAAATGCAGCAAAGGCCCCAAATGTAGTATCTTGCAAAAAAAAATTTTTTTTTAAACCCGAATATAACAGCAGTATTTAATGCTTGTATTGGACTGTCACAAATGCAGCAAAGGCCGCAAATGAAGGCCGCAGATTCGGAGGACATAGGCGGTGCTGGGCTCCTTCACAGGCGGGTGTGGATGGGCTCCAGGAAGATTCGTACAGCCCCTTGGACACCTACAAGACTAATTTACATATCTCTAAAATCCTTTTTTAAAGAAAATAAAAGCACACAGCCCTATAGGACAGTTATATTGCGGACATGCTAGCGGCGATCTAGCCGTGCATGTCCGCAGCTGTATAGCCCAAAACTTGGTGACAGAATCCCTTTAAGGCTTGTATTGGACTGTCAGAAATTTAGCAAAGCCCGCAAATGTAGTGTCTTGCACTAAATGGGTGTTTTTTAAAACCAGAAAATATCTGCAGTATTTAACACTTGTATTGGACTGTCACAAATGCAGCAAAGGCCGTAAAGGTACTTTATGGGGAAAAAAATATGATTTTTTTTACCCACAGTTAAACAGATGGATTTACGGATTTACTGATCAGATTTGCAGTGCAGGCCGCAAAGGTACTTTCTGGAAAAAATATATATGGTAATTTGTCCCCACAGAATCTAACAAATGGATTTAATTGGATTGTACTTTACAGAAACAAAATGTGAATATGTCACCCCCTGGGTCCCTGAACTCACAGACAGATTCCCTATATTATTTTCCCTTCCCCTGGCACATATGCAGTGCATTTGCACTTAAAAAATGGGTACATGTTGCCTACTGAACTAAAAGAACAGGATTAAATTATTGTCCCTGGCACATATGCAGTGCTGGTGCACTGAACTTGCATAAAATGGCCGCCGATGCCCACCTAACTAACAGACGGATAAAAAAAATAATTCTGTGTCATTGGGCTCAGGACAGGGTACAACATTGTTGCATTGCACCCACACAAATAATCGCTGTAGATCGCAGAGTTAACAAGTTCTGATAACAGATTCTTTCCTATTTTCTCCCTCACAGCAGCAGCATCCTTTCCCTACACTAGTAAGAGCAGAGTGACGTGCGGCATTACGTGACTCCAGCTTATATAGGGGCTGAGTCACATGCTGCACTGGCCAATCACAGCCATGCCATTAGTAGGTGATGGGATATATGTGACTCCATTTTGTCTCATTTAGCCACGTGTATTACATTTGGTTAGTGCACTACAAAACCTCCCTCCCCCCTATGGAATGTGAGACACTTCCTTAAACTGTTTCATGAAAACCATACATGTTGAAAGTATGAACAGCCTTCTAGCCATAAAAGGACATCTGACTCAAGTGTCTGCTAGCCTATGTGTATATACCTGATTGGTCAAATGCTGTTACTAGGAGTCAGCTATGATGTTAATGCAGAGCTTATGTGTGACCATACTATTGGTCAAATACTAATGCTAACATATGATTGGATGTAAAGGAAGCTCAACCCCCTCTTTTAAAACTGTTTGCCAGCTGTGAATAAACCAGAATGGATTGGAAATAGACATGTGTTCATATGGTCTATCTTCTTCATTCTCCCGGTACCGGTAAGGCTTAATTCAAGCTGGCCACTGAAATCATGTGTTAGGGACACACCGTTAGGGAAGAGAGTAAAAATTTCCTTACAGATCTGGGGACTCAGTCCGGGATTGGGAGGGTCAACTCTTCAGGTCTACCGTGAAAGACATCAATTTTTGTCCGCCTTGGACCTGGGAGCAATGACCAAAAATCCCATTCAAGTAAGTCGAACCATCTATTTATGATTTCAGTGGATTGCGATGTCTGGGACACGCGCAAAAGCTCAGGGAGCTTGTTGATTGTAAGCGGCTCATATCAGAGTCCATATCGTTAGGTAAAAATGTTGATTATAAGAGGCTTAGTAAGTCCATATCGTTAAGAGATAGTGCACTATATAAGGATATCTGTTCCGGGAACAGAAGGATACAAGCTTGAATTAACTCTTATGTATATATAGTATAAGTATTTTAGAAGTATTAAGATTATCTGTCTGTGTGAGATGTTGGCCGGGTGGTAAGTTTACGGTCGCATCCCGCTTTGAAATCATTCTGTTTCCATCACTGCCAACATGTAAACTTTGTTGCACGGTCTAGTCCCACAAATTATTTCCTAGTTAACACATGAGTAGACAATTGGGCAAGAT
The DNA here is from genome assembly GCF_905171765.1 of Bufo bufo. NCBI lineage: Eukaryota > Metazoa > Chordata > Amphibia > Anura > Bufonidae > Bufo > Bufo bufo. The sequence continues at coordinate 107,553,784 of NC_053397.1, read as the reverse complement.
GTGAGAATTGACAGTTAAAAATGTGAAACAGAATGTTATGCCAGGCTGGCAGGATTGAAAAGCTGCAAAAAAATCTGTTAGAAGCTTACAGACAGTGTACATCAGAGCTCCTGTGATTGTGAAGGGGGGCTATAGTGAGTGACAAGACACAGCAGAGTCAGGAAGTTAATTCATGGCAAGGGAAAAAGTGTCTCAGTGTTTGCAATTAGAAAGGGCTTGTGTTAAACGTTCAGAAATGAACTGGTTAAGTTTTGTTGCCCTAATGATCTGTGTGTGTTTAAATAGTGACGATTTATAGTCCTAGAATTAGAGATTACAGCACTAAAAGATGGACAGTTAATGCATAAGTGTATTGATAGTTGAAGAGAGAAGTTGTTAAAGGATAATAATAGCCTGGTGCAAGCTGAGTAATGGTGAAAAAGTGTATATGGAAGTGACTGAGAGAACTTGAAGTTAGAGAAATGAAATGAGCAGCATTTCTTATTTCAAGATGGAGGATTTTGAATCCTATAGAGAACAAAGGTTGCCATGAGGCATCCCTCCCCCCCACCACATTCCAAAATGTCACTTGTAGTACTACAAAAAAACTTCTTCCTGTCCTGTTTGAGATGTGTTTTCAGAGAGAACTCCCTCCCATCTCACCCCTCTCCTCTGCTCAGGAATTTCATATGGGGGTTGAGGGGGGAGGGGGGGCTGCTAATTGGTAATGCATAAGCAGCAATGTGAAGATACTAACCTGTGTTATCTATAAGATATTCCAGACAGGGCTCCAGTATTGATTGTATCTTTCCAAATTGTATGTTCCGATGGTTTAAAATGTGCCTGCAGTGATGATGCTAATTAGAAGTGTCCACTCGTATCAATCTAAGGTTGCACCCAATAAGTTCTTATTCAGATGTGAGTAAAAGTTTGAGGAACATGTGGTACAGCTGAATGTCCTTGATGTATTGCTTTACTTCCCCTGTTTCAACACTCCTGAAATAGGAGACGCAAGGCAGAGGAAATGGGGGAAGTGTTAGTTATATACAATCAGTGGCGATGTGTGTAACACTAAAAAAAAAAAAAAAAACAAAAAAAAAAAAAAAAAAAAAAAACCACATGGCATATAAGATGATTTGTTAATTTTAACAAAATGACTGTATGATTAACATGTATATTGTTTTACAGTGACAGACCATCAGCAATTGCTGTGTTTGTCTGTGCTGCAAGTTTTGGGATGTAACAAAGAGATTGTGTGATTGGGTGAAAGATACATGATTCAGTGGAATGTGAATGGGTGTGGCTCTGAGTTATATGTACGTAGCAGAGCTGTGTGTGTAATTCATATTTTATGTATAAGGGCGTGGTTATGAGCTGGTTTGTGAAGATGAGTACATGAAAATGTATATGAATGCGTATGGAATACGGTATTTGTTTTTAAATATGCGCATTAAGAATTTTATTTTATTTTATTGGAAGTTTTTGGGTTTTTTATTGGTACCAACAGCATTGATCAAGCTGTACATTTTTATTTCAATGAAAAGTTTTTATGGGCCCTTTGTGTGTTCATGTCTGTATTGTCAGATCTGTTTGTTTCAATGTTTGCAGTTACATGTTACATGTTCAGTGTTGTGCTTAACATCAGAGCTCTGCTCGTATGGACAGCTAAGATACTAATGGCTGAACAGAAGACAGACCAAAGCGTCCACCAAAAGGGGCGGACTTAGGTGACTCAGAGTGTCAGGAAGGAAATGTGAGCCCTCTATGGGAATAAATGGGGTACTGACAAGGACATACAGAACAGATTCCTTACCAGTAGAAACCATGGACAGGGAATACATCATGTCATGTATTTAGCATTATACTAGATTACCCAGTCAGCCTATTAGGGAGAGATTTGTTCATTAGGCTTAACTTGCAGGTATCAGCAAAGAATCAGGACATAAGAATACACTCAGGTCTCATTCCAGTCTCTACACCAGTGCCACTGATTCTTGCAAACATACAGGACCACCCAGAATAATATTAACCCTGCATTATGGTCCTCAAATGAATATGACACAGGATTCATAGATTGCACACATTACACAGCTACTGTGAAACCAGGTGTCATCTCAGTGTTCCAGAAACAATACCTGCTGTTAAAAGAGAAACTTGATGGGCTTAGGCCAATGATAGAAGAATTCCTACAAAAGGGAATCCTGGAAGAGGTGATTTCACCCTACAGCACGCCCGTGAATCCAGTGACAAAGGCAGATGGTGCTGCACGCTTTGTACAGGATTTAAGGGCCATCAACAACATCATTGTGCCTATAGCCCCTGTTGTACCTGATGTCACTTAATTATTATCTGCCATTCCAGCAGACGCTGTTTGGTTCAGTGTGATAGATCTGAAAAATGCTTTCTTTTCTATCCCAGTTGATAAGATAACCAGACTACTTTTTGCTTTTTCCTTTGACAGACGCCAACTGACCTGGTGCAGAGATGCCCCAGGGATATGCTGATTCACCTGTAGTGTACAGCATAGTCCTCCGAGCGATGTTAGAGTCATGGTACATCCCCCCAAGGTTCTGTGCTGCTGCAATATGTCGATGATTTATTACTGTGTAGCATGTCAGCGGAGGCCAGCATTCAGGATGGTTTATCACTGTTATAATGGTTGTCAGGATGTGGTCACAAAGTGACACTTAAGCAAATGCAATGGTGTAAAATGCAGGTTGAATACTTGGGCTTTGTCCTCACAAAAGGTGAACGGAGAATCAGCGCAGAAAGAGTCCAGTCTATTGCGGGTTTGGTCGCCCCGCACACCAAGAAAGAAATGTTATCTTTCCTTGGTATGATAAACGGTAGACAATGGATTACTGGTTGCTCCCACTATTGACAATGTTTTGAGACAAGCCACTCTGGATGGAAATCCAGATTTGATTAAATGGTCTTCTGAAATGTACAATGCATTTGATTATCTGAAATGTTCGCTCATGTCGAGTCCAGGGCTGGGCCTCCCTGACTATAATATGCCCTTCCACATGTTTGCACGCCAAAATTGTAAAACCATGGCGGGTGTACTGACACAAGAAAACGGAGGCAAGTTGCGTCCTTGTGTGTTTTTCTCAAAGGTAATGCCCACCTCTGTCCAGGGGATGCCGGCATGTCTGCGTTCTCTTGCAGCCTGTGCTATGATGGTAGAGTCGGCAAATTCTTTCACAATGTGACATTACACCATTTTGCACACCACTCATGATGTTGTAGGCCTACTCAAGGACATCCGCACTCAACACAGCAGGCAGCTGAGCTTATTGCACTCACTAGGACATGTATTCTACATGCTGATAGACCTGTCACCATTCATACTGAGAGTAGGTACACACATGGGGTAGTGTGGGACCATGATATGATCTGGCAGAGGAGAGGATTTACGGCAGCAGATGGTAAGGATCATGTCTCACAGGGCAATGCGCTGGCAGTTAAGATGGCGAAATGAGTTGCCAAAAGCAACCTCACAGGTTTGTATAACCATTGGGAGATGCCATGTTTGGCATCTCCAACCCCTGAGATGCTGCAAATACTTACTGATCTTCAGTGGTATGTCACTGAACAGGAACAGCAGGACTGGTGTTATCCAGTATTGCAGAAAAATCCTGAGATAGGATTAGTCTGCGAAGAGGGGAAGTTATGCATTCCCCAACACAGTGCTTCCATCTTAAGTAGCACATTTCCACAGAGTAGGACATTCCACAGAGTAGGACATAAACAGCATTGAGATACTCATGGGTAGGCCTTTCCCCACACCATGGGCAAGACGCCCCCTGGTGGTGCAGGAAGGGGACTTGGACCTGATCAGAGAGAAGTACTAATCTGATCAAAGTCCTCAGTAAAACTGAAGAAAAAGTTGTTTGTAAGTCTCCTTCTCTTTCACAGGAATCAACCCGTTCATTCCGGATAGGCAACCAGGTGATGATCAAGATCTTAAAGAAGGGAAAGGAACCAGGAAGTTTCACCTACGGACAACCCACCGAGGTAGTCGCGATCACCAGAACAGCGGTCCTCACTGAACAATCGCCCACGTGGATCCACGCCACAAGGATTAAGTTGGTGAAGAAAAGAGAGGTACTAACGGGGGCAGACAGCCCTGACCTCCAACGAGGCCCAGAGGTACTAACGGAGGCAGACAGCCTTGACCTCGAAGAAGATACAGAAGGGGTACTAACGGAGGCAGACAGCCTTGACCCCCAACGAGATGACGCAGTCGGGAAATTCCTCGAGATGGCTGAGATGTAGTGCCTTAATAATTGTAATTTTGTGTCTCCTACTTACTGTCCCATGGCTGTGGAACAGACAGATATACCTGGAAACAGAATGCAGAGGGGAAGACAGTCTATGCAAGACAAAGGAGAACTTATGGCTGTACCTGGCCAAAACTCTGAACTTAACTGACTTTTGTCTCCAAACCACTTTATCGGCATCTAACATTTTGGAGACATGTCTGGTAGCAGTCCCCACCCCACTAGACGTATGGACGGAGCTCCTACGTTCCCAATGGAATGACACAGACTTGGAGGATCATGATGTTAAATATGGATATGTAAATCCTTATCATGCTTGTTATGACTGTCCTACATATGAGAATCTGCAGAGTAATATGATAGAAATAATTACAGGTCTTGTCACAGCAGCAGAAATATGTTATAACTTCACCTGTGATGAGACACTATTGCCTCCCTGCATACAAGCAAAAATGCAGAATAAGATTAAGCCAAATATTTGTGATAGAGATTTAGGTAGTTGTAAAAAGATAATATCAGGAAAGAATATGCAATGTAATATTACAAAAACAGTACCATCCCTAGACAAACATGTACCTCTACCAACAGGATGGGTATTGGCCTGTGGGAATACTAGTTACACATACATACCGGCCAATATTACAGAGGGACCCTGTACAATAGCCAGGCTGACATTAGCAATGATACCACTATTTCCAGCAGTGCAGACACGACACACGAGAGACACTTCCCTACAGTTACCGGAAAATTGTGATTATAATGTGAATCTCCTCTCTAGATCAGAATATATGAGTTTAGGGGTATCTTTGATAGGAGTACCAGGGTTGGCCATATATAACCACAGGACAATATCAAAACTTGCCTGTTTTATGGTAAAACAGATAAATGTCACTAGTGCAGTTCTGCAAGATATGCTGCTGGATATACAATCGTATGAAAAGGCTATCTTGCAGAATAGGGCAACTATTGACTATTTATTGTTCCAACATGGTGTAGGATGCTCAGCGTTCGCAGGGATGTGTTGTTTCAATTTATTAGATCACTCCCGTGGAATAAAAGATAAAATAGGCCAATTAGAGGAGATGAGAAAACATATAAAACAGGATGTTGACCAAGGTTGGTGGGACTGGCTTTTTGGCTGAATACCTGACTTTGGTCAAATAAGATATGTTTTAGGAGTGGCACTCGCCGTGGTCGCTGCAATAGTGGGTCTCTGCTGTTGTCTGTAGTGTGTGCCCTCCCTTCTTACCATATGTCAAAAAGGTGGCCGAAAGAGGGGTACACTCAACATTCCTCTATACTCCGGTAGAGGTAGAAGAGGTAAACCCAACCTCAACAAAGCCTGAGGATTATACTGCTGAAGGGTATATGGATTACCTAAAGGCTTATAAGCAAACCAAGGAAGAGCAGAGAAAGAACCATATAGTATAAGGTATATATATAAGGTTCTAAGAGGGGATTTGATGGGATATATGTGACTCCATTTTGTCTCATTTAGCCACGTGTATTACATTTGGTTAGTGCACTACAAAACCTCCCTCCCCCCTATGGAATGTGAGACACTTCCTTAAACTGTTTCATGAAATCCATACATGTTGAAAGTATGAACAGCCTTCTAGCCATAAAAGGACATCTGACTCAAGTGTCTGCTAGCCTATGTGTATATACCTGATTGGTCAAATGCTGTTACTAGGAGTCAGCTATGATGTTAATGCAGAGCTTATGTGTGACCATACTATTGGTCAAATACTAATGCTAACATATGATTGGATGTAAAGGAAGCTCAACCCCCTCTTTTAAAACTGTTTGCCAGCTGTGAATAAACCAGAATGGATTGGAAATAGACATGTGTTCATATGGTCTATCTTCTTCATTCTCCCGGTACCGGTAAGGCTTAATTCAAGCTGGCCACTGAAATCATGTGTTAGGGACACACCGTTAGGGAAGAGAGTAAAAATTTCCTTACAGTAGGCATGGCTATGATGGCTTCTAAGGGCACACGAGTTAAACACTTATTGATTGGTTGCCCTGCAGCCTTTCAAAAAGCGCCATTAAATCGCCGAACACCGGACTCAAACCCGAACTTTTTCTGAAAAGTTCGGGTCCGGGGTCCAAAAATTCTAAAGTTCGTTACGAACCCGAACTTTACAAATTGGGGCTCTATGCTGACAATCTGGTGCTCTTTATGTCAGAGGCAGAGGACACTCTCCCTCAAGCTATTTCTCTAATTGATACTTTTGGTCATTATTCTGGTCTACGGATAAACTGGTCTAAGTCCACTCTATTTCCATTATATGATACTGATTGGGCCTCAGTGGAGAATTACCTGTAGTCTCCCACTTTAAGTGCTTAGGAATAGCTATTACTAAGGATGCCGCCTCTCTCCATACTTTTAATATTCAACCTCTCCTGGATCTTTGACGGAAACTCCCTGCAGACAAATCTGCTCAAAAGGAGAAAGGGTAGATAAAGCTAATGAACCTATGGTTGTTTGGCAATAAGGAATTTGTTGATAATGCAAGGCCGAAGTCTGGCTGTTTGTATTTTTAGAGGTAAGATCCTGAATCAAAATAATCCATCCTGTGCATGGGTCTATTAAAAGGGGTTTTCTCATATCAGACAATGGGGGCATATCTCTAGGATATGCCCCCATTGTCTTATAGGTGCGGGTCCCACTGCTGGGACCCGCACCTATATCCAGAACGGAGCCCCGAAAGTGAAGGAGAGCATACTGCGCATGCGCAGCCGCCCTCTATTCATTTCTATGGGGCCGCCGAAAATAGCCGAGCTCTGCCTCATAGAAATGAATGGGAGCATGGGCCGCGCATGCCCGGCAGACTCCCATTCACTTCTATAGGAGAGGCGGGGATTAGCGCTTGTTGGTGGACGGACCCTGATAAATCTGGGGTCCTCCAGCCACAGCCCTCTCCGCTCTGTTCTCAATATAGGTGCGGGTCCCAGCGGTGGGACCCGCACCTATCAGACAATGGGGGCATATCCTAGCGATATGCCCCCATTGTCTAAGATGGGAATACCTCTTTAAGTCTCCTGAAATCTAGGGCTTAGCCATTATGGAAGTGGCACTGTTGGGTAGGTAAGGGATAAATATAAATGGTGAAAGAAAAGATTGAAGGAGGGTGGCTAGTTGGTATCAAATTCTTCCCCTACCAAATATCCATAGTGAAAGCCATAGGGCCCAGTAAGGCACAGGTGGTATCTCAGCTGGACAACCCCATGCAGTGGCCTAACTATAGGGGTTGTAGTAGTCTCAATTGCGACCAGGGCAGCCCTACGTATTGCCCTCCTTAGGACAGCAATTCAGTTAGATGCAGCGGTGGGACATAGGAGCGATGTCTCCCCACCTTTCCCTCTGGATATGCTACAGGCACTATGCCTGAAGCCTATTAGAGGCCCACACAGGTGGCGTGATCGCGTACTGTAATAATAATTGCCTGAGCCTTGCAGCGCAGAGCTCAGGAAACAAGCCGGTAGATGCTTGCACTGCTGACTTGTCACCATGCTGTTGGGCAGTATGGTGGGGGAGGGTAGTGGAGAGCAGTGCTATGGGGGCATTGCTTCTACTGGCGGCAATAAATAGGGGCATTTTGTACTGGCACATTATGGGGGAGAACTATGGGAACATTGGATCTACTGTGGGTACTAACGGGGCATTTTTGTACTGGCGCAGATAATTTTGGCCTCGACAAAGACATTACTATGAGAGAGAATGTCCTCCAACCAGGTGGGGACACGAAGAAGAATAAATTTGACTCTCCTTGACTCCTCCTCAGTGTCTTCCTGTCCCTCTTGGCAGGGAGAGGTCTTTCTCACAGCATCGCTATGAAGACGTGCTCTGTGTGCACAGCAAGAACATATGTGGGGCCGACATGTACCTGGTCCTAGGCGAGGGACTCTGCTGTCTGAGCAGCCTCGCATGTGGGATTGGGTGCAGCTCATATGTAAGAGCTGCACGGCTGCCTTCCTATTGATTTTGCTGGGCACTGGAGCAGGGAATCCATGTATGGAGCCCCATATCCTCTCAGCTATCTGCCATTGGCATTGCTGGCAGTAACGTCAGGAGGGAGTCTAGTAGAGGTGGCTATGGATATGCCAGCTGGTCTCCGACGTATGGGAGGCCCAGCGCAAGAGGACATCAGCATGGAATACTCAGAAAAGGACGTGGGGTGTCCTTTGAAGCCGTTAGGCGCATGGTTCATGGCGGATGTCGCCCTCTGATCAGGGGTCTGAAGGTAGGATTATTTAAAGAGGTATTGGGCATTTCTCCTTCCTGCCAGCAGTCATGTCTGAACTGTGGGTAGGGATGCAAACCGCTCTAGGCTCCACAGTTGTATCACACCCTTAGAGATTGCCAACAGCTATTGTGGTTTAATCTAATCTAAGTTCTACTATTGTCTCTTTGCTCTGCTGCATGCATGTTAGAGTGAGAAAGAGAGCTCTCATAAACCTAAACCTGTTCCCAAAACCAGGAAATGTACTATGTGTTTATCCAAAATTACAGAATCTGGCGACAATAAAATCTGCAAAAAATGTACTTCTTATTTAGCCAGGGACTTCCCTCTTTTAAAAGAGGAATTAAGGGATGTCATCAGGAAAGAGATGCGTCTGAACCATCATGCTCTAAACGCAGAGTGTGTAAAACACACTCTTCAGATTCCTGGTTGGTTTCTTCTGATTCAGACTGAGGATTTTTCAAGAGAGTTGTAATCAGATGAGTCTTTTGATTCAGACACAGAGTTAAAAAAATACCTTTTTTCCATTTCATCCACCATGATGACCACAAGGAGATTGGACCTTGACCTCTGTAGGGGCAGGAACACAGAGAGGGAGAGTTTAAATTACCCCACCCACCCCTCCCCTCAGTGTTTCCTGTCCCTACATGGGTCAGGTCAGAGAGAAGCATCTATGATGAGGGAGGTGAAGAGTTTATTTTTATTCCAGGATGAGTCTATCAGGGCTGGGAACCCTCCTTCGATTTACCTGTGCAACGTCCTGGATCCCTCTGCCCTCCTGCGGCCTGTGCTACGGTCGCCATGAAGAGAGTCACGTGACAGACGGCATGGCGTCATGGAGGGGGTGGAGTACGGTCCGACACTTCCCTCCGGAAGTGTGGGAGGGCCGGAGAAATGACGTCAGACTCCGGCACCATGCCCAAAAGTGCGGGCAAGCAGCAGGAGAACGGGATTGTCCGTTCAGCATGTCTGCAGCAGGGGGGCGTATGGAGAACCCAGCCCACCCGCAGTGGCTCCTTCCGCGAGTTCCCCAAAGAAAGGGGAGAAAAGTTATGTATACATATACTCTGCAGTATAGTAATGCAAGGTTGTTCTATCTGACTCTCTTAAATAGGGTATAGAGTCAAAGACAAAACTTAGATCTCTAAAATGTGCTACATGCACAAAAAGACTGCCTGAAAATTACAAGAAAAAAGTATGTAAAGAATGTATTCAGGATCTGTTGAAGGAACAACCATCTATTCTATCAGAATTAAAAAAATATCATCCCCTGTTTCTATTAAAAAAAAACTGAATTTCTATCCCATCATCTTCTGATGTAGAAGATGACGACTCTTCATCCAAATGTTTTGGAGAAGACCATCTATCTGAAGGGGAGTTAATTGAGGACGAAAGAAAATAAACATTTTCTATGGAGGAGATGGACGAGCTCTTGAGGGCGGTCAGATCGACAATGGGTATAGAAGATTTACAGAAGCCTAGGAGTGTTCAAGATGAGATGTTAAGGGGCTTAAGAGTTAAAAAAGCCAGAGTTTTCCCTATACACAAAAATATTAGAGACATGATATTGGATGAATGGTTGGATCCTGAGAAGAGGTTGGGAGTCTCCAGAGACTAAAATATTCGATGAGACACCAAAAATTTGCATCCAGGTGGCTAAAGTAGTCAAAAAGACTTTGCTACCTTTTGAGGACTTCTCACAGCTACGGGATCCTATGGACCGTAAAGCAGATAGTCTGCTAAAAAAACGCCTGGGAAGCTTCCATGTTTTGAGTTAAAACAAACATTGCAGCTACTTCAGTCACAAGATCCATGTATCTTTGATTAAACGAGCTTGAGGAACATTTATACAAATAAGACACCAAGGGAGGAATTAATAAATTCCAGCCCTCTCTTAAAATCGGCTACAGCATTTTTAGCGGATGCTTCTGCCGAATCTGTAAGATTTGCCGCAAGGGACGGGGCCCTTTCTAACTCCGCTAGACACGCCTTATGGATGAGGTACTAGTTGGGAGATAAAACATCAAAATTATGCTCTATAGCCTTTTCTGGCTAGTATGTTTTCGGCCCTGTTCTTGATAAAATATTAGAGAAAGCGGCAGATAAAAAGCAGGGGTTCCCTGAGGATAAAGAGAAGAATTGACCCTTTCGTCAGTTTAACCCCAGTATAGATCCTTCAGGGGTAAAGGAAAAATGGGTGTTGGAGCTACCTGAAGGGAGGTAGAGGGTTCCTCCTTAACCCTCAGAACCGTCCACAGAACAGACAATGACTCCAGAGTGGGGTGAGGATGAATTTATTTCTTCCCCAGTGGGAGAACATAACCACAAATCCCTGGGCTTTGCAAATTATAAGAGAGGGTTACAAAATATAGTTCTCCTTAACTCCCCATTACAGGAGTCAGATTACCTCTCATGTGGCACCTGTTTTAACAAAAATCTGGATAGGAATTCAAAACCTACTAGAAGCAATAGTCATTATACCAGTTCCACAAAAAGAACAACGGAAAGGGTTATATTCAAGATTATTTTTTAAATCTGAAAGATCAAAACAAGAGAATCATATACAAAAAGTTCAAGATGGAGTCAATATCCCCAACAGTACCATTGATTCAGGAAGGTTCATTCATGACGTCAGTAGATCTGAAGGACTCAAATTACCATCTTCCAATACACAAAAACTATCAGAAGTATCTAAGATTTGCTATAAAAAACGCAGCAGGTGCAATTTATCACTTCCAGTTCACCACACTGCCATTTGGCATTTCAACCGCACCAAGGATCTTCACGAAGTTAGCAGTGGAGATGATGGCCTTCTTCAGAGAGGAAGTTTTAACAATTTTTCCTTATCTAGACAACTTCCTGGTAATAGGAAGGACAGAAGCAAAATTTCACAGACACTGAATTTTTTTATAGAAAACCTGGAAAATCTAGGTTGGATAGTCAACAGGAAGAAATCCTTTCTGAAACCAGCAACAAGAAGGAAATTCCTCGATATTCTTCTAGATTCGGTTGCCGAAAACTTCGTCTCTGCCAGAAGAAAATTTATCAGACCTGAAAAAGTCCTTTTCAATAAGAGAAGCAATTAGAGTTTTAGGTATCATGACTTCATGCATAACTTCAGTGGCCTGGAGTCAGGTGCACACAAGGGTATTTCAGTCTTGAATCCTACAAATTTGGGACAGGAATCAATTGTCTCTAGGCAAGAAAATACTCATTCCCATATCAGTGAAGTTAAACTTGAACTGGTGAAAATAGAGAATGAACCTACAGCAGGGAATTCTTTGGCACAAATATCCAGAAGTTATATTCCGGGCAGATCCCAGCAAGGCTGGTATGGGTGCGATAGTAGGAAACCAAGCTTTTCAGGGCCTTTGGCCAGAAGAGATGTCTTCAGTCTCTCGAATTTCAGAGAATTACACGCACTTTGGATAACATTAAAAAAGGCTCAACATCTAGTGAAAAGATGCCATGTGAAAATACTGTCAAACAACATTATGACTGTGGCCTATGTAAAGCACCAGTAGAGAAATGAGGAACCGCACTCTGTTTAGAAGTAATATCACCGGTGCCAATCAAGGGCTTATAAGGCCGTATCCAAATGATAAAAATTTGAGGCACTCAGTCCGTAGGTTTTGCAATTCAAATAATTTTTTATTTTAATTATTTTTTCATGTTTTCTGCATCATCCATATGCCCGTAAAAAATAAGGAATGACAGATTTTTTCTGACCAGACGTTTCGGTCACGGAGGACCTTCATCAGTGGTCATGTTATCTGGAATATACATATTAGAATATTTTTCATATAAATGGAAGGCAGAGCATGAAGTCACAAAATTAACAAAATAACATAGAACAATAAATAAATAGATAACAAGCAAAATTTCACAGCGTTTATCACAGCAGAGTGAAGAATGTCCAGGGGTTACTGAAAACACCTATGTGTGCAAAATCATGAAAAATTCATATGTTCATAGCAATCAAATAGTTCGTTAAACATGATTATTAAGATGTAGACTGGGGAGGTGTAGCACATATTCATAGATTTATGGCATACATAGTTGTGGCATAGCAAAAGCAAGACCAAAATATCAGGTATAGCAACCTGTTGTCTATTCTATAAGGGATGTCATGTGGGCATGTGGACATATTCATGGATTCACATATTCATAGATGTATGGCATACATTATTGTGGCACAGCAAGAAAAAGACTATACAGTTCCCTGAGCAGCATCATCCAGATATACAAAGATACACAGGAATAGATACACATGAGTCACATGGACGCAGCATACTGGATCCAAGAGGTTAGTGGATCGAATTTCACAAAGGTAACCCGCTGTGGACAATTTCAGTGCGTCTGTAGAGAAAATGAGAGACACATATGTTAACAAGCATCAACATTTTTACAAGTTTATAAAGAAATCACATTCGCGATTCAATCCGTGTGGTGTTAATGTCCCCAGTTTATGGATCCAGAAAGCTTCCCTTTGTCTAAGGAGGAGCGTCCGGTTTCCTCCTCTCCTTGGCTGGTCAATTTGCTCCAAAATTTGAAAACGTAATTGAGAAATTTGGTGTTTCTTTTCAATGAAATGGTGAGGTATAGGGAGGAAGGTATGGCCTAATCTGATCGTGGATTTATGTTTGCTTATCCGGTCCCTGATGTGTTGTGTGGTTTCGCCGACGTATCCGAGGCCACATGGACATTTTATTAAATAAACAACAAAGCTTGATTCGCAGGTGTAAAATCCTTTAATTGCCATCGCTTTTCCGGTGCGTGGGTGTGTGGCGTATTCGCCTTTAATAACACTGGAGCAATGGGCACAGTGTAAACACGGATATGTCCCTTGTCGTTTACTGCGTAGGAAGGTTTGTTTTAAAGGTCTTGTAAAGCTACCTACATCCGCTTTAATCAGTTTGTCTTTAATGTTAGGTGGTCTTTTATAACAAGTCAGCGGATATTGTTGGAACTCTTTGATGTCCGGATAAGCCTTGGATAGTAGTGACCAATTCTTTTTGAGGGCCTGCTGTATTTTGGGCATAAGGGGATGGTAAGTGGTTACGCATGCTATCCTATTAGAGTTGTCCTGTTTTGTTTCCGGTAACGTGGGTGGGTTTTTTAGATCCAGGAGAGTTTTGTTCAGAATTGCCGACGGGTAGCCTCTTTGTATAAACCTGTCGGTCATGTTCTCGAATCTAGTGTTTTTAGTGGTGGTGTCTGTAACGATCCGATTTACCCGTGTGTATTGGGACCGTGGTAATGATTTTTTCGTGGCTCTAGGATGGCAGCTGTTGTAGAGGAGAAGGCTATTTCGGTCCGTGGGTTTATGGTACAGATCTATGCTGAGAGATCCGGATTGATCAATTTGGATTAGGGTATCGAGGAAACTGATTTCCTCTTGACTGATGTGTGAGGTAAATCCTAGTTCGTTATGGATGTGATTCAGGTCCTGAATGAAGCTGTCTATGGTGGAGGTAGGTCCCTTCCAGATACAAAAAATATCGTCTATGAAACGAAGCCATATGTGGGCGTGTTGTTGGAACAGGGGATGTGTGTAGACATGATCTTCCTCAAAGTTAATCATGAACGCATTTGCGTAGGGCGGGGCCACGTTAGACCCCATGGCGGTACCCCTCCTCTGGCCATAGTAAGTGTCCCCAAATAGAAAAAAGTTTTTTGTCAATACAATTTCAAGTAGTTTTAGGCAGCATTCCTGTTGTAGGTTACTTAAGGTGGAATGTTTACTGAGGAGAATAGCTGTGGCCAGTATGCCTTTCTCATGTGTGATTGAAGTATAGAGGCTGTTTACATCCAATGTAAGTAAATGGCAATCTATTGGGACATCAGTATTTTTTAATTTTTGTAAGAAATCAGAAGTGTCTAGAATGAAGGATTTTGATGTTTTAATCAAGGGGGTCAGAATTTTTTCTAAATAAATTGCTAGGGGAGAGAGGATTGACTCGGTGGAGGCTACAATAGGGCGCCCTGGAGGTTTAGTAAGGTCTTTATGGATTTTAGGTAGTGTATAAAAAACCGGAGTGATGGGATCTTGTTTGGTTAGGAAACTGGCAGTTTTGGGGTCTAAGATACCCAATACCGAGTATGCATCAATAGTATAGGAAATTAACTCCCGTATCTGTGGCGTAGGGTCTCTTGGCAATACTTCATATGTGTCGGTATCGGATAACTGTCTGTTGATTTCTGCAAGGTAGTCCCTCTTGTCCATGACAACAAGAGCCCCACCTTTGTCCGCGGGTTTAATGGTTATGTCTTTATTAGATTGTAGTGAGCTCAATGCTATTTTCTCCTCCTGAGATAAGTTATTGGAATGTCTAAAGTGGCCCTCAGTATTGGCCATAAGGATGTCGCCTACCAGTTTTTGGGTAAGAGAAATATACGTCTCAATGGGATGCTTGTTTTTAGGGGGCATAAAGGAACTTTTGTTCCTGAGTCCCAGGTTTTGGATGGAGAGGGGTCCCGGCGAAATGGTAACGGTCGGTCGTTCCGGTGTTAGCTCCTGGAAATGGGCTTTAAGTCTCACAGTTCAATAAAATTTTTGTAATTCCTGTTCTAACGAGAACGTGTTAAATGTAGGTGTGGGACAAAAGGATAAACCTTTCTGTAGAACCGTGATTTCTATTGGTGATAGGTTGGAAGATGAAATGTTAACGACTAGGTTGTCCTCCTTACCTGGGAACGAGTCTGGATGCGTCCTTCTTGATTTCCTCCCGCCCCTCCTGGTCCTCCTCTTCTTGATTTGCCCCTCCTTGGGGCGTTGCCTAAAAAACGCGGTTCGTAGTGCCCGGATCTGTCGCTGTCCGAAGAGCCGGAGTAGTGTTGATGTCTGTATCCTCGATAGAACTGTTGTTGCTGGTTTCCCTTCCAACGATAGACCCTGTCTAGTCTGTAGTCTTCGGCGTCCCGTATAAATTTCTGTCTTTTCCCTTGCTCTGCGTATTTTTTGTATTCCAGTAGCTGTTTGTCGATCCTTTCTTTGGTTGCAACTAACTCTTCTCCTGGTGTAGTTGAGGTCAATTGGGATTCGGTAGTCTTGATCTGTGAGGATAATTCGGTGGTTGAGGTCTGTAGTTCTAAAAACAAACAGATCCCTAGAGGCCTGAGATCTCATCTCCGACCAACACTCTTCGCGGAGAAGAAAGAATTTTGCGAACGCTTTGAGAGCATTCTAAATAAATGCTCCCTCGACCTCATTCTACTGACCATAGAAGAACTACAGACCTCAACCACCGAATTATCCTCACAGATCAAGACTACCGAATCCCAATTGACCTCAACTACACCAGGAGAAGAGTTAGTTGCAACCAAAGAAAGGATCGACAAACAGCTACTGGAATACAAAAAATACGCAGAGCAAGGGAAAAGACAGAAATTTATACGGGACACCGAAGACTACAGACTAGACAGGGTCTATCGTTGGAAGGGAAACCAGCAACAACAGTTCTATCGAGGATACAGACATCAACACTACTCCGGCTCTTCGGACAGCGACAGATCCGGGCACTACGAACCGCGTTTTTTAGGCAACGCCCCAAGGAGGGGCAAATCAAGAAGAGGAGGACCAGGAGGGACGGGAGGAAATCAAGAAGGACGCATCTAGACTCGTTCCCAGGTAAGGAGGACAACCTAGTCGTTAACATTTCATCTTCCAACCTATCACCAATAGAAATCACGGTTCTACAGAAAGGTTTATCCTTTTGTCCCACACCTACATTTAACACGTTCTCGTTAGAACAGGAATTACAAAAATTTTATCGAACTGTGAGACTTAAAGCCCATTTCCAGGAGCTAACACCGGAACGACCGACCGTTACCATTTCGCCGGGACCCCTCTCCATCCAAAACCTGGGACTCAGGAACAAAAGTTCCTTTATGCCCCCTAAAAACAAGCATCCCATTGAGACGTATATTTCTCTTTCCCAAAAACTGGTAGGCGACATCCTTATGGCCAATACTGAGGGCCACTTTAGACATTCCAATAACTTATCTCAGGAGGAGAAAATAGCATTGAGCTCACTACAATCTAATAAAGACATAACCATTAAACCCGCGGACAAAGGTGGGGCTCTTGTTGTCATGGACAAGAGGGACTACCTTGCAGAAATCAACAGACAGTTATCCGATACCGACACATATGAAGTATTGCCAAGAGACCCTACGCCACAGATACAGGAGTTAATTTCCTATACTATTGATGCATACTCGGTATTGGGTATCTTAGACCCCAAAACTGCCAGTTTCCTAACCAAACAAGATCCCATCACTCCGGTTTTTTATACACTACCTAAAATCCATAAAGACCTTACTAAACCTCCAGGGCGCCCTATCGTAGCCTCCACCGAGTCAATCCTCTCTCCCCTAGCAATTTATTTAGAAAAAATTCTGACCCCCTTGATTAAAACATCAAAATCCTTCATTCTAGACACTTCTGATTTCTTACAAAAATTAAAAAATACTGATGTCCCAATAGATTGCCATTTACTTACATTGGATGTAAACAGCCTCTATACTTCAATCACACATGAGAAAGGCATACTGGCCACAGCTATTCTCCTCAGTAAACATTCCACCTTAAGTAACCTACAACAGGAATGCTGCCTAAAACTACTTGAAATTGTATTGACAAAAAACTTTTTTCTATTTGGGGACACTTACTATGGCCAGAGGAGGGGTACCGCCATGGGGTCTAACGTGGCCCCGCCCTACGCAAATGCGTTCATGATTAACTTTGAGGAAGATCACGTCTACACACATCCCCTGTTCCAACAACACGCCCACATATGGCTTCGTTTCATAGACGATATTTTTTGTATCTGGAAGGGACCTACCTCCACCATAGACAGCTTCATTCAGGACCTGAATCACAGCCATAACGAACTAGGATTTACCTCACACATCAGTCAAGAGGAAATCAGTTTCCTCGATACCCTAATCCAAATTGATCAATCCGGATCTCTCAGCATAGATCTGTACCATAAACCCACGGACCGAAATAGCCTTCTCCTCTACAACAGCTGCCATCCTAGAGCCACGAAAAAATCATTACCACGGTCCCAATACACACGGGTAAATCGGATCGTTACAGACACCACCACTAAAAACACTAGATTCGAGAACATGACCGACAGGTTTATACAAAGAGGCTACCCGTCGGCAATTCTGAACAAAACTCTCCTGGATCTAAAAAACCCACCCACGTTACCGGAAACAAAACAGGACAACTCTAATAGGATAGCATGCGTAACCACTTACCATCCCCTTATGCCCAAAATACAGCAGGCCCTCAAAAAGAATTGGTCACTACTATCCAAGGCTTATCCGGACATCAAAGAGTTCCAACAATATCCGCTGACTTGTTATAAAAGACCACCTAACATTAAAGACAAACTGATTAAAGCGGATGTAGGTAGCTTTACAAGACCTTTAAAACAAACCTTCCTACGCAGTAAACGACAAGGGACATATCCGTGTTTACACTGTGCCCATTGCTCCAGTGTTATTAAAGGCGAATACGCCACACACCCACGCACCAGAAAAGCGATGGCAATTAAAGGATTTTACACCTGCGAATCAAGCTTTGTTGTTTATTTAATAAAATGTCCATGTGGCCTCGGATACGTCGGCGAAACCACACAACACATCAGGGACCGGATAAGAAAACATAAATCCACGATCAGATTAGGCCATACCTTCCTCCCTATACCTCACCATTTCATTGAAAAGAAACACCAAATTTCTCAATTACGTTTTCAAATTTTGGAGCAAATTGACCAGCCAAGGAGAGGAGGAAACCGGACGCTCCTCCTTAGACAAAGGGAAGCTTTCTGGATCCATAAACTGGGGACATTAACACCACACGGATTGAATCGCGAATGTGATTTCTTTATAAACTTGTAAAAATGTTGATGCTTGTTAACATATGTGTCTCTCATTTTCTCTACAGACGCACTGAAATTGTCCACAGCGGGTTACCTTTGTGAAATTCGATCCACTAACCTCTTGGATCCAGTATGCTGCATCCATGTGACTCATGTGTATCTATTCCTGTGTATCTTTGTATATCTGGATGATGCTGCTCAGGGAACTGTATAGTCTTTTTCTTGCTGTGCCACAATAATGTATGCCATACATCTATGAATATGTGAATCCATGAATATGTCCACATGCCCACATGACATCCCTTATGGAATATACAACAGGTTGCTATACCTGATATTTTGGTCTTGCTTTTGCTATGCCACAACTATGTATGCCATAAATCTATGAATATGTGCTACACCTCCCCCAGTCTACATCTTAATAATCATGTTTAACGAACTATTTGATTGCTATGAACATATGAATTTTTCATGATTTTGCACACATAGGTGTTTTCAGTAACCCCTGGACATTCTTCACTCTGCTGTGATAAACGCTGTGAAATTTTGCTTGTTATCTATTTATTTATTGTTCTATGTTATTTTGTTAATTTTGTGACTTCATGCTCTGCCTTCCATTTATATGAAAAATATTCTAATATGTATATTCCAGATAACATGACCACTGATGAAGGTCCTCCGTGACCGAAACGTCTGGTCAGAAAAAATCTGTCATTCCTTATTTTTTACGGGCATATGGATGATGCAGAAAACATGAAAAAATAATTAAAATAAAAAATTATTTGAATTGCAAAACCTACGGACTGAGTGCCTCAAATTTTTATCATTTATGTAAAGCACCAGGGCGGGACAAAGTCTCCAACATTGGAACGACTCACCTCAGAAATCGACCTTTTGCTTCCAAAAGGGAATGCAAAGGGTGGTAGATGCCTTCTCCCTGGTATGGATCTAGCTTATACCTTTCCACCTTTTCCTCTAATAGCCAAGACAATTCAGAAGATACTTCGGGACCCGGTGACAGTAATCCTAATTACCCCTTACTGGCCCAAGAGGTGTTGGTTCCCGGTTCTAAAAGAACCCGGTTCCCGGTTTCAATCAAAGAACCCTGGATATTGCCTCACCAGGAGGATATTCTCAGGCAGGGACCAGTTTATCATCCAAACACAAAATTCTTCATTCTAGCAGCCTGGATCCGGAGGGCGACATCCTTAGACAACAGGATCTCTCTGACAGAGTAATTGGTGCCCTTAAAGCTAGCAGGACGAAGGTTACTTCTGCTATTTACCTTAAGATCTGTAAAAAAGTTCTGTAGCTAGTCGCGACATCCAACTCCTAATGGATCAAAACCAGTCATTCAGAGGATCCTAGATTTTTCACAGCAGGGTCTGGATCTGGGTCTTAGAGCCAGCAACTTAAGGGTTCAGATATCCGCAAGGATACCGAACTTGCGGACCATCATTGGATTAGGAGGTTTATTACAGCAGCATCTAGATTAAGACTTTGAGTTCCTCAGTGCGACCTTAATATTGTCCTAAATAATATTTCCAAACCTCCCTTTGAACCCATCTCAGAGATTTCTTTAAAACACCTTTCATTAAAACCGCCTTCCTTATAGCCATCACCTCTGCAAGGCTGATAGGGGAGCTTCAGGCTCTGTCCTTTAGGGAGCCTTACTTGACTATAACAGATGACAGGGTCTCCCTCAGATTAGAGCTGGGGTTTTTACCAAAGGTAGTTTCCACTTTTCACAGAAATCGGGAAATCATTTTACCCTTGTTTTGTAATTAATCCAAAAAATTTAAAAGAACAGTTTCAATTATTGGATGTTAGAAGGGCAATTATACAGTACATAGAGACCACAAAGTTATTTTGTATAGATACAAACCTTTTAATCCAATTTCCAGGCAGCAATAAGGGTAAAAAACTATCTAAAGCTTCTATAGGTAGGTGGATCAGATTCACTATTGCAATTTGTTATGCTTCCCAGGGTCTTCCTTGCCACCCAGGTATTAAAGCACACTTTAGCAGGGCAGTAGCTATAGGTTGGATGTTTCAAGTTCTGCTAATTTAATGTTCGGAAGATGTGTTTTACAAGCTGTTACCCCCCCCAGATGAGTTATCTGTTAGTTCTCCTTGTGGCCATCATGGTGGATGAAATAGAAAACCGGAAGTAGATTTAACGGTAGTTGTTTCATTAAATCCACCATGATGGCCCCTACTTACCCTTTCCCCAAAAAAAAAATTGGGGTATGAAGGAGGGGGAAAAAAAATCCGGACACCCACCGGGATAATCAGTAAACCCTGAGGGGAGAGGGTAGGTGGGGTAATGTAAATTTTCTCTCTCGCTCTCTGTTCTTGCCCCTACAGAGGTCAAGGGTCAATCTCCTTGTGGCCGTCATGGTGGATTCAAGGAAACCGAACTACTGGTAAGTCTAATTCCGGTTTTTCCTCTAACGACACTAAGGAATTGGTTAAAGCAGTGAGAGCAACAATGAATTTAATTGATGAGAAAGGGACAGTTCATGATGAAATGTTTAGTGGACTGGATCAAAGGAGGATGAGAAAGTGCTACAAAATTATCCAAAAGTCTCCTTGTCGAAATAGAAAATATCCAACACTGTTCCCTTTTGAAGATATGGGCACATTAAAAGACCCAATCGGCAACTGCATTTTAAGCCTAATTTAGCCTCCACATTGGTGTCCAAATCTTTAAAGAGGTGGTTAGTCCAGCTTCAATCCTTAAAGGAAAACACTCCTTATGATGCGTTAAAGGGCTCATTTCCGCTAAAAGCAACAGATTATTTTTTTTTGTCTCACGCAACAGCATAATCTGTCAGGATAGCGTCTAGATCCTCCAAAAAAAGGGGATCAGAGCAAAAGGGGATTCCTGTTTAATCCTCAAAATACCGAGATCGCTAAACAATGATGCCAGACTTCAAGTAGGGAGAAGGTTGAAAAATGTTATACATCAATGGAAAGAGATCACAGAAAATATGTGGGTCCTGAACATAATAAAAAAGGACTACAGTATAAACTCTCATATTCCTCCCCCTCTTCCAGACTTCAAAGTTACTCTGTTACAGAATTCTCCAACAAATATTGGAAAAAGACATATTAAAGCTACTACAGAACCAGGTTATAGTGCCAGTTCCTCAAAATCAGCGCCGGGTGCTATTCAACAGTGTTTCTAGTAAAAAATAAAAAATAAAAGCCAATTTTTAATCATTGAACAAGTACATAAAGTATGACAAATTCAAGATGGAGTTGATAAAATCCACAGTAACTATCTTGAAGAAATTTTTTTATGGCCACTTTAGACCTTCAAGATTCCTACTACCATGTGCCTGTATGTCAGTCAGATCAAAAGTATCTCAGGATTGCAGTACACCTAGCAGGTCAGATTTCCCACTTTCAGTTCCAAGCATTACCCTTCAGAATAACATCTGCTCCAAGGGTATTCACAAAACTAATGACAGAAAAAGTTGCCAATTTAAGAAGGTTGAATGTAATTATAGTTCCAAACTTAGATGACCTTATCAGCAACTCAAAACAGACACTGGAAAACAATGTGTTTTGGACTTGTCAACTTCTGTACAAGTTGGGATGGATTGTCAACGGGGAGAAATCCAATCCCAACCAGAGTCAATAAATAGTGTTTCTGGGGATCCTTCTAGATTCCCTAAGCCAAGAAAGCCTCCTTCCATTCCAAAAAATAGAAAAAGTTACAAAAATTATCTGGAAGCCTTTCTCAGTCTTCCCTATTGCATGATCAGGGAAGGAATGGCTCTGCTAGGAACCACGACAGCCTGTATTCCAGGGGTCAAGTGTGCACAGTTCTACTCCAGAGTTCTACAATGAGTAATTTTTATCAAGTTGGGACAAAATTACCATTTCTCCCTTTATTGGTGGATGTCTGTTTCATTTGAAACAAGGGGTCTCCTGGATAAAAAAAAAGAACTTGCAGGTGATAACAGAAGTCGGTGGAGTTGGGGAGCTCATTGGCTATTTGCAAGGGGAGTGGTCCAGAGCCCAAGCAGAGGAATCTTCAAATTTGAGAGAGCTGTGTGGGAAACATTAAAAGCCTTAGCACCAGAAACAATGGACAAAGATTTCCAGATAAGAACCGACAATACCACAGTTGTGGCCTATTTAAATCGCCAAGGAGGTATCAGGAATGTGTGTGCATGCATAAGATAGCAGAGTTGTTCTAATGGGCTATTTAAAAGGGGGTACAAAACATAGAAGCAGATTTCCTGAACAGCTTTCGTCTGGATTCAGGAGACTGGAGTATCAGTATGACTATTTTCCAGCAGATCGCAAGGAAATAGGGACTTCCTCAGATAGACCTGTTTGCATCAGCCCAGAACAAGAAACTTCCAATGTTTTACTCCCTCACTCTGGAGGATGGGAAGGGAGGGGGGGGGGGGGGATGTGCTGGCCCAGTCCTGAAATTTCCAGCTGGGTTATGCGTTTCCACCTCTCCTGACCAGAGTCTTGAAGAAAATAAGGAATGAGTTCAGGTTATCTTAATAGCCCTAGTTTGGCCCAAAAAGTCCAGGTTCCCTTACGTCCTACCAACAGCACAGATGGGGGTTAACTGCCGCTGTGGACTGGTAGGACCGGCGGAATTTTAATGAGCCCAAAGAACCAATAAACGATCTTCAGCTCCCTGAAAGGGAGGAGATCACCCCCCAGCCCACCGTGTTTTTTTCTGTCCTCTGGACAGGTGGACTGGCGGTGTCGCTCCCCCTCTGGGAGCTGAAGAGTGCTAGGGGCTCTATTTTTTTGTTAGATCTAAAGTTTGCCCTCCATGGCCTCTCATTGCCTTTATTATAGGCTGATCGGCGTTTCTATCTGGGGTACCGTCGGGGTGAGGGGTGTCCCCTCCCCTCTTCTTTGAACCAGCTGTGGTATCCCGTCCTCCCTCGCCGCATGTGAGCGGCGCTATGGCCGTCGGGTGCCGCTGGGGTACTGTCGGGGAGGGGGGTGTCCCCTCCCCTCTTCTTCCACTCGAGTGCTGCGGTATCCCGTCCTTCTCTCGCCGCATGTGGCGGCGCTATGGGCGCCGCCATCTCCGGAAGTGACGCGCACTAGGTGCGCTACGTCACTTCCGGTTTTTCCATAGCGATGCCGTGAGGGTTTAAACCTCACTACTTTTATTAAAGCTTTCTCCCCATGTCACCCTGGGATCCAGGATTAGGTGGGGCAGACATTTAGGGCTTGCTGAGCCTGTTTAGGCTCTGTTATCCCTCTGGGCTAGTTACGATTGAGGCCCCGCCCAGTGCTCTGGTTGCGTCGCTTTCACAAGTTAGCTCCAGAGTTCCCTGTGCCTTGAGATATTTAGTATTGCTTGGCTTGGGATTGTGGTTTCCTCTTTTACAGCTCTATTTTCTGCTAGTGCTGGTGGGCCCCCATAAGGTCTTGTTTCACCACCTCCAGGTAATATTGTAGGTGTTATGACCTGTGTTCTTTCTAATTACACACTATGGCTTCCCCTAAGGATCCGGATCAGCGTAAAGCTGGGGCCAAGAGGAAGCATCTGGCGTGTTACGAATGTAACACCCCCTTAGACGACAGCTGTCCGTACTCTAGATGTGAGAGTTGTCGCACGGCATCCACAGAACCCACGATGCAAGAAATGTTTCAGTGGACGAAGACATACGTGGATGACTCCATTAAGGGAGTGGTGCAGCTGCTGAATGAGAGGCTACCAGGACCCTCTCAGACTCCCATGGAGGTGGTCGCACCGGTCGAAAGACCTACCCCCTGTTCTCCGGGGTCTTCTTCTTCTGAGGAAGAAGAATCTACTTCTTGCTTTTTCCCTCCAGAAAAGACGCAGAAGTTACTCAAGTCCATCAGGTCGGGGGACCATGATGTTGACATGGGGGAGTCCTCCGATCCCGCCGGACGGACACAGCGTGTTTTATAGAGCGGATGAGACCCTTCTCTCCGTGATGCGCACGGAATGGAGAAAGCCTGAGAAAGGTCCAGTTCTCACTAGAAAATTCAAACTGATGTACCCGATGGCTAAACCCTTGGTGGAATCGTGGGGTTCCGTTCCCAAGGTGGACATGGCTATTGACAAGTTGTCCCGGCGCACTCTAGTTCCTGCAGACGATGGGTCTAGTCTGCAGGACCCTCTAGACCGGAGGGCAGAGTGCACCCTTAGGAGGAGTTACGTGGTGGCTGCTGCCTCCGCATCAACTTCTATTGCGGCCACGGAGGTAGCCACCTATTTACGCTCTAAGCTTAACCGAATCCAGACGGATGTTGATCAGAGCGTATCAAGGGATGATATCCTGGCAGCCTTCAAGTCGGCCAATCTGGCCATGGACTTTCTGGTCGATTCTACCCAGATGCAGCTGAAGCTGGCCGCCAAAACTATGGCCCTAGTTTCGGCTGCCCGCAGACCACTC
Source organism: Bufo bufo (assembly GCF_905171765.1). Classification (NCBI taxonomy): domain Eukaryota; kingdom Metazoa; phylum Chordata; class Amphibia; order Anura; family Bufonidae; genus Bufo; species Bufo bufo. The sequence continues at coordinate 107,528,960 of NC_053397.1, read as the reverse complement.
TGGTTGAAACCTTGGATCGCTGATAACGCGTCCAAGTTCAATCTTTGTGGGCTCCCCTTCGAACCGGATAGGCTATTCGGGTCCGAATTGGACAAGATAATGAAGGGGCTCTCCGATAAAAAGGGGAAGAGCCTCCCCCAGCAGCCCTTTCGGGGACGCCCCAGGCAGGCGAAGAAAGGCGGAGGTCGTCCAGGGCAGCAGTCTAGGCGCAGAGATTGGGGGGGACCATCTCGTAAATATTCGAGACGCTCCCGTAAACCCACCAGGGAGGCAAAACCCTCCTGACTATGGGCCTCTTCGAGGCTCTTGGATAAGCCCTGCTGCCCCTGCAGTATCTCCCCTAGATTTTCCCGTACCCCTCCCCCAGATTCCCGTGGGGGGTCGTCTTACCCATTTCAAAGACTCTTGGAGCCGGTTGATTGCAGACCCCTGGGTCCAGGACATAGTTTCCCTCGGGTACCGGGTAGATCTTATCTCTCTCCCCCCAGAGAGATTCATCGCCACACGAAACTTCGGGTCTGCCAAACAAGTGGTCCTAGAAGCTTACATTCAGGACTATATTTCCAAGGGAGCCCTAGAGGAGGTGCCGGCAGGGGAGAGGGGCCTAGGGATTTATTCACCAGTGTTCCTGGTTCCCAAAAAGACGGGAGATCTCCGGATGATCATCGACTTGAGATTTCTCAATCGATTTATAAGGAAAACAAGGTTTCGCATGGAAACCATAAGGTCAGTCAGCCATATCCTCAACCCTGGGGACGTCATGGCTACTCTGGACCTCAAGGATGCGTATCTTCACATTCCGATCCATTTCGCGTCCCGGAAACTCCTCAGGATCGCGGTCCAGATTTCAGGGGTTCGCAGGCACTTTCAGTTCGCCGCGCTTCCCTTCGGAATCTCTTCTGCCCCCCTTATCTTCACCAAGGTGGTGATGTCGGTGGTGGCAGCTTTGAGACTTCAAGGACTGACTATTATTCCTTATCTGGACGATTGGCTTTTCATAGCCTCTTCAGTTCCGATCCTTACCCACCATCTTCAGGTCGCAATCTCTTTTCTCTTCCGCCTAGGCTGGATTATCAACTGGCAGAAGTCGAATGTGAGCCCATCGACTTCAATCCATTACTTAGGATTCGTGGTCGACTCTGTGGAGATGTCCCTCCGGTTGACTCCAGAAAGGAGAGCGCGGATTCAGGACCTAGCAAAGGTCCTTTATGCCCCTCGTCGAGTCTCTATCCGGACTCTCATGAAGATGCTGGGGCTCATGTCAGCGGCTGCGGATGCAGTCCCTTGGGCGCTATGGCACCTCTGTCCTCTTCAGTCGGAGGTCTTACACCTATGGAACGGCAGCCCTGCGGGGCTAGATTCCCTGTGCTCCCTGTCCGGTCAAACCCGTAATTCCCTCAGATGGTGGTTTCAGCTACCACCAGGGAAGTCTATGACCCAACCAGCTTGGGTCATATTGACTACAGACGCGTCCCTTGTAGGCTGGGGCGCTCACCTGGACGGATCCCCAATACAGGGATCTTGGTCTCCTCTGGAGCGGCGTCTTTCTTCCAATCTTCGCGAGATGCGAGCTATCCGGCTAGCCCTCCTTCACTTTGCCCCTCAGATCCGGGGCAAAGCAGTGAAAGTCCAGTCAGACAATATGACTGCAGTTCTCTATATAAACAAACAGGGAGGCACAAGATCATTGCCCCTTCTGTCAGAGATCGGGGTGATTCTTCGGTGGGCAGAGACGAACCTTTCCCATCTATCTGCCGTTCATATTCGAGGCTCCCTCAATATGATAGCGGACCGCTTAAGTCGAGGATTACCGACCATGGAGTGGTCTCTGCATCCGGAGATCTTCAGGCAGCTAGTTCACAGATGGGGTATGCCAGAAGTGGATCTCATGGCAACCAGGTTCAACGCCAAGGTGCTGAGGTTCTGTTCCCTCTACAGGGAAGACAACCCCCTGGCGATAGATGCTCTGTCAATACCGTGGAGGTTCAGGCTGGCTTACATCTTCCCTCCGTTTTCCATGATACTGAGGGTATTGATGAAAATCCGTCAGGATCAGGCCTCGGTAATAGCCATCATACCGTTTTGGCCCAGAAGATCCTGGTTTACCCAGCTCATTCAGATGAGTCGGGGACAATACTGGAGACTCCCCCCGGAGCAGACCCTGGTGTCGTGGGACACTCACCTCTGCCCAGATCTGCACAGGTTCAACCTGACAGCCTGGAGGTTGATCAGTCCCTTCCCAACATAGAAGGGCTTTCCGAGTCGGTCCTGAGAACTTTGTCGCATTCCCGAGCAGAGTCTACAAAGAAGGCCTACTCCAGGATCATGAGAATCTTCGTGGCATGGTGTGATTCCAGACAGGTGGCGTCCGCAGATCCGCCCCTTCCTGCGATACTTCAATTTCTTCAAGATGGATTAGATAGAGGCCTATCTCCAGCTACCTTGAAGGTACAGGTTTATGCCATCTCGGCCTGTCTCAACAGGCCACATTCTCGGGACCCACTCATTAAACGCTTCCTGAAGGGAGCTGAAAGACTAAAGCCTACTATACTGAAACCTATCCCCCAGTGGGATCTTTCAGTAGTGCTCAGGGGGCTAGCATCTCCCCCCTTCGAGCCCTTGGAGGAGGTAAATTTCAAATTTTTGACTTTAAAGATGGTCTTTCTTCTGGCTATAGCTTCAGCCAAAAGAATTTCTGGATTGCAGGCTTTCTCTGCAATTCACCCGTACATTATTTTCCTACAGGATAGAGTACTCCTGAAGTTTTTACCCTACTTCAGGCCTAAGGTGCCTACTTTCCAGAACATCAATCAGGTAATCTCTTTACTAGTTTTGTTTACAGCCTCCTCCTCTGATACTCCAGCTAGAGACCCGCTGGATATTTCAAGATGCCTCCACATCTATGTGGATAGATCTAGAGAGTTCAGGATAGATGAGAATCTTCTTATCCTGTTTGCCGGTAAGTCTAAAGGCCATAAAGCGTCTAAAGCTACCATTAGTCGCTGGATTAAGGAGGCCATTATGGAAGCTTTCGTCTCCCAATCCTTAGATCCTCCTGAGTTTGTGAGAGCCCATTCTACTAGGGCGGTCTCCACCTCGGTTGCGGAGAGAAGACTCCTCCCCTTAGAGTTGATCTGTAAGGCGGCCTCCTGGAGCTCTGAGTCAACCTTCATCTCCCATTATAGGATAGATGCTAGGATGGCAGAGTTTTCGGCTTTTGGGCAGACTGTTCTTAGTTCTGCCAGGCATGAGGACCCTCCCTAGGGGATTCTTCTTGCTATCTCCCCATCTGTGCTGCTGGTAGGACGTAAGGGAATCGTTAATTTCTAACGATAATTTGTTTTCCCTTAGTCCTAACAGCAGCAGTCAAATATCCCACCCTAAATACATTATGCTTGTTAAAAACACGGTGGGCTGGGGGGTGATCTCCTTCCTTTCAGGGAGCTGAAGATCGTTTATTGGTTCTTTGGGATCATTAAAATTCCGCCGGTCCTACCAGTCCACAGGGGCAGTTAACCCCCATCTGTGCTGCTGTTAGGACTAAGGGAAAACAAATTATCGTTAGAAGTTAACGATTCCCTTTGCTAAAATTGTCTATCCAAAATCCTTGGATACTACCCCTGGGAGACCCAAGGTCCGATCCTACATCCACAAATAGAAGCACTTCAGCTAGCAGCATGGTTAATTTAAAAAAAAATATATGTCTCTGATCAATTCATAGATACTACACTGCTCAAAAAAATAAAGGGAACACTTAAACAACACAATGTAACCCCAAGTCAATCACACTTCTGTGAAATCAACCTGTCCAGTTATGAAGCAACACTTATTGTTAATCAATTTCTCCTGCTGTTGTGCAAATTGCACAGACAACAGGTAAAATGATGCAATTTGCAAGACAACCCATATAAAGGAGTGGTTCTGCAGGTAGTGACCATAGATACAAACTAAGAAAACAGGTTGGCATTAGCAGGAGGTGCTTCAAACCCACATGCAGTTGTGCATATATATAGGGGAGCAAATCCTGCACTTGTGGCCCGTTGCTAATGGCAATCCCCAGCAAAATGCATACAATGGAGGATGCCCGCGGCGAACCACAAGTACCACAATAGACATCCTACACAAGGTAACAAGTGCGGATGTAATAATTAATATAACAATATAACAAAACAATAACAAACACAGGTGCACTCTGCAGTATCACTAAATCCTCAAACTGATTTTAAAATTGAGAGATTAGTCAACATGTCCTACGGTGTAGAACATGTCTAAGCCCGGACACCGCGACAAGGTTTCTCAAGTAGCCCGGGACCCTACACTCTCCTACCTGAGCCGTATGGGCGATACCAGGAGCCAGTGGGCAAATTACAGGAGCATAAGGCCGACTCACAAACAACTCACCAGTTACCTCCAGCATGTGGCCATGCTTGCAATGGGAGGAGGGAGGAGTCTGTGAGTCCCACTTAAGACTTGCTGATATGTCCCAGGCCTCACAGGTGCACCTAAATGTGACCTGTAGATGGAAAACAGGCACATTTAAATAGGAATCAAAAAGGAGTATAGTAGGGTACACCAATATCTGGTTCCACACGGACAATTAGTATAATAATATTTATTTTAGCAATATACACTATTAAATACACATACATAAAATATCACACTATAAAATAGTAAAATACATAAAATACATGCAGTAAAAACCATATATCTATATAAATATTTCTATTAATTTCTATAGGTTTTCTGCATTTTTAGTACAGTAGTGTCCTTCCAACTAATTGCCACACTTAATGTCCCAAAAATATAGTTATAGAGATGGGAATGACTGTTTAAGTTTTTGAATGCGGTTTTTGAAGTAGTCACTTGTATTGTTGCGACTTAATAGTCGTTGCGTATATATTGTCGCTCCAATCTCGCTGTCTGTTAATAAAGATAAGCCGAAGCTGTTTTACTCACAGTTTGAAGTAGTATCGGCTTTTAGTAAATCACTGGTGGCGTCCCACGTGTGATGAACTTTTTACAAGCTGCGGTTTGTAGAGATGGTGTAACTTCGGGATCCTCGGTGATCATAGGCGGCGGTGCTGTCTTGGAGATCAGTCGGTAATATACTCCTTCTGCGTTTTGGATGTATATCGCAGGAGTGGACTTTGCCAAAAAAACGACTCTCCAGGAAAACAGATGTCCGGCTTGACTTTACTTTTAAAGATAAAGATTCACCGATCCCTCACTTTTTTCTTTTCTTTCAGCGCTTTCGATCCTCCGGTAATAAACTGTGTTCCATGCGGTAGTTACCAAACGCGTTTCGGAGTGGGCTACGACTCCTTCTTCAGTGGCTAGTTTACCCATGGAATTGACTAACTTTTATACCCCTCAAACAGGTGCGGGCTAATTCATTTAATTTTGAATAGGAAGTGACGTACATTCCTCTTCAATTAAGGATAGCAAGCATGTTGCCTACAAATTCAATCTAAAAACGAATTAAATAGTAGAATAGGTATATCACTTTGAAGAAACTATATAAAATATGTCCATATAAGGTTACAAACAAAAATAGACCCATATGTGTATATATACACACATGGGACCACAAGGTCTTCCTAAAGTATTTAATATTTTTACAAAGTATCCTTACACAATAAAATTCATTCTCCTATAAATAGGGTTCATTCATGCACATAAATATAAAATTGCATAAGGATAGGGGAAATTAGAAGAAACGCATAAACTATGCGGTTGATATTTCCATACATTGCGACTTCATTGCGTCTTTTCTTTTATTCAATTCTTTTTTAATTTTATATAAATAACCGGTATATTAATGAACATATAATATTAATACATATTATTTAAGTTACATGTAATTTAAAAAATTTATATATTATATAAAAAGGGGCTTATTACATAAAAAATAGAAACTTTTTGTAAAAAGTTAAAAGTTGTATATATTACCAACAATTACACATACTAATAAGAGTTGGACAGGTGAGATTTATTTGATTCGACTGAAAGGAGATTTGTCGATTGAGGATATTGAGGAGGGAGTTTATCACCCGGGGAAGACCCGCAGATAGGAAATACTCACGGATCTCCCCCCGGTGAGGAACCCCCTCCCCTCTTAATATCTAGCTATAGAAATCCATATAGTTCGATTTCAGCATTTAATCCTGCCGGTAATAGGGTGTTGAAGTCAAAGATATGTCTTGATTCAATCCTTGACATTCTCTTAATGTGGTCTCCACCTCGCCAATCTACTTCTACTTTTTCAAGAGCCGAAAAAACAAGTCCTTTAGGGTTTTGATTATGTATATTTTTAAAATGATTAGACAGGGTATGTTTTGTATAGCCTTTTTTTATATTTGAGATGTGTTCCGCTATACGAACCTTCAATTGTCTTTTTGTTCTTCCCACGTACTGTCTTTTACAAGGACATTGTATAATATAAATGACGCTATTAGAATTGCACGTAAGGAAGTCTTTGATTGTATGTTGGTGACTGTTTGTTGTAGATTTTTCTATCGATGTCTTTTTAGGGAACAAAGTGTTTCTACACCCCATACATTTTCCACACCGAAAAAAACCTGTGGTATTTGTCCATTTTTGTATGGACAAGTCTACTTTATTTTTATTAATTTTTGGGATAGTAGGTGCTACCATCAGTGCTAAGTTGGGTGCTTTAGTGAACGTAACTTGTGGGAATTGCGGGATTAACTGGCCTATTATTTTATCTTTATTTAAAAAATGCCAGTGTTTTTTTAAAATATACCTCATTTGTTTGTGTTGGGTGTTGAACGGTAAAATTATTCTCATACCTTCATCTTTCTGTTCCTTTTTTATTTTTGTATCAAAAAAAGAATTCCGATCTAATTGTCTAACCGCATTTAAAGCGGTCTCTAAAATTTCTGTGGGATATTGTTTTTCAAGAAATTGGTTTTTCATAATTACAGCTTCTTCTTCAAAGACTTCCAATTTTGAGCAGTTTCTCCTAATTCGTCTGAATTGGCCTGTTGGTATATTTAAGAGCCATTGTGGCAAATGGCAGCTGTTATACAAGATATAACTGTTTTTTGATGTTGGCTTCCGAAATGTATTGCAAATTAGTTTGGATTCTTCTATTTTAATTTCCAAATCTAAAAATTCCACCATTTTTTGACTGGTCTTTCCTGCAAACCGTAGGTTATAATCATTTTTATTAATATCCTCTAAGAATTTATCTAGTGATTCCTGATCATTTTTCCATATGAAGAGGACATCATCGATGTACCTCTTCCAGAGCACCAGGTCTGTCCCCAGCTTGGGATCGATGACCTCCTGCTCCCAATTAGCCATAAATAAATTAGCATAGCTGGGGGCAAACCTGGTGCCCATTGCAGTACCACATATCTGCAGATATATATTCGAATCAAACCAAAAATAGTTGTGGTCCAAAATATATTGTGTAACTGTCTGCAGATATTCAATCTGTTCCATAGGTATCTGGCTATTTTGTTGTAATTGCTGTCCCATAGCTTTTATTCCTTGTTTATGATTTATCACTGTGTATAGGGACTGCACATCCAATGTTCCTATAATCCATCCAGGACTATACTGTATTTTCTCAGCCATTTCTATTATTGAAGTTGTGTCTTTTACATATGATTTAATTGTTTTGACTACAGGTTGCAGTAATTTGTCTATATAATGTGACAAATTTGCTGTAAGCGATCCTATACCAGAAATTATTGGCCGACCTGGGGGATTAATAGGGTCCTTGTGTATTTTAGGGATACAGTAAAATACTGGTAATCTACACTGGCTATTGGTAATATAGTGGTGTTCCTGTTGGGATAGAATACCTAATTTTTGACCCTGTTCACATAAATTTATCAATTGTTTGTGAAATTCTATAGTAGGGTCAATACGTAGGCGTTCATATGTAGTTGTATCAGACAACTGTCTGATACATTCCTTATTGTAGTTATCTTTATCCCATACAACTATAGCTCCCCCTTTGTCTGCTGGACGTATTATTATTTGTTGATCCTTTTGCAATTGTTTAATTGCTTGTATTTCGGCTTTTGATAAGTTATTATCTCTACTATTATTGATTTTTATTTTCCTGATGTCGGATTCTACTGCTTGTCTAAAAGCTGTCATCTCCTCACTAATTTCTTGACGTGGGTATTTGACCGATTTGCTTTTCACATCTGTATGTACATATTTTTTCTTTTCTATTCGGTTACCTCCATTCAATATAGGGTTTTTAATGAAGTATTTCTTCAGGCATAATTTTCTAATGTATTTTTCTATGCCAATTAATGTATCAAACTTATTTAAATGGTTAGAGGGTGCAAATTTGAGTCCTTTATTTAATAATTTTATCTGTGAGGGAGTGAGGGTGCTCGTGCTCAAATTAACAATTGCATCTTTGTCTTCTAATTGTAGTGATTGTTGTGTTTTTTTCGATTTAAGTCCTCTACGTAATTTCCTTTTTCGTGTCTTTGTGATCTGTATTGGTGTCTTTGTGTATTCTGGGACTCCCCGTGTCGTGTTGTTTGTCGTGGTTGGGGTGACTTGTATTGTTGATAAGTTTTGTGATAGTGTTGATCCTGGTTGGTGTCCCTGTGTCTTAAATTGTATCGATGTGTTGGGGATTCTATCTGTGTTGGATATAACTGTGGTGATCGTCTTGGTGTTTTCTGTCGTGATCTTACTTTGTGATGGGGTGGAGTTTGATCTAAAAAATGATTCTCCGTAAATACTTCATATCTATTGGAGGTTGGTATATTATATTCCCCTTGGTCTAAATTCTCTCTTTCTGTAATTTGTTTTGTATGTTGACTATTAGTCTTTTTTTGTATTTGTTTTTTCGGCTCTTTTTTTGCATTTTTAGCATTCCAAATTTTCTTACTTTTTTTAGAGATTATATCATACTCAATTTTATCTATATTTTTACAAATCCTTTCCTGCCATAATTTGTATTCATCATTTTTAGGTAGATTTGTCATAGTTACTTTTAATTCCTCAATCTGGATTGTTAGTTGCTCCAAAATTTGCGATCTCCTCTTTATAACCATTTCCATTAATACAATGGATTGTGTATATAGGAAATCGTCCCATTCTTTTTCAAAATCAATATTATACAGATCGTGTGCTGGGGTTTTGGACAACAACAATCCAGTTGGTATTATTCCTTGTATGATATACTGTCTAAGGGCTCTAATTTCCCATCGTTGTCTTAACTGTTTCTGTAGTAAAGATTCCAGTTCTCTAAATGTGTCTGCTATTGATTTTTCCTTAGTCAAACTCATATGTCCTTCCTCATCTTTTTCAAACATGAAAGTCTCTACCTTCAAACGTTTGTTTTCCATGTGGCTCCAAATATCCATTATTCGAGAAACAGGGAGCTCACTCTCAGTGGGTGGGAATAAATAGTTAAATGCAAGTGTTTAGAGAGGGCTCACCTGGATACTCAAAAATGGAAATTGGTGCTCCTACAAAGAGGATTCACCCAATCCTCTAAAAAAATTGGAATCAAAAAGGAGTATAGTAGGGCACACCAATATCTGGTTCCACACGGACAATTAGTATAATAATATTTATTTTAGCAATATACACTATTAAATACACATACATAAAATATCACACTATAAAATAGTAAAATACATAAAATACATGCAGTAAAAACCATATATCTATATAAATATTTCTATTAATTTCTATAGGTTTTCTGCATTTTTAGTACAGTAGTGTCCTTCCAACTAATTGCCACACTCAATGTCCCAAAAATATAGTTATAGAGATGGGAATGACTGTTTAAGTTTTTGAATGCGGTTTTTGAAGTAGTCACTTGTATTGTTGCGACTTAATAGTCGTTGCGTATATATTGTCGCTCCAATCTCGCTGTCTGTTAATAAAGATAAGCCGAAGCTGTTTTACTCACAGTTTGAAGTAGTATCGGCTTTTAGTAAATCACTGGTGGCGTCCCACGTGTGATGAACTTTTTACAAGCTGCGGTTTGTAGAGATGGTGTAACTTCGGGATCCTCGGTGATCATAGGCGGCGGTGCTGTCTTGGAGATCAGTCGGTAATATACTCCTTCTGCGTTTTGGATGTATATCGCAGGAGTGGACTTTGCCAAAAAAACGACTCTCCAGGAAAACAGATGTCCGGCTTGACTTTACTTTTAAAGATAAAGGTTCACCGATCCCTCACTTTTTTCTTTTCTTTCAGCGCTTTCGATCCTCAGGTAATAAACTATGTTCCATGCGGTAGTTACCAAACGCGTTTCGGAGTGGGCTACGACTCCTTCTTCAGTGGCTAGTTTACCCATGGAATTGACTAACTTTTATACCCCTCAAACAGGTGCGGGCTAATTCATTTAATTTTGAATAGGAAGTGACGTGCATTCCTCTTCAATTAAGGATAGCAAGCATGTTGCCTACAAATTCAATCTAAAAACGAATTAAATAGTAGAATAGGTATATCACTTTGAAGAAACTATATAAAATATGTCCATATAAGGTTACAAACAAAAATAGACCCATATGTGTATATATACACACATGGGACCACAAGGTCTTCCTAAAGTATTTAATATTTTTACAAAGTATCCTTACACAATAAAATTCATTCTCCTATAAATAGGGTTCATTCATGCACATAAATATAAAATTGCATAAGGATAGGGGAAATTAGAAGAAACGCATAAACTATGCGGTTGATATTTCCATACATTGCGGCTTCATTGCGTCTTTTCTTTTATTCAATTCTTTTTTAATTTTATATAAATAACCGGTATATTAATGAACATATAATATTAATACATATTATTTAAGTTACATGTAATTTAAAAAATTTATATATTATATAAAAAGGGGCTTATTACATAAAAAATAGAAACTTTTTGTAAAAAGTTAAAAGTTGTATATATTACCAACAATTACACATACTAATAAGAGTTGGACAGGTGAGATTTATTTGATTCGACTGAAAGGAGATTTGTCGATCCTCAAACTGATTTTAAAATTGAGAGATTAGTCAACATGTCCTACGGTGTAGAACATGTCTAAGCCCGGTGTCCGGGCTTAGACATGTTCTACACCGTAGGACATGTTGACTAATCTCTCAATTTTAAAATCAGTTTGAGGATTTAGTGATACTGCAGAGTGCACCTGTGTTTGTTATTGTTTTGTTATATTGTTATATTAATTATTACATCCGCACTTGTTACCTTGTGTAGGATGTCTATTGTGGTACTTGTGGTTCGCCGCGGGCATCCTTCATTGTATGCATTTTGCTGGGTATTGCCATTAGCAACGGGCCACAAGTGCAGGATTTGCTCCCCTATATATATATGCACAACTGCATGTGGGTTTGAAGCACCTCCTGCTAATGCCAACCTGTCTTCTTAGTTTGTATATATAGATTCCTGGAGGTGTATAAACTCCTATTTAAATGTGCCTGTTTTCCATCTACAGGTCACATTTAGGTGCACCTGTGAGGCCTGGGACATATCAGCAAGTCTTGAGTGGGACTCACAGACTCCTCCCTCCTCCCATTGCAAGCATGGCCACATGCTGGAGGTAACTGGTGAGTTGTTTGTGAGTCGGCCTTATGCTCCTGTAATTTGCCCACTGGCTCCTGGTATCGCCCATACGGCTCAGGTAGGAGAGTGTAGGGTCCCGGGCTACTTGAGAAACCTTGTCGCGGTGTCCGGGCTTAGACATGTTCTACACCGTAGGACATGTTGACTAATCTCTCAATTTTAAAATCAGTTTGAGGATTTAGTGATACTGCAGAGTGCACCTGTGTTTGTTATTGTTTTGTTATATTGTTATATTAATTATTACATCCGCACTTGTTACCTTGTGTAGGATGTCTATTGTGGTACTTGTGGTTCGCCGCGGGCATCCTCCATTGTATGCATTTTGCTGGGGATTGCCATTAGCAACGGGCCACAAGTGCAGGATTTGCTCCCCTATATATATGCACAACTGCATGTGGGTTTGAAGCACCTCCTGCTAATGCCAACCTGTCTTCTTAGTTTGTATATATAGATTCCTGGAGGTGTATAAACTCCTATTTAAATGTGCCTGTTTTCCATCTACAGGTCACATTTAGGTGCACCTGTGAGGCCTGGGACATATCAGCAAGTCTTGAGTGGGACTCACAGACTCCTCCCTCCTCCCATTGCAAGCATGGCCACATGCTGGAGGTAACTGGTGAGTTGTTTGTGAGTCGGCCTTATGCTCCTGTAATTTGCCCACTGGCTCCTGGTATCGCCCATACGGCTCAGGTAGGAGAGTGTAGGGTCCCGGGCTACTTGAGAAACCTTGTCGCGGTGTCCGGGCTTAGACATGTTCTACACCGTAGGACATGTTGACTAATCTCTCAATTTTAAAATCAGTTTGAGGATTTAGTGATACTGCAGAGTGCCCCTGTGTTTGTTATTGATTTGGTAGTGACCATAGACCATTTCTCTGTTCTCATACTTTTTGGCTGTTGTTTTGGTCACTTTTGCATTTTGTCATTGCTCTCACCCCTCGAGGTAGCATGAGGCAGTGTCTATAACCCAAGCAAGTTGCTCAGGTAGTGCAGCTCATCCTGGATAACACATCAATGCGAACTGTGGCAAGAAGGTTAGCTGTGTCTGTCAGCACAGTGTCCAGAGCATGCAGCAGATACCAGAAGACAGGCCAGTACACCAGGAGACGTGGACATAGCCGTAGGAGGCCAACAACCCAGCAGCAGGACCGCTACCTCCTCCTTTGTGCAGGGAGGAGCAGTGGCAGAGTCCTGCAAAATGATCTCTAGCAGGCCACTAATATCCATGTGTCTGCTCAAACTGTCAGAAACAGACTCCATGAGGGCCCGACATCCACAACTAGTTGTTGTGCTTACAGCCTAACACCATGCAGGGCGATTGGTAGTTGCCAGAGAACACCAAGATTGGCAGATTTAACATTGGCGCCCTGTGTTCTTTACTGATGAGAGCAGGTTCACACTGAGCATTAGTGACAGAGTCTGGAGACACCATGGAGAACATTCTGCTGCCTGCAACATCCTCCAGCATGACCGGATCGGCAGGGGGTCAGTAATGGTGTGGGGAGGCATTTGTTTGGAGGACTGCACAGCCCTCCATGTGCTAGCTAGAGGTACACTGACTGCCATTAGGTACCGGATGAAATCCTCAGACCCATTGTGAGACCATATGCAGGTACAGTGGGCCCTGGGTTCCTTCTGATGCATAACAATGCTAGGCCTCATGTGGCTGAAGTTTGTCAGCAGTTCCTGCATGATGAAGACATTGATGCTATGGACTGGCCTGCCTATTCCCCAGACCCAAATCCATTCAAGCACATCTGGGACATCATGTCTCGTTCCATCCACCAACACATTTGGAGGCCACTGGAGAAGGGGGACAGTGAGGGGCCTTTTAAACTCTCTCGCTTTCTGTTCCTGCAGAAACCCATAAGCACAACCTCCCATGTGCTGTCATTTGGACTCCTGGTAAGACTAATTACTGGGTTCTGCACAAGTGACAGGAAAGGAGCAGGAGGAGCTAGAGGGCGATGAGGAAGACCAGGCAGATGAGCCTGACACACCATCGCAGTATGCAGTGTAGATGGAGGCAGGGAGTGCCTCCGAGTCCCTTGCACAAATGGCTAGACGCATGCTGAGTTGCTTGCGTAGTGACAGCTGTATTATCACCAATCGGCACAGGGATGACTACTGGCTCTCCACCATGATAGACCCTCGCTACCACTCCAAAATTGGGGGCCTTTTTTTCCAGCCACTGAGAGAAAGGATAAACTCAACTACTATCGAGACATCCTATGTAGTCGGATGGCCACTGCCTGTGTGTGCAATCGCCCAATCTAATGAAGGTCTGACCAAGGGGGCCCTCTGTGCTCACGTTCCACGGTCATGACTTCTAAAGCAGCTCCATCAGCAGCAGCTGAAGTCTCTAATGAACACTTCTTCACCTGCCTACTGAAGAAATCACCCACCAGTAGGAAGACATGGAGCAGAACCTGAACCAGCAGGTGGTGGCATATTTGGACGACATCCTGCCACCCCACATCCAAGATCCCCAAGGAGAACTCACCTTTCCACCCAAAATGTGGAGAGACTGACCTTTTGTAATGATGAATCAGATGTGGATCAGCCAGTGCCTGATACATCAGACTAGATCATTTGGTGCCACACCAAAAATTTGTGAAAAAAAGACCTGTTTCTTCTGGCCACCTGCTTCAGCCACTGTTCTGATGCTATGACTCACCTGATGCCACACGCCTGCTGCCATGTTCCCCTACTGCCACCCATCATCTTGTGTTGTTATTGCCACTGCTGTTTTCCCCCCACCTTTCCACTCTGTAACCGGGCCATTGTGTTGACTCCTCATGTGTTTGCCACCTCACCACTCTGTGACTGGGCCACTGTGTTGACTCCTCATGCAGTTGCCACCTCACATCTGTGACTGGGCCATTGTGTTGACCCCTCATGCAGTTGCCACCTCACCACTCTGTGACTGGGCCGTTGTGTTAACTCCTCATGTGTTTGCCACCCTCACCACTCTGCAACTCGGCCACTGTGTTGAATCCTCATGCGGTTGCCACCTTACCGCTCTGTAACTGGGCCACTATGTTGACTCCTCATGCAGTTGCCACCCTCACCACTCTGTGACTGTGCATGCGAAATGGGAGTTAAAAAAAGGCAAGGGTTAATCAGATCTTAAGGGATAAATTAATCCAAAAGATAGGAGAAACTGGAGGCGCCAGTAAGATGGAGGTATTCGTGGTGTGTTTAAAGGAAAGATATAGTGAACAAAATAAAGATGAACATTCAGGGTGTATAGCAAGGCAGATACTGGGGTGGCAACGTAGATGTCAGGCTACATGTAAGGACATTAGATGAAGAGTAAACTGAGACATTAAAGAATGGGTTCATCAACTGTACCCATCGATTTTGCCATTTCCGTTTTTGTTTTTAACCGCAAGGGTGAAAGCGCCAAACCCTATTCAGTGGAAATGGTGTATAACCGATCAGATCCAGAGTATAGTCTGTAGATATAGTTCAGATAAAGTGCCGTGGGTTGTTATAGTCGTCAACCTTCTTACAGTTAATAATACCAATGTTGAGATTAGAAAGGAATGATTTGATGAATATATAGAATAAAATCAGATTAAAATAAAGTTAATAATTCACTTTACTAGGGGGTGGCCCGTAGGATAAAGCTCAAGACACTTGCGCGGCTGAAAAAAACCCTAGCCAGAATCACCTGTAGATATTGATGGCAGCACCCTTGGTGGCTTCAGATCAATTTCTTTATTTAGAGATTCTTTTCAACGCATTTCAGGGGTATAGGCGTTCCCCTTCTTCAGGAGCAATAAAAACAAATATAAAAACAAATAGCAGCCCATTTGGCTGTCACTACGCAAGCGGACAGGTATGAGAGAAAAAATGTAGAGGGTTAATAACGAGACTTACTTGGAACCAAATCCAAGAAGTTTATATAATTAGTTGCAGGGCGCCAGAGGAGGTAGGAAAGGAGTAAGTAGGACAAAGAATTAGGTCAAGTGCTTGATAGGCAGCCAGATGTGGTCAGTAGTGTGAACTACACTGCTCAAAAAAATAAAGGGAACACTTAAACAACACAATGTAACTCCAAGTCAATCACACTTCTGTGAAATCAAACTGTCCACTTAGGAAGCAACACTGAGTGACAATCAATTTCACATGCTGTTGTGCAAATGGGATAGACAACAGGTGGAAATTATAGGCAATTAGCAAGACACCCCCAATAAATGAGTGGTTCTGCAGGTGGTAACCACAGACCACTTCTCAGTTCCTATGCTTCCTGGCTGATGTTTTGGTTACTTTTGAATGCTGGCGGTGCTTTCACTCTAGTGGTAGCATGAGACGGAGTCTACAACCCACACAAGTGGCTCAGGTAGTGCAGCTTATCCAGGATGGCACATCAATGCGAGCTGTGGCAAGAACGTTTGCTGTGTCTGTCAGCGTAGTGTCCAGAGCATGGAGGCGCTACCAGGAGACAGGCCAGTACATCAGGAGACGTGGTGGAGGCCGTTGGAGGGCAACAACCCAGCAGCAGGACCGCTACCTCCGCCTTTGTGCAAGGAGGAACAGGAGGAGCACTGCCAGAGCCCTGCAAAATGACCTCCAGCAAACCACAAATGTGCATGTGTCTGCTCAAACGGTCAGAAACAGAATCCATGAGGGTGATATGAGGGCCCGACGTCCACAGGTGTGGGTTGTGCTTGCAACCCAACACCGTGCAGGACGTTTGGCATTTACCAGAGAACGCCAAGATTGGCAAATTCGCAACTGGCGCCCTGTGCTCTTTACAGATGAAAGCAGGTTCACACTGAGCACATGTGACAGACGTGACAGAGTCTGGAGACGCCGTGGAGAACGTTCTGCTGCCTGCAACATCCTCCAGCATGACCGGTTTGGCATTGGGTAAGTAATGGTGTGGGGTGGCATTTCTTTGGAGGGCCGCACAGCCCTCCATGTGTTCGCCAGAGGTAGCCTGACTGCCATTAGGTACCGAGATGAGATCCTCAGACCCCTTGTGAGACCATATGCTGGTGTGGTTGGCCCTGGGTTCCTCCTAATGCAAGACAATGCTAGACCTCATGTGGCTGGAGTGTGTCAGCAGTTCCTGCAAGATGAAGGCATTGATGCTATGGACTGGCCCGCCCATTCCCCAGACCTGAATCCAATTGAGCACATCTGGGACATCATGTCTCACTCTATCCACCAACGTCACGTTGCACCACAGACTGTCCAGGAGTTGGCAGATGCTTTAGTCCAGGTCTGGGAGGAGATCCCTCAGGAGACCGTCCGCCACCTCATCAGGAGCATGCACAGGCGTTGTAGGGAGGTCATACAGGCACGTGGAGGCCTCACACACTACTGAGCCTCATTTTGATTTGTTTTAAGGACATTACATCAAAGTTGGATCAGCCTGTAGTGTGTTTTTCCACTTTAATTTTGAGTGTGACTCCAAATCCAGACCTCCATGGGTTGAAAAATTTGATTTCCATTTTTAATTTTTGTGTGATTTTGTTGTCAGCACATTTAACTATGTAAAGAACAAAGTTTTTCAGAAGAATATTTAATTAATTCAGATCTAGGATGTGTTATTTTTGTGTTCCCTTTATTTTTTTGAGCAGTGTAGTTCAACACGTACATGGAGTATAGGAGGAAAGAAATAGGGTGAGGGACCACAATGTGGGGCGCCAGTCAAGGTAGGGAAAAAATAACAATAACAATATCTATAAGGTAGGTATATTCAACCCGTACGGATCAATACTGATAGTCGCACTAGAAGTATAGAAGGTTAGGACCAGTTCTTGGTCACTGAATAACGGTGATAACAGTGAGAGAGGTAGAAGACTGGATTAAACCCTAAACATTCAGATCCTGGGTAGGTATCGTACTCAGAAATCAAATAGTATTAAAACATTTTTTAGTAAAAAGTATAAGAGTAAAAGCACACAATGGTACCAACAGGTTTCAGACCCATTCAGTACCTATGCATATAAATGGATATAAATGCATAAACTTGATAAAATCAATGAATAATAATGGTCTCCACTCACTTCACAGGGAGGAAATTTTGAGGGATAAAGCTCAAGACACCCAAAAAAGTTTCCTCCCAATCCTGGATCGCTTCAAAGATCTTAGGAAGAGGCGGCAGTTCCCAACTCGGTACTTCTTGCAAATTCCTTTATTTTCAAAAAGCAGGAAAAAAGAGCTCTACGCGTTTCGGGGCACAGAAAGAGTCCCCTTCATCAGGAGCAGAATATTATTACATAAAACAAACAGACATTTTATATATGAAGTGTGGGATCAGACAATATGGTGTCCTGTAACTTGAGTGATGTCACTTCCGGGTCAAACTTTACAGTAATCATTACCTAGCGTTCTTTACAGGGAACAGATGGTGTATATAGATCATATAGTGCAAGCCTATTACCTTAAAAGCCTTTAGATTTGGAAGTCAGAGTGACGGAGCGTGCCGGGGGACTACTTCCGGTATGTGGAACGCACCGCTGGAGCGCACGCTGGATTAGTGCGCATGCGCCAAGCCAGGTACCGGAATTGCGGCGAATATGTCAAGGCTAAAGGGAGATGTGGAACGCATAGTGCGTTCCACTTACGGCATCGCTATCTTATGGGATTAGGGGACTTGGATCTAATGTCTTACAGATGGACATGTATATAGAGCGAAGCCAGATTAATAGAAAAGGGATAAATGAGTACATATAAAAGGGAAATTGGACCACTGTATGCACATATCTCGTGGGACAGTGATGTTAATAAATACCATATATAAAACGGCATTATACTTGCACATATATGAAAAATATGAAAAAATAAATAAAAATCTGTCTCTTTATGTTCGAGCGGTGCTCGTTCATACGTTCCCTTAGGGTCTGTGTTGTTCTTCCTACATAGAAGAGCTTACATGGGCATTCTAGTAGGTAGATAACAGATCTTGTCCCGCAGTTCATGTTATGTCTCACGGTATAGGTATCATGAGTACCTGGGATTTGGATCTCTTTTATCCCATGGGCTATCATCTGGCAGCATTTACATCTTTTGGTGTCACATTTGAATACCCCTTTGGTGATGTCTCCATGGTTGGTTTTTTTATTTTTTACAAAGTTCGGGCAGTACGGGGCCAAAATATTCTTTAGGGTGGGGGCCCTTCTGAACGTGAGGGTCGGAGTGGCAGATAAGATGTCTTTCAAGATGGGATCTTTTAGGAGGATGTTCCAATGTTTGGTTAGGATTTTTCTGATTTCTGTGTGTTTATTGTTGTACTGGGTGATAAGATTGAACTGCGGTGCTTTACTTGGAACTGACATGGTTTTTTTTCGGCAACAGAGCTTCAGTTTGGCTTAGCTTTAAGGATCTTTTCATAGAATCCTGGACTAAGGATCTAGAGTAACCTTTCTCTTTGAAACGGGTGTGAAGAATAGAGAGTTGCTCACGTAGAGCTTGATTATCGGAGCAATTCCTTCTGATCCGTTTCATTTGACTAAATGGTATATTTCTTTTCCATTTAGAGAAATGACAGCTCTTGAATTCGAGGTAGCTGTTGGCATCTACGGCATCGCTATCTTATGGGATTAGGGGACTTGGATCTAATGTCTTACAGATGGACATGTATATAGAGCAAAGCCAGATTAATAGAAAAGGGATAAATGAGTACATATAAAAGGGAAATTGGACCACTGTATGCACATATCTCGTGGGACAGTGATGTTAATAAATACCATATATAAAACGGCATTATACTTGCACATATATGTGTGCTTTTACTCTTATACTTTTTACAAAAAAATGTTTTAATACTATTTGATTTCTGAGTACGATACCTACCCAGGATCTGAATGTTTAAAGTTTAATCCCGTCTTCTACCTCTCTCACTGTTATCACCGTTATTCAGTGACCAAGACCTGGTCCTAACCATCTATACTTCTAGTGCGACTATCAGTATTGATCCGTACGGGTTGAATAAACCTACCTTATAGATATTGTTATTTTTTCCCTACCTTGACTGGCACCCCACATTGTGGTCCCTCACCCTATTTTTTTCCTCCTATACTACGCAAGCGAGCATGCATCGGGCCATTTGTGCAAGTAACTCGGAGGGACTCCCTGCCTCCATCTCCACAGTGTGTCTGGATCCTCTGCCTCATCTTCCTCATCGTTCTGTAGCTCCTCTGCTCCTGCTCCTCCTCTTCTGTCACCTATGTGGAAAAACCATTGCTTGTGCTCCAATGTCCTCCAGTTCAGTCTCCACAGGGCTCATGTGGTCATGAGATCTAGGCGCCACGTCTCCAGTCCCCTGACCAGCCAGATTTTACCAGCATCTGTTCCAGGACATGAAGCAGTGGAATGACGTTCATCCCATAGTCCTGGCAACTAACAAATAACGTGGTCTCCTCTAAGGCCCTGAGCAAATGGCAGGTGTCACGCAAGAGCTGCCACTAGCTGACATCGAAGTTACACAGGGGAGTGCTCCTGTCCGCTTGGATCATCAATTTTTTTTAAATAGCTACAATTATGGTGTGATCATTATATACCGTTATATACCACTGCGAGAACACAACCCACACCTATACCACCAACCCCATTTCCACAAACCACACATATTCAACCCAGATACCGAGTGCCTCCCACATCTATATCTTGCATTTCTTACCTATTTTCTCCGACACAGGGGTGAGTCACGTGGGAAGAGCACCACACCACTGTTTCCCATAGGTGCAGCCACTAACTCTCTATACCAAGAAATTGTTTATGGCCTTTCTCTGTTTGTATAGTCAGTCCAACATAGGGAGGGTGGAAATGTTGTATATCAGCCTATGTTGGGGGATGCTGTTCTGCCACTGCAGCTCAAGGAGGGTGTGCTTTGCAGTGTTCGAGTGGCTGAAGTGCATGCAAAGTTTCCTGGACATTTTTAGGATGTCTTGCAGATGGGTGGAAGACTTCAGGAACCGCTTGACAACCAGAATGAACACGTGTGCCATGCAGGGTGCATGGCTCAGCCATCCTTGACGCAGCACCGACACCATGTTCTTCCGGTTCACCATCTTTTCGATTTTGAGTTGTTGCCGAGAAAGTCAGGATTCACTTTCTTGATGAAGGACACCGAGCTGTTTCTCCCCTGTGTGACTCCGTTCACCCAGGCAAACGAGGTGTAAAACAGTGTGACACTGCTGTGCCCTGCACATGTGGTATGCTGGAGGACACTGTGAATTCTCCCTGCAGTGGAGACTGAGGACACAGTGGAAGATGAGGATGTAGAGGCGGACATTGTCGCAGGATCAACGGCGTGAGAATGTGGAGGCGGAAGCAGCGACACCTGGCCAAGTTGCTGGTGTGGCTGGGCAGGAACCACATTTACCCAGTGGGCCGTAAAGGACATATACACCATAGCTATAGCTACCGACCAATTTTACCCATAAAGGCTGTTTTACAAAAAAAATTGCACCAATGAATGGCTAATCAACGTAATTCGGTCCGTACAGCAAAAGGTCTACAGTCGCCCATCAGTGTTCCCAAAAAAGGCTGTTTCACAAAAAAAATTCACCACTGAATGGCTAATTGACGTAATTCGGTCCGTACAACAAAATTGTCTACAATCACCCATCAATTTTCCCAAAAAAGGCTGTTTCACCAAAAAATTTCATTACTAAATGACTAATCTATGTAATTCGGTCTGTACAGTAAAAAGGAGGTCTACAATCACCCATAAATTTTCCCAAAAAAGGCTGTTTGACAAAAAAAATTCACCACTGAATGGCTAATCGACGTAATTCAGTCCGTACAGCACAAGGAGGTCTACAATCACCCATAAATCTTTCCCAAAAAAGATTGTTTCACCAAAAAATTTCACCACTGAATGGCTAATCGACATAATTCGGTCCAAACAGCAAAAAGAGGTCTACAATCACCCATCAATTTTCCCGTATTCTTTTTCCCATTAATACAAAAATAAATACAGAAATCACAATTCACCACAGAACGTCTAATAGGACGTATGTATCTAACCTATTAATACACCCTGTAAATGGCTGTAGTACAATGGAACTTCACCACTCAATGGCAAATATATTCATTTTTTGCCACAAATACACGCCAAAAAGGGCTTTAGAACATATAACTGCACCGTTGAACAGCAAATATATTTTTATTTTGGCACTAATACACGACAAAAAGGGTTTAGAACAGGGGTGGCCAACCTTACAGACACAAAGAGCCAAAAAAAATAACACAAAAAAAGTATGACTACCAGGAGCCACAAGCTATACACTTACACATGAGTCACCGTATTTTTCGCCCTACAAGATGCACCTAGGTTTTAACAAAGAAAAAAAAGAGACAAAAAGATTTTTCATCTGATAAAAATAATTTTTTCTTATTTTTCATTAGAGAAAAAAATAAAAATATATATTTTTCATCAGAACTCAGATCAGACTCCTAAATCAGATCCCCAAACCTCATCAGACCTCCAAATCAGACCCCCAAAATAAGCCCGCAATGCTCGGATCAGACAACACAAATCAGACTCCCAGTGCTCAGATCTTCCCCCATGCTCAGATCTCCCCCCTTCTCAGATCTGAACCCCTATTGCTCAGATCAGACCCTCCCATGCTCAGATCAGACCCCCGTTGGTGAGATTAGAACCTCCCATGCTTAGATCAGAGGCCCATGCTCAGTTCTATAATTTAAAAAAAATCTCTTCCCTCTCCTGATCAGGCACTGGGCTCCTGCTACTTTGCAGGTCTGACACGTTCCCCACTGTGACCTGATGAGCACGTCGTCAGGTCATAGTGCGTGCCTCCACGTACTATGTTCTTACACTGTGTGCATCAGGACATAGTGGAGAGTGAGCTAGAACTGCAAAGTAGCACCAGTGCCCAATCAGGAAAAGAGATCTGAGCATGGGGTGGAGAGTGAGCCGGCCTGACTGCTTCCCGGCTCCACAGTTAGAGCCGCACTTGAAGAAGCAAAGAGCCGCATGCGGCTCAAGAGTCAGAGGTTGGCCACCCCTGGTTTAGAACATATAACTGCACAGCTGAACGGCAAATAGGCCCTTATTTTTTCCACTTATACATGCCACAAACGGCTTTAGGACATATAACTGCACCGCTGAACGGCAAATATATTTTTCTTTTGCCACTAATACACAACAAAAATGGCTTCAGAACATGTAACTGCACCGCTGAATGACAAATATATTTTTCTTTTGCCACTAATACACGCAAATAGATCACTGCAAATGGTGCACCACAATAGTATGCGACTGACAATACAAGGCTAAACCCTCACACTAATGTTAAAAAATGAGATTTTAGCCAATATATTGCTGTCAGGAACATATCAAAGCCCGCGCACCCCGCCAAGGTATCTCAATGTAGCGCAGGACCTACCGCTAACCTAACTATAGTGTGTGAACACAGGGCCGGCCGGTGTTCAGGCGCCCTGTGCGAGCTAACCTTGGGGTGCCCCCCCCCCCCCAAAAAAAAAAAAATAACACTGCTTGTTGCTGGCATCATGGCATAGGCTGGCTGACTATCCAACCAAGTAGTTACCAGCCCGCACACCCCAAAGGCCGGTGTAATGCTATACTTCCCTACTTCGTGAGATTTCCCTACCTTCGTCACTTCCGGTCGCACCGGACATGACGTGAGGAGGTGTGCAGTGCCGCGCAGGCGCACAACGACAGGTTAGGGAAATTTCACAGCAGAGTGCGCATGCGCCAGGAGCCTCGCCGGCGGTTAGGGTAGGGAAAAACTATGGGCCAGTGCGCAGGCGCAGTGATCGGATGGATGTTCTCAGCTGGACACCGGCCGACACTGCGCATGCACCGGGAGCCTCACCAGCGGTTAGGGAAGGGAAAAATTACGTATGGGCCAGTGCTTTTTCCCTACCCTAACCGCTGGTGAGGCTCCCAGCGCATGCGCAGTTTCAGCCGGTGTCCAGCTGAGAACATCCATCCGATCACCGCACCTGTGCACTGGCCCATAATTTTTCCCTACCCTAACCGCCGGCGAGGCTCCCAGCGCATGTGCACTCTGCTGTGAAATTTCCCTAACCCGTCGTGCGCCTGCGCGGTGCTGAACACCTCCTCACGTTATGTCTGGTGCGACCGGAAGTGACGAGAGTAGGGAAATCTCACGAGGTAGGGAAGTATAACGTTACACCGGCCCTGGTGTGCCATCATTAATTTACCCTACTTTTCCCTCCATGGGCACAACAATGTTAGCACCTGTGCCTATAACATAGTTCAGAAGGTGCTAGAAAACACAATGGGAAGATTTATCATTCCCCCTGCACCAGAATTGTGGCACTAAGAAGCCACACATTTTTGCACAAGCTTTGTTTTGCTCAAACAATTGTGACTTTTTGCTCAATCTTGCCACTTTGCTAAATTGGACAGGGTATGGATCAGTTTTCTAGTGCATGTAAATTACTATAAGGTAACTTACCTTATAGTCCGGTTCGACAGTCTCTGGAGCAGTCCTTCAGTCTGTCTGGGCTGGGGCGGGCTGTAGTCGGCAGACCTTGACGTGGTAAGTGACACAGGAACAAGCGGGATGCGAGTGGAGCGCCTGCTGCTCCAGTCCTACACACTGGTCAATCAGCAGCAGGATCTTTGCGCTGCGAAAAGCTGATTGGCCAGTGTGAACTGTGAAATGGTGCAGACGTGCCAGCATGGGTGTAGGAACCCCCAAAAATCTGGGGGGGACAGCATTTTTGCTCGCCGGGTATATTCTTATTCAGTAAACTGCGAGTTGTTTATATCGCTACATTTTATATCGTTACATTTTAGTTCCTACTCCTCTCACCAACTATTCACCACCTTAAAGATGCACAAATTTAGATCCGACTACTCTGCTGCCTCTGGAGGGTGGTGGGAGTAATAATGCCTTCCTACCTCTCCTTTCCACCTCTAAAAATAAAAATTCTAATTCACATGACTGTCTCCAATTAATAACCACATTTTTGAGTTTCTGGTAGATAATTTCAGGTTCTTGGAAGATGGATCATCTCAGACAGGAGATGCTGTTCCTACTTAATCTGATGTTGTTAAGAAAGAACCCCTCCCTCCAGCAATGTTAGTGCAGGAGACAGAGCTGAAGACACTCCCTGAGGTTTGTAAGATGGCTGAGGGTAAGACTGCTAACATCAGTGTTCCATGGATGGCGCAGGCAGTGTGTGGGGCAACGTTGATCGGCCGGAGCGCGGTGTGATGATTGCTCTGCGCACCGACCAATTCTAGCGCCCGTTATTGTAACGGGCATAATGTCTAGCTATTTATAAATATGTTATTGTAGGGACAAACAGCTGAAATAAATATCCATGTGTCAGTTATTCATTTATAACTTAATTTTTAGTAAGAAATAACAGAGGAACAATATAGAGTTCTAAGGAAAAAAAAAAAAGGAAACAGCCTTGGTATTTCATGAGGAATACGAGTATTCAGTAAAAAAAGGCACTTCATGAGACCTCTTTAACACATATTAGCTTTTGACGTCATTTTTGCAACGTTTTTAAGTGCCTGCTATCACTGGTATGTCCTAGCGGTTTATGCAATTTTAACTAACCAAGATAGTGTATTTATTGTCAAAAGAAAAACGGCATACATTTTTATTTGTTTTACATATCTTTGTTACAGAAAGTTTAGTTATCGTTGTAAATTTTACTATGCCTGTATATAAAAATGTATTTGTATGTAATGTCTGATAATGTTTTACATAACTTTGTTACAGACGTCTTGGTTAACGTTGTAACTTTTACTTTGTATATAAAAATGTATTTGTATGTAATGTCTGATAATGTTGTTATTTGTTTTGCATATCCGAAATATTGAGAAAAACAGTACTACGCAACAAAAGCTATCGGTTCTTACAGAGGCATTGAACCTTATTCAGAATTTGGAATAAGAAAAGACACTGTAAAAATTTGTGCTGCTCGTGCATTAGGCTGACTATACCGTACATTGTAGATTTCTAAATTTGTCAGGTGTTTGTACAAAATGATCGCCAGCTGGCTTATTAGAAGATAGATAGATCTTTTAAAGATTCTAAGAGGTTTGTGTGATTCATACGCTTTTATTTATAGCTTCATAGTAACAGGAGTCGTCCTGGAAGATTGGAAATTGGCAAATGTCGTGCCCATTCACAAGAAAGGTAGTAGGGAGGAATCGAGCAACTATAGACCAGTGAGTCTGACATCAATAGTAGGCAAATTAATGGAAACCCTATTAAAGGATAGGATTGTGGAACATCTAAAATCCCATGGATTGCAAGATGAAAAACCACATAGGTTTACTTCAGGGAGATCATGTCAAACAAATCTTATAGATTTTTTTGACTGGGTGACTAAAATAATAGACGGTGGAGGTGCAGTAGACATTGCATATCTAGATTTTAGTAAGGCTTTTGACACTGTCCCACATAGAAGACTTATCAATAAACTGCAGTCATTGAGCATGGACTCCCATATTGTTGAGTGGATTAGGCAGTGGCTGAGTGACAGACAGCAGAGGGTTGTAGTCAATGGAGAACATTCAAAACAAGGTCATGTTACCAGTGGGGTTCCACAGGGATCTGTACTGGGACCAATTTTGTTTAATATCTTCATAAGTGATATTGCAAAAGGCCTCGATGGTAAGGTTAGTCTTTTTGCTGATGACACAAAGATATGTAACAGGGTTGATGTTCCTGGAGGGAAACGCCAAATGGAAAAGGATTTAGGAACACTAGAAGAATGGTCAGAACTCTGGCAACTGAAATCTAATGTGGATAAGTGCAAGATAATGCACCTGGGGCGTAAAAACCCAAGGGCAGAATATAGAATATTTGACACAGTCCTGACCTCAGTATCTGAGGAAAGGGATTTAGGAGTAATTATTTCAGAAGACTTAAAGGTGGGAAGACAATGTAATAGAGCAGCACGAAATGCCAGCAGAATGCTTGGATGTATAGGGAGAGGTATAAGCAGTAGAAAGAGTGAAGTGCTTATGCCGCTGTACAGAACACTGGTGAGACCTCACTTGGAGTATTGTGCGCAGTACTGGAGGCCATATCTCCAGAAGGATATAGATACTCTAGAGAGAGTTCAGAGAAGAGCTACTAAACTAGTACATGGATTGCAGGATAAAACTTACCAGGAAAGGTTAAAGGACCTTAATATGTATAGATTGGAAGAAAGAAGAGACAGAGGGGATATGATAGAAACTTTTAAATACATAAAGGGAATCAACTCGGTAAAGGAGGAGAGCATATTTAAAAGAAGAAAAACTACCACAAGAGGACACAGTTTTAAATTAGAGGGGCAAAGGTTTAAAAGTAATATAAGGAAGTATTACTTTACTGAGAGAGTAGTGGATGCATGGAATAGCCTTCCTGCAGAAGTGGTAGCTGCAAATACAGTGAAGGAGTTTAAGCATGCATGGGATAGGCATAAGGCCATCCTTCATATAAGATAGGGCCAGGGACTATTCATAGGATTCAGATATATTGGGCAGACTAGATGGGCCAAATGGTTCTTATCTGCCGACACATTCTATGTTTCTATGATGGGATTTAATAGCTTCGGGAAAGATGGGTACTTCAAAGAAACCTGCTAGATAATAGATAAATAGATAGCTTGATAGATAGATAGATAGATAGATAGATAGATAGATTGTTGGATAGATAGATAGATAGATAGATAGATAGATAGAAAGTAGATAGATAGACAGATAGAAACATATATAGATAGGTAGATATATAGATAGACTGATAAAAAGATAGAAATATAAATAATCAAAAATATCCATGGCTCTTCCTTCAGTAAAAAAGTGTAGATTTATTCACCAGTAGCAACGTTTCGGTTCACACACTGGAAGCTTTTTCTCAAGCAGTGATACAATCAATGGGTGCATGTAACATATTTTAAAGGTGATCAATATCAATCAATTACATAATTTACGTGAGAAAAGTGAATACAAATACAGTGTATATCAATACAAAACATGATTGAGAGCATGTGATAATGTAGTACAAAATATGTGCATGATTGTGAAAAATATATAATAAAATTCATAGGTATACAAAACCAAAATTCATGCTGCAGTGTTAATAAATTCATAATTAGTGCACAGGTGTAGCAATAAAAATGATTCAAATCATAAGTTGAACACTGATAACCTGACCCGGATCCTTGCTTCACACGAGATGCTGGAGTGGTAGGAGCACAATCGCGCATGTGCGAGATTACTTCCGCATTAATTGAAGCGCATAGATAGAACGCTCGCACAATATTGTATTTCCGGTCATATGTCCACAGGATCAGGTGGCTGTATATATTGCGATCACATGGCCGGCCTCAACAAACGACGCCAAGGCAACGGCCATGTGGCCACACATACCGAAGTCACATGACCCGTCGCTATCACTTACACATCACCAGAATCTAAAGGGTAAATCGCTGCATCTCATGACAATGTCATTTCATTTAATTAGACCCGCCAATCTAGTTAATTTTGTTGCTGATTCCCCCCAATCCAGTTCATATAAATAATAAGTTGATACATAATGTTAGAAAATCCATATTGGCCAGCAGATTGATGAAACTATACATAGGGGGGAAAGGTACAAAATTATAAAGAGGCAACTACTTCAATTGTGATATATCTATTACAGATAAACATCAAGCATCCTCATGTGTCTCAGGGATCCGTTCCGGTCTGTATTATTCAGTGTTCAATAGTTTTTTATCTGCAAGAGATAAAAATAAGAATATACATTAAAGTTGCACCCCACATATAATCACAGGATGACATAACAGAAAATCTGTGATATGCAAGGCGGTACAGCTTACGTGCAAATCCACGGTCTGAAATCAACATTCAATCCCATCGGTTTAAGTGTATTTAATTTCATAATCCAAAAGATTTCCCTTTTTTTAAGGCTAATACCCTATTTCCGCCTCTACATGACACGGGAATATGGTCAATAGGCATCCATTTGATGTCTCTTTCTCTATGACCCGCTTCTGTAAAGTGTTTTGACACCGGTAGGTCCATCCGTTTTTTGCGGATGGTGTATCGATGCTGATTCGGCCTCAATGCTTTGTACAGGCTCAGTCCTAATACTTCTATGGAATGCCTTCCCTGATCTCATCTCATCACATGGCTTCCGGTTTTAGTGCTCTAAGATACCGTGATCACATTTAACCATGGCATCTGAAGGATTAAATGCATGCAATTGCATTATCGCCAATAGCAGACATTAACCACTGGGTCTCTGCTTAAAACAGCACCCGCTCCACTCTCGAGTGGGCGCCATATTTAAAGGTTGGACTTCTACGGTACATATACAGCGGAGGTCCAGTAGGGGTTAAGCTTTCTCTTGGACCACAAGATTGTCATTATTATTATTTATTTGAAAGCGCATAACATAGTATATAAGGCAGAAAAAAGACATTTGTCCATCCAGTTCGGCCTGTTATCCTGCAAGTTGATCCAGAGGAAGGGGAAAAAAACTGTGGGGAAAAAAAAATTCTTCCCGACTCCAATAAGGAGAATAAATCCCTGGATCAATGACCTATCTTTAGTAGCTATTGCCTGTAATATTATTGCACTCCAGAAATACATCCAGGCCCCTCTTGAACTCTTTTAGTGAACTCACAATCACCACCTCCTCAGGCAGAGAGTTCCATAGTCTCACTGCTCTTACCGTGAAGAATCCTCTTCTATGTTTGTGTACAAACCTTCTTTCCTCCAGACGCAGAGGATGTCCCATTGTCACAGTCCTAGGGATAAATAGATGATGGGAGAGATCTCTGTACTGATCCCTGATACATAGTAATTAGATCTCCCCTCAGTTGTCTTTTTTCTAAAGTGAATAACCCTAATGTTGATAATCTTTCAGGGTACTGTAGTCTTCCCATTCCAGTTATTACTTTTTTTTTTTTTTTTTTAATATGTCTTTATTAATTTTAATGGATACAAGTATATCAGTAGTTAACAATCTTTTTCCAATTATTCCAGTTATTACTTTAGTTGCCCTCCTCTGTACCCTCTCCAGCTCTGCTATGTCTGCCTTGTTCACAGGAGCCCAGAACTGTACACAGTACTCCATGTGTGGTCTGACTAGTGATTTGCCCCTTTTGATGCAACCCATTATTTTATTGGCCTTGGCAGCAGCTGCCTGACACTGGTTTTTACAGCTTAGTTTGCTGTTTACTAAAATTCCTAGGTCCTTTTCCATGTCAGTGTTACCCAGTGTTTTACCATTTAGTATGTACGGGTGACTTGCTTTATTCCTTCCCATGTGCATAACCTTACATTTGTCAGTGTTAAACCTCATCTGCCACTTCTCTGCCCAAGCCTCCAATCTATCCAGATCCATCTGTAGCAGTATACTGTCCTCTTCCGTGTCAATTACTTTACACAGTTACCAAAATTAAATAAGCATGAAACTATTAACAGACTGGTACAGAGGGGAAGAAGACTGCTATAGACACAATAGATAGGGGACCACATTGACTTCTATGGGAGAGTTTTCTAAGCATGCACTGTGGCCTGTGCAGAGGTCAGGAGTAAGCCTACTTTCACATCTGTGTCTTTGCTGAATCTGGCAGGGATCAGCAAAAACGCTTCCGTTATGATTAGAGATGAGCGAATTTTTCAAAAATGTAATTTGCGGGGTCACAAATTGTTCTGAAAAAATTTGGTTCGATCCGAATATATTCGCATCGATTTACGTTAAAAAACGGCTATTTCCTGGCTGCTGAGAGCTTTATAGTGGTGTACAACGCTGTGCCTTGTAGTAACACGCATAGGGAGTCTGCTTTGGAAATTAAATAATGCTGTGATTCCATATGACATGCAGATGACAGGCGTTGCTCTTAGAATCACTGCACACTTCACTTATTAGGGCAGTCACGGGGCCAAAACTGACCAAATAACTCAAGTATGAACTCAACCTTACAGGACGATGTTAGTGCCAAGAAAAGCGCACTCCTTTTACAACGTCGCCAGCTGATTCCACATAGATATTATCAGAACCTGTTCTATTAAATGCTTATACAAGTAGAGCCCCCCGGACAGAGTGGAGAGGGTGTCAGCAGTAAGTTTGTGTTGATGTCACTGATTAATTTGCCCTTCCTCTAATCCGTCAGAACAATAACCCACAAAAAATGGATCCTGTCTGTGGAGCATATGCCTTCACTCGGTTAGCATTTGCTCAATAATACATCAGTATTGCTAATGCTAAAAAAAACAGGACTGGATCTAAAACAGATGACACATGAATGGAATATTTACACTCCTGTACCTACTCCTGCTTTTGGCTACCAAACCATAAGCCAATTCTGATGTGACCATAAAGGCCTTACAGCTGCTACACACACAGGATCCATTATGCGTCTCATTTTTCCTTCCTTCGGAGAGATCAGAAGAAGGGTCAAACAAATTATGTCAGCCAGGCTGAAAGGCAAAATAGTGGCCCAGTCATGAAGTGGGGAGGGTGGGAACAGCATGAGGAGACCACAGAGTGGCCCAATGACAGGGTCTGGAGGTTGCAGCAGCATCAGGAGGCCACTGAGTGGCACAATGACAGAGTCTGGAGGTGGCAGCAGTAGCAGCATCAGGAGAAGGCCACCGAGTGGCACAATGACAGAGCCTGGAGGTGGCAGCAGTATGAGGAAGCCACCGAGTGGCACAATGACAGAGTCTGGAGGTGGCAGCATCAGTAGGAGGCCACCGAGTAGCACAAAGACAGAGTCTGGAGGAGGCGGCAGTAGCAGCATCAGGAGAAGGCCACCGAGTGGCACAATGACAGAGTCTGGAGGTGGCAGCAGTATGAGGAGGCCACAGAGTGGCAAGGTGACATAGTGTGGAGGTGGCAGCAGCATGAGGAGGCCACAAAGTGGCACAACGGCGAGGGATTGCGGAGGTGGCAGCAGCATGAGGGGGCCAGAGAGTGGCACGACGACTAGAAATTGTGGATGTGGCAGCAGCATGAGGAGGCCACAGAGTGGCCTCTTCGTCTATTCATTTATAGGGAATATGGAACAGGTTAAATTTTTGCAACTTTATAAAGTGTTCCTTAGTTCTCCGGCACTAAAAGCTTGGCAAATTGATTGTCCTCGAATTTTCCTCGAAGATTGGGATAATATATTGGCGATTTTAAGTTTACTTTCTTATAATTTTAATCAAGTTTTGGTTCAATTTAATATTCAATATTTAATAAATTCAATGATAAAAATTAAGTGTTGCCTAAGGCAGGAGAGAATCCGCCAGTCTTCTGTTTATTCAACGACGTGGATACGATGGAGAAAGCATTCCAAAAAACAATTTTTCTCCACCTGGAGACGAATCCTGTCAAGATTGATGCAAGTGCATTATCGGCTGCTCATCGACCCAGATACTTCTGGGGGAACCTGCCTGGCATGAACAGGCCTCTAGTAGCTACAGACAATGAGAAGACTAAGCGTCAAGATAGCTTTGAGCCCGGAAGAGTCGCGAAGTTCATCAAGACACGTCACTAAAGATTTTACCGCATATAACCGCAGCGCTGAACGCTGAATAAAATTTTTCTTTTCAACCGAAATACGTCAATAAAGATTTTACCACATATAACTGCAGCGCTGGACAGTGAATAAAATTTGTTTTTCAACCGAAATACATCCCAAAAGGTTTTACCACATAGAACGGAGATGGAGAGGGTCTTCGGATTCCCCCTGCACTATACGGACGTCTCAGAAATGCTCCCGACAGCAGCTCCTGGGAAGGTCATGGAGCGTCCCAGTCAACCAGCATCTATTCGCCCCGCTGAAGGATTATTTAGAAGCCACACAGGGCCCCCATGCTGCAGATTTATCATGGAGATTTTACCGCATATAACTGCAGCACTGACCGCTGAATACATTTTGTTTTTCGACCTAAATACTTTAATAAAGATTTTACCACACATAACCGCCGCCGACGTGAACTGAAAATGTATTTTTCTTTTTGTACTAAAATAGGCCACTAAACGCTTTCAAGACATATAACCGCTGCAACGCTTTCAAGACATAAAAAGCCGCCGCCGAAATGAACTGAGAATGTATTTTTTTTGGTACTGAAATAGGCCACTAAATGCTTTCAAGACATATAACCGCCACCGACGTGAACTGATAATGTATTTTTCTTTTTGTACTGAAATACAAAATAACACATATAACTGCCGCACTGACTGACTGCTACCACCACTACTTCCGTGAACCCCTGGACCACTACTTCCCGGGTAGGTAGGCTGCTGCAAAGCAGGTGGTCTACCCCGGTCACGTTTGGCTTTGTCAGCTTTGATTCTCTCATCTCTAGTTATGATAATACAACCAGCTGCATCCGTTCTGAACGGATCAGATTGTATTATCTCTAAAATAGCCAAGACGGACCAGTCTCTAAAACAATTGTAAGTCAATGGGGGACTGATTCGTTTTCTTTTGTGTCTCTGTGGTCTCTATACAGAAGTGTTACTTGTAATTGTAATTCTGCCTGTGGTGATAATGATAATATCTACTGAAAAGTTACCTGTACAGAATGCAAATCATGACCTATTATTAGGCCTATTATTCTGTGAAAATTGCAGGATTATATACAATAAAAAAAAAATAATTGGTATAGATAGTGACATGGAAATAAATAAAAAAACTCAACAAAACTTCTAAAAAAATATATGTTTAAACATAACATGATTTGAACTATAGTTCATTTTCTGATGACATATTCCCTTTAGGGCTCATGCACCCAACCGTATGTATTTTGCGGTCAGAAAACGGGTGACGTCCGTGATGCATCCGTTTTTTGTAAGAATGCCTGTCCTTGTTCGCAAAATGGACAAGAATAGGACATGCTCTATTTTTTTTTTCGGTACGGACTTGCGGACATACGGTACAAACGGTGGGGCACATTTACTAAGACTGCCGTTTTAGACGCTGGTCTTAATAAAGGCCCATTGCTGGTGGACTCTCCCCCGAAGTTATGAAGAGGCGCTGGCCTCTCCATAACTTTAGCACATCCACTTCTTTTTTTTTTTTTTTAATCAGATCATTTTTATTAGCAATTTTTCCCCAATGTACATATAGAAGAACCCCCCCCCCCAAAAAAAAACAAAAAACAGCACATCAAAGGATACATAAATTGGTAGATACATTCCCATTGGACATTTAGAAAATTATCAGGACATCTTCATATATCACATCCAACTTTTGATACGCAAAGTACATGATACAGAGAAATACCCCTACAACTGTAGTACATATTAATATTACATAAACCACCCCAATCCCTCTCACCCACCCCTCATCCAGCGATGAGACAAGCACAGCACCACTAATATAGGTATAATGTGTCAGAGCACCGAGAAAGATATTGCCAACTCTCTACCTATAAGCCCCACAACCTTCCTTTCCAAGATAAACTATTCACTAAGCTCCTTCTCTCCGGGTCACCCATCACAATTTCCCATCCCAGTTCCGGTCTCGTGTATGCCTGGTCCAAAATCACACATATCTCTGAGGCCACTCCTCCCAACAACTTGTCGTCAAAACAACTTGAACAAGCGGAAATGGCGATACTTAGTAGAGGTTTATCCTTTGTACCTACTTCAACATTTAATTTGTTTAACTGGGTCAAGAACATCAGTCTTTTTGTGAGGAAACTGAGATGGCATAAACATTTTGCTCTCATTAATAAACGGGAGAACTGGGCATTCCACCAGACATCCTACAGGATGTTCAACTGTTGTTCAGTTTCAGTGAGAGTACCCCCCAGGAAGGGAAGGGCCAGTTTACTAGATGCCACTGTTGGGAGACCCTTCTTATATATATGTCTTTATCAATCAGGTCTCCCAAGAATTGGAGAACCTGATGGTAAAGAAACCCATTTTTAACTGTATGAAAGCTGAATTCAAAGCTTTGGCAAATCTCGAACGTTACAAAAACATAACAATCAAACCCTCTGATAAAGGGTGCAACATTGTTATTATGGAATGGACACAACAGAATATAAAAAGATGTGTCTAAATCTATTGTGGGATAGAGACAAATATGAGAAGTTAAAATCTGATCCGACATTGATTTATCAGAGAGAATTGGTTAACATCCTTTGTGAGGCCAAATGTGATGGTCTCAAATCAGAAGAGGAATTTGACTTTATGTACAAGAAACACCCCACGGTGGCAAGGTTCTATAGTTTACCAAAAGTTCACAAGGGGACAACCCCTTTAAAAGGGTGCCCCATTGTGCCTGGAGTGAATAGCCTTAGTCAAAACATGGGGATATATATTGACAGAATTTTTGCCCCTTTTGTTAAAATGCTGCTCTCCTACATCAAAGATATAGGCGAGCTATTGGATCTCCTGGAGGGCGTCTTTCTGGAGGATGACACATCACTGGCATTGATTGATGTGAAGGCGCTATATTCCTCCATTCCACATCACCTTGGAATGAAGGCGGTAGAAACGTTTCTTGCCACTAGGGGATGTCAGTTTCAAGCACATAATCGTTTGGTATTAAAACTTTTGGAATCTACATTAACATCGAATTATTTTTTATTCAGTGGCACCTTTTATCCCCAGTTCAGGGGAACTGCAATGGGGAGTCCTTGTACCCCATCGTATGCTAACCTGTTCCTGGGCTGGTGGGAAAATACCATTGTATTTGGAGACTGATATTCATATAATGAATGTGGTCATATTGACCAGATTCATTGATGAAATTTTTTGGAAAGGTAAGGGGGAGGAATTTGCTGAATTTGTGAATGCTTTGAATATTAACAACATTGACTTGAAATTTACATTTGAGATAAAAAAAAGATATACTTCTGTTTTTGGATACAGTGATTGCAAGGAGTCGTCCGGGTTAGATAAAAGAAAAATTGTTCAGGAAACCAACTGCCACCAATTCATTATTGAGTTGGGATAGTCATCATCCCTTGCCCTTGAAAAGGGGCATTCCAGTTGTGCAGTACCTGAGGATGAGGAGGAATTGTTCCACCTTAAGTGATTATAAACAACAAGCTGGGGACCTTCGAAAAAGGTTCAGTGAAAAAGGTTACCTTGACTCCACCCTTAAGAGAGCATATCAGAGAGCCCGTGTGAATAATCGAACAGAGCTATTATACCCAAAACAAGAACAGACTGCGACCAACTCCATACGTTTGATAGCTAAATTTGATGAAGCAGCGAAGGAGGTGAGAGAGATGATATCTAAATACTGGGGAATTTTACAACTTGATCCAGATATTAGAAATGTGAACTTGGAGACCCCTCAGATCACCTATCGGAGTGCTCGCAGCTTGCGTAATCGTTTGGTCCACGGCCATTTCAGTGAGGCACCAGACAGAATGGGAATGTGGCTTCAACCCGTCTGCGGGTGTTACCACTGTATAGCGTGTGTGTTTGTCACTCAGGGCCGTGAATTCACGAGTAACGTCAATAGTAAAAGCTACACTATTAGGATTTTCATTAATTGCCGTTTAAAAGGAGTCATCTATAAAGCAACTTGCCTTTGTAGTTTGGAATATGCAGGCAAAACAATTTTTGAATTCCGGATAGGTGAACACCTGGGTGACATGCAGCATGGTAGGGACACTCCCCTGGCCAAACATATTAAATTGAGTCATGATGGTGACTACTCAGGAATAAAGTTTATGGGTGTAGAGGTAGTTCCTCCATCAATAAGAGGAGGGGACTGGGATAAGAAGATTATGCAAAGGAAGACATTACATTTAAAATGATACCCCATCTCTGCTTGAAATCCATATAGAAATAATGCTAATACCCCCAGCCATAGTATCCCCCAAATCCACCCTCGTCCCTGGGGCCATGTGTTGTAGACACATATCATCTGAATATTTGATTCCTTTTGATTGATGTGATGAACACATAGGCTAACTGAACAATTGACCTATGGTTCATTTTTTGTTTGTTTAATTGAGAGATGTGTGTATATATATTTTGCTCATGTGAGCCTAACTGAATATACCTTACCAGTATATTGACTGTGAACCGGCCCTTTAAATATTCTAGTTGCTCCACCAGCTAAACTTGCCTGTTAATTAGCACAACTGTCACGGCTGAGGATGGGGGAAATCCTCAGCCGTGTGAAGCCCGGTGATGTTACGGCTGCTTGGCCATGAAGACAGGATTAGGGAGCAGGTCACCTCCTAAGGCATCCCTAACCTGACCCTAGCTCCTAGCTACATGGGCCAACCTTGATGGTAGGAGGGCCCATGCTCCGGAACCTAAAAGTCCCTGCTAGCCCTCAAGATGACCCTCACCTAGGAGCTGAGTAAGACAAGCCCACTCCTCCTAGACACGGAGGAGCAGGAGTCTCAACGGCCAAGCTGCAGGAAAAGGGGAGACATAAACAGCTCTATGGATATGGCAGGTGAACAAGGAGTTCCACCTACCTGCCACAGCCTTGCTGACTGGATCCCTGTGTTAGCAGGGTGCAGATCACAAGCGCATCCCTACACAGGGACCCAGATCCATAGCTGCACAAAATCACATATAAAACATCACACGGACATCACACATAACTGGAAATAACTAAAGCACAATATGGTTATGACATTAAGGTTTATGACCACAGGGGTGGCTCTTACTGGCAGGTAACAAATACATGAGGCTGCTCTCAGCTAAGCATGGCTGAAGCAACCCGCAGGCCTACAAAAGCAATGAGGCTTTATAGGCCAAGAAGCCACACCCCACAGTCGGACACACCCAGTGATCACACACACTAGGAAGGGGATTAACCCTTCCAACACCAGGGAAGGGAAAACACCACTTAAAGGGGACGTGCACACAATAACATAAAACACAGTGCACACATCCACACATCACACACAAAACCGCATGCGCAGCGTAGCGAGCTGCATGGCACAGCTCAGCCTGCTACGCTGCCACATACATACTGTTGCCAGCGGCAACCACAGGTGAGGCCAATACCACAGCCCTCACCTGTGATTGAACACCAATGAAAACCGCTGACAACCGCATGCGGTTCAGGAGTCACGGTCATAGCCATGGCCGTGACAACAACACAATGTATTGCTGTTTACTTGTGCAGCCGGGGGGCGTGTTTGTCCTATTCCTTCCTCCCCACTCCCGCCCACCTGTGACGTTACCCTGTGAGATGTGCCTGGGCCACTTATGCCCGCCTTTTTTTTTTCTAGGGGGCATGTGTGAGCGATGCAGGCGCGCCCCCCCTGGATTTGGTGCCGATCACGTGACTAGTTTGGTCATGTGGTTCGTCACATTATCAATCATGTGACTAGTTTGGTCATGTGGTTCGTCACATGATCAGTCATGTGACTAGTTTAGTCATGTGGTCGCACACATGGTAGGAGGGGTGGTCCTTCAATTAGTCAGCGCAGGTTTAAAACCAGCCAGTACGGACACCTACACTGTCACTGCCGCACGCAGGATGTGAACCAAGCTTGAGCCATGGACATCAGCGCATGGAGAGCTAAGTATTGATAGATGCAGCGATTGATCACCGCTGACTTTTTATTTCCCAATTGCTCATTTATTAGCCCAGGGTTTGCTAGGGCTTTATTGAGTATTTGGTTACAATTGCTGATTTACTAGCCCAGTATGTACTAGGGCTGTATTGAGTATTTGGTTACTCTTGGTTATTACCTTTAAAGGAAGTCTTTCACGCAGATTCACCCTATTAACCTAATAACAGTGTTATGTCCACCCTATTAAAACTTAGCTTACCGTTAGTTCCTTACTAGCATCGTTGTGCAGAAAAACACTTTTAATCCGTATGCAAATGAGGCTGTGAAGGTGCCCAGGGGCGGCGTTACAACGGCCAATGCCCAGGCCCCTGGGTCATTTTCATATGAAGCCACTCCCCCTCCGCCGCGTCTGCCCGCCCTTAGTCTCTGCTCTAACCTCCCTCCTCCCGTCCGTAATCCCGCGCATGCGCCGATGAACGAGCACAGTCGGGCCGGGGCATCGCAGTTTACCGTGCGTTATCGCGTTTATCGGCGCATGCGCGGGATTACGGACAGGAGGAGGGAGGTAAGAGCAGGGGAGTGGCTTCATATGAAAATGACCCAGGGGCCTGGGCACTGGCCATTGTAACGCCGCCCCTGGGCACCTTCACAACATTTGCATACGGAGTAAAAGTGTTTTTCTGCACAACGATCCTAGCAAGGAACTAATGGTAAGCACAGTTTTAATAAGGGGGATGCCGTGGACATAACACTGTTATTAGGTTAATAGGGTGAATCTGCGTGAAAGACTCCCTTTAAATATACCAGTCCCCTGATGATTTGGCCGCTGGCAATTGAAACGCGTCGGGACGTATTGTGGAATTGGTATGAGTGTATTCTTGGTCTTTGGTCTCCCTGACGAAGCTGGGCAGTCATCTCCGTTATATAGGGATGACTAGGGACATCTGGAGAGAGGTGGTGTGTGGAGCAAGTTACAGGGATTTATAGGGGAAGAGACCCAGTACCTGTGTCCCTCTAACCTTCTCTTTCAAATACCCTATTACATTATAGCCTCCTCTCAGTATTCCTAAATACTCTTATGCATTTTTTTGTCTTCTGCGTATGCGTGATTAATTTATGCATACATGTATTTTTAGTAATTGAGATTTATTGAATGGGCTTATCTTAGTGTAATTATTTATTAAAAGTAAAGTTTTAACAAGGTCACCCACCTAATTGTTAAAGGGTTTCTACCACCAGAAATACTGGAAACAAAGAGAGGATTTGCACCAACAAGAAATGCTACTGACTAAACAGGGGAGTCATACATGCAGATATTAAAAGCTGAGACTTCCGCCAATATGTTCCAGTCAGGAAGATATCAGAGCCCATCACTGCACCACGTCACGGTCACTCAGCATGGCAGAGGGTCCTAGCCGCTGCTCTAACTATGGTGTGAACACAGTCTGGGGGTGTTGTAATTCAGCACACAGCCAAGCCTCCACACAAAGGCCCAGCATGAATACTGTGGCAGTGCAATGTGAATGAGGCCAGGCCGTGAGCCACACCTATACCAGACCATGTGATGGAGGTTACCAGGTGCAACAGAGTGTCCAAACACACCCAAATCTAACAAGACAAAAACACAGAAATGAAGTGGCAATTCTGGAGGAGCTGCTCAGCCCCTGACACTGTGGCGTGTCTATTTAATGGAGGAGCAGCCCCACCGCATGTGGACCGCAATAATCGACTAACCCCAGCAAAATATGCATACAATGGAGGACGTCGACGCGGTCCACATGCACCACAAGAGCAAACTACACAGAATGTAGTAAATAAACATAGGAAACAAAGAGAGGATTTGCACCAACAAGAAATGCTACTGACTAAACAGGGGAGTCATACATGCAGATATTAAAAGCTGAGACTTCCGCCAATATGTTCCAGTCAGGAAGATATCAGAGCCCATCACTGCACCACGTCACGGTCACTCAGCATGGCAGAGGGTCCTAGCCGCTGCTCTAACTATGGTGTGAACACAGTCTGGGGGTGTTGTAATTCAGCACACAGCCAAGCCTCCACACAAAGGCCCAGCATGAATACTGTGGCAGTGCAATGTGAATGAGGCCAGGCCGTGAGCCACACCTATACCAGACCATGTGATGGAGGTTACCAGGTGCAACAGAGTGTCCAAACACACCCAAATCTAACAAGACAAAAACACAGAAATGAAGTGGCAATTCTGGAGGAGCTGCTCAGCCCCTGACACTGTGGCGTGTCTATTTAATGGAGGAGCAGCCCCACCGCATGTGGACCGCAATAATCGACTAACCCCAGCAAAATATGCATACAATGGAGGACGTCGACGCGGTCCACATGCACCACAAGAGCAAACTACACAGAATGTAGTAAATAAACATAGGAAACAAAGAGAGGATTTGCACCAACAAGAAATGCTACTGACTAAACAGGGGAGTCATACATGCAGATATTAAAAGCTGAGACTTCCGCCAATATGTTCCAGTCAGGAAGATATCAGAGCCCATCACTGCACCACGTCACGGTCACTCAGCATGGCAGAGGGTCCTAGCCGCTGCTCTAACTATGGTGTGAACACAGTCTGGGGGTGTTGTAATTCAGCACACAGCCAAGCCTCCACACAAAGGCCCAGCATGAATACTGTGGCAGTGCAATGTGAATGAGGCCAGGCCGTGAGCCACACCTATACCAGACCATGTGATGGAGGTTACCAGGTGCAACAGAGTGTCCAAACACACCCAAATCTAACAAGACAAAAACACAGAAATGAAGTGGCAATTCTGGAGGAGCTGCTCAGCCCCTGACACTGTGGCGTGTCTATTTAATGGAGGAGCAGCCCCACCGCATGTGGACCGCAATAATCGACTAACCCCAGCAAAATATGCATACAATGGAGGACGTCGACGCGGTCCACATGCACCACAAGAGCAAACTACACAGAATGTAGTAAATAAACATAGGAAACAAAGAGAGGATTTGCACCAACAAGAAATGCTACTGACTAAACAGGGGAGTCATACATGCAGATATTAAAAGCTGAGACTTCCGCCAATATGTTCCAGTCAGGAAGATATCAGAGCCCATCACTGCACCACGTCACGGTCACTCAGCATGGCAGAGGGTCCTAGCCGCTGCTCTAACTATGGTGTGAACACAGTCTGGGGGTGTTGTAATTCAGCACACAGCCAAGCCTCCACACAAAGGCCCAGCATGAATACTGTGGCAGTGCAATGTGAATGAGGCCAGGCCGTGAGCCACACCTATACCAGACCATGTGATGGAGGTTACCAGGTGCAACAGAGTGTCCAAACACACCCAAATCTAACAAGACAAAAACACAGAAATGAAGTGGCAATTCTGGAGGAGCTGCTCAGCCCCTGACACTGTGGCGTGTCTATTTAATGGAGGAGCAGCCCCACCGCATGTGGACCGCAATAATCGACTAACCCCAGCAAAATATGCATACAATGGAGGACGTCGACGCGGTCCACATGCACCACAAGAGCAAACTACACAGAATGTAGTAAATAAACATAGGAAACAAAGAGGATTTGCACCAACAAGAAATGCTACTGACTAAACAGGGGAGTCATACATGCAGATATTAAAAGCTGAGACTTCCGCCAATATGTTCCAGTCAGGAAGATATCAGAGCCCATCACTGCACCACGTCACGGTCACTCAGCATGGCAGAGGGTCCTAGCCGCTGCTCTAACTATGGTGTGAACACAGTCTGGGGGTGTTGTAATTCAGCACACAGCCAAGCCTCCACACAAAGGCCCAGCATGAATACTGTGGCAGTGCAATGTGAATGAGGCCAGGCCGTGAGCCACACCTATACCAGACCATGTGATGGAGGTTACCAGGTGCAACAGAGTGTCCAAACACACCCAAATCTAACAAGACAAAAACACAGAAATGAAGTGGCAATTCTGGAGGAGCTGCTCAGCCCCTGACACTGTGGCGTGTCTATTTAATGGAGGAGCAGCCCCACCGCATGTGGACCGCAATAATCGACTAACCCCAGCAAAATATGCATACAATGGAGGACGTCGACGCGGTCCACATGCACCACAAGAGCAAACTACACAGAATGTAGTAAATAAACATAGGAAACAAAGAGAGGATTTGCACCAACAAGAAATGCTACTGACTAAACAGGGGAGTCATACATGCAGATATTAAAAGCTGAGACTTCCGCCAATATGTTCCAGTCAGGAAGATATCAGAGCCCATCACTGCACCACGTCACGGTCACTCAGCATGGCAGAGGGTCCTAGCCGCTGCTCTAACTATGGTGTGAACACAGTCTGGGGGTGTTGTAATTCAGCACACAGCCAAGCCTCCACACAAAGGCCCAGCATGAATACTGTGGCAGTGCAATGTGAATGAGGCCAGGCCGTGAGCCACACCTATACCAGACCATGTGATGGAGGTTACCAGGTGCAACAGAGTGTCCAAACACACCCAAATCTAACAAGACAAAAACACAGAAATGAAGTGGCAATTCTGGAGGAGCTGCTCAGCCCCTGACACTGTGGCGTGTCTATTTAATGGAGGAGCAGCCCCACCGCATGTGGACCGCAATAATCGACTAACCCCAGCAAAATATGCATACAATGGAGGACGTCGACGCGGTCCACATGCACCACAAGAGCAAACTACACAGAATGTAGTAAATAAACATAGGAAACAAAGAGAGGATTTGCACCAACAAGAAATGCTACTGACTAAACAGGGGAGTCATACATGCAGATATTAAAAGCTGAGACTTCCGCCAATATGTTCCAGTCAGGAAGATATCAGAGCCCATCACTGCACCACGTCACGGTCACTCAGCATGGCAGAGGGTCCTAGCCGCTGCTCTAACTATGGTGTGAACACAGTCTGGGGGTGTTGTAATTCAGCACACAGCCAAGCCTCCACACAAAGGCCCAGCATGAATACTGTGGCAGTGCAATGTGAATGAGGCCAGGCCGTGAGCCACACCTATACCAGACCATGTGATGGAGGTTACCAGGTGCAACAGAGTGTCCAAACACACCCAAATCTAACAAGACAAAAACACAGAAATGAAGTGGCAATTCTGGAGGAGCTGCTCAGCCCCTGACACTGTGGCGTGTCTATTTAATGGAGGAGCAGCCCCACCGCATGTGGACCGCAATAATCGACTAACCCCAGCAAAATATGCATACAATGGAGGACGTCGACGCGGTCCACATGCACCACAAGAGCAAACTACACAGAATGTAGTAAATAAACATAGGAAACAAAGAGAGGATTTGCACCAACAAGAAATGCTACTGACTAAACAGGGGAGTCATACATGCAGATATTAAAAGCTGAGACTTGTGGCTCACGGCCTGGCCTCATTCACATTGCACTGCCACAGTATTCATGCTGGGCCTTTGTGTGGAGGCTTGGCTGTGTGCTGAATTACAACACCCCCAGACTGTGTTCACACCATAGTTAGAGCAGCGGCTAGGACCCTCTGCCATGCTGAGTGACCGTGACGTGGTGCAGTGATGGGCTCTGATATCTTCCTGACTGGAACATATTGGCGGAAGTCTCAGCTTTTAATATCTGCATGTATGACTCCCCTGTTTAGTCAGTAGCATTTCTTGTTGGTGCAAATCCTCTCTTTGTTTCCTATGTTTATTTACTACATTCTGTGTAGTTTGCTCTTGTGGTGCATGTGGACCGCGTCGACGTCCTCCATTGTATGCATATTTTGCTGGGGTTAGTCGATTATTGCGGTCCACATGCGGTGGGGCTGCTCCTCCATTAAATAGACACGCCACAGTGTCAGGGGCTGAGCAGCTCCTCCAGAATTGCCACTTCATTTCTGTGTTTTTGTCTTGTTAGATTTGGGTGTGTTTGGACACTCTGTTGCACCTGGTAACCTCCATCACATGGTCTGGTATAGGTGTGGCTCACGGCCTGGCCTCATTCACATTGCACTGCCACAGTATTCATGCTGGGCCTTTGTGTGGAGGCTTGGCTGTGTGCTGAATTACAACACCCCCAGACTGTGTTCACACCATAGTTAGAGCAGCGGCTAGGACCCTCTGCCATGCTGAGTGACCGTGACGTGGTGCAGTGATGGGCTCTGATATCTTCCTGACTGGAACATATTGGCGGAAGTCTCAGCTTTTAATATCTGCATGTATGACTCCCCTGTTTAGTCAGTAGCATTTCTTGTTGGTGCAAATCCTCTCTTTGTTTCCTATGTTTATTTACTACATTCTGTGTAGTTTGCTCTTGTGGTGCATGTGGACCGCGTCGACGTCCTCCATTGTATGCATATTTTGCTGGGGTTAGTCGATTATTGCGGTCCACATGCGGTGGGGCTGCTCCTCCATTAAATAGACACGCCACAGTGTCAGGGGCTGAGCAGCTCCTCCAGAATTGCCACTTCATTTCTGTGTTTTTGTCTTGTTAGATTTGGGTGTGTTTGGACACTCTGTTGCACCTGGTAACCTCCATCACATGGTCTGGTATAGGTGTGGCTCACGGCCTGGCCTCATTCACATTGCACTGCCACAGTATTCATGCTGGGCCTTTGTGTGGAGGCTTGGCTGTGTGCTGAATTACAACACCCCCAGACTGTGTTCACACCATAGTTAGAGCAGCGGCTAGGACCCTCTGCCATGCTGAGTGACCGTGACGTGGTGCAGTGATGGGCTCTGATATCTTCCTGACTGGAACATATTGGCGGAAGTCTCAGCTTTTAATATCTGCATGTATGACTCCCCTGTTTAGTCAGTAGCATTTCTTGTTGGTGCAAATCCTCTCTTTGTTTCCTATGTTTATTTACTACATTCTGTGTAGTTTGCTCTTGTGGTGCATGTGGACCGCGTCGACGTCCTCCATT
The DNA here is from genome assembly GCF_905171765.1 of Bufo bufo. Taxonomy (NCBI): domain Eukaryota; kingdom Metazoa; phylum Chordata; class Amphibia; order Anura; family Bufonidae; genus Bufo; species Bufo bufo. Next base: position 107,484,039 of record NC_053397.1, on the reverse strand, counting down.
GTATGCATATTTTGCTGGGGTTAGTCGATTATTGCGGTCCACATGCGGTGGGGCTGCTCCTCCATTAAATAGACACGCCACAGTGTCAGGGGCTGAGCAGCTCCTCCAGAATTGCCACTTCATTTCTGTGTTTTTGTCTTGTTAGATTTGGGTGTGTTTGGACACTCTGTTGCACCTGGTAACCTCCATCACATGGTCTGGTATAGGTGTGGCTCACGGCCTGGCCTCATTCACATTGCACTGCCACAGTATTCATGCTGGGCCTTTGTGTGGAGGCTTGGCTGTGTGCTGAATTACAACACCCCCAGACTGTGTTCACACCATAGTTAGAGCAGCGGCTAGGACCCTCTGCCATGCTGAGTGACCGTGACGTGGTGCAGTGATGGGCTCTGATATCTTCCTGACTGGAACATATTGGCGGAAGTCTCAGCTTTTAATATCTGCATGTATGACTCCCCTGTTTAGTCAGTAGCATTTCTTGTTGGTGCAAATCCTCTCTTTGTTTCCTATGTTTATTTACTACATTCTGTGTAGTTTGCTCTTGTGGTGCATGTGGACCGCGTCGACGTCCTCCATTGTATGCATATTTTGCTGGGGTTAGTCGATTATTGCGGTCCACATGCGGTGGGGCTGCTCCTCCATTAAATAGACACGCCACAGTGTCAGGGGCTGAGCAGCTCCTCCAGAATTGCCACTTCATTTCTGTGTTCTTGTCTTGTTAGATTTGGGTGTGTTTGGACACTCTGTTGCACCTGGTAACCTCCATCACATGGTCTGGTATAGGTGTGGCTCACGGCCTGGCCTCATTCACATTGCACTGCCACAGTATTCATGCTGGGCCTTTGTGTGGAGGCTTGGCTGTGTGCTGAATTACAACACCCCCAGACTGTGTTCACACCATAGTTAGAGCAGCGGCTAGGACCCTCTGCCATGCTGAGTGACCGTGACGTGGTGCAGTGATGGGCTCTGATATCTTCCTGACTGGAACATATTGGCGGAAGTCTCAGCTTTTAATATCTGCATGTATGACTCCCCTGTTTAGTCAGTAGCATTTCTTGTTGGTGCAAATCCTCTCTTTGTTTCCTATGTTTATTTACTACATTCTGTGTAGTTTGCTCTTGTGGTGCATGTGGACCGCGTCGACGTCCTCCATTGTATGCATATTTTGCTGGGGTTAGTCGATTATTGCGGTCCACATGCGGTGGGGCTGCTCCTCCATTAAATAGACACGCCACAGTGTCAGGGGCTGAGCAGCTCCTCCAGAATTGCCACTTCATTTCTGTGTTTTTGTCTTGTTAGATTTGGGTGTGTTTGGACACTCTGTTGCACCTGGTAACCTCCATCACATGGTCTGGTATAGGTGTGGCTCACGGCCTGGCCTCATTCACATTGCACTGCCACAGTATTCATGCTGGGCCTTTGTGTGGAGGCTTGGCTGTGTGCTGAATTACAACACCCCCAGACTGTGTTCACACCATAGTTAGAGCAGCGGCTAGGACCCTCTGCCATGCTGAGTGACCGTGACGTGGTGCAGTGATGGGCTCTGATATCTTCCTGACTGGAACATATTGGCGGAAGTCTCAGCTTTTAATATCTGCATGTATGACTCCCCTGTTTAGTCAGTAGCATTTCTTGTTGGTGCAAATCCTCTCTTTGTTTCCTATGTTTATTTACTACATTCTGTGTAGTTTGCTCTTGTGGTGCATGTGGACCGCGTCGACGTCCTCCATTGTATGCATATTTTGCTGGGGTTAGTCGATTATTGCGGTCCACATGCGGTGGGGCTGCTCCTCCATTAAATAGACACGCCACAGTGTCAGGGGCTGAGCAGCTCCTCCAGAATTGCCACTTCATTTCTGTGTTTTTGTCTTGTTAGATTTGGGTGTGTTTGGACACTCTGTTGCACCTGGTAACCTCCATCACATGGTCTGGTATAGGTGTGGCTCACGGCCTGGCCTCATTCACATTGCACTGCCACAGTATTCATGCTGGGCCTTTGTGTGGAGGCTTGGCTGTGTGCTGAATTACAACACCCCCAGACTGTGTTCACACCAAAGTTAAAGCAGCGGCTAGGACCCTCTGCCATGCTGAGTGACCGTGACGTGGTGCAGTGATGGGCTCTGATATCTTCCTGACTGGAACATATTGGCGGAAGTCTCAGCTTTTAATATCTGCATGTATGACTCCCCTGTTTAGTCAGTAGCATTTCTTGTTGGTGCAAATCCTCTCTTTGTTTCCTATGTTTATTTACTACATTCTGTGTAGTTTGCTCTTGTGGTGCATGTGGACCGCGTCGACGTCCTCCGTTGTATGCATATTTTGCTGGGGTTAGTCGATTATTGCGGTCCACATGCGGTGGGGCTGCTCCTCCATTAAATAGACACGCCACAGTGTCAGGGGCTGAGCAGCTCCTCCAGAATTGCCACTTCATTTCTGTGTTTTTGTCTTGTTAGATTTGGGTGTGTTTGGACACTCTGTTGCACCTGGTAACCTCCATCACATGGTCTGGTATAGGTGTGGCTCACGGCCTGGCCTCATTCACATTGCACTGCCACAGTATTCATGCTGGGCCTTTGTGTGGAGGCTTGGCTGTGTGCTGAATTACAACACCCCCAGACTGTGTTCACACCATAGTTAGAGCAGCGGCTAGGACCCTCTGCCATGCTGAGTGACCGTGACGTGGTGCAGTGATGGGCTCTGATATCTTCCTGACTGGAACATATTGGCGGAAGTCTCAGCTTTTAATATCTGCATGTATGACTCCCCTGTTTAGTCAGTAGCATTTCTTGTTGGTGCAAATCCTCTCTTTGTTTCCTATGTTTATTTACTACATTCTGTGTAGTTTGCTCTTGTGGTGCATGTGGACCGCGTCGACGTCCTCCATTGTATGCATATTTTGCTGGGGTTAGTCGATTATTGCGGTCCACATGCGGTGGGGCTGCTCCTCCATTAAATAGACACGCCACAGTGTCAGGGGCTGAGCAGCTCCTCCAGAATTGCCACTTCATTTCTGTGTTTTTGTCTCACCAGAAATACTGTTATGTAGCTGACTGACATTAGCGATGCGCTAATGTCAGCACTACATAACAGTATGTTTTTTTACATTTCTGCCTGCAGCCGTTGTATAATATGCTAATGAGCCTCTAGGTGCTACGTGGGCATAAAATCAGCACCTAGAGGCTCCGTCTACTCACCCTTTATCCCGCACAGGTCCCCTGTTCTGCCCGCCCCGCTCTTCTTGATTCATGTCACGGTTTGCAGCATCGCTCACGAAATCCTGCGCCTGCGCCGTTCACTTCTGTATTCGGCACAGGCGCAGTGAGTGAAGGCCGCTCTCCTGATGCCGGCTTCCTCACTATGACGTAGTTGGCGCAGGCGCAGTGAGGAATCCGGCACCAGGAGTGCATCACTCACTCACTGCGCCCGCGCCGAATACAGAAGTGAACGGCGCAGGCGCAGGATTTCGTGAGCGATGCTGCGAACCGTTACATCAATCAAGAGGGGCGGGGCGGGCAGAACAGGGGACCTGGGCGGGATAAAGGGTGAGTAGACGGAGCCTCTAGGTGCTGATTTTACGCCCACATAACACCTAGAGGCTCATTAGCATAATATAAAACGGCTGCAGGGAGAAATGTAAAAAACATACTGTTATGTAGTGCTGACATTAGTGCATCGCTAATGTCAGTCAGCTACATAAAGGGTTTCTACCACCAGAAATACTGTTAATTAATGAATTCACTCCTCCCAACACAGCCAAAAGATCCATAAGCCAAACTATATCGCCATGGTCCTATACTCTACCCATTTGTCCCAAATTTTGGTAAACTTGGCTAAGCATTGCCTTTTAGTTTATACACTTTTTTCCAGGCGAAGGATTTCGGCCATTCTGTTCAAAAATTTGGCCCCAGATGGGGGCTGTGGTCTAAGCCAGTATTTAGCAATTCATTTCCTTGCCTGGATGAGCAGACGCTGCACTCCCAGGCGTGAATTTCGGTTTTTAATGTCCAATATTCCCAACACACGCCCTCTGACCAGGCGGGATCACAATTTTATATGCGTCTTTAATACAAGTTAGCACGCCTGTCCAAAAAGTCCTAAGCGCCGTACACTCCCAGAATAAGTGTATCAGGGATGCAGGACTCTCCCCACATCTAGGGCAGGAGGCATCGCTCCTAACCCCGATCTTGAACAAAAAGGATGGAGTCCGATATACCCGGTGAACAAGGAATAATTGGGACATACGCTGGCCCTCGCACAGTGATATCTGAGGTGACAGTGCCAATATTGCTTTCCATTGTTCCTCTGAGATAGAACCAACCTCCCTCTCCCATTTTTGTTTGACCACTAAGGAATCATGTTTCACAGATTTCACAAACAGGTTCCTATATATGGATCATATTAATCCACTCGAGGTGTCACTGGTAAGAATCTGTTGTAACAAGGGAACTGTTGTGCATGTAAGCGACACAGACTTTGCCTGAGCCTGGAATGCGTGTCGTAACTGCAAAAATTGATAAAAGGTAGTATGGGGAGGGCAAACTCATCTCTGAATTGCTCAAATAATTTAAGCACACCATCTCTTTGCAGCTAATACAAAAATCTCACACCCTTTCGTTCCCAAAGAGAGAACCCTTCCAGGCAAAATATTTCAGATAAGGCTCCATTCACACATCTGCAATTTCGTTCCGCATTTTGCAGAACGGAATTGCGGACCCATTCATTTCTATGGGGCACTTTCGGGTCCGCACTTCCGTTCCGCAAAAAAATAGAACATGTCCTATTCTTGTACGCAATTGCGGACAAGAACAGGCATATTCTATTAGTGCCGGCAATGTGCGGTCCGCAAAATACGGAACGCACATTGCCACTGTCCGTGTTTTGTGGATCCGCAAAACACGTTGCGGACGTGTGAATGGAGACTAACTGAGGATTTCTCCATAGAGGAGTGACCGGAGTGAAGCCCAGTCTCAACAGCAAGGCACGACACCTATGCCAAACCTTATGTATCAAATTAGATGTAGGATGTCCCATCAACTTGTCAGAGAGACTGCTATGTTCCAATAGGGATTCACGAGAATCATTTTCTATGATGTGTGCTATCAACCGCGCAGATGCGTTATTCCCAGGAGTCCTCCACCAACCCCTCAAGTGCTGCATCTGTGAGGAAATAAAATATAGCCAGGGATTAGCAATAGAGAGACCCCCTGCATCTTTCCCTCTGTGTAAAGTATCCGGATCATGGCCCGTTTTTTGCGCCATAACAGGGTTCTAAACAGCGTTTGTATTCTAAAAAAGATTTGTTGTGGAATCCACACAGGGGAGTTATGTAGAACATACATAATCCTTGGCATAAGAACCATTTTGAAGAGATTACTTCTACCTATTTCAGACATTGGTAGTTTACACCACACATTGATTTTTTCAGACATTTTGTTCAGGAGTGGATCTATATTTTTCACGTAATGCCCAATGCTTGATAAAACCACGATTTCCAAATACTTGAAGTTACGGGCAACCTGCAGCTGGGTGGACAAGAGGGAGAGGCCAGCAGGGATCGGGTCTAACGGAAACAGAACTGACTTGTCCCAATTTATATGAAGACCAGACCTGTCTCCAAAATCCTGTATAAGGGACATTATGGGGCCCAACGACACTTCCACATCTCCCACATATATGAGCATGTCGTCTGCATACAGGGACACGCGTTGCTCTCTGGCTCCCACAGGGAATCCCACAATTCTATCCAAAGATCGGAGTAGGCATGCAAGTGGCTCAATTGCAATGGCAAATAGAAGGGGGGACAGCGGGCATCCCTGACGTGTACCTCTTCCCAACTCAAAGACTTCTGATGTACCACCATTAGCTCTGATCCTAACTTTGGGACCGCAATATAATAGTTGGACCCAAGATATAAAGGTGTTCCCAAATCCCATGATTTGCAGCACCTCCCATAGATATTTCCATTCGACACTATCAAAAGCTTTGGCAGCATCCAGGGATAAAATGGCCTGAGCTCCTTCCGATTCTGACCGCCTCTGAATGTTAAGAAATAACTGTCTAAGGTTAATCGAGGTAGATTTATCAGGCATAAAACCAGCTTGATGACTATTAGAGATGAACAATTTTTTTTTTAATTCGATTTGCCAGTTCGCCGAATTTTTTGAAAAAATTAGGTTCGAGACAAAATGGCTATTTCCTGGCTGCAGAGAGCCTTTATAGTAGTGTAGAACACTGTGCCTTGCAGTAACACGCATAGGGAGTCTGCTGTGGTAGTGAAATTATACTTTGAGTCAGTATTACATGCAGATGACAGGAGTCGCTCTTAGAATCACTGCACACTTCACTTAATTGGACAGTCACGGGGCCAAAACTGACCAAATAACTGAACTCAACCTTACAGGTCGATGTTAGCGTCAAGAAGAAGCGCACTCCTTTTACACCGTTGTCAGCTGATTCCACATAGATACCTACAAAACGTGTTCTATTAAATGCTTATACAAGTAGAGCCCCCCGACAGAGTGGAGAGGGTGTCAGCAGTAAGTTGGTGTCGACGTCACTGATAGTGATGGGCGAACATCGGCCGGGACGATTCACGAACGCGATCAAATGTTTGTGAACTGCAAGTTCGCAGTGGGCCCATTCACTTTAATGGCAGGTGAACCTGAAAAACCTTCTGGTCATATTTGCAGCCACCAAATACTTACTAGAAGTGTACAAATCATTCCACAACATGGACAGTGACATACCAGAGGGGGATCAATGTCAAAAATATGTATTTTAATCAGGGGTCATTTTTATGCGTCTTAAAGGGAAACTCTCAAAAATGTGCCCTGCTGGAGCCTAGAATTTTTTTTATTTTAGGCCATGGGAGTACAGGCCTCAAACATTAGACATTCACCGGACAGAAAACATCAAGTGATTATGTGGCTGGAGGTACATTAGCGGTCACCGTACAACAAGTTTGCGGTTGGCCAGTTAGATTACAGGCCCCAAAAATTATGCATTCACCGTAAAGAAAAGAACAAGTGATTATGTTGCTGGAGGTACATTAGGCGGTCACCGTATAACAATTTTACTGTTGGCCAGTGTGGCAATGTGAATGTGATGGGTGCAGTAAAGTCCCGGGGAAGCATGAAAAAGGGGTGTTGTTTGCACCAGGAGCGTGTCACCAAAGGGCCCGGCCTTGGTGGAGTAAAGGCCCTAGATATACAGTAGGTGGCCATCAAGTTAGTTGGTGGACACCAAGACAGTTAGCTTACCTGGCTCCAGCTAGTCCGGGGCTGGCTTTTACTGGGAACAAGCAATGTATTGGGTGGGTGCCTGTTCCCCATGCTCCAGTCCGGGATTTTGGAATATGCCCATGTCCAGGGATGGTATTTTATCCTGTTGCTGGACTTGGGTGTGGCTCCCAGTCTGGGGAAGGAGACAGAGTTTTTGTGAAACCCAATCCTGCTGGAGGCTCTGTGAGTGTGGACTCAGCTGGACAAGGCTGAGAGACCAAGAGGCTGGGAGATAGTCTGGACTAACCGTGCTACAGCCTGGGGGCTGGTGGACTACTGGCTGAGAAAGCCGCACCAGAGACAGTGTGTGAACTGCGCTCTGTATAGATAAGTCAGGGATTTATGTTATATGTTTAGGTAGAGCCCAGACGGGCAGGTTATCATTTTGCACCGTGTTTGTTGGTGCTGGTGTCAAAAATAAATGGTTGTCAGCGAGTATTCTGTGACTGAGACCCTGGAGATAGAGCTACAGACCCCAAAAATTATACATTCACTGTACAGGAAAGATCAAGTCATTATGTGGCTGGAGGTATATTAGACGGTCATTGTATATCAATTTTACTGCAGGCCAGTGGAGTACAGGCCCCAAACATTAGGCATTCACCAGACTAAAACATCAAGTGATTATGTGGCTGGAGATATATTAGACTGTCATTGGATATCGATTTTACTGCAGGCAAGTACAAATACTGTATATGTCAAATACATATGTTTAAAAGAACTAAAAATATAAAATTGGATTAAAAACATGGCTAATGAAATCCCCCCTCTTGAAAAAAAAAAAACAATGGTAATAGGTGAAATTCACATGTGTTGAATTCCTCCGAGATCCATGCCTCATTCATTTTTAGAAATGTGAGGTAGTCCACACAACTTGCCTAGATCAAGACAATTTGTCACGATCCCCCCTGCTGTTCTGAACGTCCTTTCGGACAGGACACTCGACGAGGGGAAAGCCAAGAGTTCCATGGCAAATTGTGCCAGCTCTGGTCACAGGTCAAGCCTGCACACTCAGTAGTCAAGGGATTCCTCGCTTCTCAGAGCGCCCACATCAGCCGTTAACCCGATGTAGTGGGACACCTGTTGGTCTAGGCGTTCCCTGAAGCTGGATCCGGAGGGCAGCTGTCGATGGGTTGGCTGCAAGAATGATCTCATATCCGAAGTGACCAACACATCTTCAAACCGCCCTCTACTTGCATGCACTGTAGGATTGGTACCCGGAACTGTTTCTCTGTGGGTGGAAATTCCTCTGCCAGCGCCCGCAACAGCAGAATGCAGCATCTCTCGAAGCAAGGCCTGGAAATGCTGCATTCTGACAGCCCTCTGTGATGCTGGTAACATGTCCGCCATTTTGTGTTTGTACCGGGGGTCTAAGTACGTTGCCACCGAGTACAGGTCCTTGCCTTTTATGCTTTTTATACGGGGGTCCCTCTTCAAACATTGGAGCATGAAGGCCCCCATTTGCAGTAAATTGGAAGTGGTGGAGCGCCCTGGCTCCTGCTCATTGCCCAGGAGAATGTCGTCCTCGGTCTCTTCCCCCATCCACGGACAACACCAGCGATCCCAGAAAAGTTTAAAGCCTGCTCTTGCTCCTCCTCCCCCCAGGAACCATCCTCCTCTTCAGACTCCTGATGACTTGTCTCAGATGGAGTAGCCCCCCTGGGAATTCATTCAGCATTGCGACTTCCTCATCTTCCTGCTCCTGCTCCTCGACGGCTTGATCAATGACACAACTCAATGCATGCTCCAGAAAGAAGGCGTAAGGTACGATGTTAATGATGGTGCCCTGGCTGCGACTGACCAGTTTGGTGATCCCATCAAATGGCCGCAGAAGTCTGCATGCATCGCGCATGAGCAGCCACTGGCGCGGTGAAAAAAAAACAAGCTCCCCAGAACCTGTCCTGCCGCAGAGTTCGTGCAGGTAGTCGTTAACGGCACGTTATTGCTGGAGCAGCCTATCAAGCATATACAAGGTGGAGTTCAAGCACGTCGGGCTGTCACAAATCAGACCTCTGACGGGCAGGTGGTGTCGCCGCTGAACCTCAGCAAGGCGAGCCATGGCCGTGTAAGATCTTCTAAAATGTCCAGAGATATTCCTGGCCTGCCGCAAGATGTCCTGGACCCAGGGGTATTTGGCAACGAATCGCTGCACGACTAAGTTCAGGACGTGTGCCATGCACGGCTTGTGTGTCATTTTGCCCTGTTTCAGCGCGCTCAACAGATTAGTACCATTGTCGCACACCACTTCACCAACTGTCAAATTGAGCGGGGTTAGCCACTGATCGGCCTGTGACCGCAGAGCTGAAAGGAGTGCAGGACCGGTGTGGCTTTTGGCTTCTAGGCACAACAGCCGCAGCACAGCATGGCAACGTCTCACCTGGCACGTCGAATAGGTTCTGGGGGGGTGCAGCGGAAAAGGCAGTAGCAGTGGAAAAGGAGGAGTCAGTCGAGGAGGAGGAGAAGAAGAGGCAGGCCTGCATGCAATCCGTGGCGATAATACCAAATCCACAAGGGTGCCACATGTTGCATGCTTGACAGTCGTCAGAAGGTTCACCTGCCCGTGTTTGATAGACCACGTGTTTGTGTGCCAGAGACACAATCACTTGCCGCTGAACATGGTCATATAGCTTTGGGATGCCCTTCTGAGAGAAATATTTCCTTTAGGGGACCTTCCATTGTGGTGTGCCAATGGCCACAAATTTTCTTAAGGCCTCCAAGTCCACCAGTTTATATGGCAGTAGTTGGTAGGCTAGTAGTTCCGACAAGCCAGCAGTCAGCTGTTGGGCAAGAGGGTTATCCAGCGTCATCAACTTTTTACGTTCGAACATTTGGGCCACGGAAGCCTGCCTTTTGCCAGATGAACGCGATGATGGCACTGTGGAAGGTGGAGTGGAGGACAAATGGGAGGAGAGAGGAGAAGAGGCAGGATGTGGAGCATCAGGAGTGTGGTTTTGTGGGTTCTGACAGTGTTGCTCCCTCTGGGCTCGGTGATGGGAGGCCCGGTGCCTTCTTAAGGCAGTCATCCCTAGGTGAGTGTTGGGCTTACCGTGACTTATGCGTTCACAGCACAGACTGAAGATAGCAACACTATTTTCAGCAGCTGACACGTTAAAAAAAGCCCACACTGTGTAGCCATGTGCCGGCGTCCTGGGAGCACCAGATGTGACCGTGCATGGTGGATGACTCGCTCCAGATACATATGCAGTCTGCTTTTTGCCTTTTTATGCACTGAGAGTTCTGCCTGCTTCTCCTCCTTCTCCTCCCTATCTGCTGCTCCATCTCTCAGTCTGAACTCCCCTCCTCTTCCTCTCTTGTGGGCACCCATGTGACGTCCATCGACACGTCATCATCATCACCTTCACCACCACTGACATTATAGATCTCGGAGTAGGCAGCAACAGCGGGGACCACACTCTTCGGGCTGATCTGGGTACTGTCGTCAGACCGCTGGGTGGCGGCCGTTGCTACCTCCTCTTCTGATCCGATGCCAAGAATAAGATGGGAAAATAATTCCTCTGACTCGAGTGGAGGGGCTATGGTTGGAGGTGTCTTTGGGGGTGCACACAGCAGAGAGTGAGGAGGGTGCTGATACAGAGAATGAAGATATTGCAGAAGGGAAGGCTCAGTGAGCAACTTAACCGTCTCTGGTGCGTCCTTTAGCGTAATCACATGCACCTTCTCCAACTTCACACTTAGGCTCCGGCCTGGTGCACCTGCCCGACCCCTACCACCCCTGCGGAATGGCCTGCCTCTTCCTCTGCCTGTCATTTTCTAAATTACCCTTTGACAAAGTCCCTATAAAAGAGCAGTATTTGTGAAGCAGATATATAGAACCCCTTAATGAATATTCGCTGGTAGCAGGTATATCAAACCCTTTAATAATTTTTTTTATATATGGTATATCACGCCAGTTGCAATTAGTTGTTCCAATAGCGTTTGTCCCTCTGTATAGCTGCGGTATTTCAGCAGAACCGCACACAACTTCTGCACAATTCAAATGCACTATATAGAAATTATATTATAGGTATATCACACCCCTGCCTCAATCAGTTTTTTTTTGGGGGGCAACTGGTATATCACACCAGTTGCAATTAATTGTTCCAATAGCATTTGTCCCTCTGTATAGCTGCGGTATCTCTGCAGAACCGCACACAACTGCTGCACTATATAGAAATTATATTATAGGTATATCACACCCCTGCCTCAATCAGTTTTCTGGGGAAGGGGGGCAACTGGTATATAACACCAGTTGCAATTAGTTGTTCAAATAGCATTTGCCCCTATGTATAGCTGCAGTATCTCAGCAGAACCGAACACAACTGCTGCACAATACAAATGCACTATATAGAAAGTATATTATAGGTATATCACACCCCTGCCTCAATCAGTTTTTTTTGGGGGGCAACTGGTATATCACACCAGTTGCAATTAGTTGTTCCAATAGTGTTTGTCCCTTTGTATAGCTTTGGTATCTCAGCAGAACCGCACACAACTGCTGCACAATACAAATGCACTATAATATACTTTCTATGTTAGAAAGTATATTATAAGTATATCACACCCCTATGTATAGCACACCTATACCAGTCCTTAAAAGGACTTTTTTGGCCCTATTAGCTAGCGTTTGGTGTCCCTAACAGTCTGTGCCTGCTCCACACAGCAACCTCTCCCTACACTGGCAAAAGACTAAATGTAAAATGGTGGCCAGATTGGGTTTATTTATAAGGTAGGGGTTATGTCCATGTGCTGAAACATCTCAATTGGCAGTCCTGTCCCACCTGATGGATGTGTTATGGGTCAAAGTTCTGCACAATGCAAAAGAATATGGCGCCGGCAGACATCGTCATATGTTCGTCGAATCGCAAATGAGCAAAGTTTGCCACGAAACAAACGCTGGGTGAACCGCAAGGCCATCTGTAGTCACTGATTATTTTACCCTTCCTCTGATCCGTCAGAACAATAACCCACAAAAAACGGATCCTGTCTGTGGAGCATCCGGCTTCACTCGGTCAGAATGTGGTCAGTAATCCATCAGTGTTGCTAATGCCCCCGAAAAATGTGCATTTCTTCTGTGTTTTGTACCCACTCCTGCTTTTGGCTACCAAATCACAAGCCAATTCTGATGGGACCATACAGGCCTCACAGCTGCTACACAGACAGGAATGGTTGTGCGTTTCATTTTTCATTCCTTCTGACAGATCAGAAGAAGGGTCAAATAAATGATGATGTCAGCAAGGCCGAAAGGCAAAATAGTGGCCCAGTTATGAAGTGGGGTGGGTTGGAACAGCATGAGGAGACCTCAGAGTGGCCCAATGACAGAGTCTTGAGGTGGCGGCAGCATCATGAGGAGGCCACAGAGTGGCACAATGACAGTGTGGAGGTGGCAGAAGCATCAGGAGGCCACAGAGTGGCAAGGTGACATAGTGTGGAGGTGGCAGCAGCATCAGAAGGCCACATAGTGGCAAGGTGACATAGTGTGGAGGTGGCAGCAGCCTCAGGAGACCACCGAATGGCAAGATGACATAGTGTGGAGGTGAGTGGCAATACCAGTAGCAACTGAAGATAGTGGGTGAAAGAAGGAGCTCTTAGCATCAGGCGGGTGGCTGCATCAGAATATTAGCTGAGGCAGTTAGCCAGAAGAAACCAGTCTCTTTTGTCAAAGTGTTGGTGTGGCACCATGGATGATCTAGTCTGATGCATCAGGAATTGGTTAGTGGAAATCCTGGCTGATCCATGCCCAATTCATCTTGACAATGGTCAGTCTCCACATTGAGGTAACTATGGCCCCCGCCGCACTAAACACCCGCTCTGATGCCACACTACTGGCCGGGCAGGACAGCCTTTCCAGAGCAATCTCAGCCAGTTTCAGCAACAAATCCCATTTGGCTGCCCAGTAGTCCAGCGGATCTTCAATGACAGCTGGCAGGATGCACTCGAAGTATGCCACCACCTGCTGGTTCAGGTTCTGCTCCAGGTATAGATGCTGCTGCTGGTGAGTAGTTTCTTCCCCAGGCGGGTGAAAAAAGCTGCTCATCAGCAACTCTAGACTCAGGCTGCTGCGGATGGAGCTGGTACTGCTCCTGCCACCTCACCCCTCCCCAGCAGCAGCTATGGCAGTGGAACGTGAGCACAGAGGGCCTCCCTGGTTAGACCTACGAGAGGATGGATGATGGTGCAGATTGGAGAGTAGGTTGTGTGGGTGCTCACCAATCTTAATATCATGCAAGGTGCTCTAGGTCTAACTGGCTCACCCAGCCAGTGACAGAGTTACAGAGTGATAGGTTTGAAAGACGGACCGGCACACTCAATATCTGGGATCCAGTGACGGAAGAAGAATGAAAGGCGGAGAGAACTAATTTATTAACCTAAAATGGCATTAGAGGTAGAATGCCAGGGGTACCGATAAGGGTGGGTATACAATTAAATAAAATAAAAATGGTAAAAAAAATCGTATAAAAATCATATAAAAATAGTACAAAAAGTACAAAATTCCGGATAGAGATAGTCTTATAGTAGTCCAGGAAAAATTTATAGTATTCCGGAAAGGGGGGAAGAAGAAGAGACAGTCTTAGTGCATCAGCCGTGTTTGGTGGTTAAAGTGATCTGTGCCTGTATGGCGAAAGACCCGCTTACAGAGGACACCGACCACCATTAGGAAGCGCTTCCCTATCATCTTTCCAGCCGGCATATCCCTCACAACAGGATTCACTTACAGCGGTCCTGAATCACGTGGGAGGCCGCTCGTTTTGGACCACGTGGGACGCCGATCACACATCACGTGAGATACCAAGACCACGTGGGGCGTCAGAGTCCATTGTGCACTCCGTTCACAAGCCGGATACAAGGAGACCTGCACACCCGATCTGCCTGCCACATAACTTTTTAACAAACTCTCACCACCTTATACGACCTACTTGCGATCTTATGCATTAATCTTTGCAATTTAAACGCATCTATCTATTTTGTATGCAGCAACCGCTATTGACATTATGCATTAATTTATGCACTATATATTGTCCCTGCTGCACCACAAACAGTACCTCACACTGTGCACCACAACTACCACTCCAACACACTATACAGTGGATTATTCTCGGACATACAGGCACAGATCACTTTGATCACCAAACACAGCTGATGCACTAAGACTGTCTCTTCTTCTTCCCCCCTTTCCGGAATACTATACATTTTTCCTGGACTACTATAAGACTATCTCTATCCGGAATTCTGTACTATTTTGCAATATTTTTGTACTATTTTTATACGATTTTTATACGATGGTGCAGATATGCAGCGGCCAACAGACTACATAGGATGTCTGTATAGTAGATCAGTTTGTCCTCCCTCTAAGCAGCTGTAAAAATGGCCCCCACTTTGGACCAGTAGCGAGGGTCCAACATGGTGGAGAGCCAGAAGTCAACCCTCTGCCGAATGGTGACCCAAGCAAGTGAGCATGCAGCGTACCATTTGCGCAAGTGACTCGGAGTGACTCCCTGCCTTTATCTCCACTGCATACTGCCACGGTGTGTCTGGGTCTTCTGCATCATTCCCTGTAGCTCCTCTGGCTGGTTCTGCTCCTCCTCTCCTGTCACCTATGTAGAAAATCCAACCATTTTGCTACACATTGCTTGTGCTCCAATGTCCTCCTCCAGTTCAGACCCCACAGGGCTCATGTGGCCGTGAGATCTAGGCTCCAGTCCCCTGACCAGCCAGATTTACCAGCATCTGTTCTAGGACATGAAGCAGTGGAATGACATTTAGCCCAGCTCAAATACAATTATTACAGAGGGGATTGTCATTTAGTACTACCGCAACTCTTGATACCTTTAATTTGGACATGGACCTTCAACGCTTCTTCCGGTCTATGCGGTTAAAAGCTCACTTTTCTAAGGAGGGGGAGACCACATCACAGGACATTAGACATTCTGACGAAACCACTGGTGAATTAACCTTGAAACAATTTGGTTTACGGCTGAAAAGCCAATACATGCCTCCTAAAAACGAACACCCAGTGGAAACATATGTTGCCTTAGTAAAAAGGGATATAGATGCATTGTTAATTCAATTTAAACAAGGGGGACATTGCCATCTACACCACAACCTTTCTATTTTAGAAAGACAGACCATCTAACCATCTGTTAGATGACGATACACTTATGTTTAAACCCGCAGACAAAGGGGGAGCCTTAGTGATACTAGATAAGGATTACTATGTACAAGAAATTTTGGGCCAATTATCTGACAAGGATACATATGCAACTCTGTCTAGAGATCCAGTATTCGATATCAAACATGAGTTACAATCCCTTATACGGGAATGTGAGGATAAGGCCATTATAAATCAGAAATTAGGAGAATTCCTAATTAAACAACGCCTGTATGCTACACTCTCCCTAAGGTGCATAAGTCTATGGAGTGTCCACCTTGGCGACCCATAGTTGCGGCATCAGACTCAATACTGACCCCCCCATCTATTTTCCTTGAAAAAATCTTGACACCTTGACACAAATTGCTCCCTCCTATTTGAGGGATACCCAACATTTTTTAGAGGACCTTTAAAAAAATGAATATTGATATAGAATGTGTTCTGGTGACCTTTGATGTGTGTAGCTTATACACCTCTATAACACACACTAAAGGCTTAACTGCTGTGCAGACACTGTTGGATACTAGCGATTACACATCACAGCAAAAATATTTTTTTCTTGCCCTTTTGACCATTGTCCTAAAACGAAACTATTTTCTTTTTCAAGATACCTACTACAAACAGTGCCGCGGGACCGCGATGGGGTCTAACGTCGCACGGCCATATGCAAATTGCTACATGGCTCAGTTTGAACAGGATTTTATATATCCTCATACTTTTATTGACGATGTGTTTTGCATATGGCGGTGCGACGTAGAGACCATCCAGGAATTTTTCTTGTATATTAACAATATATGGCCCGAGCTAAAGTTTACGGTACATTATGATTTTTTTAAAATACCTTTTTTGGACACTTGGGTCATAAAAGGCCAAGATGGTAAATGTATCACAGACCTGCACACCAAAGATACAGATCGTAACAGTTTACTTAGATATTGTCACGGAACCATGAACCAGACGTACAACAAGAGATAAGTGAAAATAAGAAGGCTTTATTGAAAATAAAGCTGTAAAGCAAAAGTCCAAACGGATGGTGAAACCGAGCAGAGTCTTTGCGAAGCCAGAGGTCAGGAACCAGAAGGGTAGTCAGACGAAGCCAGGATCAGGAACCAGCAGGGTAGTCAGACGAAGCCAGGATCAGGAACCAGCAGGGTAGTCAGACGAAGCCAGGATCAGGAACCAGCAGGGTAGTCAGACGAAGCCAGGATCAGGAACCAGAAGCAGCAGCAGTCTTAGAAGCATGTGAACACAAGAGGACCAAGCAAGGAACTGAAGCCACAGACCTCCTATATATATGAGCTAGGCATCCAGCTCCTCCCAGGGGAAGGAGGAGCCGCAGGGTGGAAGGCTACAAGAAACCCAGAAACCAAGATGGCCGCCAGCACATGTCAAACGAAGGAGAGCAGCAAGCAGGTAAGACCATGACAGTACCTCCCCCTCAAGGGCCCCTCCTCCGCGGAGCACAAAACGGTTTCTGAGGGAAGCGTGCGTGGAAGGCTTGGAGCAAGGCAGGAGCATGGACATCTGCGGAGGGAACCCAGGAACGCTCCTCTGGACCATAACCACGCCAATGGACCAAAAACTGCAACCGACCGCGGACCAGGCGTGAGTCCAGGATATTGCTCACCTCATATTCCTCACGATTGCCCACTTGGACCGGACGAGGCCGAGGAACCGAGGAAGTGAAAAGATTACACACCAGTGGCTTCAACAGGGAGACATGAAACACGTTGGAGATCCGCATGCCAGGAGGAAGCGCAAGGGCATAGGCTACCGGGTTTACCCTGCGAAGCACTCGGAAGGGACCAACAAAGCGAGGCGCCAGCTTGGGAGTGGGCACTCGAAGGTTGAGGTTGCGGGTGGACAACCATACACGGTCTCCGACCTGGTAGGAAGGAGCAGGCGCTCGTCTGCGATCAGCCTGGAGTCTCTGGCGCTGCGCAGAGACCTCAAGGGACTTCTGGATCTGTACCCAAGAAGCACGTAGGACGGAAAGGTGATCCTCCACAGCCGGAATATCCTGGGGAGAGAATACCTCCGGTAACACGGCAGGTTGGAACCCATAATTGGCCATGAAGGGAGACGTCCCAGAGGAAGAGTTCACCGCCGTGTTCCTGGCAAACTCAGCCCAAGGCAGGAGGTCAACCCAATTGTCTTGGTGATCGGAGACATAGCAACGAAGGAATTGCTCCAAGGCCTGATTGGATCGTTCTGCGGCCCCATTGGACTGAGGGTGGTAGGCCGAGGAGAAGGAGAGATGAATCCCCAACTGGGAGCAAAAGGCGCGCCAGAACCTGGACACAAACTGACTCCCCCGATCCGACACAATCTCCTTAGGCAAACCGTGCAACCGGAAGACCTCCCTGGCAAAAATCGTGGCCAACTCTTGTGCAGAGGGTAACTTCTTGAGAGGAACACAGTGGCACATTTTGGAAAACCGATCCACAATCATGAGAATGACCGTATGGCCTCGGGATGCAGGGAGGTCCACAATGAAATCCATCCCCAGGTGTGACCATGGGCGCTCCCCGGTGGCTATGGGTTGCAGAAGGCCCAACGGAAGGTGCCGAGGGGACTTACTCTGGGCACAAACGGAGCATGCCGCTACATATGCGGCGATGTCGGAACGTAGGGAAGGCCACCAGAACAGACGTGAAACAGCCCAGGACAGCTGATTCTTTCCAGGATGCCCCGCGGTCTTGGAGTTATGGTAGGTTCGCAACAACCGAGTGCGCAACTCCTCAGGCACAAAACATCTGCTGTTGAGTCTCCCAGAGGGAGCACCAGATTGAGCCGCCAAAATCTTCTCACCCAGGGGAGAGGTCAGGCTGGTGCGAATGGCGGCCAGGATCTGATTCGGAGGTATGACCGAAGTCGGAATCGACTCCTCCCTGGACAGCTCGGAGTACTGCCGTGATAAGGCATCCGCCCTGATGTTCTTGGAACCGGGTAGGTAGGAGACCACGTAATTAAAACGTGACAAGAACAGAGCCCATCTGGCCTGACGTGGTGTCAATCTCTTGGCCTCAGAAAGGTAGGTCAGATTCTTGTGGTCCGTCAGGATGAGAACCGGAACCACCGAACCCTCGAGCAAGTGCCTCCATTCTTTAAGGGCCTGCACGATGGCCAATAACTCCCTGTCACCAATCTGATAGTTGCACTCCGCGGAAGACAGTTTCCGGGAGTAAAACCCACAAGGAAGCAGAGGACCCTCTGGTGTTCTACGCTGAGACAGAAGGGCGCCTACTCCCGTCTCTGACGCGTCCACCTCGAGGACAAAGGGCAACCCAGGGTTGGGATGCGACAGAATCGGAGCCGACACAAAGGCGGACTTTAGGGCCTCAAAAGCTCGGATGGCCTCGAGCGGCCAGACCTGGGAATTACTGCCCTTCCTGGTCAGATCCGTGAGAGGCTTGGCCAGCATGGAAAAGTCCCTGATGAACTTCCGATAATAATTGGCGAAGCCCAAAAACCGCTGCAGGGAACGAAGACCACTGGGCTGGGGCCACTGTAAGACAGCCGAAACCTTCTCAGGATCCATGGAGAACCCCTCAGCGGAAATGATGTAACCTAAGAAGGTTACCTGGGATCGGTGAAATTCGCATTTCTCAAGCTTACCGAACAGCTTGTTCTCTCGTAACCGTTGCAACACTCGTCTGACATCCAGAATGTGGGCCTCCATGGATTCAGAATATACCAAGATGTCATCCAAATAGACTACCACACACTGCTGCAACAGGTCACGGAAAACATCGTTGATGAATTCCTGAAAGACTGCGGGCGCATTGCACAACCCAAAGGGCATAACCAAGGATTCGTAATGACCGGTCCTGGTGTTAAACGCGGTCTTCCACTCATCGCCCGCCTTGAACCTTACCAGGTTATATGCCGCCCTCAGGTCGAGTTTGGTAAAGACCGTGGCCCCTTTAAGGCGATCGAACAGCTCGGAAATCAAGGGTATCGGGTAAGCGTTCTTGATCGTGATGCGATTGAGACCCCTGTAATCGATGCAAGGCCTCAACTCACCGCCCTTCTTTTTCACAAAGAAAAATCCAGCCCCTGCCGGGGACGAAGATTTGCGAATGTGTCCGCGTGAAAGCGCCTCCCTCACGTACTCCTCCATGGCCTCATTCTCCGCTACCGACAGTGGATAGACTTTGCCACGAGGAGGAACGGCACCAGATTGTAACTCTATGGCACAATCGTATGGGCGGTGCGGAGGTAGGGCAACCGCGCGCACCTTATCGAATACATCCCGGTACTCCTCGTATTCAGGAGGCAACAGAGAGTCCGAGGAAGTACACAGCAACTTGACAGACCCATGGATGCAACTAGCCCCACACTGCGGTGACCACGAGAGGATCTCGACCGATCTCCAATCGAAAGTCGGATTATGCTTCTGGAGCCAGGGGTACCCCAAGACCACCGAGTAGTGTGGAGACGAAATAACCTGGAGGCAGACCGACTCTCTGTGAACAGCACCAATGGCTATCCCCACTGGAAGGGTCTCATGAGTCACGTGTGGCGGCAGAAGGGGTCTGCCGTCTATCGCCTCAAGAGCCAGTGGGGAACCTCGAGCCTGCAGAGGAATGGAATTGGCGGCAGCGAACACACTATCAATGAACAAACCACCAGCACCAGAGTCCACCAACACCTGGGTCGTCACCGGGCCCCCGACCCAGGAGAGGACAACAGTGATCAGTGGTTTGTCAACACGGGAAACCGGGGACGAGGAGACTCCACCCAAGATCTGCCCCCGACAGGATCTCAGGGTACGAGCGTTTCCCGGACGGTTCGGACATGCCAACCGAAAATGCCCACCGAGACCACAGTACATGCATCGGCCCTCGCGTCTCCGGAGTGCCCTCTCCCCCTCGGACAGGCGAGCAAACCCCAGCTGCATGGGTTCACCCCCAGACAAGTCATCCCCAGGAGGCGTGGGAGGAGAGGGAGGCACGGGTGGGACAGCAAACGTAGGCACCAATCTGTTAGAAGACCTCCGCAGGTTCTCCTTAAAGGAAGGTCTCTCCCTGAGTCTGGTGTCAATCAAAATCAGGAAAGAAATAAGAGACTCGAGCTCAACTGGTAGGTCCTTAGCTGCAACCTCATCCTTCAAGGCATCCGAGAGACCATGAGAGAAAGCAGCGACCAGAGCCTCATTATTCCAGCCCACCTCTGCTGCCAGGGTACGAAACTCAATGGCGTATTCAGCTACGGATCGTGAACCCTGTCTGATGGACATAAGGAGCTTCGCAGCAGAGGAAGCACGAGTCGGCACATCGAATACCTTCCGAAGAGAAGCAACAAAACCGGAAAACTCGGCAACCACCGGATTGTTGTTCTCCCATAAAGGGCTGGCCCAGGCCAAGGCCTTGTCCGAGAGCAGCGAGATCAAGAAGCCCACCTTTGATCTCTCAGTAGGAAAGGCATGTGGCAGCAACTCGAAATAAATGCCCACCTGGTTAAGGAAACCTCGGCACTGAGTTGGCTCTCCCCCAAAGCGCTGTGGAAGAGGGGCAGAACCGGTCATACCCCGAAACACCGCAGGCGCAACAACAGGTGTCGGGGTAGACTCTGGCGCAACAACCGGAGCGGCAGTAGGAGCGAGCCCAGGAGCGACAACCGACCCATCGGCAACGGGAGCGAAATGAGCCGTGCGTTCAAGCAGGGTTTGCAACGCCACAGCGAACCGACCCAACAGGTGATCCTGCTGATCAAGTCTGGCAACCAGCGTGGGTAGCGAGGATGGCCCTGTACCGTCAGAATTCATGGCTTGGTCCTAATGTCACGGAACCATGAACCAGACGTACAACAAGAGATAAGTGAAAATAAGAAGGCTTTATTGAAAATAAAGCTGTAAAGCAAAAGTCCAAACGGATGGTGAAACCGAGCAGAGTCTTTGCGAAGCCAGAGGTCAGGAACCAGAAGGGTAGTCAGACGAAGCCAGGATCAGGAACCAGCAGGGTAGTCAGACGAAGCCAGGATCAGGAACCAGCAGGGTAGTCAGACGAAGCCAGGATCAGGAACCAGCAGGGTAGTCAGACGAAGCCAGGATCAGGAACCAGAAGCAGCAGCAGTCTTAGAAGCATGTGAACACAAGAGGACCAAGCAAGGAACTGAAGCCACAGACCTCCTATATATATGAGCTAGGCATCCAGCTCCTCCCAGGGGAAGGAGGAGCCGCAGGGTGGAAGGCTACAAGAAACCCAGAAACCAAGATGGCCGCCAGCACATGTCAAACGAAGGAGAGCAGCAAGCAGGTAAGACCATGACAGATATGAGAGTAATCATCCACCAGCTACCAAAAGGTCCTTACCCTACTCACAGTTCCAAAGGGTGAACAGAATTGTCAGTAACCCCTCCACCCGTAGAACCCGTCTTGAATAGATGACTAACAAATTCAGGCAAAGAGGATATCCAGAATTGTTATTACAACAACAAAGAAATAAATGTGAGACAGCACCAGTAGGTGATGCAAGAATACCTCAAAAGAGACTCCCCCTACTTGTACAATATCATCCCTGGATTAACCGTGTAAGGGCCATTATCAATAAACATTGGAATGTAGTGACCAGGTCCTATCCGCAGATTCCAGAGTTTCAAAGCCCCCCAATGCTATGTTACAAATGGGCTGGCAACTTAAGAGATGAAATCATTAGAGCAGATATAGGTACCAACAGAAAGGGCCCCCGATAAATGGTATTGTCAACAGTCAGGAAAGGCACCTTTTCTTGCTTAAGCTGCATCCATTGTTCTAGCATAATAAAAGGCCCCTACATCTCACATCCACACACTGGGGAACAAATCCCAATAAAGTGGCATTTCACCTGCAATAGTACTTTCATTGTAAATTTGTTGAAATGTCCATGCGGCCTCTGCTACATAGGTGAGACTATGATGCGCATGAAAGACCGCTTCGCAAAGCACAAATCAACAATTCGCAATGAAAACTTGCTATTGCCCTTTCCACTACACTTTCATCAACAGAGACACAATGTGTCTCAACTTTGCTTTCAAATCATTGAAGAAGTATTGCCACCTAGAAGGGGAGGTAATAGAGTTGAGTTGTTACTTAAACGTGAGGCTTACTGGATCCACCGCCTACAAACGATGACACCTAAAGGGTTAAATCGAGAGTATGCGGTGACCAGCTTTTTGTAATGTCTCACATTTAATACAAGAGTATTATTGTTCCATATATTTATCTTCGTTGCCTGATTTATGTAACTTATATTCTACAATATGTCTCTGCAGTGTAATTAATTTACTTACCGCGATCATCGAGGAAGCGGGAGGATCGCAACTATTAATTGTATCTTTGCATGAGATTAGCCATGGTGTTTGTAAACTATTTCAGTTACCTTGCCAACATGATGTCATAGTCACATGACTTGAATGCTTTTATCATGTGATCGAGGGCGGGCCCTTTAAATACATGCCCATGTTAATTTTCATGTATCTTGCTGCTCAATTGTGTTTGACAAAGGCACTTGCATGTGCCGAAACGCGCATCCACTTTTTTCATGAGTGGCGAATAAAGAAATTTCTATTGCATCGCAAGGAGTGCCGGTCCTGTTTCTTATTGTTCATCCCGTAGTCCTGGCGACTGACAAATAACATGGCCTCCTTAACCACCTCCGGACCGCTGTACGCACAGACGCGTCCTGGAGGTGGTTGTTTCATTCCGAGTGGACGCGCCGGCGCGTCTTCTCGCGAGACGCGAGATTTCGGTCACAGCCGGCCCGCGCATGCGCATCGCGGGCCGGCAAAAGTTCGAGGAGAGTTGCATCAGCAACCTGCCAGCCAATGATCGTCGCTGGCAGGTTGCTGATTTTTAAAAAATCGAATCACAAACCAGATAACAGATCATATTAGTAAATATGATCTGTTATATGGCTTCTCTGCTCCTCTGCTGGTCCTTTTCGTCGGTTGGATCCAGCAGAGAAGCAGACTTCACAGTGAGTACACCAAACAGCACACCTTAGCCCCAGATCACCCCCCTGCACCCCAATTAACCCTTTGATCACCCCTTTGATCGCCCCTGTCAATCACTAGTGAAAGGAAAAAAAGTGATCAGTGTAAACTGTCACTTTTTTTTTTTCACTGGTATTGGCTGTTAGGTTTTAGGGATAGTTTAGGCCCTATGGTTAGGTAGTTAGCGTCAGTTAGCGCCCACCCCACCGCACCGCAGTCACTTTTATTCGCTGATTAGCGTATCGCTAATCAGCATTTGTACTTTTATAGTATCTGTAAGTGATCAAAACTGATCACGGTCAGATCTATAATAGTATTAGTGTCACTTTAGTTTGCCCTCCACCCAAAACGCAGTGTTTGCCCGATCAGGCCTGATCGGTCGCCCACACGTGCGTTCACCCACGCCCGCCCCACCGCAGTGACAAAAAATTATTATTTTTTGATCACTGCACATTCACTTTACACGCACTGCGGCGATAAAAAAATCTGTTTTGATATTTTTTATCAACCGCAGCGGCCTCCGGTACTTCGCTAGCCTCCCCTTTGTAAGACAGGTTTGCTTTTTTTCTTGGGTAGTCTCAGGGAATACCCCTAAATTTAGTAGTCCAAAATGTCAAACAGGGGGTATTCTTCTGAAGAGGCCTACAGGATTCTGACCCAGTCGGATGAGGAGTGGGAACCCTCATCTGACGAATCTAGCGGGTCAGAATATGAACCTGTAGAAAGCAGTGGCTCTCTGACCCAAAGTTCGGACGAGGAGGTTGAGGTCCCTGGCAGCACCAGGCGTACCCGGCCCCGTGTCGCTAGACCACAGGTTACGCAGGATCCGCTTCAAGAGCAGCAGAGTGGGGCTGTCGCTGCCGGATCACGTGGTGAGGCATACACCAGCAGCGCAGCCCTTCCTGGACCTAGTACCAGCACTGCCGTACAACATGGTGAAGTAGCGAGCACCAGAAGGGCAGTTGAAGCTGGTACGGTGGCACGTGCAGTAGTTACCCCGTCGCAGCCACCGCGCAGACAGGCCCGTAGACCCCCTAGAGTCCCTGAGGTGCTGGCAAACCCTGATTGGCAGTCACCAACTTCAGCCGCACCTGTAGTTCCCCCTTTCACCGCCCAGTCTGGAGTTCGGGTTGAGACGGCTCAAATCGCTTCGGCCCTGGGATTTTTTGAGCTGTTCTTGACTGCGGAGCTCTTGGACTTAGTCGTGGCAGAGACCAACCAATATGCCACACAATTTATAACCGCAAACCCGGAAAGCTATTATGCCCAGCCTTTCCGGTGGAAACCAGTCCAAGTTTCCGAACTTCAAATTTTTCTGGGCCTTCTCCTCAACATGGGCCTGACAAAAAAGCATGAATTGCGGTCATATTGGTCCACGAACCCAATTCATCACATGCCCATGTTCTCTGCTGCTATGTCCAGGACACGATTTGAGACCATCCTGCGTTTTCTGCATTTTAGCGACAACACCACCTCCCGTCCCAGAGGCCATCCAGCTTTTGACCGGCTCCACAAAATTCGGCCCCTCATAGACCATTTCAACCAGAAATTTGCAGATTTGTATACCCCTGAGCAAAACATCTGCGTAGACGAGTCCCTAATACATTTTACCGGGCGCTTTGGCTTCAAACAATACATCCCAAGCAAGCGTGCCCGGTATGGGGTCAAATTGTATAAGCTCTGTGAAAGGGCCACAGGCTATACCCACAAATTTCGGATCTATGAGGGAAAAGATCAGACCCTGGAGCCGGTCGGTTGCCCTGACTACCTGGGGAGCAGTGGGAAGACAGTCTGGGACTTGGTGTCACCCTTATTCGGCAAGGGGTACCATCTTTATGTGGACAATTTTTACACAAGTGTGGCCCTCTTTAGGCATTTGTTTCTAGAACGGATTTGCGCCTGTGGCACCGCGCGAACTAGTCGCGTGGGCTTCCCCCAACGGCTTGTAACCACCCGTCTTGCAAGGGGGGAGAGGGCTGCCTTGTGTAACGAAGAACTGCTCGCGGTGAAATGGAGAGACAAGCGTGACGTTTACATGCTCTCCTCCATTCACGCAGACACGACAATCCAAATTGAAAGGGCAACCCGTGTCATTGAAAAGCCCCTCTCAGTCCACGACTATAATGCGCTCATGGGAGGGGTGGACTTCAATGACCAGATGTTGGCTCCCTATTTAGTTTCCCGCAGAACCAGACGCTGGTATAAGAAGGTGTCTGTATATTTAATTCAATTGGCGCTGTACAATAGTTTTGTTCTCTACAGTAAGGCTGGGAGAACAGGATCCTTCCTCAAATTCCAGGAAGAGATCATCGCGAACCTCCTTTACCCAGGAGGTTCCGTGGCCCCATCCACCAGTGTAGTTAGCCGTCTACACGAGCGACATTTCCCCAGTGTCGTTGCTGGTACCTCAACCCAACCGCCACCCCGAAAAAAATGTTGTGTCTGTAGCAGGAGTGGAATAAGGCGTGACACCCGCTATTTCTGTCCTGACTGCCCTGACCACCCTGCCCTATGCTTAGGTGAGTGTTTCCGGAAGTACCACACACAGGTACACCTAGCATAGGGATTGCATCTCACAGGACAGGCACACAGGGCTATTAGGGCCCTTTTACTCACAGCTGCTGCAAACCTCTCCTTTCACCTGGGATAAAGTGCATAACGTACTTCGCCACATCTTTGGGCGATTTGCGCTTTGCACATTGTCCCATGGGGAAGGAGAGGTTTGTTCTATAAAGGTAAAAAAAACTAAACAAAAAAAAAATTACCGGTAAGTAAAAAAGTTACAAAAGTTAAAAAAAGTTAATATGTTCTGTTCTAAAGTTAATAAAGTTATTGCTTTGCGGCCTGGTTTTTTCTTTTTTTTACCTTTCAGGTGGACCAACCGATCGACTAGCTGCAGCACTGATGTGCATTCGGACAGAAGCATTGCGCTGCTGTCAGATTACACGCAAGTCGGTGTATGCGGCGCTGCAAGACGAGATTTCTCCTCTGCAGTAAAAGATACGTTTGCCGAGGCATATGAGCTGAGGAGGTGGCGGTGTTCATATACTTTGGCAAACACTTTGTATATATAAAAAAAAAAATCCCGGCAATGATTTATTCATCCACATCGATTGATGTGAATGGAGAAATCGGGTTTGCCAGGGCATACGAGCTAAGTGGGCATGGATGTTGGGCGGAGCTCCTATGTCCTGGCAGACGCCTTTCCCCTCCTTTTTCTTTTTTTGGCAGAGATTTTTTCATCCACATTGATCGATGCGAATGAAGAAATCTGTGCCGTTCATTTTTTTCTTTCAGCCCAGCGGCTGAACGGAAAAAAAAAATCTCATTACCTGTATGCTCAATATAAGGAGAATAGCAGAAACTCCTAATGCTGGGCATACATGTAATGATTGCGGAGACCCTCAAATGCCAGGGCAGTACAAACACCCCACAAATAACACCATTTTGGAAAGAAGACACCCCAAGGTATTCGCTGAGGGGCATATTGAGTCCATGAAAGATTGAAATTTTTGTCCCAAGTTAGCGGAAAGGGAGACTTTGTGAGAAAAAAAAATAAAAAAATCAATTTCCGCTAACTTGTGCCAAATTTTTTTTTTTCTATGAACTCGCCATGCCCCTCATTGAATACCTTGGGGTGTCTTCTTTCCAAAATGGGGTCACATGTGGGGTATTTATACTGCCCTGGCATTTTAGGGGCCCCAAAGCGTGAGAAGAAGTCTGGTATCCAAATGTCTAAAAATGCCCTCCTAAAAGGAATTTGGGCCCCTTTGCCCACCTAGGCTGCAAAAAAGTGTCACACATGTGGTATCTCCGTATTCAGTAGAAGTTGGTGAATGTGTTTTGGGGTGTCATTTTACATATACCCATGCTGGGTGAGATAAATATCTTGGTCAAATGCCAACTTTGTATAAAAAAATGGGAAAAGTTGTCTTTTGCCAAGATATTTCTCTCACCCAGCATGGGTATATGTAAAATGACACCACAAAACACATTCCCCAACTTCTCCCGAGTACGGCGATACCAGATGTGTGACACTTTTTTGCAGCCTAGGTGGGCAAAGGGGCCCACATTCCAAAGAGCACCTTTCGGATTTCACAGGTCATTTACCTACTTACCACACATTAGGGCCCCTGGAAAATGCCAGGGCAGTATAACTACCCCACAAGTGACCCTATTTTGGAAAGAAGACACCCCAAGGTATTCCGTGAGGGGCATGGCGAGTTCCTAGAATTTGTTTTTTGTCACAAGTTAGTGGAAAATTATGATTTTTTTTTTTTTTCATACAAAGTCTCATATTCCACTAACTTGTGACAAAAAATAAAAACTTCCATGAACTCGCCATGCCCATCAGTGAATACCTTGGGGTGTCTTCTTTCCAAAATGGGGTCACTTGTGGGGTAGTTATACTGCCCTGGCATTCTAGGGGCCCAAATGTGTGGTAAGGAGTTTGAAATCAAATTCTGTAAAAAATGACGAGTGAAATCCGAAAGGTGCTCTTTGGAATATGGGCCCCTTTGCCCACCTAGGCTGCAAAAAAGTGTCACACATCTGGTATCTCCGTACTCAGTAGAAGTTGGGGAATGTGTTTTGGGGTGTCTTTTTACATATACCCATGCTGGGTGAGAGAAATATCTTGGCAAAAGACAACTTTTCCCATTTTTTTATACAAAGTTGGCATTTGACCAAGATATTTCTCTCACCCAGCATGGGTATATGTAAAAAGACACCCCAAAACACATTCCCCAACTTCTACTGAATACGGAGATACCAGATGTGTGACACTTTTTTGCAGCCTAGGTGGGCAAAGGGGCCCATATTCCAAAGAGCACCTTTCGGATTTCACTCGTCATTTTTTACAGAATTTGATTTCAAACTCCTTACCACACATTTGGGCCCCTAGAATGCCAGGGCAGTATAACTACCCCACAAGTGACCCCATTTTGGAAAGAAGAGACCCCAAGGTATTCGCTGATGGGCATAGTGAGTCCATCGAACTTTTTATTTTTTGTCACAAGTTAGTGGAATATGAGACTTTGTAATAAAAAAAAAAATAAAAAAAAAAATCATCATTTTCCGCTAACTTGTGACAAAAAATAAAAAGTTCTATGAACTCACTATGCCCATCAGTGAATACCTTAGGGTGTGTACTTTCCGAAATGGGGTCATTTGTGGGGTGTTTGTACTGTCTGGCCATTGTAGAACCTCAGGAAACATGACAGGTGCTCAGAAAGTCAGAGCTGCTTCAAAAAGCGGAAATTCACATTTTTGTACCATAGTTTGTAAACGCTATAACTTTTACCCAAACCATTTTTTTTTTTACCCAAACATTTTTTTTTTATCAAAGACATGTAGGACAATAAATTTAGAGCAAAATTTATATATGGATCTTGTTTTTTTTTGCAAAATTTTACAACTGAAAGTGAAAAATGTCATTTTTTTGCAAAAAAATCGTTAAATTTCGATTAATAACAAAAAAAGTAAAAATGTCAGCAGCAATGAAATACCACCAAATGAAAGCTCTATTAGTGAGAAGAAAAGGAGGCAAAATTCATTTGGGTGGTAAGTTGCATGACCGAGCAATAAATGGTGAAAGTAGTGTAGGTCAGAAGTGTAAAAAGTGGCCTGGTCTTTCAGGGTGTTTAAGCACTGGGGGCTGAGGTGGTTAAAGGGCCTGAGCAAACGGCAGGTCTCACGCATGAGCTGCCACTGACTGACATCAAAGTTACACAGGGGAGTACTCCTGTACGCTTGGATCATCAGAAAATAGTTTATGGCCTTTCTCTGTTCGTACAGTCGGTCCAACATATGGAGGGTAGAATTCCAATAGGTAGAAACTTTGCTTATCAGCCTATGTTAGGGGATGCCGTTCTGCCGCTGCAGCTCAAGGAGGGTGTGCTTTGTGGTGTACGAGTGGCTGAAGTGCATGCAAAGTTTCCTGCCCTTTTTTAGGATGTCTTGCAGATGGGTGGAAAACTTCAGGAACCGCTTGACAACCAGATTGAACATGTGTGCCATGCAGGGCGCATGGCTCAGCCCTCCTTGACACAGCGCCGACACAATGTTCTTCCCGTTGTCTGTCACCATGGTTCCGATTTTGAGTTGTTTCCTGTGTGACTCCATTCGCCCAGGCAAATGACGTGCCCTGCACATGTGGTATGCTGGAGGGGCACTGTGAATTGTCCCTGCAGTGGAGGCTGAGGACATGGTGGAGGATGAGGAGGCAGAGGCAGACATTGTCACAGAACCAACAGCATGGCAATGTGGAGGCGGAAGCGGCGTCACCTGGCCAAGTTGCTGGTGTGGCTGTGTAGGAACCACATTCACCCAGTGGGCCGTAAAGGACATGTATTGTCCCTGACCATAGTTACAGCTGCACACTTCGGTGCTGCTGTGCACTTTGGCAGACACCGACAGGCTCAAAGACTAGCCCACCTTCTGTTCTACATGTGTGTGCAGGGCTGGTACTGCCTTTTTGGCAAAGAAATGATGGCTCCGGACTCTCCACCTAGGCTCAGCACACTTGGAAAGGTTGGGACTGCAACACCAGCAACTTGGACAGGAGCACGTTCAACTTCTGCGCCATTGTTTCAGTGCACCCATACTGTTGTCTCTTGGCAATCGCTTCAGTGATCGATTGCTGACAGGATTCCTGACTAGGAGGAGCAGGAGGGCGATGAGCAGGAGCATCAGGACCAGCAGATGATGGGAAGGACAGACAGCTTCCTTCGGCTGAGGTGGTGGAGCCTTGACTGCCTGAAATCAGGTGCGTGTCACTGGGTGATGCAGCAGGCTGGACCACCACATCGGAGCAACGGTTCTCTCAGGCCACTTTATGGTGATGCTGCATATGTTGATGTAGGGCCGTAGTGCCAACATTGGCACCCTGGCCACGCTTCACCTTCTGCCTACAGATTCTACATATGGCTGTATTCACCTCCTCCGGCGGCTTAACAAAAAACTGCCACACCGCCGAGTAGGTGATTTTACCCCCAACACTATGCACTGACTGACTGCTACCGCCGCTGCCTCCGTGAACCCATGCACCACTACTTCCCGGGCAGGTAGGCTTCCGCGAAGCAGCTGGTCTACCCCGGGCACGTTTGGCGCCCAACCTTACCCTGCTGACTCCCAGCCACACTAGCGACTTGCTAGTTCTGCTGCTGCCTCACAGGAAGCTGCCACCCTCTTCTCCTGATGATGATGAAGCCCCTTCATTACCCGCCTCCCAAGTGCGATCGGCTACATCATCATCATCGAGTACTGTCTGCACATCACTGATGCCCTCCTCAACCGTCTCTGGGTCAGGAGCCTGACCGCTCGCAACACCAGCTCCCATGCTACTCTCCTCAGCACTACTTGTACGCCTTCCACAGGAAGCGGCGGATGTCTCCTCAAGATCTTGGCTGGGCAGTAGCTGCTGACTCTCCTCTAGTAGCTTTTCCTACAGCATATAATACTTAATAATACTTATAATACGCTGAGTGACCTGAAAATGACAGAGGAAGGTTCAGGACAGGTGGGGGCAAGGGGCCTGTTCCCTGGCCATGCCAATGAAGTGTTGTGTCAAAGAAACCCACCGACTCCTGGCTGGGGGTGTCTGATGTCACTTGGGATAAAGTGGATGACCGATTCAACTATTCAAGACCCACTGGGTTGCTGGTCAAGCCACGACCGCTAGTTGACACCGGGAGCTCAGTCCTCTCGCTGCGACCCCTGCTGCCATGCCCACTTTCACTGCTGTGACCTCTGCCTGCACCAGAAACATTTAGGCTTCTGCCACTCCCCTGTGCAGGGCCTGGCACTTCTCTGTCTGACATATTGTTAGATCTAATAAATAAATAAGGAAATTAAAACACCCCAAAATAAATAAGGAAATTAAAACACCCCAAAAAATTCAGTAATTTTCTCACTTCAGCACACAACGGCTAATAAGCCCCTTTTTTTTACCACTAATACACGACAAAAAGGGCTGTAATTTTCTCACTTAACCATACAATGGCAAATACTTTTTTGTGCCACTAATACATGCCAAAAAGGGCTTTAGAACATATAACTGCACCGCTGAGCTGCAAATATATATTTATTTTTTCCACTAATACACGCCGCAAAAGGCTTTACGACAGATAACTGCATTGCTAAGCGGCAAATATATATTTTTTTCTTTTTCCGCTAATACACGCCATAAAAGGCTTTACAACAGATAACTGCACCGCTGAGTTGCAAATATATTTTTTCTTTTTCTGCTAATACATGCCAAAAAAGGCTTTAGAACAGATAACTGCAGCGCTGAGCGGCAAATATATATTTTTAATTTTCCACTAATACACGCCACAAAGGGCTTTACAACAGATAACTGCACCGCTGAGCGGCAAATATATTGTTTCTTTTTCTTCTAATACACGCCACAAAAGGCTGTAATTTTAGCACTTCACCACACAACTGCTAATAAGCCCTTTTTCCCACTAATACAATCAAAAAAATGCTTTAGAACATATAACTGCACTGCACGAGAGCAAATAAGACATATAAATATTTCCTTGTAATAACCCCTTTTAATGCCTGGATCAATCAACACTTGCACCCTAATAAGAACGGTTTGCTGGAATTACAGAGCTCTATAATGGCAATTTGGATCCCCAGTCAGTGCTGCAAGGTGTAATAGGAATGTTCCTATTATCCAGGCTGTAACCTCTCCTACTGAACCCTTTTCAACATAAAAGCTGTGGAATGATTCCTCCCTATCCGTTCCCTACACCTTGAATAATCTTTCCCTGCACTTGGAAATAGTTTTTTTTAGCACAATGAAGTCTTTCCTAGCACTGTCCCTAGCGCCTGCAGATGTCTCTCCTTGCACTAAGTACACTGGTAAATGGCAGAATCTAAGATGGCTGACACAATTTATAGGGCTGTGACATTACAGGGCTGGCTGGCTGCTGATTGGCTGCATGCATGGCATTATGGGTGATCCAGCCTTTTCAGAGTTCCTTTCTCCATGTCCTAACACGTGTAGCAGCCATTTTAGGAAAAAAATTGATTCGTTAGCATGAAGCGCGAGGAAATTCGGCTTCGGTGCGAATCAAATTTTTCCTGAAATTTGGATCAGCTTCAATTCGCTCATCCATAATCACTATGTATAATGGTCAAGAAGATATCTGCTTGCAACCTATTCGCTAGGACCTTTGCCAATATCTTAACATCAGAAGTTAGCAAGGAGATCGGTCTATACAACTCTCAGCACATCCACTTCTAAATGTAAGACAGCTTCTGATCTGTCTTACATTTAGACCATTTTCTATGCCTAAAACAGGTGTGGAAAACAATGAATAAGACGAGACTGCCGGCCCGTCCCCTTCCCAGCCCACACCCATCCTCCAAATTTTAGACCTGGCGTGAGCGGGCCAAGTTGCAGATAGTGGCGCAACCAACCGTTGCGCTGCCATGTGCACCTGAAATACACCTAATGTAGTCGTATTTCAGAATAGTAAATGACCCCCGATATGTTTGTGTACATGAGTCCTTAATGTGTGAATGAAGTTCTGCCTTGGAGAAACAGGATATATGACTTGCAGGATCTGTATTATGTTCTATTGACTATGGCAACCTGAGTGTCAAGAGAGATGAGGCGGTAAAGAAAGTTATGTACAGTGCTTGGGACAAAATGTGGTTAAGCATTACCAAGTATTCTAGAAGAAAAGCTCTGGGAATAATTGTGTTATGGGCATGATATGCAGAGATTATGAGGCTTATTTTACTAGCACAGCTTAACTGATAGAAATAGGAAAGGAAATAAGATAGACATATAGGGCATTGTTTAATTCAGCTTTTATTTCTTTTGCCTGGAATGTGCCTTTAAACATGACTTGTCACCAGTATTTATTTTATGTTCATGGGTTCCCCATTTGTTAGATGCAGTCCCCTTTAGTCTTTAGTCCCTATACTGTATGTATCCAGGGTAGTATGCCAAGGGGGATCTACAGGCTGTTTTCTCCTAGGTGCAGTCATGCATTGCTCTGACTCTGTCCAATTAGTGGGGACAACATCAAAGCAGCATCTTCTCGGTTGGAGTAAGTAAGGCAACAATCCATGAGCCTCCATTTAAAGTACCATCAGTATTCCCCCCAAACACAACAGTGCAAAATTGCCTCTTATTGCTGCATAAGTTAATCTATGGATGGATACATAACAATGCATGTGTGCATGCTGTTTTAAACACAAGTGACTTTTTGATTGCATCTAGCACTGCACATTAACATGCAAATACACATACTAATCCATAGACTATCATTCACAGTAATATCACACACATGCATTTTGTTGTGTTTATGAACTTCATTCCAGTTTGAAGTTGGAAAAGTACAAAAAGGCACAGGTTTAATAAGAGAATTTTTACTGCTTAAGTTTGAGTGCAGAAGAATCAACAGTACATTTATGAATCTTTTGTTTCACAGGCTATACATAATCAGGAAATATTGCAAAATAATGGGACCATAAACTAAACAATAATGTCTGATAGTTATTTATAAAAATCTTATTCCAAATTGTAGACATTGGGGAGGACTACTTTTAT
Organism: Bufo bufo; assembly: GCF_905171765.1. NCBI lineage: Eukaryota > Metazoa > Chordata > Amphibia > Anura > Bufonidae > Bufo > Bufo bufo. Next base: position 107,450,069 of record NC_053397.1, on the reverse strand, counting down.
GGTTTCATAATAAATAGTATTCTTATTTTCAGAATTGATTACAATATTACATTGTTGTCAAAGTAAAAAGCAAAGTACTTTATTGATAATGTATTTGACTGTTATATTAGGAGCCTCACGCGCCCTCTCATTCTTTGCATTTGTACCAGTCCTTTGACGTTTTTTGCTCAGAGCCAGGTGGAGGTTTCACTGCTGTTTTGCTTGACATATTAATGTTGTAGTATTTATCTGGGGAAAAAACACACCATTAAATGTGTACTTTTAATAAGTGAAAATGGAAACAACCCCCCTTTTCCATCCAATGAACTGAGAAAAGGGTTTTCTGGGGCTGCATTAAAAAAACTGACTTCTTTAATAAGTATTTTTTTTCTAATTGTCAATAATATTTCATACTGGAAATATATAATATTTACCTTTACTGAAGACGTAATAGTCAAAGCCATCCTGCTTTTTGGAATTTGGCAATGATACGGCAGACATAATGTTATTTGGAATACCTCTCCATGTTGAACTTATTAAAGTCTGTTCATGAAGAACACCTAAAGATAGACATTAAAGAACTGTAAGTACTTACCCTAAATACATATAATTAATGCTGCAATGGCCAGTTGATGTTAGATAAGTAATATTTGTTTTGTTTTCTGAAAATGATGGCAAAACCATAAAGTATGAACAAGGCAATAGGACTAAGGCCATATTCACACGACAGGGAAAAACAGATGTGTGACTTTTTTTAACGGACTTCTATAACTGGGCGTGTATTTTGCTAGGAAAGCAAAGAGAGAGAGCGCATCATAGGATAGTAGGTTCCAAACTGGTGGAACAATTCAAGAGATTAAAAATTGGAGGCTCACCTTATAAAGTTGTGCTATAAATAGGCACAACTCTACTGTGCGTTTGTCGAAATTACGTGTCCGGAAGTCGGGTATCCAGCCGTCCCGCAGGTTCAGAAGATGAGGCCCAGTCTTCTCCAAAGGAATTTGCAATGTGAAAAAGTAGCCGGACTGCAGTATGGCACAACAACACCTTGCAAGATGTTGTTGCGCCATACTGCGGTACTACTACTTTTTCACATTTTTGTTTACGGACGTCACACATCCATTTTTATAAACAATGCTAGTCTATGGGGTTATTCACATTGCCATTTTTTTTTTACGGCCAGTGAATAACAGACATAAAAAATTTGAACATGTTCTATTTTGTCCGTTTTCATGGACTGACAGCCACCATACAATTGAAGGGGACCGTTTTTCAGAAAGGTAACAGTTAAAAAAAAAGTCTGTTAAAAACTGACTGTTTTGCAATTTTTAAGCTTTTTTTGTTACTTTCATGTGAATGTCATCTTAGACAGTAGATCCTGTTAATAGGGTGCAGCTTCACACAGCTTACATCTTAAACAATCTTATGGAGACTTTAATGAACATCTGTCAGCATGATAAACCCTAATGACCTGTTATACTGTATGGTATGGTTGATCATGTGCAACAACCTCTGTCTTGTAGCAATCCTATATGTCATTTTGGAGTAAATACTTCTCTTATAGTATGTCCAGGCTCGGACTGGCCCACAGGGGTACAGGGGAATCCCCCGGTGGGCCCCTGGGCAAAGTGGGCCCCTAGTCTCCCACCACCTGCTCAAGTGGCACATAACACATTAGACTTGCTGCACTACATATATATATTTAATGTACAGCACCTCCACCAGCCTATGTTCATATAAAAAACGTGTTAGATTATTTATTATATTTGAATGTATCCGTATGGTGGGTCCCCAAAATAAATTTTACTGGTGGGCCCTAGGTACGCCAGTCCGACACTGAGTATGTCTATGCTACTGAGGTGCTTGGGACACCATTTAGAGTACCACATCACCTCTGCTTTTCAGCCTTAATCACTCCCTCTATTCCAGTCATTGACAAGGCCAAGCATCATCACTGTTCAGGTGCATGGCCTTGTAATCGCACACGTTTAATAGGTGCATGAGCAGTAGATCTCATTCAGCTGTCCCTGCTCCTGAGATCCAAACTGTGCCAACTGAACTCTTTGAACAGCTGGAGAGGAGTGATTAAGGCTGAAAGGCAGAGGTGAAGCAATGCTTTGAGCACCTCATTAGCATAAAAGTATAAGGCTACATGCACACGACTGTGCAGCTTTTTGCGGTCCGCAAGCTGCGGATCCGCAAAAAACGGAATCCGCCCGTGTGCCTTCCGCAATTTGCGGAACGGGCGGCCCATTGTAGACATGCCTTTTCTTGTCCGCAAAACAGACAAGAATAGGACATGCTATATTTTTTTTCCGGGGCCTCGGAACGGAGCATTGGATGCGGACAGCACACGGAGTGCTGTCCGCATCTTTTGCGTCCCCATTGAAGTGAATGGGTCTGAACCCGAGCTGCAAAAACTGCGGCTTGGATGCGGACCTGAAAAATGGTTGTGTGCATGAGGCCTAACACACAGGTTGTTGCACTGAGCATGGAGAACAATACCAGGCTGAAAGCCTGGTTTACTAGGGTTGATCATGCTGACAGATGCTCTTTGACATTGATGTGGCCGTTTTTTGGAATTCAGATTCCAAAATGCAATGATCTAACATCCACAAAGGTTGTGACCTACCTGAATGCATCTAGAAGTATATCAATTATTTCATCTTAAAAAACGTGTAACAATAATAAGAAGCAGCATAGCAGCTATGGGACATTCATATATGTTTTATGTTCTTTTTCACAACCCAAGCAAATTACCTAAAGGTTGCTGTACAGCAGTGAAAGTCCGATGTATCTGGATCCGATGTCTTACTACATCCCGTGGAAAACGATACCTTACAGTCTGAATGTTTTGTGGGTAAATGGGATATTGAATGCTAGGACGCTTCTTCTTTGTGCATCTTTTGGCTTGTTCCTGCCGGAATGTGTATTTTTGAACATTTCCACCTATGGAACAGTAATATTATTCATAGGCATGATTATAAAGTCATGGTATTGGAGTTTTATTTATTTATTTTTTGAATTATCTTAATGGATGTGAGAAGTCCAACATAACAGGTTATTCTGTTGTCTCATTTACTGAGATGTGTCCTTTATAGATGTGATAAGAAGAGATAACCATGACATGTGGACTATCAAATTTCAAAGAGTGTATGTCATGACATTTTAGTTTTTTTGTGTCTTAGGAGCAATTATTTTAAAATCATATGAGAAATATATTCTGCTACATATATCTTAACAAAATGACTTCTCAAGGGTTTCCTTGCTTGACCAACCTTCTTACAATGCAGAATTTAGTAGCTGATTGGCTTATTATAGAGATATTACATGCAGCGATCTCCTCCAGAGTATGGGTAATCGCCAAAAAATAATATAAAGTATCAGGGCACAGCCAATGTTTCAGTTTGACCCGGACCTTCGTTACAGCCGATCAGGCGCCATTCACTCCCCATGCTGCAACAGATCTGAACCAAAACGTTGGCTGTGTCAACTAATTAATTTTGGATGGAATAAAAACCTAAGGCCCCTTGCAGACGAGCATGTCCGGATTAGGCCCGGATGCGTTGCGAATGCATTCAGTGAAAAATGCGTGATTTCGCAGGCAAAGTCATTCAGTTTTGCCTGTGATCGCATTCTGTTTTTATCGCGCAGGTGCTATGCGTTTTGATGCGTTTTGCACACGCGTGATAAAAAACTGAATGTATACAAACAACATCTAGTAGCAACCATCCGTGCAAAACGCATCGCATCCACACTTGCTTGTGGATGCGATTTGATTTTCATGCACCTCCATTCACTTCTATGTGGCCAGCGTTGCGTGAAAATTGCAGAATATAGAACATGCTGCGATTTTCACGCAACGCACAAGTGATGCATGAAAACCAATGCAAATGTATACAGCCCCATTGAAATGAATGGGTCCGGATTCCATGTGGGCGCAATGCGTTCGCATCATGCATTGCACCCGTGTGGAATACTCACTCGTGTGAAAGGGGCCTAACAGCCTGTCTCTCTATGCTGACTGCTACTGAAGGAAAATATTTTGTATGTCATTTTCAATATCATTGAGAAAAAGTACTGTAAAACTGAAAGAAAAAAACTGCCGAAAAAATGGTTTCTATTAATATTTAGTATAAATATTTGTGACAGAAGTGTCCCTTTAATTCTGTTTTGAAAAATAAAACACAGGGGTCGTTGATCCAGGGAGTTATTCGGATTGCCTGATTGGAGTCGGGAAGAAATTTTTTATTCCCCTGAAGTGGGGAAAATTGGCTTCTACCTCACAGGGTTTTTTTTTGTTTGCCTTCCTCTGGATCAACTTGCAGGATAACAGGCTGAACTGGATGGACAAATATCTTTTTTCAGCCACATAAACTATGTTACTATGTTACAACAATGATGGCTTCGATTAGTGAAATGTCTCTACTGTTAAATGAGAATAATCCATCAAATGACTTTTGTTGAAAAGCTCACTCTTTATATAATGCACTGTATGTTCATTACACTCCCTGCTCTGCACATGGCAAGTTGTCTTGGACTGACCAGACAGTGGGTTGCACATACAAGTATATAGTATATTCTACTTACCTGGTTTGAAAAAATAAACAGACTCTGGCCTTGTTCTGTATCCAGCGACGGGCAGTATAGCAGTTACTTTACCTCTGAGTCCCCCAAACCCCTTAATACTTTCTTTTGGATAGCCTTTGTCCATAACATCATTAGTAAAACGCCAATATCGAGAATCCTATCCAATAAAGAAAAACAAACCATGAATAAGAACTTTCACCTTTTTGCATTATGTATTGCTTACAGTCCTGAATGCATGGCAGTAATGTATGTTTTCATTGTGGACATAGCTACAGGTAGCAAAATGTATATGCTGGATGTGCACTGTAGTTTATTATGTAGATAAATTATACCTGGTAAATTTCTGTGAGTGCAAAGAGGGACATGGTGAATGCTTAGTGTGCTGCTGCAGGTTTATCAGACTTTGTCCTCTCTAGTAATGCAGCATCCCACATATGTGTGTAAAAGGGACACTTTAAAAATCTGCCTATGTATTTGCTTTGTATGGTATTTCCTATTATCGGGCTGGCATTGTCATTTCACCCATTCGCCCCTAGGTGGTGCTGGCACCACATAATATATATAGCTTGGGTGTGTTTAGTACAGGAAGTGAAGTTAGTAAGTACAGTGTGTACGGAGGAGAGAAACGGGCATCGTCCACCATGTAGTCTGCTATTTCTACCCCTTGGTCATGGCCAGGCTAAGGGAGTACAGCGAACATTTATCTACAGCAGGCAAGCACAAGACCATAAGTCTATGTATAAATATGAAGCAAGCCTAGTGAGGGTTACAGCTAAGTCTAACCGATGGACCTCGCCAGCACAAGTGCCTGAGAGCAACTTTCCAAGTGTCGGGACATGAATGGATAATTAGTGCGCAGAATTGTACTTATTCACTAGAAGCCTTCCGGGATATAGTGGAAACCTAAATCCTTCAGGAGAGCATCCTGCAAATAATGTAGCAGAAGACTGATGCCTGCCACAAGGGAGAACACGCTTATTGGATAGCTCAAGATAAGTAGAAAACAGCATATTTAGTACCAGAATGCTATAGTTGGGACTTAAAGTAAATATACTCAGTCTTTGCCTGTCAAGTAACAGCATTACATAAATAAATCCCTCTATTGATAATTGCCTAATCCTGATATAAGGATTACAATTACCTTAACATCTGAATCATTACTGGTGCCATATGAATGCACTTTATTGATGGACTGTAACATCTGCCTTGAGACTATTGATTCAAGTAAATGTTCAATTGTTTTACAACAACTGACTCTTCATTACTACTACTACACTCAACATTTGCACCTTACGGTGCTGGCGTCACGAACACAGGGGCCCAGCCACCAAAGCACCTTAAACACCTATACCATCAAGGGCACCTCAACTTCCATCTGGCTGGTGTTCCCTGCAATAGAGAGTGCCCCAGAGAATTTTGTGCTGTCTTCCCATCCACTGCACTGCCGGCCCAGGAAGGCTCTGCTAACTGTGAGTACATGAACTACTACCCCCATCGTCCCACTGTAGCCTCACATGTTTCCCCTGTGGACCCAGCTCGTTGCAGTAATTTCTGTGTGATTGTTAGGGATCTGACTGCTGTTTTTGCTTTTTTACAATGAGTGGGAGAAATTTGCAAAGCAGAGTGCTCTTGTGGCATACCTAATCAGAATGTTGTAAATGTCTCTAGTGAGAAAACCCATTTAATATTTTGGTGTGCGTGTATTAATGATCAGGACTGTCTTCTGTATTCACCCAAACCATAATTATAATACAATTAGACATTATAACATCTAGCAAAAGTAGATAGCCTTTTTTTTCTAATCTGTATAATAAACCATAAAATGAGTGCAAAATAGGGTAATGGAAATATATTAGATGGGTGCTAGATTTTACACTTCCTGACCTTACTGCCAATGGCATTAGGGACTCCTTTTTGAACACGTCAAAATTCTTACCTTGAAAAAGAAGGTTTTGCCACCACAATTACATCTAGTAAATACTGTGTCAATTGGCGATGGAATACCCCATACTTCGGTAATTTTGCGTGGACACCCCATTACACCTCCTTGATTTAGAGTCCAAAAGTAGTGACCTGAAATTACCCAACATTTTATCAGAAAGAAATGGTTAGCATGGGATTTTATATGGGTGCTTATGCACAGTAAGGTTTACTAGACTAGACTAGTTATATACACGAATATGCAATTGTTGAATTCTTAAAAAACATTTTCTGGTACACATATAGTATATTACAAATTATCCATATGTACAAGTATTAATAAACTATGAGAGCTGCCGTTCTTCTTTGGACTAAGGCTACTCCTAAGGCCGCATTCACACAACCGTTGTTTTGGTCCCCATCCGAGCCGCAGTTTTGGCGGCTCGGATGCGGACCCATTCACTTCAATGGGGCCACAAAAGACGCGGACAGCACTCCATGTGCTGTCTGCATCCGTTGCTCCGTTCCGTGGCCCCGGCAAAAAAATATAGCATGTCCTATTCTTGTCCGCGCTTTGCGGACAAGAATAGGCAGTTATATTAAAGGCTGTCCGTGCCGTTTCGCAAATTGCGGAACGCACAGGGACGCCATCCGTGTTTTGTGGATCTGCGATTTGCGGACCGCAAAACACACCGGTCGTGTGTATGTAGCCTAAGGCTTATAGTAGTGAAACCTTTTTTTCTATAGGGTAGACAATTTGATAGCTATCTCATAAGATCAAGTGACATACCTCGAAAGACCACCATGGATCCATTCTGCAGAGTAGTCATTCCATCTGCTGGTGGCCCAATGCACAAATTCTTCTCCGGATCTAGGGTTTAATATCAAGATGTTTGTTAGATATATTTCACTTTCCTGTTGGATGGAATGTGCAGCCACTAACTATATTTGATCTGGTGTTTGGGAGATTTTTCATAATATTACATAATAGTAATGATAACTCGTAGATTGTAAGCCCTTGTGGGCAGGGCCCTCTCTCCTTCTGTACCAGTCTGTAACTCATCTTGCTCATGCTTAGTGCAACTGTCTGTATTATGTATGTGCACCCCTTATCATATGTACAGTGTCATGGAATGAATTAATAATAAATAATAATAATGTGATCTAGTGTCATTTTTCAAAAGGCCACATAATATGATTTACCATCTACTCATAGGTTCTTACAGAATTGATAGGTTACAGTTATATTATGTTTTAAATTATTAGTTTTTATCATTTAGAGGGGTGGACTGGCCATAGACACTACAGGAAAACTTGCTGGAAGGCCATTGCACAGGGGACTACTTAATATGCCGATTCCACTTTTCATTTTTCAGGGCTCCTTTGAAAAATGAAAGGTGGGATCTGATTGATTGCTATGGGCAACCAATTTACATCAGTTTTAATAAATTTCCCCCATGGTGTTAAATGGTAGTGTTGATCGTGAATATTTTAATCGCAAATTTTTATCGCGAATATCGCCACCTTGAGAATTCGAGAAGATGTAGAATATAGTGCTATATATTCGTAATCGCGAACATTCTAGATTTTATTTTTCATCAGTAACCTCCCTTCTTGCTTGTGGGCCAATGAGAAGGCTGCAATATCTTTGTCTGAGCTTAGCAACATCCCTAGCAACCAATAGGAAAGTTGCCTACCCCTTACTATATAAGAACCTCCCCAGCAGCCATTTTCTGCTGTTTTTTTTTTTGCAGTTCTGAGAAAGAGAGAGAGAGAGAGAGAGCAGTGACATTGCTGTGCTCTGTGCTTTCATCTGGATCCTATTCCTTATCCAATTACATTAGATAATTAGCTCATATACCGTATATAATACAGATAGTGGGAGATAGTCAGTGTAGGTTAGATAGTGGTATAGTGTAGCTGATAGGTTCCAGTGCAGGGTGTTAAGCAGTGTGATAGGAATCACTGTTTCTCTGCTGTCCATACATACATGCTACAGACATAGTGCTGTGATGTCACAACAATACTTAGTGCACCAATCAGTAATATCTACTCAGACATGATAAAATGTGAAGTTTCATGTACTGCGCAAAAAATATGCGCATCATTAGTGCCGATTTGCGCAATCGCGAAAATAATGACTGGAAATCACGAATTCTAGAATTTGGTAATTTATGCGAATATTATGCAAAAAAAAAGCAAAATATAGTGAAAACTAATATTGCCTATGCCGCTCATCACTATTAATTGGCAGCAAGATTTATAGAATCATGAATAATTAAGAAAGATGAGGAAATAGTATTGGGCTCTGTTCACATTTGTGTTGAGAGTCTCCATCAGGGACTCGGTTTTCACCCTTTACAGTGTTTTGATAGCAATGGGTTCATCAAGGTTTGCGACTATCATTCCCCAGTTATAAACAGAATTCATGATGCAATGTAAGGCTATTTTCACACTTGCGGCAGTGTGATCCGGCGGGCAGTTCCGTCGTCGGAACTGCCCGCCGGATCCGCCAATCTGCATGTGACTGAAAGCATTTGTGAGACGCATCCGGATGCGGATCTGTCTCACAAATGCATTGCAAGAACGGATCCATCTCTCCGCTTGTCATGCGGACAGATGGATCCGTCTTGTATCTTTTTTCACATTTTTACCAATCTGCGCATGCGCAGACCAGAAGGACGGATCTGGCATTCCAATATTTTGAATACATTCCTATGGAAGAAAAATGCTGATTTCGGCAATTCTTCCATTTTTTTCGCTGGAGATAAAACCGTAGCATGCTACGGTTTTATCTTTTGCCTGATCAGTCAAAATGACTGAACTGAAGACATCCTGATGCATCCTGAACGGATTACTCTCCATTTAGAATGCATGGGGATATGCCTGATCAGTTCTTTTCCGGTATAGAGCCCCTGTGACGGAACTCTATGCCGGAAAAGAAAACCGCTAGTGTGAAAGTAGCCTAAACCGAGTCTTACCTGTCAAGCAAAATGAGCTTCTCAGTAACACAAAGGATATGATAGATATATGAAGTATAAACAGTCACATCCAGTACAGACTTTTCTGTGGTTAACAATGTGAATGAAGTCCCACAGCTCCTCTGTATTTCTGGGGTGCCATGCCCCCTTTCATATAAGGAACATTGTGCTATATGCTCTCTAGACTCCTATGAACTAAGCTCTGAACTTGGGATTGATAACGGCTGAGAGTGTGTGGAAAGTGAATATAATGAATACCAGTAATGCTAGTCATCTGTACTTCTGTTAACTGGTACAGAAGAATGAACTTCAGCTAGATACATATTTATATTTCATATCTTGATGCACATTGAAACCTCTAAAAATGGAAAAAGGAGGATACATGAAGTGAAAATATTTTGAAAAAGTTAGAAATGAAGATAGCAATAGAAGATTGTACTTACCATTTGAGCTTTTGATTTTATTAAGCAGCAATAACCATTTTGATGGCTTATGTATCGTGTAGCCATGTACTACTGTGATATTCATCACTGGGGAACTATTCATCCTCCGATATATTTCCTCCACTATCTGAATGATTCTTGTTCCTGGTTGTTGGTTCCAGTTAGGTGTTATCGGATGTGGGTAGCTGGCGGGTATATTTCTATCATCTGCATTAGGCTGCTTTATATCTGGAGATGGTGTACTTACAAGTGGATACTGATACTGTTGCTGCATCTCAGTACATATTTCAATGATATGTTGAAGGTCATTATCTGATATTCTCAGTTTTATTGCTTCGTCTTTCAACAAATCACAAACATGATATTGGTTAGTTGTGGAAGGCTTGGTGGATTTAGTATTCTCCATCTCTTCAGGTTCCGTTGGTTTGTACGTAGGAAAACCTCTAGGGTATGGTCTTTTTGTTGGATGCATGGACTTCGTGGACATCTCGGTGTCATCCTCATCTGTATGTTTAGTTGTTTGAACAACAATACTTTTGGTTGTAGTTGGTCTGTCATTACCAGTGCTCATTGTTGTAGAAATCTCAGATTCATCTTCAGATTTTTCCGTTGTTACTTTGACCAATTGCTCTGTTGTCGGTTTCTGCTGTGGTTCAGTACTTGGCTCTTTTGTGGTGGTTTTTGTAGTGTGATCTGAATGCCGTGTAGTTGATTCTGTAATCACTGTGATATCACTGTAGGCTATTGTTTCCATGGTTTGTGCTTGTTCTCTTTTCTGTGTTGTAGCTGTGGTAGAGAAAGGCATTATATTAGTATGTGCCATGAAATAGCCAGTGCTTTGGTCAAGTGGGTTATCTGTAAATTCAGAAGGCACATTTGCATTGTGCCATGTACCAGTCGCTTGTTTAGAACTGATATATTTACCATCATAGGTGATAGGAACTGTATGTTTTGTTGGATCCACTGGTTCACTATTAAAGGACAGTGTATTTGTGGTTCCCTGGAGTTTTCCAGAGACTGTTATAAGAGTTATATCACTAGAATCGACTGTGCTTTGATCCTGGGGAGTTTTCAATTTGCTCACTGTAAAATTAAAAGAAGGGTCATGTAAATTCATGTATGATGTGCTTGTAAAATGTTTGCTTGTGTGCTTAGAATTTGTGACATTAGGCTCAATTACTGAGGCAGAAACTGCATTTATAGGGACATGTTGGTCAGTACTACCACCCCAACCTTGCCTACTAGAGCTAATACCTTCAAATCCATGTTTTCTGCTTGTGATATAAGGAAGTTGTGAATACTTTGGACTTACAGAGCTATCAAGAGGTGTCAGTCCATAAGCATTCCTTATTCTGCTAGTATCTATATCAAGAAGAGTACTCAGTAAGTAGTCCTTTCTTGTAGCTGAAAACGCTTCAGTAGGTTCACTGGTTACTTGTTCATTTTCATTATTTGTTTCCCCTATGTGTAAACCCTGAGCTCTAGTGGTGTCCATAATAGACAATGTCTTGGCTCTAGAAGAATCTGCAGTCCCTCCAGTTGTGTAATATTTGTCTAACAATTTAAAAGATGTGGACATTGGTGTATCCTTGTTTGTTGTGGCTACAGTGGATTTTGTCAGGTCTGCTGTCGAGGAAGTAGCATAAGTAGCTGTATCTCCCTGGCTACTGAGTTGTGTTGTCAAAGATTTGTTTTTTTCAGTTGCCATTATAAAAATTCCTTCTGCATTCCTCGTCATATAGTTTGAGTGGCCATCACTGGAATCTTTATCCAATACAGTAGTTAGAACATTAGCATCCTCAGTAGTGGCAATGTGTTCTTTTGCAACTATTGTGGAGATGCTAGTTTCCAGTTCTGCATTGGTATCCCCTGTAACCAATTCTGGCTTTATAGTATCTTCATTTGACATAAATGCATGGTTGCTTGTTCCTGATAAAGACATTCTTGAAATTAGACTAGTTTCCTCACTGTCTTGGGTACTAAACAATGTAGGAGCTTCAGTAATTGTTGACATCTGTTCCTCACTTAATGGCTGTTCTGCTACTGTGTTCGTTCCAACATGGGTTAGCATAGGTTCCTCATTTGTCACAATTGGTAGAGTAGTGCTTGCTTCCTCTCTAGTCATGCTACTAACCATAGTGGCACTGGATAATGGTGGGTCAGTTACATTTGTAGAAAAAGGTTTTCTCTCAGACTGCTCTGTGCTAACCTCAGTGTGTGGCCATTGGGTCGCATGCACAGTTTCAATCACTGTAAGTGCTGTAGTGTCTTTTTGTATCTGTGTTATTTTGGCAAAAAAAGGAGAAGAGCTGGATATGCTATGTGTGAATGTTTCTTTTGGCACTAGAGTGGTTACTGTTATACTTTTCATACTGTCAGAACTAGTTAATAGGTCTTCAGTGGGCCTTATATAATGCATTGATGTTTTTACTGAAGCTAAGTCTACTGTTTCTTGTGTTTTAACCAGTACTTGTTGTGTTGTTTGCTGCAATGCATTATTTCTATTTGGTATTGTTATTATTGGGAACTTACTTAAACTTACATTTCCAGTGACAATGTTGTCATCCCTATTGGTGATAGATTGGGAATGAGTTATCTCATCAGGAGATTGAAACTTTGTGCTAGTTCCTTCAATTAATTGTGTAGGCTGTTCTTCTACATTAATCAATGTGATATCTATAGACTTATCTTTTTGGCTAAATGTTAATGGTGCTCTTACACTTGATGTTGTGCCATCACCTGGCATTACACTAGAAAATATTTCCTTTAGAGGTTGTTTAGTTTCTTCTTTAAGCAATGAATTTGTAGGTGACACATCTGGCTTTTGGTATTCTGAAACATCTGAGGGTGTTGGTGTGTCTGATGTAGCTAAATTAAATTGAATATCTGTAATTCCCATTAATGTGATAGTTGCTGAGTCTTTTACAGTTTGTGCACTTACTGTTTGCTTCTCGTGCTCTGTTTCATTGGGATTTTTTGGAGTATAATCAATATCATTGGTAAGTGATACTGTAGGATTATTAGATTCTTCTACTGTAGATGGCGTTAATATTTGATCTGTCTTTAAGTCATTGGGTAATGAAGTAGGGTATGTAGAGCCACCATTATGGTGGTCTGTAGTAACTGAGAGCAATGAAGTTTGCATGGTGGTTCCACCTAAGCTTTCTTTCTCTATTATAACATCTTTTGGTGTTTGGGAGCTTTCATACATTCTCTCTGTCTGTCTTCCATTTGCTGATTTAATTTCTGAAGCTGAAACTTCTTTATCAGAGAAAACAGTGCTATAAATATTATTACTGTTTGTTGGAGCTGTAGTAAGAGTAAAGGTCTGCTCCCTGGAGGATAAATTATGACTGCTTTCACTTGATGTAGTACCTTTTCCTATTTCTATATCTTCAGCAGTTGTAGATAAATATATTGCAGTTTTTTGACTGGGAAATACAGTCGACTGAATGCCACCTGTGTTTTGTTGTTTAGTGTTGTCTGTGGTCTGCAGTGCTTGTGCTGTGTTAGATGTTGCTATTATATTGTCTTTAGATGTATGTGCAAGATGAATTCTTTCCACTGAGAAAGATTCTACATTCTCTACTGTTGACAAGCCTTCTACTACAGTTGAGAGTATGTACGTAGCTGGCTTTTCATCAGGTCCCTTTACAGTAAATTGTGAAACTGTTTTATTATCTACTTCTATAGCTTTAGACAAAACTTCTGTCGTTTTGGTGGGAGTTGGGTGAGCTTCTGTTGACTTTGTCCCTTCCCTTACTTCTACTCTTTGTGTAGGGAATTTCTCTGTGTTTGCTGTGCCAGTTAATAGAGTTCCTACCAGTATATTTGTGGTCTTATGTATGGTGCTTGTAGGTATCACATCTGGTGAAACTGTGGCATCTTTAGACATTGTGAAATTTGTGAAATGTGTACTAGTTCCTTGTATGTTTTCACCATCTTTTTCCCTTGGTGCTTCATATGTTCTGAACTCTACTGGAAGTGGAGTGTTGTGTAACTGATTTGTACTTTTTTCAGCTTCTCCAGATGAGGTGACAATTGCTATGTAACTAATTGCTGTTGTCTTTTCAGTAATTAAATCTACATTATTTAAACTTGTTGGACTAAGGATCTCGTTTGAAATGTCTGCAGTTTGTGATTTAGTAGTTATTTTGCTAGAATATGTTGTCATCTTAACGTCATTTCCGTCAGGACCTTCACTAGTGGAATAACCATTTGTAAGACTGTTTGGTACAGAAGATGTAAGTAAGGGTTCCGTACCTATTCTTTCCACTTTTGTTATGTCAGTGGCAAGTGTTCCTATATGATTTTTAATATCTTCTGTTAAAGACTTACTTTCTGCTGTCACACTTACAATGTGACTCAGTGTATATTCAGTTACTGCCATGTCAGAGCTTGTTTTGACCTCTGTTGGACCTACAGTTTCAATGAGGTCAGTGACCGTCCCCTTAGTAATTTCTGTTCCTACAGTTTGCCCTGTACTCTGTGTTATTGTGGTTTTTACGGATGTTGCATCAACTGATGTTTGTTCTTCCCTCAGCGTCTCAGATGTTGACTGTACCTCCCTCACTGTAGTTAAGGGTGTCACCTCGGTCATTGATTTAGATTGCTCTGAGCTTTCTGCAGTAAAAGTATTGTTTGATATGATTTCTGCTGAGGTCTTAATGAGTCTTTCAGACTCTGTGATTCTTGTATTAGCTGTTGATGGTACTGTATTTATGTTGATACTCAAAGTAGTGGCCTCGGGATCTATAGTGTCAGGGAATATGTCACTTATTGATTCTGATGTATTTTGCTTTTCATTAACATTTCGAGCTTCAGTAAAAGTTGATGGCTCAATTGGAATTGTTTCTACAGTATTCAGTGTGGTCCCTATAGGCCTCCCATCTAAAACTGTGACATCTTTAGACATTGTGATAGTTGGGGGGGAGGTGTTAGTTCCTGGTATGTTGTCATCAGATGCTTCCATTGGTGCCTCATGTGTACTTAACTCCATTGGAAGTGGAGCGCTATGTAATATAACTGTACTTTTTTCAGCTTCTGCAGATTTGGTAACAAATGATGTGTAACTAATTGGTATTTTCTTTTCAGCAGTGGAATCACTCTCGGACTTGCTCTGTGTTGTATGTTCAGTTACTGCCATGTCAGAGCTTGTTTTGACCTCTGTTGGACCTACAGTTTCAATGATGTCAGTGACCGTCCCCTTAGTAATTTCTGTTCCTACAGTTTGCCCTGTACTCTGTGTTATTGTGGTTTTTACGGATGTTGCATCAACTGATGTTTGTTCTTCCCTCAGCGTCTCAGATGTTGACTGTACCTCCCTCACTGTAGTTAAGGGTGTCACCTCGGTCACTGATTTAGATTGCTCTGAGCTTGCTGCAGTAAAAGTATTGTTTGATATGATTTCTGCTGAGGTCTTAATGAGTCTTTCAGACTCTGTGATTCTTGTATTAGCTGTTGATGGTACTGTATTTATGTAGATACTCAAAGTAGTGGCCTCTGGATCTATAGTGTCAGGGAATATGTCACTTATTGATTCTGATGTATTTTGCTTTTCATTAACATTTGGAGAATCAGTAAAAATTGGCTCAATTGGAATTGTTTCTACAGTATTCAGTGTGGTCCCTATAGGACTCACATCTGAAACTGTGACATCTTTAGACATTGTGATAGTTGGGGGGGAGGTGTTAGTTCCTGGTATGTTGTCATCAGATGCTTCCATTGGTGCCTCATGTGTACTTAACTCCATTGGAAGTGGAGCGCTATGTAACATAACTGTACTTTTTTCAGCTTCTGCAGATTTGGTAACAAATGATGTGTAACTAATTGGTATTTTCTTTTCAGTAGTGGAATCACTCTCGGACTTGCTCTGTGTTGTATGTTCAGTTACTGCCATGTCAGAGCTTGTTTTGACCTCTGTTGGACCTACAGTTTCAATGATGTCAGTGACCGTCCCCTTAGTAATTTCTGTTCCTACAGTTTGCCCTGTACTCTGTGTTATTGTGGTTTTTACGGATGTTGCATCAACTGATGTTTGTTCTTCCCTCAGCGTCTCAGATGTTGACTGTACCTCCCTCACTGTAGTTAAGGGTGTCACCTCGGTCACTGATTTAGATTGCTCTGAGCTTGCTGCAGTAAAAGTATTGTTTGATATGATTTCTGCTGAGGTCTTAATGAGTCTTTCAGACTCTGTGATTCTTGTATTAGCTGTTGATGGTACTGTATTTATGTAGATACTCAAAGTAGTGGCCTCTGGATCTATAGTGTCAGGGAATATGTCACTTATTGATTCTGATGTATTTTGCTTTTCATTAACATTTGGAGAATCAGTAAAAATTGGCTCAATTGGAATTGTTTCTACAGTATTCAGTGTGGTCCCTATAGGACTCACATCTGAAACTGTGACATCTTTAGACATTGTGATAGTTGGGGGGGAGGTGTTAGTTCCTGGTATGTTGTCATCAGATGCTTCCATTGGTGCCTCATGTGTACTTAACTCCATTGGAAGTGGAGCGCTATGTAATATAACTGTACTTTTTTCAGCTTCTGCAGATTTGGTAACAAATGATGTGTAACTAATTGGTATTTTCTTTTCAGTAGTGGAATCACTCTCGGACTTGCTCTGTGTTGTATGTTCAGTTACTGCCATGTCAGAGCTTGTTTTGACCTCTGTTGGACCTACAGTTTCAATGATGTCAGTGACCGTCCCCTTAGTAATTTCTGTTCCTACAGTTTGCCCTGTATTCTGTGTTATTGTGGTTTTTACGGATGTTGCATCAACTGATGTTTGTTCTTCCCTCAGCGTCTCAGATGTTGACTGTACCTCCCTCACTGTAGTTAAGGGTGTCACCTCAGTCACTGATTTAGATTGCTCTGAGCTTGCTGCAGTAAAAGTATTGTTTGATATGTTTTCTGCTGAGGTCTTAATGAGTCTTTCAGACTCTGTGATTCTTGTATTAGCTGTTGATGGTACTGTATTTATGTTGATACTAAAAGTAGTGGCCTCTGGATCTATAGTGTCAGGGAATATGTCACTTATTGATTCTGATGTATTTTGCTTTTCATTAACATTTGGAGCATCAGTAAAAATTGATGGCTCAATTGGAATTGTTTCTACAGTATTCAGTGTGGTCCCTATAGGCCTCACATCTGAAACTGTGACATCTTTAGACATTGTGATAGTTGGGGGGGAGGTGTTAGTTCCTGGTATGTTGTCATCAGATGCTTCCATTGGTGCCTCATGTGTACTTAACTCCATTGGAAGTGGAGCGCTATGTAATATAACTGTACTTTTTTCAGCTTCTGCAGATTTGGTAACAATTGATGTGTAAGTAATTGGTATTGTCTTTTCAGTAGTGGAATCACTCTCTGACCTGCTCTGTACTGTATTTTCAGTTATTCCTATATTGGAGCTTGTTTTAACCTCTGTTAGACTTATAGCAGTGATGTCACTGACAGTCCTCTTAGTAATTTCGCTTCCTATTGTTTGCCCTGTACTCTGTGTTAATGTGGTTTGCATGGATGTTGTATCAACCAATGTTTGTTCTTTCCTCAACATTTCAGATGTTGAATGTAGTTCCCTGCCTGTTGGTAAGTGCATTTCCTCAGTCATTGATTTAGATTGCTCCGAGCTTGCTGCGCTAAAAGCATTGTTTGACATGTTTTCTGCTGTGGTCATGCTGAGGTGTTCAGACAATGTGATTATCAAATTAGCTATTGATGGTGATGTATTAAAATTGATACTAGCAGAGGTGGTGTTAGGTAAGACTTTGCCTATTGACTGTGATGTAATTTGCTTTTCATTGATATTTTGAGTTCCAGTATAAGCTGGTTGCTTGGATGGGATTGTTTCTACATTATCCAGTATGTCTAACGTGCTTATCTTTTCCTCTCTATGGGTATTTCTGTCTGTTTCAGTTTTTGGCTCTTGACTTGGCTCTGTTGTTATCAAAGTACTTAAAATATTATTTGTATTTATTTCTGTAGAAATTATGCTGTCCTTCAATCTTGTCCATGTAGAGCTTTCCAAAATTATATTTGTTGAAACTCTAGAATATGCTGGTGAAGACACATCATTGGAAGGGGTCGTATGAGATGCTCTAGCAGAAACCAGCAATCGATTAGAAGCATATTCTGTTGCATCAGTGGTAGCAGGTGGTAAATCATATGAACCTTCAGTCAAACCTTGTGGTATATTTTGTGCCTCAGCTAAAGTATTGAATTGTTCAGTTTTATGCATTTCATCTGAAACTGTTGTACTTAATTTATGTTCAGTATCGGTAGGTTCTGTAGCCATGTTAAACATGCTGGTGGAACCAGGTTCTACAGAAGGGGATTTGTTCTCTTCAGTTAATTGCATTTTCTGCATTGTTTCATTTTGTGTGGGTGTTTGTGTGACTTCAGGACTGATCAACTGCTTATTTACTCCTGATGGAGTTGTTTGTATAAATCCTCTCATTTCTTCCATTGTAGATTTCATATCTTCTGCATTGCCTTTTTCAGACACTGTATTGGCTGTGCTTTCAACAACTATGGATGTTCTTGCTGTTGATTCTGCAGTATTATATCTAGCTATAGGATATGGTGACATTTCCTCTTTTGCTTCTTCGGGTGTCTCATTATTTGATACACTGTCTGTTTTAAGTTGTGTAATTCTTGGGGTTAATGTACTTTCTATACCTTTTTTACCATCAATTGTTTCTGTTGCAGCCATCTCCATCAAACTTGGAGGATTCAGAGAACTAGTTATGTCTTTGCCTACAGTATCATTGTCCAGCTGTTTCACAGTAGGTCCATCATCTGGTGATGACACTGTGGTTACCTCATTTATTTTTCCAGCTACAGTATGTGTTACAATAGCTGGTGCTCCCAAATCATTAATTGCAGTTGTGTATTTAAGAATCTTACTTTGTTGAAGTGTAGTATCTGTTGTCATGTCTTTTCCTGTGGTTGTATCCTCTGCTATTGGACTTTGAGTGGAGGCATTCATCACATTTGTGGTTTTTTCAGGTCCTTCTTTGGTTGGCTGAATATTCGGTGTAGTAGATCTTCCATTGTCTAAAGTTACATCAGGAATTTTTGTTGCTGACTTTGATGGATTTACTGTGCCTTCAGTCTGATTTTTTTCCCTTGTAGTCTGTGATAATGTGGTTGTTGAGTGGACAGTTGTTGTTGGGGTAGTTGTTGACAAAAAGTCCATTCCACTGCCATCATCTCCAGAACCTTCATCTTTAAATGTGGGTACAGGGGTTGGAGGTGACCCTTTGTCTTTTTTTGTTTTTGGTGGCATTAATGGATCTTCTGGTATGTCTTGTTAAAGAAAAAAAAATATGTTAAAATAGTATACATCTCGCATTTCCTTTTTATAAAAAATTTAGATGCATTCCCATATGATTATTACAAGTACAGCTACAGTAAGTGTATGTTACCACAATGTGTGCCCTTTCTTACCAGGAGTCTTCTTTTTGTCTTTAAGTTTTTTCTTGTTTTTGCCTGTTAACCTTCTGGTAGATTTACTTCTAGTATGTGAGGATGATGACTGGGAAGAACTTGAGAATGCACTCTCCACTGTTTCTAAAATCAGTGATTAAATAAAATAGCAAAAGTTACAAATTTAAGTGCATGTATTAGGTAAAGCTGCCAGCTTACACTACCTAATTCTTCAGGGCAGTGGTGGAGAACAGGCAACCCACGTGATCAACCAGTAGTCCCTGCCGCTTATTATCCATGTGCACTGTCACCCTCTTTTTTAGTGAACAAGGAATATAGAAACTCCAATTTATTCTCACTGATCTGCTTCTTTATTTTAAATGCACATTAATTAACAATAACTGCAAGTCTGGCCACCTCTTTGCTGAAACGGGACACAAGACATTAAATGCAATATACCGGCAAATAATGGAGTCAAGGACTACATCTGAAACTCCATTAGTGAAATAGGTTGGCCACTACGAAAATAGACTGTTCCCCAAATTTGTGAAATTACAGAACTTGCCAGAACTTGCTACTATCTGTTTTATACACGGTTTTCATTTAAAAAAAAAAACAACATAAAAATCCTAACCCTTTATTACCTTGTCTTTCTTCTTCTGAGTCAATCTTCTTTTTTAGTTTTGTATTTCCTTTTGGATTAGGCTTCTTTTTCCGGTTCTTTTCTTTTCCAGGTTTTGATGGCTCTGGTGGAAAACTCAGATGTCATTACAATTTTCATCTCATGGTTTCAAATCAAAACACAATTATTGGCAATATCACTGGATAGGAATTAGATTGAAAGGGTTTCCCATCTTATAAAAAGATGGTATATCTCTTCAACACTGAAAATTAAGGGGATGCAGTGTTGGTTAAGCACTGAACCCGTTTACTATTTTTCCCCTACAGAGCGGTGTCACTGTCACAAGTGAGGGGTGCTGGAAAAACATAGAAGAGAACAAAGCACTTAACTATTACTGCACCCATTCATTCTCAGGATTTATTAGGATCCCTAAGATCCCACACCAATCATAAAGTAGTGGCATATTTCATCAACTTTATAACATGAGAAAGTCCCTTTAATAAAATAAAGATTTTACTAATAACTATAATTATATATATATATATATATATATATATATAAATATATATCAATCAAAGAAAATCATTTACATAAACTATAATAGCTATTTATTATAAGTAGAGATAAGCAAATTTTAGAAAAATTCGTTTAGGCCGGTTCGACAAATTTTTTGAAAAAAATTGGTTCGATCCGGATTTATTTGCAGTGAATCGCATTAAAAAAATGACTATTTCCTGGCTGCAGAGAGCCTTTATAGTGGTGTAGAACACTATGCCTTGCAGTAACACGCATAGGGAGTCTGCTGTGGTGGTGAAATTCTACTGTGGGTCAGTATGACATGCAGATAACAGGCATCGCTCTTAGAATCACTGCACACTTCACTTATTTGGGCAGACATGGGGCCAAAACTGACCAAATAACTCAAGTATGAACTCAGCCTTACAGGTCGATGTTAGCGCCAAGAAGAAGCACACTCCTTTTACACCGTCATCAGCTGATTCCACATAGATGTCTGCAGAACCTGTTCTATTAAACGCTTATACAAGTAGAGCCCCCCCCCCCCCCGACAGAGTGGAGAGGGTGTCAGCAGTATAAGTTTGTGTTGATGTCACTGATTATTTTGCCCTTCCCCTGATCCGTCAGAAAAATAACTCCCAAAAAACGGATCTGTTGAGCATCCGCCTTCACTCGGTCAGCATTTGGTTAGTAATCCATCCGTATTCAATTGTCCCTGCAGTAGAGGCTGAGGACACGGTGGAGGATGAGGAGGTAGGACCAACAGTGTGAGAACGTGAAGGCGGAAGTGGCGTTACCTACCCAAGTTGCTGGTGTGGCTGGGCAGGAACCACATTAACCTAGTGGGCCGTAACGGACATATATTTTTTTTGACCATAGTTACAGCTACCGACCAATTTTCCCAAAAAAAGGCTGTTTCACTAAAAAATTTCACCTTTGAGTGGCTAATCGACGTAATTTGGTCCATACAGAAGAGTCTTCAATCACCGATCAATTTTCCCAAAAAAGCTGTTTCACAAAAAAACTTCTCCAACGAATGGCTAATCGACGCAATTTGGTCCCATACATCAAAAAGAGGTCTACAATCACCCATCAATTTTCCCAAAAAAGGCTGTTTCACAAAAAAAGTCACCACTGAATGGCTAATTGACGTAATTCGGTCTGTACAGCAAAAGGAGGTCTACAATCACCCATAAATTTTTCCCAAAAAAGGCTGTTTAACAAAAAAATTTCACCACTGAATGGCTAATCGACATAATTCGGTCCAAACAGCAAAAAGAGGTCTACAATCACCCATCAATTTTCCCGTATTCTTTTTCCTATTAATACACCCCAAAAAAATAAATACAGCAATCACAATTCACCACAGAACGGCTAATAGGACGAACGTATCTATCCTATTAATACACATTGTAAATGGTTGTGGCTGTAGTACAATGAAACTTCACCCCTCAATGGCAAATATATTAGTTTTTTGGAACTAATACATGCCAAAAAGGGCTTTAGAACATATAACTGCACTGCTGAACGGCAAATAGGCCCTTATTTTTTTCCACTTATACACGCCACAAAAGGCTTTAGAACATACAACTGCACCGCTGAACGGCAAATAATATATATTTTTTGGCACTAATTCATGCAAAAAAAGGCTTTCGAACATATAACTGAACGGCAAATAGGCCCTTATTTTCTTCCACTTATACATGCCGCAGAAGGCTTTAGAACATATAACTGCACTGCTGAACAGCATATATGTTTTTCTTTTGCCACTAATACACGCCACAAAAGGCTTTAGAACATATAACTGCACCACTGAATGGCATATTATATATATTTTTTTGCCAGTAATATGTGACAAAAAGGGCTTTAGAACATATAACTGCACCGCTGAACAGCAAATATATATTTCTTTTTCCACTAATACACACAACAAAAGGCTTTAGAACATATAACTGCACCACTGAATGGCAAATAGGCCCTTATTTTTTTTCACTTATACACGCCACAGAAGGCTTTAGAACGTATAACTGCACAACTGAACAGCAAATATATTTTTCTTTTGCCACTAATACACGACAAAAAGGGCTTTATAACATGTAACTGCACCGCTAAGTGCCAAATATATTTTTTATTTTGCCACTAATACACGACAAAATGGGCTTTAGAACATATAACTGCACCGCTGAATGGCAAATATATATATTCTTTTGCCACTAATACACGCCACAAAGGCTTTAGAACATATAACTGCACCGCTGAACAGCACATAACATTGTGAAATCTGATCTAGCCACATCCAATGTCTGTGTCAGTTTCCCTGAGCGCTCGAATCCCTTTCATTTGGATTCCAACAATTATAGGATAAAGGGATATTTCCCTAACAAAAACTTAGTGCTCAACATGGGGCTCGACTAAAGGACACTTCATCTGGTCTCCGACAAATTGGACGTTCTGGTCCGGGATTTGCAGATATAAGAAGGTTTTGATTGGTTAAGAATCTCAGTAACAGAATACACTAGGTAAATATAGTGGGGAAATTCTGAGGAAACTGAGGGAAATGGACATCTGAATAATTGTTTAACTTTCTGTGGAAAAAGATTGACATACAAAATGGGGAACAATTCCAGTATACCAGAGAGTAACAAAACAGCTAAGACTTTAGTTAGTCAAAGAGAGGGAAGAAAAAGAATGTTTGAAAAATATTGACAGGGTGTTGAAGAAGGAATGAAGCATGGAAATTTGAATGTGGATACTTGGGAAAGATTCAGAAGGACACATTGTGGTTGGATAAAGGATCATGGATGTGAAGAAGTAGTTAATACCTGGGTTAAAGTGGCAGGGGAAGTTGAAACTGAGGGGTGGCAAGAAGAAGTAGTCAGAGGTAGACTGTTGTATAATCAAAAGACAATGACGCTGACGAGCGACCTTCTTTATATCCAACTGCCCCTAGACCTCCAAGAGGGAATGGACTGGCAGGATGGACTTATAATGTCTGTGGCAATCAGAATCCAGACTGGGCCGAAGCATGTCGAGCCTGTGGTGCCCCCCGACCCCACAGACCTGTAGGACGCTACCCTGTTTTGACTAAGACAAGCATCCTACCCAGACCCACAACAGGACAACAGGGGGCAACGGGAGGAGGATCTGATACAACCTCAGGACCACCCGGACATGTCATTGGAGCGACCAGCCGGAATCAGGAACCTGAATTTCTTTACGCCAGTGTGACTGAGTACCACCCCTGGAGTCCGAAAGACCAACTCAGACTTTTGACCCGACTGCCCGACCCTCTGACGAGCCTTATGTCTACTTCTAGGACTCTTCAACAGATACAGGTGAAGTTATGGGGCTATGTGGACTGACTTGAAGGATCTGATGTTTCTGAAGATGGGCGAGTCACAACATCAAATGGTGAATGACTATATGAATGAACACAGAAATGTCCCCATGGATATTATGACTAGAGACTGGGTCAAGGCTTTACAGTCTGGGACTGAATTTGTCAGGGTTTTTACAGAATAGGCATGTACAAGGGAGGAAGTAAGTTCCTGAAGTCTTAAAGACATAGTACAGGGTCCTCAGGAGACTGTAGAGACTTATGCTGCAGGACTAAGGACTATCTGGACCGACATGGGTTGGGATCAAGCTGGAAACATGGGAGAAAAACTGTTGACATGTGCATTCATGGAGGGGCTTCGACCCGCCCTCTAGGCTAAGCTGAAAGCTTGCAAACCTGAATGGCATGTGACCCCTTTAACCCAATTAATTGCTGCAGCCAAAGCGTTAGAACTAGACATGAAGAAAATCCCTGCACGGGTCCCAAACCCAAATGTGATTTTAAATGTTACAATTACGCAGTGGCATTGCGAGGGGGGTGCAGCGGGTGTGGGCCGCATCAGGTCACACCAGTCTGATGGGGTAAGTCACCCGCCACACCCAGTGGTGGATTATAATAGGGGTGTTCAGGTCGGTAGCCCCGGGCCCGGCATCCCTGGGGGGTCCAACGCTGACCCGAACGCCCACATACTGCGGCGAGGCACGGGAGCGAATAGTTCCCTGCCCCGCCGCCGATCATAGCCATAGGCTTCAGGCCTTGTAGGTCTGAGGCCTATGCGGTAGTGAAATCACAGCGTAGGCGTGTGTGATGACGTCATAGCACACCTGTGCCGGAAGGGACGCAGGACAATGAAGAATGCGCGCCTGCCTCACCATGCCGGACACAGGTAAGTATTATCTTTTAATTGTGTTTTTTTTTTTTCTGTGTGTACCAACTTTGGGGGGGCAGAGGAGGACATGGGTCAGTTTGGTAGCAAATCAGTTCAGTGGGGGCAGATTATTATTAAATGGGGGCAAATCACTTCACGTGGGGCAGTGTGGGGGCAGATTATTACTTGGGGCAAATTATGTAATGGGGGCAGTGTTGGGGTAAATTACTTTATGGGGGGGTGGGGGGGCAAATCACTTCAGGGGGTGCAGTGTGGGGGCAAATTCTTCATGGTGGGCACGCAGTGTGGGGCCAAATCCCATTAGCAATAATGGTGGAAACGTGGAGATAGTTCAAAGTTTCAGATTCTTGGGAGTACATATTAGTCAGGACCTGTCATGGATAAAAAACAGAACAGAAATTACCAAAAAAAGGCCTTCAGAGGCTTTATTTTCTGAGGAGTCTGAAGAAAGCACAACTCCCAAAACAGCTGCTAGTCAATTTTTACAGGTGCACCATAGAATCTTTTATCACATACTGCATTACAGTGTGGTACTCCGGCTGCTCTGAATCAGTGTGTATACAGTTGCAAGAAAAAGTATGTGAACTCTTTGGAATGATATGGATTTCTGCACAAATTGGTCATAAAATGTGATCTGATCTTCATCTAAGTCACAACAATAGACAATCACAGTCTGCTGAAACTAATAGCACACAAAGAATTAAATGTTACCATGTTTTTATTGAACACACCATGTAAACATTCACAGTGCAGGTGGAAAAATTATGTGAACCCTTGGATTTAATAACTGGTTGAACCTCCTTTGGCAGCAATAACTTCCACCAAACGTTTCCTGTAGTTGCAGATCAGGCGTGCATTCCTCTTTACAGAACTGTTTTTAGTTCAGCAATATTCTTGGGATATCTGGTGTGAATCGCTTTCTTGAGGCCACAGCATCTTAATCGGGTTGAGGTCAGGACTCTGACTAGGCCACTCCAGAAGGCGTATTTTCTTCTGTTTAAGCCATTCTGTTGTTGATTTACTTCTATCCTTTGGGTTGTTTTCCTGTTGCAACATCCATCTTCTGTTGAGCTTCAGCTGGTGGACAGATGGCCTTAAGTTCTCCTGCAAAATGTCTTGATAAACTTGGGAATTCATTTTTCCTTCGATGATAGTAATCCGTCCAGACCCTGATGCAGCAAAGCAGCCCCAAATCATGATGCCCCCACCACCATACTTTACAGTTGGGATGAGGTTTTGATGTTGGTGTACTGTGTCTCTTTTTCTCCACACATAGTGTTGTGTGTTTCTTCCAAACAACTTAACTTTGGTTTCATCTGTCCACAGAATATTTTGCCAGTACTGCTGTGGAACATCCAGGTGCTCTTGTGAAAACTGTAAACGTGCAGCAATGTTTTTTTTTGACAGCAGTGGCTTCCTCTGTAGTATCCTCCCATGAAATCCATTCTTGTTTAGTGTTTTACGTATCGTAGATTCGCTAACAGGGATGTTAGCATATGCCAGAGACTTTTGTAAGTCTTTAGCTGACACTCTAGGATTCTTTTTCACCTCATTGAGCAGTCTGCACTGTGCTCTTGCAGTCATCTTTACAGGACGGCCACTCCTATTGAGAGTAGCAGCAGTGCTGAACTTTCTCCATTTATAGACAATTTGTCTAACCGTGGACTGATGAACAGCAAGGCTTTTGGAGATACTTTTATAACCCTTTCCAGCTTTATGCAAGTCAACAATTCTTAATCGTAGGTCTTCTGAGAGATCTTTTGTTCGAGGCATCATTCACATCAGGCAATGCTTCTTGTGAAAAGCAAACCCAGAACTGGTGTGTGTTTTTCATAGGGCAGGGCAGCTGTAACCAACACCTCAAATCTCATATCATTGATTGGACTCCAGTTGGCTGACACCTTACTCCAATTAGCTCTTGGAGATGTCATTAGTCTAGGGGTTCACATACTTTTTCCACCTGCACTGTGAATGTTTACATGGTGTGTTCAATAAAAACATGGTAACATTTAATTCTTTGTGTGTTATTAGTTTAAGCAGACTGTGATTGTCTGTTGCTGTGACTTAGATGAAGATAAGATCACATTTTATGACCAATTTGTGCAGAAATCCATATCATTCCAAAGGGTTCACATACTTTTTCTTGCAACTGTATATACTCATAAGTAGGGATGAGTGAACCCGAACTGTATAGTTCGGGTTCGTACCGAATTTTGGGGTGTCCGTAACACGGACCCGAACATTTTCGTAAAAGTCCGGGTTCGGTGTTCGGCGCTTTCTTGGCGCTTTTTGAAAGGCTGCAAAGCAGCCAATCAATAAGCATCATACTACTTGCCCCAAGAGGCCATCAGAGCTTTGCCTACTATTGGCATGGCTGTGATTGGCCAGTGCAGCATGTGACCCAGCCTCTATATAAGCTTGGGTCACGTAGCGCTGCACGTCACTCTGCTGATACAAGCGTAGGGAGAGGTTGCAGCTGCGACGTTAGGGCGAGATTAGGCAGATTAACTCCTCCAAAAGACTTCATTCAGTGATCGATCTACAGCTGTGGATCATTGAAGTGCTGATATTCAATTGCTCACATTTTTTAGGCTGCCCAGAGCATTTTTATATCACTTTTTTCTGGGGTGATCGACGGCCATTTTGTGGCTTGTGGTGCGCCAGCACAAGCTACCACCAAGTGCATTTAACCATCAATAGTGTGGTTATTTTTTGCTATATCCTACATCAGGGTCAAGCTTTCATCAAGTGCATTTAACCATCAATAGTGTGGTTATTTTCTGGCCATATACTACATCAGGTGCAGGCTGAGCCTGTGTCACCCAAGTGCATTTAACCATCAATAGTGTGGTTATTATTTTTTGCTATATCCTACATCAGGGTCAAGCTTTCATCAAGTGCATTTAACCATCAATAGTGTGGTTATTTTTTGGCCATATACTACATCAGGTGCAGGCTGAGCCTGTGTCACCCAAGTGCGTTTAACCATCAATAGTGTGGGTATTTTTTAGCCATATACTACATCAGGGGCAAGTTGAGCCTGTCACCCAGCGCCTCAAAAATAGGCCTGACATTTATATTCCTCCAAATCAGTACTGTTTTAGCTGGTCAAGTTATTTTTAGTGACCGTAAAAGCACAGTTTTTGTTCTGGGTTGAAAAACAATTCCCAAATTTGCCATTCTCAAAATTAGTGGTTTCTGCTGTATCAGGCCTACTTTAAATCTATCCCTCAAAGGGTATATTAGATTCAAGGTGCTGATAGGGTCATTCTGAAAAACTTAACACACACGCTACAGTGCAGATACAAGTCTAATTCTGTGATTAAACGTATTCCTGTCACCCAACGCCTAAAAAATAGGCCTCACATTTATCTTCAGCTAAATCTGTCATTACTGGTGTGCCTGTATTAGTGTAATACGGTACCTAAATAGATAGCCAGACAGTGTTAGGTGTCTGTAAAAAAAGGCCTGAATTTTAATTCAATACATTGGCCCGAATAATATTTTTCTTATTGTGGTGAACGGTAACAATGAGGAAAACATCTAGTAAGGGACGCGGACGCGGACGTGGACATGGTCGTGGTGGTGTTAATGGACCCTCTGGTGCTGGGAGAGGACGTGGCCGTTCTGCCACAGCCACACGTCCTAGTGTACCAACTACCTCAGGTCCCAGTAGCCGCCAGAATTTACAGGGATATTTGGTGGGGCCCAATGCCGTTCTAAGGATGGTAAGGCCTGAGCAGGTACAGGCATTAGTCAATTGGGTGGCTGACAGTGCATCCAGCACGTTCACATTATCTCCCACCCAGTCTTCTGCAGAAAGTGCACAGATGGCGCATGAAAACCAAGCCCATCAGTCTGTCACATCACCCCCATGCATATCAGGGAAACTGTCTGAGCCTCAAGTTATGCAGCAGTCTCTTATGCTGTTTGAAGACTCTGCTGCCAGGGTTTCCCAAGGGCATCCACCTAGCCCTTCCCCAGGGGTGGAAGAGATAGAATGCACTAACGCACAACCACTTATGTTTCCTGATGATGAGGACATGGGAATACCACCTCAGCACGTCTGTGATGATGACGAAACACAGGTGCCAACTGCTGCGTCTTTCTGCAGTGTGCAGACTGAACAGGAGGTCAGGGATCAAGACTGGGTGGAAGACGATGCAGGGGACGATGAGGTCCTAGACCCCACATGGAATGAAGGTCGTGCCACTGACTTTCACAGTTCGGAGGAAGAGGCAGTGGTGAGACCGAGCCAACAGCGTAGCAAAAGACAAAGAGGGAGCAGTGGGCAAAATCAGAACACCCGCCGCCAAGAGACTCCGCCTGCTACTGACCGCCGCCATCTGGGACCGAGCACCCCAAAGGCAGCTTCAAGGAGTTCCCTGGCATGGCACTTCTTCAAACAATGTGCTGACAACAAGACCCGAGTGGTTTGCACGCTGTGCCATCAGAGCCTGAAGCGAGGCATTAACGTTCTGAACCTTAGCACAACCTGCATGACCAGGCACCTGCATGCAAAGCATGAACTGCAGTGGAGTAAACACCTTAAAAACAAGGAAGTCACTCAGGCTCCCCCTGCTACCTCTTCTGCTGCTGCCGCCTCGGCCTCTTCTGCTGCTGCCGCCGCCTCGGCCTCTTCCTCGGCCTCTGGAGGGACGTTGGCACTTGCCGCCCAGCAAACATGGGATGTACCACCAACACCACCACCTGCGTCACCAAGCATCTCAACCATGTCACACGGCAGCGTTCAGCTCTCCATCTCACAAACATTTGAGAGAAAGCGTAAATTCCCACCTAGCCACCCTCGATCCCTGGCCCTCAATGGCCCAACATGGCCAGTGGCGATGACGCCGTTATCAGCGTTACAATACCACTTCTATGTCTCCTTGAGAAAACACTTAGGGCGATGATGGAAGAGGAGGTGGCCCAGGAGGAAGAGGAGGAAGAGGGGTCATTTTTAGCACTTTCAGGCCAGTCTCTTCAAAGTGACTCAGAGGGAGGTTTTTTGCAACAGCAGAGGACAGGTACAAATGTGGCCAGACAGGGCCCACTACTGGAGGACGAGGAGGACGAGGATGAGGAGGAGGTGAGGGAGGATGAGGATGAAGCATGTTCACAGCGGGGTGGCACCCAAAGCAGCTCGGGCCCATCACTGGTGCGTGGCTGAGCGACTACATGCTGCAGTGCCTGCGCAACGACAGCAGAGTTGCCCACATTTTAACGTGTGCGGACTACTGGGTTGCCACCCTGCTGGATCCCCGGTACAAAGACAATGTGCCCACCTTACTTCCTACACTAGAGCGTGATAGGAAGATGCGCGAGTACAAGCGCACGTTGGTAGACGCGCTACTGAGAGCATTCCCAAATGTCACAGGGGAACCAGTGGAAGCCCAAGGCGAAGGCAGAGGAGGAGCAAGAGGTCGCCAACGCAGCTGTGGTACGGACAGCTCCTCTGAGGGCAGGGTTAGCATGGCAGAGATGTGGAAAAGTTTTGTCACCACGCCACAGCTAACTGCACCACCACCTGATACGGAACGTGTTAGCAGGAGGCAACATTTCAATAACATGGTGGAACAGTACCTGTGCACACCCCTCCACGTACTGACTGATGGTTCAGCCCCATTCAACTTCTGGGTCTCCAAATTGTCCACGTGGCCAGAGCTAGCCTTTTATGCCTTGGAGGTGCTGGCCTGCCCGGCGGCCAGCGTTTTGTCTGAACGTGTATTCAGCACGGCAGGGGGCGTCATTACAGACAAACGCAGCCGCCTGTCTACAGCCAATGTGGACAAGCTGACGTTCATAAAAATGAACCAGGCATGGATCCCACAGGACCTGTCCATCCCTTGTGCAGATTAGACATTAACTACCTCCCCTTAACAATATATTATTGTACTCCAGGGCACTTCCTCATTCAATCCTATTTTTATTTTCATTTTACCATTATATTGCGGGGCAACCCAAAGTTGAATGAACCTCTCCTCTGTCTGGATGCCGGGGCCTAAATATGTGACAGTGGCCTGTTCCAGTGGTGGGTGACGTGAAGCCTGATTCTCTGCTATGACATGAAGACTGATTCTCTGCTGACATGAAGCCAGATTCTCTGTTACAGGACCTCTCTCCTCTGCCTGGGTGCCTGGGCCTAAATATGTGACAGTGGCCTGTTCCAGTGGTGGGTGACGTGAAGCCTGATTCTCTGCTATAACATGAAGACTGATTCTGTGCTGACATGAAGCCAGATTCTCTGTTACGGGACCTCTGTCTGGGTGCCGGGGCCTAAATATGTGACACTGGCCTGTTCCAGTGGTGGGTGACGTAAAGCCTGATTCTCTGCTATGACATGAAGACTGATTCTCTGCTGACATGAAGCCAGATTCTCTGCTATGGCATGAAGAGACTGATTCTCTGCTGATGTGAAGCCAGATTCTCTGCTATGGGACCTCTGTCCAATTGATATTGGTTAATTTTTATTTTTTTTATTTTTATTTTAATTCATTTCCCTATCCACATTTGTTTGCAGGGGATTTACCTACATGTTGCTGCCTTTTGCAGCCCTCTAGCTCTTTCCTGGGCTGTTTTACAGCCTTTTTAGTGCCGAAAAGTTCGGGTCCCCATTGACTTCAATGGGGTTCGGGTTCGGATCCCGAACCCGAACATTTCCGGGAAGTTCGGCCGAACTTCTTGAACCCGAACATCCAGGTGTTCGCTCAACTCTACTCATAAGCACTTCCTACTTTGCTCTTGCTATATATATATATATATATATATATATATATATATATATATATGCTGTGAACTGTGAATAGTAATGCTTTCTAGTGCAATGTTTTTTTTTTTCTAGTATAATGCTTTAGTTTAAATGTCAGTTCTTGTTCCTCTGTCCATGGCATCTAGGATTGCTCCAAACAACATTTCATTGTATTGTACATTGTATTACATTGTATTGTACAGTGACAATAAAAGGCATCTTATCTTATCTTATCTTATCTCTCTTATCTTACTTTAGGGGGTGCAGTGTGGGGGCAAATTACTTCATGGGGGCAATGTGGGGGCAAATTACTTCAGGGGGTGTCACATGGTGCCCGGCACCTTGCCCCCCAACAAAAAGAGGCAGTGGAAAAGATACAAGTGCCCAAAGGAGCACAGAATTTGAGAGTATTTTGGGGTCTTGTCTCATACTGCCGCCCCTGGATATGGCACTTATCTATGTTAATGCAGCCCCTCTATGACTGTTTGTCTTCTGATCCCTTGCATCTTACAGAAGAAGCTGTTAATAACTTTCATACTTTGAAACTGTGCATACTGTCTGCCCCCGCTCTTGTCATTCCAAAATATAATGAACCTTTCTGTTTGTTTTATTCTGAAATGCAGGGGCATAGCACTGCATAGCATAGCACCCCGTTGCCTTCTTTTCTGCTCGCCTCGATCCTGTTGCCAGAGGCGCCCCTCTTGTGTCAGGGCAGTAGCATCAGTGCAAGCCATGATTGAAGAAGCTTCTGAAATTGTTCTGGACTACCCTGTAACTGTTTAAACTCCTCAGGACATTTAAGGCATTCTCATTCAAGTGCAACCAAAACATATTTCCATGGCCAGACAACTGAGACTACAGTGTGCACTTCTCATGCCTGCAAACATCTCATTCAAACGTTGTACTACTCTGAATCCTGCTACTCTGTTACTGATTACAGATTCAGAAATGGGGGAGGGAGGTGTATCAGAACTTTTAACTGATCTTGTTGAACATGACCCTCATGATTGCGTACCACTAATGCAGCAGGAAACGTCTGGGTTTGAACATGTTCATTAAAAACCTCTTTCTAATCCTGACTGAGTATTTTGTAGATGGAAGCAGATTCATGGGAGAGGATGGCCGGTTCCATACTGAATATGCAGTGGTCACACAGCACGAGGTAGGTACAGCTGAGCCACTCCCACCTCTATTGTCAGCACAAGAGGTGGAGTTGAAGGCAATCACTGAGGCGTGTAAAATGGCCAAGGGGAAGAAGGTGAACATCTACACAGACTCAAGGTATGCTTTTGTTATTGCACATGACTATGGACCTATTTTGCGGGCCAGGGACTTCCTAACATCTGCAGGCCAGCCTATCAAGACTAAAGACTCGGTACTAGAATTTATGAACTCTCTGTTGTTACCAGAGGAAGTTGCTATCATCAAGATATAAGGCACACACCAGGCACACCACGGTGGAGGCAAAAGGTAATGATCGAGCTGACGAGACGGCCAAACAAGCCACCCAACAGCCCGTAAAGACTGTCCCCACCCTGGTAAAAATCCTGAAGCCTGAAGACGTCTCTGTAAGTATGCTCCAGAAATTTACTGATCAAGCCCCTCCCATAGAAAAAGAACTTTGGGCAAAACACGGGGCCAAGGTTGATAAAAAAGAAAAAAAGAAAGGACTTGTTTACCTCGTCTAATGTATCCTGCTATGGCACAGGAGGTCTGTCTAAAGGTGCTATGGTAAGTGTTGTAAATGCTGGTTGGATTGCACCAGGTTTTTCCACAGTAGCAGCTCGGTTTATAAAAGGGTGCATGATTTGTGCATTAAATAATCCCGGTCAAGTGGTGAAGACTCCAAGCAAGCACACCCCGAGGCCATTTACCCATTTCAGAGATTGCAGATAGACTGTTTTGTTCTTGTGTGTGTTGATCTCTTTTCAGGATGGCTGGAAGCCTTCCCAGTAGCAAGGGTAAATGCAAAGAATACCGCCAAGAAATTGGTCAGTGAACTGATATGCAGGTACGGTGTTTCTGAAGTCACTGGGTCAGATAGGGGGTCCCATTTCACAGGAGAAGTAATGAGGGAGGTCATGCAGGCGCTAGGGGTCCCCTATTTCCACTTATACATGCCACAAAAAGCTTTAGAACATATAACTGCACCGCTGAACGGCAAATATATTTTTCTTTTTCCACTTATACACACCACAAAAGGCTTTAGAACATATAAGTGCACCGCTAAACGGCAAATATATTTTACTTTTTCCACGTATACACGCCACAAAAGGCTTTAGAACATATAACTGCACTGCTGAACGTCAAATAGGCCCTTATTTATTTCCAATTATACACGCCACAAAAAGCTTTAGAACATATAACTGCACCGCTGAACGGCAAATATTTTTCTTTTTCCACTTATACACGCCACAAAAGGCTTTAGAACATATAAGTGCACCGCTAAACGGCAAATATATTTTACTTTTTCCACTTATAGACACCACAAAAGGCTTTAGAACATATAACTGCACTGCTGAACGTCAAATATGCCCTTATTTATTTCCACTTATACATGCCACAAAAAGCTTTAGAACATATAACTGCACCGCTGAACGGCAAATATTTTTCTTTTTCCACTTATACACGCCACAAAAGGCTTTAGAACATGTAATTACACCGGTGAACTGCAAATATATTTTTCTTTTGCCACTAATACACGACAAAAAGGGCTTTATAACATGTAACTGTACCACTGAACGGCAAATATATTTTTCTTTTGCCACTAATACATGACAAAAAGGGCTTTATAACATATAACTGCACCGCTGAACGACAAATATATTTTTCTTTTGCCACTAATACACCCCAACAAAGGCTTTAGAACATATAACTGCACTGCTGAACGGCAAATAGGCCCTTATTTTTTTCCACTTATACACGCCACTAAAGACTTTAGAACATATAAGTGCACCGCTGAACGGCAAATAGGCCCTTATTTTTTCCACTTATACACGCCACAAAAGGCTTTAGAACAATTAACTGCACCGCTGAACAGCAAATATTATATACATTTTTGCCACTAATACATGCCAAAAAAGGCTTTAGAACATATAACTGCAACTCTGAACGGCAAATAGGCCCTTATTTTTTTCCACTTATACACGCCACAGAAGGCTTTAAAACATATAACTGCACAACTGAACGGCGAATATATTTT
Source organism: Bufo bufo (assembly GCF_905171765.1). Taxonomy (NCBI): domain Eukaryota; kingdom Metazoa; phylum Chordata; class Amphibia; order Anura; family Bufonidae; genus Bufo; species Bufo bufo. The sequence continues at coordinate 107,415,410 of NC_053397.1, read as the reverse complement.
TCTTTTTCCACTTATACACTCCACAAAAGACTTTAGAGCATATAACTGCACAGCTGAACGGCAAATATATTTTTCTTTTGCCACTAATACACGACATAACGTGCTTTATAACATGTAACTGCACCGCTGAATGGCAAATATATTTTTCTTTTGCCACTAATACATGACAAAAAGGGCTTTAGAACATATAACTGCACCACTGAACGGCAAATATATTTTACTTTTGCCACTAATACACGACCAAAAGGGCTGTAATTTTAGCACTTCACCCCAAATGGCTAATAAGACCTTTTTTGTCCCACTAATACAAGCCAAAAAATGATTTAGAACATATAACTACACCACACAAGAAGCAAAAAAGACATAGAAATATTTCCTTGTAATAAACCCTATTAATGGCTGTATCAAACAGCACTTGCACCCCAACAACAAGAACGGTTTGCTGCAATTACAAAGCTGTATAATGGCAATTTGGATCCCCAGTCAGTGCAGCAAGGTGTAATAGGATTGTTCCTATTACCCAGGCTGTATCTTCCCCTACTGAACCCTGTTCAACATAAATGCTGTGGAATGATTCCTCCCTATTCTTTCCCTACACCTTGAATAATCTTTCCCTGCACTTTCAAATCGTTTTTTTTTTAGCACAATTACATTTTTCTAGCATTGTCCCTAGCGCCTGCTAATGTCTCTCCCCTCACTAAGTACACTAGAAAATGGCAGAATCCAATATGGCTAAGGCTATTTATAGGGCTGTGACATCACAGGGCTGGCTGGCTGCTGATTGGCTGCATGAATGGCTTTATGGGTGATCCCGACTTTCCTGAAATTCAGATTAAATTCCACTTCGTCAGCTTTGATTCGCTCATCTCTAATTATAAGTTATAAATGATAAATTTGGTAAAAAAACATAATTACAATCCTCAGTCACTGCTGTCATTTTTGTAAGAAGGATTAAAATATAAGCACGCTAAATATCAATCCAACAATTTTTCAAAATTTTTCCTGGCTGTTCACATAGCCGTAGAGGGCTTTTTAAGGACACAATTTAATTTATAATATTGTTTATTGAAAGATGGAAAAAAAAATCTTTGTGGGGTGAAACTGAAAAAAAGTCCCAATTCTGCCATTGTTTTTTCGATTTTGTTTTGATTAAAAAATGTATGAAGTTTTTAATGTTTTACATAATAAATCGTAAAAGATAGTAAATAGTAAAAGATCTAAACCTTTGAAAAATTTATTTGCATTGCCATATTCTGACATTCATAACTTTAAGACACCCTGTAAAGGCTTGTTTTTTTGTGAGATTGCCTGTAGTTTTTATTAAAATATATGACCTTTTGATCACTTATTCAAATTTTTTGTGGTGAAAAAGTGACCACAAAAATGATAATTCTGCAATTTAGATATTTTTTTCCCATATGGCATTTACCATTTACCATTTTTAAAAACTTTTTTTTTTTACTTTAATTGTTAGTTGCCTTAGGGGACTTTAACCCGCAATTGTTGAATTGCTTATATCATAGACGGCAGTGGTCTACTATTGCAGTCTATAGGAATTCTTCACACCGCCTATTCAGCCTTGCCCGAAGCATGGCTTAACAGGCAATTTTGCTGTGTCAGGCATGGGAGCTTTCACAAGACCGAACCCCAGTGGCAACTTTGCAGTGGGGTTCTAAATGAAGACAGGGGAGCTCAGTCTAACCGATTAGATGCCCCAGTTTCAATTGGCTGCAGTATTGACTGCAGTTAGAGATGAGCGAATCGAAGCTGATGATGTGGAATTAGATCCAAATTTCATAAAAAATTCGATTCGCAACAAATGCAAATTTTCTCGCGCTTCGTGGTAACGAATAGCAATTTTCCTAAAATGGCGGCTACACATGGGAGGACTGAGGATATGGGGCAAGGAACTCTGGGAAGGCGGGATCACCCAGATTGACATGCCTGCATGCAGTCAATCATTCAGCCAGTCAGCCCTGTGATGTCACTCACAACCTTATAAATATGGCAGCCATTTTAGTTTCTGCCATTTTCCAGCATTCAGAGTGCAGGGACAGACGTGTGAAGGCGCTAGGAACAGCAATTGGAAAAACCTAATTGTGGAAAAATAAAGACAGAAAAAACTATTTATAAGTGCAGGGAAAGGATAGGGAGGAATCATTTCACAGCATCTGAGTCCAGGGAGAGACGTCAGAAGGCACTATGGATATTGATAGGAAAGCGATTTACAAATGCAGGGAAAGATTATTTGGAGAGCCAAATAGCCATTAGGCAGTTCTGTCATTCCAGCTATTTGTTATTGGGCTGCAAGTGCTATATTGAAAAGCATTTAGTGGCTTATATCTTAGTATCTTTAGTATCTTATATCAGTACTACAAGAAAAATATATACGCATTTGACTTCTGCAGTTATTTCTGTTGAAAGCGTATAGGGGCGTATTACAGTAAAAAAAGAAAATAAATATACGCACTGCACTGTTGCAGTTATTTCTGGTGAAAGCATATAGGGGCGTATTTCAGTACTACAAGAAAAATATATTCTCAGTGCATTTCTGAAGTAAATTCTGGTGAAAGCGTATAGTGGCATATTTCAGTCCAACAAGATAAATATATTCTCAGTTTACTTCTGCAGTTATTTCTGTTGAAAGCATATAGGGGCGTATTTCAGTAAAAAAAGAAAAATATTTACGCACTTCACTGGTGCACTTATTTGTGGCAAAAGCGTTCAGTCGCCTATTTCAGTACAAACAGAAAAATACATTCACAGTTCATGTCGGCGGCGGTTATATGTCTTGAAAGTGTTTAGTGGCCTATTTCAGTACAAAAAGAAAAATATATTCTCAGTTCACATCGGCGGTTATATGTGTTGAAAGCATGGCTGGGAGTCAGCAGGATGGCAGCAGTGGGAGGTCGCAGCAGCCTCCCTACCCGGGAAGTAGTTGTGCAGGGGTTCACGGAAGTAGCAGTGGTAGCAGTCAATCAGTGCGGCGGTTATATGTGGTAAAATCTTTATTGAAGTATTTCGGTCGAAAAACAACATTTATTCAGCGGTCAGCGCTGTGGTTATATGCGGTAAAATCTCCAGGATGTCTCCGTGATAAATCTGCAGCGTGGGGGCCCCTTTTGGCTTCTACACACTTTCAAAATCATCCTTCAGCAAAGCGAATAGATGCTGGATGACCGGGATGCTCCATGATCTTCCCAGAAGCTGCTGTCGGGAGCAGCAGTTCATTTCTGAGACGTCTGTATAGTGCGGGGGGAATCCGAACACCCTCTCCATCTCTGTGCTCCGTTATATGTGTTCAAATTTTAATTTACGTATTTCGGTCGCAGTTATATGTGGTAAAACCTTTTGGGATGTATTTTGGTGGAAAAACAAATTGTATTCAACGTTCAGCGCTGCAGTTATATGTGGTAAAATCTTTTGTGACGTATTTTGGTGGAAAAACAAATTTTATTCGGCGTTCAGCGCTGTACTTATATGTGGCATAATCTTTACTGATGTATTTCGGTGCAAAAAAAAATTATATTCAGCGTTCAGCGCTGCAGTTCTATGTGGTAAAATCTTTAGTGACGTATTTCGGTGGAAAAACAAATCTTATTCAGCGCTGCAGTTATATGTGGTAAAATCTTTATTGAAGTATTTTCGGTTGTAAAACAAAATTTATTCTGCGGTCAGATGGGGTAAAATCTTTAGTGATGTATCTTGATGAACTTCGTGGCTTTCCGGGCTCAAAGCCAGGGCCGGCGCTTCCATTAAGGCCAAGTCCTAGGGGCCCCCGCCGGCCCGCAACTAAATATATTTTCGTGGGCCTTGTCCCCCGTGGCGACAAATGGGGGCAGCGGCGGCAGGGCACAGGGAGATGAGAGCTTCCATTCTGGAAGCGCTCATCTCCATAGTCATCTGTATCGCTGTTCTCAGGACAGCGATACAGATGGCTGTGCGGCAGGGGATGAAGAGGTATGTCCCTCCCCTGTTCCTCTGATAGGCTGCAGGCACTAGGCCGACAGCCTATCAGAGGCCGGTGCAGGCTATGTGATGACATCATCGCGCCGCCTGAGCCGTACAGCGCGGGACACAGGTCGGAAGAGGCCTGCATCGCATCGCTGACATGGAGGTAAGTATAAGTGCTTTTTTTTTTTGTGTGTGTGTGTGTTTTTTGTGTACAATACTGGCGGCTACTGATATGAAGGGGGTCTCTGGCTACTGGCACATTATAGGGGGGGGCTCTGGCTACAGGCACATGATAGGGGGGCCTATGGCTACTGGCATATGATAGGGGGGGCTCTGGCTACTGGCACATTATAGGGGGGGCTCTGGCTACTGGCACATGATAGGGGGGGGCTTTGGATACTGGCACATTATATGGGGGGCTATGGCTACTGGCACATAATAGGGGGGCCTATGGCTACTGGCACATTATAGTGGGGCTCTGGCTACCGGCACATTATAGGGGGGCTATGGCTACTGGCACATTAAACGGGGGGCTTATGGCTACTGGCACATTATAGGGGGGGCACTGGCTATTGGCACATTATAGGGGTGGCTCTGGCTACTGGCACATCATAGGGGTGGCTCTGGCTACTGGCACATTATAGGGGGGCTCTGGCTACTGGCACATGATGGGGGGGCTATGGCTACTGGCACATTATAGGGGGGGCTCTGGCTACTGGCACATTATAGGGGGGCTCTGGCTACTGGCACATGATATGGGGGGCTCTTTTTACTGGCACAAGATGGTGGGGGGGCTCTTATTACTGGCACATTATTGGGGGGCAACTATGGGGGCACTTGTTACTGGCACATTATTGGTGGGCACTATAGGGGCATCTACTGAGGCCACAAAGAAGGGGTATTTTATATGGGGGGCTCTGTACAGTAGCATTTTATACTGTGACACATTATGGTGGGTACTATGGGGAAGGGGGAGAGGAGTACTATGGGATCATCTACGGGGGCGCTAAGAAAGGGTATTTTATACTTGCAAATTATGGGGGACACTGAGGGCATCTACTGGGGCACTATATAGGGGTATTTTATACTGGCACATTATGGGGGGACTATTTGGAACATTAGCTCAACTGGGGGCATTACAAGGGGGTATTTTATAAGGAGAATTATTTCTACTGGGGGGGGGGCATTATGGTGGGCTTCATTACTCCCCCATGGTATGACCCCCTAGTAGCAGCACCAGCCTCTCCCTGCTCTGCTATCCCTCTGCCCCTTCTGCAAATCCTTATTATGAAATCTTTCTCATTAGGATAAAACACAACATCAACTCCGCCGAGCCCCCGGCCAAAGTGTTGAAGTGGCGTCCGAGATCCCCAAGGGCCAAGCCAAGTAACTGTAAGTTTTCATGTGAAATATGTTTGTTATACACATATAGCATACACTGTGCCACACAATATAGAGTTTCTTCTGTATGAACGTCCACAAATTAAATCTCCATAGTCAATACAGGACGTTAAAGTCAGCAAGTGTCGGGAGGGGTGGGGAGGCCCTTATTGTTTTTCGCCCAAGGGCCCCATTTCACCTAGAACCGGCCCTGCTCAAAGCTATCTTGACTCTTTGTCTTTGTCGTTGTTTGTAGCTACTAGAGGCCTGTTCATGCCAGGCAGGCTCCCCCAGAAGTATCTTGGTCGACTAATACTCGTTGTGCCACTGGCCTACTCCTGCTGCTGCCACCTTCAGGCTCGGTCATTAGGCCACTATGTGACCTCCTACTTAGGCTGCTGCCACCTCCAGAATCTGTCATTGTGCCACTCTGTCGCCTACTCATGCTGCTGCCACCTCCAGACTCGGTCATTGTGCCACTCTGTGGCCTCCTCCTGATGCTGCTGCTGCCACCTCCAGATTCTGTCATTGTGCCACTCTGTGGCCTACTCATGCTGCCACCTCCAGACTCGGTCATTGTGCCACTCTGTGGCCTGCTTATGCTGCTGCCACCTCCGGACTCAGTCATTGTGCCACTCAGTGGCCTACTCATGCTGCTGCTACCTCCAGACTCTGTCATTGTGCCACTCGGTGGCCTCCTCATACTGCTGCCATCTCCAGACTCGGTCATTGTGCCACTCAATGGCCTTCTCTCAATGCTGCTGCTACTGCCGCAACCTACAGACTCTGTCATTGTGCCACTTGGTGGCCTCCTCATGCTGCTTCCACCTCACCACTATGTCATAGGTCTACTCTGTGGACTTCTCGTGCTGTTCCCACCCTTCCCCACTTCATGACTGGTCCACTATTTTGGCTTTCGACCTGGCTAACATCATAGTTTATTTGACACTTCTTCTGATCATATTATGTATATTATATAAATGTTTGACCCATTTAGTACAATAATGACTTGGTTAGTACATGGTACTGTACTCCATAAATGTTTTCCTTACCATCTCCATCGTCATCTGTAGGCTTGCCCTTTTTCATGTTTGGTTCTTTGGAATTAGGCTTCTTTTTCCCTTTGTCTGATGGGTTTTCAGATGGATCTTTTCAGATAAACAGAAAACAAATAAGAACAGAACTCACCCCATTACATGAAGGTATTTAGCCTAATATTACATAATATTATATGTTATTGTGATCTAAATATTTGGATCTTTTCAGTACCAGAATAACTAGATACATATATAATTGCTGATGCAATATTAGGACTACCATGAATGTTTTTCTTACCATCACCATCTGTAGGTCTAGCCTTTTTCTTGTTCGGTACTCTGGAATTGGGTTTCTTTTTCTTTCTGTCTGATGGTGATGGGTTCTGAGAAGGATCTTTTACAGAAAAACAAGAAACAAATACCTGTTAAAACCAACACTGATCCCAAACACCAATGTATTTTTATATGAATGGTCTTTAGTTCTTCTGAATGTCTGAATCTTCTAAAAATCTATTTCCATAATCATGTAGTAATTGATTCTCATCAGTTTTATCAAATCAATCTATTATTTCCAATACTCTTGTATGTATATTTTTTGAAAAAGGCAAGTCAGTTGTTAACAGTGTGCTGTAATGTATTACATGGAAAACTGAACACAGTGTGATACTCATGGCTTGTTAGATACTAGAGATGAGCGAATCGAAGCTGATGAAGTGGAATTCATTACGAATTTTAGGAAAAATTAGATTCGCACCGAATGCGAATTTCCTCGCACTTCGTGGTAACGAATCGCATTTAGATTCTGCCATTCACCAGCGTACTTAGTGCAGGGAGAGATGTGTCTGCAGGTGCTAGGGACAGTGATAAAAAAAAATCGTCATTGTGCTGAAAAAAAAACATTTACAAGTGCAGTGAAAGATCATTCAAGGTGTAGGGAAAGGATAGGGAGGAATCATTTTACAGCATTTCTGTTGAACAGGGTTCAGTCGGGGAGGTGACAGCCTGGGTAATAGGAACAATACGATTACACCTTGCCTCACTGACTGGTGATCCAAATTGCCATTATACAGCTCTGTAATTCCAGCAAACCGTTCTTATTAGGGTGCAAGTGCTGTTTGATACAGGCATTAACAGCGTTTATTACAAGGAAATATTTCTAGGTTTTATTTGCCCTTGTGCGTTGCAGTAATATGTTCTAAAGCATTTTTTGGCTTGTATTAGGGGGAAAAAGGGCTTATTAGCTGTTGTGTGGTGAAGTGCGAAAATGACAGCCCTTTTTGTTGTGTATTAGTTGCAAAAGTTAAATATATTTGCCGCTCAGCGGTGCAGTTATCTGTTTTAAAGCCCTTTTTTGCGTGTAATAGTGGAAAAAGGAAAAATATCTTTGCCACTCAGCGGTGCAGTTATCTGTCTTAAAGTCCTTTTTTCTGAGTACTAGTGGAAAAAGAAAACATATATTTGCCGATCAGAGGTTCAGTTATTTGTTTTAAAGCCCTTTTTTGCATGTATTAGTGGAAAAAGGAAAAATAGCTTTGCCACCTAGCGGTGCTGTTATCTGTTTAAAGTCCTTTGCATGTATTAGTGGAAAAAGGAAAAATATCTTTGCAGCTCAGCGGTGCAGTGAGATATTTTACAGCCCAGTTTGCCATTTATTAGTGGCGAAATACAAATATATTCGCCGTTCATCTTTGCACTTATCTGTTGAAAAGCCTTTTGTGTAAAAATAGAATAAAATTTGGGCCTAATTGCCGGACTGCGGTGCAGTGAGATATTTTACAGCATAGTCTGCCGTGTATTACTTGTCAAATACAAATATATTTGCCGTTCATGGTTGTACATATCTGTTGAAAAACCTTTTGTGTAAAAATAGAAAAAAATTTGCGCCTAATTGCTGTTCAGCGGTGCAGTGAGATATTTTACAGCCCAGTTTGCCGTGTATTACTGGCAAAATACAAATATATTCGCCTTTCATCATTGCACTTATCTGTTGAAAAGCCTTTTGTGTAAAAATAGAAAAAAATTGGGCCTAATACCCGTTAAGTGGTGCAGTGTGATATTTTACAGCCCAGTTTGCTGTGTATTACTGGCGAAATACAAATATATTCGCCTTTCATCGTTGCACTTATTTGTTGGAAAGCCTTTTGTGTAAAAATATAAAAAAATTAGGGCCTAATTGCCGTTCAGCGGTGCAGTGAGATAATGTACAGCCTAGTTTGCCGTGTATTACTGGCGAAATACAAATATATTCACCTTTCATCGTTGCACTTATCTTTTGAAAAGCCTTTTGTGTAAAAATAGAAAAAAAATTGGGCCTAATTGCAGTTTAGCGGTGCAGTGATATATTCTGAATCCCTATTTGCTGTGTATTAGTGGCGAAATAAAAAATATTTGATCTAACATTTGGTTATTTGATCTAACAGTATGTCAGGCAGGGGAGTGGCAGAGGCCTAAATGTTTCTGGCGCAAGCAGAGGTCGCAGCAGAGTAAGGGGCCGTGGCAGCAGGGGTCACTTCGAGAGGCCTTAGCTCCCAGCTCCTCAGCTAGTGGTCGTGTTGTGACCATCAACCCAGCGGTTCTTGAATGGTTGATTTGATCTTCGACTTTGTCGCAAGTGACATCAGACACCCCCACCGAAGAGTCTGTGGGTTCGTCAGACACAACCCTTAGTTCTCATGGCCCGGGAGCAGGCCCTGTGCCCTCACCTGTCCTCAACCTGCCTTTGTCCTTTTCTGTTTCCTCACCGCGAGAAGTATTATATGCTATAGGCCCTGCTCCACTTTTCCGCGAGGAAGAACTACTAGAGGACAGTCAGCAGCTACTGCCCAGCCAAGATGTGGAGGAGACATCCACCGCTTCCTCCGCTAGGGGGGCAAGTAGTGATGAGAAGAGTGGCGTGGGAGCTGGTGTTGAGAGCGGTCAGGCTCTTGACCCAGAGGCGGTTGAGGAGGATATCAGTGAAGTGCAGACACTACTCAATGATGATGATGTAGCTGATTGCCCTTGGGAGCTGGGTGACAAAGGGGCTTCATCATCATCTGGAGAAGACGCTAGCAGCTTGCCCGTGAGCCAGCAAGTCGCTAGCGTGGCCGGGAGTCAGCAGGGTGGCAGCAGTGGGAGGTCGGGAGCCAAATGCACCCGTGGTAGACCACCTGCTTTGCGGGAGCCTACCTGCCCGGGAAGTAGCGGTGCAGGGGCTCAAGGAGGCAGCGGCAGTAGCAATCAGTCAGTGCGTAGTGTTGGGAGTAAAATCACCTACTCGGCGGTGTGGCAGTTTTTTTTTAAGCCGCCGGAGGAGGTGAACGTGGCCGTATGTAGAATCTGTGGGCAAAGTGTGAAGCGTGGCCAGGGTGCCACTGTTGGCACTACAGCCATGCGTCAACCTATGCAGCGTCGCCATAAAGTGGCCTGGGAGAACCATAGCTCTGATGTGGTGGTCCAGCTGCATCAGCAAGTGGCACGCACCCAGTTTCTGGCCGTCAAGGCTCCACCACCTCAGCCGAAAGGAGCTGTCTGTCTTTCCCATCATCTGCCAAACCTCCTCCTACTCCTCGTTACACATACCATCAGCAATCGATCACCTAAGCGATTGCCAAGAGACAACAGTATACATGCACTCATCCAATGGCGCAGAAGCTGAATGTGCTCTTGTCCAAGTTGCTGGTGCTGCAGTCCCTCCCTTTTCAGGTGGTGGACTATGCACCTTTCAGAGAACTGATGGCTTGTGCCGAGCCGAGTCCCAAGCTGTCATTTCTTTGCCAAAAAGGTAGTACCAGCCCTGCACAAATATGTAGAACAGAAGGTGGGCCAGTCCTTGAGCCTGTCAGTGTCTGTCAAAGTGCGCGGCAGCGCCTACGTCTGGAGCTGTAACTACGATCAGGGACAATACATGTCCTTTACAGAACACTGGATGAATGTGGTTCCTGCACAGCCACACCAGCAACTTGGCCAGGTGACGCCGCTTCCGCCTCCACGTTGCCACTCCGCTGGTTTGCGACAATGTCCACCTCTGCCTCCTCATCCTCCACCGTGTCCTCTGCCTCCACTGCAGGGACAATTCACAGGGGCCCTCCAGCATACTACATGTTCAGGGCACGGCGGTGTCACACTGTTCTGCACAAACAGGTGAGGAAATTCTCTGTGTCCTTCAGTAAGAAATCGAATACAGGCTTTCTCCGCGACAACTGAAAATTGGAACCATGGTAACCGACAACGGGAAGAACATTGTGTCGGCGCTGCGTCAAGGAGGGCTGAGCCATGCGCCTGCATGGCACACATGTTCAATCTGGTTGTCAAGCGGTTCCTGAAGTCTTCCACCCATCTGCAAGACATCCTAAAAATGGGCAGGAAACTTTGCATGCACTTTAGCCACTTGTACACAGCAAAGCACACCCTCTTTGAGCTGCAGCGGCAGAACGGCATCCTCCAACATAGGCTGATATGCGACGTTTCCACCCGTTGGAATTCCACCCTCCATATGTTGGACCGACTGAGAAAGGCCATTAACGATTTCCTGATGATTCAAGCGGACAGGAGTACTCTGCTGTGTAAATTCAATGTCAGCCAGTGGCAGCTCATGCGTGACACCTGACGTTTGCTCAGGCCCTTTGAGGAGGCCCCATTATTTTTCAGTCGCCAGGACAACAGGATGAACAATGTCATTCCACTGCTTCATGTCCTGGAACAGATGCTGGTTAATATGGCTGGTCATGGAACTGGAGACGTGGCACCTAGGTCTCACGGCCACATGAGCCCTGTGAGGGCTGAACTGGAGGAGGACGTTGTATCACCAGCAATGTGTAGTGAAATGGGTAGTTTTTCTACACCGGTGACAGGGGAGGAGGAGCAGGAGCAGCCAGAGGAGCTGCAGGGCGATGAGGAAGATGAGGCAGAAGACCCAGACACACCGTGGCAGTATGCAGTGGAGATGGAGGCAGGGAGTCCCTCCGAATCACTTGTGAAAATGGCCTACTTCATGCTCACTTGCTTGGGTAGTGACAGCCGAATTGTCACCATTCTGCAGAGGGACGACTTCTGGACCCTCGCTACTGGTCCAAAATGGGGGCCTTTTTTACACCCGCTGAAAGGGAGGAAAAACTACTATAGAGACATCCTATGTAGTCTGTTGGCCGCTGCCTATCTGTGCCATCATCCATTCTCTTGCAGGTGTCACGGCTGAGGATGGGGAAAACCCTCAGCCGTGCTCTGATCGAAGATGGTGGTCGCTGCTCGACCAGGAGGACAGATTTAGGGAGCAGGTCACCTCCTAATCGCATCCCTAATCTGACCCTGACTCCTAGCTGCATGAGCCGACCTTGATGGTAGGAGGGCTCATGCTCCGGAACCTTATAGTCCCTGCTAGCCCTCAGGACGGCCCTCAACTAGGAGCAGGGTGAGACGACCTGTTCCTTCTGGACACGGAGGAACAGGAGTCTCACTGGCCAAGCTGCAGGGAAAAGGGGAACACAAACAGTCCTATGGATATGGCAGGTGAACTGAACTAGTTCCACCTACCTGCCACAGCCTTGCTGACTGGATCCCTGTGAGGGCATGCTGATGTCCACACAACATTCAATGAACCCAGCAAACACACATCCACACACAGGAACCCAGATCCATAGCTGCACCAAATAACAAAAGGAAAATATCAACTGAACATCACATAGACATAAACTTATGACCACAAGGGTGGCCCTCACTGGCAGATCCTATATGTGACCAGGAGAGTGCCTCCAGCTTACTACAAGGCTGGAGTACCCCTCAGACATCAGCTCTTAACTGAGGCTATATAGGCCCAAGTAGTCACACCCACACAGACACACCCAGTGTTCAGACACACAGGGAAGGGAGTTAACCCTTCCAACACCAGGGAGTGTAGTGGAACCACATAAAGGGGAATACACACACACTCTCACTGCAGCTGTTACCGTTGACAACGACATGCGTGACAAACGTGTCCTGGGAGCCGGCCAAAAGGCCGAGACACTGCCACCACATGTACAAACACCAAACGTTTCCACGGGCAGCCACAGACGAAGGGAAACTGTCAGAGTGCATACAAAACATAAAACACAGTGCACACCAGACATTTAGAAGACACACCTAACAGACAGGTTGCCAGGTGCGACCGCATGCACATTGCAGCAAGCTGCCTAGCATCAGCTCAGGCTGCTATACTGCAACAATACAAAACAACTTGTTGCTCGCGGCAACCACAAGTGAGGCAACACACTAGCGGCCCTCACCTGTGGTTGAACACCCAAACCAAACCGCAGGCAACAGCATGTGGTAAAGAGTCACGACCATGACCATGGCCGTGACAGCAGGTCTGACCGGGGGGGGGGCCTCTGCGCTCACGTTCCACTGCTAACGCTGCTGGGGTGGGGTGGCAGGAGCAGTACCAGCTTCATCAGCAGTAGCCTGAGTCTAGAGTCGCTGATGAGCAGCTTTCTTCACCCGCATAGTGAAGAAACTACTTATCAGCAGCTAGACATAGAGCAGAACCTGAACCAGCAGGTGGTAGCATAGTTGGAGTGCACCCTGCCAGCCGACCTTGAAGATCTGCTGGACTACTGGGCAGCCAAATTGGATTTGTAGCCGCAACTGGCCAAGTTTGCCCTCGAAAAGCTGTCCTACCCGGCCAGTAGTGTGTCATCAGAGCGCGTGTTTAGTGCGGCGGGGGCCATAGTTACCCCAAGAAGAACTCGCCTGTCCACCCAAAATGTGGAGAGACTGACCTTTGTCAAGATGAATCAGGCGTGGATCAGCCAGGATTTTCACCCACCAATTTCTGATGCATCAGACTAGATCATCCATGGTGCCACACCAACACTTTGACAAAAGAGACCGGTTTCTTCTGGCTACCTGACTCAGCTACTATTCTGATTCTGTCACCCACCTGATGCCACACATTTGATGCCAAGTGCTCCTTCTTTCACCCACCATCTTCAGCGGGTACTGGTATTGCCACCCACCTCCACACTATGTCACCTTGCTACTTTGTGGCCTCCTGATGCTGCTGCCACCTCCACCTTTTTTTCTATGGATCAGAGGAAGGGCAAAATAATCACACGTCAACACAAACTTACTGCTGACACCCTCTTCACTCTGTCGGGAGACTCTACTTGTATAAGCGTTTAATAGAACAGGTTCTGCAGACATCTATGTGGAATCACCTGACGACAGTGTAAAAGGAGTGCGCTTCTTCTTGGCGCTAACATCGACCTGTAAGGCTGAGTTCATACTTAAGTTATTTGGTCAGTTTTGGCCCTGTGACTGCCCTAATAAGTGAAGTGTGCAGTGATTCTATGTGCGACGCCTGTTATCTACATGTCATACGGAATCACAGTATTAGTTCACAACCAAAGCAGACTCCCTATGCGTGTTACTGCAAGGCACAGTGTTCTACACCACTATAAAGGCTCTCTGCAGCCAGGAAGTAGCCATGTTTAACATAATTCACCGCAAATTTATTTGGTTTGAACCTAATTTTTCCCCAAAAATTTGGTGAACTGGTGAATCAAATTTTTGAAAAATTCGCTCATCTCTATTAGCTACCAAAGAATCAGGATATTCAAGAACAAAATGCTCTTGAAGATCATATAAGCCTAAAATAACAAGCAAAATCTGTTTGTCTTTATGTATATATATAACAAGTAGCAGAATATATACTGCATAGGTTTATTTTCCCTATGGTAGCACCACATTATTCACCATCTGCGTCATCCTCTGGTTTCTTTGGCTTCTTCTTTGAATTTGTAGGTGAACGCTTTTTTGTGGCCCTTTTATTAGACTGAGATGTGTTCTCTTCAGTATTGGCTATAGAAACAACAAAGTGAACGTCATTTTTCAGTACAGTAGAACTCTGCTCGTAACAATTCTCAGTCTACAGTATTTTTTATAATATATATACAGTATATATTCAAGAAAAATGGCGGCACTGGCCTAAATGAAAAAAATAGGGTGCACGTTCCAGGGGAATGGACTTCTTACCCCAACCAATGGATCCAGAAAATGGACAGCACTCCAGTAAGATGAAAGCAAAAAATACCTTTTATTCACCCATGCGGTGCAAAGTTTCGGCTCCAAAAATGAGCCTTTCTCAAGCATATATACAGTATATATATATATATATATATATATATATATATATACAGTACAGACCAAAAGTTTGGACACACCTTCTCATTCAAAGAGTTTTCTTTATTTTCATGACTATGAAGGCATCAAAACTATGAATTAACACATGTGGAATTATATACATAACAAACAAGTGTGAAACAACTGAAAATATGTCATATTCTAGGTTCTTCAAAGTAGCCACCTTTTGCTTTGATTACTGCTTTGCACACTCTTGGCATTCTCTTGATGAGCTTCAAGATGTAGTCCCCTGAAATGGTTTTCACTTCACAGGTGGTTTTCTCTTCACTTCACACTTGTTTGTTATGTATATAATTCCACATGTGTTAATTCATAGTTTTGATGCCTTCAGTGTGAATCTACAATTTTCATAGTCATGAAAATAAAGAAAACTCTTTGAATGAGAAGGTGTGTCCAAACTTTTGGTCTGTACTGTATATATATGTATCCAAAGACGAGGCAGCACTCCAGTAAATGAAGTGAAGAAAAGTGGACCCTTTATTGACCCCTCTGCAACATTTCAACCTCTCAATGCAGTCTGGACTAGTGCTGCTGTTTGATTTTTTTGTTTTATATACATATATATATATATATATATATATATATGTTTTGTTGTAAAGCTGTCTCTATACAAACTTAATACACATGACTGAACAACCCACTATTTACCACCCATATATGTGATCGATTAATTGACTAGCTTATAAATAGTAAACTTAAATATATCCTGAATATGCACAGAGAGGATTTAACTAGCTGGATTGAGATACATTGTATAATGAAATACTGCAATACTGAAAATAACAGCAATCATGTCATTATATGTTTATTACCAATTATATTTATTATTCCTTTTAAACTTCTATTGCTTAAAGATAACTAAACTTTTGAATAACTTTTTGTTAAAATGTAACTAATCTTACAACATTTTGTAATATACTTTATTAATGGATTTAGTATTTTTAATAGATCCCCCCTCCCCCTAAAGCGCACCTTTCCCTGTGCACTTAAATTTGACTTTTCTGTACACTGCTGACTTGTCACCCTGTACCCATGTGCTATGTCAGGATTAGCTGAGCGATTAGGGCTCCTGCCTGTGCCTGCTTCACTAAGCTAAAAGCTTACATGTAGGACTCTTAGCTTAGTGGAGCAGGCAGAAGCAGGAGCCCGCTCCGCTTAGCTAATCCTGGCATAGTACATGGTTACTCATGTGTAGGGCTGAAATGATTAATCGATTAAATCGAGTAACTCGACACAAAAGAATCCTTGAAATTTGCATCAAGGGTTCGTTTGTGTCATTTGACCATGGAGCGGAGTGAAGCGCTTACTATTACTCATGCTCTGTGGTCACCCGCTGGCATATGTCAGTGTCATTCATAGTACTGCAAGGCTGATAATATCCACTGTTGTTTCCAGACTGTGTTTCCTATAGCTTTCACTTGAAGCTTCTTCTAACCCACCAGCTACTGCAGCGTCTCTCACATGACAGCATATACCACACTCGTCAGTCAGCACATTCCCAGTTATCGTCCATTACTTTGCCGGGAAATGTATCTTGGTATATGTAGTTACAGTGTCTGCCAGTAGCGCTTGCATCTTACTCGGAAAGACTACATTGTCCCTAATACAAAGTTTACAGAGCCGTGAGAGTTCTGTGATTGATCGCTGCTCTGTAGAGGCTGTGCGGACGCGCGTTAGTTGTATGTGAGCGCTGCTGTACAAAGCAACTCCAGTATAGTCACTACCCAGATAATACAGCGTGGTCTATGCCTAGTACACAGATATACAGGGCTGCTGTCTGTGAGGAACTACCTAACTACTGTGTTGGAAAGTGTTACTGTTCATTATAAGAGGTGTTTTGCATCATAATTATTTTAAAGAGGCAGTAGACTTTGTGTCTAGCCTGATGGCACTCGGGAAGGGGGGCAGCTGATGGCACTGCGGGGGCAGCTGATGGCACTAGGGGAGCAGCTGATGGCATGGGGAGGCTGAAGGCAGGGGGATCTGATTGCAGTGGGAGGGATGATGAGTTTTTATTTAAGGAAAGCATTCTTTTAATAGTTTTTTTCTTATTAGAGTACTCGATTAATTGTTGGATTAATCAATAGAATACTTGATTAAAAAAATAATGGAGAGCTGCAGCCCTACCCATGTACTATGCCAGCAGTTAGTAAACCTCTGGAGGGCACAGGCAGGAGCAGCATTATGCGCTCCTACCTGTAGTCCATGCACTGCGGCCCCATTGAGAAAATATGTACTCCGTACACCGCTGATAAGTCAGCGGTGTACTGAAAAGTAAATTTTAAGTGCACAGGAAAGGTGCACTTTAATAATAAAGTATATTACAAAATGTGTTATTAAGACATTAGGGACATTTTAACAAATATTTATTCAAGAGTTTAGTTACTATTTAAATACTCGGGTTAGTCTAAAAGCAGTTTTATAATAAACAAAGTTCATGACATATGAATAACAGGTCTCTAAATGGGCCCTGGTGAAGACCCTCGGGATATACCCTGAAACAAACAATGCCGGTCGAATGGCCGGAAATTCCCTGTAGGGGTCCTACCTATACTTATAAGATGTAACACTTTATTAATATCATTAAAACCAAAACCTATACTAATAAGGTTAAAACTATCAGGCTATGTTTGGGAAAGGTTGGCGATGCACTATTGTAAATTGCAGAGCTTTATTAAAGGAATTACTCCTGTGGTATTTTCACAGGGGTGAATAATAGTATTGTGGAATGATCCACAGTATTGGTGGTATCAGTGTTTGTATACTGTGGCACTGGATGTCCCTATATGTGTACTTATGAAAGGAGCTACTCCTCCCTGCTAAACTGTCACCACAATGTTCACACACCTCTGCAGAACCTATGGCAGTCCATGGAACTTATTTGTCTCAATTATTTCTTAACATCTTTTCATCCTACTCTGATATCTGCTCTTTCTCATCTGCAACCTTTATTTTTTCAGATTTAAATAATCAAAAATAGAAAGTGAAGCAGTTTGGCAAATAGTCTCTTGATTAAAATGATCCTACCAGATAGCATTGTGATGCAAGACATACAGAACAAGCTATCCCATATTGCTGAGAGCTGTGTCGGGAGCCATACTACAGTATAGTGAAAGAGACACAAAATAATTGGCCATGCACTAAGTATTAACTAAGCTGTCTTTCTTCCACAGATTAGAAGGAAGGGTACATTTTATATAAAGTCATGAGAAACCATTTTAAAAGGCACTGCAGCAATTTCTATATAGAGCAGCATGGGCAATTATTAAAAAAATAATGTTGATGCTCTTGTGTATACCGGTTTTAATTTAAGTGCAGTTTAAAGGTTATATGGCATCTTGATTCTTTCTTCCCCTGAGATATGCTTCTCCTCATCCTACATTTTCCATCTTGCCTCTTATCTTGGATTTTCATCATTAAAGGTGTACACCCATCTCGGACATTGGGGCATACTGCTAGGATATGCCTTCAAAGTCTAATAGGCACGGGTCCCTCCTCTGGGACCTGCACCTATACTTAGAAGGGAGCATGAGCGGTCTCCCTCCCTTCATTTCTATGGGACTGCAAAAAATAGCCGAGCGCTGACCCAGCTAAAGTATTTTTATGCTACAAGTACTGCTAGTTATTTTAAAACAGCTATTAGCTTTCAGGATTTTTGCTTTAGAAATTATTTATCGGATAACCCATTCAAAAATGTATAATATGCAGGCTTACCTCTGTTAACATCTGTGCGCTCTTCTATATCTTCTTCGACTTCAAGAGAGCTTGATTTTGATTTTCTGGGTTTCTTTTTCTCTTTAGGGTTAGGTTCTGGTGATGACAGCAAATATGTAGCTTAGAATAGTATATATGTTTAGTATATATAATTGTTAGGTAATTAGATATGTAATGCAGTTTATTTATCTGAATGAAACCCATATCCTAAATGACTGCTTTGATTAAGTTCTATTGGAACTAATTTTTCTTACAAGGATGTGCTTGCAGTTGCTTTGAAAGTAACCAGCTTGCACATTCATTAATTGGGTACAATCTCAAACAATACATACTACATAGGCATTAGAAACTAAGCCACTAGTGACTGCCCATACATGTTTTTATGGTGGCCACTAATAGACTTTAAACCTGCACCATAGCCTTTTTACAGCAGTTAAGCTTTAGCAACCACAAGCATCTAAATCAGGCATGTCCAAACTGCGGCCCTCCAGCTGTTGCAAAACTACAACTTCCAGCATGCCTGAATAGCTTACAGATATTAGGGCATGCTGGGAGTTGTAGTTTTGCAATAGCTGGAGGGCCGCAGTTTGGACATGCCTGATCTAAATGGTTTCTGAGGGAGGGAGATTTGTCTGTCACCCAGTACCTTGCAAATGCGGTCGTCGGGGGGGCGATGCCTTTACATGGCAACCAAGGGGTTTATTGAAGGCTGAGATGTTAAATGGTAAAAGTAAAAATTTAAGTTTTATTAAGAAAGTCCCCAAGTAAAAATAGAAAAATCTAACTTTTCCCTTAAAGTTAAAAAATGAAAAAAAAGGAAAAAAATTGGATTGCCTCCACATATTTGGTATCACTGCATCTGTAACTAACTGAAGTATACAATGATAATGTAATTTATCCCACATGGTGACTGCTATAAAACAATACATCACATGAAGAATAGAATAAAAAGCAATGAAAATGCCTTATGTGCCCCAAAATAGTGCCAATAAAGACAAGTCATCCAAAATCTGGCGCCTGCGCCGTACCTGTCTTCAGTCGGCGCAGGCGCACTGAGGAGAGGACACTCGCTCGGCCGCTCCATCCTCAATGCGCCTGCGCCGATGACGTCACATCTACACCCGGCGCAGGCGCACTGAGGAAGGAGCGGCCGAGCGAGCGTCCTCCCCTCAGTGCGCCTGCACCGACTGAAGACAGGTACAGCGCAGGAGCCAGATTTTGAATGCAGACAGGGCCAGCCAGAGAACAAGCGCGTTCGCTGGCCCTGTCAATCAACATGAGAGGGCGTTTTTTTTAAAGGAGGATGCGGCTGCTACCAGCAAGTAGCCGCCCTACTGAACCAAAATGATTAATAACATTATGTATTGATATATCGCAGTATAGGGATTATAAGTAGCCCAAAAAAAAAAAAAAGGACTTTAGTGGGGTGACAGAAGCCCTTTAATCATTGAGTTATATGTACCACAAAATGGTGCCATTAAATCTACAGCTTGTGCCACAAACTCAGACCCTCATACATGAAACTAAAAAAGTTATAGCTCTTGCAATGCGATGCTTCTTCCCTAAGAGGTTAATGTGCTTGCACAGCACTTTATAATATACAGTTAGATTGGTACAGAACCCCTTGCTCTCCATAAGGCATAGAGGGACTTGATATGTCACTGTGTAGCTAAAATGTAATAATAATAATAGTATAGTAATGATCTAGGGGAGCTCAACTTTTCTCTTGCAGTCAGTTGGCATAATCATCCATATTATCCTGCACAGTTACTGCTATTTTTCACATTTTCATTCATCAGGATTACCATTAGGTGGCTTTCCTGTAGCCTCAGGATCATCACCTTCATTTTCTTTTGGAGTTTTGGGTTTTCTTGGGTTATCATCATCATTGTCAGGAGCTCCTTGATTTGGCTCTGAAAATACATTGATGTTGAGCAGGCAATTATCAGGAAGGACCCTTTCTTTTTTTGATAACTGCCTGCTTGTCGCCACTGTATGGGAAAAAGCGAGGCTACTGCCATGGCTTGTCCTCATACAGAATCATTGGTTCTGGGCAGCAGATCTGATTTAATGTGCTGCATCAACCATTAATTCACCCGATGAACAAGCGTTTGCTCGTTCATTGGGTGATTAGCAGCACATTTACACAGGCCTATTATCAGGAACAATCGTTTACAGTAATGTTCATTCCCGATAAACAGCCGAACAATTGTGCGGTGTGAATGACAATCAGGGCTGGTGCAAGGATTTTTGCCACCCTAGGCAAAAGCTAATTTTGCCGCCCCTTTGACTCCACTCATTGACCACGCCTTTTGACCCTCCCACAGACCCCCCATCAGACCTCAGATCATCCCAAAAAAAAACACTCAGCCCCCTTCAGACCTCAGATAAGCCCAAAGACCCCCCCACTTAGCCCCCAATGCCCCCCATCAGAACTTAAATCATCACGGCATGCAGAACTAACTACATACTACAATACTTACCTAGAACGCTGCGGCTCCTCTTCTTCGCGCTCCAGTCTTCCCGCCGGCGCTGCACTGTCACCTGACAGCGTGCAGCGTCATATCATAGTGTGCGTGCTGGGACAGTGTAAGTTTAAAGGGGCGGCCGCCGCTAGGGAGCTGGGACAGTGTAAGTTTAAAGGGGCGGGGCTGGCTGCGCAGGCGTGCGTTTTGGGTCCGGACCGGGATCACCCCATCAGACATGTCACCCGGTGCGTCCCAAACCCACCGCACCCCCCTTGCAACTCCACTGCTAGTAGCAGTCTGCTACTGTGACTTCTATTGCGGCCAGACTCCAGGGCGCCCCAGCAAGAGTGCACTCTACGCGGTGGCCTACTCTGCTTATGGGTGGCGCCGGCCCTGATGACAATACTGCCTTTGTACCAAACGAGCTCGGTATTTACTTCTGCTATGCAGCTGTAGATTCTCATTGACTTGCACAATGTGAAAGGCCACTGGAACTGAAGAGCCCTCTAACAGACTCACAGAAGTTGAATGTGATTTTATTTGACTCCATGAAGCTTGTGGTATCAGCAGTAAGTCTTTTCAGCCAGTCTATTCAGTCTGTATTTTGCCAGATGTGTTTCGTAGCTCCTTCCCCAGTGGCAATTTTAATAAATGTTAATGTTTTTTTTCCATTAACATTGGCACTGAGAAAAAGCTGAAACAGTTCCGAAACACGCCCGGCAAAATACATAGATAAAGAGTGAACTGTGCAAAGTTATAGTGAATATTGCTGTATTATAATCTGTTGGCTACCACTGACAGCGCAACACAGCACACAGCCCCACATTTAAGCTACATTGTGTTAAAGCCTGTCAGGAACTATTTCGGCTAGCTACCGCATGCGCACTACAGACTGAGGGACACTGTGGAGCTGAAGAAATGTCTGGGTGTACAGACTTACTGCTGACACACAGGGTTCAGGGCAGTGAGAGACGCTCCAGAGCTCCTGTTTCTGTCTGAAATACATTATAGTGACTGTCAGTATCAAATGTGAAGGTGACATCTATTAATCTAAGCGTGGCCGAGCTGCTAACAGAAACATAACTTGTTTTTTTACTAACATTTGAAAGTAGCTACATTATTAATTTTCAAATACTACAATTCGTGCACAGCAGGATTGGTAACAGCGATTTTACTGCATATTATTTTTTCCATATAATTGGATTAAATGCTGTTATCACAATGATATTAAAACCAGACAACTATTTTTGTGACATATATTCACACACTAAACACAAGATAATTATGTATGACTTGGTTTGGAAAATACTGATTTTTTTAAGATACAAATCAGTGGCGATATACAGAGATGAGCTTATCGAAGCTGACGAAGTGGAATTCGATCTGAATTTCATGAAAAATTTGATTTGCAACTAATGCAAATTTTCTTGCGCTTCAAGGTAACGAATCTCAGAGAGCAGGGACAGACGTGAGAAGGCTCTAGTGACAGCAATTGGAAAAACCTGTATGTTTAAAAAAATTTAAAAATTATTTATAAGTGCAGGGAAAGGATAGGGTGGAATCATTTCACAGCATTTTAATGCAGGGAAAGACGTCAGAAGGCGCTAGGGACAGTGCCAGAAAAGCATTTTACAAGTGCAGGGAAAGGATAGGGAGGAATCATTTCACAGCATCTTCGTGCAGGGAGAGACGCCTGAAGTTGCTTGGGACAGTGCTAGAAAAACCTCATTGTGAAAAAAAATGCGATTTACAAGTGCAGGGAAAAATTATTTGGGGATCTAAATAGCCATTATACAGCTCTGACATTCTAGCTATTTGTTCTTGTAATTGGGGGTGCAAGTGCTTTGTTGAAAAGCCTTTAGTGATTTACATCTGTACAAAAAGGAAAAATATATACACATTTCACTTCTGCAGTTATATTTGTTGAAAGGGTTCAATGTCTTATTTCAGCACAAAAAGGAAAAAATATACACACTTCACTGGTGCATTTATTTGTGAAAGAGTTTAGTGGCCTATTTCAGTACAAAAAGGAAAAATGTATACGCATTTCACTTCTGCAGTTATATTTGTTCAAAGGGTTCAGTGTCCTATTTCAGTGCAAAAAAGGAAAAAAAATATATGCACTTCACTGTTGCATTTGTTTATGAAAGAGTTAAGTGGCCTATTTCAGGACAAAAAAGGAAAAATATATACGCATTTCCCTTCTGCAGTTATATGTGGTAAAAGCGTTCAGTGTCCTATTTCAGTACAAAAAGGAAAAAAATATACACACTTCACTGGTGCCTTTATTTATGCTAAAAGCGTTTATTGGCCTATTTCAGTACAGAAAGAAAAATATATATGCACTTGACTGGTGCATTTATTTATTTCTGCTAAAAGCGTTTAGTGGCCTATTTCAGTACAGAAAGAAAAATATATACGCACTTCACTGTTGCAGTTATTTGTGGCGAAAGCGTTTAGTGGCCTATTTCAGTACAGAAAGAAAAATATATTTGTCGCTTTTAGGGGTGTTTTAAATTGCTTTTAATTTATATAGTTCAGCTAAAAGTATGTCAGACAGAGAAGTGCCAGGCCATGCACAGAGGAGGGGAAGAGGCCAAAATGTTTCTGGTGCAGGCAGAGGTTGCAGCAGAGTAAGATGGGGTGGCAGCAGGGGTCACAGCGAGAGGCCTGAGCTCCCGGTGTCATGACCAGCAACCAAGCAGTTCTTGATTGGTTAACTGGTCATCCACTTCATCCCAAATGACAGCCAACAGTCGGTGGGTTCGTCAGACACAACCCTTAGTTGGCATCGCCCGGTAGCAGGCCCTGTGCCCTCACCTGTCCTCAACCTGCCTCTGTCCTTTCCTGTTCTCTCAGCCAGAGAAGTAATGTATGCTGTGAGTTCAGCTCCACTATACAGCGAGGACGAGCTACTAGAGGACAGTCAGCAGCTACTGCCCAGCCAAGATCTGGAGGAGACATCCGCTGCTTCCTCTGCTAGGCGGGGAAGTAGTGATGAGGAGAGTGGCTTGGGAGGTGGTGTTGCGAGCAGTCAGGCTCCTGACCAAGTGACCATTGAGGAGGGACATCAGTGACATGCAGACACTACTCGATGATGATGAAGCCGATCGCACTTGGAAGCCAGGTGCAGAAGGCGCTTCATCATCATCAGGAGAAGAGGGTGGCAGCTTGCCCGTGAGGCAGCGGCAGAGCCAGCAAGGTGGTAGCATGGCTGGGATTCAGCAGGGTGGCAGCAGTGGGAGGTCAGTAGCCAAACATGCCCGTGGTAGACCACCTTCTTCGCAGCAGCCTACCTGCCTGGGAAGTAGTGGTGCAGGGGTTCAAGGAGGCAGCGGCGGTAGCAGTCAGTGAGTTTGGACTGTTGGGGGAAAATCACCTACTCGGTGGAGTAGCAGTTTTTTATGAAGCTGTCAGAGTAGGTTAACGTGGCCACATGTAGAATATGTGGGCAGAAGGTGAATCATGACCAGGGTGCTAATGTTGGCACTATGGCCCTGCATCAACATATGCAGTGTCGCCATGCAGTGGCCTGGGAGAACCGGCTGTATCACCCAGTGGCACGCACCCGGTTTCAGCCAGTCAAGGCTCCACCACCTCAGCCGAAGGGAGATGTCTGTCATTCCCATCTTCTGCTGGTCCAGATGCTCCTGCTCCTCCTCCTCCTACTCCTCATCGGTCATCGATCACAGAAGCGATTGCCAAGCAAAAACACTATGTGTGCACTCCAACGGTGCAGAAGCTGAACGTGCTCCTGTCCAAGTTGCTGGTGCTGCAGTCCATCCCTTTCCAAGTGGTGGACTCTGCACCTTTCAGTGCACGGCAGCGCTGACGTGTGGAGCTGTAACTACGGTCAGGAACAGTACATGTCCTTTACGGCCCACTGGGTGAATGTGGTTCCTGCACAGCCACACCAGCAACTTGGCCAGATCACGCCGCTTCCGCCTCCACGTTGTCACACTGTTGGTCCTGCGACAATGTCCGCCTCTGCCTCCTCATCCTCCACCATGTCCTCAGCCTCCACTGCAGGGACAAATCACAGTGCCCCTTCAGCATACCACATGTGCATGGCACCGAGGTGTCACGCTGTTCTGCCCCTCATTTCCCTGGGCGAACGGAGTCAAACAGGGGAGGAACTGCTCTGTGTCTTTTGTCAAGAAATTGAATCCTGGCTTTCTCCCCGGCAACTCAAATTTGGAACCATGGTGACCGACAACGGGAAGAACATTGTGTCGGTGCTGCGTCAAGGAGGGCTGAGCCATGCGCCCTGCATGGCCCACATGTTCAATCTGGTTGTCAAGCAGTTCCTGAAGTCTTCCACCCATCTTCAAGACATACTAAAAATGGCCAGGAAACTTTGCATGCACTTCAACCACTCGTACACCTTCTTGAGCTGCAGCGGCAGAATGACATCCCCCAACATAGGCTGATATGCGACGTTTCCACCCTCCATATGTTGGACCGACTATATGAACAGAGGAAGGCCATCAACGATTACTTGATGATGCAAGCGAATAGGAGTACTCCCTGTGTAACTTCAATGTCAGCCAGTGGCAGCTCATGCGTGACGCCTGTCGTTTGCTCAGGCCCTTTGAGGACGCCATGTTATTTGTCAGTCGCCAGGACTACGGTCTGAACGACGTCATTCCACTGCTTCATGTCCTGGAACAGATGCTGGTAAATATGGCTGGTCAGGGGACTGAAGACGTGGCGCCTAGATCTCACGGCCACATGAGCCCTGTGGGGGCTGAACTGGATAAGGAGGAGGAGGAGGGGGAGGAGGACATTGGAGCACAGGCAATGTGTAGCCAAATGGGTGGTTTTTCTACTTAGGTGACAGGAGAGGAGGAGCAGGAGCAGCCAGAGGAGCTCCAGGGCGATGAGTAAGATGAGACACAGGACCAAGAAACACCATGGCAGTATGCAGTAGAGATGGAGGCAGGGAGTCCCTCCGAGTCACTGCGCAAGTGGCCCGATCCATGACAGTGACAGCCGAATTGTCACCATTCGGCAGAGGGATGACTTCTGGCACTCCACCTTGTTGGACCCTCGCTACCGGTCCAAAATGGGGGTCTTTTTTACACCCACTGAGAGGGAGGACAAACTGAACTACTACTACATCCCATGTAGTCAGTTGGCTGCTACCTATCTGTGCCATCATCCATCCTCTCGCAGGTCTGACCGGTGGGGCCTTCTGCGCTCATGTTCCACTGCCATGGCTGCTAGGGAGGGGTGGGGTGGCAGGAGAATTACCAGCTCCATCAGCAGCAGCCTGAGTCTACAGTCGATGATGAGTAGCTTTCCACACCCGCATAGTGAAGAAACTACTCACCAACAGCAGCAGCAGGTAGACCTGGAGCAGGACCTAAACCAGCAAATGGTGGCATACTTATATAGCACCCTGCCAACCCACATTGAAGATCCGCTGGACTACTGGGCAGCCAAACTGGATTTGTGGCCGCAACTAGCAGAGTTTGCCCTGGAAAAGCTGTCCTGCGCGGCCAGTAGTGTGGCATGTTTAGTGTAGGTGTTTAGTGCGGCGGGGGCCATAGTTACCCCAAGGAGAACTCGCCTGTCCACCCAAAATGTGGAGAGACTAAGCTTTGTCAAGATGAATCAGGAGTGGATCAAACAGGATTTCCAACCACCAATTCCTGATCCATCAGACTAGATCATCCATGGTGCCACACCAACACTTTAATAAAAGAGACCGGTTTCATCTAAATACCTGTCTCAGCTACTATTTTGTTGCTGCCACCCGCCTGATGCCACACATCTGATGCCAACTGCTCCTTCTTTCAACCACTTTCATCAATGGGTACTGGTATTGCCACCCACCGCCCCACTCTGTCACAGGGTCCTTTTGTGGTCTCCTGATGCAGCTGCTGCTGCCATCTCCACACTATGTCACCTTGCCACTCTGTGGTATCCTCGTGCTGCTGCTGCCATCTCCGCACTATGTCACCTTGACACTCTGTGGTATCATACTGCTACTCCTGCTATCTCCACACTATGTCACCTTTCCACTCTGCGGTCTCCTGATGCTGCTGCCATATCCACACTATGTCACCTTGCCACTCTGTGGTCTCCTGATGCTGCTGCCATTTTCACACTATGCCCCCTTTTCACTCTGTGGTGTCCTCCGGCTGCTGCTGTATCCACACTATGTCACCTTGCTACTCTTTGGTATACTCCTGCCGCTGCTGCCATCTCCACACTATGTCACCTTGCCACTCGGTGGTATCCTCCTGCTGCTGCCATCATCTTCACACTATGTCACCTTGACACTCTGTGGTATCCTCTTACTGCTGCCATCTCCACACTATGTCACCTTGCCACTCTGTGGTATCCTCCTGCTGTTGCCATCTCCACACTATGTCACCTTGCCATTATGTGGTCTCCTGATGCTGCTGCCATTTTCACACTATGTCACCTTGCCACTCTGTGGTATCTTGCTTGCTGCTTCTGTCATCTTCACACTATGTCACCTTGCCACGCTGTGGTATCCTCCTGCTGCTGCCATATCCACACTATGTCACCTTGCTACTCTGTGGTATCCTCATGTTGCTTCTGTAATCTCCACACTATGTCACCTAACCACTCTGTGGTATCCTCCTGCTGCTGTCATATTCACACTATGTCACATTGCCACTCTGTGGTGTCTTGATGCTGCTGCTGCTACCATCTCCGCACTATATTACCTTGCTACTCTGTGGTATCCTCCTGCTGCTGCAATATTCACACTATGTCACCTTGCCACTCTGTGGTATCTTCATTCTGCCGCTGCCATCTCCACACTATTACACCTTGCCACTCTGTAGTATCCTGATGCTGCCATCTCCACACTATGTCACATTGCGACTCTGTGGTATCCTCCTGCTGCTGCCATTTTCACACTATGTCACATTGACACTCTGTGGTGTCCTGATGCTGCTGCTACCATCTCCACACTATGTCACCTTGCCACTCTGTGGTACCCTACTGCTGCCATCTCCACACTATGACACCTTGCCACTCTGTGGTATACTCTGCTGCCATATCCAAAGTTTATCACTTTGTTACGCTGTGGTATCTTCCTTCTGCTGCTGCCATCTCCAAACTATGTCACCTTGCCACTCTGCGGTATCCTGATGCTGCTGCTGCCATCTCCACACTATGTCATCTTGCCACTCTGTGGTCTCCTGATGATGCTGCCATATCCACACTATGTCACTTTCCCACTTTGTGGTATCCTGATTCTGTTGCTGCTGTCACCATCTCCACACTATGTCACCTTTCCACTCTGTGGTATCCTCCAGCTGTTGCTGACATATCCATACTATGTCACCTTTCTACTCTGAGGTATCCTTTTGCTGCTACTGCCATCTCCACACTATGTCACCTTGCCACTCTGTGGTCTCCTGATGCTGCGGCCATATCCACAAAATTTCACCTTGCCACTCCTTGGTATACTGATGCTGCTGCCATCTCCCAAACTATGTCACCTCGCCAATCTTTGGTATCCTACTGCTGCTGCCGCCATCTCCACACTATGTCATCTTGCCACTCTGTTGTTTCCTTCTTCTGCTGCCATATTCACACTATGTCACCTTTCCACTTTGTGGTCTCCTGATGCTGCTGCCATATTCACACTATGTCACCTTGCCACTATGTGGTATCCTGCTGCTGCTGCCATCTCCACACTATGCCACCTTTCAACTCTGTGGTATCCTCTTGCTGCCGTGTCCGCACAATGTCACCTTGCCACTCTGTGGTATCCTACTGCTGCTGCTGCCATATCCACACTATGTCACCTTGCCACTCTGTGGTATCCTCCAGCTACTGCTGCTATATTCACACTATGTCACCTTGCCACTTTGTGGTATACTCCTGCTGCCATCTCCACACTATGTCACCTTGCCACTCTGTGGTCTCCTCCTGCTGCCATATTCACACTATTTCACCTTGCCACTCTGTGGTATCCTGATGCAGCTGCTGCCATTTACACACTATGTCCCCTTTAAACTCTGTGGTATACTCCTTCTGCTGCCATATCCAAACTATGTCCCCTTGCCACTCTGTGGTATCCTGATTCTGCTGCTGCCATCTCCACGCTATGCCACGGTGGCACATTGTGGTATCCTCCTGCTGCTCCTTCCATCTCCACACTATGTCACCTTGCCAAACTGTGGTCTCTTGATGCTGCTGCCATATCCACAATATGTCACCTTACCACTCTATGTCATCCTGATGCTGCTGCTGCCATTTCCAAACTATGTCACCTTGCCACTATGTTGTATCCTCCTGCTGCTGCCATATTCACACTTTGTCAACTTGCCACTCTGTGGTATCCTTCTGCTGCTGCCATCTCCACATTATGTCATCTTGCCTCTCTGTGGTATCCTGGTGCTGCTGCTGCTGCTACTGCCATATCCACACTATGTCATCTTGACACTCTGTGGTATCCTCCTGCTATGTCACCTTGCCACTCTGCAGTCTCCTGATGCTGCTGCCATATCCACACTATGTCACCTTGCCACTCTGTGGTCTCCTCATGCTGTTGACATCTCCACACTATGCCCCCTTTTCACTCTGTGGTATCCTCCTGCTGCTGCCATATCCAAACTATGTCACCTTGCCACTCTGTGGTATCCTTCTGCTGCTGCTGCCATCTTCACGCTATGTCACCTTGACACTCCGTGGTCTCCTGACGCTGCTGCCATATCCACACTATGTCACCTTGCCACTCTGTGGTATCCTGATGCTGCTGCCGCTGCCATCTCTGCACTATGTCACTTTGCCACTCTGTCCTATCTTCCTGCTGCTGCCGCCATCTCCACACTATGTCACCTTGTCACTCTGTGGTATTCTGATGCTGCCATCTCCACATTCGCCAAAAGAAAAACACCAATTCTAATAGTATCAAACCCTTAATGTCCTCTCACCCCCATACATCTCAACAAAATCTCCAGATTGTGAATAACTTTCACTCCACACATCAATTTCCTAAATCTGCCGTCATTAACACTATAATGAACGACGAGATACATACCAAAGAACTGACCCCCACTGATCATCCCACTGATCATCTCACTAATATACCACTTGCTCTGTCTCCCAATGCAGATATTCATATTTCCATACCAGGGGATACTCCTATCATATCACCCATGGATCCATCCACCACCTTGCCTGCGAATAAATTGGAAAAAATTGACCTTAATATATCCACCTATTCTACATCCTCTACCAACTCAGATCAGTTTTTAGCCCTTCCATCTAATCTGACAGAGGATTCTTTTTTAGATTGGTTTCCCCCACAGTGCGTACACCAAACCCCACTCCACCTTCCATAAAGATCCTCACCAGCATCCTATCCCTCTGTCCTCTCATCAAGCCTCTGGAAACACCTCACCTCAGTACTCTGTTTACTTCCCGGTCACTCAAAATCACTCATTTTTACACCCCATTATCGAGCATAAAGAAAAAACGACCAAACGCAGATTTAGAGGATGCAGAGGAGGCCGAAAAAAACGCACCACTAAACAAACGACAAAAACCCAAAAAATGACAATACCGATATATTCCACCCATAAGGATAATGAAAAAGAAAAAGGCATATTTAATCTTTCAAAACATCCCCTTACTCCCATTGAAATAGAACTTTTAGGGAAAGGATTGTCCTTTTGTCCAACTAATGGACAAAACTCTTTGTGGATTTAAACCAATTTGTTAGAAAACTCGCTCTACACAGACATTTCACTACAAAAAACTCCAGCCTCCCTGAGAGTAATATAACTCCACATACATATACTCAAATGGGTACTACCCTCTCTCTACCCCCTATTTCTTCGATGATCAATAGTACAAATGATCCACTTCCAGCTCAGAAGATGATTCCATCCAACATCAAACCTAAATCCACTTTCTACCCTGTTGAAAGTAGGGGCCCCCACATCAAAACCTTCACCAGACATAAAAGAAGCTTTCTTCACCACACCTGCCATACAATATGTAAACAATCTTAATCCTTCACTCACCTCTGACCTAAGAACATTAACTAGGAGCAAGGATATTGTCATAAAAAGTGCAGACAAAGGCGGGGGCATACTCATTATGGACACTAGTTTCTATGTTTCTGAATCCCTACGTATTCTGTCAGATCAAGATTACTACAAACTCCTCGAAGATGACCCTACTCAGGTATACAAGAAAGAATTATATCAACTCATAGATGAGGGCTATAGTATGGGAATCATAGATAAGAAAATGAGGACATACCTCAAGATACCCCATGCCTCCATAGCTAAATTCTATTTTCTTCCTAAAATTAATAAGTCACTCACAAATTCCCCTGGTAGACCTATTATCTCCAGCATAGGCTCCCTTACTACTAAACTTTCAGAATATATTGACGGCATTTTGCAAAATTATGTAGTAAAATTACCATCCTATCTAAAAAATACTGCCCATCTCCTGAACATCCTAGAAAATTTCAGATGGAAAGACACTTTCCATTGGGTAACTCTTGACGTATCTTCCCTGTATAGTAACATTCTTCATTCCCTTGGCTTAAGAGCCATAGAAAATACTCTCACCTCTGACCCAGACATGCCTAAAATACAGTGTTCCTTCATTTTACAATCCATCAACTTCATCCTCAACCACAATTACTTCTCATTCCAAGACCAAATTTATCGCCAAGAGAAGGGGACTGCAATGGGGACTATATTTCCCCGGCCTAAGCAAACCTCTTCACGGGGTCCTTCAAAGAACAAATGGGCCTCCTTGCACACCCCAATATTAAATTATACAAGCGATACATCGATGACATCATACTAGTATGGGATGGTAACTATGAAGATCTTTTAGTCTTTGTAAAGGGCCTAAACGAAAACAGTTAGAACCTGTCATTCATCCTTGAACACGACACAGTATAGTTAACAACCGAATTATGACCAAAACACACTTCAAACAAGTTGATACCAATAGTTACCTGGACTATAGGAGCTGCCACCATCACCGGTGAAAAAACAATATTCCCTATAGCCAAATGAGGTTGAGAAGAAATTGCTCCAACGATAAGGTTTTAAAAGAACAGTTAAAAATTGTCAGTAAAAGGTTTCAGGAAAAGGGTTACCCTAAAAACTTGATCACTGAATCTATAATGAGAACCCTACTTGTTAACCAGAAAGAGAGTTTACACAAGAAGTGTGTGGAACCACCTGACCCGAAACATTTCCCACTCAACATGATCACTCGCTACAATGCCCAACACACAGCTATTGTCACCGCCAGCTCTGTGAGAAGGTCTGGCAGATGTTCTTCTCTACCTGTTGTATGATGTTCTTTGTTTTGGTTTCACTTTCTCATCTCCTTTCCTTCTCCCAGCTGTTATCTATTTGCACTGATTATCTCCCTTTATATTCCCTCCCATACTGCCTCACTTTACGGTTTATACTTCTTCCTGGATTGTGTTCACTGCTGGAGGCTGCTTCTCCTGATTCCTCAGAGAAGTCTGTTTCCTTTATTTGTGTTTTCTTCCTGGCTTGATTGTAGGTGACCCTGACTCCGTCCATATTAAGTGCAGGGAGCCGGTGGTCGTGTCCCCTCACTATTATAGGGTTTTCAGGTGTCACATAGTATAAGGTACGAGGGCATGCAATCGACTACCATAAAGATCTTTGCATGGGCATAGCAGTCAGGGAGAGCTCTAGGGGTTTTATAGGGTTCACCCATATGCTCCTTAGTTTGGGATCAAGCCAGTCGGATGTTTATTTATAAGTTCCAGCTTTCTGCAACACCATCCGTGACAGCTATTTGACAAATTCTAATGAAACATTGGTCAGTACTATTATAGGTAAAAAAATCTCTAAAACTCCTAATCTCATTTTCCGTAGAGCCAATACCCTGAAAGAAATACTAGCACCATCCTGCCCTAAAATAAAAACACCAGAGGATGAACTACTATCCTCTAGAACCACTACCTACCATCACAAAATAGGATCCTACAGGTGCAAGAAGAATAGGTGCAAATGTTGCACCATGATCTCTGATAACATTAAAGAAATAACTCTCACTATGCTAGAAGACCCTATTCCCCTACGACATTCCATGAACTCTGGCACATCTTACGTGATTTACCTGCTACAGTGTCCCTATAACATGTACTATGTTGGCCGCACCACCCAAACACTACGCGAGCGTTTGAATGAACACAGATCTAATATACACCGCAAGGTCCTACCCATAGTGTTTCCCGCCACTACTCAACCCACCATGAAGGGGACCCTACCTCCCTTAGGGTTACCCCCCTCGAATCGGTACCACATTCATATCAAACACTCTGCCCTAAAGAGATGTATTGGATTTACAGACTCAATACCTTGGTCCCCTTCGGGTTGAACGAATCATTAGAATACGTCAACTACTAAATACCGATAACTATAAGTACTATACTGAAGGAACTATAGACATAAGATACAGGCTTTCTATGACCGTATACATATTTACACTGCCCTTTAATTTCCCTTCTACACACGATATTAGGAATGTATTAGGTATAATACCAGTACCTGTAGGACCTCGTTACCTCATCTAAACGTCAATTATACACTATCAGATATACACTCACCTAAAGAATTATTAGGAACACCTGTTCTATTTCTCATTAATGCGATTATCTAGTCAACCAATCACATGGCAGTTGCTTCAATGCATGTAGGGTTGTGGTCCTGGTCAAGACAATCTCCTGAACTCCAAACTGAATGTCAGAATGGGAAAGAAAGGTGATTTAAGCAATTTTGAGCATGGCATGGTTGTTGGTGCCAGACGGGCAGATCTGAGTATTTCACAATCTGCTCAGTTACTGGGATTTTCACGCACAACCATTTCTAGGGTTTACAAAGAATGTTGTGAAAAGGGAAAAACATCCAGTATGCGGCAGTCCTGTGGGCGAAAATGCCTTGTTGATGCTAGAGGTCAGAGGAGAATGGGCCGACGTATTCAAGCTGATAGAAGAGCAACGTTGACTGAAATAACCACTCGTTACAACCGACGTATGCAGCAAAGCATTTGTGAAGCCACAACACGCACAACCTTGAGGCGGATGGGCTACAACAGCAGAAGACCCCACTGGGTACCACTCATCTCCACTACAAATAGGAAAAAGAGGCTACAATTTGCACGAGCTCACCAAAATTGAACTGTTGAAGACTGGAAAAATGGTTTCTTGAACATGACAATGAGTTCACTGTACTAAAATGGCCCCCACAGTCACCAGATCTCAACCCAATAGAGCATCTTTGGGATGTGGTGGAACGGGAGCTTCGTGCCCTGGATGTGCATCCCTCAAATCTCCATCAACTGCAAGATGCTATCCTATCAATATGGGCCAACATTTCTAAAGAATGCTATCAGCACCTTGTTGAATCAATGCCACGTAGAATTAAGGCAGTTCTGAAGGCAAAAGGGGGACCAACACCGTATTAGTATGGTGTTCCTAATAATTCTTTAGGTGAGTGTATACCAGCCAATGTACAGCTGACTAAATATAACCAAGAACCGCACGTTTGATATAACCATGGATAATACTGGTTGTGCCCCTTATGATTCTACACATAAGAGACCACACTATCTTATCGAATACTCTATACTAACTTATACATATGCTTTTATCCATTTTTTATTAACTTTTTTATCCACTCTTCATGTACTATTATGAATCATTAATTTTAATTTACTTACGAATATCTATTATTAACTATTTATAACTATTAACTATTAGGTAGACTATATTTTCCTACGGATTGATTAGGAGCACCATCACTATCATCACCATTCCAAATACCTTTATAAATATATTATTCATCTGCATGTATCTATGTACTTTTACGTGTATATACATGTGTATGTGCTTACTGTGTTCATCATACACATATGTGTATATATTTGCTGTGATCAGTATTATTATTATTATTTTTATCATTAGTCTTACTGTTAATTTTATTTTTATCTTTAATTCTACGTCTATCACCAATTTTTATTAATATGAATATAGTATACTATTTATTATTTATAATGTTTTTACAATACTCTGAAATCTTTTTTCCTTATAAGTACCTTTCGTCTATTGTTTATTTTTTATTTTTTATATCATATGTTTTAGATGTCAAGCTGCATGTATACCTGGCACTGTATATGTTGTGTACACTTTATATAGAACTATATTACATACAGTATACTATATGTGGATATATATATGTATATATGTGTTTCTTACCCCGTTTATAACTCCTTATATTTACAGCAGACAATCACAGTAATTCTGTGTAACTTGCGGGGTGTCTATATACAAATATATATATATATATATATATATATATATATATATATATATATATATATGTATAGGTTCTTACAATATATTTGCATCTTTACAATTTATTGTGCCTATATTGGGCAATTTTAGAATATTATGCCACCATCTATTATCTATTTGCTATTGATTCTTTTTCATACACAGCCATCTCCTTTTAATCCTAACTTCAATTTGATAGAACCAGCCTATCTGTCTTAGATATAGCCATATAATCAATCGATTCCCCTATTATTCCGCATATTGGCTCCCTTAGCCGCTACATAGGAGCCAGACCCAGGAACTAGAGCCGCTATACATTAGCCAAACGACTCTGGAGTTTGTCCTGCCGTGGTGGAACGCATTCTTGCATTCCATTGGCCGGATATGACGTCCTGATACAGCTCTGGCCCCTCCCACATGTCCGACCGCCATGGAGCGCAGAATGCATTCCACAGGCATGCGGATGTGGTACCGGATTACTTCTGATTCCTGACCAGTGAGTCCGACTGCCGTGGAGCGCAGAGTGCGTTCCACAGGCGAATGGATGTGATGCCGGGTCAATTCCGGTTCTGGCCAGTGAGGCCATCCCTCCGTCACACCCGGAAGTAAGCCTGTATGCCGTTCTCCACCCCGTTGTTTTCCTGCAATATTTTTGGGGGTATTTATACACATATTAGCCTGCTGTACCTGTTAGTTTGTATTTGCTCCTGAGGAAGGGGAACTGTGGTCCCTGAAATGCGTTGAGCCCGTCTACCTATTAAAGTGATTGATCTGAAGCCTTCCTGAATGTGCTGCCATCTATTACTGACATTCTTCATGCGATCCTGGCCAGGTTTTTTTTTTACGTCACAGGTGTTATATGCTTATCCTGATGACTACCCCCCAGCGAAGTGAGTACACGCATGATTTGGTACTGTTTTCATGGACACTCTCTGTACTTTTATGGCTTTTAATATCAAGTATCTGTGGGTACTGGCCTGTGAACCTGCACTGTGAGATCAGTATCTTATATAATTATCCACTATCCTGACTACACGGGAGAGCTGGCGCTTAACTACTACCCTTCCCCTTTTTTTGTGTGTCCTGAGGGGATATGTGTGCACTATAGGAAACCCCTTTATGAGCACCACCCCTTCATCACACTACCCCCATCATACACCTACTAAGTGTTTTGATTTTATTAAACACTCAGTTGAGCTGCCTAGCCCGTTGTTAATCTTTCTTAAGTGGCCTCTTCTCTCTATATCCTACCACTGTTGGCGCCCATTGTATTTCACCCCTTTTTTCTTTTATCCCTAAAAGATTGGAATAACCTTCCACCTTCTTTTTTCTCTTTTTTTGTTCATTATCTCTACACTATGTCACCTTGCCACTCTGTGGTATCCTCCTTCTGCTGTTGCCATCTCCACACCATGTTACCTTTCCACTCTGTGATATCCTCCTTATGCTGCCATATTCATATTATGTCACCTTGCCACTCTTTGGTATCCTCCTGTTGCTGCCATATCCACACTATGTCACCTTTCTACTCTGTGGTATCCTCCTGCTGCTGCCATCTCCACACTATGTCACCTTGCCACTATGTGGTATGCTCCTACTGCCATCACATCACTATGTCATCTTGCCACTCTGTGGTGTCCTCCTGCTGCCATCTCCACTCTGTTGGATATTGATGCTGCTGCTGCCATCTCCACACTATTTCAGCTTGCCACTCTGTGGTATCCTGATGCTGCTGCCATCTCCACACTATGTCACCTTGCCACTCTGTGGTATCCTACTGCTGCTGCCATCTCTACACTATGTCACCTTGCCACTGTGTGGTATCTTCCAGATGCTGCTATATTCACACTATGTCACCTTGCCACTCTGTGGTATTCTGATGCTGCTGCTGCCACCATCTCCACACTATGTCACCTTGCCACTCTGTGGTATCCTCCTGCTGCTGCCATATCCACACTGTCATCTTGACACTCTGTGGTATTCTCCTGCTGCTGCTGCCATCTCCACACTGTGTCACCTTGCCACTCTGTGGTATCCTCCTGCTGCCATAACCACGCTATGTCACCTCACCACTCTGTGGCATCCTGATGCTGCTGCTGCTACTGCCATCTCCACACTATGTCATCTTGCCACTGTGTGGTGTCCTGCTGCTGCTGCCATATCCACACTATGTCACCTTGCCACTCTTTGGTATCCTCCTGCTGCTGCCGCCATCTCCACACTATGTTACCTTGCCACTCTGTGGTATCCTGATCCTGCTTCCCCCTCATCAATATGTCATAGGTCCACTCTGTGGACTTCTCATGCTGTTCCCATCCTCCGCACTTCATGACTGGGCCACTATTTTGCCTTTCGGCCTGACTGACATGATTTATTTGATCTTTCTTCTGATCTGTCAGAAGGAAGAAAAATGAGACGCACAACTAATCCTGTCTGTGTAGCTGCTTTAAGGCCTGTATGGTCCCATCAGAATTGGCTTATGATTTGGTAGCCAAAAGCAGGAGTGGGTAGAAAACACAGAAGGCATGCAAATATTCCATTCTTGTGTTATCTCTGTTTTACATCCACTAACATTGAGTTTATACTTGAGTTATTTGGTCAGTTTTGGCCCTGTGACTGCCCAAATAAGTGAAGTGTGCAGTGATTCTAAGAGCGAAGCCTGTCATCTGCATGTCTTACTGACTCACAGTTTTATGTCACTACCAAAGCAGACTCCCTTTGCGTGTTACTACAAGACAAAGTGTTCTACACCACTATAAAGGCTCTCAGCAGCCATAAAATAGCTGTTTTTTATGGTAATTCACTGCGAATATATTCGGATCAAACCAAATTTTCCCCGAAAAATTCTGAGAGCCGGCGAATTTAATTTTTGAAAAAATTGCTCATCTCTAGCGATATATATAGATATAGTGATAGGGTAGTATTACTATGTGATCACTAAAGAAATTCCCTATTCTAAAAATAACTTTTATTCAACAATATACATAAAATAAAAATAATATTCAATGTAAGACAGGAGATCCTATGGGGATGTAAACAAATAAATTACCACAGTGTGGTCACTCACAGTTCAACTGACGGATGGGGGGTAGGCGTGCTCTGTCTTCCAGTTCAATATTTGGATGGGTGTCCCAGTTCGTATCCACTTTTCAGGCAGAATTCACAGGAAAATTCACAGGGTCGCACTTGGGACCTTCTGCACTAAGCTATTAGCAATAAGCCATTGTGCTTTACATTTATTATGTTCCCTGATGAACCTGTTGGATCAATGTAGCAGGGGAAACACGTCGGGACTGAGTCACTGATTCACTTTTCCCGTGAATTCTCCCGAACAGGGACAACCATCCAAATATTAAACTGTAGGACACAGCATGCCATTTTTAACAAAAAGGGTGGATGAATACATACCTACTCCCAATCCATCAGCTGTACCATAAGTGACCACCCTGTGGTAATTTATTTGTTTACATCACCATAGGATCTCCTGTCTTACATTGAATATTGTTTTTATTTTATGCATATTTGTGGGTGTATATATATATATATATATATATATATATATATATTAAAATAACTTAATAAAAGTTATTTTTTTAGAACAGAGAATTTTTCAGTGATAACATTTTTTAAGATACAACAACAATAATTTCCAATTACATGATCAGTCTGCTAATGATAGAATTGGACTAATGTTCTTGTGATAATATTGGTGCAAATTAGACACACCAGTAGGAATTTGAACATACACCAATGCAATTTTGATCTTTTTTGCCATTGAAGCTCAGCTCTGTGGACTGCATACCAGCTTGTTTATACATTGAAGATTTTAGTGTTTTATGTATCAGAAATATATTAGTTTGCCTAATCATTTTATATAGGATGAACTAATGGATTTTATGTGTCCGTTAAAACCAATGTACACTGGCAGAGGACAACAATGTCCATTTCAGTGTCATGATTGCACCTCCCATGCTGAAAAACCTCTCTGAGATGACACTGAAGGCCGGACAAAACAGTATAAAGAGAGCATACTAGGGCCAGTTCCTACCACTTTTTTAATCTGCCTGCCAGAAGGCCATGGGGACAGGGAATACCATATACACCAGAGAAAGCTCAGTATCCAAGTAGGACTCACGGAAGTTATCAACAGAAAGACTCTCTTGAGTATCTTCCATAGCGCTTGGTGGGGTTTTGCTGCCTCTTCTTAGACAAAAAAAGGTTCCCCATTAGGAAGGGGCAGTGAAGACAGAGATAATGCATCTGAAAAGTTTTTCTGAGGCTACAAGGAGGAGGAGCAGGAGGAATGCTGTGATCCCTGACTCTAAGGCAGAGTGTTAGACTCAGAGATGACCTCAACATCATCCTGTTGCGAATGAGAAGAAGCGTGAGCCATCCAGTCCACAATGTCATCCTCTTTGTCCTCAATAATAATGTGGCACTTATAGGAAGCCAGGAAGAACTGTGGCCTACTACTACTGGCTGGATGGCTGGAGCTGCTACTGCTGATTTTCCCATAACACTGTGTGTGTTTATACACCATCTGCCCCAAATAAGGGCCAATTTTTGGAAGCTCTCTTTAAAAAAAAAAAAAAAAGCAACACAACACATGCAGCAACACAGTGTTTTTTTAACACACTATTTATTAACCACTTAAGGACCTTGACATTTTTCACCTTAAGGACCAGGCCATTTTTTGCAAATCTGACATGTGTCACTTTATGTTGTGATAACTTTAAAACGCTTTTACTTATCCAGGCCATTCTGAGATTGTTTTCTCATCACATATTGTATTTCATGACAGTGGTAAATTTGAGTCAAAATATTACATTTTTATTCATAAAAATACCAAATTTACCAAAAATTAGCAAAAATTCACAATTTTCAAAATTGCAATATCTCTGCTTTTAAAACAGATAGTGATACTTCGTAAAATAGTTATTACTTTACATTTCCCATATATCTACTTCATGTTTGGATTATTTTGTAAATGACATTTTCTTTTTTTGGAACGTTGGAAGGCTTAGAAGTTTAGAAGCAAATCTTGAAATTTTTCAGAAAATTTCCAAAACCCACTTTTTAACAACCAGTTCAGGTCTGAAGTCACTTTGTGAGGCCTACATAATAGAAACCACCCATAAATGGCCCCATTTTAGAAACTACACCCCTCAAGGTATTCAAAACTGATTTTACAAACTTTGTTAACCCTTTAGGTGTTCCACAAGAATTAAAGGAAAATAGAGATTACATTTGAGAATTTAACTTTTTTGGCAGATTTTCCATTTTACTAAATTTTTTCCAGTAACCAAGCAAGGGTTAACAACCACAAAAACTCAATATTTATTACCCTGATTCTTTAGTTTACAGAAACACATCATATGTGGTCGTATGCTGCTGTACGGGCACACGGCAGGGCACATAAGGAAAGGAATGCCATTTGGTTTTTGGAAGCCAGATTTCACTGGGATAACTTTAAGTTGCCATGTCACATTTGAAGACCCCCTGATGCACCCCTAGAGTAGAAACTCCCCAAAAATACCCCATTTTGGAAACTATGGGTTAAGGTGGCAGTTTTGATTCCACCATTTTAGGGTACATATGATTTTTGGTGGCTCTATATTACACTTTTTGTGACACAAGGTAACAACAAATTGCTGTTTTGGCACCATTTTTATTTTTTGTTATTTACAATGTTCATCTGACAGGTTAGAGCCTGTGGTATTTTTATAGAACAGGTTGTTACGGATGCGACAATACCAAATATTCCGTTTTTCATAATAAAGCTTTTTTGAAAAAAATGATTTTTTTTGGTGTCTCCATAATCTCAAAGCCATAGTTTTTTTAAATTTTTTGGGCAACTGTATTATGTACGGGCTCATTCTTTTGGGTATAAGATGACGGTTTGATTGGTACTACTTTAGGGTGCATATGACTTTTTGATCGCTTGGCATTACACTTTTTGTGATGTAAGGTGACAAAAAATGGCTTTTTTGACACCGTTTGAATTTTTTTACGGTGTCCACCTGAGGGGTTAGGTCATGTGGTATTTTTATATAGCAGGTTGTTATGGACGCGGCGATACCTAATATGTATACTTTTTTGTTTATTTAAGATTTACACAATAACAGCATTTTTGAAACAAAAAAAAATCATGTTTTAGTGTCTCTATATTCAGAGAGCCGTAGTTTTGTTATTTTTTGGGCATTGTCTTAGGTAGGGTCTAATTTTTTGATCGCTTGGTATTACACTTTTGTGATGTAAAATGACAAAAAATAGCTTTTTTTTAGCACAGTTTATATATTTTTTTATTTTTTTCAGTGTTAACCAGGCGGGGTGGATCATGTGATATTTGTATAAAGCAGGTTGTTACACACACGGTGATACCTATTATGTCTGTTTTTTTATTTATTTTTTCTATTTTTGACAATTTTATATGTCTCTTTTTATGGGAAAGGGGCTTTTTTATTGAAACTTAATTTTTTTTATTATTTAAAAACACTTTTTACTTTTATATTTTTTTTTATTTATATCTCACTGTGGGACTTCAACATTACAGGGTCTGATCCCTGTTTCAATGCAACACAATACACTGTATTGTACTGCATTGACTATCAGTGTATTACACAGTGTAATACACTGAAAGTTTGCCTATGAGACCCAGCCTGGGGGCTGGGCCTCATAGGTCTCTGTACATACTGGGCTCCAAGGCCTTGGAATGGCTTGGGGCTACCATGACAACCATCGGGTCCCCGCCACCGCAGCTCGGGGACCCAATGGCTAAGGAAAGGGAGTGCAAACCTCCCATTTGCCGTGGTCAGCGCTGACCGCGGAATATGAGGGGTTAATCCACTGGCATCGGCGTTATCACCGATGCTGGTGGATGCAGCAGGGATCCGGCTGTCCTTAACAGCCAGATCCGTGCTGCTGATTGCCGGACCGCACATGGGGGGGGGGGACCGCAGGACGAGAATGCTTGTCCTGAGGCGCAAAGTATCGGCCATTTAGGACGAGCATTCTCGTCCTGGGTCCTTAAGGTGTTAATGCCATCAAACATGCATTTACCCGTAGCTATATATGTCAATGTCACTCTGACATTATTTGCCATTGTCATTGCGTTCAAGAGTTTAGGGGAAAATTCAAAAATTCAAAAATTCATAAAAAATTAACAAAAAGAGATAACATCTTTTCCTAAAAATTCCCAGGAGACTAAAGGGAGTTATATACCAATTTGGGGCAATTGGAGCAACTTTAGTTTGGGTAGAATTGATTTGTGTCTGAACCAAACTTTTTGAATATTTCGTCAAACCTCAAACAAACCAAATGTCAAAAGTTTCACTTATCGCTACTCGCCAAACTTTGTCTCAATAGATATATACATTCTTAAACTTATATCACCTGAAAGATAGACTGATAGGAGGAAAGTAAGATTGAATGCAAATGTACACCTCTTCTAAGTCTTATGAGTAAGATGAAAAGTACCTTTAGGAGGTAAATCTGGGTCTTCAGGGCCATCTCCAGTTCTTTTAGGAGTTTTGGGGTTTCCACTGTTGTCATCAGAGGTTGGCTCTGGTGATAATAAAATGGCAACATCTAAAAAATATTTTTGATATGTGCAAGATTCTTGCATATTAATTGGCTATTTGAATGCTATGTGAATGACCAAATAAGAGATCTGATTAGTGAAGATGAAATGTGAAGACAGTGGCAAAGGGTGCCCTAAAGAAGCAGCAGAAAAACAAAGGCAATTGTTTGTATGAATGAAACTCCACATATTGATTAAAATAAATAAAATTATTAAAACACGATTCATCAGAAGACAAGTTCCAGCATCCCTAAGATAAACATATTCCAGCCTTTCTTTCAGACTTTGATTAAAATACAACACAGAATAACTACTACTTCTGAATTTCGAGTATACTTTGCACACTAACTCATAGCAAATTGGTGATAAGACATGCACACATTTTTTACAGCCAATAGCCAAGCAATGAACATTAGAAGCAGAGCGTCTACAAAAGACATATAAACAAGTATATAAAAACAATTATATTTTAGTGTTATTGTAAAGATGACAAATTGTGGTAGATATTATTAGTTATAAAAAATAAGGTCTTGTCTGGCATCTATAGATGAGTGAATTGAATCTACATGAATCAGATTTGTTAAAAAATTTCAAAATTCTACTTCCAAACAAATTAACCAAAGTTTTGGTGATGTAATATGGACAAATCACAGTAAATGGTGTCTACAATTTTACATTTCAATGTCAGTACACTAGTGAGGAAAACAGGGCAGGAAAGATCAGATTGATCACATGAGTTTATAGGTGTACAAAATTTTTTATTTTAGTGTGTCAACAGCAGCATATTTTTTGGTCACAGGGGCTAATTGTGCCTTTTTTTCAGAAAAACCTGCTGCAATGTTTCCTCATTTAATAATCAGTATGCCAAACCTGTGACTTCGTATTGTTTAAATAGGCTTCATAATAAACTAGTTAACAGTGTGGTAATGGGTGAGTAATTGAAAACATATGACAAAAGTGAGAATGTAAGTAACTGCAATAGAGCGAACAACGGCAGCACAGACGACACCAACTGTCCAGTCAGCAGTGATAACAGGCCACAGTTCTCCCTTGCTTCTGCTAGGTGACAGATTATTATTGAGGACCAAAAAAGACATTGTGGGCTAGATGGCTCACGTATCATCCCAGCCACAGCAGGATGGTGTCGGAGTCACCTCTGAATCAGACACCATGCCTTTGGGCCAGGGTTCAGTGCATTCTTCCTTATCCTCCTGCTTGCAGCCCCAGAGAAGCCTTTCATTTGCATCATCTCTGCCCCCTCCTAGTGTGGGTGCCTTGTTTTTTCATAAGAAAATCTGAGAGACACCTATTAAAATAGGGCCCAATATACACATTCCCAAGATAGAAAACACTGATAAACCAAAAATTAGACACTGCTTCCAGTATTCATCAAGAAAACACATTTTTATTGAAGAACATATAGTTAAAAAGACATACACATGGTATAGATATCCAAAACCACATGGCGGTGCAAAACCGTGGTCATATAACAAGTGCTGTGGGATATAAAAGGCAAGTATAAACAGATAAAACCACACTGTGGTATATCCACACTAACCAAATATTGCACAATACAGACCCAAAAGAAAGCACCTCCACAGGACACCCCAACACGTGTTTCACATTAGCTTCCTCAGGAGGCCTCCCCTGAGGAAGCTAATGCAAAACATTTACTTCCTGCAATACTTGTTTTATAACCAACGCTTTGTACCTCCATGTGG
Organism: Bufo bufo; assembly: GCF_905171765.1. NCBI lineage: Eukaryota > Metazoa > Chordata > Amphibia > Anura > Bufonidae > Bufo > Bufo bufo. The sequence continues at coordinate 107,371,062 of NC_053397.1, read as the reverse complement.
TTTTGGATATCGATACCATGTGTATGTCTTTTTAACTATGAGAAAAGTCAACAACATTCCATGTGCTACAAAAAATACTCAAGATAGTTTTCCTGTTGCTAAGTTTTTTGAGAACAGTCAGTGTTTGGACTGCCATGAGAAGAAGGTTCAGGTAGAGGGGGAGTCCTGATGACTAAATTGCATAGCTGTGTGAGTGGGGGTGGTAGAAGTAGTGGCACTTGTAACCATGGTTTTGCAGTAGGGGCACTTAGGGCAAATACAGAGGAAGGAAGGGTGGGAAAGAGAATGATTGTGTGTTGGACAGGACCTGAAAACTCAGACTGATGAGGAGGTGGTGACATCAGATGGTGGCAGAGGCAACATACAGCCAAAACACCAAAAATACTATAAGGGTCACATTTGGGGGGAGAGAGAAAATTCAAAAAATATATATTGCTTATTACAATAGGCTGTGATGTGTTTAATGCCATTAGAAATAGAGCTAAATTGTTTTGATGCATACATTTTCAACATCTGCATTTATTATGCTCACATTTAAAAGTTTCTTTGTAATGCAGCCATCTCTTTTCTGGTGTTGGTGTTGTTCTCAGAGAAGATCACTTATATCCCATAGTGGACACTTTGGAGAAACACACTTGAAACTCTGATAAATCAGGGACTCTTCTTTCTTGTCCTCAGCTTCATCTTGAGATATCAATAATGGGATTTGTGAACATGGGAAAAATATTTGCAACCAGCAACTAGCTTGAGTGCAGGCTCAGGTGTGGCGGAGCAGTTGCTGCCGTGCCACTTAGTTGTGGTAAATTCCACACCACCCAAAATTCTAAGTGGCACGGCAGCAACTGCTCCACCACACCTTGGCCAGGTGGGGGTTCAGCCTGCACTCAAGCTAGTTGCTGGTTGCAAATATTTTTCCCATGTTCACAAATCCCATTATTGATATCTCAAGATGGAGCTGAGGACAAGAAAGAAGAGTCCCTGATTTATCAGAGGTACTAAAGCAACGTTTCAAGTGTGTTTCTCCAAAGTGTCCACTATGGGACATAAGTGATCTTCTCTGAGAACAACACTAACACCAGAAAAGAGATGGCTGCATTACAAAGAAACTTTTAAATGTGAGCATAATAAATGCAGATGTTGAAAAAGTATGCATCAAAACAATTTAGCTCTATTTCTAATGATATTAAACACATCACAGCCTATTGTAATAAGCAATATATATTTTTTGAATTTTCTCTCTCCCCCCAAATGTGACCCTCATAGTATTTTTGGTGTTTTGGCTGTATGTTGCCTCTGCCACCATCCTCCTCATCTGATGTCACCACCTCCTCATCAGTCTGAGTTTTCAGGTCCTGTCCAACAGTACTACTACTTCTGGACAGCTGTCTATAAAAATGTCTCGCTTTTATAATGTCGTGTAGTTCGACGTACATGAGGCAGCATCGCTAGATTTAATGGGAAAATAGAACTGGTCAGGAATCAGGACAAGTCTATTCTCTGTCTTCTGGTCTTCTTTGTGGCAGCTAAGCCCTGTCCACAACCAGTACTCTTTTGTTGTCATCGTCCTAATCAGTTACTTCTTCTTCCATTAAGACTTCTCCTCCTCCACTCTGTCTTCAGTCATTGAAAATGGAATGTGTGGCCAGAAAAGAACTCTACACACAGCAATCCAGTTGTGAACAATTTGAACTCTTACGTGGTCAAGATGCTGGCAGGGCTGTGGAGTCGGAGTCGAGGAGACTGAGTCGGAGGCAATTTTGGGTGCCTGGAGTCGGAGTCGGCAAAAAATTAACCGACTCCGACTCCTACTAGATTTAAATTGGAACAAAAAAAAAAAAAAGCAAGTTTAAATGTCCCAATTCACAAAAAGTTATAATTAATTACCGTATTTTTCCACCCATAAAACGCACCTGCCCATAAGACGCACCTAGGTTTTTGAGGAGGAAAATAAGAAAAAAATTATTTTGAACCAAAAGGTGTGCTTTTGGTGGGTTTTGAACTAATGGTGGTCTGTGGATGACACTGTTATGGGGGCATCTGTGGATGGCACTGTTATGGGGGCATCTGTGGATGGCACTGTTATGGGGCCATCTGTGGATGGCACTGTTATGGGGGCATCTGTGAATGGCACTGTTATGGGGTCATCCGTGGATGGCACTGTTATGGGGGCATCCGTGGATGGCACTGTTATGGGGTATCCGTGGATTTCACTGTTATGGCGGCCTCCGTGGATGGCACTGTTATGGGGATATCCATGGATAGCACTGTTATGGGGGCATCTGTGGATGGCACTGTTCTGGGTGCATCCGTGGATGACACTGTTATAGGGGCATATGTGGATGGCACTGTTATGGGGGCATATGTGGATGGCACTGTTATGGGGCATATGTGGATGGCACTGTTATGGGGGATCATTGTGGGGGCATCTGTGGATTGCACTGTTATGGGGGCATCTGTGGATGACACATATATAGCATCTTATCTTATGTGTCATCCATAGATCCCCCCATGACAGTGTTCCTGTGTAGTGAATGGGGGCTGGAATCTGTTTCTGTAATGGCAGCGGGGCCCGGTGCCTGCTTCATTCATAAAGTGGGCGGAGCAGGCGCGTGACGTAGTGAGCTACGCTACGAGCGCCCACCCAGCCTCCTGACTGCCAAGAAGTTAGTAGTAAGTAGCACAGTGCTAGATTTAAGATGATTGGAATACTTTAACAAAACCCACAAGTTAGATATGATTATATTACAGTGAGCGGGGCCCGGTGTAGTAGAATACAGTGACTGCAGGGCCCCGCTGCCATTACAGAAACAGATGCTGGCCCCCAGCCCCTCCTCCCTCTCATCCTATTCACCGGACGGTCGCAGCATTCGCCCCCATAAGACGCACTGCTATTTTTCCCCCACTTTTGCGAAAAATACGGTACTTCTCTACTATAAGAATAAAGGCCAATGCATGCAGTGCGTCACGTTACCGCAAAACGAACACGTTAAGTGACCATGAAGAAGCATGCTTTTCACATGCTTCACTATATGGCATGCAACGCACAGTTAAGGAACGGCAATACTTACACTTTCCATTGTGTTGTCTTCTGCTGTTACAGGGAACGCAACGCCCATGGTTAACCTAGCCTCTCACTGATTAAGTAAATATGTTTTTTGCAGGACTAGACACTTGTACAAGTGAAGGGAATGGATAGTCAATAGCTCAAGACTGAAGCTGTAAACCATTTGAAAAACTGCTGTCATTCAGCTAAGGCTATAAAAACTTGTAAACTCAGATTGTTAGCTTAAAGGGATTCTGTCACCTGCTTTTACCATTTTAAGCTGGCACCATTTGGTGACAAGCAGTCACCAAATTTAATATTCACGCTTCATTTTAAATTGTCTTGCTTTCAAAATGAATGTGGCCTTTTCCCAGCATATGCCCTGTTCACTGACCCTATGGACTTTTGGGAAATCAGATTGGAACATTGGCCAGAACTGTCTGAGTTTACCTTCGCCATAATGTCTCGTGCAACCTCCATTTATCTGTGTCAGAGGCCAATAAATAGATCTGACATTGCGGGTGGTAGCTATTGATTGCCAGCCCCATCCTGGCACTGCCATCTTTAACTTTAAAGCAGTGCTATCCTGTTTACTACCTTACAATCAAGCTGCAGTAACAGGCAGAGCGGTCGGCGGCGTAACGTCACTCATTCACGCGCCTGCTCCTCCCACTTTATGAATGAAGTTACTTCAGGTTAAGGATTACTGTTTAGATATGTATACTGCTGTGAGCGGCGGGGCCCGGTGTATTGGGGGACACTGTTATGGGGGGGATCTGTGGATGACACATATAGCATAAAATGCTATATAGTGTCATCCACAGATCCCCCCCATAGCATGGTCATCCACAGATCCCCCCATAACAGTGTCATCCACAGATCCACCTCCCCATAGCAGTGTCATCCAAAGATCCCCCTCCCCATAACAGTGTCATCCACAAATCCCCCTCCCCATAACAGTGCCATCCTCAGATCCCCCATAACAGTGCCATCCACAGATCCCCCATAACAGTGCCATCCACAGATCCCCCATAACAGTGCCATCCACAGATCCCTCCCAAAACAGTGTCATCCACAGATCCCCCATAACAGTGTCATCCACCGATGCCCCCATGACAGTGTCATCCACAGATCCCCTCTATAACAGTGTCATCCACAGATCCCCCATAATAGTGTCATCCACAGACCACCATTAGTTCAAAACCCACCAAAAGCACACCTTTTGGTTCAAAATATTTTTTTTCTTATTTTCCTCCTCAAAAACCTAGGTGCGTTATGGGCAGGTGCGCCTTATAGGGTGAAAAATACAGTATATGCCAAATTTCAATAAGATTGGATAATATTTAGAGGTTGCACACTTTAATCAGTTTTGTAAAAGTAGGCAAAAAATAAGATTTTTCAATGTTAATTACTTTTATTGGGAAAACTAGAAATCACAAACTTAAAATAATATTAAAACTAGACACTTTGAACGACGCAATCCCTTCTTTTGTTAGCTTGGTAACGACTTTTCTGTGATGCTTCACTACCCTCAAAAAGAATTGTTTTTGTTATTCGTCCCTGACCAATTCGTTAAACTTTTTTATCAGAGCAATTCCTCTTTCTGCATTGACTACCATTGACCAACATGGTTATAACGAAAAATAATAGTATTAGCTTTTTCAGATCTGAGTTTTCACTATCGTGAAAACTCAGATCCGACAGTATATTCTAACACAGAAGCGTTCCCATGGTGATGGGGATGTTTCAAGTTAGAATATACTAAGAACTGTGTACATAACTGCCCCCTGCTGCCTGGCAGCACCCGATCTCTTACATGGGGCTGTGATCCGCACAATTAACCCCTCAGGTGCCGCACCTGAGGGGTTAATTGTGCGGATCTCAGCCCCCTGTTAGAGATCGGGTGCTGCCAGGCAGCAGGGGCCAGACCCCCCTCCCTCCCCAGTATTAAAATCATTGGTGGCCAATGCGGCCCCCCCACCCTCCCTCCCCAGTATTAAAATCATTGGTGGCCAGTGTGGCCCCCCCACCCTCCCTATCAAAATCATTGGTGGTTAGTGCGGCCCCCCTATTAAAATCATTGGTGTCCAGTGCGGCCCCTCTCCCCCCACCCCTAATTAAAATCATTGGTGGCAGTGGCCACAGGTTAACAACCCCCCTCCCCCATCATTGGTGGCAGTGGAGCGGCAGTTCCGATCGGAGTCCCAGTTTAATCGCTGGGGCTCCGATTGGTTACCATGGCAGCCAGGACGCTACTGCAGTTCTGGCTGCCATGGTTACTTAGCACTTTTAGCAGCATTATACTTATGTGCGCTGTCTGTGGCCGGCCGGCGCTCCTCCTACTGGTAAGTGACAGGTCTGTGCTATAAGCAATGCGCCGCACAGACCTTTCACTTACCAGTAGGAGGAGCACTGGCCGGCCACAGACAGCGCATGTAAGTATAATGCTGCTAAAAGTGCTAAGTAACCATGGCAGCCAGGACTGCAGTAGCGTCCTGGCTGCCATGGTAACCGATCGGAGCCCCAGCAATTAAACTGGGACTCAGATCGGAACTGCTGCTCCGCTGCCACCAATGATGGGGGGGAGGGGTTGTTAACCAATGATTTTAATTAGGGGGGGAGAGGGGAGGCAGCACTGGACACCAATGATTTTAATAGGGGGTGGGGGGGCCGCACTCGCCACCGATGATTTTAATAGGGGTGGGTGGGGGTGGGGGACCGCACTAGCCACAAATGATTTTAATACTGGGGAGGGAGGGAGGGGGGGCCGCACTGGCCACCAATGATTTTAATACTGAGGATGGAGGGGGTCTGGCCCCCTGCTGCCTGGCAGCACCTGATCTCTTACAGGGGGCTGTGATCCGCACAATTAACCCCTCAGGTGCGGCACCTGAGGGGTTAATTGTGCGGATCACAGCCCCTGTAAGAGATCAAGTGCTGCCAGGCAGCAGGGGGCCGTTATGTCCACAGTTCTCAGTATATTCTAACTTGAAGCGTCCCCATCACTATGGGAACGCCTCTGTGTTAGAATATACTGTCGGATCTGAGTTTTCACGATCGAACTCAAATCCGATGGTATATTCTAACATAGAGGCGTTCCCATGGTGATGGGGATGCTTCAAGTTAAAATATACCATCGGATTAGAGAAAACTCCGATCCGATGGTATATTAATATTACCCGAACACCGAACCCGAACTTTTACTGAAATGTTCGGGTTCGGGTGCTGAACACCGTAAAGTTCGGTACGAACCTAAACTTTACAGTTCGGGTTCGCTCAACCCTAGCCATAACAGCTCTTTTGTGTCACCTCGCCTCCCAAAAACATAATATCAACGCTCAAAAATGTATATGTACCATATCATATATACTACAAGGTGAACATCATAAAAACAAAAAAATTATTGTTTCCACAATGTGGTCACTTTTTGGGGGCTTCCACTGTAGGGGTACCTCAGGGTTTGTTCAAATGCAACATAGCACCCAAAGATCGTTCCAGCAAAAACCATATGGTGCTCCTTGCCTTCTAAGCCCAGCAGTGTGCCCATACAGCAGTGTACGACTACATATGGGGTGTTTCTGTAAACTGCAGAATCAGAGTAATAAATGTTAAAGTTTGTTGTTAACCCTTGATGTTTTACAAGAAAAATGTATTAAAATGGAAAATGTTTAGTAAAAAAGGGAAGTTTTTAAATTTCACCCACAATTTGCTTTAATTCCTATGGAATATTTAAAGGGTTAACAACATTTCTAAAATAAGTTTTGAGGGCTGTAGTTTCTAAAATTGGGTACTTTATAGGTGGTCTCAATTATGTGAGCTCCTCAAAGTGACTTCGGAACTGAATTGGTCATTAAAAAAAATTGATTTTGGAAATTGTCTTGAAAATTCAAAATTTCTTCTACAATTCTAAACCTTCTAACATCCCAAAAAAAACAACAACATTACCAAAATGATGCCAACATAAAGTAGACATATGGTGAATGTTAATTAATTTTTATTTTATGAGGTATCACTTTCTATCTTAAAACAGAGAAATTCAATTTTAGAGAATAATGAAATAGTACATTTTAAATTTTTAAAATAAAAAAATGTAAAACATATTGACTCAAATTTACAACAAACATGATGTACAATGTGTCATTAAAAAACTAAATCTCAGAATGGCTTGGATAAGTAAAAGTATTCCACATAAAGTTTGTTTTATGTGGTTACTAGCAGAAGGACCTGGCTTTGCACGGGTATATTTCATTTAATGTTTGTGTGTGTCATTAAAAGATATCGACAATATCCACTATAACAGTGACATCTACAGTACCCGCCCCTTTAACAGTGATCACAGCGGCCATCCCTTTATTAGTGAACTCCACAGTACACCATGTAGTGTGGTTTCCACAATAACCCGCCCCCTTAACAGTGACCTTCACAAAGCTCCATAGCGGATCGTCCCCTTAACTGTGACATCCACCGTTTCCTGCCCCCTTAACAGAGACCTCCACAGTGCCCTCCCCTTTGACAGTGACCTCGACAGCATCCCCCCCCTTAACAGTGTCCTCCACAGCAGCCCACCCCTTTAACAGTGACCTCCACAGCAATCCGCCCATTTAACAGTGACCTCCACAGCGGCTGTTCCTTTATTAGTGACCTGTACAATACCCCATCTCCTTAACAGTGATTTCCACAACACTCCATCCACTTAACAGTGGGGTCTACAGCAATCTTCCTCTTAAAGGGAACCTGTCATGTGGATATTTGATTATAATCTAACAAATTATATACAATCAGGGGCGTACATAGAAATCATTGGGCCCCATAGCAAGAATCTGAATTGGGCCCCCTAACTCCGCCCACTACCCACCCCTGGCCCATCCCACTACCTACCCTGGCTCCCCCCCTGCCACACCCCCATTGTATTCCTACTGACCCAGAGAATAAAAGGCACAGGTCAGTTTCGCCGCAAAGGGTACCCCCGTAGGAACAAAACCCGTAAAATGGTAGAGGAATTCAGTTTTTTTCTCCAATTCCACCCCATTTGGAATTTTTTGCCCGCTTCCCACTACATTGTATGCCATATTAAATGGTGGCATTAAAAAGTACAACTTGTCCTGCAAAAAAGTAAGCCCTCATATGGTTATGTGACCGGAAAAATAAAAAAGTCATGGCTCAAGGAAGATAGGGAAGAAAAATAAAAATGAAAAAATGAAAAATAAAACTCTGGTATCCTGTTAAAGTGGTTATACAACCCCTATTTTGCCCCCCAAAATGCTTGGCCACCGCATACAGGTAATACTTATGCTGAGGGGGGTGCAGCCAATAGCAGTTCGTGAAGGAAATGAGTCTCCCTAGCGTCACCCGTGATGCTAAGGAGGCTCGTTCCTATTGTGGCTGGCTATTGACTGCCCCCCACGTCTCTGGATGTTTTCATTCATGTGACAGGGGGATGCAGTGGTGGCCATGTGGGCATCAGTGACGCGGGTGCCGGGAGCGGGCAAAGTATTACCTGTATGAGGTGCCCTGGCATTTTGGGGGGCATTATAGGGTTTGAATAACCCCTTTAACTAGTTGCTGCTGATGCTTAGTTTACCATGAGAAAAAATAGCCATTTATCATGAATAATGACTTGAGTATAAGTTGATATTGCTGTCATAACGTGCAAGAAATAAAAGCGTGAACTTCATACGTTATACACAAAAAACATGATCTATTACACTTTACACACCAATAATGTTGTTAAACCTTGCACACACCAGTAACTCCACCATATAGTGCTTCTCCCATACACTATGCACAAATAATAACATAATATGCTATACAGATAAATAATCCTGTTAAGGGTCCATTCAGACGTCCATAGTGTTTTGCGGTCTGCAAATTGCGGACCGCAAAACACTGACGCCGCACATCACCGGCACTTAATAGATCATTCCTATTCTTGTCTGCAGCTGCGGACAAGAATAGGACATGCTCTATTTTTTTCCGGAGCCGCGGACCGGGGCAGTGGACAGGAAATGCGGATGCGGACAGCACACTGTGTGCTGTCCGCATCTTTTCCAGCCCCATTGAAAATGAATGGGTCCGCAACCGTTCCGCACCCATTCAACAGATGTCTGAATGGACCCTTATACAATGTGCACAGATAAAGCCACCATATCCTGCACACAGTGGGACAGGGCAGCTATTAGCAATTTTTTGTCCCATAATTGCCACAGAGTCAGTGCCACTAGGCACTGTTAGAAGTGGCAGATGTCAGGGACACTGCAGTGGATGGGAGATTAGAAGCTGCTAGAGGCTCTATGAGGGGAGTGTGTTCTGTCAGAATACTATACCTTATCAGGCACCACTTAATGCGTATGCGCGAAACCGGCCAGGACACACTGCGCCTGCGCTCAGAGCCACGGCTGGGTAGGAGAGGGTGTGCACTTGCGGCTATATACTCCCATCCGCCACACACATCAGGATTACACCACGCGTGCGCACTCAGGGGTAAGTAGATTTGGACCGGAGTATATAGCCGCACGTGCGCACCATCTCCTACCCAGCCGTGGCTCCAGGCGCAGTGTGTCCCGGCCGGTTTTACGCATGCGCATTAAGTGGGTACTTCTCCCGTGGCGCTGCTATAATTTTGACTTACCCGTGGATCTGTGCTTGCGCAGTGCCGCACACCCCCTCCTCCAGCTGATTCTCGTCAGAAGTTGACAAGGGGTTTGTGCTAAGGGATTGGGCACATCAAGTCCAATAGGTGATAGGGGCTCAGTTACTGATGGGTGGACAGAAAGAGATTGGAGGAGGACAGAGGGTTCCATGGGCTTTGTGAGTGGGTGGTGGTGACAAGGAATACAAAAAGTGGCAGGGGCTCTGTTATGAGAAGGGGGCACAGAAGCTGGTACAGGTTCTTTGGGTCACAGAAGGTGGCAAGGAGTCTCTGGGGACTTCAGGGAACATAGGAGATGATGTTTGCAGGCTTGCAGCTATTCTGTGGGGAGAGTAGTAGAGGGGCATACAAGAGAGGTTCTGTGGGGGTCAGGAGGGAGATAATAGGTAACAGCAGGCTAGAGGGAGGTGGCAGACAGCAAGTTTCCTACCTCAGATTCTTTCCTGCTGCAGTATTTTTTTGCGACTGGTGGTGGGGGCGTGGCTTCATGGATGTGGGCGTGGCCGGTGAAGTTCTGTCTGTTTGAGTCTGACACGGAGGGTCGGGACATCAGCAGAGTGTGCTGTATTGTGTACAGAATGGGGGGGGGGGGAGGTTCGTATGGGTCCTGAGCATAGAGGAAGCAAGCAGGGCCCGGCCAGGACTGAACTGAGGACAAATGGGCGTGCTTCCTCAATGCCCGATAAACTGTCTGCAGATGTAGGGGCGGGGCCTTCCATGCGCACCGGGCCCCCCCATGCCATGGGCCCCATAGCAGCTGCGTGGTCTGCCTATATGATAGGTACGCCACTGTATACAATCATTAACTACTGAAAAGTACCTTAGATGTATTCACTTACTGGTGTGACAGATGGTTACCTCATAATATACACACAAAGATGCCATATGCCGCATGCTAATGAGCTGATTTGAATCCAGCATGATGTCAGTGAGTCCAGCGTTTTTTTAATTCAGAGCTATAGCCACTCCCCTGCCCACCTGCTGCTGATTCACATGGAAAATAACTGTCAATCAGCAGCAGGTAGGCGGGGAGAGTCAGGAGCTCATAAATATTCAGGACTCATCATTATCAGCTGGAGCTTTTCAATACAAGATGCTGGCAGATTGACTGGGTCAATTAAAGAAAGTGAACCAGCATTTTGCTAAGAGAATCAGTCACTTATTTATGTTGCCCTTAGTTAGGACACCATAAAACTGGTGACAGGTTCCCTTTAACACTGACCTACATAGCCGAGCGTCTCCTTAACTGTCACCTTCACAGCAGCCTGCCCCTAGGGTGGCCAGAGGTCCGGTTTGAGGCCGGACAGTCCGGCTTTCAGACTCCCTGTCCTCCATCCGACGCAAGGCCTAGACAGACACAGGGATTTCCTTTTGAACAGCTCACTCTCAGACAGCAACACTGTGCTGTCTGAGCGTGACCTGCAGCGAGAAAGACACCCTCCCTGCAGCTGACAGAAGTTGATTTTTTACTTTACTTTACTTTTCAATCCCTGTCGGCTGCGGAATGGCCACCCTACCTGCCCCCTTAGCTCCAACCTCCACAGCACTCGGCTCCCTTAACAGTGTCATCCACAGCGCCCTGTCCCTTTAAAGCTGACCTACAGCAGTGAAGAAAAATGGCCAGGTTGTTAAACCTGGTGTAAAACTGTGTGTATGTTGGGACTAAGGGCCTGCAAGCTTCTCTTGGCTGATAAGGGTCATGTGACCAGGCTTCTATGGGCTAATGCATTTTTTTGGGAATATCTCAGGAACGTTACGTGCTAGAGGGCTTGAGACCAAGTATAGAACCTTCCCGGACACCTGATGTACCTGTGTGCCAAATGTCGTGATTGTAAATGCGATGCTGCAAATTCCTTTAGCGGACATACACACACACACATACATAGACTCAGCTTTATATATTAGATTACCACATGAAGTGACACATGTCAGATTCAGAAATTAGGCTGGTCAGTAAGGGGGTAAATGGCCTAGTCTGAAAGTGGTTAACCTATCAATATGCTGCTTTTGTGCAGCAAAAAAGGCCTTGCTAAGTGTTTGACATGACAAGTAAAATACAGCGAGCATTAACAAATAATACTTTATTCTTTGCATGTGTAAGATAACATTTTTTTCAGTTGCAACTTTTTCCCTATGAAAAAATGTAAAGGTGAAAACAAGTACCTTTAGGGGTTACATCTGGTTTTTTGGTATCATCTCCAAGTTCTTTTGGCTTTTTAGGGATTCTGTCCTTGTCATCAGATGTTGGGTCTAATGATAGAAAAATATATATCACTAATTTGGATAATCTTTTTGTATGCACTGAAAATGTTATTTTAGGAGAGAGGAATGTAAACATAAGACGAGTATGATTTATTGAATAACTCTAGCAATGGGTGCTGTAAAGAGGAAGCAGAAAAATAAAGTTAATGTGTCAATGCATGTAAATGTTTAGATATATAAAAACTTTCAAGTGCAGACAATTTTGCCATAATGTGGAGGTTCACAAATATTCTGACAATATAGTGTTGAAATATGTATTCTAAAATTTACACCGCCAAATAATTAATCCAATATCAAATATGATGCTGGTATTACAATACAAATGTGCATGTGCACAGTGTATGCCACTTTTTTGAGATAAAAAAAATGTTGTTAAGGGGGTTGTCTGAGTCATCATAAAATACACCCACTGCCACTAAATGCCTTAAAATAAAAACATCCTAAAGTCACCTGTTTCTCCCTCACTGCTTTCGGTGACACAGCTTTGGTCCCCCTCCCATTAACTGTAAACAGGGCAGCAGTGGTGATCTAATGGCATGCAGCATGTGACCACTTCAGCCAATCACAGTTCTCAGCGCTCTTGTGCCAGTTACTGCTCAGGACAGTGATTGGCTGTAGCAGTCACATGCCATATAACTATATGTCACCACTGATGTCTTGTATACACAAAGTAGGAGGAGAACCAAAGCTGAAGCATTGAGAATGGTGGGGAGAAACAGGCAAGAGTAGGAATTTTTTATTCTACGACAGCGGTGCAACCCCTTTAAAACGTTTATGTGGAAGTAAAAATCTTACTGTATTCATAGTCTGATTAACATATTGCAATAAGTATTAATAATAGTGACATAATAAAATAATGTATTAAAAGAATCCCTGGGGAAAGGTTAAAAAATTACAAAAATAATTAAGGAACACTAATTGCTGTTCAAGTTTACAGAGAACATGAAAAACATACTGCAATAAGTATTAATGATAGTGACAAAATAAAATTACAGAGAACATGAAAAACAGAGTAAACATAGACCAAGCCTCTTCTCAGGGGATCATAAAAGCTGATTTTGCTGCCCCAATAGACAGATTTAAAGTTTACATACCCTTTCAGATAACTTTTTAGAATAAACTGCCATATGAGTATACATGAATGATCACACTATAAATTACCATTATATGACTGGTATCTGGCATGTTTTAGCAGTTTTTTCCTTTGAATGCTATATCTCTGTAACAGCGACCTGTGTGTGGCGCTGTTCCCCCACTCATCACCGTGGTCCCAGGTGCCGTGCTTATCTGTGATCTCTACTTCCAGCCTCTGTTGCAGCTCTGGACTCTGCCTGTGCGGTTGGTATTACCTAAGTGGATTCCGCTCCACAACTTCCATTTAACCTGGACACTGCTTGTATCCTGACACTGCTGATGTGGCAGTACGCATCACTCCCCGGCTGGGGCTGGGCCATGTCATGTGATCTCGTTAACCTACTGTACCTTTGCATTGCTGCAGGTATTTTAGTGGCTCAGCCCTTTACCTAGACGCCTCAGAGTCAAGGTCCTAATCTTGTGGTAAAGAGCTTGCTTATCACTCATGTTTCTGACTTCAATACTTCGTTCCTGGACTTCGTTTTTCGTCTGATCCCTGCCTGCTTGCATCACCTCTCCCGTTGCCGATCCGGATTGTCTGACCTTGTTCCTGTGCCGCCTGCCCTGACCCATTACTTGCTCTGACTACATCTCTGCCTCTTCCTCCAGTTCTTGCTCCTGGTAACGACCCTGCCTGTCTGACCACGTCTGTACTGTCGGTAACTTCACAGGTACCTCCTGGTCTGCCTGGACCAGCTGCCACTGACTGGTTAACGCTCTGGAGTAGTCCCTGGCAATTACCGATGGTCAAGCCTATCCTCACCATTTGAGGCTCTAGTGAAATCCGGATAGTTGCTTAGTTACTCACCTCCAGAGTATTGCTAGTCAGGGGCACAGTGGGTTCACATCGCTGATCCGTGACAGTACTCTGAGGCCATGGACCCCGCTGGTCATCCCAAGACGGTCATTCATGATCTCTTACAGGAATTAAAGCGCCAGAGTGAACGACAAGACATATTTATGTAGTTCATGCAAAATGTCACTGCTCCCTTGGATACCGTCTCTTCTCCGGGCCATAGCAGGGTTGCCAGTCGCTCCTCCACCTGCTACGATGCCACCGGTGATTCTGGAACAAAGTACTGCCGGAGTGCAACTCCTGCTGCCAACCTGCTATGGTGATAATCCAAAGATGTGTCAGGGATTCCTAAATCAGTGCTTGACCCACTTTGAGTTACATGGGCAGAGGTTCCCTACGAAGCGGTCTAAGGTTGCCTTCATCATATTCCTGCTGTCTGATGAGGCCCTTGCCTGGGCAAACCCTATTTGGGAACGTGGAGGTCCAGAGAAGACTAATCGGCAGTCCTTCCTGACTACATTTTTGAAGGTCTTTGAGGAGCCGGGTTGCACGTCCTCTTCTGCCTCAGCTCTGCTGCATCTACGTCAAGGTTCTGCGTCTGTGGGTCAGTACGCCATTCAGTTCCGTACCCTGCCGGCCGAACTGGCGTGGAATGATGAGGCTCAACTGGCGGTGTTCTGGGAGGGTCTTTCTGACTGAATTAAGGAAGAATTGGCTGGGTGCGACCGCCCGTCATCTCTGAACAACCTTCCGCTGATCCGTGACAATCTCTAATTTTGGTTGTCTCTGAGGTAGTGGGTAGAGGGTAGCTATTTCTCATGCCACATAGAGATAGCAAATTATGGTTCCTAACTCTTTCACACTCGCTCAGAATCACCACATAGGGCATTATAGAGAACTACTGAGTTGTAGTAAAGTGAATAAAGCACTTGGGGTGAAATATAAAAGTTAGAATTGGATGCTCAACCTGCTGAATCAGGTCTGTCTGCTTGTTTCTCTCTGCACTTCTTTCCTCCACCCTCCCCTCTCTACACCCTTTTAAGGGGTGACATAATCTAATCTTACAATGATTAGACAGCCCATGTTGGTCTTACAAGATGGATTTCTCACAAATTAAAGTGAGAAAGTTTCTGTTATTTATAAAGTGGGGAGAAGCATTTTCTCTTATAAAATATGTTACAAAGTTTCTCATATTCACCTACCAAGTTGTGTGAAAGTACCGTGACCGTTTAATACTGCTGTTTATGCTCTACTAGCAGAAGGACCCGGCTTCGCACAGGTATATTTCATCTATTTCATTTAATGTTTGTGTGTGTCACTAAAATATATCCATAGTATCCACTATAACAGTGATATCTACAGTACTCCACCCCTTTAACAGTGACCTCTACAGTGGCCACCACTTTATTAGTGACCTCCACAGTACCCCGTCTCATTAACAGTGATTTCCACAATAACCCTCCCCCTTAACAGTGACCTCCACAGAGCTCTGTTATCTTAAAATGCGATCTCTACAACACCCCACCCCCTTAACAGTGACCTCTATAGCACCCGGCCCCTTAACAATGACCTCCATAGCGGAACGTGGCTTTAACTGTGAACTTCACTGTTCCCTGGCCCCTTAACAGAGACCTTCACAGTGCCTGCCCCCTTAACAGTGACCTCCACAGCATTACGCCCCCTTAACAGTGACCTTCACAGCATCTCACCCCCTTAACAGTGACAATCCACAGCAGTCCGCCCCTTTAACAGTGACCTCCACAGTGGCCGCCTCTTTATTAGTGACCTCTACAATACCCCATCTCCTTAACAGTGATTTGCACAACACTCCGTCCCCTTAACAGTGGGGTCTACAGCAATCTACCCCTTAACACTGACCTCCACAGTGGACCGTCCCCTTAACTGTCACCTCCACAGCAGCCTGCCCCTAGGGTGGCCAGAGATCCGGTTTGAGGCCGGACAGTGCGGCTTTTAGACTCCCTGTCCTCCGTCCGGTGCAGGGCCTGGACGGACACAGGGATGTCCTTTTGAACATCTCACTCTCAGACAGCAGCACTGTGCTGTCTGAGCATGAGCTACAGGGAGAAAGTCACCCTCCCTCCCACCCCTGCAGCTGACAGAAGTTGATTTTTTACTTCATTTTTTCAATCCCTGTCGGCTGTGAAGTGGGAGGGGGCATGACCTAACCGGTTGGGGGCATGGCTTAGTAGGACCTGGAGGTGGGATTTTAAAGTCCGTCTTTTGAGGGTGGCCTGAATGGCCACCCTACCTGCCCCCTGAACTCCGACCTCCACAGCACTCGGCTCCCTTAACAGTGTCATCCACAGCGCCCTGCCCCTTTAAAGCTGACCTACAGCAGTGAAGAAAAATGGCCAGGTTGTTAAACCAGGTGTAAAACTGTGCGTATGTGGAGACTAAGGGCCTGCAAGCTTCTCTTGGCTGATAAGGGTCATGTGACCAGACTTCTATTGGCTAATGCATTTTTTGGGAATATCTCAGTAACGTTACGTGCTAGAGAGCTGAGACACAGTATAAAACCTTCCCGGACACCTGATGTACCTGTGTGCCAAATGTCGTGATTGTAAATGCGATGGTGCGAATTCCTTTAGCGGACATACACACACACACATACATAGACTCAGCTTTATATATTAGCTGTCACAAAGACCGTGATCGCCGAACAGTGTGCTGTCTTCCTGGCGCTAGAGTTCGACACATCGCGGATCGGGTTGACAGATTACTGGGAGGGGCTGGAGAAGATCCTGCGGTCATGGTCCATATCGGAACCAATGACAAAGTTAGAGGTAGGTGGAGAGTCCTTAAAAATGATTTCAGCGATTTAGGTCAAAAGCTTAGGGCAAGGACCTCAAAGGTAGTATTTTCTAAAATACTGCCTGCACCACGAGAGCCACACAAGAAAGGCAGTGGGAGATTAGGGAGATTAACAAGTGGCTCAAAAACTGGTGTAGGAAGGAGGGGTTTGGGTTCCTGGAGAACTGGGCCGACTTCTCTATCGGCTACAAGCTCTATCGTAGGGACGGGCTGCACCTCAATGGGGAAGGGGCAGCTGTGCTGGGGAGAAAGATGGCTAGAAGGTTGGAGGAGTGTTTAAACTAGGGACTGGGGGGGAGGGAAATTACACTATAGGAGGGGAAGATAGTGCAGATAGAGACCGGGGGCAAGGTAGAGGGACTGTGGGAGCAATGGAAGGAGGGACTAGAACAGTTCAGAAGGAAAGGTGTAGGGTAAAAAATATACATAAACCTCTCAAATGTATGTATACTAATGCCAGAAGCGTGACTAATAAAACTGGTGAACTGGAATTAGTGATGTGTGAGGAGGACTATGACATAGTGGGAATAACTGAGACATGGCTGGATGATAGCTATGACTGGGCAGTTAATGTACAAGGTTACAGTCTGTTTAGAAAGGATCGTCAAAACCGAAGAGGGGGAGGGGTCTGCATTTCTGTAAAGTCCTGTCTAAAGCCCACACTTCGGGAATATATAAGTGAGGGACATGAACAAGTGGAGTCACTGTGGGTAGACATACATGGAGCTAAAAACAACAATAAATTACTAATAAGAGTTTACTATAAACCACCTAATATACCAGAGTCCACAGAAAATCTACTACTAAACGAGATAGACGAGGCGGCAAATCATAATGAGGTGGTCATTATGGGGGACTTCAACTACCCAGATATAGACTGGGAAACTGAAACTTGGATATCTCATAAGGGAAACAGGTTCTTGGCAATAACCAAAGACAATTACCTCTCCCAACTGGTTCAGGACCCGACTAGAGGGACGGCCATACTGGACTTAGTATTAACCAATGCCTGACAGAACAACAGATGTGCAGGTTGGTGGACACCTGGGAAATAGTGACCATAAAGTAATAACCTTCCAATTATCATTCAAAAGAGCGTTTCTACAGGGAGGAACAAAAATACCAAACTTCAAAAAAGCTAAATTTAGACAACTAAGAGAGGCCATAGGCCTAACTAACTGGGACAAAGTCCTCAAAAATAAAAATACAGCCACAAAATGGGATATCTTTAAAAACATCCTAAAATCTCATTGTGAGAGGTACATACCGTATGGGAATAAACGGTTAAGGAACAAAAAGAAACCAATGTGGATAAACAGAACTGTAAAGAAAGCAATAAATGACAAAAAGAAAGCATATAAATCACTAAAACAGGAGGGTAGCACGGAAGCACTGAAAAACTATAAGGAAAAAAATAGAACATGTAAAATACAAATAAAAGCGGCCAAACTAGAAACCGAGATATTAATTGCCAAAGAGAGTAAAACTAACCCTAAAATGTTCTTCAATTATATAAATGTTAAAAAGTATAAATCTGAAGGTGTCGGCCCTTTAAAGAGTATTGAGGGGGGAGTCGCAGAGAGCGACGAGGAGAAAGCAAAGCTGTTAAATATTTTTTTCTCCAATGTATTCACTGAGGAAAATAAACTGTCAGATGACATGCAGAATGTAAAATTAAATTCCCCATTAAAAGTGTCCTGTCTGACCCAGGAAGAAGTACATCAGCGACTTAAAAAGATTAAAATAGACAAATCGCCAGGACTGGATGGCATACACCCCTGTATCCTAAGGGAATTAAGTAATGTCATAGCCAGACCCTTATTTCTGATATTTGCGGACTCTATACTGACAGGGAATGTCCCACAGGATTGGCGCATGGCAAATGTGGTGCCAATATTCAAAAAGGGTCCAAAAACAGAGCCTGGAAACTATAGGCCGGTAAGTTTAACATCTGTTGTGGGTAAACTGTTTGAAGGTTTTCTGAGAGATGCTATCTTAGAGCATCTCAACGGAAATAAGCAAATAACACCATATCAGCATGGCTTTGTGAGGGATCGGTCATGCCAAACTAATTTAATCAGTTTCTATGAGGAGGTAAGTTCTAGACTTGACAGCGGCGAATCAATGGATGTCGTATATCTGGACTTCTCCAAAGCATTTGACACTGTACCACATAAAAGGTTAGTATATAAAATGAGAATGCTCGGACTGGGAGAAAACGTCTGTATGTGGGTAAGTAACTGGCTCAATGATAGAAAACAGAGGGTGGTTATTAACCGTACACACTCAGATTGGGTCACTGATGACACTAAACTGTGTAAAGTAATTTACACTGAAGAGGACAGTATACTACTACAGAGGGATCTCGATAGACTGGAGGCTTGGGCAGATAAGTGGCAGATGAGGTTTAACACTGACAAATGTAAAGTTATGCACATGGGAAGGAACAATGCAAGTCACCCGTACATACTAAATGGTAAAACACTCGGTAACACTGACATGGAAAAGGATCTAGGAATTTTAATAAACGGCAAACTAAGCTGCAAAAACCAGTGTCAGGCAGCTGCTGCCAAGGCCAATAAGATAATGGGTTGCATCAGAAGGGGCATAGATGCCCGTGATAAGAACATAGTCCTACCACTTTACAAATCGCTAGTCAGGCCACACATGGAGTACTGTGTACAGTTCTGGGCTCCTGTAAACAAGGCAGACATAGCAGAGCTGGAGAGGGTCCAGAGGAGGGCAACTAAAGTAATAACTGGAATGGGGCAACTACAGTACCCTGAAAGATTATCAAAATTAGGGTTATTCACTTTAGAAAAAAGACGACTGAGGGGAGATCTAATTAATATGTATAAATATATCAGGGGTCAGTACAGAGATCTATCCCATCATCTATTTATCCCCAGGACTGTGACTGTGACGAGGGGATATCCTCTGCGTCTGGAGGAAAGAAGGTTTGTACACAAACATAGAAAAGGATTCTTTACGGTAAGAGCAGTGAGACTATGGAACTCTCTGCCTGAGGAGGTGGTGATAGTGAGTACAATAAAGGAATTCAAGAGGGGCTTGGATGTATTTCTGGAGCGTAATAATATTACAGGCTATAGCTACTAGAGAGGGGTCGTTGATCCAGGGAGTTATTCTGATTGCCTGATTGGAGTTGGGAAGGAATTTTTTATTCCCCTAAAGTGGGGAAAATTGGCTTCTACCTCACAGGTTTTTTTTTTGCCTTCCTCTGGATCAACTTGCAGGATAACAGGCCGAACTGGATGGACAAATGTCTTTTTTTGGCCTTATGTACTATGTTACTATATGTACTATGTTAGATTACCACATGAAGAGACACATGTCAGATTCACAAAGTAGGCTTGGTCAGTAAGGGGGTAAATGGCCTGGTCTGAAAGTGGTTAACCTATCAATATGCTGCTTTTGTGCAGCAAAAAAGGCCTTGCTAAGTGTTTGACATGACAAGTAAAATACAGCGAGCATTAACAAATAATACTTTATTCTTTGCATGTGTAAGATAACATTTTTTTCAGTTGCAACTTTTTCCCTATGAAAAAATGTAAAGGTGAAAACAAGTACCTTTAGGGGTTACATCTGGTTTTTTGGTATCATCTCCAAGTTCTTTTGGCTTTTTAGGGATTCTGTCCTTGTCATCAGATGTTGGGTCTAATGATAGAAAAATAGTAATAGCATAAAACAATTATTTCCATTTCCTTTTATTGCAGTACAACTTAATGTACTGTATGGTGATAGGTTATGTGCTATATATCACTAATTTGGATAATCTTTTTGTATGCACTGAAAATGTTATTTTAAGAGAGAGGAATGTAAACATAAGACGAGTATGATTTATTGAATAACTCTAGCAATGGGTACTGTAAAGAGGAAAAATAAAGTTAACGTGTCAATGCATGTAAATGTTTAGATATATAAAAACTTTCAAGTGCAGACAATTTTGCCATAATGTGGAGGTTCACAAATATTCTGACAATATAGTGTTGAAATATGTATTCTAAAATTTACACCGCTAAATAATTAATCCAATATCAAATATAATGCTGGTATTACAATACAAATGTGCATGTGCACAGCGTATGCCACTTTTCATAATAAAAAAAAAATGTTGTTAAGGGGGTTGTCTGAGTCAGGGCCGGTGTCAGAACCCGGCAAACCCGGGCAAGTGTCGGGGCCCACTGTAAGTTAGGGGGCCCACTCGTCTCCACGGCGGCCCCTTTAAAATGTTTGCATACAGCCAGGTTCATTTATGCTGCGCAGCGCCCGCCGCCCGGCCCCTCTCTCACGTGATCTTCTGACTCCAGGCAGTTTCCATAGCAGCGCATGCCGCACAGATCATCATCTGAGTCTGACTGTAAGCCCGCCCCCAGCCAGCAGCAGGACTCGTCTCGGCGCAGCTGCAGAAGACAGGACTCATAGCCGAGCCCAGAGCTGGAAAGCATTGCAGCCCAGAGGAAAGCAGACAAAGCTGAATGCTGCTGCAGTGCTGCTGCTGCTGCTGGATTTCGTTTTAAATTTAGAATTCTGGTGAACTAATAAGTTACTAGTAGTCAGAGAAAGACCAGTTCTTGTAGTATGTATGTTACATGGGGGGCCTTCCGCCTGGGGCTATCTACAGTGAGTGTCACGACTCACTAGTCACTGTCTACACCAAAACACCTAAATAAAGGCTCAAAGGAGCCAATAATTGAATAAAGAACAATTACCATGTGTTGCTTTGCTCTTGCTCAGCATCAGCAGCACACATCATGCCTGTAAGGCCAAATGCACACGGCCGTGAGCGGTCCGTGGTATCCCGGCCTGGCATCCTGCTGAGAGCTGGAGCGTACGGCGTCATTGGTTGCTATGACGCCGTGCGCTTCATGCCGCCACTGCACTACAGTAATACACTCGTATGATCTATATGAGTGTATTACTGTAGTGCAGCGGCGGCATGAAGCGCACGGCGTCATAGCAACCAATGACGCCGTACGCTCCAGCTCTCAGCAGGATGCCAGGCCGGGATACCACGGACCGCTCACGGCCGTGTGCATTCGGCCTAAAACACAATATAAACTCCTATAAGAAAATACCAGAACGCATGAAATCAATTATACAGTTTATTGGCAAAAATTCATAAGAGGAAATTTTCCTCTTATGAATTTTTGCCAATAAAGTGTATTATTGATTATTATTTTCTCCGCACTCCAATAAAATAGAACTTATACAATTTTTTTGCGGGGGCGGACGGTTAACGGACCCATCCCGGCCGCTGCACGGACGTTTCCCGTGCATTGGGGACCGCAACAGATGCATAACAGCCGTGTGCATGAGGCCTAAGGGCTCTTTCATACGAGCGGGTGCCGTGCGGGTAATCTGCTGTGTGAAAGACAGCCAAGCCCCACTCCGGACAGCAAAGACACGGAGCAGTAACATGATTGATAATGCTCCGTGCCTCTGATGATCACAGAGAGGCAAAGAGCATTATCAATCATGATACTGCTCTGTGTCTCTGCTGTCCGGGACGGGGCTTGGCTGTCTTTCACGCAGAGGATTACCCACACGGCATCCGCTCGTATGAAAGAGCCTTTAGGCCCCTTGCAGATTAGCGTTCATCCCGAAGCGAATCCACATCGCAGCACCCAGCGCTGCCGGAGGTCACATAGCATTATATTGATTTATGATCTAACCCTTAAAGTTCTGGAATGTATTGGATAACACTGGCATAATGCTGTTAGTGTCATCTAATACATTCCAAGACTGTAAAGGGTTACATAGCATCATAAATCAATATAATGCTATGTGAATCATTCCCGTCAGTACTGGGAGATCACGTTGGTCTTTGTTTCTCCCCTACACTGGCAGTGGCAAGTAAGGACCTAATTTATGACAATGTCTTGGCCCCCACCACTGCCAAGTAGGGAGGATAGCACAAAAACAGGGTCTTGCGATTTTTTTAATGCCTAAAACTGGCATGGCGCACTTTGAAAATCACCCACATAATCTGTAAATAGTCAGAAGTCTCTTCTGTCCCAAAAAATAGAATTCAGGGAGAAGTGTAGAAGTGGTGGATGCAGCTGCAGTCTCTCTCAGTGTGTCTGTGAGACTGCATGCTGTGAGAGGGAAGAGAGAGACATTGCTTCAGCCAGATATTAGTAATGACAGACTCACTGCTGGCTGAGACTTGTAGTTCTCTCAGAGACCTGTCTACAAGGCTCAGCATGTCCAGTCTGTTATTGCTGATTACCAGAGGACAGTACAGGGAAGGAGTGTAAGATGGGCAAAGAACTATAAGTCCCCTTTCACACGAGCGAGTGAACGCATTGCACCTGCACTGAATCCTGACCCATTCATGTCAATGGGTCTGTGTACATGAGCGTTGTTTTTCACACATCACTTCTGCATTGCGTGAAAATCACAGCATGTTCTATATTCAGTTTTGATTTACGCAGCCCTGGCCCCATAAAAGTGAATGGGGCTTCAGTAAAAAACGCATCGCATCCGGAAGCAACTGCAGATGCAATGCGTTTTTCACTGATGGTTGCTAAGAGATGTTGTTTGTAAAACTTCAGTTTTTTATCATGTGCGTGAAAAACGTCTGAAAACACATTGCACCTGCGCGGAAAAAAACTGAACGCAATCGCAAACAATATTAACTGAACCTGCTTGCAAAATGGTGCGAGTTTTACGGAAAGCACCCTGAACGCATCTGGAGCCAATCCGTCACGCTCGTGTGAAAGAGGCCTAAGGCTCAGCATGTCCACTTCAGCCTTTGTCATAGTAGTCTGCTGCAGCCTGCCCTGCTGTGCCCCAAATTAAAATATCATCATATTGATATTTATTGGGCATTGGGGGCACAGGGGCAGGCAGCAGCATAGTGCTATCAGCATTCATATTGATATTTATTGGGCTACATCACATCACATATGTATAGCTGATATATACATATGTGAAGTGAAAAATTTACCAATTTTCTTATATATGGTGACACAGATCAATGTCATGCTGGTAGGGAATAGCTTCCCAGGGTTGACCTTTTGAGGTGATTACCGTGGAAGGGACTGAATAGGTGATATTGGTAGGGGCAGTTTATCTACATTGTGTTTACTTCAAATACCTCCAGGTACTGATGCACACAAGCTTACAGATACCAAGTCATCTGAAGCTGACCATCTGAAGCTCACCATCTGAAGCTCACCATTTTTGCGTGATAACAACGTGTTACCGCAGTCACAGAAACCTATATTTCTTATCTGGGACCTACGATCTATACGTGGATTGGTGAGTGACCTATGGTTATGTCTGGCATTATTTGCTAAATTATGACATTGTTGTTTACTCATTTTGCACTTACCACGGAGGAGAAAAAAAAAACACAGCTGCCACCTGTATGCGTCCATGTGCTGTCCAAGGTTTCCTTAGACTGCGCATTGACACACCTATTCTGATCCGTAAAATACAGATCACAATAGGACAGGCGGTGAGTTTTTTCACATGGACTTGAATTCAATGGGGCTGTATGCCGTCCGTAAAATATGGCCTGAACAACGGCTGTATTTCACGTTGTCGTGAGCCCTTACTAAGTGAACAGTAGGGTTTTCATTCTGTCATTCCAATCTTATACATAATACTATCCTATGTGAAGTATGGGCCTCCCAACCTTCCCTTTATGATGTTGGGGAGAAGTAAGATTAATTATTTTGAATTTGGTCATGCTTGTTACTATCTTCGCCTTTGTCTGACAGCATCTTACACTCCTCTCCACTGTTAAAACAAACGTATGCTCAGCAGAGCATGCTGGAGTCAGGAGGCGTTTGGCTGAACAAGTGTTTGGTTGACAAGTATTTATGGTGTTTGAGCACCTTCTTTAATCCATTTGTGCTGATTTCAAAGAAGTACATTACATTTTTAATTGTAAAATACTGCCAAATTAAAAAGAACACATATTGGAGGGTTAATTATGCTATGTGTTGCCAAATGGCATTATGAATTGTCTCACACATGAAGCAGGGACTTTACTAGAAGTTATATCTGCTACCAAAACAAATTGACAAAAGCATGAATACATCATTAAGAAGCTTGAAGAACCAAGCAGAAGACACAAGTTTGGGAGAAACAGAATGACTGCAATAAATGTTGCATGGACACAGCTACAGAAGAGAATGGCCTTCATTTTATTCATTTTTTTAGGCCAAAATGAATAGCAATCAAGACCAAGAATTGGCAGGTCAACAAGCACCTCCCACCAAGAAGCACAAGTCTGGAAGCCAAAAAAGAAAAGAGAAGCAGATACTGGAAGACAAAATCAAGAAGCTAGCTTCCATTGACCGCTTATTCAGGAAAAGTACACCTGAAGAGTCCTCCATTTGCAGTACATCAGAATCAGATATTCAACCAAGTGTCACTACCTCTCAAGAAGCATGTTCGAGCATTGAAGAAGTCAGTGATCTGGTTGTAGACCCTCCAGACCAGCAAACCGTGTCCTGTAATTCTGGACCTCTTCCAGAGCTTAGTGATGATCCAGCAGAATGGGCAGATGTAATCACCGATCTACTGAGATGCCAAACTATCAAAAGGGGCCCTAAGCAAGTGAAGCTGGAAGATTTTCCACTTACAGATTTTCCAGATGGTACAAAAAGAAGATTCTCATCTGGTCATTATTACAGATTGCTGGGTAGTGGGAAAAAGGTTCCACGAGATTGGCTCATTTACTCAGTGCTTGGAGATTCCATATATTGCTTCTGTTGCAGGCTATTTGACAATGAAGCTAAATCAAATTTCTCAAGCCCACATGGATTTAAAGACTGGAAGCATGTCAGTGGTAAGGGATCCTTGCATTCCCATGAAATATCTAGCAGCCACCTGTCTAATTATGCAAAATGGAAAGATCTGGAATCTGGCATAAAAAAAGAAAATACCATTGACAAAGATTTGCGTCGACAACTCCATATGGAAGAACAAAGATGGCGCAAAGTATTGTTGCGTTTACTGCAAATAATTTGCTGGATGGCAAAAAACAATCTGCCATTCAGAGGATCATCAGATACTGTTCACAGAACATAACTGTATTTTTCTCCAATTACTGGAGCTGACCTCTGAATTTGATCTTATTCTGAAGGAACACTTGCAACGTGCCAAAGAAGGAACCAATGCGCAATATCTGAGCAAGGATATGCAAAACAAATTTCTGCGTTTAATTGCTGATGCAGTAATTGAAATAATCATAAAAAAGGTGAGACAAGCTAAATATTTTAGCATCATTGTAGACTGCACACCAGACATTTCCAAACAAGAGCAGTTGTCACTTGTGCTGCGATATGTGGACATCGATGATGTTAGCAAAACAGTGGAAGTCAAGGAAAGCTTTCTGGAATTTCTGGCTGTCACAGATACAACTGGAAAAGGTCTTGCAAGTGTTGTTTTGGAAAGACTGACAGAACAACATGGGCTGTGCGTGTCAAACATTCGAGGTCAGTGCTATGACAATGATGCTAATATGAGGGGACAATACAAAGGAGTTCAGGCAATTGTTTTAGAAAAAATCCTCATGCCTTCTTTGTACCATGTTCTCCACATAACTGGAATCTCGTAATAGTGCACGCTGCAGAGAGCTGAAAGCCGAGCAAAACATTTTTATGATCTGTTGAATCGCATTTATGTGTTCTTCTCCGGAGCAACTAAGAGGTGGGAAGTGGCTTCAGAGCATTTGTCACATCTGTCACTTAAAGCTCTGTCTCAGACACGATGGTGTGCTCGCCTTGAATCAGTGAAAGCTATTTTGTTACAGTTTTCACAACTTGTTGATGCTTTAGAAGTTTTTTACATGGTACCCAATATTCCAGTGACACATACAGTGAAGCAAAGATTTTATTGGATTCCATATGCACATACCCCTTTGTTGTCTCTTTATGTGTATGGTATGACATTCTCCTCCAGGTCAACCAAATTAGCCTGGCTGTACAAACAAAAACCATTAATGTTTCAAGCGTTATTCCACTTGTAAAATCTATTACCACAGCTTTTAAAGAATACAAGGTGTCAGGTTTCAAACAAGCTGAATGTAAGGCAGCAGGTATTTGCGAAAAGCTGGATATACCTACTGAATACCCGACACACAGGGTTAGGAAGAAAACTCGGCAATGCAGTGACCAAAACTGTCAAGAGCCAGCATGCCAGCAGGCAAGTGGAACATCGTTTTTAGATGCAAGGCAAGAATTTGAAGAAATATTCTTCAAGCCTCTGCTTGAAACTGTCCTTGGTGAAATTGAAATAAGGTTCAATTTTTTGCAAACATTTACAGACAAGTTTGGATTTCTATATGACATCAAGAAAGAAGCCGCTGACTTGTCTAACTTACAGCTCCAGTGTTTAAAATTCTCTGACCCAGCAGTTGATGGAGAAGTTATGCTCGAGGAGATCAAGACACTGGCTAGGATGTTACCTGAACATCTGTGCCCACAGGAGACTTTAAAGTATATATTCTCCCACTCACTTAATCTGGCATTCCCAAACCTTGTTTTGGCATTACAGTTGTTGTTAACTGTGCCTGTTTCAGTTGCATCTGCTGAAAGGAGCTTCAGTAAATTGAAGCTAATTAAAAACTACCTAAGGTCCCAAATGTCGCAAGACAGATTAAATGCACTGGCGGTTCTTTCAATTGAATCTCAGGAAGCAGAATGTGTAGATTTTAATCAGGTGATCCATGTTTTTGCAGCTGAAAAAACACGTAGAAAAGTGTTTTAACTGATTTACACAAGATACCACTTTTGTGTTCTGCCAAAAAAGTTGGACCATCAATGCTGGACTCCAACAAGACATTCCATAGTGTTCTGCATCAACTTCCTTTCGTACTTTTTCAAATGTTTTATGTCTTTACTGTATGTTCAAATAAAATATTTTCATATTCAATGCCTATCTGTTTCTCTTTAGGGGGTGTACAGGAAAAACGGAATACTGTGAGTAGACCTGAGGGATAAAAACACTGGGTAGATAAAAATTAAGTAGGGACATAAGGATTCATTCACATATATTCACGCTGTAGCATGTTCTGTCCATTGTATTTAGCACCATACATAAGACATGCAGTTTTATTGCACGTGTGTTATGCAAAATGCCACAAGGGGTCCCACTGAGGCTTTATTGCCCACATGAACCTGGAGCCGGCCCTGGTCTGAGTCATCATAAAATCCACCCACTGCCACTAAATGCCTTAAAATAAAAACATCCTAAAGTCACCTGTTTCTCCCTCACTGCTTTCGGTGACACAGCTTTGGTCCCCCTCCCATTAACTGTAAACAGGGCAGCAGTGGTGATCTGATGGCATGCAGCATGTGACCACTTCAGCCAATCACAGTTCTCAGCGCTCTTGTGCCAGTTACTGCTCAGGACAGTGATTGGCTGTAGCAGTCACATGCCATATAACTATATGTCACCACTGATGTCTTGTATACACAAAGTAGGAGGAGAACCAAAGCTGAAGCATTGAGAATGGTGGGGAGAAACAGGCAAGAGTAGGAATTTTTTATTCTACGACAGCGGTGCAACCCCTTTAAAACATTTATGTGGAAGTAAAAATCTTACTGTATTCATAGTCTGATTAACATATTGCAATAAGTATTAATAATAGTGACATAATAAAATAATGTATTAAAAGAATCCCTGGGGAAAGGTTAAAAAATTACAAAAATAATTAAGGAACACTAATTGCTGTTCAAGTTTACAGAGAACATGAAAAACATATTGCAATAAGTATTAATGATAGTGACAAAATAAAATTACAGAGAACATGAAAAACAGAGTAAACATAGACCAAGCCTCTTCTCAGGGGATCATAAAAGCTGATTTTGCTGCCCCAATAGACAGATTTAAAGTTTACATAACCTTTCAGATAACTTTTTAGAATAAAGTGCCATATGAGTATACATGAATGATCACACTATAAATTACCATTATATAACTGGTATCTGGCATGTTTTAGCAGTTTTTTCCTTTGAATGCTATATCTCTGTAACAGCGACCTGTGTGTGGCGCTGTTCCCCCACTCATCACCGTGGTCCCAGGTGCCGTGCTTATCTGTGATCTCTACTTCCAGCCTCTGTTGCAGCTTTGGACTCTGCCTATGCGGTTGGTATTACCTAAGTAGATTCCGCTCCACAACTTCCATTTAACCTGGACACTGCTTGTATCCTGACACTGTTCCTGACTTCATACTTCGTTCCTGGACTTCGTTTTTCGTCTGATCCCTGCCTGCTTGCATCACCTCTCCCGTTGCCGATCCAGATTGTCTGACCTTGTTCCTGTGCCGCCTGCCCTGACCTATTGCTTGTTCTGACTACATCTCTGCCTCTTCCTCTTGTTCCTGTCTTGTTGCTCCTGGTAACGACCCTACCTGTCTGACCACGTCTGTACTGTCTGTACAGTGATGTCTTGTATACAAAAAGTGGGTGGTTAAAGCTCTGGAGTAGCCCCTGGCAATTACCGACGGTCAAGACAATTCTCACCATCTGAGGCTCTAGTGAAATCTGGGTAGTTGCTTAGTTACTCACCTCCAGAGTATTGCTAGTCAGGGGCACAGTGGGTTCACATCAGCTGATCCGTGACAGTACTCTGAGGCCATGGACCCCGCTGGTCATCCCAAGACCGTTGTTCATGATCTCGTACAGGAATTAAAGCGCCAGAGTGAACGACAAGACGTATTTATGTAGTTCATGCAAAATGTCGCTGCTCGCTTGGATATCGTCTCTTCTCCGGCCATGGCAGGGTTGCCAGTCGCTCCTCCACCTGCTACGATGCCACTGATGATTCTGGAACAGAGTGCCGCCGGAGTGCAACTCCCGCTGCCAACCCGCTATGGTGGTAATCCAAAGACGTGTGGGGATTCCATAATCAGTGCCTGATCCACTTTAAGTTACATGGGCAGAAATTCCCAACGGAGCGGTCCAAGGTTGCCTTCATCATATTCCCTTGCCTGGGCAAACACTATTTTCGAATGTGGAGGTTCAGAGAAGACTAATCTGCAGTCCTTCCTGACTACCTTCCGGATGGTCTTTGAGGAGCCTGGTCGCATGTCCTCTGCTGCCTCAGCTCTGCTGCATCTACGTCAAGGTTCTGCGTCTGTGGCTGAGTACGCCATCCATTTCCGTACCCTGGCGGCCGAACTGGTGTGGAATGATGAGGCTCAACTGGCGGTGTTCTGGGAGGGTCTTTCTGACTGAATTAAGGATGAATTGGCTGGGCATGACCGCCCGTCGTCTCTGAACAACCTTCTGCTGATCCGTGACAATCGCAAATTTTGGTTGTCTCTGAGGTAGTGGGTAGAGGGTAGCTATTTCTCAGGCCACATAGAGATAGCAAATTATGGTTCCTAACTCTTTTACACTCGCTCAGAATCACCACATAGGGCATTATAGAGAACTACTGAGTTATAGTAAAGTGAATAAAGCATTCTAAAACTTAGAATTGGCTGCTCAACCTGCTGAATCAGGTCTGTCTGCTTGTTTCTCTCTGCGCTTCTTTCCTCCACCCTCCCCTCTCTATACCCTTCTATAGGGTGACATAATCTAATCCTACAATGATTAGACAGCCCATGTTGGTCTTACAAGATGGATTTCTCACAAATTAAAGTTGTTTATGTGTTATTTATAAAGTGGGGAGAAGCATTTTCTCTTATAAAAAAATGTTACAAAGTTTCTCATATTCACCTACCAAGTTGTGTGAAAGTACCGTGACCATTTAATACTGCTGTTTATGATCTACTAGCAGAAGGACCCGGCTTCGCAAAGGTATATTTCATCTATTTCATTTAATGTTTGTGTGTGTCGTTAAAAGATATCCACAGTATCCACTATAACAGTGATATCTACAGTACTCCACCCCTTTAACAGTGACCTCCACAATGACCTGCCCCCTTAATAGTAACATCCACAGCACACACCCCTTTAACAGTGACCTCTACAGCGGCCGCCACTTTATTAGTGACCTCCACAGTACCCCGTCTTATTAACAGTGATTTCCACAATAACCCGCCCCCTTAACAGTAACCTCCACAGAGCTCCGTTCCCTTAAAATGCAATCCCCACAACACCCCACCCCCTTAACAGTGACCTCTACAGCACCCAGCCCCTTAACAATGACCTCCATAGCGGACCTCAACTGTGACTTTCACTGTTCCCTGCCCCCTCAACAGATACCTTCACAGTGCCTGCCCCCTTAATAGTGACCTTTACAGCATTACGCCCCCTTAACAGTGACCTCCACAGCAGCCCACCCCTTTAACAGTGATCTCCACAGCATCTTTCCCCCTTAACAGGGACCTCCACAGTAGTCTGCCCCTTTAACAGTGACCTCCACAGCGGCCGCCCTTTTATTAGTTACCTCTATAATACCCCTTCTCCTTAACAGTGATTTGCACAGTGGGGTCTACAGCAATCTGCCCCTTAACACTGACCTCCATAGCGGACCATCCCCTTAACTGTCACCTCCACAGCAGCCTGCCCCTAGGGTGGCTAGGTGGCCAGAGCAGTCCGGCTTTCAGACTCCCTGTCCTCCGTTCGGCGCAGGGCATGGATGCACACAGGGATGTCCTTTTGAACAGCTCACTCTCAGACAGCAGCACTGTGCTGTCTGTGCGTGAGAAGCAGGTATATAGTCACCCGCCCTCCCAACCCTGCAGCTGACAGAACTTGATTTTTACCTTCATTTTTTAAAATCCCCGTCAGCTGCTGAGTGGGGGGGGGCGGTACCTAACCGGGTCAGGGGTATGGCTTATTAGGACCTGGGGGCAGGGTTCTTAAGTCTGTCTTTTGCCCCCTGAACTGTGACCTCCACAGCACTTGGCTCCCTTAACAGTGTAATCCACAGCGCCCCAGCCCCTTTAAAGCTGACCTACAGCAGTGAAGAAAAATGGCTGTGTTGTTATAGAAACCTGGTGTAAAACTGTGTGTATGTGGAGACTAAGGGCCTGCGAGCTGCTCTTGGCTGATAAACGTCATGTGACCAGGCTTCTATTGGTTAATTAATTTTTGGGAAATATCTTAGGAACTGTAGGTGCTAGAGAACTGAGACCTGTTCTAAAACCTTCCCAGAAACCTGACGTACCTGTGTGCCAAATTTCGTGTTTGTAAATGTGACGGTGCTGATTCCTTTAGTGGAAATACACACATACATACACTCAGCTTTATATATTAGATAATAATAACTGTTACAATGGTACCTTCTCTAGTTCTGGGTTCATTGGTGTTTCCATCTTTTCCCTCATTAGGTGAGGAAGGTTTTAATTTTGGATCTGTGGATTAATATTTTTGTGACTATCTGTGTTTTACAATGGACTATATTAGTTTATTGTAAATAAAAATCCATATCTGTTTGGTTTCACTAGACTAATATGATTTATAAGTGAGAAAACAAAAATGAATCAGCAGCAGGTGGGCAGAGATAACCATGAGCTCATGAATATAGGGCCTCATTGGCATGTGAGGGAGCTGTTCAATACAAGATTTTGGCAAAACGGCTGAATCAATTAGAGAAAGCGACCCAGCATTTTGCTAAAGAGATCTGTCACAAATTAATAGGACACCATAAAACTGGTGACAGATTCCCTTTAAATACTCCATTTCAGGGCTTAAAGTGCTTCTTCGTTGGGTTACAAAAAAACAGTGATGCACAGTAAATGCCAACTTGCATTTTACATCCAGAAAAAAGCACCAAGGATTTAAACTGCAAGTTTGCATGTACCATATTACCTGCCTTTTGTAACCTGACAAAGAGCCACCACTAGCCTCAAAATTTGTTGTTTAAAAATAATTCAATAAAGGAACCAATTTTTGTTGTTTGCGCCTGAATAGATGTCTGCTTATGGGTTTTCACTTTCCATCAATCCCTTACCATTGCACTGCATCTACAAGGCAGGCTCCTGTCTGCCAGGGTTTACAGGGTTTATTCTTTTATTAGGCAAGTACTTGAATTGATTTCATTTAATCTCCTTACCTTCTGGAGGAGATTCAGGTTCATCATCGTCTTCCTTTGTCTTTGGTTTCTTTGGCTTCTTGGGTTTGTCTTTGTCTTTAGATGTTGGATCTAGAATTGCACAGTTTAAATCCATACATTCAGATTAGAATTTATAAGTGACTTTACAGCAGTAAAATAAAAATAAAAATGGCACTGGCTACATTTTCCCAAAAGTTTGTGACTTTTAGCCATCTGTGAATCTCTCGTCACTTTTTGTAAGTGGTCAGAAATGTGGGTAGGGGCTGGTGGGAGGCAATGTAACCTTCCATGGACTGACAGATTTGTCATAATGTCCATCAGAAACTGATGTAAATCATGTTGTTAATCAATGCTTGCTCATAGAAGGTTTAGCCATAACAACCATTTTGCCGTACACACTAGGATTTTAATTTTTATCAATTTTTATGGGTTGAGGGAATGAAGGACAAAAATTCTCCAGGGATACCAAATACTGTTTTGTGAAATTTCATAATAGGTATGTTACAAAAACACATTTATTGTAAGAATTTTTGCCCTGTTATTTATTTTTAGTAACATTAACTTTGCAGAAAAATGTAACTTTTACCGTAAAAGAAAAATAAGTTCCTTTTTTCTGCCATAACCTTTAATAAATAAACTATTTCACAGGTATGTTCTGGAAATTGCACCACAGACCTTCTGTATAGCCGGCAGCAGCCTTAGTCACTACTTTAAAGAAGGGCACTGTAGTAACCATAGGATTTTCTGTGTCAAACTAGTACTACTGTTTATTTTCACAGGCATAATATGAATTGTCATACTATAGGTGCATCTCAATAAATTAGAATATCATTGAAAAGTTAATTTATTTCAGAAATTCAATTCAAATAGTGAAACACTTATATTACATATATTAATTATATACAGAGTGATCTATTTCAAGTGTTTATTTAATGTTTTTGAATGAATTACTGAAATAAATTAAAGGGCATCTGTAAGCAGATTTGTACCTATGAAACTGGATGACATGTTACATGCTCAATTGGTAGCTGAAGGCATCTGTGTTGGTCCCATGTTCATATGTGCCCACATTGCTGAGAAAAATGATGTTTTAATATATGCTAATGAGCCTCTAGGAGCAATGGGGGAGTTGTCGTTACACCTGAGGGTCTTCTCTCTCTGCAATTGCCGAGCTTCCTGCACTTTGATTGTCAGGACCAGGTGTGATGACGTTTTAACTGCCTGGCCCTGTCAATCAAAGTGCAGAGGGTGTGGCAGTTGCAGAGAGAGAAGAATCTCAGGAGTAATGGCAAGACCCCCGTTGCTCCTAGCGGCTCATTTGCATATATTAGAACATCATTTTTCTCAGCAATACCGGCACTTATGAACATGGGACCAATGCAAATGCCTTAAGGTGCCAAGAGCACATTTAACAGGTCAGCCGCTTTCATAGGTACGAATCTTCTGACAGATGCCCTTTAACTTTTCGATGATATTCAAATTTATTGAGATGCACCTATATTTAGTAACTGTCAGACACAGAAAATCCTACTCTTACTACAGAGCCCATTGATACAAATGGTCTGGGGTTCAGTTCACAATATACACCTATCACATCAATTATTTATTAAAAGTTATGCAGAAAAATTTAACTTTTATTTTCCATCTTTTCCTTTATGATAAGAGTTATTTATATTTCTAAAAAGTTAAAGTTACTAAAAAATTTAAGAGCAAAAACTATTATAAAAATGTCTTTTTGTAACATACCTATTATTAAATATTACAAAAAACTATTTGGTATCCCTGTAATCATAATAACCTGTACAATATAGGGAACACATTATTTATGGTGATCAGTGAACAGTGTAGATAAAAATGGTGCAAATTATTTTAGCTACATTTAAGTAACATACTACTTAATTAAAGGGAACCTGTCACCAGGAATTTGTGCATAGAGCTGGGGACATGGGCTGCTAGATGGCCGCTACCACATCCACAATACCCAGTCCCCATAGCTCTCTGTGCTTTTATTGTGTTAAAAAACCATTTTGATCCATATGCAAATGAACCTGATATGAGTCCTGTGTCCGGAGATGAGTCCAGCAGAAAGGAGCCCAGCACCGCCCCGCGCCCTCCGAATCTCCTCCTTGCTGGCTGACGTCACAGAGCTGGAGCGCCGAAATCTCGCGATACGCGAGTTAGCGCATGCGCAGTGTCGGCATCATGTTCATTCCCTGTGCTGGCATCAGCACAGGGAACGAACTACGCATGCGCTAGCTCGCGCATCGCGAGATTTCGGCGCTCCAGCTCTGTGATGTCAGCCAGCAAGGAGGAGATCCGAATCAGGTCTGTCTGCTTGTTTCTCTCTGCACTTCTTTCCTCCACCCTCCCCTCTCTATACCCTTCTATAGGGTGACATAATCTAATCCTACAATGATTAGACAGCCCATGTTGGTCTTACAAGATGGATTTCTCACAAATTAAAGTTGTTTATGTGTTATTTATAAAGTGGGGAGAAGCATTTTCTCTTATAAAAAAATATGTTACAAAGTTTCTCATATTCACCTACCAAGTTGTGTGAAAGTACCGTGACCATTTAATACTGCTGTTTATGATCTACTAGCAGAAGGACCCGGCTTCGCACAGGTATATTTCATCTATTTCATTTAATGTTTGTGTGTGTCATTAAAAGATATCTACAGTATCCACTATAAAAGTGACATCTACAGTACTCCGCCCCTTTAACAGTGACCTCCACAATGACCTGCCCCCTTAATAGTAACATCCACAGCGCCCACCCCTTTAACAGTGACCTCTACAGCGGCCGCCACTTTATTAGTGACCTCCACAGTACCCCGTCTTATTAACAGTGATTTCCACAATAACCCGCCCCCTTAACAGTGACCTCCACAGAGCTCCGTTCCCTTAAAATGCAATCCCCACAACACCCCACCCCCTTAACAGTGACCTCTACAGCACCCAGCCCCTTAACAATGACCTCCATTACGGACCTCAACTGTGACTTTCACTGTTCCCTGCCCCCTCAACAGATACCTTCACAGTGCCTGCCCACTTAACAGTGACCTTTACAGCATTACGCCCCCTTAACAGTGAACTCCACAGCAGCCCACCCCTTTAACAGTGATCTCCACAGCATCTTTCCCCCTTAACAGTGACCTCCACAGTAGTCCGCCCCTTTAACAGTGACCTCCACAGCGGCCGCCCTTTTATTAGTTACCTCTATAATACCCCTTCTCCTTAACAGTGATTTGCACAGTGGGGTCTACAGCAATCTGCCCCTTAACACTGACCTCCATAGCGGACCATCCCCTTAACTGTCACCTCCACAGCAGCCTGCCCCTAGGGTGGCTAGGTGGCCAGAGCAGTCCGGCTTTCAGACTCCCTGTCCTCCGTTCGGCGCAGGGCATGGATGCACACAGGGATGTCCTTTTGAACAGCTCACTCTCAGACAGCAGCACTGTGCTGTCTGTGCATGAGAAGCAGGTATATAGTCACCCGCCCTCCCAACCCTGCAGCTGACAGAACTTGATTTTTACCTTCATTTTTTAAAATCCCCGTCAGCTGCTGAGTGGGGGGGGGCGGTACCTAACCGGGTCAGGGGTATGGCTTATTAGGACCTGGGGGCAGGGTTCTTAAGTCTGTCTTTTGCCCCCTGAACTGTGACCTCCACAGCACTTGGCTCCCTTAACAGTGTAATCCACAGCGCCCCAGCCCCTTTAAAGCTGACCTACAGCAGTGAAGAAAAATGGCTGTGTTGTTATAGAAACCTGGTGTAAAACTGTGTGTATGTGGAGACTAAGGGCCTGCGAGCTGCTCTTGGCTGATAAACGTCATGTGACCAGGCTTCTATTGGTTAATTAATTTTTGGGAAATATCTTAGGAACTGTAGGTGCTAGAGAACTGAGACCTGTTCTAAAACCTTCCCAGAAACCTGACGTACCTGTGTGCCAAATTTCGTGTTTGTAAATGTGACGGTGCTGATTCCTTTAGTGGAAATACACACATACATACACTCAGCTTTATATATTAGATAATAATAACTGTTACAATGGTACCTTCTCTAGTTCTGGGTTCATTGGTGTTTCCATCTTTTCCCTCATTAGGTGAGGAAGGTTTTAATTTTGGATCTGTGGATTAATATTTTTGTGACTATCTGTGTTTTACAATGGACTATATTAGTTTATTGTAAATAAAAATCCATATCTGTTTGGTTTCACTAGACTAATATGATTTATAAGTGAGAAAACAAAAATGAATCAGCAGCAGGTGGGCAGAGATAACCATGAGCTCATGAATATAGGGCCTCATTGGCATGTGAGGGAGCTGTTCAATACAAGATTTTGGCAAAACGGCTGAATCAATTAGAGAAAGCGACCCAGCATTTTGCTAAAGAGATCTGTCACAAATTAATAGGACACCATAAAACTGGTGACAGATTCCCTTTAAATACTCCATTTCAGGGCTTAAAGTGCTTCTTCGTTGGGTTACAAAAAAACAGTGATGCACAGTAAATGCCAACTTGCATTTTACATCCAGAAAAAAGCACCAAGGATTTAAACTGCAAGTTTGCATGTACCATATTACCTGCCTTTTGTAACCTGACAAAGAGCCACCACTAGCCTCAAAATTTGTTGTTTAAAAATAATTCAATAAAGGAACCAATTTTTGTTGTTTGCGCCTGAATAGATGTCTGCTTATGGGTTTTCACTTTCCATCAATCCCTTACCATTGCACTGCATCTACAAGGCAGGCTCCTGTCTGCCAGGGTTTACAGGGTTTATTCTTTTATTAGGCAAGTACTTGAATTGATTTCATTTAATCTCCTTACCTTCTGGAGGAGATTCAGGTTCATCATCGTCTTCCTTTGTCTTTGGTTTCTTTGGCTTCTTGGGTTTGTCTTTGTCTTTAGATGTTGGATCTAGAATTGCACAGTTTAAATCCATACATTCAGATTAGAATTTATAAGTGACTTTACAGCAGTAAAATAAAAATAAAAATGGCACTGGCTACATTTTCCCAAAAGTTTGTGACTTTTAGCCATCTGTGAATCTCTCGTCACTTTTTGTAAGTGGTCAGAAATGTGGGTAGGGGCTGGTGGGAGGCAATGTAACCTTCCATGGACTGACAGATTTGTCATAATGTCCATCAGAAACTGATGTAAATCATGTTGTTAATCAATGCTTGCTCATAGAAGGTTTAGCCATAACAACCATTTTGCCGTACACACTAGGATTTTAATTTTTATCAATTTTTATGGGTTGAGGGAATGAAGGACAAAAATTCTCCAGGGATACCAAATACTGTTTTGTGAAATTTCATAATAGGTATGTTACAAAAACACATTTATTGTAAGAATTTTTGCCCTGTTATTTATTTTTAGTAACATTAACTTTGCAGAAAAATGTAACTTTTACCGTAAAAGAAAAATAAGTTCCTTTTTTCTGCCATAACCTTTAATAAATAAACTATTTCACAGGTATGTTCTGGAAATTGCACCACAGACCTTCTGTATAGCCGGCAGCAGCCTTAGTCACTACTTTAAAGAAGGGCACTGTAGTAACCATAGGATTTTCTGTGTCAAACTAGTACTACTGTTTATTTTCACAGGCATAATATGAATTGTCATACTATAGGTGCATCTCAATAAATTAGAATATCATCGAAAAGTTAATTTATTTCAGAAATTCAATTCAAATAGTGAAACACTTATATTACATATATTAATTATATACAGAGTGATCTATTTCAAGTGTTTATTTAATGTTTTTGAATGAATTACTGAAATAAATTAAAGGGCATCTGTAAGCAGATTTGTACCTATGAAACTGGATGACATGTTACATGCTCAATTGGTAGCTGAAGGCATCTGTGTTGGTCCCATGTTCATATGTGCCCACATTGCTGAGAAAAATGATGTTTTAATATATGCTAATGAGCCTCTAGGAGCAATGGGGGAGTTGTCGTTACACCTGAGGGTCTTCTCTCTCTGCAATTGCCGAGCTTCCTGCACTTTGATTGTCAGGACCAGGTGTGATGACGTTTTAACTGCCTGGCCCTGTCAATCAAAGTGCAGAGGGTGTGGCAGTTGCAGAGAGAGAAGAATCTCAGGAGTAATGGCAAGACCCCCGTTGCTCCTAGCGGCTCATTTGCATATATTAGAACATCATTTTTCTCAGCAATACCGGCACTTATGAACATGGGACCAATGCAAATGCCTTAAGGTGCCAAGAGCACATTTAACAGGTCAGCCGCTTTCATAGGTACGAATCTTCTGACAGATGCCCTTTAACTTTTCGATGATATTCAAATTTATTGAGATGCACCTATATTTAGTAACTGTCAGACACAGAAAATCCTACTCTTACTACAGAGCCCATTGATACAAATGGTCTGGGGTTCAGTTCACAATATACACCTATCACATCAATTATTTATTAAAAGTTATGCAGAAAAATTTAACTTTTATTTTCCATCTTTTCCTTTATGATAAGAGTTATTTATATTTCTAAAAAGTTAAAGTTACTAAAAAATTTAAGAGCAAAAACTATTATAAAAATGTCTTTTTGTAACATACCTATTATTAAATATTACAAAAAACTATTTGGTATCCCTGTAATCATAATAACCTGTACAATATAGGGAACACATTATTTATGGTGATCAGTGAACAGTGTAGATAAAAATGGTGCAAATTATTTTAGCTACATTTAAGTAACATACTACTTAATTAAAGGGAACCTGTCACCAGGAATTTGTGCATAGAGCTGGGGACATGGGCTGCTAGATGGCCGCTACCACATCCACAATACCCAGTCCCCATAGCTCTCTGTGCTTTTATTGTGTTAAAAAACCATTTTGATCCATATGCAAATGAACCTGATATGAGTCCTGTGTCCGGAGATGAGTCCAGCAGAAAGGAGCCCAGCACCGCCCCGCGCCCTCCGAATCTCCTCCTTGCTGGCTGACGTCACAGAGCTGGAGCGCCGAAATCTCGCGATACGCGAGTTAGCGCATGCGCAGTGTCGGCATCATGTTCATTCCCTGTGCTGGCATCAGCACAGGGAACGAACTACGCATGCGCTAGCTCGCGCATCGCGAGATTTCGGCGCTCCAGCTCTGTGATGTCAGCCAGCAAGGAGGAGATCCGAATCAGGTCTGTCTGCTTGTTTCTCTCTGCACTTCTTTCCTCCACCCTCCCCTCTCTATACCCTTCTATAGGGTGACATAATCTAATCCTACAATGATTAGACAGCCCATGTTGGTCTTACAAGATGGATTTCTCACAAATTAAAGTTGTTTATGTGTTATTTATAAAGTGGGGAGAAGCATTTTCTCTTATAA
This sequence comes from Bufo bufo, assembly GCF_905171765.1. Classification (NCBI taxonomy): domain Eukaryota; kingdom Metazoa; phylum Chordata; class Amphibia; order Anura; family Bufonidae; genus Bufo; species Bufo bufo. Next base: position 107,331,018 of record NC_053397.1, on the reverse strand, counting down.
AAAAATATGTTACAAAGTTTCTCATATTCACCTACCAAGTTGTGTGAAAGTACCGTGACCATTTAATACTGCTGTTTATGATCTACTAGCAGAAGGACCCGGCTTCGCACAGGTATATTTCATCTATTTCATTTAATGTTTGTGTGTGTCATTAAAAGATATCTACAGTATCCACTATAAAAGTGACATCTACAGTACTCCGCCCCTTTAACAGTGACCTCCACAATGACCTGCCCCCTTAATAGTAACATCCACAGCGCCCACCCCTTTAACAGTGACCTCTACAGCGGCCGCCACTTTATTAGTGACCTCCACAGTACCCCGTCTTATTAACAGTGATTTCCACAATAACCCGCCCCCTTAACAGTGACCTCCACAGAGCTCCGTTCCCTTAAAATGCAATCCCCACAACACCCCACCCCCTTAACAGTGACCTCTACAGCACCCAGCCCCTTAACAATGACCTCCATTACGGACCTCAACTGTGACTTTCACTGTTCCCTGCCCCCTCAACAGATACCTTCACAGTGCCTGCCCACTTAACAGTGACCTTTACAGCATTACGCCCCCTTAACAGTGAACTCCACAGCAGCCCACCCCTTTAACAGTGATCTCCACAGCATCTTTCCCCCTTAACAGTGACCTCCACAGTAGTCCGCCCCTTTAACAGTGACCTCCACAGCGGCCGCCCTTTTATTAGTTACCTCTATAATACCCCTTCTCCTTAACAGTGATTTGCACAGTGGGGTTTACAGCAATCTGCCCCTTAACACTGACCTCCATAGCGGACCATCCCCTTAACTGTCACCTCCACAGCAGCCTGCCCCTAGGGTGGCTAGGTGGCCAGAGCAGTCCGGCTTTCAGACTCCCTGTCCTCCGTTCGGCGCAGGGCCTGGATGCACACAGGGATATCCTTTTGAACAGCTCACTCTCAGACAGCAGCACTGTGCTGTCTGTGCGTGAGAAGCAGGTATATAGTCACCCGCCCTCCCAACCCTGCAGCTGACAGAACTTGATTTTTACCTTCATTTTTTAAAATCCCCGTCAGCTGCTGAGTGGGGGGGGGCGGTACCTAACCGGGTCAGGGGTGTGGCTTATTAGGACCTGGGGGAAGGGTTCTTAAGTCTGTCTTTTGCCCCCTGAACTGTGACCTCCACAGCACTTGGCTCCCTTAACAGTGTAATCCACAGCGCCCCAGCCCCTTTAAAGCTGACCTACAGCAGTGAAGAAAAATGGCTGTGTTGTTATGGAAACCTGGTGTAAAACTGTGTGTATGTGGAGACTAAGGGCCTGCGAGCTGCTCTTGGCTGATAAAGGTCATGTGACCAGGCTTCTATTGGTTAATTAATTTTTGGGAAATATCTTAGGAACGGTAGATGCTAGAGAACTGAGACCTGTTCTAAAACCTTCCTAGAAACCTGATGTACCTGTGTGCCAAATTTGGTGTTTGTAAATGTGACGGTGCTGATTCCTTTAGTGGAAATACACACATACATACACTCAGCTTTATATATTAGATAATAATAACTGTTACAATGGTACCTTCTCTAGTTCTGGGTTCATTGGTGTTTCCATCTTTTCCCTCATTAGGTGAGGAAGGTTTTAATTTTGGATCTGTGGATTAATATTTTTGTGACTATCTGTGTTTTACAATGGACTATATTAGTTTATTGTAAATAAAAATCCATATCTGTTTGGTTTCACTAGACTAATATGATTTATAAGTGAGAAAACAAAAATGAATCAGCAGCAGGTGGGCAGAGATAACCATGAGCTCATGAATATAGGGCTTCATTGGCATGTGAGGGAGCTGTTCAATACAAGATTTTGGCAAAACGGCTGAATCAATTAAAGAAAGCGACCCAGCATTTTGCTAAAGAGATCTGTCATCAATTAATAGGACACCATAAAACTGGTGACAGATTCCCTTTAAATACTCAATTTCAGGGCTTAAAGTGCTTCTTCGTTGGGTTACAAAAAAACAGTGATGCAAAGTAAATGCCAACTTGCATTTTACATCCAGAAAAAAGCACCAAGGATTTAAACTGCAAGTTTGCATGTACCATATTACCTGCCTTTTGTAACCTGACAAAGAGCCACCACTAGCCTCAAAATTTGTTGTTTAAAAATAATTCAATAAAGGAACCAATTTTTGTTGTTTGCGCCTGAATAGATGTCTGCTTATGGGTTTTCACTTTCCATCAATCCCTTACCATTGCACTGCATCTACAAGGCAGGCTCCTGTCTGCCAGGGTTTACAGGGTTTATTCTTTTATTAGGCAAGTACTTGAATTGATTTCATTTAATCTCCTTACCTTCTGGAGGAGATTCAGGTTCATCATCGTCTTCCTTTGTCTTTGGTTTCTTTGGCTTCTTGGGTTTGTCTTTAGATGTTGGATCTAGAATTGCACAGTTTAAATCCATACATTCAGATTAGAATTTATAAGTGACTTTACAGCAGTAAAATAAAAATAAAAATGGCACTGGCTACATTTTCCCAAAAGTTTGTGACTTTTAGCCATCTGTGAATCTCTCGTCACTTTTTGTAAGTGGTCAGAAATGTGGGTAGGGGCTGGTGGGAGGCAATGTAACCTTCCATGGACTGACAGATTTGTCATAATGTCCATCAGAAACTGATGTAAATCATGTTGTTAATCAATGCTTGCTCATAGAAGGTTTAGCCATAACAACCATTTTGCCGTACACACTAGGATTTTAATTTTTATCAATTTTTATGAGTTGAGGGAATGAAGGACAAAAATTCTCCAGGGATACCAAATACTGTTTTGTGAAATTTCATAATAGGTATGTTACAAAAACACATTTATTGTAAGAATTTTTGCCCTGTTATTTATTTTTAGTAACATTAACTTTGCAGAAAAATGTAACTTTTACCGTAAAAGAAAAATAAGTTCCTTTTTTCTGCCATAACCTTTAATAAATAAACTATTTCACAGGTATGTTCTGGAAATTGCACCACAGACCTTCTGTATAGCCAGCAGCAGCCTTAGTCACTACTTTAAAGAAGGGCACTGTAGTAACCATAGGATTTTCTGTGTCAAACTAGTACTACTGTTTATTTTCACAGGCATAATATGAATTGTCATACTATAGGTGCATCTCAATAAATTAGAATATCATCGAAAAGTTAATTTATTTCAGAAATTCAATTCAAATAGTGAAACACTTATATTACATATATTAATTATATACAGAGTGATCTATTTCAAGTGTTTATTTAATGTTTTTGAATGAATTACTGAAATAAATTAAAGGGCATCTGTCAGCAGATTTGTACCTATGAAACTGGATGACATGTTACATGCTCAATTGGTAGCTGAAGGCATCTGTGTTGGTCCCATGTTCATATGTGCCCACATTGCTGAGAAAAATGATGTTTTAATATATGCTAATGAGCCTCTAGGAGCAATGGGGGAGTTGTCGTTACACCTGAGGGTCTTCTCTCTCTGCAATTGCCGAGCTTCCTGCACTTTGATTGTCAGGACCAGGTGTGATGACGTTTTAACTGCCTGGCCCTGTCAATCAAAGTGCAGAGGGTGTGGCAGTTGCAGAGAGAGAAGAATCTCAGGAGTAATGGCAAGACCCCCGTTGCTCCTAGCGGCTCATTGCATATATTAGAACATCATTTTTCTCAGCAATACCGGCACTTATGAACATGGGACCAATGCAAATGCCTTAAGGTGCCAAGAGCACATGTAACAGGTCAGCCGCTTTCCTAGGTACGAATCTTCTGACAGATGCCTTTTAACTTTTCAATGATATTCAAATTTATTGAGATGCACCTATATTTAGTAACTGTCAGACACAGAAAATCCTACTCTTACTACAGAGCCCATTGATACAAATGGTCTGGGGTTCAGTTCACAGTATACACCTATCACATCAATTATTTATTAAAAGTTATGGCAATAAAATTAAACTTTTATTTTCCATCTTTTCCTTTATGATAAGAGTTATTTATATTTCTAAAAAGTTAAAGTTACAGTGCTGGGCTCCTTTCCGCTTGACTCATCTCCGGACACAGGACTCATATCAGGTCATTTGCATATGGATCAAAACGGTTTTTTAACACAATAAAAGCACAGAGAGCTGTGGGGACTGGGTATTGCAGATGTGCTAGTGGTCATCTAGCAGCCCATGTCCCCAGCTCTATGCACAAAATCCTGGTGACAGGTTCCCTTTAATATCACAGAAAATTATAGCTTTCAAATGTAGCAGGTCTATGGTATAACGGTAAATCTTCTGCCTGCTATACGAGGTCTGGGGTTCAAATCCAAACAGAACCTCTATATTTGTTTCTTTAGTAAAAGTCTATGTGCTAGGAGAGGCCTCTCCCCCAACCCATGACACACAGTATCATTAAAATTCAGTGCACTTCCAGGCGACTGACTCCAGTAAAGCCAGTACTGCCCTGATGATGGCTCTGCCAGTATCTACTAGGTATGCAATCCAGAAGTTCTAAAATGTGGATACAGCAAAACTCAATTTTAATGTGTTATTTAAAAAACGCTGTAGGAATCTTTTTTTGCTTGTTTAACATGTTGTTTTATTCTTTCCCTTGTTGTGTCCCTTTTTACTGTCCTCTGAACTGTATTTCTTTTTATTAATTGGAAATATCTTGTGAGATCTTTTTACTTTAGAGAAAAAACAACAAAGGAAAAATAGATATAATTGACCCTGAAAACATGCACATTTCTTCTATATTAATACAGGCCACTAGAAGCTATACAATTATACATTATATAATTATCCATGAAGCCTTCCTTCACTTATTAATTGGGGGTATTTTACTAAAGATTGCAATTTCACAGGCCAGCCGTAGTAAAACATCTGCTGGCATAACATGTGACCAATTTATTGAGAGGCACAGGCATCTTAATGAATTTGCTCCATATGTGATGTTTGCACACTAGAAACTGAAACCTACCCTTGATGCTGGTGTAGATAAATGTGTTGGGTTGTGTGACCGAGCCCCTTTCCACTAAGCTCCACCCACCATTAAAGAGTGTGGCGAGAGTCGTGTAAAAACTCAAAAAGTTGCTAATTTTTGTGCAACATACTATGTACAAAAAAATACTGTGACTTTTGTACGCCAGAAAACTGGCGTACCTTTTGTAAATTACCCCCATTGTGATTCATATTGTAACCAGGGGCACACATGGAGGATAACAAAGCCAATAGAGAAGCCACTAGCAGCTAGTTAGCAGCATCATCGCCCTCCAAGACCCAACCATTATCAGTCATCACAGGACTGGAATCAGCATAGATGTAGAGTGTATCATGAAGTGCTGACACTGCTTATGTTAGAGAGGAGGTAGTAACCTTACCAGGATTAATATGCATCTCATTTAACAACCCTTTCTACCTCAGAAGTTTTTTCATTTTTGCGTTTTCATTTTGCGCTCCCTGCCTTCCAAAGCCATAACTTTTCTATATTTCAGTTCACATAGCCATGTGAGGGCCTGTTTTTTTGCAAGACAAGTTGTACTTTCTAATGCCACCATTTAATATTGCATAGGAGTTAGTGGGAAGTGGGAAACAAATCCAAATGGAGTGGAATTGTAAAAAAAACACTATTTTGCCACAGTTTTACTTTTTTTTTTCTTTTGTGGCATTCACTATGTGGTAAAACTGACTTGTGCTCTTCATTCTCCAGGTCAGTACGAATTTGGTGATACCACATATGTATAGTTTTTCTTGCATTTTGATACTGAAAAAAAAATATATATAAAAAAACTTGAAAACTGAATCTTTTTTAAGGCGCCATCTTTAAAGACCCAACAGTAATAGAAGGAGGTTAGAAAGAACCTGTCACCATGAAATACAATGCAATATGTAGGCAGTGTGTTATAGAGCTGGCAAAGCTGATTAGACTGATCACTGATGTGTAGTTTTTGCGGGAAAATGATCAGTTAAACTTGTAATTTATACTTTTTAATATCCGTCTTATCAGTGACTGACAACTCTCTATGAATAGACACATGTATACCTCCAGGGTCTCTATCCGGATTGTCTGGATCAGGTTCATCATCATCCTTAATTTTCTTTTGATTTTTCCTTGAAAGCTTTTTGGTCTTTTTGCTCCCTTTTACACTTGATGAAGAAGATGATGAGGAGAATGATGAAGAAGACATATTCTCTTCAGATTCTGTAAGCAAGATTTATCAACAATCAATGAATCCTGAAAACTAGTTTTTGTACTTTGTATAGACACAATGTTAATTAGGCTCATAGATTGTTCTTCATATTAATACCATCATTGAATTTTACGCCAGAAGCATGTTACATAAAATAACAACAAAACAACTAAGAGGAGAAGAATTTTAGCAGATGAGATTCATTATTCCCTGCTCAGTTCTTTACCTTTTACTGTGAATAATTCTAAAACTAACCTTAACTTCTAGTTATGGAGTGTCCACTCCTGGAAGAGCCATTGAATGGCTATACTTGATATGTTAGGTAATGGTCAGTATACACAACACAGTAAACTTTTATAGTATATGATAATAGTGTTACGGTATAGATTCAGTTTTAGACACATTTTTGTCTAGATATAATCTATATAAGGTTATATACACCTTGCCATGGAAAAATATATATATTGGTGATTACCTTGAGTTCACAAAGTTACATTAAAAGTGTTTTCCAGGAGTTTACTATTGATCACCTATCCTTAGAATAAGTAATCAGATTGACAATAATACAACTCCTGGCACCCCTGCTGATCAGATGTTTTCAGGAGATGAAGATCACAGCTACATACAATATTAAGTGGCCTTCCCTTGTTACTGCAGCATGCCTCAACCAATGACTGGCTCAGCAGCAATCCAAGCCATTCCCTCTGGCAACTTTGGGAGCAGGAAATAGAGAGCAGTCTGGATTGGGGCTCAGCAAGTTATGATTATTTATAATTTTTAAAGGGAATGGGTCATCAGAAAAAGACCTATTGTTTAAGTCATGTTTTTATGTTAAACATTTTTAAATCATATTAGGGATAGGCATGTATATAGCAGTTTTCAAACTTCACTTAGAAATACTTATTCATCATTATTACATCAAGTAACTTGTAAATACACTACCTTCAATTTCTTCTTCTGACTCAAGAACTTTCTTCTTCTTAGGATTTTTTCTGGACTTTTTTGTAGGTCGTTTTTTATATTTTGATGACGGTGACTTCTGATTAGAATCTAAAATGTATCAAAGTGAGACAGCTATTTTCATATAACATATAAATGCTGCAGTTGGCCACTACAGGTGAATTGAAGTGCTACATGAAAGCTATTCAGATGATTGACAATACTTATAATACAAGGACAGCTGCAGTTCACCAGAATTGTAGGCACTCATACAGTGTCACTTTCTGTTCTGGCTCATAAAGTGGCAGGTGAGCCCTTTATGATGTCTATATGCCCAAAAATGGACCAGGTTTGTCTTCATGAGAGGTTGCCCCACAACTGAATTTTAAATTATGCTTTTAGATCGGGAAAAATATAGCAAGTTTTCAAATAGAATGAAAGAAAAGGCTCCTGTGTCAATGTGTCTAGTGCTTAAAAAAGCCTCTTCAAGTGCACTCATTTTTGTTGGCTGGCTTGCACAGTAAGAATAATCACTCCACTAGCCTTGTAGAGGAAGGACTGAACTACAGAGTGTGACCAAGACCAATGAAAGTAAAAAGTGAATTTTCTAAGAGGTAATCAAAAGAGCAGCAGGGGGACCATAATGAGTATGTGACAACAATATACATATAGACACAGGAACATTTTTGCAAATAATTCCAATGGAAAACTTATGTTTTATGTGATCTAACAGATAAATGTCATATTTATTCATGGGACCACCACTTTCACATACTCAGTTTGTATTGCCCATGTTGTCATTTATTTTCTGAATGCTTATCAATATATATTCACGATTTTAACTGTTTTTTAGTTTCTTAGTGCAGACACTCGTACTAAGCATGCTCCACAGAATCTAATTAACAATATTTTCTTTGCGATAAAATACAATTATCGATAATGGAAACTCTTGCCTACTTACCTTATCATCTTGCAAGTCATTATTTTCTCTAAAACCACTAGAGACCTTTAAAGGTTTTGAGCTAATCTCAACAAGACCTTGCACATTTGAGCACAGAGATCCAAGTCAGACATGATATGACTCAAATCTATGTTCTTTGGGGCCAATATTTTGCACCCAAACATGCCCATTTTACAAAATACCTTCTTGTTCGTCTTCATATTCTACAATAGTCTTCTTTTTCTTCCTTCTTGGTTTTTTAGATGTAGAGTATTTTGAATTCTTTTTATCCTTTTTGGGGGAAATTTTTTTATGACGTGGAGATGGTGCGTTTCCCTCATAGGGATCTAAATTAAAGTGAATACATGCTCTTATTTTTAAAATCAACACGACTGAACATAAACAGTCAACCATGCTGAAACTAGGTCTGATCAAATCATCACTTTTTTTTTTGCTTTTTGGCAAGGAATGTCTATAAATAAAGATATCAGTGAATAAGAATTGAATTGAATATTTTAACAATATAACAATGTTATATTTGTTATAGCTAGAAAACTCAAATCAAGAGAAAACTTTTTAAAAGTTCCAAATTCAGCAGCAAAAAGTCAATTTAAAGATATTGATGGTATCAATGACAAACATATTATACTGCAGTGAAATGCGTTCAATTTGACATCACACTTATTACTTGCTCTGCTCAAAATCTGTTATTGTGATTGTAATATATTAGAGATGAGCTAATCGATTCTAAACAAATCAAATGTTACAAATTTCCCAAAAAGTTCAGTTTCCAATTAATCTAAAGTTTTTGTGATTCAACCCACACAAATTAATCAAAATGAAGGACACTGTCTGGGCAGACTTGCTCATAATGCCTGGCAATCAGCCTCAGCGAATCATGAGAGACTGTAGTTTTAATGTCAGTGGACATGCCATAGATACTATATAAAATACCAGCCAGGATCTGTCATGTTTTTTAGGCTTGCACATTGGACAGATATCAAGGCTTTTATATAGACGAAAGTAAACTTAAAGGCTATGAACACCTTTGGGGGAAATCTTTTTTATTCTATTTTATCCTTTTTGGGCTAAAAATCTTTTTTTCAATTGGTCTTTAATAAAAAAAAATGTCAGCAGTTTTTGTTCTACAGCATTTGTTCTACAGTCACTTTCTGTTTCAGGTTGTTCTGACGGCTTGACGTATAGCCCTTATGTCTGCATTTCGGATATTGAATTTGGACGTTGATGTTAGTAAATTTTGCATAAAATATACAACTCAATATATTATTAATGTGAATCGTCCCAATTTTCATCATATGATTCATAATCACAACAAATATTTTACAATGGTAATTCTGGTGCTGATAGTGTGCCACCTGATGTACTAGTGTGCATCATAGTTACTGACCATATATTGTAATGGACTCTGTCTAATTGACCTTTTTAAAATACAAAAATCATAGTTTATTAAAACATTCAGTATATTAAAAAATGCAGTTGATCACCTGGGGCCACCACTGTCTTCACTGAGGCCTTTTTGTGGGTCCTTTTCTCCAAAGAGACTAAGTTTTCCTGTTGATGAATCCTTTGTGAACAGTCAGCGTTTGGACTATCATGAGGAAGAGGTTCAGGTTGAGGAGGAAGATATGATTACTGAAATGTATAGCTGTGTTGGTGGTGGTAGTAGTGAAACTTTTAGCCATGGTGGTGGTACTGATAGCCATGGTGATTTTGGTGCTTGAGCAAAGATGAGAATCTTGAGGAGGGTCAAGGAGCCCATAACATATTACAGTCTGAGAAATATGGTAGAGATGATGACAATGAGGACTATGATGACTTTCTATTGGACAGGGCCTGAAAACAACAATACGCTCCCAATAATCCATGTGCAAACTGACCTCTCACTTGGCCAAGTTGCTGGCTGTGCAGTTGCTGCCATAAGACTTAATGGATTAATTCCACTGCTATTAGGCAATTGATGATGTCAGATTAGCCTTATTGGAGGATGCCTAGCTGCCATTATTTCTCAAAAGAGGCTTTTCTGCCTTGTACTCTTATGTGGAGAATGTGAGCCATTCCTCGGAATTGTCACTGTGAGGAAATGTAATTTTCCTTGATATTTATATTGTAGCAAATGCACACATGTAATGAGGGATGGTGGAATAAGAACAGCTTTCTCATCTTACTCTCTGTCCTGTGACTGTTGAGTACCCGCACAGACAATGTTGCATATGGGAGGAAGTGGAACAGGATCAGGAGCTAAGACCTGAGGAGGAGTTGGTGGTGTAGGGGAACATGGAGTGTTCACTAATTCACCTAGTGGACGAGGCTGCCACTCATCATGGCACACATGGTGATGACGATGCTGGCCATGAACAAACATTCTGGACTGAAACAACTGGCTCCTCTGCTTGGTTGCTTACGTCCTGACAAGCATTTCATTAGCCTCAAGAAAAGGGAAGGCTATTGGATAGCCATGATTTTAGACCCTTGCTGTAAAAGGAAGATGGTAAAATTTTAAGCTGTCTTCGAAAGGTAGGCAGTATTGGCATATTACCAAGATACACTCTGTACCCAGCTTTCCACAGCTTTTACCTCGCAGACGCCCATCATTGCCCACCCTGAGTCACTTCCTTATCACATCTACCAGCATTACTGCTATTAGAAGTAGCAGAAGCAGCAGCTAATACAGTTTGTTGAACACAGCAAACTGTTTTTTCATTTGCTGTCCCAACCTGAAGCAATTTATAACAGCCTTATAATGCCTTTGTCACTGTCTGCCTGTCTGTCATTTCCATACTGTGCTGCTGTGGTTGCTGCTACTACAACCCCTACACATCTGCACATCTCAGTTTCATACTGTGCTGCTGCTGCCACTACTACAGGCCTACAAAGCCACACATTTCCTGACTGATCATTTTTAACTGGATTTTTGGAAAAAGCAATTGCTTCTTCACTTTCCAAAATTATATGCTACTCTCCAAAAAGGATCATTTTTGAATCAATAATTAAAAACAAGTCATTACTTCTTCTTATACTACCATGTGTATAAAAACTGTCAGGCATTTGCCTGAGTAATTTTTGGACAGTTTTTTTTTTACTTTAAAAAGAATAACTGAATCAGTCTGTTTTTTACCCATAGTCATATATGTCGCTTTCATTACTAATGCTGTCTTCTCATTAAAGAACTTGAAAATAGTTAGGTAAAGTCATAGGAGAGACCAGAGTGTCAGGGCAATCAAGGACTTTCATTTTGGGTCGAATCCAAAAACGATAGAATCGGAACAGAAACTAATTTCAGGAAATTCACTCATCTCTAAATATCATCTAAGTAGGCATGCTCTGCAGGTTCTGGAGATATTACAGTGGAGTGCAACTATGGAACCACTGAATATCATCACAGAATAAAGTACCTTCATCATCATCTTCTAGATAAATTAATTTTCTATATTTCTTCTTTCCTGGCCTTCTAGGTCTCTGTTTTCTATTTTTTTGGGGGGAGGACAATGATGATGTTGGTCTGTTCTGTGAAGGTTCTATAAGAAGGTATAAATTGTTTAACCAATGTTCACATTATGCTTGTCACTGCATTTTTAAGTCAAATGCATTCAATTTTACCACAGTATAGGTACCACCAAAAATGTTAAAATCCATAAGATTATCATAATTGGAAAATATAGAATAAAATATGTACAGTATTTAAAAATTTATCTCAAGGAGTGCTCCAATAATGTAAATATATAGAGGATCACTTATCAAACTGGTGTAAAGTAGAACTGGCTTAGTTGTCCATAGCAACCAATCAGATTCCACCTTTAATTTTGGACAGGAACTTTGTAAAGTGAAAGGAGGAATCTGATTGGTTGCTATGGGCAATTAATCCAGTTCTACTTTATGCCAGTTTGATAAATGACCCTCATAATGTATGCCAGTCTGTATTTTCACTTTAGTTTGACCAGTATTCTCAAGACTTTGCACATCTATAGAGGAAAAGCTAGTGACCTATGCTGGCTATGCATATTGTGGTTCACTATTACTTTTCAACATTGAAAAATATAAGAACATTTTTATAAATCAGTTAAAATACATGCTTCTACACATACCGTACACAGTTTTACTTGGTGTCACAAATCAGCTTGTAGATCTTAAATTCTCACAAGCAGGGTCCTCTCTCCTGCTGTACCAGTTTGTAACGCATCTTGTTCATGCTTATTGTACTTATTTTTGTATTATGTGTTTATACCCTTTTCTTACATATGATGCCAGGGAATAAATGACTTTTTAATCTAATATATATTTGTGTGTGTGTGTGTATGTATGTCCGCTAAAGGAATTTGCACTGTCGTATTTACAATCACGAAATTTGGCACACAGGTACATCAAGTGTCCGGGAAGGTTTTAGACCAGTTTCAGCTCTCTAGCATGTACCGTCCTGAGATATTCGCAAAAAATGCATTAGCCTATAGAAGCTTGGTCACATGACCCTTATCAGCCAATAGAATCTCGCAGGCCCTTAGTCTCCACATACACACAGTTTTACACCAGGTTTCCATAACAATCGAGCCATTTTTCTTAACTGCTGTAGGTCAGCTTTAAAGGGGCAGGACACTGTGGATTATACTGTTAAGGGAGCGGAGTGCTGTGGAGGTCACAGTTCAGGGGAAGGTAAGTTGGCCATTCAGGCCACCCTCAAAAGACGGATTTAAAAACCCCACCCCCGATCCCTCTAAGTCATGCCCCTGACCCGATTAGGCCACGCCCACTCCCACTTCCACTCCGCAGCCGACAGGGATTAAAAAAATGAAGGTAAAAATCTACTTCTGTCAGCTGCAGGGGTGGGAGGGAGGTTGACTTTCTCCCTGCAGCTCACGCTCAGATAGCACAGTGCTGCTGTCTGAGAGTGAGCTGTTTAAAAGGACATCCCTGTGTCCATCCAGGCCCTGTGCCAGACGGAGCACAGGGAGTCTGAAAGCCGGACTTTCTGCCCTAAAACCTCTGGCCACCCTAGGGGCAGGCTGCTATAGAGGTCACAGTTAAGGGGACGGTCCGCTATGGAGGTCAGTGTTAAGGGGCAGATTGCTATAGAGGCCACTGTTAAGGGGGCGGGGTGTTGTGGAAATTACTATTAAGGAGACAGGGTACTGTGGAGGTCACTAATAAAGGGGTGGCTGCTGTGGAGGTCACTGTTAAAAGAGGCAGGGGCTGTGGAGGTCACTGTTAAGGGAACGGAGCTCTGTGGAGGTCACTGTTAAGGGGTGGGTGTTGTGGAGGTCACATTTTAAGGGAACGGAGCTCTGTGGAGGTCACTGTTAAGGGGGCGGGTTATTGTAGAAACCACACGACATGGGGTACTGTGGAGGTCACTAATAAAGGGGCGCCTGCTGTGGTGGTCACTGTTAAAGGGGAGCACGCTGTGGAAGTCACTGTTAAAGGGGCAGGGTACTGTAGATATCACTGTTATAGTGGATACTGTCAATATCTTTTAACGACACACACAAACATTAAATTAAATAGATGAAATATACCAGTGCAAAGCCGGGTCCTTCAGCTAGTACATAATAATAATAATAATAATAATAATAATAATAATAATAAAGAACCATTTTCATCTTCATTTTAAATAATTCCTTTAAGGACAGTTTCATGCAGACAAGCCCATCCTGTGCATCTGCAAGTCATCCCTGGTTGCCTTGGTCACTCATATGTGTCATGATGCAAAGTAAAGAAAGTCCACCTTTCAAGACATCCCACTGAGTTTCACATGCAGATGTGATGACATTATAATGATTCTTCTGTGTAGCCACCATTAAATGTCATCACTGTATGGTACCTTGTGTATCCTCTCCTGGAATTAAATTATATTTCTTCTTTTTCTGTCTTCTTGGGCTCCGTTTAGTTGTTTTTTTAATAGGATGAGAAACTTTTGGAATTGCTTTTGAAGGGTCTATAAAGTAAATGTAAAGGCAATAACCTAGCTTCATGTTTTATTAAATAGGGTAGATATATCATATGTATCAACACAAGCATATGTTTGTCCCCATGGAGTTCAGCTGTATGGAAATTAATATGGTGTGAGCCTTAATAAAGAACAGTAGGACACCCCGTTATTAACCCTTTAATTTTCTTACAATACATGATTTTACCGACCAACATATGTTATGAAAATACAGACGGTGGTCTCCAAGGCAAATATATATATAAAAAAGGCCCCTTTCCTGCTTATTTCACACTACCACACTCATAGCAATTTGTGACAGTAGGTTTTTGGGTGCAGTTTTCATGACTTCATTTTTTTTTCCATTCCCTCTTTGCTAACAGTGCAGCATCTGTTAACAACATATCACTGTGCAGGTTCATGAAAGTTGGAAGGAGGCCATCCTGGAATGATCCTCTTTCTACACACTGTGCCACATCCTCTTTTACCCTTTGTGGTAGTAAAAGTGACAGTGGCTACACATTGGTCCATATTTATCAAGACCAGTGTGTGTTAATAGGGCCAGTGGTGCCAGAGGAGGCATTTAATTTGTGAGGAGGCACAGGCTTTGTCATAAATTACATGGCTCCTCTGGCAGTCTGTGCTCTAGTTTGAAATCTACAGTTGCTTGGATCTTCTGTAGATTTTAGTCATTTAGTTACACTGGTTTCTGGCATAAATAATGATGAATGTTCCAGGACCAATAACACCACCCAAACACCGTCCTCATGATGCACCTTTTCGTGAACTTGACGAGGGCGGCATAAAATGCATATTGCGACTAAAAAAGTTGGAAAACCAGGGGGCATGGGGCAAGCCAAAAAGGGCACGGGGGAAGTTGAATTGATCCCATTGTGTGCTCTACTCATTGCTATGGTCTTTTAGGCCAAGGTTTGATAAATTTTATATAGCTATGTATTGAAATGTACCTTTTGGCTTTATTTTGCAGATGCTTTTATATACATCTTATTAGAATAATATTCCTAAAATAAAGCCATTACAAGTTACCTTTTCTGTCTAGGGGCACTTTATTAGCTCTCTCTGGCATTGCTTCATCTTTCTGAATGCGATCTATATTAACATGAATAACGTAATGAATATGAGCCATAATATACAGTATATTAATGCAATAGACACCCTTTGAGGCAACAGCTCATAACTCATTTACACTAAATCTAAATAAAGAGTGTGAACGTGAAAACTGTAGGAGAAAAACAGTTGAAAACTTGTAATAAGGACCAATTTAAAAAAAATATTAATTTTAGACCAAAAGTAAATTGCAAAATGCCCCCAAAGGGGTTCATAACCTTTTAATAAATACATAAATATACTGAAGTGGAAGTACCTCAAACCCCCAAATTTCAAGTTCTATAACAATTGTGTTATACATAAAAATTAGGGTTCCCCTATTTGAACTGTGAAAAACAGAACTAAATAGACATCAGCACCCATTAAAGGGGTTGTCTGATTTTGTAATACTGATGACCTGATAGCTCATCAACATTAGATTGGCGGGGGGCTGTGTGCCAACACTCCCGCCGATCAGCTGTTTGAAGAGAATGCAGGGCTTGTATGAGTGCAGTGTTCTCTTTTCTGTTTATCTGATCATCATCGATATTGCAGTGACGAGCAGGTGTAATTACAACAACTCCATCCTATTCACTTTGATTGGATGGCTCCTTCCTATTCACTTGAACAGGAAGGAACTCTTCCATTGAAGTTAATGGGGATGGTGGAGTTGTAATTACACCTGCTCACCACTGCAATGTCGATGGTGATCAGGTAAACAGAGAAGAGAAGGCAGTGCTCATTTGAGCACTGCATTCTTTTTAAACAGCTGATTGTGGGGCTGCAGGGAATGGGCCCCCTACCGATTTGATATTGATGACCTGAGGATAGGTCATCAATATAGAAAAGGTGGACAACCACTTTAAATTGTATACATATTCCAAGCCTTTCTGTTATTTTTGCTTCACAGAAAAACTAAAGCCAGCTGACATTAAGTCATAGACATTCCAAACAGTTTAAAGAGGGGTGAAGACATGTAACAGTTAGTAAAACATTGAGGGTAATTTGTGATTTTATTTTCTTATATTTATTTTGGGTGTTTCCCCAGATTTAAAGGGTTTCTGTCACCAGAATTAACCCTATTAAACTAGCTGACATTAGTGATGTGCTAATGTCAGCTGAACCTAACTAGCCTATACCTACTTTTATCTATGCCCCGTAACGCCAGAAATATAACTTCTAGAGGCTCCCTTCTCCCACCTCTGGCCACACCCTGCTACACTAGATTGACAGGGCCAGGCAGCTTTCACCTCCAACTGCCGACCCTGTGCGCTGGGGTTCAGTATTCGGCGCAGGCGCAGTGAGGAAGCCGGCAGCCAGCGAGCACCCTTCACTCACTGCGCCTGCACCGAATACTGAACGGGCGGCGCAGGCGTGAGATTTACATGGCAGACAGGGCAGGCAGTAGGAGACCAACACTGCCTGGCCCTGTCAATCTAGTGTAGCAGGGCTTGGCCAGAGGTGGATGTCCTGGTACTTAAGGACACAGGGCGTACCTGTACGTCCTGTGTAGTCCCGATCACCGCC
Organism: Bufo bufo; assembly: GCF_905171765.1. Classification (NCBI taxonomy): domain Eukaryota; kingdom Metazoa; phylum Chordata; class Amphibia; order Anura; family Bufonidae; genus Bufo; species Bufo bufo. The sequence continues at coordinate 107,314,412 of NC_053397.1, read as the reverse complement.
GCGTGGCGGGCGGTGATCGGAACTGGGTGCCTGCTCAAATCATTGAGCAGGCACCCTGGGACAATGTGCCGGGGGGTCCTGTGACCCCCCCGTGTCGGCGATCGCAGCAAATTGCAGGTCAATTCAGAACAGGATGTTGATCGGTGGTGTGATGATATACCACTAATCACCATCCTGCGATCCTGAGAGGTGATGGTGACATCACCTCTCAGGATCAGCTCTGATTGGTTGCAGGGGCGGGCGCTTCAAATTATTGCAGCGTTCCTCTCCTCCTCCTTTTGTGTCCGGGAGCCGAGGAGAGAGAAGCAAGCTGCACGGATCTCCAGAGCCAGCACCCCAGCACCCCCATCTGTGCCCCAGCACCCATTTCTGACCCTCCACAGTAAAAGGTATTTAGGGAAAGATAAGGGACAGGTTAGGCAGGGATATTCAGGGAAAGTTAGTGGGAAAAAAGTTTTAGATTGCATCACCCTAAATCGGGTGTCTGTGGTCGGGTGTCGGGCGCAAGCATTTTTTTTTTTTTCTGCGTACGCTGACTGTGGCCGGCACTCTTAGCGTCCAGCCACTGTTAGCACATCGCTCACCCCACCTCTGATCAGCTGATGGGGCGAGATTCCCATATTGAACCCCCAGAATGTCCCCCCCTCTGGGTGTTAGCAGGAAACTTGTGTGGGACCTTATGCACCCACTGCTAGATAAGTGTTACCACCTGTACGTGGATAAATTTTATACTAGTATCCCCTTGTTCCAGTCCCTCGCCGCCAGATCCACGTCCGCTTGTGGGACCGTGTGGAAAAATCAATGCGGCCTCCCTACCCACCCCCTCCAGGTACCTATCCCCAGGGGTGCGACCCGTGCCCTTACCAGTGGAAACCTGTTGCTGGTCAGATATAAGGATAAGAGGGATGTCCTTGTACTGTCCAATATTCACAGTAATGGCATCACCCCTGTCCCTGTGCGAGGTCCTCAAGCCCGAATGTATCATCAACTACAATCGGTATATGGGAGGAGTTGATCTCTCTGATCAAGTCCTCAAGCCATATAATGCCATGCGCAAAACCCGGGCATGGTACAAAAAAGTTGCGGTCTACTTGGTACAGGTTGCCTTGTACAACACTTTTGTGCTGTCCCGAAGCGCTGGCAACACAGGGACATTCCTTCAGTTCTATGAGGCAGTCCTCAAGGCCCTGATCTTTTCTGACCGGGAAAGAGCAGGCCGGAGTACCTCGGGAAGTGGAGGCGCTCGGATCGTCCCTGGCCAACACTTCCAGGTGTGGTCCCCCATACTGGAAAGAAGGGACGGACCCAAAAAAAGTGCAGAGTGTGTCAAAGGAGGGGGATACGGAAGGACGCCACCACTGAGTGTGACACGTGCCCCGATCATCCGGGCCTCTGCATTGACGGTTGCTTCAGGGAGTACCACACTTCCATGGAGTACTAAATTTATAATCGCCTTCCACAATTTTAGCAACTGACAATTGGAAAAAAACTATGGTTCTCAGACTTGAGACACTAAAACGGAAAAACATTTTTTTCAAAAATATTATTTAGTAAAACTAAAATAAATAAAAAAAGTAGACATATTAGGTATCACCACGTCCATAAGAATCTGCTCTATAAAAATACCCCATGACCTAACCCCTCAGATGAACACGGTCAAAAAAATAAATAACAACAGTGCAAAAAAAGGTATTTTTTTGTCACCTTACATCACAAAAATTGTAATAGCAAGCGATCAAAAAGTTATATGCCCCCCAAAATAGTGCCAATAAAACCGTCCTCTCATCCTGCAAAAAATTAGCCCCTACCTAAGATAATCAGCTAAAAACTAAAAAAAAAATGATTCTTAGACTATGGAGATACTAAAATGTTTTTTTTTGTTTATAAAAAGATAATATAGTGTAAAACATAAATACATTTGATAAAAGTAGACATATTAGGTATCGTCGCGTCCGTAAGAATCTGCTCTATAAAAATACCCCATCACCTAACCCCTCAGATTAACACGGTCAAAAAAATAAAATAAAAACAATGCAAAAATTTTTATTTTTTTGTCACCTTACATCACAAAAATTGTAATAGCAAGCGATCAAAAAGTCATATGCCCCCCAAAATAGTGCCAATAAAACCATCCTCTCATCCCGCAAAAAATTAGCCCCTACCTAATATAATCGGCTAAAAACAAAAAAAAAACTGACTCTTAGACTATGGAGATACCAAAATGTTTTTTTTTTGTTTAAAAAAGATAATATAGTGTAAAACATAAATAAATAAAAATAAAGTAGACATATTAGGTATCGCCGCATCCATAAGAATCTTCTCTATAAAAATACCCCATGACCTAACCCCTCAGATGAACACAGTCAAAAAAAATTTATAAAAAAGGTGCCAAAACAGCAATTTTTGGGCAAATTTTCCATTTGAATCAGTTCTTTTCCAGTAACAAAGCAAGGGATAACAGCCAAACAAAACTTAATATTTATTACCCTGATTCTGCAGTTTACAGAAACACCCCATATGTGGTTGTAAACTGCTGTATGACCAAACGGCAGGGCGCAGAAGGAAAGGAACGCCGTATGGTTTCTGGAAGGCAGATTTTGATATCTTATTTTTTTGGGCACCATATCCCATTTGAAGCCCCCCTGATGCACCTCTAGAGTAGAAACTCCATAAAAGCGACCCCATCTAAGAAACTACACCTTTAAGGTATTCAAAATTGATTTTACTAACTTTATTAACCCTTTAGGTGTTCCTCAACAGTTTATGGCAAATGGAGATGAAATTTCAGAATTTCTATTTTTGGTAACCTTGCCTCACAAAAATGTAATATAGAGAAACCAAAAATCATATGTATTCTGAAAATAGTCCCAACAAAAATGCCACCTTATCCCGTAGTTTCCAAAATGGGGTCACTTTTTTTTTCTACTCTAGGGGTGCATCAGGGGGGCTTCAAATGGGACATGGTGTAAATAAACCAGTCCAGCAAAATCTTCCTTCTAAAAACCACACGGCACTCCTTTCACTCTATGTCATACTGTGTGCCTGTACAGTAGTTTACGGCCACATATGGGGTGTTTCTGCAAACTACAGAATCACAGCAATAAATATAGTGTTTTGTTTGGCTGTTAACCCTTGCTTTGTAACTGGAAAAAATATATTAAAATGCTAAATTTGCCCAAAAATCTAAATTCTGAAATGTTATCTCCATTTGCCATGAACTCTTGTGGAACACCTAAAGGGTTAACGACGTTTGTAAAATCACTTTTGAATTTTTGGGTGGTTTCTATTATGTAAGCCTCACAAAGTGACCTCAAAATTGGGTTTTGGAAAATTTCAGAAAAATTTCAAGATTTGCTTCTAAACTTCTAAGTCTTGTAACGTCCCCAAAAACTAAAATGGCATTCCCAAAATGATCCAAGCATGAAGTAGACATATGGGAAATGTAAAGTAATAACTATTTTTGTAGGTTTTGCTATGTATTATAGAAGTAGAGAAATTGAAACTTGGAAATTTGGAAATTTTTCCAAAATTTCGGTAAATCTGGTATTTTTTTTACAAATAAAAATGAATTTTTTTGACTTCCTTTTACCAGTGTCATGAGGTACAATATGTGACAAAAAACTATCTCAGAATGGCCTAGATAAGTCAAAGTGTTTTAAAGTTATCACCACATAAAGTAACACATGTCAGATTTGCAAAAAATGGTGAAATATGGCCGTGTCCTTAAGGGGTTAATAGCGTTAATTCTGGTGACAGAAACCCTTTAAGGAAACCCCTTTATCAAGAGAACAGTCCACATGAGTATTTCCATGTCTGTGTTGAAGCTGTACAATTATGTGCAGATTCAATATGGTATTATAGTATTTACACATTACGCTAGGGCTTTTTCCTTCTATACTCCCAAACTGCATCCAAGTCACCATAATTGCATCCAGAGTAAACAAAATGTTCATAGCAGAGGAGGAGAGCATCTAGGCATGAGTAAATATTAAAAGCAAAAATTTTTCTGCCAAATCAGTTACTTTATTTCTGCGAATAAGTACCTTTAGTGTCTAGTGCTTCATGAGAGGCAATGCAGAAATAGCTGAAACCTCTCTTCTCTATGTAAGTAGTTCTCCAGCTTTAGGGCTCGTTCACACGAACGAGTTCATACGGAATTATTCATTTCAACGGGTCCAAAAAAGATGCGAACAGCACTCTGTGTGCTGTCCGCATCCGTTGCTCTGTTCTGTGGCCCCGCAAAAATGATGAGTTCTGTCCTATTCTTGTCCGTTTTGCGGAAAAGAATAGGCATTTCTATAATGGGCCTCCTGTTCCGTTCCGCAAATTGCGGAAGGCACACAGGCGGCATCCGTTTTTTGTGGATCCACAATTTGCGGACCCCAAAAAATGGCACAGTCGTGTGCACAAGCCCTTACACTGTGATTCACACAGCTCCTCATTGCATATCAAACAATTATTATATGAATGGCATATTTTCAAGGTTTTCCAAAAGACCCTATTTGTCAGCTTTGCATACACCTAACCAAGAATATAGTGATGAAGAGCACAATGCAAAACAGGGATCTTCATCTATCACAAGGTGGTGTCCATAAATTGGCATCAGAAGAAATTGCAGAAGTGCAGTTGTATACATTCCTTACATGGAATGGTTTCTTCTCTAAACAAAATTAAATATTTGGCAAAGGAAACTAGTACATACGTAATTATCGCTCTCTTTTTATGGAACAACACTCTTATTACTACTATAAGAAACGGTCCCTATAACCTCCCTCCCTTAATTCCTGTAGTATTTTCGTACCCGAAGCGGTACGTTCTTCCGGAGCTGCGGCTGGAAGTTCGCGCCGAATAGTCTCATAGAAAAAACAGCAAGACTTCTTGTCATCTAGCTCTGCTAGAGGTTCGCATAGGTATGACACCAAGAACTTCAAGTAAGTGTGATACCTTTTTATTCTACAGTCATCAAAAGGGGTATCCCCCAAATTTAATGAGCAATATCTGCAGTACACACCATTATTTTTACAATATCAACACTGCGCTCCAGTATAATTTTAACCCTTTTTCTCTTTTTGCTCACTTTATCTGGAGGATCTTGTCTTTCCTTTCTGCGCAGGTCAGTAGCTTGTCACATGAGACAACAGTGCATCAGCATTGTTATCCCCTTCCTCCGCTGCATAGAAAATAGTACCTCACTGTAGAGCTATGTAATGCTACCTCCTTCCCCTTAATTTCCAAAGAGAGATATTGGTTTATACTTCTATGAATTTTGAAGAAGTAGCAAATGAATAAAAATGTCTGGGCCGCTTTGCTGTGAGATCACAGTTCCATCACTTAAAAAAACTGTAGAGAGCAGGGAAGCTACTGAACATGTTAGTCCGTCCAATTAGGGAGCACCCCGTTCTTCTGTTTCTAAATTCCTTTAAACATAGTAACTGGCTGCACCACATGAAGCCAAAATGAATAAAAGGAGAGAGTTCAGAACACTTCTTTGGAGGACGGCATTAAATCATATATGTTATTGGTTTCACCACATTCTAATGATTTGTATTTGCTTTATATGAGATCTAATAGATCCTGTGTAAGGGTATTTTCACACTAGCATTTTTTTTTTCCGGCATAGAGTTCCATCCTAATGCTCAATACCGGAAAAGAACTGATCAGTTTTATCCTAATGCATTCTGAATGGAGAGCAATCCGTTCAGGATGCATCAGGATGTCTTTAGTCTTTTTGCCTTTTCGGGACGGAGATAATACCGCAGCATGCTGCGGTTTTATCTCCGTCCAAAATTCTGGAACATGTCTGACAAATGCAGTGAAATGCTTGATCCGTTTTTCCAGATGACATCGGAGAGATGGATCCTGCATTTCAATGCATTTGTCAGACTGATCAGGATCCTGATACGTCTGACAAATGCCATCAGTTTGCATACGTTTTGATGGATCCTGCAGGCAGTTCCAGCAACGGAACTGCCTGCCGGATTCCTCTGCCGCAAGTGTGAAAGTACCCTAAAGACTCATAAAACAATATCCTAAAAATCCACAGAATTGTGTGGAGTGACTTCTTTGCCTAGATTTCATAGAATTCTACTTTGTTGCAGAACATGCTGGTTTTACTGTTTAGAGGGGGGATATATATATATTTATTTTTTTCTTCATTTTATTGAACCATGTTTTATCGTGCATATTTGAGTCAAATGAAATGAGCACAGTCTCTCAATCTGCATTACCCCGGCAAATCAAATCATATTCTAGTAAAGTGTATTGTATTCTTATTGCTTAAAAAAAAAAAAAAAAAAATCATATAAAATTATACAATTATAAGTATGAAAAATCAAAGACCACAATCAAAGGCCTCTACCTTTTGGTACATCTTCTGCCACTGTGTCTGGTTTCCTAGTGGGTCTTGGAAGTCTTACTTTTTCATCATGAACCGGTTGATCTTGAGATGAAGGAGGAAGTTCTGGTTCTTTGATAGAAATATTAATAGATTAGCATAGACAGTATCACAAGCAAAGCATATTTGTCATTTAAGACGTCAAGAAAGCTGGGAGATGTAATGTTTACCATATTGTTTTTCTCTAATCTTACCAAGCGATAGGTTATATTCAGAAATTGTATGAAATATTCACCAATTTGGTAAACAAGGTCCATTTAAGATCTGTATAGATGTCTGGTTTCAAATTATACTGTGTAGAAGAATCCCACAAACACTAGGTGTTTCAAAGCATAAGCCTTTGAAAGACCTTACGTTTGCCAAGACTCTTCTACACAGTATTACTGACCAGATTCATCTATATACTGGTTTCAAATTATAGACTAGAGAGTCTAGCCAGACTAGAGAGTTAAAAGTGTTCCTGGAGTAGAATATTGAAGACCTATCCTCAAGATACCATCAATATCTGATCGGTGAGGTTCAGACACCTGTGACTGTCACCGATCAGCTGTTTGAAGAGGCAGAGGGCCTCCAGTGGGCAATGTGGCTTCCTCACAGCATACCAAGCACAGTGTCGTAAACTGTATAGTGGCTGTGCTCGGTATTGCATTCTAGGTCCATTCATTTGAATGGGACTAAACTGCTCCTAGGCCATGTTAACAATTAACTTGACATTACCAGCCTAAGATGAGGCTGCAGCAGTAACCAGAGTGCCATGGCCTCTTCAAACAGCTGATTGATGGGGGTATCAGGAGTCAGACCCCCACCAATAAGATATTGATGACCTATCCTGAGAATAGATAATCAATATTTTACTCCTGGAAAACCCCTTTAATCTCAGTGCATGTGTCCAGTAGTAGGTATGGAAAACAAATAGCCTGTCAGTAGAACTTCATGAGAACCTCCTTTCTGGATACATGCTCTTTCCCTAATTGATTTCAATTCATGAAAATGATAGTTCAGTTTGGGAATCTGTTTAAATATATTGCGGGCAATTTAACAAAACCGGTGTAAAGGAAAACTGGCTTAGTTACCTAAAACAACCAATCAGATTTCAAATTTCATTTTCCAAAGGAGCTCTGAAAAATGAAAGAGGTGGAATCTGACTAGTTGCTATGGGCGACTAAGCCACCTCTACTTTTGATAAATCTCCACGAATTTCTGTATTAAGACTTCTCTTTTAAGAAATTATGTTTATATAAGATACTTACTGACACAATATTCTTTATAATCTAGGCAGCATCTCCCAATTTCTGTACAGCTAGCATCACAATCGCATGTCTGTCCTCTTATAAAGCCCTCATGACATCGTCCTTTGCACGAACCCTCTGAATAAAATATTTAGTGAGTCAATAACCAGTTCACACACCTTTTATTTTATACCTGGAGAGAGAAATTGGGCCCTCTTGTTTCTTGCCTCAATGCCTACTTACTATACCTTGTACTTCCTGAGCAGTAAGTGAAATATCTTATCTTATTTGCAAATTATATGGTAATCCATTAAAGCTAACATACTTCTTTCATAAACTACTTGGTATAAGGAACTTACCTGTAGTTCAGAAGAAAGCGGTCCAGTTGCACTAGAATATTAGCATGAAAGGGAGAGATACCTGAAAGTCTTCGCTAGATAATTGCAGTGTATGGGTCACACCCCACAGTGATATTATGCACAGCAATTATTGCACTTATTTCAGTAAATATTACATGTTATAGACAGTCATATCAGTCTATGGAAAGAGAATGCATCCAATGTACCCTCCTGTAGACTAATATTTATTGGCAACAACTCTGCAATCTACCACAATCGGGTAGCACGGAAATCACTGCAGTGGAACTAGACTTTTATGCACATAGTAAATGCAGAGTCCACGTAAATATTTCGGGATTTTCACATATTGACATACGGTATTACCTACAAATAGACAAACAGTAATTGATGGCCATATTACTACAGAATAGCAATATATTCCATTTGCAGTTTTCTACTTGTTCCTGAATGTTTTTGTCTACCTAATTGCTGGAAGGGTTAACACTAAATAATAAGGCTGCCAGCATCTGCTTAATGTTTCTTATTTAGTAAACTTAATAACTTTCTTATTATGTCTTATGTTGACTGTAATAAAGTCATTAAAATGTAATAGGTAGTATGAACATATATAAATGGTGTTCAGAGACATAGTTCCTGCTCTGAAAGAATATGGAAATGCCAGTGAGCAGCTCCTCTTTTTAGCTTGTAGTTTCCATAGATTCACTGACATGGGGATAGTGAGTTGCATTGGAAATCATGCTGCTTGTTAGTTTTGCCAGTTACCTGTTGTGCAAACTTTCTTGTAGTCGTGACAACATTCCAAAAAAGACATGCAGTTATAATCACAGTGGCATGGGTCTGCTCGAACATAGCCTTGACCACATCTCCCAACGCAGCTTCCTTCACCTGAAATTGAACACAATGAAAAAACACCAATTTTTTTTTAGCCAAAGTTGAAAAATGGTAAGCTGGGGTATGGACTGAATGTCATATGATGGCAAATACTTAGGATCCATAATCCTAGACATGTTGTAATAATGGTGTAGATTTTTTAATCTCCATATTCCAAGAACCATAACTTTTTCCATCAATGTAGCAATATGTTTTTTTGCAGGATGAGTTGTATTTTAATGGCACCATTTAATGTACCATTTAATTATTATTTTTTGATGGGATTCAAAATAAAACAAAATTCTGCCATTGGTTTTTGCGTTTCATTAATGTTATGGTGTTCACTGTGTGGTAAAACTTACACGCTACCAGTATTTTGTAGGTCAGTACATTTACAAAGATACCACATTTCTATAGTATTGGTTATGTTTTACTATTTAAAGGGAATCTGTCACTCCAATGTTGGACTATTATCTACTACAGTAATACATGAATAGTATTGCAGATAAGGAGTCCAGATTACTATTTTATTTTCTTTTTCTACTGCCCCTTATTCCTCTGCTGTGCTGAAATACATGTATCTCAGTGAAGCTTTAGGCACTGACAGCTGGGTAATGTGGGGCAGTAGGAAAATAAAAAATTGTGATTTGGACTGCAGGGCTACTCATGTATTACTATAGATAACAATCCAAAATCGGGGTGACAGATTCCCTTTAAAAAATAAAAACAAAGGGGCTCATTTATGAACTGTTATACTCCATTTTTGTAGCATGGGATTTTTGCAGCAAAATCTGTGACTTTTCCCCACTAACGCCACACGGCCTGTGGGAGGAAGTGGCAAACTTATGTAGAGACCTGCACTTCAATATAACTTTGACACTTCCTCCAGCAGCACAGGGGGACTTAAGACCGGCATGGAAACGCAAGTCTTAACCACCTCAGACCCCTAGCTTAAACCCCCTTAATGACCAGACCACTTTTTACAATTCTGCACTACACTATTTTCACGGTTTATTGCTCGGTCATACAACTTACCACCCAAATGAATTTTACCTCCTTTTCTTCTCACAAATACAGCTTTCTTTTGGTGGTATTTGATTGCTGCTAAGATTTTTTGTTTTTCCGATATTAATCAAAATAGGCCGCAATTTTCTCAAAAAAAGTGTATTTTTAACTTTCTCTGGTTAAATTGTTCAAATATAATTACATTTCTATACAAGTTTGTGTCAGAATTTATTGTGCTACATGTCTTGAATAAAAAAAAATCCAATAAGTGTATATTTATTGGTTTGCGCAAAAGTTATAGCGTTTACAAACTATGGTACAAAAAGTAGAATTTCCGCACTTTGAAGCAGCCCTGACTTTCTGAGCAACTGTCATGTTTCTTGAGGTGTTAGAATGCCAAGATAGTATAAATACCCCCCAAATGACCCCATTTTAGAAAGAAGACACCCCAAAGTATTCGCGGAGGGGCATGGTGAGTTCATGTATGATTTAATTTTTTTTCACAAGTTAGCGGAAAATGACACTTTCTGAGAAAAAAATTTAAATAATAAAGTTTCCATTTCTGCTAACTTCTGGCAAAAAAAATAAAAATCTCCCACGGACTCACTATGCCCCTCAGTGAATACCTTGGGGTGTCTACTTTTCGAAAATGGGGTCATTTGTGGGGTGTGTTTACTGTTCTGGCATTTTGGGCGGGGCTAAATTGTGAGCAACCCTGTAAAGTCTAAAGGTACTCGTTGGACTTTCGGCCCCTTTACGCACCTAGGCTGCAAAAAAATGTCACAAATGTGGTATCGCCGTACTCAGGAGAACTAGGGCAATGTGTTTTCGGGTGTATTTTTACATATACCCATGCTGGGTGAGAGAAATATCTCTGTAAATTGACAACTTTGTATAAAATTTTTTAAAAAGTTGTCATTTACAGAGATTTTCTCACACACAATATGGGTATATGTAAAGATACACCCCAAAATACATTGCCCTACTTCTCCTGAGTACTGCAATACCACATGTGTGACACTTTTTTGCAGCCTAGGTGCACAAAGGGGCCCAAATTCCAATGAGTACATTTAGGATTTCACAGGGCATTTTTTACGCATTCGGATTCCAAACTACTTCTCACGCTTTAGGACCCCTAAAATACCAGGGCAGTATAAATACCCCACAAGTGACTCCATTTTGGAAAGAAGACACCCCAAGGTATTACCTGAGGGGCATGGCGAGTTCCTAGAATATTTTTTTTTTTGGCACAAGTTAGCGGAAAATGTTTTTTTTTTTTCTCTTACAAAGTCTCATATTCCACTAACTTGTGACAAAAAATTAAATTTTACATGAACTCGCCATGCCCCTCACGAAATACCTTGGGGTGTCTTCTTTCCAAAATGGGGTCACTTGTGGGGTATTTATACTGCCCTGGTATTTTAGGGGCCCTAAAGCGTGAGAAGTAGTTTGGAATCCAAATGCGTAAAAAATGCTCTGTGAAATCCTAAAAGTACTCATTGGAATTTGGGCCCCTTTGCGCACCTAGGCTGCAAAAAAGTGTCACACATGTGGTATCGCCGTACTCAGAAGAAGTAGAGAAATGTGTTTTGGGGTGTATTTTTACATATACTCATGCTGGGTGAGAGAAATATCTCTGTAATTGACAACTTTTCCCATTTTTCTATACAAAGTTGTCAATTTACAGAGATATTTCTCTCACCCAGCATGGGTATATGTAAAAAGACACCCCAAAACACATTGCCCTACTTCTCCTGAGTACGGCGATACCACATGTGTGACACTTTTTTGCAGCCAAGATGCGCAAAGGGGCCGAAAGTCCAACGAGTACCTTTTAGGAGGGCATTTTTAGGCATTTGGATTCCAGACTTCTTCTCACGCTTTAGGGCCCCTAAAATGCCAGGCCAGTATAAATACCCCACATGTGACCCCATTTTGGAAGGAAGACACCCCAAGGTATTCCGTGAGGGGCATGGCGAGTTCATAGAAGATTTTTTTTTTTGGCATAAGTTAGCGGAAATTGATTTTTATTTATTTTTTCACACAAAGTCTCCCTTTCTGCTAACTTGTGACAAAACGTTCAATCTTTCATGGACTCAATATGCCCCTCAGCGAATACCTTGGGGTGTCTTCTTTCCAAAATTGGGTCATTTGTGGGGTGTTTGTACTGCCCTGGCATTTGAAGGTCTCCGCAATCATTACATGTATGGCCAGCATTAGGAGTTTCTGCTATTCTCCTTAGGCCTCATGCACACGACCCATTCATTTCAATTGGGCCACAAAAGATGCGGACAGCACTCCATGTGCTGTCTGCATCCGTGGCTCCGTTCCGCGGCCCCGCTAAAAAAATATAACATGTCCTATTCTTGTCCGCGCTTTGCGGACAAGAATAGGCATTTATATTGCAGGCGCCCGTTCCGTTCCGCAAATTGCGGAAGTCAACACAGGCGCCTTCCGTTTTTTGCGCATCCGCAGTTTGTGGACCCCAAAAAACGGCACGGTCTTGTGCATGAGGCCTTATATTGAGCATACGGGTAATGAAATTTTTTTTTTTCGTTCAGCCTCTGGGCTGAAAGAAAAAATGAACGGCACAGATTCTTCATTCACATAGATCAATGTGAATGAAAAAATTTCTGCCAAAAAATGTGCAAAAAAAAAAAAAGCTGCGATCGCTAATAAAGATCTAAAAAGCTCAAAAGTGATCTTTATAGCGCCGCAGCGATTTTACTGTGTTTTTGCAGTGATCAGAAAAAAAAAACATTTCTGTCACTGCGGTGAGGCGGACTGAACGCAAGTGTGCGCACAAGATCAGGCCTGATCGGGCGAACACTGTGTTTTTTTGTAGAGCCTAAGGTGACCCTAATGTACTTATATAGATCTGATTGCGATCAGTCTTGATCACTTACAGATACTATATAGTGCTAGTGCTGATTAGCGACAGCGATGATGCTAATCAGCGACTAATCAGTGACTGTGGTGCGGTGGGCGCTAACTACCTAACAAGTGGCTAACTAACTGGCGGTGATAAGGGACCCTTAGGCCCCATTCACACATCCGCAATTCTGTTCCGCATTTTGCGGAACGGAATTGCTGACCCATTCATTTCTATGGGGACAGACTTTGTCCCGCTCGGATCCGGAATTGCGGATCTGTACTTCCGGGTCCGCACTTCCGTTCCGCAAAAATATAGAACATGTCCTATTCTTGTCCGCAATTGCGGACAAGAAAAGGCATTTTCTATATAGTTCTGGCAATGTGCGGATCGGCAAAATGCGGAAAGCACATTGCCGGTGTCCGTGTTTTGCGGATCCGCGGAGGATCCGCAAAACACATACGGACGTCTGAATGGAGCCTTACAAGGGGGTGATCAATGACAGGGGGGTGATCAGGGAGTCTATATGGGGTGATCAGGGGTTAATAAGGGGTTAATAAGTGACAGGGGGGGTGTAGTGTAGTGTGGTGCTTGGTGCTACTTACAGAGCTGCCTGTGTCCTCTGGTGGTCGATCCAAGCAAAAGGGACCACCAGAGGACCTGGTAGCAGGTATATCAGATGCTGTTAACAAAACAGCGTCTAATATACCTTTCTGATGTTAAAAAAAAATCGCATCTACAGCCTGCCAGCGACTGATCGCCGCTGGCAGGCTGTAGATCAACTTGTTTAACTTGCGATCCTGTGACGCGCCGATGCGTCCAGGAGGAATAACCCGGCCGCCCGCAGGACGCATCCCTACGTTAGGCGGTCGGGAGGTGGTTAATAAATGTCACCCAAAAATGTTAAAAACTTGCTTTATAATTGTACATTTTTTTAAAATAAATGCTCTATATTCTGAGACTTATAACTTTTGGTTTCCATTGAAGGGGCTTGTTTTTGGTGAACAAGTTCCAGTTTTTAATGGTACCATTTTGCGGTACATAAAACCTTTTGATTACTATTTATTCAATTTTTTGGAGGTAAGGTGATCCAGTAACAGCAATTTAGCATTGTGTTATGTATATAGCATTTACTGGTGGGATAACTAACATGATATTTTTAATAATTAGGAATGCAGCAATACTAATTACTTTTGTTTTGTTATTGTTTACACTTTTTTTTATATACAAACCGGATTCCAAAAAGTTGGGACACTATACAAATCGTGAATAAAAACTGAATGCAATGATGTGGAGGTGCCAACTTCTAATATTTTATTCAGAATAGAACATAAATCATGAAACAAAAGTTTAAACTGAGAAAATGTACCATTTTAAGGGAAAAATATGTTGAATCAGAATTTCATGGTGTCAACAAATCCCCAAAAAGTTGGGACAAGGCCATTTTCACCACTGTGTGGCATCTCCCCTTCTTCTTACAACACTCAACAGACGTCTGGGGACCGAGGAGACCAGTTTCTCAAGTTTAGAAATAGGAATGCTCTCTTATTCTTGTCTAATACAGGCCTCTAACTGTTCAATCGTCTTGGGCCTTCTTTGTTGCACCTTCCTCTTTATGATGCGCCAAATGTTCTCTATAGGTGAAAGATCTGGACTGCAGACTGGCCATTTCAGTACCCGGATCCTTCTCCTACGCAGCCATGATGTTGTGATTGATGCAGAATGTGGTCTGGCATTATCTTGTTGAAAAATGCAGGGTCTTCCCTGAAAGAGATGACGTCTGGATGGGAGCATATATTGTTCTAGAACCTGAATATATTTTTCTGCATTGATGGTGCCTTTCTAGACATGCAAGCTGCCCATGCCACACGCACTCATGCAACCCCATACCATCAGAGATGCAGGCTTCTGAACTGAGCGTTGATAACAACTTGGGTTGTCCTTGTCCTCTTTGGTCCGGATGACATGGCGTCCCAGATTTCCAAAAAGAACTTCGAATCATGACTCGTCTGACCACAGAACAGTCTTCCATTTTGCCACACTCCATTTTAAATGATCCCTGGCCCAGTGAAAATGCCTGAGCTTGTGGATCTTGCTTAGAAATGGCTTCTTCTTTGCACTGTAGAGTTTCAGCTGGCAACGGCGGATGACACGGTGGATTGTGTTCACTGACAATGGTTTCTGGAAGTATTCCTGAGCCCATTCTGTGATTTCCTTTACAGTAGCATTCCTGTTTGTGGTGCAGTGTCGTTTAAGGGCCTGGAGATCACGGGCATCCAGTATGGTTTTACGGCCTTGACCCTTACGCACAGAGATTGTCTGAATCTTCGGATGATGTTATGCACAGTTGATGATGATAGATGCAAAGTCTTTGCAATTTTTCGCTGGGTAACACCTTTCTGATATTGCTCCACTATCTTTCTGCGCAACATTGTGGGAATTGGTGATCCTCTACCCATCTTGGCTTCTGAGAGACACTGACACTCTGAGAAGCTCGTTTTATACCCAATCATGTTGCCAATAGTTGGCACTATTGTCTGTGGGGAACTAGTTAAAACCTAGAAGATTAGATTAATTTCCAACTCCCATAATTTTAGCCGCAATTTTTAGAGTGGCCTATCATATCTCTTTATCTTACTCTTCTCTATTCACCTCCATTCAACATTATTCCTTGATCCCTTATTCAACAGTATCCACCACACTCAATGCACCCAGAAGCAATGCAGATACTGGCTGATGACTGGCCATATACACTCCCCTATTTTGCTAAGATGGCTGGACCATTGTACAAAACAGGCATTTTTTTACCTTTTGTGCCACCCCTACTTCCTCATAGATTGTAAGCAATACATAGTATCATAGTAACATATGGCTGAAAAAAAGACATCTGTCCATCCAGTTCAGCCTGTAAACCCGCAAGTTGATCCAGAGGAAGGCAAAAAGGTGGATGCCAATTTTCCTCATTTTAGGGGAAAAAATTCCTTATGTTTTGACTTGATTATTACTATAGGATGCCTGATCATAAATTGCTACGAAATATGGATTAATATTATTCATAAAACCTGTGGCGTTTAAGGAGTTATCCCATACAAAACATTTATCATCTATAGACTGCTGGGAACCCCACTAGAATGGAGGTTACCAAGCCTCCATTATGGAGAAATTTCAATGGAGCACTAGTCACATATGCATCCTGCTGCGTCATATAATGGGGGAACTTATCATGAGGAGAATATTTGAAGTCAGTTTGGCTTCATTCTGCATTGGAGTACTTTATGCCACATTTCTCAAATGTCTCATGTTGTTTGATACATTTTTCTTATCCTTAAACCTAAAACTTTTGTCTAGAAAAGCTACTCCTGTTTTCCTACTCCACCCCACTCCTGGAGCGGGATTGTGACTTTTTTTTACGAATTTTTAAAAAAGTCTCAATGATAAATCTGCAGTGAAACTCATTCACATAGATAACCCCGCCAACTTTAACACCCACATTATGAAACTGGAGTGTGTGGTGTAAAAATGCAAAACTACGTAAAAATGCGTAAACCAGTGCAAAAAGCCAGTGCAGAATTCTGGAGTGAAGGAAAGATAAATCAGGGACAATGTCTTTGGAACTGATGGAGAAAGCTGATCCGTTTAGTAGACTATCTTCATTAAATTAGAATTTTACAGATTTGTTTTGCCAAATTTTGTAAATAAAAATGATGTAAATAATAGATACATAGCTCTAGGGGATTTGACTGATGCAGAAGTGTATTGGTGTGGACAAGTAAAGTTAGGATTATTTATATTTTTGTGTTTTTGCAAAAACTATAAAATACAGCAAGAAGCGTCTTTGGGTCTTATAAATACATCCAGAACAGAAAAATTCATATACAAAATGAAAAAACTGAAAGGCATGCAAAGGAAAAAATGAACTGTTCACGTGGCTTCTTATGTCTATTCTTGGAATAAAAAACAATGGTAGGTGGATTCTTTGTGTCAGCCAGCTGTTATTTCTGATGACAAAAGACACCATGTGAACAGGGCCTTAGGCCACTGTCAAACGTTTATATTTTGGTAAGTATGTTGCATTAGTATTCGGAAACCAACGCAACTTAATGGAACAGAAGCTGAGAGCAATGGAAAGGTTAATTCTTCAATGTTTTGCACTGGATCCTGGTTTTGGTTTGCACACATTTTGACAAAACACTCAGTGGTCTTAGTGTAAGGCATAATTAGTCTTTTCATTTTTGTTCTGAAATGTTCAGTTTAACTAAAATAATCATTCTGCGTTTTACAATTAGATTTTAAGATGATCAGATACTCAGAACATGTGCAGTAATGGATTACAAAAATACATATTACAGCAACATCATCTTTTTAGAGTCACAGCTTTTTAGTTTATATGACAGTTGTATAGTAGCATGATATGAACTCCATTGATTGGACTTTAAAAGGTTGCTGTCGTACAGAGGGAATCCCGGGTGTTGGACCCCACCAGTCAGATACTAATACTATCCAGAGGATCAGTTAGAATATCTTGGAAAACCCCTTTAAAGAGAACCAGTCATCAAGAAAATGCAGTGCGGTCTGCAGACAGCATGTTATAGAGGAGAAAGTGCTGAGCAAATTGATAGTTTTATGGGAATAGACTTACTAAAATGTGTAATGTATTCATTTAAATCTCTTCTTTTTCTATGCTTAGGAGTCATGTGGAGGAGGCCTACTTACTGACTGTCAGCTAACTCACTGCTTAATCAAGCAGATTTAGCTGTCAATCTCTGAGTAGAACCGTCCACATGATTTCTAAGCTTAGAAAATGCAGAAATTTAAATGATTACACA
The DNA here is from genome assembly GCF_905171765.1 of Bufo bufo. Classification (NCBI taxonomy): domain Eukaryota; kingdom Metazoa; phylum Chordata; class Amphibia; order Anura; family Bufonidae; genus Bufo; species Bufo bufo. Next base: position 107,296,857 of record NC_053397.1, on the reverse strand, counting down.
TTTTAAGGAGCCTTTTCCCATAAATCTATCAGCTCCTCCTGCTCTATAACATTAAGCCCACAGATTGCACTATATTTTTTATTGTTCTTATTAATAAAAATATTGCAGCAGTGGGTTGTCTAATAGGACGTAACAGTATGGCTTTATTTATAACAAGTGAATAGGAACATTGAAAGTAAATGGCTTATTTTCATAAAATTACATACCTGTTAGCACTGCAGTTGCAAATGTAAGACCTGAACAGAATAGTACTGAATTCACAAATTTACTACACAGATTAGAATTCAATAATTCACAATTTATATCACTCAAGATCGAAACGAGGTTGTCGTCCAAAACGAGTAAGCATTTATCTCCCAGCAACTTCACATATATGCTTTTAATTTATTAATTTTTTTTTTAAATTAATGTGTTATCAAGTTTTGTATGTGTATCTTATTTAGCAATTAGTGTATACAAGGACCCAGGCATCCATATGGGTTAATATACCTTTAGCAAGGGCGTTATAAGGACAGGCAGTTGAGGCACGTTGACAGAGTGCTCCTACCATCCAGGTGCATCTCTGGGCTGAGGATATTCTGAGGGACACCCTAGGGACAGACATCAGGGACCTATATGTGTTGCCCCTACCTCCTTCCGTCAGCATCAGTCCTCTACCTGGTCCTAAGCTCTTTTCTGTGTTTGTCCATGTCTATATTGGTCCCCCTGTTAGGGACCTTGATTTATTCATCGAACCTCATACCACTCTGTGGCACTGTAGACGTTAACTCCCTCTTGCTCTGTGTATACATGCTAGGCTGTGTGGTGCTGATAAGCCCTGCTATATATGCTTGGCTCTGTCTCTCCTCTTGCCTGTGCAATAGGTCTCAATTGAGGTCACTCTGCCTACTAGAGCTATAATCCATTTGTCTGTCTCTGTACCCAGTCTGTCTGCATTATGACTTAACCTGTGCCCGAGACCTTGATCTGTTCATCGGCCTGTACTTTGACCTAGTTCCATCTGCCCAAGCTCAGCTTGGTTCAGTCTGTGTGCTTTGCCTATTCCTGTGGTATTATGCAATGGTGTCTTTGACCTCCGTGGGTCATTTGCCAACTACACCAGGAATATTTGAAGAGGTATTGGACTGGTAGCTCCACCGCAGCAAAGACCAGATCTCTTTATTGTAATTAAAGTGTGAAAACCAGGGGTTTGCCAGGACACTACCCTCAGGAAAAGCTCAAAGTCAACCAGGTTAGTTGGCACCATGGTTCCACAACCATTGTCTCTAACAGTTTGCACAGGCCATGGAACCCACTGGCCCATCCATGATGGTTTGTCTGAAGTTTGTTTGGAGTTGGCCACTCTGTGTGTTCACCAGGATCTTCTCCTGCAGTATCTAGACTCCATTTCTGCCTACCTGGATGTCTTGACAACTTTCTTACCTGTATCTGCTTTACCTCAACTGTTTGCTGAAGAAACTGTGTCTGAACGTCTGCTGAATTTTGTCTGCCTGTTCTGTTTTTTTTCAGAACTGCTTTGCGGGGCTTCTGTGTGTGTCTTTTATGTCCGAACTGTCTACTGTACTGTATTTTCTGTTACCAATATGTACAGTATGGTATATTTAACCCGTGTGGAGTACTTGTTGGATTTGGGGCCTTGAGCGACCTCTGTCCTTAATAGTGATGATCGAGCATGCTCAGCCGAACATCTGTTTCGCTCGAGCATCTCGATGCTCGGCAAATGGTGGTATTCGGCCCAATACTGCATGTGCTCGAGACGCAATGTTCGAGTCTCCGCCCCGCACGTTTCTTGGCTGCTACGCAACCAATAAATGTGCAGGTAAGTACTGCCCTCACTGTAATGCTGTAGCCATGTTGACATTAGCTGCACCACATCTCCAGTGTAAAGTGTGCGCATCCCAAAAATATCTGACACCCAGTGTACTTTTTCCGTAGACGGTGTCCGCTTCTGACAGTGACATTAGCTGCGCAACATCTCTAGTGTAAAATGTGCACATCCCAAAAATATCTGTGACATCCAGTGTACTTTTTCAGTAGACGGTGTCCGCTGCGGACAGTGACATTAGCTGCGCCACATCTCCAGTGTAAAGTGTGCGCATCCAAAAAATGTCTGTGACACCCAGTGTCCTTTTTCCATAGACGGTGTCCGCTGCGGACAGTGAGATTAGCTGCGCCACATCTCCTGTGTACCGTGTGCGCATCCAAAAAATATCTGTCACGGCGGGGAGTGGGGGAACCTCCCATCACTCAATGCTCTTGCTACCAGGCTGCAATGCAGGGAAAAGGGAGCTGGTCACCTCCTAACGCTTCCCTCAACAGGCCCTAGTCTCCTAACTGTATGAGCCCCCTTCAGTGGTAAGAGGACTCATACCCACGTGCCTAGAGATCTAGGAATCCCTGCATTGCCCTACAGATGATGACAGGGCAGAGAATACCTGTGCATCCACGACACAAATGACAGGCGTCTCCAGAGGCCCAGTAGCTGACAGGATGCAAAACTATGGGTGAAACAGTACGGCAGGTAAGTCACACAGCAACATAACAATGCTATCAACACTTACCTGCCGCAGCCAAGATGGACGGAGGCTCCAGGCTGGGAAACCCACAGTCTTGCCTTCGCTTAAACCCCTCCGGGAAAGCAAGCCCCTTCCGGAGAAATCACACCACCATGCGAACCTCCAAACAGGGACCACATCAAAACTACATACACCAGGTGGGGGAGGAATAACAGAAACACACCGGAGGGGACAAACTAACACAACAAAGGAAACAGAATCCCAAATAAGGGTGGCTCACACAGACATCAAACATACAGCCAGGGAGCAAAGCTCCAACACAGGCTGACAAGCAAACTCTGACCTCAGGCAGCAACACACCAACATATAAAGAGGCCAGAGGTCACACCCACCACAAAACATTAACCCTGTGCAAACCAAAAATGGAGAAACACCACAACCCAGGGAAAATGCCTCACATGCAACACCGTTGCCAACAGCAACCGCACGTGGAGACACAGAGTCACGACTTAACCAAGGGTCGCAGGGGCGTAGCGTGGGGGGCCAGGGGGGCCGTTGCCCTGGGCGCCAAATTGTAGGGGGCGCCAGGCAGAAGGCAGTAAAATGAGGGTGATGGAAGCCTATGGCTCCCATCCCCTCTGTTCTGCCTGGCCTGAAGCTTTAAGAAGCAGCAGAGCGGCGCAGGAGTCCAGGAGTTCGCGATTATATCACCGAGACCTCCTGCGCTGGGTCTCACGAGATGACGCGATGACGTGATGAGGGCAGGGTGATGTGTTCCTGACCACCTGCGCCCAAGCAAAGACTACAAGAGGTGATGAAGAGAGGTGAGTATTATTTTTTTATGTAAGTACTGGGGGCCATACTGGGGGCACTATGGAGGTGGGCAGAAGAGATACAAAGGAGGCCAGTATATTTAGAAAGAATGGGCACCGTTTTATATTATACAGAGGGGCCATGATATATTATACAGGGGGCCATTATATATTATAGTTATACAGTGGGGCCATAATATATAATAATTATACAAGGGGGTCATAATATATGATAATTATACAAGGGGGCATCATATATTATACATAGGGGCTAGAGATGTCGCGAATATAAAATTTTCCATTCGCGAACGCCGAACGCGAATTTTCGCAAATGTTCGCGAACGGGCGAACAGGGCGAACCGCCATAGACTTCAATAGGCAGGCAAATTTTAAAGCCCACAGGGACTCTTTCTGGCCACAATAGTGATGGAAAAGTTGTTTCAAGGGGACTAACACCTGGACTGTGGCATGCCGGAGGGGGATCCATGGCAAAACTCCTATGAAAAATTACGTAGTTGACGCAGAGTCGGGTTTTAATCCATAAAGGGCATAAAAATCACCTAACATTCCTAAATTGTTTGGAATATTGTGCTTTAAAACATCAGGTATGATGTTGTATCGATCAGGTAGTGTAAGGGTTACGCCCGCTTCACAGTGACAGACCAAACTCTGACAGACCAAACTCCCCAATTAACGCACCGCAAACAACCACAAACAGTCCATTTGCACAACCGCAAACTCCCCATTTGCACAAGGTTGGATACCAAGCTAGCCATGTCCCGTTCCTTGTCCTCACTGACGTCATTGAAGGTCTCTTCTCCACCCAGCCACGTACAACACCAAGGGTCCCTGAAAGGTGACAACAAGCCCCCTGGGACGCCTGCTGTGGTTGGTCTTCCACCTCCTCAAAGCCCCCTTCCTCCTCTGACTCCTCTTCTTCAGACTCCTCTCTCTGCGTTGCCGCAGGTCCAGCAATCGACGACGACAAGGCTGGTTCTGGTGGTGATGGTGACCACAACTCTTCCTCTTCATGCTCATCTACGGCCTGATCCAGCACTCTTCGCAGGGCACGCTCCAGAAAAAACGCATATGGGATCTGGTCGATGATGTTGCCTTGGGTTTGACTGACCAGGTTTGTCACCTCCGCAAAAGGACGCATGAGCCTACAGCCATTGTGCATGAGCGTTCAGTAACGCGGCCAAAAAATACCCAACTCCACAGAGGCTGTCCTCTTTTTTTTTTTATTAAAAAAAATCTGTTCTTAACAGTTTAATCTCTGTTACGTCCCCTATCAGGGACCGGTGTATGGAATAGATTTTAGGAACCGGGAGATGGAAAAAGCTGCTTGGTCGGTCCTCTTACTTCCAATTTGGGGCACTGCGCGTACGGCTTGCAATGTACTGTGCCACCAGATATGAGTGGTGTGTTTAAGTAGTACTATTCCTATCAGTTTAATCCCTGTTACGTCCCCTATCAGGGGACGTGTATGGAATAGATTTTAGGAACCGGGAGATGGAAAAAGATGCTTGGTCGGTCCTCTTACTTCCAATTCGGGGCACTGCGCGTGCGCCGTGTAATGTACTGTGCAATCCCAATATGAGTGGTATGTTAAGTAGTACTATTCCTATCAGTTTAATCCCTGTTATTGTTCAAATTCTTTTATTAGAGAGAGCCAATATAAGAACAATACAATGAAAAGCAGCTTGAATACAAATCAAGGCTGAGAACAATATTTGTGCACAATTATCTGATCACATTTACAGTATGCATATAACTTTTTAGAAGACTGGATGTGGAAATATAGCTCGTGATCCCATCTTCCATTGTAAAGGCATCTCGTAATCTTAGTTTTAAGTGGAGAGGTATAGAAAGCTCCAACGTATACTGCACATCAAGTGACAACAAACAAGGACAAGACCACATAGGGAAAGGAGGGGGAGAGGGGAGGGGACTTCCTGATAATACAAGTAGTATTGTATAAAACAATGTGGAGTAATTCCCAAGGCACTCAAACCTCTAATAAAATACTCCATAACTTGGACGGAACTGTTAGTGTAGGTAGAGATAATAAAATCCTGCAAGGAAGATGAAGTCTTCCTAAGAAGTTTAATCCCTGTTACGTCCCCTATCAGGGGACGTGTATGGAATAGATTTTAGGAAAAGATGCTTGGTCGGTCCTCCTACTTCCAATTTGGGGCACGGCGCGTGCTCTGCCACCAGATATGAGTGGTGTGTTAAGTAGTACTATTCCTATCAGTTTAATCCCTGTTACGTCCCCTATCAGGGGCCGGTCTATGGAATAGATTTTAGGAACCGGGAGATGGAAAAAGATGCTTGGTCGGTCCTCCTACTTCATTAAAGGGAACCTGTCACCTGGATTTTGGGTATAGAGCTGAGGACATGGACTGCTAGATCGCCGCTAGCACATCCGCAATACCCAGTCCCCATAGCTCTGTGTGCTTTTATTGTGTATAAAAACCGATTTAAAACATATGCAAATTAACCTGAGATGAGTCAGAGCTTGAAAATATGACTCTTCTCTGGTCACACTAGTAAGATATGACTCTTTTATGTTAATTTGCATATGTATCAAATCCATGTTTTTACACAATAAAAGCACACAGAGCTATGGGGACTGGGTATTGCGGATGTGCTAGCGGCCATCTAGCAACCCATGTCCTCAGCTCTGTACCCAAAATCCTGGTGACAGGTTCCCTTTAATGATCACCTTAGATGATCACAAAGAAAATTAATGTTTTTTCTATGCAAAGTTATCCAGCCGATCGCTTTTGGTCTGTTCACAATGAAGCAACGACCTTATCATCTGGGGTGTGCCAACATTGCTATTGCCAACACACTCATAGAGGTGGTCGCTTCATTGTGATACGCAAGCCCCTTCACCACAACAAGGTAACGATCACGAAGGGGAATTGACACATGTATGTGCCTTTTTTTTGTTTTGTTTTTGTAGCCACAGTGCAGCACCAGAGGCCAGAAAAATTAGGCATGTACACATGCCTGAAAAATTAGGTATTTCCAGGCAGAAAGTGCACTAAAACATTGTGGCTTGAACCCTAGTTGGTGGCAGATAAGTCACACAAGTCATCCGGCATGCAGAGATAAAATACAGCAGCGTGTGGACCATTTTTAGCCCAAGGCAGCTCATCTCATCACCAGGCCTTTATTAGTCAAATGTATCGCCCACTGTCAGTCCCTTCGGGATCCATGCCTCATTTATCTTAATAAAGGTGAGGTAATCTAGACTTTTTTGACCTAGGCGACTTCTCTTCTCAGTGACAATACCTCCTGCTGCACTGAAGGTCCTTTCTCACAGGACACTTGAAGCGGGGCAGGCCAGAAGTTCTATCGCAAATTGGGATAGCTCAGGCCACAGGTCAAGCCTGCACACCCAGTAGTCAAGGGGTTCATCGCTCTTCAGAGTGTCTATATCTGCAGTTAAGGCGAGGTAGTCTGCTACCTGTCGGTCGAGTTGTTCTCTGAGGGTGGACCCCAAAGCGCTGTGGCGATGAGTAGGACTTAAAAAGCTCTGCATGTCCTCCATCAACAACACGTCTGTAAAGCGTCCTGTCCTTGCCGGCGTGGTCGTGGTAGGAGGATTACTTTCACCTCTTCCCCTGTTAGATTCCCGTTGTGCTGTGACATCACCCTTATATGCTGTGTAAAGCATACTTTTTAATTTATTTTGGAACTGCTGCATCCTTTCCGACTTGCGGTAATTTGGTAACATTTCAGGCACTTTCTGCTTATACCGGGGGTCCAGTAGCGTGGCAACCCAGTACAGGTCGTTCTCCTTCAGCCTTTTTATACGAGGGTCCCTCAACAGGCACGACAGCATGAAAGACCCCATTTGCACAAGGTTGGATGCCGAGCTACTCATGTCCCGTTCCTCGTCCTCAGTGATCTCACTGAAAGTCTGTTCTTCCCCCCAGCCACGTACAACACCACGGGTACCAGATAGATGACAACGAGCACCCTGGGATGCCGGCTGTGGTTGGTCCTCCTCCTCCTCCTCAAAGCCACATTCCTCCTCTTCCTCACATTCCTCTTCCAGCGTTGCCGCAGGTCCAGCAAGCGATGCTGATAAGGCTATTTCTGGTGGTGGTGGTGACCACAACTCTTCCTCTTCCTCTTCACGCTCATCTACAGCCTGATCCAGCACTCTTCGCAGGGCAGGCTCCAGGAAGAAAACAAATGGGATGATGTCGCTGATGGTGCCTTCGGTGCGACTGACTAGGTTTGTCACCTCCTCAAAAGGATGCATGAGCCTACAGGCATTGCGCATGAGCGTCCAGTAACGTGGCAAAAAAATTCCCAGCTCCACAGAGGCTGTCCTAGCACCCCGGTCATACAAATACTCGTTGACGGCTTTTTCTTGTTGGAGCAGGCGGTCGAACATTAGGAGTGTTGAATTCCAACGTGTCGGGCTGTCGCAAATCAAGCGCCTCACTGGCATGTTGTTTCGCCGCTGAATATCTGAAAAGTGTGCCATGGCCACACACCTTCCTGGCCTGCTTGAGGACGTCCTGTAAGCCTGGGTACTTATGCACAAAGCGTTATACAATCAGATTCAACACATGTGCCATGCACGGCACATGTGTCAACTTGCCCAAATTCAATGCCGCCAACAAATTGCTTCCGTTGTCACACACCACTTTACCGATCTCCAGTTGGTGCGGAGTCAGCCACTGATCCAACTGTGCATTGAGGGCGGACAGGAGTGCTGGTCCTGTGTGACTCTCTGCTTTCAGGCAAGTCAACTCAAAGACGGCGTGACACTGTCGTATCCGGGATGTGGAATAGCCCCTGGGGAGCTGGGGGGTGCCGTTGATGTGGAGCAAGACGCAGCAGCAGAAGAGTACTCAGCCGAGGAGGTTATGGAAGAGGATGAAGTAGGAGGAGTAGAGGAGGTGGCAGCAGGCCTGCCTGCAAGTCGTGGTGGTGTCACCAACTCCTCTGCAGAGCCACGCATTACAGCCGGTTTACCCAATGCGCAGTGTAGGTGATATACCTGCCCTGACCGTGCTTTGCAGACCAGGTATCAGGGGTCAGATGGACCCTTGCCCCAACACTGTGTGCCAGACATGCCATGACTTCCTTTTGCACAATCGAGTACAGGTTGGGGATTGCCTTTTGTGCAAAGAAATTTCGGCCGGGTACCTTCCACTGCAGTGTCCCAATAGCTACAAATTTTTGGAACGCCTCAGACTCCACCAGCTTGTATGGTAAAAGCTGGCGGGCTAAGAGTTCCGACAAGCCAGCTGTCAGACGCCAGGCAAGGGGGTGACTTTGTGACATTGGCTTCTTACGTTCAAACATGTCCTTGACAGACACCTGACTGTGGGCAGATGAGCAGGAACTGCTCAAGGCGAGAGACGGAGCGGCGGATGGTTGAGAGGGGGCAAGGAGGACAGCAGTGGTTGACGTGGCTGAAGATGCTGGACCAGGAGGAGGATGGCGGCTTTGAGTTTGTGTGCTGCTTGTACTCATGTGTTGATCCCATAGGCGTTTGTGATTTGAGATCATGTGCCTTCGCAAAGCAGTTGTACCTAGGTGGGTGTTGGACTTCCCACGATTCAGTTTCTTTTGGCACAGGTTGCAAATGGCATCGCTGGTGTCAGAGGCAGACACACCAAAAAAATGCCATACTGCTGATCTCTGCAATGACGTCATTCTGGAGGTGACAACAGCATGCGTTGATTGGCGTGCTGTCTGGCTGACCCCGGGTGCCGATGCATGCTGTCTGACTGTGCCACTAGCTCCTTGCGACGACCTCCCCCTGCTTCCAACTCATCTCCTCCTCCTCTCTGTCTCCCCATCTAAACTTTCCCCCTGTTCTTCTTCTCTTCGAGCGGGCACCCACGTGACATCCACAGACACATCGTTATCATCAACCGCTTCACTTGTATCTGACAACTCAGCAAAGGAAGCAGCAGCGGGTAAAACATCATCATCATCACACCGTACATCCATGTGTGCAATGCTGCTTGACTGAAACATATCCCTGTTATCTACATCCTCTGGCAATAATGGTTGCGCATCACTCATTTCTTCCAACTGATGTGTACATAACTTCTCTGACAGATCAAGTGAAGCAGCTGTGGTGGCGGCAGGCGGGTGAGTGGTAACTTGAGAGGTGCCCGAAGCTGAGCTGGAGGAGGATGGTGCGTCAAGGTTCCGAGTGGAAGCTGTAGAAGATTGGGTGTCCTGTGTTAGCCAGTCAACTATGTCCTCAGAACTTTTCAAGTTCAGGGTACGTGGCCTCTGAACACTGGGCATTATTCTAGGGCCAAAGGGAATCACAGCACCACGACCACGACGGCCCCTGCAGGGTGGCCTGCCTCTGCCTGTCATTTTTTTTCCGATTAGTGGTACTATGCGTGCAAGCTACTGTGACACCAGATATGAGTGGCACTGTGCACTGGCAGAAGTTGGCAGAATAGACGCTGTAGGCCTGACACACACGCTTGCAGACAACTAACTGCTATTCAATCTATTATAGTCAAAATATTATTATATTTTTTAAATGTAATCTACTGTGACACCAGATATGAGTTGCGCTGGTGACACTATGCACTTGCAGAGCCTGAAACACACACGCGTGTGAGGCAACTGACTGCTATTATTTCACAGTCAAATAATTTTTTATTTTTTTTGATGTAATCTACTGTGACACCAGATATGAGTTGCACTGGTGTGACACTGTGCACTTGCAGGGCCTGAAACACACACACGTGCAGGCAACTGACTGCTATTATTTCACAGTCAAAATTTTTATTTTATTTTTTATGTAATCTACTGTGACACCAGATATGAGTTGCGCTGGTGACACTGTGCACTTGCAGGGCCTGAAACACACATGCGTGCAGGCAACTGACTGCTATTATTTCACAGTCAAATTTTTTATATTTTTTTTATGTAATCTACTGTGACACCAGATATGAGTTGCGCTGGTGACACTATGCACTTGCAGGGCCTGAAACACACACACGTGCAGGCAACTGACTGCTATTATTTCACAGTCAAAATATATATATATATTTTAATGTAATCTACTGTGACACCAGATATGAGTTGCGCTGGTGACACTATGCACTTGCAGGGCCTGAAACACACACGCGTGCAGGCAACTGACTGCTATTATTTCACAGTCAAAATTGTTGTTTTTTTAAAAATTGTATCTACTGTGACATCAGATATGAGTTGCGCTGGTGACACTATGCACTTGCTGGGCCTGAAACACACACACGTGCAGGCAACTGACTGCTATTATTTCACAGTCAAAATTGTTGTTTTTTAAAAAATGTAATCTACTGTGACACCAGATATGAGTTGCGCTGGTGACACTATGCACTTGCAGGGCCTGAAACACACACACGTACAGGCAACTGACTGCTATTATTTCAAAGTAAAATTATTATTTTTTTTAAATGTAATCTACTGTGACATCAGATATGAGTTGCGCTGGTGACACTATGCACTTGCAGGGCCTGAAACACACACACACATGCAGGCAACTGACTGCTATTATTTTACAGTCAAAATTTTATTCTTATTTTTTTATGTAATCTAATGTGACACCAGATATGAGTTGCGCTGGTGACACTATGCACTTGCAGGGCCTGAAACACACACACGTGCAGGCAACTGACTGCTATTATTTTACAGTCAAAATGTTATTCTTATTTTTTTATGTAATCTACTGTGACACCAGATATGAGTTGCACTGGTGACACTGTGCACTTGCAGGGCATGAAACACACACACGTGCAGGCAACTGACTGCTATTATTTCACAGTCAAATTATTATTATTTTTTTTATGTAATCTACTGTGACACCAGATATGAGTTGCGCTGGTGACACTATGCACTTGCAGGGCCTGAAACACACACACGTGCAGGCAACTGACTGCTATTATTTCACAGTCCAAATTATATATTTTTTAAAATGTAATCTACTGTGACACCAGATATGAGTTGCGCTGGTGACACTATGCACTTGCAGGGTCTGAAACACACACACGTGCAGGCAACTGACTGCTATTATTTCACAGTCAAAATTATTATTATTTTTTAAATGTAATCTACTGTGACACCAGATATGAATTGCGCTGGTGACACTATGCACTTGCAGGGCCTGAAACACACACACGTGCAGGCAACTGACTGCTATTATTTCAAAGTCAAAATTTTTTATTTTTTTTTATGTAATCTACTGTGACACCAGATATGAGTTGCGCTGGTGACACTATGCACTTGCAGGGCCTGAAACACACACACATGCAGGCAACTGACTGCTATTATTTGACAGTCAAAATAGTTGTTTTTTTTTAATGTAATTTACTGTGACACCAGATATGAGTTGCGCTGGTGACACTATGCACTTGCAGGGCCTGAAACACACACACGTGCAGGCAAGTGACTGCTATTATTCCACAGTCAAAATTGTTCGTTTTTTTTAAATGTAATCTACTGTGACACCAGATATGAGTTGCGCTGGTGACACTATGCACTTGCAGGGCCTGAAACACACACACGTGCAGGCAACTGACTGCTATTATTTCAGTCAAAATTGTTTTGTTTTTTTAAATGTAATCTACTGTGACACCAGATATGAGTTGCGCTGGTGACACTATGCACTTGCAGGGCCTGAAACACACATACGTGCAGGCAACTGACTGCTATTATTTCACAGTCAAAATTATATATATTTTTTAAATGTAATCTACTGTGACACCAGATATGAGTTGCGCTGGTGACACTTTGCACTTGCAGGGCCTGAAACACACACACGTGCAGGCAACTGACTGCTATTATTTCACAGTCAAAATTGTTGTTTTTTTAAAAATGTAATCTACTGTGACATCAGATATGAGTTGCGCTGGTGACACTATGCACTTGCAGGGCCTGAAACACACACACGTGCAGGCAACTGACTGCTATTATTTCACAGTCAAAATTATTTAATTATTTTTTTATGTAATCTACTGTGACACCAGATATGAGTTGCGCTGGTGACACTATGCACTTGCAGGGCCTGAAACACACACACGTGCAGGCAACTGACTGCTATTATTTCAAAGTCAAAATTTTTATTTTTTTTAAATGTAATCTACTGTGACATCAGATATGAGTTGCGCTGGTGACACTATGCACTTGCAGGGCCTGAAACACACACACGTGCAGGCAACTGACTGCTATTATTTTACAGTCAAAATTTTATTCTTATTTTTTTATGTAATCTACTGTGACACCAGATATGAGTTGCGCTGGTGACACTATGCACTTGCAGGGCCTGAAACACACACACGTGCAGGCAACTGACTGCTATTATTTTACAGTCAAAATTTTATTCTTATTTTTTTATGTAATCTACTGTGACACCAGATATGAGTTGCACTGGTGACACTGTGCACTTGCAGGGCATGAAACACACACGCGTGCAGGCAACTGACTGCAATTATATTACATATTTTTTTTTAATGTAAGCTACTGTGACACCAGATATGAGTGGTGGCACTGGGCAAGTGGGCACAGTATACGCTGTGAGCCTGACACACACGCTGGCAGGCAACTGCAATGCTGGTGACGGCATTGACATTATCTGCGGGATATCTCCAGTGTGACGTTTCCACATCCCAAATACCTTTTTAAATTTGTTTGCACATACACTTTCAAATCCTATTTTACTGTACGTGTGACAGACTCTCAATCATATATAACATTTAATATGAAGAAGGCGAGCAGTAAGGGACGGGGCAGTGTCCGTGATGCTGATGGTGCCGTGGCCCTGGGCGCGGTGAAACTGCGCCTGCTGCCAGTGCACAAGAAAAACTATCATCCACATTACCTAGCTTCATGTCCCAATTTGCAGGGTGGTGCAGGACACCACTCTTGAAGTCAGACCAGTGCGACCAGGTGGTCGGTTGGATTTCAGAAGATAATGCTTCCAGTCGGTTAAGCACCACCCTGTCTTCCACCAAGCCCTGTCTCAGTAGCCAAGAGTCTGCTCAACACAATCCTCACCCTGATCCTCCTTCCTCCCACCATGGAGAATCTGGGCAAACAAGTGATCCCACACTCGGATATTCCAAGGAGCTCTTTTCAGTAGCTTTTCCTTGCCTGGCTATGAGCTGAGCGCTGCCATTGGCCAGCGCTACAGCATAGGAGAAGAAGACGCCGGCAGGATCAAATGGGTGGAGCCTAACTCCTTACATACCGGAGGCTGTACCGGGCGAACGGAGCGGCGCCCGGGGATAACAGTAAGTGCAGGGGGATCTCTGGGCGCCGCTCTACACCTCTGTATAGTTAGTTTAGAGGCTTTCCTCTGGTGAAAGGTCCTCTTTAAGTCCACAATACGGACTAAGAATTTGTTGTTACCAATACCAGCCCATTTTCATTCGATCTCTCAATTGAGATTCCAAGTATTGGAGCAGGTCACAAGGCATAGGAGAGGCGGAGACATTAAGAAACGATTATTACGCAGGGAAGCCTATTGGATTCATACCCTGGGCATTTTACAGCCCAGGGGACTCAACAGGAATTATGAAATTACTCAATTGGATGATATATGATATACACTCACCTAAAGAATTATTAGGAACACCTGTTCTATTTCTCATTGATGCAATTATCTAGTCAACCAATCACATGGCAGTTGCTTCAATGCATTTAGGGGTGTGGTCCTGGTCAAGACAATCTCCTGAACTCCAAACTGAATGTCAGAATGGGAAAGAAAGGTGATTTAAGCAATTTTGAGCGTGGCATGGTTGTTGGTGCCAGACGGGCCGGTCTGAGTATTTCACAATCTGCTCAGTTACTGGGATTTTCACGCACAACCATTTCTAGGGTTTACAAAGAATGGTGTGAAAAGGGAAAAACATCCAGTATGCGGCAGTCCTGTGGGCAAAAATGCCTTGTGGATGCTAGAGGTCAGAGGAGAATGGGCCGACTGATTCAAGCTGATAGAAGAGCAACGTTGACTGAAATAACCACTCGTTACAACCGAGGTATGCAGCAAAGCATTTGTGAAGCCACAACACGCACAACCTTGAGGCGGATGGGCTACAACAGCAGAAGACCCGACCGGCTACCACTCATCTCCACTACAAATAGGAAAAGGAGGCTACAATTTGCATGAGCTCACCAAAATTGGACTGTTGAAGACTGGAAAAATGTTGCCTGGTCTGATGAGTCTCGATTTCTGTTGAGACATTCAAATGGTAGAGTCCAAATTTGGCATAAACAGAATGAGAACATGTATCCATCATGCCTTGTTACCACTGTGCAGGCTGGTGGTGGTGGTGTAATGGTGTAGGGGATGTTTTCTGGGCACACTTTAGGCCCCTTAGTGCCAATTGGGCATCGTTTAAATGCCACGGGCTACCTGAGCATTGTTTCTAATCATGTCCATCCCTTCATGACCACCATGTACCCACCCTCTGATGGCTACTTCCAGCAGGATAATGCACCATGTCACAAAGCTCGAATCATTTTAAATTGGTTTCTTGAACATGACAATGAGTTCACTGTACTAAAATGGCCCCCACAGTCACCAGATCTCCACCCAATAGAGCATCTTTGGGATGTGGTGGAACGGGAGCTTTGTGCCCTGGATGTACATCCCTCAAATCTCCATCAGCTGCAAGATGCTATCCTATCAATATGGGCCAACATTTCTAAAGAATGCTATCAGCACCTTGTGGAATCAATGCCACGTAGAATTAAGGCCGTTGTGAAGGCAAAAGGGGGTCCAACACCATATTAGTATGGTGTTCCTAATAATTCTTTAGGTGAGTGTATATAATGTATTAATGGTTATTTGTTTCCTTTTCAGACTGCGTATTCAAGATGACACTTGTGATTTTGCGGTATCGTTTTATATTTGATACTTTATCTTTATTATTATTTTGCAAGTTTGTATTTGATTTTGAGCAACTTTGTGATTAGATTGTGATACTTTGTATATATATGTATCCTGTTACTTGTTGTGTAGGCTGGTGTATACGTCTACCACTTGTGATTGACAGATGGCTATGGCTGCCTTACCTGGGCGTCTGACGCCATCCCACGTGTGTGTGGGGAGTCACTATAACTTGAGATTTGGATCAGTTTGTGAAATGTTTGCTGACGAAGGCTGGACGGGCAGAAACGCATCCAATTACTGTAAATATTGATGGAATAAATATCAGCATATGAATTAAAGAAGCCGTTGTCAGCCAAGCTGGACACGTAGCACGAACTGGCGCTCTACGCCTTAGAGGTGCTGGCCTGCCCTGCCGCCAACGTTTTGTCAGAGCGGGTATTTAGTGCTGCTGGTGGCATTATAACAGATAAGCGTATCCGCCTGTCAACTGAAAATGCTGACAGGTTGACTCTTGAAAATGAACAAGGCCTGGATTGCCCCTGACTTCGTGCCTGATGAACATAAAGGCACTTTAAATGTGTTGTTTATAATGTACTGAATACACTGAATTCCCATGCACCCCTTCCACCACAAACAAGGGTATATGGTTGAATCTTCCTTTTCTCATCCTCCTTCTCCTCTTCCATCATATCAACATGCCTATTTGTCGCATATATGCCCTTTGCATATAATGGTTTACAGGGTCAGCTCAGCTGCAGGCCCTCATATATAATTTTTTAGAGGGTCAGCTCACCAGCAGGCCTTCAACTGCAATCTTTTACAGGTTCAGCTCACCTGAAGGCCCTCGCATATAATTTTATACAGGGTCAGATCACCAGCAGGCCTTCAACTGCAATCTTTTACAGGTTCAGCTCCCCTGAAAGCCCTCGCATATAATTTTTTAAAGGGTCAGCTCATCTGCAGGCCCTCACCTACAACCTTTTAGAGGGTCAGCTCACCAGCAGGCCCTCACATATAATGTTTTACAGGGTCAGCTCACCAGCAAGCCCTAAGCTACAATGTTTTACAGGGTCATCTCACCATCAGGCCCTCGCATATAATTTTTTACAGGGTCAGCTCACCAGCAGGCACTCGCATATAATATTTTACAGTGTCAGCTCACCAGCAGGCCTTCACCTGCAATCTTTTACAGTGTCAGCTCACCTGAAGGCCCGCGCATATAATGTTTTAAAGGGTCACCTCATCTGCAGGCCCTCACCTACAACCTTTTAGAGGGTCATCTCACCAGCAGGCCCTCGCATATAATTTTTTACAAAGTCAGCTCACCAGCAGGCCCTTGCATACAATATTTTACAGTGTCAGCTCACCAGCAGGCCTTTAGCTACAATCTTTTACAGGGTCATCTCACCTGAAGGCCCTCGCATATAATTTTTTAGAGGTTCAGCTCACCAGCAGGCCTTCTCCTGCAATCTTTCACAGTGTCAGCTCACCTGAAGGCCCTTGCATATAATGTTCTAAAGGGTCAGCTCATCTGCAGGCCCTCACCTACAACCTTTTAGAGGGTCATCTCACCAGCAGGCCCTCACATATAATGTTTTACAGGTTCAGCTCACCAGCAAGCCCTCACCTACAATGTTTTACAGTGTCATCTCACCAGCAGGCCCTCGCATATAATTTTTTACAGGGTCAGCTCACCAGCAGGCCCTCGCTAATATTTTACAGGGTCAGCTCACCAGCAGTCCTTTACCTACAATCTTTTACATGGTTAGCTCACCTGAAGGCCCTCGCATATAATTTTTTAGAGGTTCAGCTCACCAGCAGGCCCTTACCTACAATCTTTTACAGGGTCAGCTCACTAGCAGGCCCGCACCTAAAATCTTTTGCAGGGTCAGCTCACCAGCAGGCCCGCACCTCAAATCTTTTACAGGGTCAGCTCACCAGTAGGCCCTCACATATAATCAAGGTGCCTAGTTGTATGTTGTTGCTCTAGGGCAGCAATTCCAGGCGCTTAAAAAATCATATTTATACCAATAATGTGTTTGGCATCTCTTTAGATGAATATATACATAGATAACCGTATATATTGAATATCACGATTTTCTAGTATCATTAAGACGACACATTAAGAGCAATTACTTATCAATATACAGGGCATCCACAGCTGTGATGCTCTATTGCTCCTTGTACGGCAATTTTGTTATTTTTTGTACCTAGACTAGACCATCATTAAATGGGCATCCAATACGGCTCTGCCTATAATCTTGTAATAGAGTCAGCCTAGGGCATTTCAGGAGGTTCCAGAATACGGGATCGCCCCTATCAGGGCGGCCATTCCGTTTCTAGGCAGGGCACATGTAGTAGAGGGCCAAACCTAGGGACAGGCCCAAAATAACATACGACTACCCTGCCTATATCTTGATGTCCTCAAATTATAACTGAGGAACAGGAACACTGCCGCAGAGTACACACAGTATACATCCACCCCTGATGTGTAGTTTTTTCAATTCTTTTCTTTTTTCTGTGTTTTGTTTGTCTGTGGGAGTTTGTTATTTTATATGTGACTAATATTAAAGGCTACGTTTTATAACAGGACGTACCCTGTGACTAAATAATTTTATGTACAGTACAGACCAAAAGTTTGGACACACCTTCTCATTCAAAGAGTTTTCTTTATTTTCATGACTATGAAGGCATCAAAACTATGAATTAACACATGTGGAATTATATACATAACAAACAAGTGTGAAACAACTGAAAATATGTCATATTCTAGGTTCTTTAAAGTAGCCACCTTTTGCTTTGATTACTGCTTTGCACACTCTTGGCATTCTCTTGATGAGCTTCAAGAGGTAGTCCCCTGAAATGGTCTTCCAACAGTCTTGAAGGAGTTCCCAGAGATGCTTAGCACTTGCTTAGCACTTGTTGGCCCTTTTGCCTTCACTCTGCGGTCCAGCTCACCCCAAACCATCTTGATTGGGTTCAGGTCTGGTGACTGTGGAGTCCAGGTCATCTGGCGCAGCACCCCATCACTCTCCTTCATGGTCAAATAGCCCTTACTTTCAAAGTTTTCCCAATTTTTCGGCTGACTGACTGACCTTCATTTCTTAAAGTAATGATGGCCACTCGTTTTTCTTTACTTAGCTGCTTTTTTCTTGCCATAATACAAATTCTAACAGTCTATTCAGTAGGACTATCAGCTGTGTATCCACCTGACTTCTCCTCAACGCAACTGATGGTCCCAACCCCATTTATAAGGCAAGAAATCCCACTTATTAAACCTGACAGGGCACACCTGTGAAGTGAAAACCATTTCAGGGGACTACCTCTTGAAGCTCATCAAGAGAATGCCAAGAGTGTGCAAAGCAGTAATCAAAGCAAAAGGTGGCTACTTTGAAGAACCTAGAATATGACATATTTTCAGTTGTTTCACACTTGTTTGTTATGTATATAATTCCACATGTGTTAATTCATAGTTTTGATGCCTTCAGTGTGAATCTACAATTTTCATAGTCATGAAAATAAAGAAAACTCTTTGAATGAGAAGGTGTGTCCAAACTTTTGGTCTGTACTGTACATACCACCCGTAATCATTACTCCCTCTGACAGGATATTGTCTTAGCTGCGATTCAATCTTTTACAGGGTCATCTCATCTGAAGGCCCTCGCATATAATTTTTTAGAGGGTCAGCTCACTAGCAGGCCCTCACCTACAATCTTTTACAGGGTCAGCTCACCAGCAGGCCCGCACCAAAAATCTTTTACAGGGTCAGCTCAACCATACAATTTTTTTACAGGGTCAGCTCACCAGCAGGCCTTCACCTACAATCTTTTACAGGGTCAGCTCACCTGAAGACCCTCGCGTATAATTTTTAGAGGGTCAGCTCACCAGCAAACCCTCACCTACAATGTTTTACAGTGTCAGCTCACCAACAGGCCCTCGCATATAATTTTTTACAGGGTCAGCTCACCAGCAGGCCCACACCTAAAATCTTTTACAGGGTCAACTCACCTGCAGACCTGCACTTAAAATCCTTTACAGGGTCAGCTCACCTGCAGGCCCGCACCTAAAATCTTTTACAGGGTCAGCTCACCTGCAGCCCCTCACCTAATTATACCTAATAGATAATTTGCGTGCATGCTGCCTTGCTTGGATGTGGTAGCCATAGCCGTTTCTCAGGCTCCCTCTCCGGAATCGAACCATGATTACACGTGGTCACCATGGTTTGCGCAGAAAATAACATTGAAAGTTAATAGGGAAGACATCCAAATGGATCGTCGCCGTCACGGGGATGTGCAATCGGCCCCAGGTTATCTAGAGTCACCAAAGCGGCAGCAGGCCCTCGCCCATAATGTTTTTGAGGGTCACCAGCAGGCCATCAATCATAATTTTTTCAAGGCTGTGTATGATGCCCTCCTTTATGTGTAACAAAGGGTCTATTGGAGTGCCGGTCCTTGGAATTTTTGGCAGCCTTTTCACTTAGTGCATAGGCTTTATGAGTGTAGGAGTCCCACTACATGAACAATTGTACCACAATGTGAATGAGGCCCGCCTTTATGTGATATACAGGTTGTATCGGAGTGTCTCTTCCTTGTACTTTTTGGCAGCACTTGCACTTTATATGCAAGTAAATATACAGGAAAGAATGTCCTCCGCATGCTGTTCCCGAACCATTTCGGTGGTGTTTCCATCAATTTCTGACCTTTTCCTATGAAGCAGACACCCTCCTCTCTTCAGAGCAGGGGGTGCCTGGTTTCATGCTCGGGTTCTCCCATTGAATTCCATTATACTTGGGTGCTCAGTAGAGCACCCAAGCATCCCGATGTGTTCGGCCCGAGCACCAGAGCACTTTGATACTCGATCAACACTAGTCCTTAACCTTTGGTCTTTCTTTTGCAGGGGAGGTGTCCTTGAGGTATAAACCTCTGTTATGTTTCTGCATCCAGAAAAATGTATGAGCTTACTTTGCAGAGAGGGGGCTCTAGGGGTATAAAATTGTGTTCTTGTGCCTGTGTCCTGTACCCTGTATATGTTCTGTATTCCTGCAGGTGTCAGACATAAGAAAAGAGGGCCTTTCTGTGTGTGAATTTGGGTTTATTCATTGAATCTCACACCACACTGTGGCACAATAGGGGTTAATTCCCTCTTGCTCTGTGTATAGGTGCTAAGCTGTGTCATGATGATTAGCACTGATATATATGCTTGGCTCTGACCCACTTCTTTCCTGTGTAATAGGTCTGCTGGAGCATGTACTAGAGCTATAATCCCTTTGTCTGTCTCTGTACCCAGTCTGTCTGTCATGTGACTTAAGCTGTGCCTGTGACCTTGATCTGTTCATCGTCCTGTATTTTGCCCTAGTTCCATCTGCCCTGGCCCTGGACTGTCCTTGGATTTGCATGTACTCAGCCTGCCTGACCTCAGCTCAGTTCTATCTGCTTTGCCTGTTCCTCTTGCTTTTCACTGGTGTCTCTGACCAGCGTGTGTCAGCTGCCAACTACAGCAGGACTATTCAAAGAGGTAGCGGCCTCGTGGCTGTCCCCCCCCTCCCCGCCGCAGAAAAGACCAGATGACTGTATTGTGGTTGAAGAGTGAAAACCAGGGGTTTGCCAGGAAAATGCCTTCAGGAATATCCCACAGTTAAATTGGTTAAATTGGTAAGTTGGCACTGTGGTTCCACAACCATTGTCATAACACCTTCGACACAACTTAAGTCTCTTCATCATCAGGCATAAAATACAGTGAGGAACAGAAGTATTTGAACACCATGCGATTTTGCAAGTTCTCCCACTTAGAAATCATGGAGGGGTCTGAAATTCACATTTTAGGTGCATTCCCACTCGGAGAGACAGAATTGAAAAAAATATATATCAGGAAATCACATTGTATGATTTTTAAAGTATTGATTTGTCTTGCACTGCTGAACATAATTATTTGAACACCTGAAAAATCAAGAATTCTGTCTCTCAAAGACCTGTTAATGTGCCTTAAAAAGTCCACCTCTACTCCACTCATTAATATAACTTAGTAGCACCTGTCTGAGTTCTTTAAAGACAATCAGTCAGACGCCAACTACTACCATGGGCAAGACCAAAGAGTTGTCAAAAGACACCAGAGACAAAATTATTGACCACCACAAGACTGGAAAGGGCTACGGGGCAATTGCCAAGTAGCTTAGTGAAAATAGATCAACTGTTGGAGCAATTGTTAGAAAATGGCAGAGGCTAAAGACGACTGTCAGCCTCCCTCGGACTGGGACTCCATGCAAGATCTCAACTTGTGGGGTATCACTGATGATAAGAAAGGTAAGGAATCAGCCAAGAACTACAAGGGAGGAGCTGGTCAATGACATGAAGAGAACTGAGACCACAGTTTCAAAGGTCACTGTCGGTAGAACACTACGCTGTCATGGTTTCAAATCATGCATTGCACGGAAGGTTCCCCTGCTCAAGTTATCACATGTCCAGGCCCGACTGAAGTTTGCCAATGACCATCTGGATAATCCAGAGGAGGCATTGGAGAAAGTCATGTGGTCAGATGAGACCAAAGTATAACTTTTTGGTCTAAACTTCACTCGTCGTGTTTAGAGGGAAAAAAAAGAAGAGTTGCATCCCATGAATACCATCCCTACTGTGAAGCATGGGGGTGATAACATCATGCTTTGGGGGGTTGTTAAGGGAAATATGGCTTTCAGCCTGAACCTCATCCTGATGACCACACAAATATGCCTAATAGTTGGACCCAGTGGTATTCATCCATTCAGTATGGCCAGTAGCATTGTGTCCCTTGTTAGCATATCTAAGGCAGGAAGGGCACATTGTAAAAGCAGTTGAACAACATTCTCTTGTCCAAGCGATGGGGGAAGATATTTGGGTGGTCACAGGGTGGAGTCTATGTTGGGGGGCTGGGACACAGGAACATATAGGTAAAAGTTGGGAGTAGGGCTTTCTCTTCTCTTCCTGGACACCCTTGGATGAACAGCATTTCAGGAGCAAGCTAGGTTATATGTGTGCTTATGTGGGTATGTTTATAAGTATAATATCCCAGTAGACTTTATATGTGTACATATAGATATTTGTAGTCTGCAATTGTATTACCAATAGATTATATATGCTGTTTATGCATGAGTCTCTATATGTACATGTACTAATGGTCAGGTACTGGATGTGAGTTGGTTAGAAGAGTAGATCCAGTAGACTGTAAATTGGTGGACTCTGGATATACTGTATATACATACACATTATTAGCCACATTTTCTTAGCATCCAGGGTGGGCAGGAATGGAGGTGGCTGTGTGTGGTGGTGTCCTCTGTGTATTGTGTTATCTGTATCTTTATGTATAATGTCCATTGCTTTGTCATCTCTATGTTATCAGTAAACTATTTTTATATATATACCGGTAAGTATCTGCGAGGGTTGTGTGTTGCTCCTGGGTTATATAAAGGACTGGAAGAGGCGTAATAATACACAGAATAATTGGGTTATATGGGAAACAAGGGCAACATGCTAGGAATGGAATAGGAGGGACGGAAAACTGAGATATACCTAAATCTCCAATCTCCAATAAGCTAAATTCCCCTCATCAGGGTGCTTTTCTGTGAAGGGGAAAGGACGAATGCACTGTATTAAGGAGAGGATGAATGGGGCCATTTATTGTGAGATTTTGAGCAACAACCTCCTTCCCTCAGTCAGAGCATTGAATATGGGTCATGGCTGGGTCTTCCAACATGACAACAACCCAAAGCACACAGCCAGGATAACCAAGGAGTGGCTGCGTAAGAAGCATATGAAGGTTCTGGAGTGGCCTAGCCAGTCTCCAGACCTAAATCCAACATCTTTGGAGGGAGCTGAAACTCCGTGTTGCTCAGCGACAGCCCGAAACCTGACAGATCTAGAGGAGATCTGTGTGGAGAAGTGGGCCAAAAGCCCTGTTGCAGTGTGCAAACCTGGTCAAGATCTACAGGAAACGTTTGACCGCTGTAATTGCAAACAAAGGCCAAATATTAACACTGATTTTCTCAGGTGTTCAAATACTTATGTTCAGCAGTGCAAGACAAATAAATTCTTTAAAAATCATACAATGTGATTTCCTGATTTTTTTTTTTTAAATTCTGTCTCTCAGAGTAGGAATGCACCTACAATGTGAATTTCAGACCCCTCAATGATTTCTAAGTGGGAGAACTTGCAAAATCCCAGGGTGTTCAAATACTTCTGCTCCTCACTGTAACAGTGTAATATAAGATTCTTAAAAATACTTATACAGCTTATACACAAGAAATGCAGAGACATGGGGTAATAGATACACATTTAAAACATCAGAAAAACAAAACGTTGTTGGAGAATTAATTAGTGTACAGGTAAGAGGTCTGAAAGTTTGTTTTGTCTCTGAATTGATGTTGGTTCAGAAACCTTGTGCCTTATTATCTTTCTTTTCTAAATGAACATTTATTATCCCATGTCTCTGCTCTTTTGTGTATATTTGTGTTTCTTCAGACACTTAGGCTACTTTCACACTAGCGTTCAGAGAGGATCCGTCTGGTGTCTGCACAGACGGATCCTCTCCTATAATGCAGACGTTTGGATCCGTTCAGAACGGATCCGTCTGCATTATAGTTTAAAAAAAATTCTAAGTGTGAAAGTTGTTCAGACGGATCCGTCCAGACTTTACATTGAAAGTCAATGGGGGACGGATCCGTTTGAAAATTGTACCATATTGTGTCAACTTCAAACGGATCCGTCCCCATTGACTTACATTGTAAGTCTGGACGGATCCGCTTGCCTCCGCACGGCCAGGCGGACACCCGAACGCTGCAAGCAGCGGTCAGGTGTCCGCTCACCGAGCGGAGCGGAGGCTGAACGCTGGCAGACTGATGCATTCTGAGCGGATCCGCCTCCACTCAGAATGCATTGGGGCAGTACGGATGCGTTCGGGGCCGCTTGTGAGAGCCTTCAAACGGAGCTCACAAGCGGAGCCCGAACGCAAATGTGAAAGTAGCCTTATATTATTCCTGATGAAGAGACCTAAACTGCTATTCAACATAATTGCTTTCATTTTTAGCCATTAAAAGGTATCATACCTGCAATGCTCATTTGTCTCTTAATGAGAGCGATAAACAGTTTATTGTTAGGGCACGCTTTCACCGAAAAGGAATTGTTCAAAGCAGCCAACCCTTTTAAAATTTGGTAATTTGGGAGGTCATTTATTAAGCTAAAATACACCTATATTAGCCAGCATTTAAGTAGCATCAACACTAAGGCAGACACATCCATCTCCAGGCATGTTAGGGCCTATCATGGTGGAGATCACAAGGCACTTAAATTCTGGGGAATTTGCAAAAAAAAAACTGGGTGCGAGAAAGGGAGATCTAGATGCCATACTTTTGAAAGAAGAGACTAGGTGGATCTACCGGCTTGACAGTCTCAGTCCCAAAGGGCTCAATGAAGGGTTCGCCTTTACGGCCTTCCTCTGAGAAACCAAGGAGGGGTTTCAAGGTGGCATTTCGAGTGCATCAATGCACTCCATTTTAGGGTTTCTACCATTCAAAATTTGATGGAAACCAGATGTATATACACAGAGCCAAAATTTCAGTGTTCCCTATGCACTAGCATGATTGATTATGTCCGTAACTAGAAAACATAGTGTGTAATTACCTGATATGACCACAAGGATATAGCCTCTGTCTAAAGGTAGCAATTAATAAAAAATAAAAATCATAAAATTTAAAAATAATACTATGATTTCAATAATATTGCAGCTACCCAAAAGGATGTTGCAATATATGGCCAACTGGCTTTTGGCAAGAGAGAACATGTTTTATTATTCCAACTAATTATGCCATCATTCCAATAGTGGCTTAATGTGGTTCTGTGGTTCATTGCGACACTCCTGGATATTATAGATCTGTCCATCTCATGCTGCATATAATGTAGTAAGTAGCCTTTAAGGCACTTTTTCTGCGCATGAAAGATATTTCATTAGGGTGAACCATCTGGTTGGCCCAGATGGTTATCTGAGCACTCAGGGAATGTACATATATCCCCCAACACATGTGATGTTAAATCTTAAGCGGTGTATCCACAGTGGAGATTTAAAATCATCCACCATGTCCCCCACTTAGTATTTGCGCAGCCGCAGTAGGCAGCCGCAGGAAGCTGTCTTACATTTAGAACTGGCGCTGGATGCTGGACGAACTCCGGCGAATCCACTGCTAGTCAAGGGGTTTATTAAGACCGTCGTCTAAAACACCGGTCTTAATAAATGTACCCCATAGTCTATTCACTACATGTATTTCAATGTAGCAAAATTAAAAAAACATTAATACAGTTATAAACCATACCTTTCTTCAATTAACTCACCATAAACAAATAAACTGTGGAAAACCTCAAATGTCTATGTTTTTTAAGGAGAGCTGCCAGCTTTTATAGAGACCTACAAATCTTGCCTAAGTACTAAGCATTTCTTGCCTCTTCTTGAAAGATATATTCTACTTTCCAGTAAAGATGTGTATGTCAAGGGATGAAACTTAAACAAGTGAGTGAGTGGCATGCCTTCCTCGCAATACCCCTTCATTGTCAGGAAGTAGGCCCTGGCACTCCAAATCAATGGAATTGCTTTTTGTTGCTTAGACATGTCATGAAACTCTTTTTAAACATATGCCAACACCACTTTGCCACTTAGCACAATTATGAGGGTAATTGTAAGCTTAAATATTTTCATTGAAACATGAAATAGCCATTTTAGCAAGGAAATGATGCAACAAATTAGCCTTGAGTTATAGACAGCTACTTCACACTTTGGATGTAATGGACATTTCAAAATAATTGGGCACATTTAGTCTGGCCAATCTTTTCCTACAAGCGATCCTGGTGGGGGAGGTTTTGGTCATTGGGTGTTTGGAACTTCATCCCATTGACCTCCTCCTCGGTGACTTACTACTCTTTTATTAGACCAGAATTGATTTCATCACTTTTATCTAATATAGCAAGTAGATCTTGCTTCTCTTATCCTCTTTCTAATTTTTTGGTTTTAATATTTCCATTGACATTTTTTCATCATTTAGTCTATTTGTTCTTCTGTCCCTTCTTTGGGACCTCATGGGGTTGGCGCCGTCAGGGTGGTAGACCCCCCTCTTTTTTGGATAT
This sequence comes from Bufo bufo, assembly GCF_905171765.1. Classification (NCBI taxonomy): domain Eukaryota; kingdom Metazoa; phylum Chordata; class Amphibia; order Anura; family Bufonidae; genus Bufo; species Bufo bufo. The sequence continues at coordinate 107,270,510 of NC_053397.1, read as the reverse complement.
ACCATCTTTTCCGTGACACCCACTGAACTGAATTGGGTTTTAGCATGACTCACAGGTTACCGTGCTCTCATGGCAACTTGTGAGTCACAAAAGTTTCAATATGGTCTTCCAACATTTTAAGGCAAGTTCACATCGCCGCTTAGCTTTTTGTTCTTCTGATCTGTCAGAAGAACAGAAAAAAACTGATCTGTAATTTTAAGCATCAGTTATGATCACTTTCCATCAGTTTATGTCACTTCCGTCAGTGATCAGTTATTTTTGGGGGCAGAAAAAGTCCTGCATGCAAAAATAACTGATCTCTCATAGAAGTGACACAAACTGATGGAAAGTGATCATAACTGATTTTTAAAATAACGTATCCTTTTTTTCTTTATTTTTATGTTCTTCTGATGGATCAGAAGAACAGAAAGCTAAACGGTGATGTGACCTCAGCATTACATAAGACAAAGAAGTCCTTTAATTTATTTCATATGAACTACATCTAAGGCTACTTTCACACTCGCGTTTGGTGCGGATCCGTCATGGATCTGCACAAACGGATCAGTTTAAATAATACAACCGTCTGCACCCGTTCAGAACAGATCCGTTTGTATTATCTTTAGCATAGCCAAGACGGATCCGTCTTGAACACAATTGAAAGTCAATAGAGGACGGATCCGTTTTCTATTGCGTCATAGAAAACGGATCTGTTCCCATTGACTTACATTGTGTGTCAGAACGGATCCGTTTGGCTCAGTTTCGCTAGACGGACACCGCCTCCAAAGCGTAATGGAGACGGAACAGAGGCAAACTGATGCATTCTGAGCGGATCCTTATCCATTCAGAATGCATTAGAATGCAAACTGATCCGTTTTGGACCGCTTGTGAGAGCCCTGAACGGATCTCACAAATGGAAAGCCAAAACGCCAGTGTGAAAGTAGCCTAAACTAGACTGAGTGCAGAGGAGGGCAAGGTTTAGGAAACAGGTTGGTCATATATTTTATTCAAACATAAAAATATAATTTTAATCTTTGTAATTGAATGGAATGGTAAAAAATTTATTTACTTGTTTAGTACACAGTTGACTGCACATTTTAAGCAACTTAAATGCAAAGGGAACATTATCATGATTTCAAAAGCATTTCATTTACATCTTCACCACAATATATATAACCAGCATGCAAATTAGAAATGAGGTTACATCTGCCGGAAGTCATTTGTCACCATATCCAATGACCCGCCAGTGTATTCTCAAGCATACCAATTATTTGCTTCTCATACCAATACAATATCATTCGTGACCTCAGCATTACAGAAGACAAAGAAGTACTTTAATTTAGTTCATATTCGAGAAGGTAGGTATGATACCACATGTATGCTTTAGATATTATTTTGCCACCTTAAATCTGTTGCCAACTAGTGGCTCTCAGCAAACTGCATGTCACTCTTCAGCCATTGACAGCCCAAAATATCATTGTGGAACTAGGGATAGAGCAGTATTAACAAGACTTGGGACCAGGCCTTGTGGGGTAGATTCTTACTATCCATAATTAATAATTCAATATAAGAATAATTCAGCTCAGTCGTATTGTATCAAACTGAATATTTAGATGAAACACCTTCAAATGACCTATGTGTGCCATTGGCGGGATCTCACATATACAACAGCCACATTCCTGCACTAATGGCTCCCCTTGTCCAGTCCCTGTCAGCCCTGGCAGGGTATACCTTAGGTATTGTATCATGTGCAGAATCACATAGTACATTGCTAGAGCACAGCAACCATCATAATTACAAAATAACTACATTTTTTCCCATTTAGATACTATCATGTAGGAACCTCATTCAATTAATAGTTTATCTAATAAATGCTCTCTTACTTTGAGAAGACACTGATGAAATTGAGATTATAAAGCAGAAGACTAGGGGGGTGCTGTAGATCTTCATTTCACGAGCACACCTGGGTGTAATACCTGTATTTTACAATAAATAATAAAGTAATACATTACAGCAAATTATTAAACATTGATTCAAATAACTGACATTATTATGTATGCTACTATCAGTGATCATTTTATCAGCATATGCATTCATGTTTTCCCACTCACCTTGTTTAGGAGATGTACTGGACATTTGGCTGAGCAGAATATTTCTAAGCTTATATAGTCCTGGAAATATTGCATCTTTGTCAGACCAGTAAAAAAATGGAGAGTGGGTGTTGACTACTCACTTAATGAAAGTTAACTTTCCACTAGTGCTGGAAAATGTACCAGAGTACCTAGAATTGAGCAATATGGTGAATCACTTTGAACAAGTCATCATCTGAAGTATTGCAGCTGTTTATTGATCTGAAAATGATGATTTCCAGAGCTTTAAAGTGCTGAGAAGGTGTAAAAGGTATTGATTTCTTCTAGTTTTGCATATCTGAGACTTTATTGTTTCAAATCCAAAGTCAGATTAACTATAGGATAAAGTAAAAATGCAGCTTTTGAGAAAAGAAAAGAAAACATCTAACACTAACTAGCTCTGTGTGAGAACGCAGCCGGCAACTATCCCTCCCAACTCGTTCATACTTGACTAAACCAAGCATGCATGTGTTCTCAGTAGTGAGTAGAAAGTAAGCCACTATCAGACTCAGCAGCAGCTTATCACCCGTGAGAAAAAAGAATAAGGCATGTTGAAATCTAACATGACCAATCCTTCTTTTCTCATATGATCTGGTAAGAAGAGTGGGTACTGCCGACTTTGCTTTAATATGTATGGGCACCTTTAACTTGGGTTCTATATGCGTATTTCAGTTTGCAAACAACGGATCCCCAAAATAAAGACACCTTCTGTGTGCAATCCCTATTTCTTTCACTCCCATGAATAGAAATGGCTATTCTCATCCACAATACAGACAAGAATAGGACATGTTCTATAATTTTCGAAACAGCCACACGGATCCACAAAAAATATGGATGTGTGCATGGACCCATAGAAATGAATGCAGATGGCACACAGATGAAAAATACTATCAAGTGTATGAAGTCTTACTCAGTCAACCAAGTGACCTTTTTGCTGCATTGTAAAGGTTTCCTTTTTAGTTTCTCAGTGTACCAAAAACATGTGGTTTCTTTTTTGTGGGACTCACGTAGCTTTCTTATCATTTAAACCCTTAAAGCAATATATCCCATACACATAGGTCATTTGTGTGTAGATATATGGGTATGTATGGAATGAGTTTAGGAGCTGAGCCCTTACAAGCTCTGTAGATGGAATGATATGAGATGTGTGTCAGATTATGGTGATGCAAAGGCAATTTTGCTTTATTTAAAGGTTCTTATTTTTTGTAGGCCTCTGACTGGTACAGGTATTTTCAGGGGGACTATCTATATGGCTTTGTAACAGATCTCCTGGCACCCCGACTTGGTACCTCAGTTGATGGATGCTCCTAGTGCTTCCCGAGGGCCCCAAGCACTCAACATGACACTATAACCACCACAGACCCCACGAACCGCCGCAGCTTGGTTGGGGTCTCACCATCCTCCACCCACGCTGGACCCAAGACTGGGCTTCAGCTTCCAGTGGGTGAACCTCTCCTAAATCCAGAGAGCAGAAACCATGAACAAGCTCTAACAAGAGCTTATACTCAGGGGAGTATTGTGATATAGCAATCCCCAAGAGTGTAGTTATCCCATCCCCCAAACATGAGCCAAAACTTCATGAAGGGGTAAAGCAGGTCTCTTTATTGAACACACAAGCATTGACTTATATACACATTTTCCAACAAGGGTACCACCCCCGTGGACCTGGTTGGGAACTGAGGACATAACATAGCAGCCAATCCTTTACAGTTTTACAGTTTAAACACAAAAACTATACATTCAACAAACACAATGGCATTGTCTGTGATGCAATTAACAAACACAATGGCATTGCCTGTGACGCACTCAATAACAGAATAGGAATTGTCTTTGACGCAATCAACAAAATACAATTACCAAAACACAATGGGCTCTGCCTGTGATACAATTACCAAACATAATGGGCTAACTTAATCACTCACAGGCAGAAAACAATTTTTTTTTCCCCAAAACACAGAAAACACCTCAAAACAGCACATATCCCCAAAAATCACCCAGATCCGAGCAGGGGTTCCCGAATTCCATGGAAGTCACATTTGGCCGACCGCAAGCATGCCTTTCCTGCCCAAAACAGTTCCACAGATTTAGGCTGTGTGGCCGGTCTGTCTTCTCCTTCAAAGTTAGTATGTGGGCCATAATCCTGAGGCAAGAGGCTGGCCAACAGGCCCCTCCAAAACCCAGTGGCGAAGTTATTTTTGCCACAGGCTTTATTATTTCTGCAATATAGTATTTGTAGGTATTGATGAGCATAGCAGACTCACAGAATAAGGTCATTTCATGTTTAGAGCACAGTGAACACCAAGGACAATACAATATTTTTCAGTACAAGCTAATGATACTTTAAATGGTGCCATTAAAAATAACAGAAAACACAAATCCTTGAATATGGAAAGTAAAAAATAGTATAGGGAAAGTAAAGTAAGTTATCGCTTTTGGAAGGCCAGGAGGAAAAAAAAAAGCAAAAATGGCCTGGCCTGGTTCTTAAAGAGGTTGTCCGGGTTCAGAGCTGAACCAGGATGTATCGCCATCTTCACCCCTCCGGCCCCCCTCATATGAGCTCCGGTGCTCTTCTTTGCCTTGTGCTAAATCTCGCAGGCCAAAGGCATTGTTTGGAGGACTGGTGATGTACTGTTTTAATTCTATTTTACATTTTAATCTTGTTTCTGATTTTATTTTTGATTTATTTATTAATATTCTACTTTATTAATTCCATTTGGGTGCACAGGTTAGTAGAGAACACATTATCTATGCATTCTCCACTGCCCCCATATACTGATTCTTGATAACAGTGAATAGATCAATGTTACTAGTGATCTGTAAAGACAAGTATGCAGAGATGATGCAGATCATGTCTTCTCTGTATGCCTTCAAATTCCCTCTGCATAGGGAGTCCCGGTGATATCATAACTAATTCCACAGGGTTCCCAGACAACTGCCCAAATGCTGGAGCAGTAGTTTCCTATCAGAAACACAGTTTTTAATATAAGCACTGTATTCAGTTTTTTTGTGTGACAGGGAACTGATTATTGTGGTTGTGAAGGGGTTAAATCCCTGTCAAACCTGTTACATAGTTGATAAAGTTGAAAAGAAAAACAGGTCCAAAAAGCCTAATTTATATTCCCACTGCATTGTTGGGTTCATGGAGAACTGGGATGACTTCTCTTTCGGTTCCAGGCTCTACAGTAGGGACGGGCTGCACCTTAATGGGGAGGGTGTAACTGCTCTGGGGGATATAGTAGATAGTGTAGATAGAGAGTGGGATATAGGAGGGGACAGTGGGGATTTAGTGGGGCTGGGGTTAGTGAGGAAAGTAGGGAGAAGACTGGGAAAAGCTATAAACTGATGAAAAATAGAGCTGCTGGTAACAAGAACCTGTTATATACAAACATCAACAAAGGTAAGAAAAAAATCCCAGATATTCACTTTACAGGTAATAGTAATTTTAAATGTATTTTCTCAAATGCCAGAAGTCTAGCTACAAAAATGGGGTCGCTGGAGGCTATGGTACTAGAAGAACACATAGATGTAGTTGGTGAGGCTAAGACATGGTTGGATTCTTTGCATGACTGAGCTGTTAATATTGAGGGTTTTACACTATTTAGGAAAGACCGGGTCAATAGAAAAGGTGGTGGTGTGTGCCTGTATGTGAGAAGTGATCTGAAGACAATTGAGAAAGAGGCAATTGTAGGTGCGGATGGTGAGGATGTTGAAACTCTATCGGTGGAAGTTCAAAGGGATATTGTTAAAGGGAATATTAATTATTAATAATTTTGGATTAATATTAATAATTAATATTGATGAATAGGTTTAACCAACTATTGCTGACTCCACCTATTTCCTTTATTCTACCTGTTACTCTCACTTTTCCTGAACGGCATGTGCTGGATTGTGACGGCGACAAAGGACTATATGCTGTGTTTGAATAATAAAGTATTTATTAAACAATTAACAAGTCTACTGTATAGTCAGTTATTTCTACTATATCTATATATATTTATATTAAAGGTTAAATAAATATATATATACATATAGACGCATAGTGATGGACGAACAACGGCCAGGACGTTTTGCGAATGCGAGTTCGCGATCAAATGTTTGTAAACCGCGCGTTCGTGGTGGGCCCCATTCACTTTAATGGCAGGCGAACCTGAAAAACCTTCAGGTCATATTTGCAGCCACCAAATACTTACTAGAAGTACACAAATAGTCCCACAACATGGGCAGTGATATACCAGAGGGGGAACCTTGGAAAAAATTCCCACAAAAAATATGTATCTTAATCAGGGGCCATTTTCATGCGTCTTAAAGGGAAACTCAGAAAAATGTGCCCTGCTGGAGCCTAGAAAATTTTTCTTTCCTATCGGTTTGATGTATAGAAATGTGCAGCATTCCATGTTTTTGTATCCTGCAGAGTCCATTAAAAAAATGCATACGTTAACGTAATTTTTTTTCCTACCATTGAACTGTATGGTGAACAGACGCCACGGGAATTTTATCTTAGGCCACGGGAGTACAGGCCCCATAAAAAGAGTTGAGCGGACACCTGGAAGTTTGGGTTCGACGGGTTCGGCCGAACTTCGCAAAAAAAGTTTGAGTTCGGGACTCGAACTTGACCCCGAACCCGAACCCTATTGAAGTCAATGGAAACCCGAACTTTGGAGCACTAAAATGGCTCTAAAAATGTAATGGAAAGGACTAGAGGGCTGCAAAAGGCAGAAAATGTGGTTAAGAGCATGGCAAGTGCTCTGCAAACAAATGTGGATAGGGAAATGACTTTAACCTCCTCCCGACCGCCTAACGCAGGGATGCGTCCTGCGGGCGGCCGGGTTATTCCTCCTTGACGCATCAGCGGGTCATCTCGAGAGACGCGAGATTTCCTGTGAATGCGCGCACACAGGAGCGCGCGTTCACAGGATCGCAAGGTAAACAAGTTGATCTACAGCCTGCCAGCAGCGATCATTCGCCAGGATTTATACTATTTATACTATCCTGGCATTCTAGCACCTCAAGAATCATGACAGTTGCTCAGAAAGTCAGAGCTGCTTAAAAATGCGGAAATTCACATTTTTGTACCATAGTTTGTAAATGCTATAACTTTTGTGCAAACCAATAAATATGCACTTATTGGATTTTTTTAAATCAAAGACATGTAGCACAATAAATTCTGACACAAACTTGTATAGAAATGTAATTATATTTGAACAATTTAACCAGAGAAAGTTAAAAATGCACTTTTTTTGAGAAAATTGCGGCCTATTTTGATTAATATCGGAAAAATGAAAAATCTTAGCAGCAATCAAATACCACCAAAATAAAGCTGTATTTGTGAGAAAAAAAGGAGGTAAAATTCATTTGGGTGGTAAGTTGTATGACCGAGCAATAAACCGTGAAAGTAGTGTAGTGCAGAATTGTAAAAAGTGGTCTGGTCATTAAGGGGGTTTAAGCTAGGGGAGCTGAGGTGGTTAAATAACATAAAATACGTAAAAATAAAAAATAATAATCTTGATCTAGGAGGACGAGGTCCATATGGACTAGGAGGTTGAGAAGGCGGTGGATGTGGCGGTGTAGGTGGAAGGGGCGGTGTAGGAGGAGGAGGAGGTAGTCAACACTGGTTATTGTTTTTGTTTTTTATTTTATTTTTTATTTTTTTGTTTAAATTTGGGTACACCCCAAAACAATCGGAAATATAAAAAATAAAACAAAGAGAAAGTGCGCTTGAGTACAACAATGACTGGGTGAGGCCGGTATACATGTCTATTCTGCACAAGGTATGGACAAGTCCTGTGGGATCCCTGCCTGGTTCATTTTAATGAACGTGAGCTTGTCCACATTGGCATTGGACAGGCAGCTGCGCTTGTCTGTGATAACCCCCTCCTGTCGAGCTAAACAAACGTTTAGACAATACACTAACTGCAGGGCAGGCCAGCACGTTCAAGGCGTAAAGGGCAAGCTCAGGCCTTGTGCCCAATTTTGAGACCCAGAAGTTGAAGGTGGCAGACCCATCAGTCAGTACGTGTAGGAGTGTGCACACATACTGCTCCACCATGTCGCATGTCTCCGTGACGTCAACGATCCAATTGGATGATTTCTCTATCAAATTTCGATTTTCTTTTATGCGCCTACCATGGTGATCACAGGTAACGGGGAATCAGGGTTCCATGCCGGAGAGGGAGGCTGAGAAAGGGAGACCTCATCCAAGGGAGAACAATGGCTGAAATATGATTGGGTGGAGAGGGTGGGTCAAGTTATTAAAGCAGAAGAATCGAAGGGAGGCAGGAGGCGCGCAGCATTTACCCACTCCCGACTCGGGGAGATAGTGACGATAAAAAACAATACAGGACTCTTAAGATGCCCTGTTATTGGAATGAGTGATAAAAAATTACAGGGAATGTAACTGCGGTATTTTGGATGAGGAAATGTTATACAGGAGATGCCCTGCTGCTGTTTTGTTGACTCTAGATAACTTCTGCCTGATCGCACGTCCCCGTGACGTCCACGATCCAATTGGATATCTTCTCTATCAACTTTCGATGTTCTTTTATGCGCCTAACATGGTGATCACGGGTAATGGGGAATCAGGGTTCTATGCCGGAGAGGGAGCCTGAGAAAGGGATACCACATCCGAGGGAGCTCAATGGCTGAAATCTGATTGGGTGGAGAGGGTGGGTCAAGTTATTAAATTAAATTCAGCACATGCGCCAGGCAAGGGATGTGCGTCAAACCGGCTAGTCCCAGAGCTGCTATGAGATTTCGCCCATTATCGCACACCACCAGGCCGGGCTTGAGGCTCACTGGCACCAACCACTCATCGCTCTGTTGTTCCATGCCCGTCCACAGCTCCTGCACGGTGTGGGGTTTGTCGCCCAAACAGATAAGTTTCAAAACTGCCTGCTGTCGTTTACCCCTGGATGTGCTGAAGCTGGTGGTGAAGGTGTTAAACTGACCGGATGAGGAGGCGGTAGAGGATAAGGAAAGTGGAACAACTGTACAGATTTAAAAAAAATATATAAAAATATTCAAAAAAACTAATATATTTGTTTCTTAGAATATTCGTAATATTAAAAAACAAGAATATATAGCAATATAACAAATATAAAAATAAAAAAAAAAAAAAAAGGAATATAGAGCATTTTAGCTAATAAAGTGGGATGCGAAAGTTTGGGCAACCTTATTAATCGTCATGATTTCCCTGTATAAATCAGTCAGTTAAATATATCATATAGGAGACACACACAGTAATATTTGAGAAGTGAAATGAAGTTTATTGGATTTACAGAAAGTGTGCTATCATTGTTTAACCACCTCAGCTCCCCTAGCTTAAACACCCTTAATGACCAGACCACTTTTTATACTTCTGCACTACTCTACTTTCACCGTTTATTAGAAAAAAGGGGGGCAACCCCAGGGGCGCCAAGGAGGGGAAAAGAAGGGGGGGACCAGTGCCCACCCAATGCACCCACACCGACACCCCTGAAAAATGACTCGGCTCAAGCTCCCGAGCACAACATCAGAAAAACAAAGAAAATGGAGCTCAAAATGCCAAATGATCAATATAATAAATATTTTATTGTGACATAACAAAACATCAAAGTTACATACAAAAGATGCAGTAAGGCAGGGAACAAAAAAGGAGCAGGGGGAGGGAAGAACGGCGCCACCCTGGGAGGGGCACTCCGGTCATGAGTTGTTAATGTGTAAAATCGGCGGGATGAATGTATAGTAAGAAAATAAATTACCCGCAGATAAACAATGAGTATGGATGAAAAAGGCGAGTCAAAAGTAACTGCAGGGCCCACGCTAACATGGACATATACACCCGGCCAGCAGGAAAACCCTGACAATAAATGTACATCCAAATGGAAGGAAACCGGGAGATGGAATAGCAGATGTGACTCACCAAAATTCAGACCAGGAGTGGACCAACCAGGATGGCGCTACCCCAACGCGCGTTTCGGCGTGCCTTCGTCAGGGGGTAACGCCATCATTGCAGATTGAACATTTTAAAATCTATACAAGCCAATCACACACCAGCACTTACTCGTCCCCAGGTGCGTATGTCTGTCGGCGCACAATCACTCCGGAGCAGCCACATCCGGACACCCCGTGACCGGCGTCCAGTCAGAACCATGCCCCTCACGTGACAAAGCACATGATCGGGCGGGGATGACATATGGACGCACAGGCACGGGGCGCCGGAGGCGGCGCCGGATGACGCGCACACGCATCACACCGGGGGAGCAGCAACAGACCCCGTATATTGGAGTCATAGGTCAGAACACCAAAAATAGTTACCGGAAACAGAGGAAGGGAAAGAAAGGAACAAGGAAAAGAATAGATGTACAATTGAAGTATTGATGTAACCACATATATCTATATGCATCCGAACCGGTGACTTCCACATATATTATCAAATATATATAGACAAGAGAAGGAAAAGGGGAAATAATAATGGACAATGAGGAATGTATATAATACCATGAAATAAATATAATAAATATAATGAAATATAATAAACATATCCATGTGTCCAATAGTGTGCACACATATACAGCCGTACGGAAATATACAATTTAATGAATCTTAAATATACAAATACATATATACTGTATATACACCATATATTAACAGTTTGTATGTATTTTTTATATATATATTTTACTAACTTATTTTTTCTTTATTATTCATCTCTCTCCCCAGCACCTCATTAGTTTTTACAGGACACCGCATCTACTGTTTTCCCACTCGATCTATCTTTTGATCCTCTCAGGCTGGTCCCTTCCAACTGCGTTGGGATGTCTGCAACATACCTGGATTTATGTTATGTACATTTGCATTTGTGTCTATATACTTTTATGCTGTTTCAGGCATATTCATGTTTTTTTTCCCTCTTCTTCCCTCCCTCCCCCTTTCCCCTTCCACCCCCTTTTTTCTTCTTTTTTTGTTTTCTTTTCCCCTTTTTTCTTTTCTCTTCTTTTTTTGCACTCGAGCATTGTCTCCCCTCCTTTTAACATTTTTGTTTCTGGAGGGTGCTTACACTATTATATATATTCACATATATTCTTTTGGTTGGTAACACCATCCGCATTTACTCACTTACCATGTTTAGCACCTTGCACTTTATGGATATGCAGGATTTTCCTGCAATTATTATATTTGACCCCTTTGTGGGTTCTTATTTATTTTTACACCACGTGTAATATATTATTCATTTTTCTCTCATCATTTTTTCATACATTATTTCACACACTGGTACACATCAATTGACTTATGTCTATCATGTCTTCCATTGTTTGTTTTTATTCGATGCCTGTAATTAATCATGTATTTAACGACTTACATGATTATCTTGTATATGGGATTCTGTTATCATGTTTATATATATTTCTGCGCATTATGGTGTATATATATATGTATTTGTATATTTAATATTCATTAAATTGTATATTTCCGTACAGCTGTATATGTGTGCACACTATTGGACACATGGATATGTTTATTATATTTCATTATATTTATTATATTTATTTCCTGGTATTATATACATTCCTCAATTTCCATTATTATTTCCCCTTTTCCTTCTCTTGTCTATATATATTTGATAATATATGTGGAAGTCACCGGTTCGGATGCATATAGATATATGTGGTTACATGAATACTTCAATTGTACATCTATTCTTTTTCTTGTTCCTTTCTTTCCCTTCCTCTGTTTCCGGTAACTATTTTTGGTGTCCTGACCCATGACTCCGATATACGGGGTCTGTTGCTCCTCCCCCGGTGCGATGCGTGCGCGCGTCATCCGGCGCCTCCTCCGGCGCTCCGTGCCTATGCGTCCATACGTCATCCCCGCCCGATCATGTGCTTTGTCAGATGACCCCAAAGATAAAAGTCTAAGGGGTCACTGGATATGCGAAATTGCTACATGATGATGTGTTTCCCTCTTTATGCACTGAAGCTGGCACGTTCCCTGAGTTTTTCCAGCAAGATGGTGCACCCACCACCACATTATGGGAGTCAGGTCCGAGCATTCCTAGATGAACAGTTTCCTGGAAAGTGGATTGGTCGTCGTGGGCCAGTTGAATGGCCCCCAAGGTCTCCCGATCTGACCCCCTTAGACTTTTATCTTTGGGGTCATCTGAAGGCAATTGTCTATGCTGTGAAGATACGAGATGTGTAGCACCTGAAACTACGGATATTGGAAGCCTGTGCTAGCATTTCTCCTGCGGTGTTGCTATCAGTGTGTGAAGAGTGGGAGAAGAGGGTTGCATTGACAATCCAACACAATGGGCAGCACATTGAACACATTTTATAAGTGGTCAGAAACTTGTAAATAACTCATGAAATAATAAAGTTACGTTAAAACCAAGCACACCATTGTTTTTCTTGTGAAATTCCCAATACGTTTGATGTGTCACATGACCCTCTTCCTATTGAAAAAACAAAAGTTGGATTCAAAATGGCCAACTTCAAAATGGCCGCCATGGTCACCACCCATCTTGAAAAGTTTCCCCCCTCACATATACTAATGTGCCACAAACAGGAAGTTAATATCACCAACCATTCCCATTTTATTAAGGTGTATCCATATAAATGGCCCACCCTGTAGATCTGACTGTGATCAGTTTTGATCACTTACAGATACTATAAAAGTACAAATGCTGATTAGCGATACGCTAATCAGCGAATCAGTGACTGCGGTGCGGTGGGGTGGGCGCTAAACGATCGCTAACTACCTAACCAAGGGGCCTAAACTATCCTAAAACCTAACAGTCAATACCAGTGAAAAAAATAAGTGACAGTTTACACTGATCACTTTTTTCCCTTTCACTAGGTGACTGACAGGGGCGATCAAGGGGTGATCAAGGGGTTAATTGGGGTGATGGGGGGTGATCTGGGGGCTAAGTGTGCTGTTTGGTGTACTCACTGTGATGTGTGCTCCTCTGCTGGAACCAACCGACCAAAAGGACCAGCAGAGGAGCAGAGAAGCCATTTAACACCTTATATTTATAAATATAAGGTGTTATATGGCTTGTGATTCGTTTTTTTGAAAATCAGCAGCCTGCCAGCGACGATCATTGGCTGGCAGGCTGGTGATGTAATACCCCTCTAACTTTTGCCGGCCCGCGATGCGCATGCGCGGGCCGGCTCTGAGCGTAATCTCGCGTCTTGCGAGATGACACGCCGATGCGTGACTATGCCTGAGACTGCCGCCTCCGGAACGCGATCCTGCGTTAGGCGGTCCGGAGGCGGTTAAACAAAATTAGGCAGGTGCATAAATTTGTGCACTGTTGTCATTTTATTGTTTCCAAAACCTTTAGAACTAATTATTGGAACTCAAATTGGCTTGGTAAGCTCAGTGACCCCTGACCTACATACAAAAGGTGAATCCAAATATGAGAAAGAGTATTTAATTGTTTCCCTCCTCTGAAGAGTAGCAACATGGGGGTCTCAAAACAACTCTTAAATGACCTGAAGACAAAGATTGTTCACCATCATGGTTTAGGGGAAGGATACAGAAAGCTGTCTCAGAGATTTCAGCTGTCTGTTTCCACAGTTAGGAACATATTGAGGAAATGGAAGACCACAGGCTCAGTTCAAGTTAAGGCTTGAAGTGGCAGACCAAGAAAAATCTTGGATAGACAGAAGCGACGATTGGTGAGAACAGTCAGAGTCAACCCACAGACCAGCACCAAAGACCTACAACATCATCTTGCTGCAGATGGAGTCACTGTGCATCGTTCAACCATTCGGCGCACTTTACACAAGGAGATGCTGTATGCGAGAGTGATGCAGAGAAAGCCTTTTCTCCACCCACAGCACAAAAAGTGCCGCTTGAGGTGAGCTAAAGCATATTTGGACAAGCCAGCTTCATTTTGGAATAAGGTGCTGTGGACTGATGACACTAAAATTGAGTTATTTGGCCATAACAAGGGGCGTTATGCATGGAGGAAAAAGAACACAGCATTCCAAGAAAAACACCTGCTACCTACAGTAAAATATGGTGGTGGTTCCATCATGCTGTGGGGCTGTGTGGCCAGTGCAGGGAATGGGAATCTTGTCAAAGTTGAGGGACGCATGGATTCCACTCAGTATCAGCAGATTCTGGAGACCAATGTCCAGGAATCAGTGACAAAGCTGAAGCTGCGCCGGGGCTGGATCTTTCAACAAGACAACGACCCTAAACACTGCTCAAAATCCACTAAGGCATTTATGCAGAGGAACAAGTACAACGTTCTGGAATGGCCATCTCAGTCCCCAGACCTGAATATAATTGAAAATCTGTGGTGTGACTTAAAGAGAGCTGTCCATGCTCGGAAGCCATCAAACCTGAATGAACTAAAGATGTTTTGTAAAGAGGAATGGTCCAAAATACCTTCAACCAGAATCCAAACTCTCATTGGAACCTACAGGAAGCGTTTAGAGGCTGTAATTTCTGCAAAAGGAGGATCTACTAAATATTGATTTCATTTATTTTTTGTGGTGCCCAAATTTATGCACCTGCCTAATTTGGTTTAAACAATTATAGCACATTTTCTGTAAATGGGGTCATTTGTGGGGTGTTTCTACTGTCTGGGCATTGTAGAACCTCAGGAAACATGACAGGTGCTCAGAAAATCAGAGCTGGTTCAAAAAGCGGAAATTCACATTTTTGTACCATAGTTTGTAAACGCTATAACTTTTACCCAAACCATTTTTTTTTTACCCAAACATTTTTTTTTTATCAAAGACATGTAAAACAATAAATTTAGAGAAAAATTTATATATAGATGTCGTTTTTTAAAAAAAATTTTACAACTGAAAGTGAAAAATGACATTTTTTTGCAAAAATTTCGTTAAATTTCAATTAATAACAAAAAAAGTAAAAATGTCAGCAGCAATAAAATACCACCAAATGAAAGCTCTATTAGTGAGAAGAAAAGGAGGTAAAATTTATTTGGGTGGTAAGTTGCATGACTGAGCAATAAACGGTGAAAGTAGGGTAGGTCAGAAGTGTAAAAAGTGGTCTGGTCATTAAGGGTGTTTAAGCTAGGGGAGCTGAGTTGGTTAAACAATGATAGCACACTTTCTGTAAATCCAATAAACTTCATTTCACTTCTCAAATATCACTGTGTGTGTCTCCTATATGATATATTTAACTGACATTTTTTAACGTAACAACCAACGATTTATACAGGAAAATCACGACGATTAACAAGGTTGCCCAAACTTTCGCATCCCACTGTATAGTGCTATAATCTTCTTTGTCTAATAGTTGTAATTTTTTTCTCATCTGAAGTTCAGATTGGAAAGAAATTACAACTATAAAAAAAAAAGATAATAGCACTATACACCCTGTTTGCAAGATGTCCGAATAGCCTTCCAGAGCTGCTGTTTGGATGTAAACTGCATCCTACCCTCATAGATCTTTTGCTTGAGGATGCGCCAAAGGTTCTCAATAGGATTGAGGTCAGGGGAGGATAGCAGCCATTGATGCAGAGGTATTCTTTGCAGCATGAGATGGTGCATTGTCATGCATAAAGATGATTTTATTACGGAAAGCATAGTTCTTCCTTCTGTACCAGGGAAAAAAGTGGTCAGTCAGAAACTCCACATCATACTTTGCAGAAGTCATCTTTATACCTTCGGGGACCCTAAAGGGGCCGACCAGCTCTCTTCCCATGATTCCAGCCCAAAACATGACTCCACCACCACCTTGCTGACATCGCAGCCTTGTTGGAACAGGGTGGCCCTTCACCAACCATCCACTACTCCATCCATCTGGACCATCACAGGTTGCACGGCACTCATCAGTGAACAGGACTGTTTGAAAATTAGGCTTCATGTATTTTTCCGCCCAATGCAGCCGTTTCTGCTTGTGAACATTGGTTAGTGGTGGCTGAATAGAAGGTTTATGCACAGTTGCAAGACTCTGGAGGACTCTACACCTTGATGTCCGTGGGACTCCAGAGGCACCAGCAGCTTCAAATATCTGTTTGATGCTATGTAATGGTATTTTAGCAACTGCTCTCTTGATCCGATGCATGGATCTGGCAGAAATCTTCCTCAATGTGCCTTTATCTGCACAAACCCGTCTGTGCTCTGAATCAGCCACAAATCTCTTAAAAGTGTCACGATCACACTTAAGTTTTCGTGAAATATCTAATATTTTCATACCTCTTTCAAGGCACTGAACTATTTTACTCTTTTCGGCAGCAGAAAGATCCTTTTTGTTCCCCATATTGCTTGAAAATGGTGCTCTGCTTAATAATGTGGAACACCCTCCTCTAGTAGCTTTTCCTTAGACCCCTTTCACACGGGCGAGTATTCCGCGCGGGTGCAATGCGTGAGTTGAACGCATTGCACCCGCACTGAATCCGGACCTATTCATTTCTATGGGGCTGTGCACATGAGCGGTGATTTTCACGCGTTGTGTGAAAATCGCAGCATGCTCCTCTTTGTGCATTTTTCACGTAACGCAGGCCCCATAGAAGTGAATGGGGTTGCGTGAAAATCACAAGCATCCGCAAGCAAGTGCGGATGCGGTGCGATTTTCACGCACGGTTGCTAGGCGATGATCGGGATGGGGACCCGATCATTATTATTTCCCCTTATAACATGGTTATAAATGAAAATAATAGCATTCTGAATACAGAATGCATAGTACAATAGGGCTGGAGGGGTTAAAAAAAAATAATAATAATTTAACTCACCTTAATCCACTTATTCGTGCAGCCGGCATCTCTTCTGT
Organism: Bufo bufo; assembly: GCF_905171765.1. Lineage (NCBI taxonomy): Eukaryota > Metazoa > Chordata > Amphibia > Anura > Bufonidae > Bufo > Bufo bufo. Next base: position 107,253,678 of record NC_053397.1, on the reverse strand, counting down.
CTTGTTCTGTGAGGAATTGGACATTTGATGACGTCGCTACGTTCATCACATGGTCTGTCACATGATCCATCACCATGGTAAAAGATCATGTGACGGACCATGTGATGAGCGTAGTGACGTCATCAAAGGTCCTATTCCTCACAGAACAAGTGGATTAAGGTGAGTTAAATTTTTATTATTTTTTTTTTAACCCCTCCAGCCCTATTTTACTATGCATTCTGTATTCAGAATGCTATTATTTTCCCTTATAACCATGTTATAAGGGGAAATAATACAATCTACACAACCTTGAACCCAAACCTGAACGTCTGCGAAGAGGTTCGGGTCTGGGTACCATAGTCAGTTTTTTATCACGCGCGTGCAAAACACATTGCACCCGCGCGATAAAAACTGAACAACGGAACGCAATCGCAGTCAAAACTGACTGCAATTGCGTACCTACTCGCGCAGGTTTGCCGCAATGCACCGGGACGCATCCAGACCTAATCCGGACACGCTCGTCTGCAAGGGGCCTTAAATTGGGCTCACCTGCCAATCTAATTATCACAAGTGTCCGAGATTGTTTTTAGTGATCAAATGAGCCCTGAGACACAATGCCATCCATGAGTTAAACTGAATAACAAAATATTTAATCTTTGTGACACTTAAATTTGAATAATTATTTGGAACATGGTGTATTAGCTGAATTGTTCTACATTCGTTTTTTTTTTCGAATATTCACTATATTGCTATATTTTTTTTGTTTTAGAATATTACGAATATAAAAAAAAAAAAATGCATAGCACTATATCGAATATATTATTGTTTTTTTAGAATATTTGTCTTTTTTTCCATCTGAAGTCATGATCCCTCCCTGCTTAGGTAACTTAAGCAGGGAGGAATCATGACTTCAGATGGAAAAAAATCTGTACAGTTGTTCCACTTTGGCATATTCCTCCCCGACAAGCGTCCCCGTCACCATGGGAATGCTTGGGGGTTAGAATATACAATCAGATCAGAGTTTTCACAATCTCATTGATTCTCATTACGAAAATTGGCATTAGGAAAATTCTCATTAAAAAAATTCGCATTACGAAAATTTGCAATCAACACTACTCCTAACGAATATTCGAATTTGCGAATATTCGACTAATATTCTACAAAATATTTGCGAAGTATCACAAATTCGAATATGACCCCTGCCGCTCATCACTAGTAGTTATGTGGACCTTCCACAGATGGCATTGCGCAGTGCACACCTGATTTTGTCCCCCACTTCGTTGTGCAGGGAAGGGATCAAAACACGGTCAGCTGACCAGCCAATCCTTTTAGGGGTCCTATATATATATTAAAACTTCAAACTTTATTATTTACTTTTTAAAATTATAACTCAGAGAGAACATTACTGAAAGGTGATTTAAAAATATCAGGCGACAGTTACGGGCTTAAAATAAATACTATATGTCTTGATATGGTCACTGTCGCTCACTATGCACTCTATTTGAGAGGTCAATTACCTCACAAATACTCTGCAGCTATTACTAGAAATCTGTTAGGTATCAATTGCACGATACTGTGAATCCATTGAAAGAATGATGGTACTACTCCTCTAAAGGATGTGTAATAGCACCACAGCTCCCTAGGTGTAATGCACTGTGGTGTGATCCCTAATGGTGAATTGATGGTGTCCCTTTGGGCCCTTTATATAAGGGTTCCTATTGTAAGTGGGTAAGGTTTGTTCTCATATCCCTATATGACAGACATCCATCATTCATTCACACCATCTAACACACAGGGAGACCAGAGCTGGATAGCCTCCGGACATGTACTCAGTATCTAATAAGCTAGACAGAGATGCGACCCTTGTAACTATAGTTTCAGCCCAATACTGTAACCTGCCTAAAATGCATGAACTATCACTACCCCACCCGACATTTTCACCGCGAGGCGGCTTCGTCAGGGGAGTTGGGGTAATAGCGTGACACGCTATATATCGCCTAGCTAAATAAACTATCTCTCCCCTCCCAGTTCGTTATCTCCACCAGTGAAAGTATGCCACTAAGATTGACAAGTGTACCAGCGGGGGTTACGTCAATGAACTACCCATAACTAGGGTTGAGCGAACCCGAACTGTAAAGTTCGGGTTCGTACCGAACTTTAGGATTTTTTGACCCCGGACCCGAACCCGAACATTTCACTAAAAGTTTGGGTTCGGGTTCGGTGTTCGGCGAGTTAATGGCACTTTTTGAAAGGCTGCAGAGCAGCCAATCAACAAGCGTTTAACTCTGTGCCCTTAGAAGCCATCATAGCCATGCCTACTAATGGCATGGCTGTGATTGGCCAGTGCAGCATGTGACCCAGCATCTATATAAGCTGGAGTCATGTAGCGCTGCACGTCACTCTGCTCTGATTAGTGTAGGGAGAGGATGCTGCTGCTGTGAGGGAGAGAATAGGACAGTATCTTTAATAAGAAGTGCTTGTTAACTCAGCAATCTACATAGATATTTTTTGTGGGTGCAGTGCACAATATTTTTACCCTGCCCTGAGCCCAGTGACCCAGAAAAATAACTTTTATCCGTCTGTTAGTTAGGTGGACCAGCACAGCATATGTGCATTTGTGACAGTCAAATAGAAGCTTGAAATACTGCAATTATATTCTGGGTTTAAAAAAAAATCACCCATTTTTGGCAAGACCCTACATCTGTGGCCTTTGCAGCATTAGGCCTCATGCACACGGCGTTGCCGTTTTTTGCGGTCCGCAAACCGCGGATCTGCAAAAAACGGAAGCCGCCCGTGTTGCCTTACGCAATTTGCAGAATGGGCGCTGGCAAAATACTCAATTTTACAGCCCTTGCTGCATCTGTCAGTGTGAAATTCAAGCGTGATATACTGCTGTCATATACTGTTATTTAAAAAAAACACCCATTTTGGGCAAAAAAACTAAATTTGCGGCCTTGGCTGCATATGTCAATGTGAGATACAAGCTTGAAATACAGCAATAATATTCTGGGTTTAAAAAAAAGTGGTCATCCCCTGGCCCTGAAAAGAGGTATCCCTAAGGGACAGTACCTCAGGGCCAGGAGGAATTGCTCAGGCCTAGGTGATTTCAGAGCTGCAGCGTCTGACCTTAGGGACCGATTTCTTAATCGGGGATACCCGGAATATACCGTGAAACAAGCATTCCATCACTCTATGAGTACAGATCGCACGCAGCTCTTGATTCCGAAATCCAGAAGCAATGTGGACTCTACGCCCAGAATTGTCGCAACTTTTGATAAGGCTCACAAAAATGTCTGTGACATTTTATTAAATCACTGGTCCATCTTGCAATCTGACCCAGATATTGGAAAGCTTATTCCGGATGTCCCCCCAATCACGTACCGTCGTAGCCTGAACCTACGTGACCACCTGGTGCATAGCTTATATACACAACCTAAATCTGAGACCTGGTTGAGAAATACCCTTAAAGGTACCTTTCCCTGTGGCTCATACATCATCTGCAGAAATATCCTGAGAGGGGAATTTTTTACTAGCCATACAACAGGCAAGAGGTATATGATACGGTCATTCATCAGATGTACATCTGTGGGTATTGTATATCTAATCAGCTGCCGATGTGGGTCACAATACGTCGGCAAAACAAGACGTGAACTGAGACGTAGATTTGGGGAACATTTGTCTGACATCCGCAATAAGCGTGACACATCAGTGGCACGTCATGTATGCGACATGCATGACGGTAACCCTGATGTGTTAAAAGTACAAGGGATTGACCAAGTGAAAATGTCAATCCGTGGAGGGGATATTGATATACCCCTACTACGAAAAGAAGCGATGTGGACATATAAGCTGCAGACAGTTCAACCATCTGGGCTTAATGAGTCCATATCCTTTGCCAGCTTCATTTAAATACAGCCTCCTATACATATGGAATGATATGTGTTTTCCTGTATCAGCACTGTATGTCTGGTGATACATCAGTGCACATATCTATGGTCCTTATGCTGCCTCAAGTTATTAACATTACAAATATGTAATTGCAATTGGTTTGATTCTTTTTCCATTTCTCCATTTACTGCACCCAGCATATTTTTAGATCTAGATCTATGCATGTTGAGGACATACTGTGCATATTGCATTTGTGCTGTGATGTGTAGTAAAATAATATAGATCGTCAAGTCTGGCACTGGAGTGATTGATAGAACTCCTCCCTGTTAATGTCACATGACATGTATGGCGAGCGGTACCTGCTGGTTCGGTTTATGAATCCTTATGGGACCCCGTCCAGTAAATCTGCTCCGGATCTAATGGCATTGCACGGGCCGCGATTCTCATTCCCCCTGTTACTGTAAATGCGCTCTATGCGCCAGAAGGTGTCAGTGTTAGTTTCGGCATCGGCCGGTCGGAGGGCGGAGCCATTGAGCCCGCCCATACTTCTGATTGGAGGTGCTACCAGCACACCTCTCTTGATGGGCGGGGTCTCGGCCATATGAATTCGGCGTTCTATCGGCCGCATGCGGCCATTACAGCGCCATGAGCCATAGCACACTACAGTGCGGCTCCAACTGTCTTTGACATATGTACTGAAAACAAGCTCCTGAAGAAGCGTGATAATGTATAGATCACGTAGAAACGCGTAGAGCTGCTGTAAATGTACTAGGACACAGCTCTTTAGGCAGGACTGCACAAGATGCAAATCACTTTTAGTCAGCCTTAGAGTATGCATGTGATGAATGGATGAGCCAAAACATACTGGCTTTTGCTGTGTGTATGGAGCTAAAACATACTAGCTCTGAGTGACTGTATTTAGCCAAAACTGGCTGCGGGCATATAGTTGCGACTTTTGGTCCTGACCATAGGCCATATAGTATACGTTATATCCAGTGGTCTCAAATCCTTGACACTGCTACTTTATCAAGGTAGCGAGACTTAGTGTGCTGAGATTTTTATACCAGTGAGTATTCACCCGTAATTGTCCTTATATATTGTCCACAGGTTCATTGGCATACACACACTCTGCATCCGTTCACACTGTCTATTTTTTATTGTGTCCATTTTCCTGACTTGCATACTCCAGCAATTCTAGCTAGCAAGTCAGATCTTAGCCTGGTCTTTCTAGATATACAGAGGTGTTATTTAGTCTCCCCCTCTGTATGTTCATTAAAGACTAGTTGCCTGATGGTCACTGATTGTGACATATGGGTTCTCCCTACCCTATTTTAAACAGACTTTAATAAAGTTTTGTTTTTTTCTTTTTAAACGTTCATCAGGCTGTTATCTTCCAAATATTATAGGAACGTCTACCGATTCAATTCTCCCAAGTGTGTATTTCGTTTAAAAAAAAACACCCATTTTTGGCCAAGTACTAAATACTGCAGCCTTTGCTGCATTTGTCATTGTGAGATACACGCGTTAGATACTGCTGTTCTATTCTGTTATTAAAATAACACCCTTTTTGGGCAAAATACAAAATTTGCGGCCTTGTCTGCATCTGTCATTGTGAGATACAAGCTTGAAATACAGAATATTCTGGATTTAAAAAACACCCATTTTGGGCAAAATACTCAATTTTAGAGGCCTTGCTGCATCTGTCAGTGTTAAATTCAAGCGTTATATCCTGCTGTCATATTCTGTTATTAAAAAACACCCATTTTGGTAAAAAAAATAAATTTGTGGCCTTGTCTGCATCTGTCATTGTGAGATACAAGCTTGAAATACAGCAATAATATTCTGGGTTTAAAAAAAACACCTATTTTGGGCAAAATACTAAATTTTACAGCCCTTGCTGCATCTGTCAGTGTGAAATTCAAGTGTTATATACTGCTGTCATATTCTGTTATTAAAAAAACACCCATTTTGGGCAAAAAACTAAATTTGCGGCCTTGTCTGCATCTGTCAGTGTGAGATACAAGCTTGAACTACAGCAATAATTTTCTGGGTTTAAAAAAAACACCCATTTTGGGCCAAGTACTTAATACTGCAGTCTTTGCTGCATTTGTCAATGTGAGATACACGCGTTAGATACTGCTGTTATATTCTGTTATTAAAAAAAACACCCTTTTTGGGCAAAATACTAAATTTGCGGCCTTGTCTGCATCTGTCATTGTGAGATACAAGCTTGAAATACAGAATATTCTGGATTTAAAAAACACCCATTTTGGGCAAAATACTCAATTTTACAGGCCTTGCTGCATCTGTCAGTGTGAAATTCAAGTGTTATATACTGCTGTCATATTCTGTTATTAAAAAAACACCCATTTTGGGCAAAAAACTAAATTTGCGGCCTTGTCTGCATCTGTCAGTGTGAGATACAAGCTTGAACTACAGCAATAATTTTCTGGGTTTAAAAAAAACACCCATTTTGGGCCAAGTACTTAATACTGCAGTCTTTGCTGCATTTGTCATTGTGAGATACACGCGTTAGATACTGCTGATCTATTCTGTTATTAAAAAAACACCCTTTTTGGGCAAAATACTAAATTTGCGGCCTTGTCTGCATCAGTCCATGTGAGATACAAGCTTGAAAGATAGCAATAATATTCTGGGTTTAAAAAAACACCTATTTTGGGTAAAATGCTCAATTTAACAGCCCTTGCTGCATCTGTCAGTGTGAAATTCAAGCGTGATATACTGCTGTTATATTCTGTTATTAAAAAAACACCCTTTTTGGGCAAAATACTAAATTTGCGGCCTTGTCTGCATCTGTCATTGTGAGATACAAGCTTGAAATACAGAATATTCTGGATTTAAAAAACACCCATTTTGGGCAAAATACTCAATTTTACAGGCCTTGCTGCATCTGTCAGTGTTAAATTCAAGCGTTATATCCTGCTGTCATATTCTGTTATTAAAAAAAACACTCTTTTTGGGCAAAATACTAAATTTGCGGCCTTGTCTGCATCTGTCAGTGTGAGATACAAGATTGAAATACAGCAATAATATTCTAGGTTTAAAAAAACACCCATTTTGGGCAAAATACTCAATTTTACAGCCGTTGTTGCATCCGTCAGTGTGAAATTCAAGCGTTATATAATGCTGTCATATTCTGTTATTAAAAAAGACTCATTTTGGTCAAAAAAATAAATTTGTGGCCTTGTCTGCATCTGTCATTGTGAGATACAAGCTTGAAATACAGCAATAATATTCTGGGTTTAAAAAAACACCTATTTTGGGCAAAATACTAAATTTTACAGCCCTTGCTGCATCTGTCAGTGTGAAATTCAAGTGTTATATACTGCTGTCATATTCTGTTATTAAAAAAACACCCATTTTGGGCAAAAAACTAAATTTGCGGCCTTGTCTGCATCTGTCAGTGTGAGATACAAGCTTGAACTACAGCAATAATTTTCTGGGTTTAAAAAAAACACCCATTTTGGGCCAAGTACTTAATACTGCAGTCTTTGCTGCATTTGTCATTGTGAGATACACGCGTTAGATACTGCTGATCTATTCTGTTATTAAAAAAACACCCTTTTTGGGCAAAATACTAAATTTGCGGCCTTGTCTGCATCAGTCCATGTGAGATACAAGCTTGAAATATAGCAATAATATTCTGGGTTTAAAAAAACACCTATTTTGGGTAAAATACTCAATTTAACAGCCCTTGCTGCATCTGTCAGTGTGAAATTCAAGCGTGATATACTGCTGTTATATTCTGTTATTAAAAAAACACCCTTTTTGGGCAAAAACTAAATTTGCTACCTTGTCTGCATCTGTCATTGTGAGATACAAGCTTGAAATACAGCAATAATATTGTGGGTTTAAAAAAACACAAATTTTTGGCAAAATACTTAATATTGTAGCCTAAGCTGCATTTGTCATTGTGAGATACACGCGTTAGATACTTCTGTTCTATTCTGCTATTAAAAAAACACCCATTTTGGGCAAAAAACTAAATTTGCTGCCTTGTCTGCATCTGTCAGTGTGAGATACAAGCTTGAAATACAGCAATAATATTCTGGGTTTAAAAATACGCCCATTTTGGGCAGAGTACTTAATATTGCAGCCTTTGCTGCATCTGTCATTGTGAGATACACGTGTTAGATACTGCTGTTCTATTCTGCTATTAAAAAAACACCTATTTTGGGCAAAAAACTAAATTTGCAGCATTTGCTGCATTTGTCAGTGTGAGATACATGCGTTAGATACTGCTGTTCTATTCTTTTATTTAAAAAAAACACCTATTTTGGGAAAAACACTTTATTTTGCAGCCTTTGCTGCATCTGTCATTGTGAGATACATCCTTTAGATACTGTTGTTCTATTCTGCTATAAAAAAAACACCTATTTTGGGCAAAAAACTTTATTTTGCAGCCTTTGCTGTATCTGTCATTGTGAGACACACCCTTTAGATACTTTTGTTCTATTCTGTTATTAAAAAAACAACCATTTTGGGCAAGATCCTAAATTTGAGAAATATGAGGAGAGCGTCAAATAAGGGACGTGGCCCCGGTCGTGGTGCTGCTGTTGGAGCTCCTGTTGCAGGGAAAGGACGAGTTCGATCAACCACAAGTGAAACACCTTCCTCAGGTGCGAGTAGGCGACAGAACCTTCAGCGTTATTTGGTCGGGCCTAATGAGGCTCTACGAATGGTGAGGCCAGAACAAGTACAGGCGATAGTAGATTGGGTTGCTGACAGTGCCTCCAGTTCCTTTACATTGTCTCCCCCCCAGTCTCCTGCTGAAAGATCACAGTTGGCACGTACAGCCGATGTCCATCTGTCTTTCACCTCACCCCCTTGCAAATCAGCCAAGCAGTGTGAGCCCAAAGTCATGCAGCAGTCTCTTCTGCTTTTTGATGACTCTGCTAGCAGGCTTTCCCAGGGCCATCCACATAGCCCTGCACCAGAAGTGGAAAAGATTGAGTGCACCGATACCCAACCACTTATGTTTCAAGATGAGTACATGGGAGGACCACCGAAGCATGTCTCGGATGATGACGAAACACAGGTGCCAACTTCTGTGGCTTTCGAAAGTGTGCAGACCGACAAGGATGGCAGGGGTGAAGACTGGGTGGAAGATGATGTGGAGGACGATGAGGTCCTCGACCCCACATGGAATTAAGGTCATGCGAGTGACCTGTCGGGACTCCTGTATTTGACCCTATGTTATGCCTAATATGTAACACTGGATGTGGAATAACACAAAGTGTTGAAAAGATAAAATACATGAATTAATGAATTAAAACTGCAACCTTTAATATCACAACCTGTGGTGTGTCATACTTAGATCTCTACCTGAAATTGTCTTGATCCTCTATGAGCACCCACCCCATTTAAAGGTGTGCAGATCCCAATACCATTCAATCATACACGTACTGAATGACAGGTCTGCCCCCTTCAAGTTCTGGGTCTCCAAATTTGGCACATGGCCTGAGCTTGCTCTTTACGCCTTGGAAATGCTGGCCTGTCCTGCAGCCAGTGTATTGTCTGAACGTGTGTTTAGCACGGCAGGGGGCGTCATCACAGACAAGCGTAGCCGCCTGACCACAGCCAATGTGGACAAGCTTACATTAATTAAAATTACGTGCAACTTGTGATAAATGAACTGGGCACTCTCAGGATACAGGGATCACACAGATATTTATTAATATATAAGGCAAAAAACGACAATAAAAGAGAGAATATGGCCCTCCTGTAGGAAAGCTATGTATAAAACAACACTTGCTCACTATAACCGGCACTCTGACTCTAGATGGATATTATAAACTACACATGGCATATTCTAACATTAAAACGACAATAAAAAGGTACATCATAGATTATTCACACAATAAAAGAATCGCACAATTAAAACGCATATATATCGCAAATGTTGAATTTTTACTGGGAAAACTACAATTGCGAGTTGTTCCCCAACTCACTGGCGAAGTTCTGAAGCTCCAAGGTAACAGTTAGAGGCACCGTGACGTGATAGTCCCACAACAAAACAGGTATAGCGGCGTCCCGCTCTATATTCAACCAGTAGCGTCCCACTGGGCTAATAGCATTTGAGTCTTGTTAAATCTCTTGTCAGCAAATATTTGATGAAGAGATTTCTGACAAGAGATTTAACAAGACTCAAATGCTATTAGCCCAGTGGGACGCTACTGGTTGAATATAGAGCGGGACGCCGCTATACCTGTTTTGTTGTGGGACTATCACGTCACGGTGCCTCTAACTGTTACCTTGGAGCTTCAGAACTTCGCCAGTGAGTTGGGGAACAACTCGCAATTGTAGTTTTCCCAGTAAAAATTCAGCATTTGCGATATATATGCGTTTTAATTGTGCGATTCTTTTATTGTGTGAATAATCTATGATGTACCTTTTTATTGTCGTTTTAATGTTAGAATATGCCATGTGTAGTTTATAATATCCATCTAGAGTCAGAGTGCCGGTTATAGTGAGCAAGTGTTGTTTTATACATAGCTTTCCTACAGGAGGGCCATATTCTCTCTTTTATTGTCGTTTTTTGCCTTATATATTAATAAATATCTGTGTGATCCCTGTATCCTGAGAGTGCCCAGTTCATTTATCACAAGTTGCACGTTATTTTTAGTGGACTGGGTGAGTCCACTTTACTGAGTGCACCTCTGCTTGGTCTTTGTGTGTTCCTGTGCGCCTCATCTACTACTTTTTTTACTGCATTAATTAAAATTAACCAGGCATGGATCCCACAGGACTTGTCCGTACCTTGTGCAGAATAGACATGTATACCGGCCTTAACCAGCCATTGTTTTACTACAGCGCAATTGTTCATCATTTTATTTTGGATATTTCACATTCCTTTGGAGTGTACCCTAATAAAAAATAAAATTAAAACCAAAAACCAGTGTTGGTTACATCGTCCTCCTCTACCGCCACTTCCACCTACACCGCTACGTCCACCGCCTACTCAAACTCCTACTCCATATGGACCTCCACCTCATAAATCAAGTTTATTTTTTTTCATTTATACGTATTTTATTTTATTTGATGTCATTTCACTAATTAGTCTATTACATTTTCGGGTGAAAATCACCAATTTTTGGGTGTGATATACCCCGGCTGTACCTAGTAGACAGGTAAAAACATTTCACTAATTTGTATGTTTCATTTTCGGGTGAAATTCACCAATTTTCGAGTGTGATATGCCACTGCTATACCTAGTAGACAGGTAAAAGAAATTCACTAATTTGTCTGTTAAATTTTCTGGTGAAAACCACAATTTTTTTGGGTGTGATATACCCCTGCTCTACGTAGTAGACAGGTAACATTTGACTAATTTGTCTGTTACATATTCGGGTGAAATTCACAAATTTTTGCGTGTGATATACCCCGGCTGTACCTAGTAGACAGTTAAAAACATTTCACTAATTTGTCTGTTACATTTTCGGGTGAAATTCACCAATTTTTGGGTGTGATATACCACTGCTATAGCTAGTAGACAGGTAAAAAAATATCACTAATTTGTCTGTTACATATTCGGGTGAAATTCACCAATTTTTGGGTGTGATATACCCCTGCTCTACCTAGTAGACAGGTAAAAACATTTCACAAATTTATCTGTTACATTTTCAGGTAAAATTCACCAATTTTTGGGTGTGATATACCACTGCTATACCTAGTAGTCAGGTAAAAAAAATTCACTAATTTGGCTTTTACATATTCGAGTGAAATTCACCAATTTTTGGGTGTGATATACCCCTGCTCTACCTAGTAGACAGGTAACATTTCACTAATTTGTCTGTTACATATTCGGGTGAAATTCACCAATTTTTGGGTGTGATATACCCAGGTTGTACCTAGTAGACAGGTAAAAACATTTCACTAATTTGTATGTTAAATTTTCGGGTGAAATTCACCAATTTTTCGGTGTGATATATCACTGCTATACCTAGTATACAGGTTTAAAAAAATTCAATAATTTGTCTGTTACATATTCGGGTGAAATTCACCCATTTTTGGCTGTGATATACCCCTGCTATACCTAGTAGACAGGTAAAAATATTTCACTAATTTGTCTGTTACATTCTTCGGTGACATTTGACAGTTTTTGCCGTGATTAAACCCCTGTTCTGCATAGGTGATAGGGACATAAATTTCTAAAATTCTTCTTTAACCACCTCAGCCCCCAGTGCTTAAACACCCTGAAAGACCAGGCCACTTTTTACACTTCTGACCTACACTACTTTCACCGTTTATTGCTCGGTCATGCAACTTACCACCCAAATGAATTTTACCTCCTTTTCTTCTCACTAATAGAGCTTTCATTTGGTGGTATTTCATTGCTGCTGACATTTTTACTTTTTTTGTTATTAATCGAAATTTAACGATTTTTTTGCAAAAAAATGACATTTTTCACTTTCAGTTGTAAAATTTTGCCCAAAAAACGACATCCATATAGAAATTTTGCTCTAAATTTATAGTTCTACATGTCTTTGATAAAAAAAAAATGTTTGGGTAAAAAAAAAATGGTTTGGGTAAAAGTTATAGCGTTTACAAACTATGGTACAAAAATGTGAATTTCCGCTTTTTGAAGCAGCTCTGACTTTCTGAGCACCTGTCATGTTTCCTGAGGTTCTACAATGCCCAGACAGTACAAACACCCCACAAATGACCCCATTTCTGAAAGTACACACCCTAAGGTATTCGCTGATGGGCATAGTGAGTTCATAGAACTTTTTATTTTTTGTCACAAGTTAGCGGAAAATGATGATTTTTTTTCTTTTTTTTTTTTTTCTTACAAAGTCTCATATTCCACTAACTTGTGACAAAAAATAAAAAGTTCTATGAACTCACTATGCCCATCAGCGAATACCTTGGGGTCTCTTCTTTCCAAAATGGGGTCATTTGTGGGGTAGTTATACTGCCCTGGCATTCTAGGGGCCCAAATGTGTGGTAAGGAGTTTGAAATCAAATTCTGTAAAAAATGACCTGTGAAATCCGAAAGGTGCTCTTTGGAATATGGGCCCCTTTGCCCACCTAGGCTGCAAAAAAGTGTCACACATCTGGTATCTCCGTACTCAGGAGAAGGTGGGGAATGTGTTTTGGGGTGTCATTTTATATATACCCATGCTGGGTGAGAGAAATATCTTGGCAAAAGACAACTTTTCCCATTTTTTTTATACAAAGTTGTCATTTGACCAAGATATTTATCTCACCCAGCATGGGTATATGTAAAAAGACACCCCAAAACACATTCCTCAACTTCTCCTGAGTACGGGGATACCAGATGTGTGACACTTTTTTGCAGCCTAGGTGGGCAAAGGGGCCCATATTCCAAAGAGCACCTTTCGGATTTCACTCCTCATTTTTTCCTGAATTTGATTTCAAACTCCTTACCACACATTTGGGCCCCTAGAATACCAGGGCAGTATAACTACCCCACAAGTGACCCCATTTTGGAAAGAAGACACCCCAAGGTATTCCGTGAGGGGCATGGCGAGTTCCTAGAATTTTTTATTTTTTGTCACAAGTTAGTGGAAAATGATGATTTTTTTTTTTTTTTTTTTTTTTCAAACAAAGTCTCATATTCCACAAACTTGTGACAAAAAAGAAAAACTTCCATGAACTCACTATGCCCATCAGCGAATACCTTGGGGTCTCTTCTTTCCAAAATGGGGTCACTTGTGGGGTAGTTATACTGCCCTGGCATTCTAGGGGCCCAAATGTGTGGTAAGTAGGTAAATGACCTGTGAAATCCGAAAGGTGCTCTTTGGAATGTGGGCCCCTTTGCCCACCTAGGCTGCAAAAAAGTGTCACACATCTGGTATCTCTGTATTCAGGAGAAGTTGAGGAATGTGTTTTGGGGTGTCTTTTTACATATACCCATGCTGGGTGAGATAAATATCTTGGTCAAATGCCAACTTTGTATAAAAAAATGGGAAAAGTTGTCTTTTGCCAAGATATTTCTCTCACCCAGCATGGGTATATGTAAAATGACACCCCAAAACACATTCCCCAACTTCTCCCGATTACGGAGATACCAGATGTGTGACACTTTTTTGCAGCCGAGGTGGGCAAAGGGGCCCATATTCCAAAGAGCACCTTTCGGATTTCACAGGTCATTTTTTACAGAATTTGATTTCAAACTCCTTACCACACATTTGGGCCCCTAGAATGCCAGGGCAGTATAACTACCCCACAAGTGACCCCATTTTGGAAAGAAGAGACCCCAAGGTATTCGCTGATGGGCATAGTGAGTTCATGGAAGTTTTTATTTTTTGTCACAAGTTAGTGGAATATGAGACTTTGTATGAAAAAAAAAAAAAAAAAAAAAAATAAGCATTTTCCACTAACTTGTGACAAAAAATAAAAAATTCTAGGAACTCGCCATGCCCCTCACGGAATACCTTGGGGTGTCTTCTTTCCAAAATGGGGTCACTTGTGGGGTAGTTATACTGCCCTGGCATTTTCCAGGGGCCCTAATGTGTGGTAAGTAGGTAAATGACCTGTGAAATCCTAAAGGTGCTCTTTGGAATATGGGCCCCTTTGCCCACCTAGGCTGCAAAAAAGTGTCACACATGTGGTATCGCCGTATTCAGGAGAAGTTGGGGAATGTGTTTTGGGGTGTCATTTTACATATACCCATGCTGGGTGAGAGAAATATCTTGGCAAAAGACAACTTTTCCCATTTTTTTATACAAAGTTGGCATTTGACCAAGATATTTCTCTCACCCAGCATGGGTATATGTAAAATGACACCCCAAAACACATTCCCCAACCTCTCCTGAGTACGGCGATACCAGATGTGTGACACTTTTTTGCAGCCTAGATGCGCAAAGGTGCCCAAATTCCTTTTAGGAGGGCATTTTTAGACATTTGGATACCAGACTTCTTCTCACGCTTTGGGGCCCCTAGAATGCCAGGGCAGTATAAATACCCCACATGTGACCCCATTTTGGAAAGAAGACACCCCAAGGTATTCAATGAGGGGCATGGCGAGTTCATAGAAATTTTTTTTTTTTGGCACAAGTTAGCGGAAATTGATATTTTTAATTTTTTTCTCACAAAGTCTCCCGTTCCGCTAACTTGGGACAAAAATTTCAATCTTTCATGGACTCAATATGCCCCTCACGGAATACCTGGGGGTGTCTTCTTTCCGAAATGGGGTCACATGTGGGGTATTTATACTGCCCTGGCATTCTAGGGGCCCTAAAGCGTGAGAAGAAGTCTGGAATATAAATGTCTAAAAAATTTTACGCATTTGGATTCCGTGAGGGGTATGGTGAGTTCATGTGAGATTTTATTTTTTGACACAAGTTAGTGGAATATGAGACTTTGTAAGAAAAAAAAAAAAAAATTCCGCTAACTTGGGCCAAAAAAATATCTGAATGGAGCCTTACAGAGGGGTGATCAATGACAGGGGGGGTGATCAATGACAGGGGGGGTGATCAATGACAGGGGGGGTGATCAATGACAGGGGGGTGATCAATGACAGGGGGGTGATCAGGGAGTCTATATGGGGTGATAACCACAGTCATTGATCACGCCCGTGTAAGGCTTCATTCAGACGTCCGGATGCGTTTTGCGGATCCGATCCATCTATCAGTGCATCCGTAAAAATCATGCGGACATCTGAATGGAGCTTTACAGGGGGGTAATCAATGACAGGGGGGTAATCAGGGAGTCTATATGGGGTGATCACCACAGTCATTGATCACGCCCCTGTAAGGCTTCATTCAGACGTCCGGATGCGTTTTGCGGATCCGATCCATCTATCAGTGCATCCGTAAAAATCATGCGGACATCTGAATGGAGCTTTACAGGGGGGTAATCAATGACAGGGGGGTAATCAATGACAGGGGGGTGATCAGGGAGTCTATATGGGGTGATCACCACAGTCATTGATCATGCCCCTGTAAGGCTTCATTCAGACGTCCGGATGCGTTTTGCGGATCCGATCCATCTATCAGTGCATCCGTAAAAATCATGCGGACATCTGAATGGAGCTTTACAGGGGGGTGATCAATGACAGGGGGGTGATCACCACAGTCATTGATCATGCCCCTGTAAGGCTTCATTCAGACGACCGGATGCGTTTTGCGGATCCGATCCATGTATCAGTGCATCCGTAAAAATCATGCGGACATCTGAATGGAGCTTTACAGGGGGGTGATCAGGGAGTCTATATGGGGTGATCACCACAGTCATTGATCATGCCCCTGTAAGGCTTCATTCAGACGACCGGATGCGTTTTGCGGATCCGATCCATGTATCAGTGCATCCGTAAAAATCATGCGGACATCTGAATGGAGCTTTACAGGGGGGTGATCAGGGAGTCTATATGGGGTGATCACCACAGTCATTGATCATGCCCCTGTAAGGCTTCATTCAGACGTCCGGATGCGTTTTGCGGATCCGATCCATCTATCAGTGCATCCGTAAAAATCATGCGGACATCTGAATGGAGCTTTACAGGGGGGTAATCAATGACAGGGGGGTAATCAATGACAGGGGGGTGATCAGGGAGTCTATATGGGGTGATCACCACAGTCATTGATCATGCCCCTGTAAGGCTTCATTCAGACGTCCGGATGCGTTTTGCGGATCCGATCCATCTATCAGTGGATCCGTAAAAATCATGCGGACGTCTGAATGGAGCTTTACAGGGGGTTGATCAATGACAGGGGGGTAATCAATGACAGGGGGGTGATCAGGGAGTCTATATGGGGTGATCAGGGGTGATTAGGGGTGATCAGGGGCTAATAAGGGGTTAATAAGTGATGGGGGGGGGGTGTAGTGTAGTGTAGTGGTGCTTGGTGCTACTTTACTGAGCTACCTGTGTCCTCTGGTGGTCGATCCAAACAAAGGGGACCACCAGAGGACCAGGTAGCAGGTATATTAGACGCTGTTATCAAAACAGCGTCTAATATACCTGTTAGGGGTTAAAAAAAACACATCTCCAGCCTGCCAGCGAACGATCGCCGCTGGCAGGCTGGAGATCAACTCTCTTACCTTCCGTTCCTGTGAGCGCGCGCGCCTGTGTGCGCGCGTTCACAGGAAATCTCGCGTCTCGCGAGATGACGCGTATATGCGTGACTGTGCGCAGCGCTGCCACCTCCGGAACGCGATCCTGCGTTAGGCGGTCCGGAGGTGGTTAAATTGATGTGCGCCCCCTCCTTTCATTCAATGCTTAAATTTTAACATCTTGTCCCACATTAGCACTTTCAATAATTTGTCCCACTTTTTCGCTCGATCATATTTAATTTAAAAAAATTTACCTCCCTTGGATGTTGTCTCTCTTTCTAACGCTCCCTCTCTGGTGTGGAACCCTGATTTGCCGATAACCGTGATCAACATGGTAGGCTCAGAAAAGAACATCGAAAGTTGATAGAGAAGATATCCAAATGGATCATGCGTGCGATCAGGCAGAAGTTATCTAGAGTCAACAAAGCGGCAGCAGGTCCTGTCTAACGTTTCCAAATCCTAAATACCCCAGTGACATTCCCTATAATTTTTTATTAATTATTCTAATAACAGGGCATTTTAAGAGTCCTGTATTGTTATTTATCGTCACTACCTCCCCAAGTCGGGAGTGGGTAATTGCCGCGCGCCCCCTCCTTTCCTTCGATTCTTCAGTTTTAATAACGTCTCCCACATTTCCGCTCGATCACAATCCAAATTGGGCACATGGCCTGAGCTTGCCCTTTACTCCTTTGAGGTGCTGGCCTGCCCTGCAGCCAGTGTATTGTCTGAACGTGTGTTTAGCACGACTGGAGGGGGTTATCACAGGTTATATTTTCCAATGTTTTGTGGTGTATCCTAATTTAAAAAAATTTAAATTAATTTAAAACCAAAAAGCAGTGTAGGTTACGTCCTCCTCCTCCACCGCCGCTTCCACCTACACCTCCACATCCACTGCCTCCTCAACCTCCTACATATGGACCTCGTCCTTCTAGATCAAGATTATTATCTTTTATTTTTATGTATTTTATGTTATTTAAAGTCATTTCCCTATCCACATTTGTTTGCAAAGCACTTGCCATGCTCTTAACCACATTTTGCTGGCATTTGCAGCCCTCTTGCCCTTTCCATGACATTTTTAGAGCCATTTTAGTGCTCAAAAGTTCGGGTCCCCATTGACTTCAATAGGGTTTTGGTTCGGGGTCAAGTTCAGGTAAAGTTCGGGTCCCAAACTCGAACTTTTTTGGGAAGTTCGGTCGAACCCATCTAACCCGAACATCTAGGTGTCCGCTCAACTCTACCCGTAACCTTCCACCTATTATGCAAGCCGCATTGAAATTGACAGGTGGACGAGAGGTGCACGATCTCAGGGAAAACTCAGATCCGATGGTATTTTCTAACCCACAGGCGTTCCCATGGTGACGGGGACGCTTGTCGGGGAGGAGTATGTGAACGACCGTACTGATTGAAAAAAAAAAAAGCGAATATTCTAAATAACGAATATATTCCCTATATTGCTATTTATTATTTTTTTTTTATATTCGTCATTTTAATTTCCATCTGAAGTCATGATTCCTTTCTGCTTAAGTTGCTTGTGGGCCAATAACTCATTGACCCACAAGAAAGAAGCATGGAGGAATCATGTTTTCAGATGTTAAAAAATTACGAAAATTCCATATAGCGAATATATAGCACTATATTCGTAATATTCGCGAATTAGCGAGGTTGCGATATTCGCGATTAATATTCGCTATTTGAATATTCGCGCTCAACACTACTCCTCTGGTGTTAAAATAGTAGTAATTTTATCCTTTATTACTCTGAGTTTATTGATATCTGCAGTTACCATTTCTACAAAGGTTTCTATATTTTTGTATTGTGAGAAGGCCGGAGTCCATTGTGATCTCGGTTTGAGGTCTGTCAATGGAGGTTCAATCTCAGACAGCCTACCCTCACTCTCCACGTACAGGCTCTCAAGTGTTCTTAATGTTTGCAGTTCCTTCTGGATTTGTTTGTGAGTATCATGCATAGTGATAATTAGGGATGAGCGGCAGGTGCCATATTCGATTTCGACGAAATCCGCGAATATTCGACAGAATATTCATTTTATATTCGCCGAAACCGAATATTCGTCATTATTCTTGTTATCGCGAATAATATGCGATTTAAATAATCGCGTATTGCAATTTTAACTACTCTCCTATTGAAATAGCTACTCTCCTATTGAAATAGCAATGCGATTAATTCAAGTTATAATAATCGAATTTCGATTTTAACTTAGCACTGCTATATTCCATATTCGTTAATTCTAGCCTAATATGGAATATAGCAGTGCTAAGTTAAAATCGAAATTCGATTATTATAACTTGAATTAATGGAATTGCGATTTCAACTTGGACCTGGTTTACTATGGTTGGCTTGGTAGAATTAGCGAATATGACGAATGTATTCGTCATATTCCACAAAACGAAGATAACGAATGTATTCGTCATATTCCACAAAACGAAGATAACAAAGTATTCTGCATCTTCGTTTTAGCTACCTATTCATCAACTTCGCTAATTCTAGCAATCATATAGGAAAGTTTACTATAGAGACAGCTGAGTTTAATTCGCTATGCGATTATATTAGGCCTCTTTCACACTTGCGTTGTCCGGATCCGGCGTGTACTCCACTTGCCGGAATTACACTCCGGATCCGGAAAAACGCAAGTGTACTGAAAGCATTTGAAGACGGAACCGTCTTCCAAATGCGTTCAGCGTTACTATGGCACCCAGGACGCTATTAAAGTCCTGGTTGCCATAGTAGTAGTGGGGAGCGGGGGAGCGGTATACTTACAGTCCGTGCGGCTCCCCGGGCGCTCCAGAATGACGTCAGAGCGCCCCATGCGCATGGATGACGTGATCCATGTGATCACATGATCCATGAGCTTGGGGCGCCCTGACGTCACTCTGGAGCGCCCGGGGAGCCGCACGGACGGTAAGTACACTGCTCCCCTGCTCCCCACTACACTTTACCATGGCTGCCAGGACTTTAGCGTCCCGGCAGCCATGGTAACCACTCTGAAAAAGCTAAATGTCGGATGCGGCAATGCGCCGAAACGACGTTTAGCTTAAGGCCGGATCCGGATCAATGCCTTTCAATGGGCATTAATTCCGGATCCGGCCTTGCGGCAAGTGTTCCGGATTTTTGGCCGGAGCAAAAAGCGCAGCATGCTGCGGTATTTTCTCCGGCCAAAAAACGTTCCGTTCCGGAACTGAAGACATCCTGATGCATCCTGAACGGATTTCTCTCCATTCAGAATGCATTAGGATAATCCTGATCAGGATTCTTCCGGCATAGAGCCCCGACGACGGAACTCTATGCCGGAAGACAATAACGCAGGTGTGAAAGAGCCCTAACTTTGCTTTTTTTTTATAAATAGAATAATTATAATAATTATCAGGTATTATAATTATTCTATTTATTTTAAAAAAAAGAGCAGTCATATAATCGCATAGCGAATTAAACTTAGCTGTCTCTATAGTAAACTTTCCTATTTGATTGCTAGAATTAGCGAAGTTGATGAATAGGTAGCTAAAACGAAGATGCAGAATACTTCGTTATCTTCGTTTTGTGGAATATGACGAATACATTCGTTATCTTCGTTTTGTGGAATATGACGAATACATTCGTCATATTCGCTAATTCTACTAACCCAACCATAGTAAACCAGGTCCAAGTTGAAATCGCAATTCGATTAATTCAAGTTATAATAATCGAATTTCGATTTTAACTTAGTACTGCTATATTCCATATTAGGCTAGAATTAAATATAGCAGTGCTAAGTTAAAATCGAAATTCGATTATTATAACTTGAAATAATCGAATTGCGATTTCAACGTAATTCTCAAATCCGACAGTATATTCTAGTATATGGAGACGTTCCCATGGTGATGGGGACGCTCCATGAGCACGGAAGTCGGCAGAAGCGGCAACGGGCACTGACTGGAGCAGCCAGGAAGCCAGGAATCCAAAGGACAGGTAAGAACAACTTTAGGGAAGTGGGAAAGAAAAAAATATAACAATTAAAAAAAACAACAACAAAAAAAAACGAATATTCGAAATATCGAATTTCTATCACTATATTCGAAATATTCGCGAATTAGCGAAGTGCCGATATTCGCGAAAAAAATTCGATATTCGAATATTCGCGCTCAACACTAGTGCTAATGTGTTGTTTGTGCAGTGCCAATTTGCGTGTGAATAGATTTACATCTTTTACCCAACTAAAATAATCAAAATGTGGCACAGGTGTAAATGTGAGGCCTTTTCGTAATAATGTCATCTGTCTTTCAGTTAGTGACAGTGATGACATATTAATCACCCGGGTGCCATTAGATTCTATCGTCACATTGTCGGGTAATTGTACCATTGTTTCTCGATTGTCTCTTGTCACTAGCGTGGGGAGCCCCCTGGATTCCCGGGTATCTATGACTTTCGCAGTTTTATCAACTTCATATTGTATCCCCATTTTTCTCGGTCTCTCAACTGGACCCCATTTTGACCTTAAAATAGGGGTGCAATTGGTGGTATCGGTGGTAGATTTAAATGTGGTTGTCTGCTTATCATGAGACCCATATTTAATTGTCCAGGTGTACTGTTCGTATTTGGTACTGGATTCACCACTGAAGTTCCTATTGTCACTTGGGCAACTTGTGAATCTGCTGTCATATTGGCAGTATTTTGGGTATGAAACCCAGCCTCCCGAGTCAACTTTGTCATACTGCCAGATACATTGGAGGAGGTTAACCCACCCAATGTCTGGCTGAGAAATTGTTACTATTCTTCCAAGTAAAGATACGATCCGTATCAAAATCCAGTCTATCACATACGTATTTACAGTGTTTTCTCTCTTTTATTTCCTCTTTTAGGCTATCTAGATTGTTCTGTAATCTCTGTTCCTGATTTTTGAAGTCAGGATGTTGACTGAAGGTAATTATCTCTTTTATTTCTTTATTTGGTTGTTCAATGGTCCCTGTGAGGTAAAGTTTTTCATAATCAACCATATATTGCATGAGTTTTAGGGAATTGTCAGTCCCCTATCCCATCCCTTGATGAATTCTGGGTCGTCTGTATGATTATTGGGTATTAATGGAATCCTCAGGCCCCTATACACTAGACCCTGGCCTATGTATGTTTCAAGGTTAGCTATTTCCCACCAGGATCTTTAATATTGTTTATAGATTTTGCTAAAATTTTTAAACCCTGTTACGATATCTGTGTTGTTTAATGGGATTGGCTGATTGGAAAATACTTGTGACGCTTCTAGTGAAAAATGATCTTGATTTAATCCTTGTGCTAGGAAACCTGCCATTTAAATTGCCTCTTTCCTGAAAGAAAAAATATTTATTTAACTTTGTGGACAAATATATTAGGGGGATAACCCCTGTGTGTACGAAAAAACTGGTTTTGTCCCTATAGGGACAGCCAATCCTTTTAGGGGTCCTATATATATATATTAAAACTTCAAACTTTATTATTTACTTTTTAAAATTATAACTCAGAGAGAACAAAACTAAAAGGTGATTAAAAAATATCAGGCGACAGTTACGGGCTTGAATGAAATACTATATGTCTTGATATGGTCACTGACTGGCTATGCACTCTATTTGAGAGGTCAATTACCTCACAAATATTTTGTAGCTATTACTAGCAATCTGTTAGGTATCAAGTGCACGATACTGTGGATCCACTGAGAGAATGATGGTACGACTCCTCTAAAGGATATGTAATAGCGCCACAGCTTCCTAGGTGTAATGCACTGTGGTGTGATCCCTAATGGTGAATTGATGGTGTCCCTTTGGGCCCTTTATATAAGGGTTCCTATTGTAAGTGGGTAAGGTTTGTTCTTATATCCCTATATGACATACATCCATCATTCATTCACACCATCTAACACACAGGGAGACCAGAGCTGGATAGCCTCCGGACATGTACTCAGTATCTAATAAGCTGGACAGAGATCGCGACCCTTGTAACTATAGTTTCATCCCAATACTGTAACCTGCCTAAAATGCATGAACTATCAACACCCCACCCGACATTTTCACCGTGAGGCGGCTTCATCAGGGGAGTTGGGGTAATAGCGTGACACGCTATGAATCGCCTAGCTGAATAAACTCTCCTCCCAGTTCGTTATCTCCACCAGTGAAAGTATGCCACTAAGATTTACAAGTGTATCATTCTACCAGCGGGGGTTACTTCAATGAACTACTCGTAACCTACCACCTACCGTGCAAGCCGCATTGAGATTGACAGGTGGACGAGAGGTGCAATGTCATCAAAGTGCCGCTTCCTCTCCACCAACGAGACACACCGCACTAAAGGCACGCCCCCATACACCGCATCGCATTGCAAATTATTCTTACCTTCCACCTATCATGCGTGTCGCTTTGGAATTGGCAGGTGGGCAAGAAGCGCAACGTCATCAGGGTGCTGCTTCTTTTCTACCAATGAGAGATACTGCAATCGAGGCACGCCCCCATACACCGCATCGCATTACATGTGTTTCTTAGCAGGGGTGGAGGGTTGGACTCGTGTCTTTCTTGATTAAGTAACCCTTTCCTTGCTAGTAGTGTGGTAGTCAGTAAGTAACCCTTGGAATACTGTTGGTATACTGGTCACAGATAATGTCATTTGCCTGATCCCTGTGATGTATTGGATTTATATCAAGAGATAAGAGGAATATGGATGCATATACAGTGGAATACGAAAGTTTGGGCAACCTTGTTAATCGTCATGATTTTCCGGTATAAATCGTTGGTTGTCATTTTATTGATTCCAAAACCTTTAGAACTAATTATTGGAACTCAAATTGGCTTGGTAAGCTCAGTGACCCCTGACCTACATACACAGGTGAATCCAATTATGAGAAAGAGTATTTAAGGGGGTCAATTGTAAGTTTCCCTCCTCTTTTAATTTTCTCTGAAGAGTAGCAACATGGGGGTCTCAAAACAACTCTCAAATGACCTGAAGACAAAGATTGTTCACCATCATGGTTTAGGGGAAGGATACAGAAAGCTGTCTCAGAGATTTCAGCTGTCTGTTAGGAACATATTGAGGAAATGGAAAACCACAGGCTCAGTTCAAGTTAAGGCTTGAAGTGGCAGACCAAGAAAAATCTCGGATAGACAGAAGCGACGAATGGTGAGAACAGTCAGAGTCAACCCACAGACCAGCACCAAAGACCTACAACATCATCTTGCTACAGATGGAGTCACTGTGCATCGTTCAACCATTCGGCGCACTTTACAGGGAAATGCTGTATGCGAGAGTGATGCAGAGGAAGGCTTTTCTCTGCCCACAGCACAAAAAGTGCCGCTTGAGGTGAGCTAAAGCACATTTGGACAAGCCAGCTTCATTTTGGAATAAGGTGCTGTGGACTGATGACACAAAAATTTAGTTATTTGGCCATAACAAGGGGCGTTATGCATGGAGGAAAAAGAACACAGCATTCCAAGAAAAACACCTGCTACCTACAGTAAAATATAGTGGTGGTTCCATCATGCTGTGGGGCTTTGTGGCCAGTACAGGGACTGGGAATCTTGTCAAAGTTGAGGGACGCATGGATTCCACTCAGTATCAGCAGATTCTGGAGACCAATGTCCAGGAATCAGTGACAAAGCTGAAGCTGCGCCGGGGCTGGATCTTTCAACAAGACAACGACCCTAAACACTGCTCAAAATCCACTAAGGCATTTATGCAGAGGAACAAGTACAATGTTCTGGAATGGCCGTCTCAGTCCCCAGACCTGAATATATTGAAAATCTGTGGTGTGACTTAAAGAGAGCTGTCCATGCCCGGAAGCCATCAAACCTGAATGAACTAAAGATGTTTTGTAAAGAGGAATGGTCCAAAATACCTTCAACTAGAATCCAGACTCTCATTGGATCCTACAGGAAGCGTTTAGAGGCTGTAATTTCTGCAAAAGGAGGATCTACTAAATATTGATTTAATTTCTTTTTTGTGGTGCCCAAATTTAGGCACCTGCCTAATTTTGTTTAAACAATTATAGCACACTTTCTGTAAATCCAATAAACTTCATTTCACTTCTCAAATATCACTGTGCGTGTCTCCTATATGATATATTTAACTGACATTTTTTATTGTAACAACCAATGATTTATACAGGAAAATCATTACGATTAACAAGGTTGCCCAAACTTTCGCATTCCACTGCAGCAGGCTAATGTACCCAATATTAAAGAACTTCTCCAAAATAGTAGTGTGTAATACTTTATAAAGGGTCTAATGGAAATGTGTGAATGCGAGCTACTGGATTAGACCCTGACATGCTAAATAAAAGCTGTATACGAGAAGCCCTCATTCAGACCTCTCGGACTCAGGGATTGTAGTCTAAAGATCCATCTTGCTTACTCCTGCAAGAGTTTCAGATCCAGGTTTCCACTTCTTGGTCCCAATTTGATTCTTGCAAGACCCCAGAATATTAACACTTCAGGGTTGTCATTGTGTGAGTAGGCAATATGTCCATAAAGGGGAGTGTCCTTTTTAGTATTGATGGCACTGACATGTCCAGAGATTCTTCTTCTTAATTCCTGTACCGTTTTGCCCACGTATAGCTTTGGACAAGTACAGGTTGCCACATACACAATGCCGCTGCTGCGGCAATTAAAAAATTATCTGATAGTGTATTCCCGACCATTCACTGGGTTCCTGATTTTTTTTTATCCTGGGTAGGTATTTGCAAAAAGTACAGTTCCCACATGGAAATGAGCCCTGTACTTTCGACCTCAGCCATAATACATTTTCCGTATGTATTTTAGGCAGAAAACTATGAACCAGATGGTCCCTCACGTTTTGTCCCCTTCTATATTTGACACTTGGATATGAGGGCAAGACCTTCTTGAGATCTGCGTCACTGGTAAGCATTTTCCAATGTTTTTTAAAAATCCTCATTACTTGTTGATGATGACTGTCAAAAGTACCGATACATCTAAATATCTGAGTTTTCTGTAAAGTGTCATCAATGTTTTTTGATACTGTCAAGTCCTCTCTTTTTTGATTGTTCGCTCTATTATACGCCTTCTTCAGGGATTTACGTGGGTAACCCCTTGCCCTGAAGCGTCTGTAGAGTTCGCCTGCTTTTTTTTTCAAAAGGGTCCTCCGTACTACAGTTTCTTTTAGCTCTTAAGTACTGACCAACTGAAATCCCATTTTTCAATGCTTTCGGATGCCAGTTGGACCAGTGCAGAAAGCTGTTAGTGGAGTTTTTTCCTAAAGATCTCTGTCTGTATGTGTCCATTCACATCTTTACTGATTTTTAAATCCAGGAAGCAAATTTCCTTGCGATGGATTTCACACGTAAACTGCATTCCAATGCAAGGGATGGCTCGACTGGAAAAGTAATGGTGGTTGGGCACAATGTACTGTGGGACAGCCACCGCCATCAGATTCTTAAAACTGTCCGTAGTCCACTAGACGGAATGACAGCATTTCAAAGGCCAGGAGTGTGTAAATGCTGCATTCAGGATCAGGGATTGCGGGTGGGTAGGGGAGTACTTCCTCTTTCACTCCAGTGTTTGGGAGATAGACAGCTGAATGCTTCCATGGAACATTGTGGAGAAGCTTGGTGACCGAGGTGGTGGCGTTGCTGCCACATCCTCTGTTTGCGGGGTGCCAGGTGCCACTGTCACTCCAGAGGGGGATGATGTCACGGATGTTGTAGGGGAGTGTCACGGCAGACGTGCACTCAGTATAAAAGATAACACACCAACCAGGCTCTGGACGAGAGACAGGGGAAGGGTCACCTCCTAGTTTATCCCTGACCTCTTTCCCTGCACTGCTCAGCCCACAGGCAGACCTTGAAGGTAGGTGTGCTGTGTCCTCCAGCCTGGACTGACAAAACCCTGAACTCCCTGAGATGGGGAAGTGGGGGAGATAGGAGCAGCCTGCTCGCACAGAACCTGGATGGGATAGATGACACAAACAACCAAACTAGAAATGACACTTATCTTCTGAGAGCAGGAACTGACAGCCAACCTTCCCTCCAAACTTCCCAGACCAAAATGATCAGTATAATCCACTCAGAGCACTTAGCTGGAGACCATTAAAACTAATGACTCCACCCAGTGCACCTGATGAGAGGCGGATCCAGCACGGCACCAAAACAAATACTAAACTCGTGCTGCTATCCTGGCTGACCTCCGCACATCGTCAGAGGGGGGCATGACAGGGAGAACACCAAAAGACAACAAGACGGAAGGGAAAAGACACTAGGCCTCACCGCTAGGGAAGGAAAAGGGTCACCACCTATGAAACCCTGCTCCTGGCCCTAACTCCTATCCGTATGGGCACCTCTCAATGGTAGAGATGCCCATACACAGGAACCTAGAAAATAGGTTCATAGGCTCATCACAAGGCACAACCACCCGAGTCTCTCCACCATAAGTGTCAAAGGAAGCAGTACCCTTATTGGACAGTACGTTCTGAAGGTGAGGACCCCTGGATCTCTCCATCAGGTGTCTATCAAGACGTACAGCAAGGGACATAGCTGCTTCCAATGACTCAGGATTTTCATGAAAGCCAATTCGTCCTGCAGTCTCTCAGAGAGACCCTGGCAGAATTGGCTATGGAGAGCAGAATCGTTCCACTCTGTATCTGTAGCCCATCTCCTAAATTCAGAGCAAAAGGTCTCCGCAGAACGTTCTCCCTGCCGCAAACCCCGTAACTTGGTCTCGGCCTGAGAGATTCGATCCGGGTCATCATAGATTAGACCCAAGGCTCTAAAGAATTCATTCACCGACCAGAGGGACGGTGATCCGGTCGGCAGAGAAAAAGCCCAAGATTGTGCGTCCTCTTTAAGTAATGAAATAATCATACCCACACGTTGACACTCATCACCAGAAGAGTATTGATGAAGCCTAAAGCAAAATTTACATGACTCCCTGAACCGGATGAAATTGTCACCACCCCCGGAAAACCTGTCCGGGAGAGCCACCTTCGGTTCAGGGCAGGCCTGGAACCCACCACCGGAACCAGCAGCCTGTGGGCTCTGAATTTGCAAAACCATCGCACGGAGGTCTGCTACCTCCAAAGTCAGATTCTGCATCTGTTCGACCAGTGCAGTCATAGCATCCATAGCTGCACAGATCAGAACAAAAAAATCGCGGTATTGGCTCTGGATAATGTCACGGATGTTGTAGGGGAGAACACCAAAAGACAACAAGACGGAAGGGAAAAGACACTAGGCCTCACCGCTAGGGAAGGAAAAGGGTCACCACCTATTAAACCCTGCTTCTGGCCCTAACTCCTATCCGTATGGGCACCTCTCGATGGTAGAGATGCCCATACACAGGAACCTAGAAAACCCTGGTGGCCCTCAGATGCCCTAGACTTATGACAGGGCAGAGACAACCAGCTCCTTCCCTGGTGAAGGAACCAGCGTCTCACTAAGGTCTAGTAAACAACAGAGGGGGGGGGGGGGAGGAATACAAAACACAACAAGCGGAACACTTAACTTCTAAGGATGATGGATGATGGATGATGGATGATCACGACTTCAACTAGAACCACACTCCAGCTCTTCCAACACCAAATGAAGCTATCCAGAACAAGGAGTGATGGGTGGAGTCAAACTAAATAGGGGAAGGTAAAGGTCACATGATCCACACCTGAACAGGAGGTGTGGACATACAAGCAACACACAGACAAAGTGAAACCAAAAGATGCTGTCAGATCACTAATGAGCAGATAATCTTTCAAATCTTCTCAAACCTGTCACCGGTGTGACAGATGAAGAGGCCGAGACTGCAGCAGAAAAGGAAGCAGGAGGAGCCAGAGACCTTTCTTGGTTTTTGAGGTGTCTACTCCACTGCAGCTCATGCTTCTGGTCATGCAGGTTGTGCTCAGGTTTAGAACGTTTATGCCTCGCTTCAGGCTCTAATTTCACAGCGTGCAAATCACTTGTGTCTTGTCGTCAGCACATTGTCTGAAGAACTGCCACGCCAGGGATCTCCTTGGAGCTGGCTTTGGTGTGCTCGGTCCCATGGTGCAGTGGGCAGTAGCAGGCGTAGTGTCTAGGGGACGGCCGCTCCCCTTTTGCACCCTGCTCCCTCTTTTGCTGTGCTGGTGGCTCTGTGCGACCACTGCCTCTTCCTCCGAACTACACAGGTCACTTGCATGACCTTGATTCCTGTGGGGTCGAGTACGTCATTGTCCTCCACATCATCTTCCACCCAGTCTTCACCCCTGCCCTCCTTCTCTGTCTACAGACTGCAGAAATCCCCAGAAGTTGGCACCTGTGTTTCGTCATCATCTGAGACGTGCTGCGGTGGTCTTTCCATGTACTCATCCTGAAACATAAGTGGTTGGGCATCTCTTCTATTTCTGTTGAAGGGCTATGTGGATGGCCCACGGAAACCCTGCCAGCAGAGTCATCAAAAAGAATAAGAAACTGCTGCATGACTTGGGGCTCAGATTGCTTGGCTGCTTTGCAAGGTGGTAAGGTGAGCTGCAGGTGCCAACTCTGATCTTTCAGCAGGGGACTGGGTGGGAGACAATGTGAAGGAACCGGAGGCACTGTCAGACACCCAATCTACTATCGCCTGTACTTGTTCTGGCCTTACCATTCGTAGAGCCGCATTCGGCTCTACCAAATAACACTGAAGGTTCTGTCGCCT
This sequence comes from Bufo bufo, assembly GCF_905171765.1. Taxonomy (NCBI): domain Eukaryota; kingdom Metazoa; phylum Chordata; class Amphibia; order Anura; family Bufonidae; genus Bufo; species Bufo bufo. The sequence continues at coordinate 107,224,156 of NC_053397.1, read as the reverse complement.
ACTCGCACCTGAGGAAGGTGCTTCACTTGGGCGGGTTGCTGGCACAGATCACGTCCTCTCCCTGCAACAGAAGCTCCACCAACACCAGCAGCACCACGACCAGGGCCACGTCCCTTGTTTGACGCTCTCCTCATTTTTTGCGGTCACCCACCGAAGTGACAAATGTTTTTACTAAATTAAGTTCCTTGTGAACAATGCAGAGCAGGGTTTTTTTGACAGCCAAAATGGGTTTATGTCACCCAACAATGGAACAGATGAATTATTGAAATTTAGGTCCCTGTCACCTAGGCAGAGCAGGGGTTTTTGGACTGCCAAAATGGGTTAATGTCACCCAACAATGGAACAGAAGAGTTTTTTAGGCAGCAGAGGTAATTTATTGCCAAAGAAAAGTTTTTTTCTCGCACACAATGAAATAGATGGATTTAACTGTATTTCTTTAACTACCAGAAATGCAGCTTTATTGCTCCCAAAAAAAAGTTGTTGTTTTTTTTTACCCTAAATGAAACAGATGGATTTAACTGATATTATATTTCACTCTCGTAAATGAAGCACAGTTTTTTTTTACATAAAAAATTGTGAATATGTCACCCCTACAATGGAACAGATGGATTTGCAGAATTTATGTCACATGTGCAGACCTCAGAGGTACTTTACACCCAAAAATGGGAATTTGAAGCCCAAAAATGTAACAGCGGTATTTAATGGTTTTATTTGACTGACAGGTACGCAGAGTAGGCCGCAAATGTACTTTATAGCAACAGAAATTGGAATTTTTCAGCAAAAAATATAACTGCATTATTTGGCGGTTTTATTGGACTATCAGAAATGCAGCACAGGGCAAAAAGGTACTTTATTGCCCAAAAAAAGTTTTTTTTTTTAACCCTAAATGAAACAGATGGATTTAACTAAGATTATATTTTACTCTCACAAATGAAGCACAGGGTTTTTTTTTACATAGAAAATGGTGGATATGTCACCCCTACAATGGAACAGATGGATTTGCTGAATTTATGTGCCTTCCTGTCATATGTGCAGGCCTCAGAGGTACTTTACACTAAAAAATGGGAATTTGAAGCTCAAAAACGTAACAGCGGTATTTACTGGTTTTATTTGACTGACAGGAATGCAGCGCAGGCAGCAAATGTACTTTCTAGCAACAAAAATTAGAATTTTTCACAATAAAATGTAACTGCAGTATTTGTCAGAAATGCAGTACAGGGCAAAAAGGTACTTTATTCACCAAAAAACAGGGTTTCTTTAACCATAAATGAAACAGATGGATTCAACTGTTATTATATTTCAATCTCACAAATTAAGTACAGTTTTTTTTTTATATGTCACCCCTACAATGGAATAGATGGATTTGCTGAATTTATGTGCCTGCCTGTCACATATGGAGTGCAGGCCTCAGAGGTACTTTACAACAAAAAATTTAAATATATCACCCCCCAATGGAACAGATGGATTTAACTGATTACATTTCACTCACAGCACAGGGTTACTTTACAGAAAAAAATGGGGATATGTCACCCCCTGGGTCCCGGTATTATTTTCCCTTCCCCTAGCACATATGCAGTGCAGTTGCATTTTACAAATGGGTATATGTCGGCCACTGAACTACAAGAACAGGATTAAATGATTGTCCCTGACACATATGCAGTGCTGGTGCACTGCTGTTGCACAAAATGGCTGCCGACGCCCACCTAACAGATGGATTAAAACTTTTTTTTTCAGTCTCACTGGGCTCAGGGCAGGGTACAAATAAAACATTGCACCCATAAAACCAAAAATGCTATAGATCGCAGACTTCACACCAAGTGCAGATATCAGAGTCTTTCCTAATCTCTCCCTCACAGCAGCACCATTATATCCCTACAACTAGTAAGAGCAGAGTGACGTGCGGTGCTACGTGACTCCAGCTTATATAGAGGCTGGGTCACATGCTGCACTTGGCCAATCACAGCCATGCCATTAGTAGGCATGGCTGTGATGGCTTCTAAGGGCACACGAGTTAAACACTTGTTGATAGGCTGCCCTGCAGCCTTTCAACAAGTGCCATTAAATCGCCGAACACCGAACTCTAACCCAAACTTTTACGAAAATGTTCGGGTCGAGGTACAAAAAAAACTAAAGTTCGGTACGAACCCGAACTTACAGTTTGGGTTCGCTCAACCCTACTCAACCCACTATGCGGGTGAAGAAAGCTACTCATCAGTGACTGTAGCTGCTGATGGAACTGGTACTGCTCCTGCCTCCCCACCCCTCCCCAGCCGCCATGGCAGTGGAACGTGAGCGCAGAGGCAGCGGCCAACTGACTACATATGATGCCTCTATAGTAGTTCAGTTTGTTCTCCCTCCCAGTGGGTGTAATGCCCCCATTCTGGACCGGTAGCGAGGGTCCAACAGATTGGAGAGACAGAAGTCATCCCTCTGCTGAATGGTGACAATTTCGCTGTTACTACGCAAGCAAGTGAGCATGCATTGGGCCATTTGTGTAAGTGACTCGGAGGGACTCCCTGCCTCTATCTCCACTGCATACTGCCACGGTGTGTTTGGGTCCTCTGTCTCGTCTTCCTCATCGCCCTGTAGCTCCTCTGGCTGCTTCTGCTCCTCCTCTCCTATCAGCTGAGTAGAAAAACCACCCATTTCTCTACACATTGCCTGTGCTCCAATGTCCTCCTCCCCTTCCTCCTCCAGTTCAGCCCCCACAGGGCTCATGTGGCCATGAGATCTAGGCACCATGTCTCCAGTCCCTTGACCAGCCATTGTTACCACCATCTGTTCCAGGACATAAAGCAGTGGTATGACGACGTTCATCCCGTAGTCCTGGCGACTGAGAAATAACGTGGCGTCCTCAAAGGGCCTGAGCAAACGGCAGGTGTCACTGTCACGGCCTTTGGTTTGCACTGTGACACTGTTGCCACACTTGGGTTGCCCGCGGCAACGTGTTGCTGTGAGAGCATGCGGTGGCAGTGTCTCGGCCTTCTATGGTGATTGCCGGGACATGGTTGCCACGCATGCTGTTGCCGGTAGTAACAGGTGGATTGGTATGCTTGTGTGTGCACTTCCCTTTTTAGTGGCTTCCTTCCCTTGTCTGGTGTTGGAAGGGTTAATTCCCTTCCTAGTGTTTTGTGAACACTGGGTATATGTGTGTGTGGGAGTGGCTGCTTGGGCTATTTAGCCGATACTAGATTCCTGAAGCTCGGGGTTCCTCCAGCCTTGGTGTATGCTGGTGGTTCACGGTTCCTGGCTTGTTCCATCTGTCCAGTGAGGGCCACCCTTGTGGTCATACTGTGACGGTGGGGAGTGGGGGAAACCCCCCACCGTGCGGTGTCAAAGGGTAAAGGGGATCAGCCTGGCCAGAAAGAGTGATAAGGGAGCAGGTCACCTCCTACCGCGTCCCTAATTCTCTCCCTGACTCCTCACCATATGAGCGGACCCCGATGGTGGGACGGCTCATACACTGGATACCTAATATCCTCATGTTACCACCGGCAACAGCATGCGTGGCAACCATGTCCCTGCAATCACTCAGAAGGCCGAGACACTGCCACTGCATGCTCTCACAGCAACACGTTGCCACGGGCAACCGCAAGTGTGGCAACAGTGTCACAGCGCAAACCAAAGACCGTAACACTGTTGCCCGCGGCAACATGTTGCTGTGAGAGCATGCAGTGGCAGTGTCTCGGCCTTCTGGGTGATTGCCGGGACATGGTTGCCACGCATGATGTTGCCGGTGGTAAAGGGTAAAGGTGATCAGCCTGGCCAAAAGGAGTGATAAGGGAGCAGGTCACCTCCTACCGTGTCCCTATTCCTCTCCCTGACTCCTCACCATATGAGCAGACCCCGATGGTGGGACGGCTCATACACTGGATACCTAATATCCTCATGTTACCACCGACAACAGCATGCGTGGCAACCATGTCCCGGCAATCACCCAGAAGGCCGAGACACTGCCACCACATGCTCTCTCAGCAACACGTTGCCGCGGGCAACCGCAAGTGTGGCAACAGTGTCACAGCGCAAACTGTCTCGGCCTTCTGGGTGATTGCCGGGACATGGTTGCCACGCATGCTGTTGCCTGTGGTAACATGAGGATATTAGGTATCCAGTGTATGAGCCGTCCCACCATCGGGGTCTGCTCATATGGTGAGGAGTCAGGCACACGTCGGTGCTGCAGACACCAACAGGTTCAAGGACTGGCCCACCTTCTGTTCTACATACTGTATATTGTTCTTTTTGTATATATGAAGTGTGTATATATTTTTCTTTTTGTACTGAAATAGGCCACTAAACGCTTTCACCACAAATAACTGCAACAGTGAAATGCGTATATATTTTTCTTTTCGTACTGAAATAGGCCACTAAACGCTTTCACCACCTATAACTGCAGAAGTGAAATGCGTATATATTTTTCTTTCTCTACTGACATAGGACACTAAACGCCTTCACCACAAATAACTGCAACAGTGAAGTGTGCATATATTTTTCTTTTTGTACTAAAATAGGCCACTAAAGGCTTTTCAACATAGCACTTGCACCCCAATAACAAGAACAAATTGCTGGAATGACAGACCTGTATAATGGCTATTTGGATCCCCAAATAATCTTTCCCTGCACTTGTAAATCGCTTTTCTAGCACTGTCCCTAGCGCCTTCTGACGTCTCTCCCTGCACTAAGGTGTTGTGAAATGATTGCTCCCTATCCTTTCCCTGCACTTGTAAATCGCTTTTCTGGCACTGTGCCTAGCGCCTTCTGACGTCTCTCCCTGCACTAAGATGCTGTGAAATGATTCCTCCCTATCCTTTCCCTGCACTTATAAATTGTTTTTTTTTTCACAATGAGGTTTTTCCGATTGCTGTCCCTAGTGCCTTCTCATGTCTATCCCTGCACTCAGAACACTGGAAAATGGCTGAATCTAATATGACCGCGTTATTTATAGGGCTGTGACATCACAGAGCTGGCTGTCTGCTGATTGGCTGCGAGCATGGCATTATGGGTCATCCCGCCTTCCCACAGTTCCTTGCACCATGTCCTCACACGTGTAGCCACCATTATAGCCATCATTTTAGGAAAAATTGCGATTCATTGCCACGAAGTGCGAGGAAATTCGCATTCATTGTGAATCAAATTTTTCCTGAAATTCAGATTGAATTCCGCTTCATCAGCTTCGATTAGCTCATCTCTAGTAATAATCTCTGTGCATCCTATGTCCTAGGTGATGTAACACTGGGAGAGTCACTTATAGAGAAGGATTTGGGTGTCCTTGTAGATAGTAGATTAAATAACAGCATACAATGTCAATCAGCTGCTTCTAAGGCTACCAGGATATTGTCAGCATTAAGCAAGGCATGGACTTGTGGGCCAGGGATGTAATACTACCACTTTACAAAGCGTTGGTGTGGCCTCATCTGAAATATGTAGTTCAGTTCTGGGCACCAGTTCATAGAAAGGATGCTCTGCAGCTAGAAAAAGTACAGAGGAGAGTGACTAAACTGATAAGGGGCATGGAGGGTCTTAGTTATGAAGATTAAATTTATTTAGTCTTGAGAAGAGATGTCTAAGGGGGGACATGATTAAGGCTACTTTCACACTCGCATTTGGTGCGGATCCGTCGTGTATCTGCACAGACGGATCCTCACCGATAATGCAAACGCTTGTATCCATTCAGAACGGATCTGTTTGCATTATTCTTTTAAAAAAAAGTCTAAGTCAAAACTGATCCGCCCTGACTTACATTGAAAGTCTATGGGGGACAGATCCGTTTTCAATTGCACCATATTGTGTCAGAGAAAAAGGATCCGTCCGCATTAACTTAAATTGTTAGTCAGGATGGATCCGTTTGGCTCCGCATCGTCATGCGGACACCAAAACGCTGCAAGCAGCGTTTTGGTGTCCGCCTCAAAAGCGGAACGGAGACTAAACGCAGCCAAACTTATGCATTCTGAATGGATCCTTATACATTCAGAGTGCATTGGGGCTGAACTGCTTGTGAGAGCCCTGAAACGGATCTCACAAGCGGACCCAGAAACACCAGTGTGAAAGTAGCCTAACCTATACAAATATATAAATGGGCCATACTAAAAATACGGTGAAAAACTGTTCCATGTCAAATGCCCTCAAAAGACAAGGGGGAACTGCCTCTGACTGGAGAAGAAAAAGTTCAGTCTCCATAAGCGTCAAAGTTTCTTTACTGCAAGAACTGCGAATCTGTGGAATAGACTTCCTCAGGACGTGGTCACAGCTGGAACAGTGGACAGTTTTAAAAAGGGTTTAGATGAATTCTTAAAAGTAAATGATATTAATGCTTATGAAAATGTGTACTTATGTTGCAACTTATGATGCTAATGGCAATGTTACTGTTTCTGCACTTACCAAGCACTTTAGGGAAGTTTATGGGGGGAAAAGCTTCCTCATTTTCTATTATGAGAATATAACTTTTTTCAGACCGGTGCGAGGTGGACACCATTGGATCTCTCTATTAGGTTCAAGACACCTTTATTGAATAAATAATGTTTTCCAAGCCGATAATTATACCTTTTTAAGTATTGTGCGGTTTCGCTCTGGTAGATAGGTTAAGCGGGCGCAGTACAGAGGCAAAATACAAGTTCTTAAAGGGGTTTTCCCATCTCAGACAATGGGGGCATATCGCTAGGACCCGCACCTATATCTCAAATGGAGCCCCGAAAGTGAAGGAGGGCGCACTGCGCGTGTGCAGCCGCCCTCCATTCACTTCTATGGGGCCGTCCGAAAATAGCCGAGCCCTGGCTCGGCTATTTCCGTCGGCCTCATAGAAATGAATGGGAGCATGGGCAGCACATGCGCGGTATGCTCCTATTCACTTCTATGGGAGAAGCGGGGATTAGCGCTTGGTGGTGGAGGGACCCCAGGAAATCTGGGGTCCTCCAGCCACAGCGCTCCCCGTTCCGTTGCTAGCGATATGCCCCCATTGTCAATGATGGGAATACCCCTTTAACTCAAAACGTAGGTGTTTATTCACACTTGAGGCAATTGCACAAAACAGCATGTAACTTTGCAGTTTTGGTATTAATTCACAAACAATGGAAAATTCATATAACACAAGTCACCTTACTGGCAGTTCTGTCTCCAGTAGCCAACAGCAGGCTTTAGGGGGCCGGTTTCCCCAGCATGCGGCTCTCAGCCCTCCAGCACGGCACAAAGCCTCAGATCCCAAAAACAGAGACATCGCTGCTGAGCCCAGCTACCTATTTAAGGACAGCCAGGTGCTGCCAATACCCAGACCGGCACTTAAACTCCAGTCCGGTATTTGACTTCACCTGCGGAGGAAAATACCTGCCTTGCCAGGCACAACCCCTCGGTGTGTCACCCCCCTGAGGAGGTGGACACACGCCAGACAATGCACCCGCGTTAACCTGCAACCGGCCTGCTCTGTGTTCTACCGAGAACTTAAGGTTCTGCAGAGACAAAAACCATCTGGTGACCCGGGCACTTCTGTCTTTGGCCTGGCTCATCCACTTGAGAGGGGAGTGGTCAGTCACCAGGCAGAACTTTCTCCCCAACAAATAGCGGAGAGACTTGAGTACCCACTTGATAGCCAGGCACTTTCTCCCCACTATACTGTACCTGGTTTCAGCTGGGGTGAGCTTGCGGCTTAGGAAGACAACGGGATGCTCCTCCCCATTGACTCCCTGAGACAGTACAGCACCGAGGCCAACTTCAGAGGCATCCGTTTGTACCACAAACTCCCTCTTGAAGTCGGGCGTCATCAAAAACGGTGACCCACACAGGGCCGACTTCAAAGCCGCAAAAGCCTCTTCCGCCCTATCATCCCAGCGAACCATCACTGATTTTCGTCCCTTCAAGAGTCCTGTCAAGGGCGCAGCTAGAGTAGCAAAGTGGGGAACAAACCTCATGTAATAGCCCACCATTCCAAGGAATGACTTTATTTGCCTAGTTGTGACAGGTCAGGGCCAATTCCATTTCACCTCTATTTTGTTCATTTGGGGTTTGATGACTCCGCGCCCAATGACTTACCCAGGTACTTAGTCTCTTCTAACCATATCGCACATTTTTTTGGGTTAGCGGTTAGGCCAGCTTTCTGAAGGGAGTCCACTACAGCCTGGACTTTGGGTAGGTGACTTTCCCAGTCGGTACTGTGGATGACAATATTATCCAGGTAAGCCGAAGCATACCGACGATGTGGACAAAGCAGAATGTGCATTAGTCGCTGAAAAGTGGTGGGGGCGCCATGCAGACGAAATGGTAAGGCCTTATATTGATACAGCCCCTCAGGCATGATGAAGGCAGTTTTCTCTTTGGCAGCCTCCGTTAAGGGCACCTGCCAGTACACTTTCGTGAGGTCAAAAACAGAAAAATACTGGGCTTGTTCTAACCTCTCGATAAGTTGATCCACCTGGGGCATGGGATATGCATCGAATTTGGAAACCTCGTTAAGTTTTCGAAAGTCGTTACAAAACCGCAACGTCCTGTCCAGCTTGGGTATCAATACTATAGAACTGGCCCACTCACTTTTTGACTCCTCAATGATGTCTATCTACAACATTAGCTGCACCTCCTCCGATATGGCTTGTCGCCGAGCCCCGGGTACCCGATATAGTTTTAATCAGACTTTTGCCTGAGGATCAGTGACAATGTCATGCTGGATTATGGAAGTGTGTCCAGGGAGGTCCGAGAACACATCCAAGTTCCGACTAACGAACTCCCTGGCCTCCTGAGTCTGTTTAGAGGAGAGACTGTCAGCTATTTTTACTGTGGCAGCCGCCTCTCTTGCATCAGACAGAGGGGCCGGTACCTCTTCTCCTAGAAAACCCGTCCACGGACTGTCTTCTGTACAGGTTTCCCTATCTTTCCACGGTTTGAGTAAATTCACATGGTAAACCTGCTCCGGCTTTCGCCGCCCTGACTGGTGTACCTTGTAGTTTACGTCTCCAATTTTTTTCGAGTACCTCGTAGGGCCCCTGCCACCTAGCCAGGAACTTGCTGTCCACGGTCGGCACCAGAACCAAAACCCGATCACCCGGGTTTAAAAACCGGACCCGACTCTGGGCTCGCTGAGCTGCCTCCATATGCTCTCTAACAAGAGGCAACACTGTCTCTATCCAATCTTGCATCTGGGTAAGATACTCAATGACACTTTTATGTGGAGTGGGTTGTTGTTCCCACGCCTCTTTGGCCACGTCTGCCATATAGCAGTTTGAAGGTCAAGAACCCATTAGAGGCCTGGGGTACCTCTCGCACTGCGAACATGAGATAGGGCAGAAGGAGGTCCCAGTCCTTCCCATCTTTAGACACTACCTTTTTATACCTTCAACATATTATTTAATCTTTAGTTAAACCCAGGCCTTTTTTTCTGGCTGAACGCCCCGGAACGGCCTTCCGCCACCTATTTTCTGCCGACTCGCCCCACCCCCCTTTAGTTACTGCAGGGCCGTTTCTTGGGGCGGGCGGGCAGGGCAGCCGCCAGGGGCGCTGTCAGAAGGGGGGCACCGGCAGGGCACAGCAGGAGATGAGTGCTGAGCTTCCATTGTGGAAGCGCTCACTCATCTCCAAAGTCATCTCATCTGTATCGCCGTCCTCAGGACGGCAATACAAGTGTCTGTAATGCGGCAGGGCAGGGAGAGGTGTTTCCCCTCCCTGTTCCTCTGATAGGCTGCCAGCACTAGGCCGGCAGCCTATCAGAGGCCGGTGCATGATGTCATCGCGCCGCCTGAGCCAGCGAGGGACACAGGCCGGAAGAGGCCTGCATCGCATCCTGGAGGAGGTAAGAATAAGTTAATTTTTTTTTTTTATATGTGAAAATGACAATCCTGGCACATAAGGGGGGCTTCTGGGCTGGCACAGACATAAGGGGGGCTGCTGGGCTGGCACAGACATAAGGGGGGCTGCTGGCACATAAGGGGGGATACTGGCTACTGGCACATAAGGGGGGCTGCTGGCACATAAGGGGGGCTACTGGCACATAAGGGGGGCTGCTGGCATATAAGGGGGGCTTCTGGCACAGACATAAGGGGGGCTGCTGGCACAGACATAAGGGGGGCTGCTGGCACATAACATAAGGGGGGCTACTGGCTACTGGCACATAAGGGGGGCTGCTGGCACAGACATAAGGGGGGCTGCTGGCACAGACATAAGGGGGGCTGCTGGGCTGGAACAGACATAAGCGGGGCTGCTGGCACATAAGGGGGGCTACTGGCTACTGGCACATAAGGGGGGCTACTGGCACATAAGGGATAAGGGGGGCTACTGGCACATAAGGGATAAGGGGGGCTACTGGCACATAAGGGGGGCTACTGGCACATAAGGCGGGCTACTGGCACATGATAGGAGACTACTGGCACTTGATAGGGGGGCTACTGGCACTTGATAGGGGGGCTTCTGGCACATGATAGGGGGGCTACTGGCACATGATAGGGGGGCACTCAGGCTACTGGCACATGATGGTGGGGGGCTCTTATTACTGGCACATGATTGGGGGGCATCTATGGGGGCACATCTTACTGGCACATGATATGGGGCACATCTTACTGGTACATGATTGGGGGGCATCTATTGGGGCACTTATTACTAGCACATTATTGGGTGGCACTATAGGGACATCTACAGAGGCTAAAAAGAAGGGGTATTTTATATGGGGGCTCTGTATAGGGGCATTTTATACTGGGAGGGAAGGAAGGGGCCAGGCTGCGCTGCCCATGTGTGGACTAGGGCGGCGGCGGCCGCGGGCACTGGCAGCCTGGCTGTCACGACCGTCACTGGCAATTTTACTTGCATCCCTGTTCTCTAAAGGGGCGGTTTTAGGGGGCGGTCCTAGGGGTGGGTAGGGGCGTGGCCAGGGGAGGGGGGGTGAGTTCCACCACCTTTTCTCTGAGAAAAAAGCCCTGGTTAAACCTACCAGACCGTCCATTTTGGGATGGTAAATGGACGTCTGTAGTTGTTTTATGTGCAGCAACTTACAGAGTTCCCTCATCACCTTGGACATAAAAGGGGTCCCTTGGTCAGAACCTCTTTAGGTAGTCCTACTCGGGAAAACATCTCCATTAACTCCTTAGCTATGAGTTTTGCCGAGGTATGTCGCAGTGGCACCGACTCCGGGTACCGAGTGGCGTAGTCTAGAATGACTAAGATGTGTTGGTGCCCTCTGGCGGACTTCGGTACTGGGCCTATGAGGTCCATAGCTATTCGGTCAAACGGTACTTCAATAATCGGGAGAGGTACTAGGGGTCTTTGGAAATGTGGCTGGGGTCTAATTATTTGGCAGGTCGGGCAAGACTTACAAAACTCTTCCACTTCTTTGAATTTGCTGGGCCAGTAAATCCGCTGTAAAATATGATCCTGAGTTTTCTGCAGCCCCAGGTGACCCCCGAGAACACGTTGTGGGCTAGATCTTACACAAGCTTGCGATAAGCCTTGCGGACCACCAACTGTTGGTTTATCCGATACAACATATCCTGATGAACCAAAAAAACGGGGAAACACTGACTATGCCCCAGGTTGTTGTGGTTCACCATCTACTATTAACACATTTTCCCAGGCACGGGATAGGGTTGGGTCCTGACGTTGGGTGGTATCAAAATTATCCCCGGAGACATTGAGGTCTGCCAATTCAGGACCTGGCGGAAATTCCTCCACATCTCTCATCATCACACTTAGTGGGTTTGTATCCCCCTCTTCCACCAAAGTGGCGGTCACCCCTACCGCTGGCCCTTCGGTCTCAGGTTCCCAGGGTTCTGGTCTCGAGCTGGGCCACTCTGCTAGGGTTACCTATGTCTCATGGGTATCAGTCACTCTCATAGCAGGCCACAGTGCCGGGAAGCCAGGGAAGTCTCTCCCTATTATAAGTTTCTAGTGTAAATTTGGGGCAACTGCCACTTCGTGAGTCCATCTGCCAGCCCCTGTGGTTAGAGACACCAGGGCGGTGGGATAGTCTTTTAAGTCTCCATGGATGCACATGACCCCGACTTTCCGGCCAGTATACTCCGCTGACCGTACCAGGGGAGCCCTTACTAGGGACACCAGACTCCCTGAGTCCAGCAGAGCCTCCACTGGAGTGTCTCCTACCTCCACCTGGCACAGGTGGTTTAGAGTTTTTGGGGTACCTGCTGCGGACAGCTTCCTGGCATATAGCGACTGACAGTAGCAATAGTTAGTATACATGGGCTCCACCTGATGGGGTGGTGGAGGAGGAGGTAGCCTACACTGCTTTTTGCTTTTAAATTTATTTTTTTAAATCAGGGTACACCCCAAAACATTGGGAAATATAACCTGTGATAACCCCTTCAGTCGTGCTAAACACACGTTCAGACAATACACTGGCTGCAGGGCAGGCCAGCACCTACAAGGAGTAAAGGGCAAGCTCAGGCCATGTGCCCAATTTGGAGACCCAGAAGTTGCAGGGGCTGACCCCTGTCAGTCAGTCAGTGTAAGCGTGTGCACACGTACTGCCCCACCATGTTGCACGTCCCCGTGATGTTCACGATCTAATTTGATATCTGCTCTATCAACTTTTGATCTTCTTTTATGCGCCTACCATGACACCAGGGCAGTGGGATAGTCTTTTAAGTCTCCATGGATGCACATGACCCGACTTTCCGGCCAGTATACTACGCTGACCGTACCAGGGGAGCCCTTACTAGGGACACCAGACTCCCTGAGTCTAGCAGAGCCTCCACTGGAGTGTCTCCTACCTCCACCTGGCAAAGGTGGTTTAGAATTTTTGGGGTACCTGCTGCGCACAGCTTCCTGGCATATAGCAACTGACAGTAGCCATAGTTAGTATCCATGGGTTCCACCTGATGGGGACAGTCAGCTCTTACATGGCCCGGCTCCTGACACCGCCAGCAGACTATCGGAGCCAGGTCCGTAGAGGGTACACCCCGGGTGGGTTTGGTTAGTACAAGTCGCCGGGTCTGGGATGGAGATTTACGGGGTTTGACTGCCCCCCTCCCAAAAGAACCCTGTGTAACAGTTTTAGTAGCCTCGTAGCGCTCCACCAGGTCCACCATTTCTAGAGCATTTCCAGGAGACACCTGGCCGATCCATGCTGGAGAGGAGGTGGCAGAGCCCTCCAGAACATATCAGCCTAGTCTATCCAGCATAGCCGGGGGACTCAGCACATCAGGCTGTAGCCACTTTTGCAACAGGGTGGAGTAAATCATAATACTGGGTCCTTGCAGGCTCAGCCAGCTTAAATCCCCACTGATGTACCCACTGGGCCCAGACCAACATATTCACCCCCAGTCTTGCCAAAATCTCACACTTTACTTTTTGGTAGTCGGCCACTGGTAATCGGATGCCAGGAATGGAGTGACAACCTTAGCCCACTGGTTACGGAGTAGCTTTTCCCTGATGGCCACTTTCTCGTACATCGCCAGGTAGGTTTCAATGTTGTCTGCGGGGGTCATCTTAAGAATTGCGGCACAGACTGCTTTCCGTGCATCGTGGACGCTTGGGGTTGCTCCTGCTGTCTGCAAAGCCATCACGTGTTGTAGCAGCAACTGGTTAGACTCCTGCTGCTGCTTATTAGCCTCGCGTTGCTGCAGGTTTGTCTCTTGCTGCTGCAGATTAGCCTCCATGAGGGCCTTTACAACAGCCTCCATTTTGTCGTGGGGCACTGGTTGTAATACAGCTGGTTTAATGTACGACATACAACCGTGCCTGAGAAATGCAGAAACCAAAAATATCGGCGTTCATGCCAGCCCCACTGCTCTTGCGCGCATCCTCCACCAATTGTGGGGTTTCGCTCTGGTACATAGGGTAAGCGGGCACAGTACAGAGGCAAAATACAAGGTCTTAACTCAAAACATCAGTGTTTATTCACACTTGAGGCAATTGCACAAAACAGCATGTAACTTTGCAGTCTTGGTGTTAATTCACACACAATGGAAAGTTCATATAACACAAGTCACCTTGCTGGCAGTTCTGCCTCCAGTAGTCCACATCAGGCTTTCGGGGGCCTGTTTCCCCAGTGTGTGGCTCTCAGCCCTCCAGCACGGCACAAAGCCTCAGATCCCAAAAACAGAGACATTTCTGCTGAGCCCAGCTGTCTATTTAAGGACAGCCAGGTGCTGCCAAAACCTGAACCAGCAATTAAACTCTGGTCCGGTATTTGACCATACCTGGCTGGAAACCAGCTCAGCCGCACAGGCTGGGAGGAAAATACCTGCCTTGCCAGACATAACCCCTCACTGTGTCACAGTATGTATTATGGCATTTCACGTGATTACATAATGACCCCTAAAGAAGAGGTGCTTTGATCAGGTGATTACCCATGAGGGATTTTAAATACAAATTTTCTGTACTGGACCATGGCTATGGTTAAGGATGGCTACAATTCGAACTCCGTAAGCTGGTTCTATTTTACTGTATTCTGTGCTGAACTTTAGAAGGATTTCTGTTGGGGTCATCTTGCTATGCTGAATTATTTTCTTCCTGGTTTAAGTTCCTCCATCTTGCTGTGTACTTTGGATGCTCTGAGTTTACATTGTATACTAGTACCTATAACTTGTAGAATTATAGCTTCCAAGAAACGCATCTGGGGGTCTCTTTGTCAATGAACCAGTAACAAGTTACCATCATGTGGTAGAGCTTTTCATAGTCTCACTGCTGTTACAGTAAAGAATCCTCATTGATGATGAAATCCACCGATTCCCTTATTTATTATCTTGGTCACCTTCCTCTGCACCCACTCTATACACAGGTGCCCAAAATTGTAGTCCATTTTCCATATGTGGTCTGACTATTGATTTTCATAGAGGCAAAACTATTGGGGTCATTTATCAAACTGGTGTAAAGAAGAACTGGATTAGTTGCCCAGAGTAACCAATCAGATTCCACCTTTCATTTTCCAAAGGAGCTTTTAGAAGCGAATCTTGTAGAACATCTTATTGGCCTGATGAAGCGCTGAGGCGTGAAATGGCCGTTGCTGTATGTCCTATTACTGCATTGTATGTTTGTCCGTCCCCAACCACTTTTGTATTCAGTTTTTATGCATCCAGTTTTGGTGTATTCAGCCTTGATGTATTCAGCTCTGGAGGAAATAAAAGAAGATTGCACCGATAGGTGAGTGCCACCTGTTTATCTCTCTGTTTGGTAAAATATATAATTTAATCTTGCACTGTTATTTTGTCTCGATCCTCAATTGGTATTGCCTTGTCCGTAGTGACCTAATCTATAAAAGGATCAGATTACTTATCCTGTGTGGTGAATGCCGTTGAAAAGAAAAAACCTAAGAAACAATGACTGATTTGCTGTTTTTGTAAGCTAAAAATTGTATAAACAGCTATAAAAAATTGTATAAAAAGCAATCAAAAAGTCATGTACCCCCAAATGGTACCAATAAACCCTACAGCCTGCCCTAAAAAAACAGACCCTCACACAACTAAGTTGACGGAAAAAATAAATGTTATAACTGTTAATATATGGTGATGCAAAATACAACAGATTTTTTATAAAAAGTGATTGATGCAAAAGTAGCAAAACATGAAAAAAAACTATATAAATTTGGTATCACTATAATCATATTCACCTACAGAATAAATATATCATATTTATTGCACTGGGAACCCCATAAAAATAAAAAATAAAAAAACACTGACAATATTACAAGTTTTGGCTACCTCACCTCCCAAAAAGTGAAATAAAAGGTGATCAAAATGCCAAATGTACCCAAAAAGGGTAAAAATAAAAACTACAGCTTTTCTTGCAAGAAAAACAGCTCAACAAAAAGTAAAAAAAAAAAGTTATTGCTCTTAAAAACAATTTCAGCAAAATCCATGCTACAAAATTCTGATTTCCTCAAACAGCATTTTATGACCACATTTCCTATACTCAGAAGAAATTTCAAATTATGTGCTAATTTTTCTTCTTTTAACCCATGCAGAAATGAAACATTTGGGGCTACAGCAACATAAAATTTTTCATTTTCAATGTCCAATATTAATAAATTCTATAAAACACATGTGGTGTCAAAACCATCACTACACCACCTAGCTGTATTCCTTGGGGTGTAGTTTAAAAAATTGGGTTATTTCTTGGGGTTTTCTATGTACTGATACCTCAAGGGTGCTCGGAGTTCAACATGACACTAGAATTGAGTGGACACCTGGATGTTCTGGTTCGACGGGTTCGGCCGAACTTCAGAAAAAAGTTCGAGTTCGGGACCCGAACTTGACCCCGAACCCGAACCCCATTGAAGTCAATGCGGACCCGAACTTTTGAGCAGTAAAATGTCTGTAAAAATGTCATGGAAAGGGCTAGAGGGGTGCAATTTGAATCAAAATGTGGTTAAGAGCATGGCAATTCAGACCTGCGGTTTGCGGCTTTTACTTGCGGTTGCGGCGGCGGCGGGTGGTGCCATCGGGTCCCCGTGCGGCTGTAGGGGGGACCCGATGGCATGGAAGGCAGCACGATGCCTAAGGAAGGCATTGCGCTGCCTTCCGGTGACGAGCCTGTGAGATCCAGCCCCCTGGATCTCACAGGCCGGAAGCTGTATGAGTAATACACACAGTATTACTCATTCAGCCAATGCATTCCAATACAGAAGTATTGGAATGCATTGTAAAGGGATTAGACCCACAAAAGTTCAAGTCCCACAGTGGGACAAAAAAATAAAGTGAAAAAAAAGTTGAAAAAATAAATTTTTCCCCCCAAAAATTCAAAGTTTCAAGTAAAAATAACCAAAAACGTCATTTTCCCCAAATAAAGTTAAAAAAAATTGGTAAAAAATAGGGGGGGGGGGAGTATACATATTGGGTATCGCCGCGTCCGAATCGACCGGCTATATAAACATATCACATGACCTAACCCCTCAGATGAACACCGTAAAAAAAAAAAAATTAAAACTGTGCTAAATAAACCATTTTTTTGTCACCTTACATCACACAAAGTACAACAGCAAGCGATCAAAAAGGCGTTTGCCCACCAAAATAGAACCAATCTAACCGTCACCCCATCCCGCAAAAAATGAGCCCCTACCTGAGACAATCGCCCAAAAAATAAAAAGTATTTTGGCTCAGAATATGGAGACACTAAAACATCTTTTTTTTGTTTTAAAAAAACTGTTATTGTGTAAAACTTACATAAATAAGAAAAAGTATACATATTAGGTATCGCTGCGTCCGTATAGACCGGCTCTATAAAAATATCCCATGACCTAACCCCTCAGATGAACACCGTAAAAAATAGAAAAATAAAAACTGTGCTAAATAAACAATTTTTTGGCACCTCACATCACAAAAAGTGTAATAGCAAACGATCAAAAAGTCATATGCACCCCAAAATAGTGCCAATCAAACCGTCATCTCATCCCGCAAAAAATAAGACCCTACCTAAGATAATCGCCCAAAAACTGAAAAAAACTATGGCTCTCAGAATATGGAGACACTAAAACATGATTTTTTTTTTTGTTTCAAAAATGATATTATAGTTTAAAACTTACATAAATAAAAAAAATATACATATTAGGTATTTCCGCGTCCATATCGACCGGCTCTATAAAAATATCACATGACCTAACCCCTCAGATGAACACCGTAAAATTTTTTAATTAAAAACTGTGCTAAATAAACCATTTTTTGTCACCTTACATCACAAAAAGTGTAATAGCAAGCGATCAAAAAGTCACACACACCCCAAAATAGTGCCAATAAAACCGTCATCTCATCCCGCAAAAATCATACCCTACCTAAGGTAATCGCCCAAAAACTGAAAAAATGATGGCTCTCAGACTATGGAAACACTAAAACATGATTTCTTTTTGCTTCAAAAATTAAATCATTGTGTAAAACTTACATAAATAAAAAAAAAAGTATACACATTAGGTATCGCAGCGTCCGTAATAACTTGCTCTATAAAAATATCACAAAACCGTCAGGTGAATACCGTAAATAACTAAAACTAAAAATGGTGTAAAAAAAGCAATTTTTTGTCACCTTACATCACAAAAAGTGTAATAGCAAGCGATCAAAAAGTCACACACACCCCAAAATAGTGCCAATAAAACCGTCATCTCATCCCACAAAAACCATACCCTACCCAAGGTAATCGCCCAGACTATGGAAACACTAAAACATGATTTTTTTTGTTTAAAAAAGGAAATCATTGTGTAAAACTTACATTAAAAAAAGTATACATATTAGGTATCGCCGCGTCCGTGACAACCTGGTCTATAAAAATACCACATGATCTAACCTGTCAGATGAATGTTGTAAATAGCAAAAAATAAAAATGGTGCCAAAACAGCTATTTCTTGTTACCTTGCCTCACAAAAAGTGTAATATAGAGCAACCAAAAATCATATGTACCCTAAACTAGTACCAAGAAAACTTCCACCCTATCCCATAGTTTCTAAAATGGGGTCACTTCTTTGGAGTTTCTACTCTAGGGGTGCATCAGGGGGGCTTCAAATGGGACATGGTGTCAAACAAACCAGTCCAGCAAAATCTGCCTTCCAAAAACCGTATGGCATTCCTTTCCTTCTGCGCCCTGCCGTGTGCCCGTACAGCAGTTTACGACCACATATGGGGTGTTTATGTAAACTACAGAATCAGGGCCATAAATATTGAGTTTTGTTTGTGTCATGGTCTTACCTTCTTGCTGTTCTCCTTCGTTTGACATGTGCTGGCGGCCATCTTGGTTTCTGGGTTTCTTGTAGCCTCCCACCCTGCGGCTCCTCCTTCCCACTGGGAGGAGCTGGATGCCTAGCTCATATATATAGGAGGTCTGTGGCTTCAGTTCCTTGCTTGGTCCTCCTGTGTTCACATGCTTCTGACTGCTGCTTCTGGTTCCTGATCCTGGTTTCGTCCGACTACCCTGCTGGTTCCTGATCCTGGTTTCGTCCGACTACCCTGCTGGTTCCTGATCCTGGCTTCGTCTGACTACCCTGCTGGTTCCTGATCCTGGCTTCGTCTGACTACCCTTCTGGTTCCTGACCTCTGGCTTCGCAAAGACTCTGCTTCGGTTTCGCCATCCGTTTGGACTTTTGCTTTACAGCTTTATTTTCAATAAAGCCTTCTTATTTTCACTTATCCCTTGTTGTACGTCTGGTTCATGGTTCCGTGACATTAGGACCAAGCCATGAATTCTGACGGTACAGGGCCATCCTCGCTACCCACGCTGGTTGCCAGACTTGATCAGCAGGATCACCTGTTGGGTCGGTTCGCTGTGGCGTTGCAAACCCTGCTTGAACGCACGGCTCATTTCGCTCCCGTTGCCGATGGGTCGGTTGTCGCTCCTGGGCCCGCTCCTACTGCCGCTCCGGTTGTTGCGCCAGAGTCTACCCCGACACCTGTTGTTGCACCTGCGGTGTTTCGGGGTATGACCGGTTCTGCCCCTCTTCCACAGCGCTTTGGGGGAGAGCCAACTCAGTGCCGAGGTTTCCTTAACCAGGTGGGCATTTATTTCGAGTTGCTGCCACATGCCTTTCCTACTGAGAGATCAAAGGTGGGCTTCTTGATCTCGCTGCTCTCGGACAAGGCCTTGGCCTGGGCCAGCCCTTTATGGGAGAACAACAATCTGGTGGTTGCCGAGTTTTCCGGTTTTGTTGCTTCTCTTCGGAAGGTATTCGATGTGCCGGCTCATGCTGCCTCTGCTGCGAAGCTCCTTATGTCCATCAGACAGGGTTCACGATCCGTAGCTGAATACGCCATTGAGTTTCGTACCCTGGCAGCAGAGGTGGGCTGGAATAATGAGGCTCTGGTCGCTGCTTTCTCTCATGGTCTCTCGGATGCCTTGAGGTTCCCCACTGGCTCTTGAGGCGATAGACGGCAGACCCCTTCTGTCGCCACACGTGACTCATGAGACCCTTCCAGTGGGGATAGCCATTGGTGCCGTTCACAGAGAGTCGGTCTGCCTCCAGGTTATTTCGTCTCCACACTACTCGGTGGTCTTGGGGTACCCCTGGCTCCGGAAGCATAATCCGACTTTCGATTGGAGATCGGCCGAGATCCTCTCGTGGTCACCGCAGTGTGAAGCTAGTTGCATCCATGGGTCTGTCAAGTTGCTGTGTACTTCCTCGGACTCTCTGTTGCCTCCTGAATACGAGGAGTACCGGGATGTATTCGATAAGGTGCGCGCGGTTGCCCTACCTCCGCACCGCCCATACGATTGTGCCATAGAGTTACAATCTGGTGCCGTTCCTCCTCGTGGCAAAGTCTATCCACTGTCGGTAGCGGAGAATGAGGCCATGGAGGAGTACGTGAGGGAAGCGCTTTCACGCGGACACATTCGCAAATCCTCGTCCCCGGCAGGGGCTGGATTTTTCTTTGTGAAAAAGAAGGGCGGTGAGTTGAGGCCTTGCATCGATTACAGGGGTCTCAATCGCATCACGATCAAGAACGCTTACCCGATACCCTTGATTTCCGAGCTGTTCGATCGCCTTAAAGGGGCCACGGTCTTTACCAAACTCGACCTGAGGGCGGCATATAACCTGGTAAGGATCAAGGCGGGCGATGAGTGGAAGACCGCGTTTAACACCAGGACCGGTCATTATGAATCCTTGGTTATGCCCTTTGGGTTGTGCAATGCGCCCGCAGTCTTTCAGGAATTCATCAACGATGTTTTCCGTGACCTGTTGCAGCAGTGTGTGGTGGTCTATTTGGATGACATCTTGGTATATTCTGAATCCATGGAGGCCCACATTCTGGATGTCAGACGAGTGTTGCAACGGTTACGAGAGAACAAGCTGTTCGGTAAGCTTGAGAAATGCGAATTTCACCGATCCCAGGTAACCTTCTTAGGTTACATCATTTCCGCTGAGGGGTTCTCCATGGATCCTGAGAAGGTTTCGGCTGTCTTACAGTGGCCCCAGCCCAGTGGTCTTCGTTCCCTGCAGCGCTTTTTGGGCTTCGCCAATTATTATCGGAAGTTCATCAGGGACTTTTCCATGCTAGCCAAGCCTCTCACGGATCTGACCAGGAAGGGCAGTAATTCCCAGGTCTGGCCGCTCGAGGCCATCCAAGCTTTTGAGGCTCTAAAGTCCGCCTTTGTGTCGGCTCCGATTCTGTCGCATCCCAACCCTGGGTTGCCCTTTGTCCTCGAGGTGGACGCATCTGAGACGGGAGTAGGCGCCCTTCTGTCTCAGCGTAGAACACCAGAGGGTCCTCTGCTTCCTTGTGGGTTTTACTCCCGGAAACTGTCTTCCGCGGAGTGCAACTATCAGATTGGTGACAGGGAGTTATTGGCCATCGTGCAGGCCCTTAAAGAATGGAGGCACTTGCTCGAGGGTTCGGTGGTTCCGGTCCTCATCCTGACGGACCACAAGAATCTGACCTACCTTTCTGAGGCCAAGAGATTGACACCACGTCAGGCCAGATGGGCTCTGTTCTTGTCACGTTTTAATTACGTGGTCTCCTACCTACCCGGTTCCAAGAACATCATGGCGGATGCCTTATCACGGCAGTACTCCGAGCTGTCCAGGGAGGAGTCGATTCCGACTTCAGTCATACCTCCGAATCAGATCTTGGCCGCCATTCGCACCAGCCTGACCTCTCCCCTGGGTGAGCAGATTTTGGCGGCTCAATCTGGTGCTCCCTCTGGGAGACCCAACGGCAGATGTTTTGTGCCTGAGGAGTTGCGCACTCGGTTGTTGCGAACCTACCATAACTCCAAGACCGTGGGGCATCCTGGAAAGAATCAGCTGTCCTGGGCTGTTTCACGTCTGTTCTGGTGGCCTTCCCTACGTTCCGACATCGCCGCATATGTAGCGGCATGCTCCGTTTGTGCCCAGAGTAAGTCCCCTCGGCACCTTCCATTGGGCCTTCTGCAACCCATAGCCACCGGGGAGCGCCCATGGTCACACCTGGGGATGGATTTCATTGTGGACCTCCCTGCATCCCGAGGCCATACGGTCATTCTCATGATTGTGGATCGGTTTTCCAAAATGTGCCACTGTGTTCCTCTCAAGAAGTTACCCTCTGCACAAGAGTTGGCCACGATTTTTGCCAGGGAGGTCTTCCGGTTGCACGGTTTGCCCAAGGAGATTGTGTCTGATCGGGGGAGTCAGTTTGTGTCCAGGTTCTGGCGCGCCTTTTGCTCCCAGTTGGGGATTCATCTCTCCTTCTCCTCGGCCTACCACCCTCAGTCCAATGGGGCCGCAGAACGATCCAATCAGGCCTTGGAGCAATTCCTTCGTTGCTATGTCTCCGATCACCAAGACAATTGGGTTGACCTCCTGCCTTGGGCTGAGTTTGCCAGGAACACGGCGGTGAACTCTTCCTCTGGGACGTCTCCCTTCATGGCCAATTATGGGTTCCAACCTGCCGTGTTACCGGAGGTATTCTCTCCCCAGGATATTCCGGCTGTGGAGGATCACCTTTCCGTCCTACGTGCTTCTTGGGTACTGATCCAGAAGTCCCTTGAGGTCTCTGCTCAGCGCCAGAGACTCCAGGCGGATCGCAGACGAGCGCCTGCTCCTTCCTACCAGGTCGGAGACCGTGTATGGTTGTCCACCCGCAACCTCAACCTTCGAGTGCCCACTCCCAAGCTGGCGCCTCGCTTTGTTGGTCCCTTCCGAGTGCTTCGCAGGGTAAACCCGGTAGCCTATGCCCTTGCGCTTCCTCCTGGCATGCGGATCTCCAACGTGTTTCATGTCTCCCTGTTGAAGCCACTGGTGTGTAATCGTTTCACTTCCTCGGTTCCTCGGCCTCGTCCGGTCCAAGTGGGTAATCGTGAGGAGTATGAGGTGAGCAATATCCTGGACTCACGCCTGGTCCGCGGTCGGGTGCAGTTTTTGGTCCATTGGCGTGGTTATGGTCCAGAGGAGCGTTCCTGGGTTCCCTCCGCAGATGTCCATGCTCCTGCCTTGCTCCGAGCCTTCCACGCACGCTTCCCTCAGAAACCGTTCTTTACTCCGCGGAGGAGGGGCCCTTGAGGGGGAGGTACTGTCATGGTCTTACCTTCTTGCTGTTCTCCTTCGTTTGACATGTGCTGGCGGCCATCTTGGTTTCTGGGTTTCTTGCAGCCTCCCACCCTGCGGCTCCTCCTTCCCACTGGGAGGAGCTGGATGCCTAGCTCATATATATAGGAGGTCTGTGGCTTCAGTTCCTTGCTTGGTCCTCCTGTGTTCACATGCTTCTGACTGCTGCTTCTGGTTCCTGATCCTGGTTTCGTCCGACTACCCTGCTGGTTCCTGATCCTGGTTTCGTCCGACTACCCTGCTGGTTCCTGATCCTGGCTTCGTCTGACTACCCTGCTGGTTCCTGATCCTGGCTTCGTCTGACTACCCTTCTGGTTCCTGACCTCTGGCTTCGCAAAGACTCTGCTTCGGTTTCGCCATCCGTTTGGACTTTTGCTTTACAGCTTTATTTTCAATAAAGCCTTCTTATTTTCACTTATCCCTTGTTGTACGTCTGGTTCATGGTTCCGTGACAGTTTGGCTGTTAACCCTTGCTTTGTTACTGGGAAAAATGGATTAAAATGGAAAATTTGCCCAAAATTTTTAATTCGGAAATTTCATCTCCATTTGCCAATAACTTGTGGAACACCTAAAGGGTTAACGACGTTTGTAAAATCTGTTTTGAATACCTTGAGGGGTGTAGTTTATTAGATGGGGTCACTTTTGTGGAGTTTCTACTCTAGGGTTGCATCAGGGGGGCTTCAAATGGGACATGGTGTCAAAAAAAACAGTCCAGCAAAATCTGCCTTCCAAAAACCGTATGGCATTCCTTTCCTTCTGCGCCCTGCCATGTGCCCGTACAGTAGTTTATGACCACATATGGGGTGTTTATGTAAACTACAGAATCAGGGCCATAAATACCGAGTTTGGTTTGGCTGTTAACCCTTGCTTTGTAACTGGAAAAAAATTATTAAAATGGAAAATCTGCCAAAAAAGTGAAATTTTGAAATTGTATCTCTATTTTCCATTAATTCTTGTGGAACACCTAAAGGGTTAACGATGTTTGTAAAATCAGTTTTGAATACCTTGAGGGGTGTAGTTTATAGAATGGGGTCATTGGGTGATTTCTATTATATAAGCCTTGCAAAGTGACTTCAGACCTGAACTGGTCCCTAAAAATTGGGTTTTTGAAAATTTCTAAGCCTTATAACATCCCCAAAAATAAAATATCATTCCTAAAATGATCCAAACATGAAGTAGACATATGGGGAATGTAAAGTAATAACTATTTTTGGAGGTATTACTATGTATTATAGAAGTAGAGAAATTTAAACTTGAAAATTTGCGTTCTTTTTTTACAAATTTTTGGTCAATTTGGTATTTTTTTTTATAAATAAAAATTATAATTTTTTACTTCATTTTACCAGTGTCATGAAGTACAATATGTGATGAAAAAACAATCTCAGAATGGCCTGGATAAGTCAAAGCATTTTAAAGTTATCACCACTTAAAGTGACACTGGTCAGATTTGCAAAAAATGGCCTGGTCCTTAAGGTGAAATAAGGGGTTAAATAACATAAAATACGTAAAAATAAAACATTGGGAAATATAACCTGTGATAACTAGGGATGAGCAAACCCGAACTGTACAGTTTGGGTTCTTACCGAATTTGGGGTGTTCGTGACATTTACGTAAAAGTTTGGGTTCGGGTTCGGTGTTCGGCGCTTTCTTGGCGCTTTTTGAAAGGCTGCAAAGCAGCCAATCAACAAGCGTCATACTACTTGCCCCAAGAGGCCATCACAGCCATGCCTACTATTGGCATGGCTGTGATTGGCCAGTGCAGCATGTAACCCAGCCTCTATTTAAGTTGGAGTCACGTAGCGCCGCACGTCACTCTGCTCTGATCAGTGTAGGGAGAGGATGCAGCTGCTGTTAGGGTGAGATTAGGCAGGGATTAACTCAGCAAAAACACTTAATGAAGTGATCGATCTACAGCTGTGAATCATTCAACTTCTGCTAGTTAATTGCTCACTGTTTTTAGGCTGCCCAGAGCGTTTTTCTGTCACTTTTTTCTGGGGTGATCGGCGGCCATTTTGTGTCTTGTGGTGCAACAGCACAAGCTGCCACCAAGTCCATTTAACCATCAATGGTAGTTTTTTTTTTTTGTTGCTATATCCTACATCAGGGGTTGGCTGTGCTTATTGTCACCCCTAGAAACTCAGGATAGAATTTTCTATATTTTATTGAGGGGTGAAATTCACTTGCAAAAATAGCAATCCCCTAAATCTGGTGTTCCAGCTGTGGCTAGCCAAGTGTAATACTGTCTGCTGTCTGGCAAAGGATATATTTTTCTGGGGTGAAATTCAATTGCCAAAATAGCAATACCCTAAATCTGGTGTTCCAGCTGTGGCAGAACAAGTTTTATAGTCCAGCTGTGGCAGGCCAAGTGTAATTCTGTCCGTAAAAGGAAACCTTTCATCCAGGGCCTAAATACTAGGCCTACAATTTATATTCAGCTAAATCTGTGGTTACTGCTGTCGCTGGACAAGTTTTTTAGTGTCCGTCAAAGCATAGTTTTTGTTCTGGGTTGAAATTCAATTCCCAAAATAGCAATACCCTAAATCAGTGGTTTATGCTGTTGCAGGCCAAGTGTAAATCTGTCCGTAAAAGGGGATATTACACTCAGCGTGCATCTCCAAGTGTATTTTTTTTACGTAAAAGGGTATATTACACAAAGTGTTAAATTACAATTGCTGATAGCATAAGCCTTTAAATTTGCACGCACTATTGTGCATCTCATAGTGTATTTCTGTCCGTAAAAGGGTATATTACATTCAAGGTGCAAATTCAAGTGCTGATAGGAGGTCATCCTCAATAACTTCACACGCTACCGTGCATCTCCAAGTGTGATTCTGTCCGTAAAAGGAAACCTTTCATCCAGGGCCTAAATACTAGGCCTACAATTTATATTCAGCTAAATCTGTGGTTACTGCTGTGCCTGTATTAGTGTAATACGGTACATAAATAGATAGCCAGATAGTGTTAGGTGCCTGTAAAAAAAGGCCTGAATTTGAATTCAATACATTGGGCCAAATAATTTTTTTCTTATTGTGGTGAACGGTAACAATGAGGAAAACATCTAGTAAGGGACGCGGACATGGTCGTGGTTGTGTTAGTGGACCCTCTGGTGCTGGGAGAGCAGCCACACGTCCTAGTGAACCAACTACCTCAGGTCCCAGTAGCCAACAGAATTTACAGCGATATTTGGTGTGGCCCAATGCCGTTCTAAGGATGGTAAGGCCTGAGCAGGTACAGGCATTAGTCAATTGGGTGGCCGACAGTGGATCCAGCACATTCACATTATCTCCCACCCAGTCTTCTGCAGAAAGCGCACAGATGGTGCCTGAAAACCAAGCCCATCAGTCTGTCACATCACCCCCATGCATATCAGGGAAACTGTCTGAGCCTCAAGTTATGCAGCAGTCTCTTATGCTGTTTGAAGACTCTGCTGGCAGGGTTTCCCAAGGGCATCCACCTAGCCCTTCCCCAGCGGTGGAAGACATAGAATGCACTGACGCACAACCACTTATGTTTCCTGATGAGGACATGGGAATACCACCTCAGCACATCTCTGATGATGATGAAACACAGGTGCCAACTGCTGCATCTTTCTGCATTGTGCAGACTGAACAGGAGGTCAGGGAGGAAGACTGGTGGAAGACGATGCAGGGGACGATGAGGTCCTAGGCCCCACATGGAATGAAGGTCATGCCACTGACTTTCAGAGTTCGGAGGAAGAGGCAGTGGTGAGACCGAGCCAACAGCTTAGAAAAAGAGGGAGCAGGGTGCAAAAGCAGAGCAGCCGTCGCCAAAACAGTTCGCCTGCTACTGGCCACCGTCACCAGGGACCGAGCACACCAAAGGCAGTTTCAAGGAGTTCCCTGGCATGGCACTTCTTCACACAATGTGCTGACGACAAGACCCGAGTGGTTTGCACGCTGTGCCATCAGAGCCTGAAGTGAGGCATTGACATTCTGAACCTTAGCACAACCTGCATGACCAGGCATCTGCACGCAAAGCATGAACTGCAGTGGAGTAAACACCTTAAAAACAAGGAACTTACTCAGGCTCCCCCTGCTACCTCTTCTGCTGCTACCTCGGCCTCTTCCTCCGCCTCTGGAGGAACGTTGGCACCTGCTGCCCAGCAAACAGAGGATGTACCACCAACACCACCACCTCCGTCACCAATGTCGGTGAGCCTCAAGCCTGGCCTGGTGGTGTGCGATAATGGGCGAAATCTCTTTGCAGCTCTGGGACTAGCCGGTTTGACGCATATCCCTTGCCTGGCGCATGTGCTGAATTTGGTGGTGCAGAAGTTCATTCACAACTACCCCGACATGTCAGAGCTTCTGCATAAAGTGCGGGCCGTCTGTGCGCGCTTCCGACGTTCACATCCTGCCGCTGCTCGCCTGTCTGCGCTACAGCGTAACTTCGGCCTTCCCGCTCACCGCCTCATATGCGACGTGCCCACCAGATGGAACTCCACCTTGCACATGCTGGACAGACTGTGTGAGCAGCAGCAGGCCATAGTGGAGTTTCAGCTGCAGCACACACGGGTCAGTCGCACTGCGGAACAGCACCACTTCACCACCAATGACTGGGCCTCCATGCGAGACCTGTGTGCCCTGTTGCACTGTTTCGAGTACTCCACCAACATGGCCAGTGGCGATGACGCCGTTATAAGCGTTACAATACCACTTCTATGTCTCCTTGAGAAAACACTTAGGGCGATAATGGAAGAGAAGGTGGCCCAGGAGGAGGAGGAGGAGGAAGAGGGGTCATTTTTAGCACTTTCAGGTCAGTCTCAGAAGTGACTCAGAGGGAGGATTTTTGCAACAGCAGAGGCCAGGTACAAATGTGGCCAGACAGGGCCCACTACTGGAGGACGAGGATGAGGAGGAGGTGGAGGAGGATGAGGATGAAGCATGTTCACAGCGGGGTGGCATCCAACACAGCTCGGGCCCATCACTGGTGCATGGCTGGGGGAAACGGAGGATGATGACGATACGCCTCCCACAGAGGACAGCTTGTCCTTACCTTTGGGCAGCCTGGCACACATGAGGGACTACATGCTGCAGTGCCTGCGCAACGACAGCAGAGTTGCCCACATTTTAACGTGTGTGGATTACTGGGTTGCCACCCTGCTGGATCCCCGGTACAAAGACAATGTGCCCACCTTACTTCCTGCACTGGAGCGTGATAGGAAGATGCGCGAGTACAAGCGCACGTTGGTAGACGTGCTACTGAGAGCATTCCCAAATGTCACAGGGGAACAAGTGGAAGCCCAAGGCAAAGGCAGAGGAGGAGCAAGAGGTTGCCAATGCAGCTGTGTCACTGCCAGCTCCTCTGAGGGCAGGGTTAGCATGGCAGAGATGTGGAAAAGTTTTGACACCACGCCACAGCTAACAGCACCACCACCTGATACGGAACGTGTTAGCAGGAGGCAACATTTCACTAACATGGTGGAACAGTACGTGTGCACACCCCTCCACGTACTGACTGATGGTTCGGCCCCATTCAACTTCTGGATGTCCAAATTGTCCACGTGGCCAGAGCTAGCCTTTTATGCCTTGGAGGTGCTGGCCTGCCCGGCGGCCAGCGTTTTGTCTGAACGTGTATTCAGCACGGCAGGGGGCGTCATTACAGACAAACACAGCCGTCTGTCTACAGCCAATGTGGACAAGCTGACGTTCATAAAAATGAACCAGGCATGGATCCCACAGGACCTGTCCATCTCTTGTGCAGATTAGACATTTATAACTACCTCCCCTTAACCATATATTCTTGTACTCCAGGGCACTTCTTCATTCAATCATCCTTTTTTTATTTTACCATTATATTGCGGGGCAACCCAAAGTTAAATGAACCTCTCCTCTGTCTGGGTGCCGGGGCCTAAAAATATCTGACAGTGGCCTGTTCCAGTGGTGGGTGACATGAAGCCTGATTCTTTGCTATGACATGAAGCCTGATTCTCTGCTATGGGACCTCTCTCCTCTGTCTGGGTACCGTGGCCTAAAAATATCTGACAGTGGCCTGTTCCAGTGGTGGGTGACATGAAGCCTGATTCTCTGCTATGACATGAAGCCTGATTCTCTGCTATGGGACCTCTCTCCTCTGTCTGGGTGCCGGGGCCTAAAAATATCTGACAGTGGCCTGTTCCAGTGGTGGATGACATGAAGCCTGATTCTCTGCTATGAAATGAAGCCTGATTCTCTGCTATGGGACCTCTCTCCTCTGTCTGGGTGCCGGGGCCTAAAAATATCTGACAGTGGCCTGTTCCAGTGGTGGGTGACATGAAGCCTGATTCTCTGCTATGACATGAAGCCTGATTCTCTGCTATGGGACCTCTCTCCTCTGTCTGGGTGCCGGGGCCTAAAAATATCTGACAGTGGCCTGTTCCAGTGGTGGGTGACATGAAGCCTGATTCTTTGCTATGACATGAAGCCTGATTCTCTGCTATGGGACCTCTCTCCTCTGTCTGGGTACCGTGGCCTAAAAATATCTGACAGTGGCCTGTTCCAGTGGTGGGTGACATGAAGCCTGATTCTCTGCTATGACATGAAGCCTGATTCTCTGCTATGGGACCTCTCTCCTCTGTCTGGGTGCCGGGGCCTAAAAATATCTGACAGTGGCCTGTTCCAGTGGTGGGTGACATGAAGCCTGATTCTCTGCTATGGGACCTCTCTCCAATTGATATTGGTTAATTTTTATTTATTTTCATTTCTTTTAATTCATTTCCCTATCCACATTTGTTTTCAGGGGATTTACCTACATTTTGCTGCCTTTTGCAGCCCTCTAACCCTTTCCTGGGCTATTTTACAGCCTTTTAGTGCCGAAAAGTTCGGGTCCCCATTGACTTCAATGGGGTTCGGGTTCGGGGTGAAGTTCGGGTCGAGTTCGGATCCCGAACCCGAACATTTTCGGGAAGTTCGGCCGAACTTCTCGAACCCGAACATCCAGGTATTCGCTCAACTCTAGTGATAACCCCTCCAGTCGTGCTAAACACACGTTCAGACAATACACTGGCTGCAGGGCAGGCCAGCACCTACAAGGGGTAAAGGGCAAGCTCAGGTCATGTGCCCAATTTGGAGACCCAGAAGTTGCAGGGGCTGACCCCTGTCAGTCAGATCGTGTAGGCGTGTGCACACGTACTGCCCCACCATGTCGCACGTCCCCGTGATGTTCACGATCCAATTTGATATCTGCTCTATCAACTTTTGATCTTCTTTTATGGGCCTACCATGATGATCACGGTTGGAGAGGAAGCGTGAGAAAGAGAGACCACATCCAAGGGAGGATTCATTTTTTCAAATTTTAAATTATAGAGCGGACTTATGGGACAAATTATTAAAGCGTAAAAGTAGGTCAACTTTTTAAAGTTTAAGCATTGAATGAAAGGATGTGGCGCACATTATTTAGTGTAGAATTTATTAAATTTTATTCCCTGTCAACTATGCAGAGCAGGGGTTTCTATCCGGCAAAAGTTGAAAAATGTCACCTAACAATGTAATTGATGATTTTTTTAAATTTATTTTCCTGTCACCTATGTACGGGTGCCCCAGTGACATCCACCATCCATTTGGATATCTTCTCTATCAACTTTCGATGTTCTTTTCGGAGCCTACCATGTTGATCACGGTTATCGGCGAATCAGGGTTCCTGTCACGAGGGTGTCAAGAGCCACGCCTGACTCCGTTATACACGGGGTCAGGAAGTCGCAGCGGGTGGCTGCGCGCTCTATGTAGAAACATAGTGCTGTTTCTTTATGGTAGCTTTCTGGGTTTGCCTTGCAACCCTTTTTGGCTCACTCAGGGATCCGTAGCTCCTTCTCCTCAGCTGTTTCTTGTCCAGCACTCCCAACCTCCTTATATTCCCCTCTCACACTTCTCTGGTTGCCAGATATAGAGCTTCCTGCCTGGACTTCTATACTGACCCACTGGAGCTGTGTAACTGTGTTCCCTGGTTGTTGTTCCAGAGTGTTACCCTCCGGATCCCTGTGGGCCTTGGTGGTCTGCTGTTGTCGCCCACCTGGGATTATATGTTTTGTCTGTATTGTCTGTCCTCTCCTTGGTGTTTTCCTTTAGTGTCAGTGGTGCGGACTAGCGATCCCACCGCCCCGTTCACTACACAGGGCTCATCTTCGGGAAAGCCAGGGTTTAGGCACGTGATCGGCGTACGGGTGAGGAACCCGTCTAGGGACATCAGGGCAGTCAGGTGCCACCCGCAAGGTGAGTCAGGGGTCACCACCTTTCCCTCTCCCTTGGACAGGGCCTTCCCATTTCCCTCCCTTTGTGTGACGCTGGTCATTACATTATATCTGGCCCTTATTTGTGTAGGTAAAAAAAAAAATTTTTTCTTTCTACCTACTTAGAATCCAGTATGGATCCAATTGCTGCTTTGTCAAAGCAACTTCAAGGCCTGTCTTTGGAGGTGGCAGGATTGAAGGCGTCTGTCCTCCAGCAACAGCAGCAATTACAACAGACCGCAAGCCCAGCGGTTGCTACAGGTAACCAGGTTGTTGCGGAACCCAAGGTTGTTCTTCCTGACAGATTTTCTGGGGGAAGGGACAAATTTGTGTCGTTCCGTGAGGCCTGTAAATTATATTTTAAGCTGTGCCATTACTCCTCTGGTAATGAAGAACAGCGGGTGGGGGTTGTTATTTCCCTGCTGCAGGGGGACCCGCAATCCTGGGCGTTCTCTTTACCCGCTGATTCCCAGGCTCTCCGGTCAGTGGATGAATTTTCTGGGGCCTTGGGTCTCATATATGACGACCCTGACCGAGTCGCACTGGCTGAATCAAAATTACGGAGACTCCTACAGGGAGAGCGGCCAGTAGAGGAGTATTGCTCAGAGTTCCGTAGGTGGGCTACGGATACCCAGTGGAACGACCCGGCTCTCAGGAGTCAGTTCTGCTCTGGGTTATCCGAAAGGATTAAGGATGCGCTTGCGCTGTATGAGACTCCCTTTTCCCTTGATGCGCTTATGTCCCTTGCTATCAGAATAGATAGACGTCTTAGGGACAGATTGAAAAAACCGGGGCAATTGGTAACCCCTCCCAAGCAGCAGTTAGTCTGTACGGACTTAGACAAGCCTATGCAGCTAGGAGGAACTACTCGTCAGGTCCGTCCTCCTGAGGCTCGCCGTAGGCGTGGGGTATGTTTTTTCTGTGGGGAGAGGGGTCATTTTATTAATGTCTGTCCTTCCTTCCTCAAAAACAAAAAAACCGTCGGAAAACTACTAACCCCAGGCTGTGGGGAGGATGTCAGTCGGGGGGTATACGTTTCCTCCATACGAACATCGCAATTTGTGTTGCCAGCGGTTGTTGTTTTTGGCGTTAAGATGGAGACTATTTATTTTTTTCTAGACAGTGGAGCAGGAGTAAATTTGATAGATGCCCATTTTGCCCACACTATGGGTTTGTCTCTCTGTACGCTACAGAGACCTATTCCCATATTCGCTATTGATTCTGCTCCTCAGTCTCAGAGAAACCTCACTCACATTGTCCATAACTTACACCTTCGGGTAGGGGACCACCATAACGAGTTGCTTTCATGTTATGTTCTGGAGGGGCTTCCCACTCCGGTGGTGTTGGGTCTTCCCTGGTTGGTAGCGTACAATCCAGTGGTGGATTGGCAGGCCAGGGAGATATTGGAGTGGAGTGAGCATTGCAGAGAAAATTGCTTAAATAGCAATTGCTTAGTCGCCTCCATAGCTACCCTACCTACATTTGTTTCGGACTTTGAGGACGTTTTTTCTGAAAAGGGTTGCCAGAAGGGTTTCTGAAAAGGGTTACCACCTCACCGTCCTTATGATTGCCCGGTTAACCTGATTCCCTGTGCAAAATTACCCAAGACCAGGTTATATAATCTTTCGGGTCCGGAGAAACAAGCCATGAAAGATTATATCTCCGAGAGCTTGGCTAAGGGACACATCAGACCCTCTTCTTCACCCGTGGCTTCAGGGTTTTTCTTCGTTAAAAAGAAAGATGGGGGCCTGCGTCCTTGCCTAGATTTTCACGAATTAAACCGGATAACCATCCGAGACCCATACCCTCTTTCTCTCATTCCTGACCTGTTTAATCAGATTGCGGGTGCTAGGTGGTTCTCCAAACTTGATCTTAGGGGGGCCTACAATCTGATTCGTATCAAGGAAGGGGATGAGTGGAAGACAGCTTTTAACACCCCTGAGGGGCATTATGAAAATCTAGTCATGCCTTTCGGTCTGACCAATGCTCCTGCTGTCTTCCAACATTTCGTTAATGACATTTTTAGTCATCTTATCGGCAGGTTTGTGATGATATACCTAGATGATATTTTAATTTATTAGTCTGATCTGAAAACACATGAGGTGCATGACAGACAGGTACTGCAGGTCCTACGGACGAATAAATTATATGCTAAAATTGAAAAGTGTGTCTTCGCCGTTCAGGAAATACAGTTCCTAGGTTATTTATTATCTGCTTCAGGGTTCCGTATGGATCCTAGGAAGGTCCAGGCAATTTTAGATTGGGATCTTCCTGAGAACCTCAAAGCACTGCAACGGTTCTTGGGCTTCGCTAATTTCTATAGAAAATTCATTAAAAATTATTCGGTGATTGTAAAACCCCTTACTGACATGACTAGGAAGGGGACTGATTTTTCTAAATGGTCTGACGCCGCTAAAATTGCTTTTTCCTCTCTAAAAGAGAGGTTTACCTCGGCACCTGTACTAATCCAACCTGATGTCTCCCAGCCTTTTATTGTTGAAGTCGATGCGTCAGAGGTGGGAGTGGGGGCTGTGCTGTCTCAGGGTCCGTCTCCTGGCAAATGGCGTCCTTGTGCTTTCTTTTCTAAAAAACTATCTGCAGCAGAAAAGAACTATGATATTGGCAATAGGGAACTATTAGCTATTAAACTAGCGTTTGAAGAATGGCGTCACTTTTTAGAGGGGGCAATCCACCCCGTCACTGTGATTACGGACCACAAAAACCTTCTGTACCTCGAATCAGCTAAGCGTCTCACCCCTAGACAAGCTAGGTGGTCGCTATTTTTTTTTACCAGGTTTAACTTTGTTATTACCTATCGTCCTGGGGCAAAAAATACCAAGGCAGATGCACTATCTCGTTGTTTCCCTGGAGGGGGTAATGTGAGTGATCCGGTACCCATTCTACAAAGAGGAGTGGTTGTCTCTGCGGTACACTCTGTTCTGGAGGGGAAGGTGTTAGAGGCCCAGGGGGACGCCCCGGTCTCTTGCCCCTCAGAGAAATTGTTTGTACCGTTGAACCTGCGTTTCGAATTATTAAAGGAACATCATAATTCGGCACTTGCTGGGCACCCGGGTAGTAAAGCAACCTTGGAGCTATTGTCTCGTCGTTTTTTGGTGGCCAAGGTTGCGTCAGGATGTATTGGATTTTGTGTCTTCTTGTTCTACCTGTGCGCGCGCAAAAGTTTCACATACACGTCCTGCA
The DNA here is from genome assembly GCF_905171765.1 of Bufo bufo. NCBI lineage: Eukaryota > Metazoa > Chordata > Amphibia > Anura > Bufonidae > Bufo > Bufo bufo. The sequence goes on along the minus strand of NC_053397.1, from coordinate 107,189,819 downwards.
GAGTCTCTATTACCACTCGTCATTCCCAATAGACCATGGACACATCTGTCAATGGATTTTATCACTGACTTACCTTTGTCTGCGGGTAAAACAGTTATTTTGGTAGTAGTGGACAGGTTTAGCAAAATGGTACACTTCATTGCGTTACCCGCACTACCTAATGCTAAGACTCTTGCTCAGGTATTCGTCAGTGAAATCGTGAAGCTTCACGGGGTCCACTCCGATGTTGTTTCGGATCGGGGTACCCAGTTTATTTCTAAATTTTGGAAAGCTTTTTGTTCCCGTTTGAGGGTACACTTGTCCTTTTCCTCAGCTTTCCATCCTCAGTCGAATGGACAGACTGAGCGTACCAACCAAAACCTGGAGACATATCTATGATGTTTTGTGTCTGAAAACCAAGAGTTGTGGTCATCATATTTACCGTTAGCTGAGTTCGCCATAAATAATCGTCGTCAGTAATCCACTGGCAAGTCACCATTTCTTGGTGCATATTGTTTTCATCCCCAATTCTGTACTTTCAAAGAGGGGGGTCTTCTGGGGTTCTCTTTCATCGGTATGGCAGAAGGTGCAAGCTAACTTGAAAAATATGGGCGGTAAATACAAATGCATGGCTGATAAGAGACGGTCACCAGGTCCGGACCTAGGAGTGAATGACTATGTGTGGTTGTCTACTAGGAATATTAAGTTGAAGGTTCCCTCTTGGAAACTGGGTCCTAGGTTTATTGGTCCTTACAAAATTGTAGCCATCGTCAACCCCGTGGCTTTTCGCCTGGAGTTACCTCAGACTTTTAAAATCCATAATGTCTTTTATAAGTCGTTACTCAAGAAATATGTTCCACCTCTAGAACCGTCACCGCTGCCACCCCCTCCTGTTGTTGTGGATGGTAATCTAGAATTTCAGATATCCAAAATTGTTAATTCTCGTCGGGTCCGCCGCTCTCTTCAATATCTGGTGCATTGGAGAGGTTACAGTCCCGAGGAAAGAATGTGGGTTCTTGCGTCTGAGGTAAACGCCGACAGGCTAGTTCGGGTTTTTCATGCCTCTCCTCCTGAGAGACCTGGTCCTGAGTGTCCGGAGGCCCCTCGTGGAGAGGGGGGTACTGTCACGAGGGTGTCAAGAACCACGCCTGACTCCATTATACCCGGGGTCAGGAAGTCGCAGCGGTTGGCTGCGCGCTCTATGTAAGATAGGGCTGTTTCCTTATGGTAGCTTTCTGGGTTTGCTTTGCAAACCCTTTTGGCTCACTCAGGGATCCATAGCTCCTTCTCCTCAGCTGTTCCTTGTCCAGCACTCCCAACCTCCTTATATTCCCCTCTCACACTTCTCTGGTTGCCAGATATAGAGCTTCCTGCCTGGACATCTATTCTGACCCTCTGGAGCTGTGTTGCTGCGTTCTCTGGTTGTTGTTCCAGAACGCTACCCTCTGGATCCCTGTTGGACCTTTGTGGTCTGCTGTGGTCGCCCACCTGGGTGTATGTGTTTGTCTGTATTGTCTGTCCTCTCCCTGGTGTTTCCCTCTTAGTGTCAGTGGTGTGGACTAGCGATCCCACCGGCCCGTTCACTATCTAGGGCTCATTTTAGGGAAAGCCAGGGTTTAGGCACGTGATCGCCGCACGGGTGAGGAACCCGTCTAGGGATGTCAGGGCAGTCAGGTGCCAGCCGCAAGGTGAGTCAGGGGTCACCACCTTTCCCTCTCCCTTGGGCAGGGCTTTCCCTTTTCCCTCCCTGTGCGTGACGCCGGTCATTACAATAGGCTGATATGCAACGTTTCCACCCTCCATATGTTGGACCGATTATATGAACAGAGAAAGGCCATAAACGGTTTCTTGATGATATAGGCAGACAGAGGTACTCCCCTGTGTAACTTCAATGTTAGCCAGTGTCAGCTCATGCAAAACACCTGCTCTTTGCTTGGGCCCTTTGAGGAGGCCACTTTATTTGTCAGTCGCCAGGACTAAGGGATGAACAATGTCATTCCACTGATTTATGTCCTGGAGCACATGCTACTAAATCTGGCTGGCCAGGGGACAGGAGACGTGGCGACTAAATGTTACGGCCACATGAGCCATGTGGGGGCTGAACTAGAGGAGGAGGAGGACATTCGAGGACAAGCAATACGTAGAGAAATCTGTGGTTTTTCTACACAGGTGACAAGAGAGGAGGAGCAGGAGCAGCCAGGGGATCTACAGGGCGCTGAGGAAGACGAGGCAGAGGACCCAGACACACCGTGGCAGTATGTAGTGGTGTTAGGGGTGCTAGCTCACCTGCGTGGGAGGGCACCGGGCAGTGTACCGGGTGGAGTCCAGTAGCTGGAGACCGCAAGTAGAGAGGCGGGGTGGAGGCGTCCTGGTCGATAGCAGACAGGTAGACGGTAGTAGAGGATCAGGCAAGAGAGTAGTCAGGGACGATTCCGAGGTTGGCAGCAGTCGAGTTGGTAGTAGTAGCAACAGAGGAACCGCGGTAGATACAGCAGGATCAAGTTCAGAAGAACAATAACCAGCAGGGGTCAGGTGCAAGAGGCTGGGCTTATAAAGAGGAAGTAGCAGGTGCAAGGAATCACAGAGATTAAAAAGGCAAGGCTGGAACAAGGTAGATCAAAGAGTTCAGTAGAAGGAAAAGTCCAGAAGGGTTGGTAGCCTAGTGGCTAGATTGCCAAATTGCCCCGATGCATGCTCACTTTCTTGTGTAGTGACAGCCGAATTGTCACCATTTGGCAGAGGGATGACTACTGGCTCTCCACTGAACTACTATTGAGACATCCTATTTAGTCAGTTGTCCACTGCCTATGTGAGCCATCGCCCATTCTCACGCAGGTTTGACCAGGGGGGGCGCTCTGCACTCATGCTGCTGCCACCTCACCACTCTGTGTTCTCCTCATGATGCTGCCACCTCACCACTCTGTGGTCTACTCATGCTGCTACCACATAACCACTCTGTGATCTCCTCATTCTGCTGCCACCTTACTACTCTGTGTTCTCCTCATGCTGCTGCCACCTCACCACTATGTCACTGGGCCCCTCTGTGGTCTCCTTATGCTGCTGCCACCTCACCAGTATATCACTGGGCCACTCTGTGGTCTCCTCATGCTGCTGCCACCTCACCACTCTGTCATTGGGACACTCTGTTTTACACCGTCGTCAGCTATTTCCACATAGATGTCTACAGGAGTGCGCTCTTTCATGCTATAGTAGGATCTTGGGTCTTTGCATGGTTCTTTATACCTGGCGCAAACATTGACCTGTAAGGCTGAGTTCACACTTGAGGTATTTGGTCAGTTTTGGACCCATAACTGCCCAAAAAAGTGAAGTGTGCAGTGATTCTAAGAGCGACACCTGCCATCTGCGTGTCATACTGACTCACAGTATTGTTTCACTACCACAGCAGACTCCCTATGCGTGTTACTGCAAGGCACAGTGTTCTTCACTAGGGTTGAGCGAACCCGAACTCGTACCGAACTTTAGAATTTTTGGACCCCGGACCCGAACATTTCAGTAAAAGTTCGGGTTCAGTGTTCGGCGCTTTCTTGGCGCTTTTTGAAAAGCTGCAGAGCAGCCAATCAACAAGCGGTTAACTTTCTAACCTTAGAAGCCATCACAGCCATTCCTACTAATGGCATGGCTGTGATTGGCCAGTGTAGCATGTGACCCAGCCTCTATATAAGCTGGAGTCACGTAGCGCTGCACGTCACTCTGCTGTGCTTAGTGTAGGGAGATGATGCTGCTGGTGATTTCAGGGAGAGAATAGGAGAGAGTCTTTGCTCAAAATCAGAATCTAACTCAGCGTTCTACATACATTGTGTTTTGTGGGTGCAGGGCACAATTTTTTTATCCTGCCCTGAGCCCAGTGACCGAATTTTTTTTTTTTTTAATAAGTCAGTTAGGTGGGCGGCGGCGGCCATTTTATGCAAGCTCAGTGCACCAGCACTGCATCTGAGCTTTTGGGACATTGAAAATCCAAATTTTTTGGGCAATTTACAACATCTGGATTAGTCAGTGTCCAATTTAAGCTAGAAATACAGCCATCAATTTCTGGGGTTTTAAAAACACACTTTTTTTTGCCAAAAAACACTATTTTCCTGATCTGCAAGTGTTAAATTTAAGTTTAATATATACAGCTTTCATATTCTGTTACCAAAAAAACACTTTTTTGGCAATATACAACATCTGGATTAGTCAGTGTGCAATTTAAGCTAGAAATACACCCATCATTTTCTGGGGTTTTAAAAATACACTTTTTTGCCAAAAACCACTATTTTCAGGCCTTGCATCATCAGCACGTGTGAAATTACAGGCTTATATACTGCTGTCAAATTCAGTTATTAAACAAACACCCGTTTGGGCAAAACATTTTTAGTTGGCAGCCTTTGATGCAGATGTCATTGTGAGATATACCCTTTATACATTTGGTTTAGATTCAGGTATTTAAAATACCGCCATTTTAATTGAGGCCTACTGTGGGTCAGGCCGTGTGAGATACACCCTGTATATGCAGGGCTTATATTCTTTCAAATATAAAACACCCTTTTTGGGGCAAAATACACAATATTTCAGGCCTTGCAGCATCTTGACGTTTGACAAACACCCGTTTGAGCAAAAAAAGTTTATTTGGAAGCCTTTGCTGCATTTGGCAGCCTTTGCTGCATATGTCATTGTGAGATACATTTGGGTTATATTCAGATATTTGAAATGCCGCCATTTGGTGCACAAATCTTTAATTAAGGCCTACTGTGGGTCAGGCCGTGTGAGATACACCCTTTACATACAGGGGTTTGATTCAGGCATTTGAAATACAGCCATTTTGGGCAAAGAAATCTTTAATTGAGGCCTACTGTGGGTCAGGCCGTGTGAGATACACCCTTTAAATACAGGGGTTTGATTCAGGCATTTAAAATACAGCCATTTTGGGCAAATAAATCTTTAATTGAGGCCTACTGTGGTTCAGGCCGTGTAAGATACACCCTTTACATACAGGGGTTTGATTCAGGCATTTGAAATACAGCCATTTTGGGCAAACAAATCTTTAATTGAGGCCTAGTCTGATTCAGGCCGTGTGAGATACATTATATTCTACTATTATTAAACACCGATTTAGGGCAAGATCCTAAATTCGAGAAATATGAGGAGAGCGTCAAATAAGGGATGTGGCCCAGGTCGTGGTGCTGCTGGTGGAGCTTCTGTTGCAGGGAAAGGACGTGGTCGATCTGTACCAGCTACACGCACAAGTGAAAACCCTTCCTCAGGTGCGAGTAGGCGACAGAACCTGCAGCGTTATTTGGTCGGGCCTAATGCGGCTCTACGAATGGTGAGGCCAGTACAAGTACAGGCGATAGTAGATTGGGTTGCTGACAGTGGCTCCAGTTCCTTCACATTGTCTCCCACCCAGTCTCCTGCTGAAAGACCACAGTTGGCACCTGCAGCCGATGTCCATCAGTCTTTCACCTCACCCCCTTGCAAAGCAACCAAGCAGTCTGAGCCCCAAGTCATGCAGCAGTCTCTTCTGCTTTTTGCTGACTTTGTTTACAGGGTTTCCCAGGGCCATCCACCTAGCCCTGCCCCAGAAGTGGAAGAGATTGAGTTCACCGATGCCCAACCACTTATCTTTCAAGATGAGTACATGGGAAGACCATCGCAGCACGTCTCGGATGATGACGAAACACAGGTGCCAACTGCTGGGGCTTTCGAAAGTGTGCAGACCGACAAGGAAGGCAGGGGTGAAGACTGGGTGGAAGATGATGTGGAGGACGATGAGGTCCTCGACCCCACATGAAACAAGGTCATGCGAGTGACCTATGTAGATCGGAGGAAGAGACGGTGGTTGCACAGAGACAACAGCACAGCAGAAGAGGGAGCAGGGTGCAAAAGCAGAGCGGCCGTCCCCTAGACAGTATGCCTGCTACTGCCCACCGCAGCATGGGACCGAGCACACCAAAGCCAGCTCCAAGGAGTTCCCTGGCGTGGCAGTTATTCAGACAATGTGCTGACGATAAGACAGGAGTGGTTTGCACGCTGTGCAATCAGAGCCTGAAGCGAGGCATAAACGTTCTCAACCTGAGCACAACCTGCATGACCAGGCAATTAAGTGCAAAGCACGAGCTGCAGTGGAGTAGACACCTCAAAAACTAAGAAAGGTCTCTGGCTCCTCCTGCTTTCTCTTGTGCTGCAGTCTCGGCCTCTTCATCCACCTTTTAAGTGACAGTGCCACCTGCCACCCCGCAAACAGAGGATCTGCCAGCAACACCAACATCTGGGTCACCAAGCATCTCCACAATGTCCCACGGAAGTGTTCAGCTCTCCATCTCCCAAACGCTGTAGAGAAAGAGGAAGTACCCCCCTACCCACCTGCGATCCCTAGCCCTGAATGCCAGCATTTCTAAATTACTGGCCTTTGAAATGCTGTCATTCCGTCTGGTGGAGACGGATAGTTTTAAAGGCCTTATGGCGGTGGCTGTCCCACAGTACGTCGTGCCCAGCTGCCACTACTTTTCCAGGAGATCCATCCCTTCCCTGCACAACCAAGTGGGACAAAATCAGGTGTGCACTGCGCAACGCCATCTGTGGCAAGGTGCACCTCACTACGGATACGTGGACCAGTAAGCACGGTCAGGGACGTTATATCTCCATAACAGCACACTGGGTAAATGCAGTGGCGGCTGGGCCTGAGGCGGATAGCAGTTTGGCGCATGTCCTTCCACCACCAAGGATTTCAAGGCGCTTCAGTTTGCCTCCTGTTGCTTCCTCCTCCTACTCTGCTTCCTTATTCTCTACCAGCTCCTCATCCGGTCAGCGTAACACCTTCACCACCAACTTCAGCACAGCCAGGGGTAAACGACAGCAGGCAGTTTTAAAACTTATCTGTTTAGGGGACAAGCCCCATACCGCACAGGAGCTGTGGACGGGCCTTTAACAACAGACCGATGAGTGGTTTGTGCCAGTCAGCCTTAAGCCCGGCCTGGTGGTGTGCGATAATTGGCGAAATCTCGTAGCAGCTCTGGGACTAACCGATTTGACACACATCCCTTGCCTGGCGCATGTGCTGAATTTGGTGGTGCAGAGATTCCTTAAAAATTAACCTGATATGTCAGAGCTGCTGCATAAAGTGCGGGCCGTCTGTGCGCGCTTTCGGCGTTCTCACCCTGCTGCTGCTCGCCTGTCAGCGCTGCAGCGTAACTTCGGCCTTCCCGCTCACCGCCTCATATGCGACGTGCCCACAATGTGGAACTCCACCTTGCACATGCTGGCCAGACTGTGCGAGCAGCAGCAGGCGATAGTGGAGTTTCAGCTACAGCACGCACTGGTGAGTCGCTCGGCGGAACAGCACCACTTCACCACCAATGACTGGGCCTCCATGCGAGACCTGTGTTCCTTGTTGCGCTGTTTCAAGTACTCCACCAACATGGCCAGTGCCGATAACTCCATTCTCAGCTTTACTATCCCACTTCTATGCCTCCTTGAAAAAACGCTCCTGGCGATGATGGAAGAGGATGTGGCACAGGCGGAGGAGGAGGAAGAGGGATAATTTTGTAGAGTTTCGGGGCAGTCATTCACAAGTGACTCCGAGGGTGGGTTCCTGCACCCACAAACCCAAGGTACACAATTGTCCAGCCACGGCACAGTTCTGGAGGATGACGAAGTGGAGGAGGAGATGGAGCTGGAGAAACCACCATGTTCACAGCAGGGTGGCACCCAGACCAGCTCATGGCCATCACTGCTGCTTGGCTGGGGGGATACAGAGGACACAGATGATACACCTCACACAGAGGACAGCTTTTTGTTGCCTCTGGGCAGCCTGGCACACATGAGCGATTACATGCTGTAGTGTCTCCGCAACGACTGCCGAGTTGCCCACATTCTAACTTGTGCTGATTACTGGGTGGCCACGCTGCTGGATCCCCGTTACAAGGACAACGTACCGTCCTTAATTCCGTCACTGGAGAGTAATCGTAAGATGCGGGAGTACAAGCGCATGCTGGTAGACGCGCTGCTGGTGGCATTCCCACCTGACAGCGGGGGCACAGTGGAAGCACAAGGCGAAGGCAGAGGATGAGGAAGAGGTCGCCAACGCAGCTGGGGCACCGCCAGCACCTCAGGAGGCAGGGTTAGCATGGCCAAAATGTGGAAAAGCTTTGTCAGCACGCCACAACAACAACCAGCACCACCAGCTGATATGGAACGTCTTAGCAGGAGGCAGAATTTCACCAACATGGTGGAGCAGTATGTGTACACACGCCTACACGTACTGAATGACGGGTCTGCCCCCTTCAACTTCTGGGTCTCTAAATTGGGCACATGGCCTGAGCTTGCCCTTTACGCCTTGGAGGTGCTGGCCTGCCCTGCAGCCAGTGTGTTATCTGAACTTGTGTTTAGCACGGCAGGGGGCATCATCACAGACAAGTGCAGCCGCCTGTCCACAGCCAATGTGGACAAGCTTACGTTCATTAAAATGAACCAGGCATGGATCCCTCAGGACTTGTCCGTACCTTGTGCAGAATAGACATGTATACCGGCACTAACCAGCCATTGTTATACTACAGCGCAATTGCTCATTCTTGTATTTTGGATATTTCACACTCTTTAAGAGTGTACCCTAATTTTAAAAAATAAAATAAAAAAATTAAAACCTGTGTTGGCTACCTCGTCCTCCTCCACCGCCGCTTCCACGTCCACCGCCTCTTCAAACTCCTACTCCATATGGAACTCCACCTCATAAATCAAATATATATTTTTTATTTGTACGTACTTTGTCATTTACATTTTCGGGTGAAATTCACCAATATTTGGGTGTATAGTACCACTGCTATATCTAGTAGACAGATTTAAAAAAAAAATAATAATTGTCATTTACATTTTCGGGTGAAATTCACCAATTTTTTGGTGTATAGTACCACTGCTATACCTAGTAGGCCTGTAAAAAAAAAGAAAAAAAAGATGTAATTTACATTTTCAGGTGAAATTCACCAACTTTTGGGTGTGATGTACCACTGCTATACCTAGTAGGCCGGTAAAAAAAAATTATTAAAAGATTGGCAGTTACATTTTCTGGTGAAATTCAGCAATTTTTGGGTGTGATGTACCACTGCTATACCTATTAGACCGTTAAAAAAACATTTGTCAGTTACAATTTAGGGTCAAATTCACCAATTTTTGAGTGTAATATACCCCTCCTCTACCTAGTTGACAGCTTAATAAATTTCAATAGTTTTTATTTTACATTTTCGGGTGACAATAAACGATTGTTTTCTGTCATAGACCCCTGCTCTACCAAGTAAAAAGGTTAATAAATTTCTGTGATTTTTCTGTTACATTCTTGGGTTGACATTATACAATTTTAGACGTGAATTAACCCCTGCTCTGCATAGGTCACAGGGAATAAAATTTCTGAAATGCTTCTTTAATTGATGCGCGCCACCTCCTTTGATTTAATGCTTAAACTTAAACAAGTTGTACCACATTTGCACTTCGATAATTTGTCCCACATTTCCGCTATACTCTTTTGGCCAACATTTGTGCCTCAATAGCTTTTCCCACATTTCCGCTTGACTCTTTTGGCCCACATTTCGGCTTCTGTAATTTGTACAACATTTGCGCCTTAATAGCTTTTCCCACATTTCTGCTTGACTCTTTTGGCTCACATTTGGGCTTCTGTAATTTGTCCCACATTTGCGCCTCAATAGCTTTTCCCACATTTCTGCTCGATCCCAAATTTTGTCAATAAATTTATCTCCCTTAAATTTGGTCTCTTTTTCTCACACTCCCTCTCTGGCCTGGAAACCTGATTCCCCGCCACCCGTGATCACCATGGTAGGCGCATAAAAGAACATTGAAAGTTGATAGAGCAGATATCAAATTGGATCGTGAACATCACGGGGACGTGCGACATGGTGGGGCAGTAAGTATGCACACACCTACACAAACTGACTGACAGGGGTCAGCCCCTGCAACTTCTGGGTCTCCAAATTGGGCACATGGCCTGAGCTTGCCCTTTACGCCTTGGAGGTGTATTGTCTGAACGTGTGTTTAGCACGACTGGAGGGTTATATTTCCCAATGTTTTGGGGTGTACCCTAATTTAAAAAAATATATATAAATTTTAAACCAAAAAGCAGTGTAGGCTACCTCCTCCTCCTCCTCCGCCACTTCCACCTACACCGCCACATCCACCGCCTCCTCAACCTCCTACTCCTAGTCCTCCTATATCAAGATTATTATTTTTTATTTTTACGTATTTTATGTTATTTAAAGTAATTTCCCTATCCACATTTGTTTGCAGAGCACTTGCCATGCTCTTAACCACATTTTGATGACATTTGCAGCCCCCTAGCCCTTTCCATGACATTTTCACAGCCATTTTAGTGCTCAAAAGTTCGGGTCCCCATTGACTTCAATGGGGTTCGGGTTCGGGGTCAAATTCGGGTCCCAAACTCAATTTTTTTTGTGAAGTTCGGCCGAACCCGTCGATCTCGAACATCCAGGTGTCCGCTCAACTCTATTCTTCACCACTAAACAGGCTCAGTGCAGCCAGGAAATACCGTATTTTTCGCCCCATAAGATGCACTCGCCCCAAAAAAAGTGGGGGGAATTTGGCAGTGCGTCTTATGGGGCGAATGCGGAAATTTTTACATCGCTAACACTGATACATCGCCGGCTGCGATGCTGCACAGCGCGGCAATGTATCAGGGGGAGGCAGGAGGGGCTGGAGACCGGCAACTGCTGGAATCACGGTGGGGCCCGGTGCAGTCACTGTACTCTTACACCGGACCCCGCCGCTCACAGCAGTATTCATATGTAAACTATAATCCTTAACCTCTTGTTAACTTTAGTTACAGTAGCACTATCCCATGTACTACTACTTACTATCAAGCTCCCATAGCAGGCTGAGCGACCGACAGCTGTAACGTCACTCACTTACGTCACGTGCCTGCTCCGCTTGCTTCATTAATGAAGCGGGCGGAGCAGGTTCGTGACGTGAGTGAGTGACGTTACGCTGCCGGCCGCTCTGCCTGCTATGGTACGGGAGCTTAATAGTAAGTAGTAGTACACGGGATAGTGCTACTTTAACTAAAGTTAAGAAGAGGTTAAGGATTACAGTTTACATATGAATACTGCTGTGAGAGGAGGGGCCTGGTGTATTGGGGGACACTGTTATGGGGGGATGACACATATATAGCATAAGATGTTATATATGTGTCATCCACAGATCCCACCATAACAGTGCCATCCACAGATTACCCTCCCCATAACAGTGCCATCCACAGATTACCCTCCCCATAACAGTGCCATCCACAGCTCCCCCTCCCCATAACAGTGCCATGCACAGATCACCCATAACAGTGCAATCCACAGATCCCCCATAACAGTATGATCCACAGATCCCCTCCATAACAGTATGATCCACAGATCCCCCATAATAGTGTCATCCACAGATACCCCATAACAGTGTGTCATCCACAGAACCCCCATAACAGTGTCATCCACAGATCTCCCATAACAGTGTCATCCACAGATCCAGCATAAGTGTCATCCACAGATCACCTACATAACAGTGTCATCCACAGATCCCCCATAACAGTGTCATCCACAGATCCCCCATAACAGTGTCATCCACAGATCCCCCATAATAGTGTCATCCACAGACCACCATTAGTTTAAAACCCACCAAAAGCACACCTTTTGGTTAAAAAATATTTTTTCTTTTTTTCCTCGTCAAAGATCTAGGTGCGTCTTAAGGGCAGGTGTGTCTTATAGGGCGAAAAATATGGTAACTGTTTTTTAACGCGATTTGCCATAAATAGATTCGGATTGAATCGACTCTTTTCCGAAAATTTGGCGAACCGACCCAATGGAATTTTTGAGAAATTCGCTAATCTCTAATAAAATATCTTTTGGCCATTCAAGCAACTTCATATTATCTCCATCCACTCCGTCTTATTGTCCCGCACACTTGCGTACCAAACATGGTGGAGGTAATGGCAGGATGGCTTCAGTTGTCTAATTGCTCCCTGTTATTGAGTGGAGATCGATTTGACTTTGATACTGTAAAAGCATATACAGTGGATATAAAAAGTCTACACACCCCTGTTAAAATGTCAGGTTTCTGTGATGTAATTTCAGAACTTTTTCCACCTTTAATGTGACCTATAAACTGTACCACTCAATTGAAAAACAAACTGAAATCTTTTCGGTGGAGGGAAGAAAACAATAAAAACTAAAATAATTTGGTTACATAAGTGTGCATACCCTCTTATAACTGGGTATGTAGCTGTGTTCAGAATTAAGCAATCACATTCAAAATCATGTTAAATAGGAGTCAGCATACACCTGCCATCATTTAAAGTGTCTCTGATTAACCGCAAATAATGTTCAGCTGCTCTGGTTGTTTTTTCCTGAACTTTTCTTAGTCGCATCCCACAGCTAAAGCCATGGTCCACAGAGAGCTTCCAAAGCATCAGAGGGATCTCATTGTTAAAAGGTATCCGTCAGGAGAAGGGTACAAAAGAATTTCCAAGGCATTAGATATACCATGGAACACAGTAAAGACAGTCATCATCAAGTGGAGAAAACATGGCACAACAGTGACATTACCAAGAACTGGACGTCCCTCCAAAATTGATGAAAAGACGAGAAGAAAACTGGTCTGGGAGGCTACCAAGAGGCCTAGAGCAACATTAAAGGAGCTGCAGGAATATCTGGCAAGTACTAGATGTGTGGTACATGTGACAACAATCTCCCATATTCTTCATATGTCTGGGCTATGGGGTAAAGTGGCAAGACGAAAGCCTTTTCTTACGAAGAAAAACACCCAAGTCAGGCTACATTTTGCAAAAACATATCTGAAGTCTCCCAAAAGCGTGTGGCAAATGGTCTAATGAAACCAAGGTTGAACTTTTTGGCTATAATTCCAAAAGATATGTTTGGCGCAAAAACAGCACTGCACATCACCAAAAGAACACCATACCCACAGTGAAGCATGGTGGTGGCAGTATCATGTTTTGGGGCTGTTTTAATTCAGCTGGAACTGGGCCCTTAGTTAAGCTAGAGGGAATTATAAACACCAGTCAATATTGGCACAAAAATTTCAGGCTTCTGCTAGAAAGCTGAACATGAAGATGAACTTCATCTTTCAGCATGAGAATGACCCAAAGCATACATGCAAATCAACAAAGAAATGGCTTCACCAGAAGAAGATAAAACCTGTGGGGGACCTGAATCCGATGGAAAATCTGTGGGGTTATCTGAAGAGGGCTGTGTACAGGAGATGCCCTTGCAATTAGAGTTGAGTGGATACCAGGATGTTCGGGTTCGACGGGTTTGGCCGAACTTCACAAAAAAGTTAGAGATCAGGGACCCGAACTTGACCCCGAACCCCATTGAAGTCAATGGGGACCCAAACTTTGAAGCACTAAAATGGCTCTAAAAAAGTAATGGAAAGGGATAGAGACCTGCAAATCCTCTTCCATCATCGCCCGAAGCGTATTTTCAAGGAGGCATAGAAGTGGGATAGTAGCACTGAGAACGGCATCATTGGCACTGGCCGTGTTGGTGGAGTACTCGAAACAGTGCAACAAGACACACAGGTCTCGCATGGAGGCCTAGTCATTGGTGGTGAAGTGGTGCTGTTCCGCAGAGCGACTCAAACGTGCGTGCTGCAGCTGAAACTCCACTATCGCCTGCTGCTGCTCGCACAGTCTGGCCAGCATGTGCAAGGTAGAGTTCCACCTTGTGGGCACGTCGCATATGAGGCGGTGAGCAGGAAGGCCGAAGTTACGCTGCAGTGCTGACAGGCGAGCAGCAGCAGGGTGAGAACGCCAAAAGTGTGCACTTTATGCAGCAGCTCTGACATATCGGGGTAATTTTTAAAGAACCTCTGCACCACCAAATTCAGCACATGCACCAGGCAAGGTATGTGCGTCAAACCGGCTAGTCCCAGAGCTGCTACGAGATTTCGCCCACTATTGCACACCACCAGGCCGGGCTTGAGGCTCACTGGCACCAACCACTCATTGGTCTGTTGTTCCATGCCCGTCCACAGCTCCTGCGCGGTGTGGGGTTTGTCCCCCAAACAGATAAGTTTTACTGCCTGTCTGCTGTCGTTTACCCCTGGCTGTGCTGAAGTTGGTGGTGAAGGTGTTACGCTGACCAGATGAGGAGGCGGTAGAGGATGAGGAAGCGGAGTAGGAGGAGGAAGCAACAGGAGGCACACTGAAGCACCCTGCAATCCTCGGTGGTGGAAGGACATGCGCCAAACTGCTATCCGCCTCAGGCCCATCCGCCACTGCATTTACCCAGTGTACTGTTAGGGAGATATAACGTCCCTGACCTTGCTTACTGGTCCACATATCCGTAGTTAGGTGGACCTTGCCACAGATAGCGTTGCGCAGTGCACACCTGATTTTCTCCCCCACTTGGTTGTGCAGCGAAGGGATGGCTCGTCTGGAAAAGTAGTGCCGGCTGGGCACGACGTACTGTTGGACAACCACCGCCATAAGGCCTTTAAAACTATCCATCTCCACCAGACGGAATGACAGCATTTCAAAGGCCAGTAATTTTGAAATGCTGACATTCAGGGCCAGGGATGACGGGTGGATAGGGGGGTACTTCCTCTTCCGCTACAGTGTTTGGGAGATGGAGAGATAAACGCTTCCGTGGGACATTGTGAAGATGCTTGGTGACCCAGGTGGTGGTGTTGCTGGCAGATCCTCTGTTTGCGAGGTGGCAGGTGCCACTGTCACTCCAGAGTTGGATGAAGAGGCAGAGACTGCAGCAGAAGAGGAAGCAGGAGGAGCCAGAGACCTTTCTTGGTTTTTGAGGTGTCTACTCCACTGCAGCTTGTGCTTTGCACTTAGATGCCTGGTCATGCAGGTTGTGTGTCACGGCCACGGTTTTGGCCGTGACTCCTTGGGAGCCGCATACAGTTGCCCGCGGTTTGGGTTGTAGTGTCAACCGCAGCTGGAGGCATAATGTTGTTGGCCTCAGGTGCGGTTGCCGCGGACAACAGCTTTGTGTGTGGTTCCCTTGGAGTTTGCGTGTATGTATGCACTGTCGTTTGTCTGTGTGCACTCTGTGTAGTGTGTGGTGGCCTTGGGGCTGACTCCCAGGACACGGTTGCCACCCATGTCGTTGCCTGCGGCAACAACCACAGTGTGTTTGTTGTGTCGGTCACTTTCCCTTTTAGTTGGTGTTTTCCCTTTCCTGTGGTTCTGGAAGGGTTAACTCCCTTCCCAGTGTGTGTGATGTCACTGTGTGTGTCTGACCGCTGGGTGTGGCCTCTTAGGCCTATATAGCCTTGGTGTTTGGCAGGGCCCAGTAGGTTGCTTCAGCCATGCTTAGCTGATAGCAGCCTCCTGTGTTTACCAACTGCCAGTGAGAGCCACCCTTGTGGTTCATAAACCATATGTCACATTTTAGTTTATGTTAAGTTTATGTGTGATGTCTATTTGATGTTTTCCTGTCCTATGTTGTTTAGTGCAGCTTATGGATCTGGATTCCTGTTTTGCACAGGGATCCAGTCAGCAGGGCTGTGGCAGGTAGGTGGAACTCGGATAGTTCACCTGCCATATCCGTAAGTTTGTTTGTGTTCCCCTTTTTCCCTGCAGCTTGGCCAGTGAGACCCCTGTTCCTCCGTGTACAGTAGGAACAGGCCGTCTTACCTTGACTCCTAGTCCAGGGACCGGTCGGAGGGTGAGTTAGGGATCCGAGGTTCCGGAGCATGGGTCCTCCTACCTTAAAGGTCGACCCATGCAGCTAGGAGTTAGGGTCAGGTTAGGGACGCTGTAGGAGGTGACCTGCTGTCACGGCTGAGGATGGGGGAAATCCTCAGCCGTGCGATGTCAGTTGATGTTTTGGCTGCTCGGCCAGGACAGCAGGATTAGGGTCCTGCTGTCCTGGCCGAGCAGCCAAAACATCAACTGACATCGCACGGCTGAGGATTTCCCCCATCCTCAGCCGTGACAGTATGAACCACAAAGGCTCCTCACATGGTCTTCCCTCGAAAGAGGGGGCAGCATGTACCGCCATCTACGGATGGGGTGCCTGCGCGTTCTCCGGAGGGAGAGCGTTATAGGGGTATCACCGGTTACGGCGCGTTGAGTGGCATTTCCCGCCATTCCTTTATCACCGTGTCCGTGTCTCCTTGTTTGTCATTCCCCTTCCCCCCTCCCATTGTTTTTTGTGCCTCACCAACCTTCCCCTTTTGTTGTTGGGAGGGGCTTTGAGGGGTGGGAGTATTCTTCCCTCGAAAGAGGGTGAAGCATGTACCGCCCTCTGCGGAAGGGGTACATGCGCGTTCTCCGGAGGGAGAGCGTTCTGGGGGTTTCGCCTCTGACGGCGCGGTGAGTGGCGTTTCCCCGCCATCCCTTCACCGTTGCCTCGCTTGGCGTCCCCCTGATTTTATGGCACCGGTGTATTTGTTTGGTGTGCGGGTGCACACCTTCGAAAGAGGGTGCAGCATGCAGTGCCATCCGCTTGTGGCCTACATGCGCGTTCTCCGGAGGGAGAGCGTTCCGGGGGGATCTCCGTTATACGGCACGGTTGGTGGCTTTTCCCCGCCACCTTACCTTCCGTGTCCGTGTTGGGGATCCCTCGTCCCTCTCCATGTTCCCATCTCTGGTCGTTTGCTGGCAGCACTCCGTAAGTGGTCCGGCTGCGTGCTGGTTAGGAGTGTCTGCTAGCAGCGACTGGAGTGGGGACGTGTGTGGAGAGTCCCCTCGTTCATCTCTGTGGTTCTCCCCCCTGTGTCGCTGGTGCGGGCTGCAGGCCTCGTCGGACTGGCTGTGTTGTGTGCTGGGAGAGGATGCAGCTGACAGCGACTTTTTGGGAACCGTGTCTGAGAGTGGACGTCCCTTTCTCCCATCCCCTTGTGTGAGTCCCTCACTAGTTTCCTTTTTTGGTGGGGGGGGCTTTGAGGGGTGGGAGTGTCACGGCCACGGTTTTGGCCGTGACTCCTTGGGAGCCGCATACAGTTGCCCGCGGTTTGGGTTGTAGTGTCAACCGCAGCTGGAGGCATAATGTTGTTGGCCTCAGGTGCGGTTGCCGCGGACAACAGCTTTGTGTGTGGTTCCCTTGGAGTTTGCGTGTATGTATGCACTGTCGTTTGTCTGTGTGCACTCTGTGTAGTGTGTGGTGTGCACGGACACCTTTCCTGCACTGTGGTTGCCCGTGGCAACGTTTGTCGTTGTGTACATGTGGTGGCAGTGTCCCGGCCTTGGGGCTGACTCCCAGGACACGGTTGCCACCCATGTCGTTGCCTGCGGCAACAACCACAGTGTGTTTGTTGTGTCGGTCACTTTCCCTTTTAGTTGGTGTTTTCCCTTTCCTGTGGTTCTGGAAGGGTTAACTCCCTTCCCAGTGTGTGTGATGTCACTGTGTGTGTCTGACCGCTGGGTGTGGCCTCTTAGGCCTATATAGCCTTGGTGTTTGGCAGGGCTCAGTAGGTTGCTTCAGCCATGCTTAGCTGATAGCAGCCTCCTGTGTTTACCAACTGCCAGTGAGAGCCACCCTTGTGGTTCATAAACCATATGTCACATTTTAGTTTATGTTAAGTTTATGTGTGATGTCTATTTGATGTTTTCCTGTCCTATGTTGTTTAGTGCAGCTTATGGATCTGGATTCCTGTTTTGCACAGGGATCCAGTCAGCAGGGCTGTGGCAGGTAGGTGGAACTCGGATAGTTCACCTGCCATATCCGTAAGTTTGTTTGTGTTCCCCTTTTTCCCAACAGCTTGGCCAGTGAGACTCCTGCTCCTCCGCGTCTAGGAGGAGTAGGTCGTCTTACCCTGACTCCTAGCGCAGGGACCGGACGGAGGGTGAGTTAGGGATCCGAGGTTCCTGCGCATGGGTCCTCCTACCTTTAAGGTCGGCCCATGCAGTTAGGAGTTAGGGTCAGGGTAGGGACGCTGTTAGGAGGTGACCTGCTCCCTATCCTGTTCTCCTGGCCGAGTAGGCCTACAGCATCTGGCATTGCACGGCTGAGGATTTCCCCCATCCTCAGCCGTGACATTGTGCTCAGGTTGAGAACGTTTATGTCTTGCTTCAGGATCTGATTGCACAGCGTGCAAACCACTCGTGTCTTGCTGTCAGCACATTGTCTGAAGAACTGCCACACCAGGGAACTCCTTGGAGCTGGCTTTGGTGTGCTCGGTCCCTTGCTGAGTTGGACAGTAGCAGGCGTACTGTCTAGGGGACGGCCGCTCCGCTTTTGCACCCTGCTCCCTCTTCTACTGTGCTCGTGGCTCTGTTCGACCACCGCCTCTTTCTCCAAACTACACAGGTCACTCGCATGACCTTGTTTCCATGTGGGGTCGAGGACCTCATCATCCTCCACATCATCTTCCACCCAGTCTTCACCCCTGCCCTCCTTATCGGTCTGGACACTTTCAAAAGCCCCAGCAGTTGGCACCTGTGTTTCGTCATCATCCAAGACGTGCTGCGGTCGTCCTCCCATGTACTCATCTTGAAACATAAGTGGTTGGGCATCGGTGCACTCAATCTCTTCCACTTTTGGGGCAGGGCTATGTGGATGGCCCTGGAAAACCCTGCTAGCAGAGTCATCAAAAGCAGAAGAGACTGCTGCATGACTTGGGGCTCAGACTGCTTGGTGAGATGAAAGACTGATGGACATGGGCTGCAGGTGCCAACTCTGATCTTTCAGCAGGAGACTGGGTAGGAGACAATGTGAAGGAAGCGAAGGCACTGTCAGCAACCCAATCTACTATCGCCTGTACTTGTTCTGGCCTCACCATTCATAGAGCCACATTAGGCCCGACCAAATAACGCTGAAGGTTCTGTCGCCTACTTGCACCTGAGGAAGGTGTTTCACATGGTCGATCTGTTCCAGCTACACGCATATGTCCTCTCCCTGCAACAGGAGCTCCACCAGCAGCACCACGACTGGGGCCACGTCCCTTATTTGATGCTCTCCTCATTCTCTGCAAATTTCGGATCTTGCCCAAAATGGGTGTTTTTTTAACCACCTCAGCTCCCCTAGCTTAAACACCCTTAATGACCAGACCACTTTTTACAATTCTGCACTACACTACTTTCACGGTTTATTGCTTGGTCATGCAACCTACCACCCAAATGATTTTTACCTCCTTTTCTTCACACTAATAGAGCTTTCATTTGGTGGTATTTCATTGCTGCTGACATTTTTACTTTTTTGTTATTAATCGAAATGTACCTAATTTTTTGCAAAAAAATGAAATTTTTCACTTTCAGTTGTAAAATTTTTCAAATAAAACTACATTTATATATACATTTTTCTCTAAATTTATTGTTCTACATGTCTTTGATAAAAAAAATTCAATAAGTATATATTTATTGGTTTGCGCAAAAGTTATAGCGTTTACAAACTATGATACAAAAATGTGAATTTCCGCATTTTGAAGCAGCTCTGACTTTCTGAGCACCTGTCATGTTTCCTGAGGTTCTACAATGGCCAGACAGTAGAAACATCCCACAAATGACCCCATTTCGGAAAGTAGACACCCTAAGGTATTCGCTGATGGCCATAGTGAGTTCATAGAACTTTAGATTTTTTGTCACAAGTTAGCGGAAAATGATGATTTTTTTTTTTCTTACAAAGTCTCATATTCCACTAACTTGTGACAAGAAATGAAAACTTTCATGAACTCACTATGCCCATCACGAAATACCTTGGGGTGTCTTCTTTCCAAAATGGGGTCACTTGTGGGGTAGTTATGCTGCCCTGGCATTTTAGGGGCCCTAATGTGTGAGAAGTAGTTTGAAATCCAAATGTGTTAAAAATGCCCTGTGAAATCCTAAAGGTGCTCTTTAGAATTTGGGCCCCTTTGCCCACCTAGGCTGCAAAAAAGTGTCACACATGTGGTATTGCAGTACTCAGCAGAAGTAGGGCAATGTGTTTTGGGGTGTATTTTTACATATACCCATGCTGGGGGAGATAAATATCTCTGTCAAATAACAACTTTGTATTAAAAAATGGGAAAAGTTGTCTTTTAGAGAGATATTTCTCTCACCCAGCATGGGTATATGTAAAAAGACACCCCAAAACACATTGCCCTACTTCTCCTGAGTATGGCAATACCACATGTGTGACACTTTTTTGCAGCTTAGGTGGGCAAAGGGGCCCAAATTCTAAAGAGCACCTTTAGGATTTCACATGGCATTTTTAACAGATTTGGATTTCAAACTACTTCTCACGCATTAGGGCCCCTAAAATTCCAGGGCAGTATAAATACCCCACAAGTGACCCCATTTTGGGAAGAAGACACCCCAAGGTATTCTGTGAGGGGCATGGCGAGTTCATAGAATTATTTTTTTTTGGCACAAGTTAGCGGAAAATGATGATTTTTTTTTTTCTTACAAAGTCTCATATTCCACTAACTTGTGACAAAAAATAAAAACTTCAATGAACTCACTAAGCCCATCATAAAATACCTTGGGGTGTTTTCTTTCCAAAATGGGGTCACTTGTGGGGTAGTTATACTGCCCTGGCATTTTAGGGGCCCTAATGCGTGAGAAGTAGTTTGAATTCCAAATGTGTAAAAAATGCCCTGTGAAATCCTAAAGGTGCTCTTTAGAATTTGGGCACCTTTGCCCACCTAGGCTGCAAAAAAGTGTCACACAGGGCAGTATAAATACCTTACAAGTGACCCCATTTTGGAAAGAAGACACACCAAGGTATTCCGTGAGGGGCATGGTGAGTTCATGGAAGTTTTTATTTTTTGTCACAAGTTAGTGGAATATGAGACTTTGTAAGAAAAAATAAAATAAAAAAATAAATCATAATTTTCCGCTAACTTGTGACAAAAAAAATAAAATTCTAGGAACTCGCCATGCCACTCACGGAATACCTTGGGGTGTCTTCTTTCCAAAATGGGGTCACTTGTGGGGTATTTATACTGCCCTGGCATTTTAGGGGCCCTAATGCGTGAGAAGTAGTTTGAAATCCAAATGTGTTAAAAATGCCCTGTGAAATCCTAAGGGTGCTCTTTAGAATTTGGGCCCCTTTGCCCACCTAGGCTGCAAAAATGTGTCACACATGTGGTATCTCCGTACTCAGAAGAAGTAGGGCAATGTGTTTTGGGGTGTATTTTTACATATACCCATGCTGGGTGAGAGAAATATTTCTCTAAAAGACAACTTTTCCCATTTTTTATACAAAGTTGTCATTTGACAGAGATATTTATCTCACCCAGCATGGGTATATGTAAAAATACACCCCAAAACACATTGCCCTACTTATCCTGAGTACGGTGATACCAAATGTGTGACACTTTTTTGCAGCCTAGGTGGGCAAAGGAGCCCAAATTCCTTTTAGGAGGGCATTTTTAGACATTTGGATTCCAGACTTCTTCTCACGCTTTAGGGCCCCTAAAATGCCAGGGCAGTATAAATACCCCACATGTGACCCCATTTTGGAAAGAAAACACCCCAAGGTATTCCATGAGGGGCATGGTGAGTTTATAGAAGATATTTTTTTTTGGCACAAGTTAGCGGAAATTATTATTATTTTTTTTTTCTTTCTCACAAAGTCTCCCTTTCCGCTAACTTGGCACAAAAATTTCAATCTTTCATGGACTCAATATGCCCCTCAGCGTATACCTTGGGGTGTCTTCTTTCCAAAATGGGGTCATTTGTGGGGTGTTTGCACTGCCCTGGCATTTGAGGGTCTCCACAATCATTACATGTATGGCCAGCATTAGGAGTTTCTGCTATTCTCCTTATATTGAGCATACGGGTAATGATATATTTTTTTTCCGTTCAGCCTCTGGGCTGAAAGAAAAAATGAATGCACAGATTTCTTCATTCGCATCGATCAATGTGGATAAAAAAATCTCTGCCAAAAAAAAAAAAGGAGGGGAAAGGCGTCTGCCAGGACATAGGAGCTCCGCCCAACATCCAAACCCACTTAGCTCGTATGCCCTGGCAAACCCGATTTCTCCATTCACATCAATCGATGTGGATGAATAAATCATTGCTGGGATTTTTTTAAATTTATTTATTTTATATAC
Source organism: Bufo bufo (assembly GCF_905171765.1). NCBI lineage: Eukaryota > Metazoa > Chordata > Amphibia > Anura > Bufonidae > Bufo > Bufo bufo. The sequence goes on along the minus strand of NC_053397.1, from coordinate 107,167,835 downwards.
AAAGTGTTTGCCAAAGCATATGAACACCGCCCCTCAGCTCATATGCCTCGGCAAACGTATGGTTTTTACTGCAGAGGAGAAATCTCATCTTGCAGCGCCGCATACACCGACTTTTGTGTAATCTGACAGCAGCGCAATGCTTCTGTCAGAATGCACATCAGTGCTGCAGCTCGTTCATCGGTTGGTCCACCTAGAAGGTAAAAAAAACAAAACAAAAAAGAAAAAACCAGGCCGCAACGCAATAAATTTATTAACATTAAGTTTATATAACATTTGAATGGAACATTAACTTTTATAAACTTTAACTTTTTGAATAGAACATTAACTTTTTTGCTTACCGGTGATTTTATTTTATTTTTTTACCTTTATAGGACAAACTTCTCCTTCCCCATGGGACAATGTGCAAAGCGCAAATCGCCCAGAGATGTGGGAAGTACATTATGCACTTTGTCCCAGGTGAAAGGAGAGGTTTGCGGCAGCTGTGAGCGAAAGGGCCCTAACAGCCCTGTGTGCCTGTCCTGTGTAACGCAATCCCTATGCTAAGTGTACCTGTGTGTGGTACTTCCGGAAACACTCCCCTAAGCATAGGGCAGGGTGGTCAGGGCAGTCAGGACAGAAATAGCGGGTGTCACGCCTTATTCCACTCCTGCTACAGACACAACATTTTTTTTGGGGTGGCAGTCGGTTTGAGGTACCAGCAACGACACTGGGGAAATGTCGCTTGTGTAGACGGCTAACTACACTGGTGGATGGGGTTCTCGATGATCTCTTCCTGAAATTTGAGGAAGGATCCTGTTCTCCCAGCCTTACTGTAGAGAACAAAACTATTATATACAGCCAATTGAATCAAATATACAGACACCTTCTTATACCAGCGTCTGGTGCGTCGGGAAAGTAAATAAGGAGCCAACATCTGGTCATTGAAGTCCACCCCTCCCATGAGCGAATTATAGTCGTGGACACAGAGGGGCTTTTCAATGACACTGGTTGCTCGTTCAATTTGTATTGTCGTATCTACGTGAATGGAGGAGAGCATGTAAACGTCACGCTTGTCTCTCCATTTCACCGCGAGCAGTTCTTCGTTACACAAGGCAGCCCTCTCCCCCCTTGCAAGACGGGTGGTAACGAGCCATTGGGGGAGGCCCCGGCGACTAGGTCGTGCGGTGCCACAGCAGCCAATCTGTTCTAAAAACAAATGCCTGAAGAGGGGCACACTTGTGTAAAAATTGTCCACATAAAGATGGTACCCCTTGCCAAATAAGGGTGACATCAAGTCCCAGACTGTCTTTCCACTGCTCCCCAGGTAGTCAGGGCAACCGACCGGCTCCAGGGTCTGATCTTTACCCTCATAGACACGAAATTTGTGCGTATAGCCTGTGGCCCTTTCACAGAGCTTATACAATTTGACCCCATACCGGGCGCGCTTGCTTGGGATGTATTGTTTGAAGCCAAGGCGCCCAGTAAAATGTATCAGGGACTCGTCTACGCAGATGTTTTACTCAGGGGTATACAAATCTGCAAATTTGGTGTTAAAGTGGTCTATGAGGGGCCGAATTTTGTGGAGCCGGTCAAAAGCTGGGTGGCCTCTGGGACGAGAGGTGCTGTTGTCGCTAAAGTGCAGGAAGCACAGGATGGTCTCAAATCGTGTCCTGGACATGGCAGCAGAGAACATGGGCATGTGATGAATTTGGTTTGTGGACCAATATGACCGCAATTCATGCTTTTTTGTTAGGCCCATGTTGAGGAGAAGGCCTAGAAAAATTTTAAATTCGGAAACTTGGACGGGTTTCCACCGGAAAGACTGGGCATAAAAGCTTCCCGGGTTGGCGGCTATAAATTCAGTGGCATACCGATTTGTTTCTGCCACGACTAAGTCCAAGAGCTCCGCAGTCAAGAACAGCTAAAAAAAAAACAGTGCCGAACCGATCTGAGCTGTCTCAATCCGAACTCCAGACTGGGCGGTGAAAGGGGGAACTATTGGTGCGGCTGAAGTTGGGGGCTGCCAATCAGGGTTTGCCAGCACCTCAGGGACTCTAGGGGCTCTACGGGCCTGTCTGTGCGGTGGCTGCGATGGGGGAACTAATGCACGTGCCACCGTACCAGCTTCAACTGCCCTTCTGGTGCTCGCCACTTCACGATGTTCTACGGCAGTGCTGGTACTAGGTCCAGGATAGGCTGTGCTGCTGGTGTATGCCTCACCACGTAATCCGACAGCGCCAGCCCCACTCTGCTGCCCTTGAAGCGGATCCTGCGCAACCTGTGGTCTAGCAACACGGGGCCGGGTACGCCTGGTGGTATCAGGGACCTCAACCTCCTCGTCCGAACTTTGGGACAGACTGCCACTGCTTTCTACAGGTTCATATTCTGAACCGCTGGATTCGTCAGATGAGGGTTCCCATTCCTCATCCGACTGGGTCAGAATCCTGTAGGCCTCTTCAGAAGAATACCCCTTATTTGCGATTTGGTCAACTAAATTTAGGGGGTATTCCCTGAGACTACCCAAGAAAAAAAGCAAGCCTGTCTTACAAATGGGAGGCTAGCGAAGTACCGGAAGCCGCTGCGATTGATAAAAAAATATCAAAACTGATTTTTTTTATCGCCGCAGCGCTTGTGAAGTGATTGTGCAGTGATAAAAAAAAAAACATTATTTTGTCACTGCAGCGAGGCAGGCCTGATCGGGCAAACACTGCATTTTGGGTGGAGGGCGAACTAAGGTGACACTAATACTATTATAGATCTGACTGTGATCAGTTCTGATCACTTACAGATACTATAAAAGTACCAATGCTGATTAGCGATACGCTAATCAGCGAATCAGTGACTGCGGTGCGGTGGGCTGGGCGCTAACCGACGCTAACTACCTAACAAAGGGGCCTAAACTATCCTAAAACCTAACCGTCAATACTAGTGAAAAAAAAAAGTGACAGTTTACACTGATCACTTTTTTCCCTTTCACTAGGTGATTGACAGGGGCGATCAAGGGGTGATCAAGGGGTTAATTGGGGTGATGGGGGGTGATCTTTGGGGCTAAGTGTACTGTTTGGTGTACTCACTGTGATGTGTGCTCCTCTGCTGGGACCAACCGACGAAAAGGACCAGCAGAGGAGCACAGAAGCCATTTAACACCTTATATTTATAAATATAAGGTGTTAGATGGCTTCTGATTTTATTTTTTGAAAATCACCAGCCTGCCAGCGATGATCATTGGCTGGCAGGCTGGTGACGAAAAGCTCCTTTAACTTTTGACGGCCCGCAATGCGCATGCGCGGGTCGGCTCTGCCCGAAATCTCGCGTCTCGAGAGAGGACGGCCGGCGCGTCCAGGAGGAATAACAGGGCCGCCGCAAAGACGCAATCCTGCGTACGGCGGTCCTGTAGTGGTTAATAACAGAATATAACAGTAGTATCTAACGCGTGTATTTCACACTGGCAGATGCAGACTAGGCCGCAAATTTAGTATTTTGCCAAAAAAATTTGTTTTTTTAATAACAGAATATTATTGAAGTATTTAAAACTTGTATTTAACATTGAAAAATGCAGCAAAGGCCCCACATGTAGTGTATTGCAAAAAAATTGTGTTTTTCTAAACCCAAAATATTATTGCAGTATTTCAAGCTTCTATTTCACACTGACAAATGCTGCAAAGGGCCCCGATGTAGGGTATTGCAAAAAATGGGTGTTATTTTAAACCAAGAATATTATTGCAATTTTTTAAAGCTTGTATTTCACACTGACAAATGCTGCAAAGGCACCAAATGTAGGATATTGCCAAAAATGGGTGTTTTTTTTAACCCAGAATATTATTGCAGTATTTCAAGCTTGTATTTCACACTAACATATGCTGCAAAGGGCCCCAGATGTAGGGTATTGACAAAAATGGGTGTTTTTTTTAAACCCAGAATATTATTGCAGTATTTCAAGCTTGTATTTCACACTAACAAATGCTGCAAAGGGCCCCAGATGTAGGGTATTGACAAAAATGTTTTTTTTTTTTTAAACCCAGAATATTATTGCAGTATTTCAAGCTTGTATTTCATACTAACAAATGCAGCAAAGGCTCCAGATGTAGGGTATTGCCAAAAATGGATGTTTTTTTAAACCCCGAAAATTATTGCAGTATTTCAAGCTTGTATTTCACAATGACAAATGCTGCAAAGGCCCCAGATGTAGGGTCTTGCAAAAAATGGGTGATTTTTTTTAAACCCATAATATAATAGCAGTATTTCAAGCTTGTATTTAACTGTCACAAATGCACATATGCTGTGCTGGTGCACTGAACTTGCATAAAATGGCCGCCGATGCCCACCTAACCGGATAAAAGTAATTTTCTGTGTCACTGGGCTCAGGGCAGGGTAAAAAGATTGTGCACTGCACCCACAATACTAAATCTATGTAGATCGCTGAGTTAACAAGCTCTTCTGATTAAAGATTCTTTCCTATTCTCTCTCTCACAGAAGCAGCATCCTATCCCTATACTAGTAAGAGCAGAGTGACGTGCGGCTCTACGTGACTCCAGCTTATATAGAGCCTGGGTCACATGCTGCACTGGCCAATTATAGCCATGCCATTTGTAGGCATGGCTGTGATGGCTTCTAAGGGCACACGAGTCAAACGCTTGTTGATTGGCTGCTCTGCAGTCTTTCAAAAAGCGCCATTAACTCGCCGAACACCGAACCCGAACCTGAACTTTTACAGAAAATTTCGGGCTCGGGTCTGGGGTCCAAAAATCCTAAAGTTCGGTACGAACTCGAACTTTACAGTTCTGGTTCGCTTAACTCTACTTGGAGTGTTTTTGCAAAGAAAAATGGGCAAATCTTGCCAAGTCAAAATGTGCTATGCTGATAGACTCATACCCCAAAAGACTGAGTACTGTAATAAAATCTAAAGTTGCTTCAACATAGTATTAGTTTAAGGGTGTGCACACTTATACAACCATAATATTTTATATTTATATTTTTTCTTCCCTCTACCTAAAAGATTTCAGTTGAGTTGTACAGTTTATAGGTCACATTAAAGGTGGAAAAAGTTCTGAAATTCTGAGATTTATCTTTGTCTAATTTTTTTTACATCACAGAAACCTGACATTTTAACAGGGGTGTGTAGACTTTTTATATCCACTGTATATGGCCTAAGTTCTTAGGAGGAAGCATGTGGGCCAAATATGGATTAGGCCACGTATTTCTCTTATGTACAGTCGTGGCCAAAAGTTTTGAGAATGACACAAATATTAGTTTTCACAAAGTTTGCTGCTAAACTGCTTTTAGATCTTTGTTTCAGTTGTTTCTGTGATGTAGTGAAATATAATTACACGCACTTCATGCGTTTCAAAGGCTTTTATTGACAATTACATGACATTTATGCAAAGAGTCAGTATTTGCAGTGTTGGCCCTTCTTTTTCAGGACCTCTGCAATTCGACTGGGCATGCTCTCAATCAACTTCTGGGCCAATTCCTGACTGATAGCAACCCATTCTTTCATAATCACTTCTTGGAGTTTGTCAGAATTAGTGGGTTTTTGTTTTTCCACCCGCCTCTTGAGGATTGACCACAAGTTCTCAATGGAATTAAGATCTTGGGAGTTTCCAGGCCATGGGCCCAAAATGTCAACGTTTTGGTCCCCGAGCCACTTAGTTATCACTTTTGCCTTATGGCACGGTGCTCCATCGTGCTGGAAAATGCATTTTTCTTCACCAAACTGTTGTTGGATTGTTGGAAGAAGTTGCTGTTGGAGGGTGTTTTGGTACCATTCTTTATTCATGGCTGTGCTTTTGGGTAAAATTGTGAGTGAGCCCACTCCCTTGGATGAGAAGCAACCCCACACATGAATGGTCTCAGGATGCTTTACTGTTGGCATGACACAGGACTGATGGTAGCGCTCACCTTTTCTTGCCTGGCTATGAGCTGTGTGCTGCGATTGGCCAACGCTGCAGCAAGGGACACGCCTCATACAAGAAATCACTCCAGTACAACAGAGGGAGTGCAGACACCGGAGCCTATACCGGGCGAACGGAGCGGCGCCCAGACATACTAGTAAGTGCAGGGGGACCCCTGGGCGCCGCTCTGCCCACTGATATAGTTAGTTTTTAGTTTGTAGAGTAGTGAAAGGTCCTCTTTAAGGGGGAAAAAATTCCTTCCCGACTCCAATCAGGCAATCAGAATAACTCCCTGGATCAACGACCCCTCTCTAGTAGCTATAGCCTGTAATATTATTACGCTCCAGAAATACATCCAGTCCCCTCTTGAATTCCTTTATTGTACTCACCATCACCACCTCCTCAGGCAGAGAGTTCCATAGTCTCACTGCTCTTACCGTAAATAATCCTTTTCAATGTTTGTGTAAAAACCTTCTTTCCTCCAGACGCAGAGGATGTCCCCTAGTCACAGTCACAGTCCTGGGGATAAATAGGTGATGGGAGAGATCTCTGTACTGTACCCTGATATATTTCATGTATGGGATGTTCCCTTTTAGTTTCTGCTTACTGATATGTTGTTTGTTTTTTTTCCCTACACATTCCTTGCAAGTCGGAACTCTTTTGCATCCCTGCATTTTGAGTTTCTTTTGGGAACCTTAACAATTTCTCGGATTGTGCGTCACACTTGTCATGTCATCTGGCATCAACTCCGAGAGACGGTGATGCCACAGCCCAAGACGGACAATTGGGTTCGGATCGCAGAGGGATTCAATCTTTCGGCGCAGTGGCCCAACTGCATTGGGGCAATGGATGGCAAACACATCTGTGTGAAGAAGCCTCCTCACTCAGGGTCCCGATTCTTCAATTATAAACAATATTTTTCGGTAGTGCTTATGGCTGTTGCTGACAGTAACTACCGGTTTATAATGATTGATATTGGGGCCTATGGAAGCACAGCAGATGCACTCATCTTTAGTGCTTCTAGAATGGGTGAGCGGCTTCGTGCCAACCAGCTTGCCCTGTCCGAGTCCAGAAGACTGCCCGGATCTGCTTGTCCGCTGGCTCCATTTGTCATTGTGGCGGATGAAGGGTTTGCATTGACTCCCCATTCTATGCAGCCCTTCGCAAAGTGTGGCTTGGATGTCAGAAGGCGTATTTTCAACTACCGGTTGACTCATGCCCGTCGGTATGTTGAGTGCGCTTTTGGAATACTCTCTAACAAGTGGAGGGTGTTTTTGTCATCCATACAGATGGATCCGGAGAATGCTACCCTGGTGATTCAAGCTTGTGTTGTTCTACACAACTTCACCAGGATTAATAAGGCTTCCTCTTCTGTTGACATGGAAGATGTTCCTATGTCATCAGGTTTGGGTTTGGAAAGGACCCTGCATAGACGACCTGGGACTGCAGGCATTGCAGTTCGGGAACTCTATGCAGACTACTTTTACAGCCCTGAGGGGTCCTTGCCATGGCAGAGGGACGCTATTCGTGGCAGATTTTGAAATCTTCTGGGCTCGTTAGTTGTTTATTATTTTGCAGATAGTTTATGTAAATTTATTGTAGTAGTTGAGTGTAGGGGCTCGCAAGAGATTGAGGACCCTTGACGTGGGCTTGCGGGCTGAGGTTTTTTGGCCATCACATAGTTAAAAGTAAATATCAATACTAAAGATGTTTTCAACAAAATGTTATAGACATTAACATCATTAGTATTTAGCGTAATGGTCCAAAAAATCTTCTAATACCTCATGTTCACATTACCAAAATACAGATTATGTTTCTCAAAAATAAAATTTGCTTTCATTCAGAACTGGTGTGCGTGTATATAAGTTTAGGACATGTGTTGAAGAACTGTAAATGTTTGGTGTAAATAAACAAATAACACAAGCCATTTTAAATTTTGCAATCCAAATTTTCATTAATAAACATGTAATGAAATAAATGATAGTCAAAAAAGAGCATAAAACAACATATAACATTTCTGATCATCTGTCATTATATATCAAAAAGGTCTTGTGTAAAGGAGCCATGACCAAAGGATGATTGTGGCCGTACATGGCCAGGATCAGTGGACCCACTTGAAAAAGTGTGTGGGTACCTAGGTGCTGTAGGGTCTTGTGAGTGTGGGTACGTTGGTTGGGGGGGGGGGAAATGGCCCTTCAGGTGGGTGTGGAGGCTGTTGGTAGCTGCATCCATGCTGTTGTGTGGGGATATTCAAAATTTCCTTACGGAGATCATTGATTTTGGAGTGTATGTCTCCCTGGTAAGGGGAAGCATGCATTTTTAGAACGAGGGCCATTGAAGCCACACATTCTTGATGCCTGTCAATAGGCACTTGTTTCATTAATGGACCAGACCCCTCAGCATTAACTCCTCAATGCCATCACTCCTCCTCTGGGCAAGGAATTCTATGACTCGGGCATCAATCATCTCCTGAACTGGTTGCCCAGAGGAAGAGTGAGGGACATTGCGGCGACGCCTGGGCTGCGGCTGTGGTAATGGTGATGGGCTCCGTGGAGATCGGGTGGGCTCGGCCTGTGATGGCTGGTCCGGCTCCTCAGCGGGCGTTGGGGCAGGACTAGTTGCCGGTGAAAACACTGCCGGCGTATCTGCAGCGTCCCACTACGTGTGTGTGGGCACTGCTTAAAAGCACTTTTTATATTATTAAAAGCACTAGGTTGTCATGTATAACTTTGCATTTATGTATCTGCAAAATCCCTGTTAACAGGCCTATTAGGTGTAATTTATACATCCCGCCACTAGATGGGGATAAAGTTCAGGTCCTATATATACCCTGGTCAGACCTAGTGAGAGGGAGGAGATCAGATTAGAACAGATTAGTTCAGGTCAGTGGTTAGTGGAGATCAGTTCAGTTGAGACCACAGGTCAGTGTGAAGATCAGTGTGTATATTGACACTGAGTGAAAAAGTGCAGATCCCACACTTCAGCTGTAAAGAAAAGCTTTAGTCTGGAAAGGGACAAGACAAATGGAAAGATTCAACTTCATCCAATGGATAAAAGCCATAAACCAGGCATAAAGGACCTTTGGGATATTTTAGGTGAAGGATACCACAGCCTCCGGCAACCTCACCAAAGGTTCCACTGATATTGAAGTTAACCCGCTGCTCCAAAACCACAAAAACCTAATAAGCCTAAAACAGTGAATTTGCAGAATTATCTCTGTATCATCTAATGACTGCATATTTGTACTGCTGCAACCAAGAGACATCCAAAGTAAAAGTTGTGAGTTGCATCTTACCACTGTCTACCTCATTATTACTACCTATGGTTGTACCACCATTAACGGTACTGGCGTCACGACAAAAACCATCAAGGGACTCAGCTGCAACAAGCACCCTAAGCACCCCTAACATCAAGGGCACCTCAACCACCATCTTGGCTGATGCTTCCTACCACAAAGCGTGCCCCGGAGGATTTCGTGCTGTCCACCTCAACACTGTGATTCACCATGGTAAAAGATCATGTGACGTACCATGTGATGACCAGAGTGACATCATCCCAGGTCCTTAAACTATAGTTAATGCTCTCCACAGGTCCTATACAGTAAAAGAGTCAGACGGAGATGCCGGGCATCGCGAGCAAGTGGATTAAGGTGAGTTAAATGATTTATTTATTTTTTTAACCCCTCCAGCGCTGTTTTACTATGCATTCTGTATTCAGAATGCTATTATTTTCCCTTATAACCATGTTATAAGGGAAAATAATACTATTTACAGAACACCGATCCCAAGCCCGAACTTCTGTGAAGAAGTTCGGGTTTGGGTACCAAACACGCGCGATTTTTCTCACGCGAGTGCAAAATGCATTACAATGTTTTGCACTCGTGCGGAAAAATCGCGGGTGTTCCCGCAACGCACCCGCACATTTTTCCGCAACGCCCGTGTGAAAGAGGCCTTAGGGCCACAAAAAGGCAACAGCCTTTTTCCTACATTTTCAGATTTCGGACCTATCCACAGGATAAGTACACAAGATCATATTGGCAGGGGAAGAACAGACGCCCACCATGAAGATCAACTGTATGAGGAGACAATGCGTGCAGTGCGAATGGGCCATCTCCCTTCTAAATTCCTGCTCTGATTGCTGACATCTATGTGACTTGTTCTAGAAAATAGTGCCACACAGGAAAACAAGAGATACAGGAGGCGGCATGTGCGCTCTGCACGTGTCGTCTCATCATACAGCTCATCATCGGTGGTGGCCGATGTTACTACCCCCCAAAAATGATTTTGGTCACCGACACAAAGGATAGGACAACAATTGTACAACGCCACACAAGCTCTTACATTCTTTACCACTATGGGAAAACCACAATTAGGAACTAATAATAACCAGTAAATAAGGTTTTTCACACAACAAAAATACTTACGGCCTCAAATCCATGACCGGGCGAAAAAACTGCAATTGGGCAGTATAAAGATATGGCCTCTTTTTTTAGCTGCCTTTGCCACTCCTGGGGTAGCGCCATCCTGGTTCTCTGTGTCCACACTAGGTCCATTTTTAGGTAAGTACTAGGTCATTGTCTTCCTCGCACGGCTTTGTGCTGCCGATGTTGAGATTCCTCACTTGGCTTTTTCATTGTTTTGCTGGTTTCATACTACTCCTGTATCACCATTTTGGTCAGCACACTATGCACTACAGCCGTGGTTGGTCTTTTCATTGATCTTTACTTTACCTCATACCACTATTCATATATATATATTTTTTTGTATCTGGGTCATGAGCTGGTCACTGTACCTTATATATTTATTTCTCATGATCTTATCATTATTATTTATGTATTTTGTGACCTGTGTGTTCATCCAGGGTGGCGCTTGTCCTCTCCTTTCCCTGTTCCCCCCTCCCTGTCTTTGGCATCAACTGTATATGTGTCTTTTTATCATGTTCTTGATTCAATAAAATATTAATTTTATTATTATTTTTGGTACTCTGAGCTTCCTTCTTTTCCTTTTCTGCCATTGTACTCGGAGCTTGTACCGAGTTATCTCTTCTTTCGGATACCCCAGTACATTTACACTGTGTAGGCACTGTCCCTCATTTGTTTCTGGCATATCCGGGGTCTCCCCCCCCTTTTTTCTTCCACAACATATACAGTATTCTGACCACATGGAATTTATAGCTACATCATTTAGGGACAGACAGGGCAAGGACGGTACAACGACATTGCTATAACTTACCTAAAGCTGCATCTGCTTTGGACCATTCGGCCCTCCTCATGTTACGGGCCACTTGCTCCCAAGCTGACTCCTTACGAACTCGGCCCTGATAAAGATTAAACCGGGTGTATAGTCTATAGTCAAATATCAATTGGAATGTATCCAGATCCTAAAAAAAGGACTGGACTATGCACATTTATCACAAAAAGAATATGAATATATGAATGTTGATTTCCCTGTTACCCCGATTATGCATGCAGTCCCTAAGGTCCATAAAAATCTAAATCCGCCACCTTTGCGTCCAATAATTAGTGACATAGGGTCTTTAACAGAAAGACTCGGTAACTGGCTAGAATGTGTAATCCAACCTATGGTCAAGAGAATACCGGGTTACATCGGGGACACGTCAGAAGTCCTGAGGTCCTTCTATGGCAAAAAATGGAAACCAGAATACAGATGGCTCACAATAGATGTGGTAGCACTCTACCCCTCAATCTCACATAATGTTGCAGTGGAAGCCCTGTAGTTCCACCTGCATAATTATAGTGGATATGGAGATGACTTCATAGAATATGTCCTCGATGTAACCATGTTTCTCATGTCCCATAATTATTTTGTTTTTGATAGGGTATTTTACCTACAATCAAAAGGAGTTTCAATGGGGGCAAAGTATTCTCCAGCCCTAGCCAATTTAACAATGGCCTACTGGGAACAAAAATACATATACAGCACTAACAATCCCTTTACTAACTGTTTGAACTGGTACGGCAGGTACATCGATGACCTGCTCATTATTTGGAGCAGCGATGTACCTGCCGTACAGGAGTTCATACAGTACCTCCAAAACAACACCTATAACCTGCGATTTACATTTAATGAGGATCCCAAAATAATCAACTTTTTGGACTTAAAACTCACAGTTATTTCGGGGGAAACAATCCTAACAGAAACGTACTAAAGAGATTACAGGAAATACTATTTTACGAGCAGATAGTCATCATTCACATCATATTATCAAGTCCATCCCAGTAGGTGCATTTAGAAGAGAAAGCCATGTGATATAGGCGCGGTTATCAGCTAGAAAATATCCAGACTGGATGATACATAGGGGTCTCCACATAGCAAGAAATAAGACGAGAGAATATTTACTGTTTAACAACAATAAGGAGAATAACCCCAACAAAAATACCTCCACCTACAACAAACAATCATCCAACATATATAAAAACAAAAATAAAGATAGGCGTACAAATGGGGACACAAACCAGAAGGACAAAGATACCAAAGTTAAACAACCTACCCTGGTTTTAACGTATAGTAGACAATTTAACATAATCCAGAATATTATAAAAAAATATCTGCCTGTATTATATGAGGATAATATCCTGGATACGGTACTTAAACAGGGTTGTAGAATAGTATCCAAAAGACCCCCCACAATAGGGAATTCCTTGTCTCATCAATGTTTGTACGGGAAATACACCCCCAAAAAAATACATGGCTAACATACAAAGGATTCACACGTTGCGGTAGCCAGCGGTGCCGCACTTGCAATTATGTACAAAATACAAAAACCTTTGCCAACACAGATCATACACAGACATATAACATCAAGTCTTACATCAATTGCAACACAAAAGCTGTTATCTATGTGATTTTGTGTGAACAATGCGACAAAATGTATATAGGGTGTACTATCAGAAAATTCAAAAATAGAATTTTGGAACACCTAAACTATATAGAAAATCCCTCATACACCAATATATCAAATGCTGCAAGACACTTTATAGATACACACAATCGCAGTGCAAAGCATTTTAAAGCATTTGCGATAGAACATCTAAAAACTCCGGTTAGAGGAGGAGATATTAGGCGTCTAGTAAACCTCAGAGAGGCTTTCTGGATATTCAAATTGGAAACTAGGCAGCCAAAGGGAATGAACATGAGAAGAGAAATCATGCATTTCTACTAGGAAATTCAGGGAAGGTGAGGTGCGGTTTTTCCTGAAAAATAGGATAGGTGACAATCCCAATGTGAACAGGTACCCACAAATGGTAGGAGATACATAGCAGAGTTCCTCTTCCTTTTCTTTTATCTGTATGATCTATTGTTTTTATGGTAACAACATGAGTAATTACGAGTGTGCAGCGAAAGATTTATTTCAATGCAACCTTACTTTAATGTTTTTAATAGTAACTTTTGTATGTCAGATACTGAGCTGGAATGAGTCTGGTGTTCCAGGTGATGACTAATAGCAATTAGTGTTTTGGGAAGTGGCTAAACAGATCCACCCCCCAACCCCTTCCTCCACGTTGTTGGAGTGGGAGTGAACTAACACTTAATTATCTACATCCATATGGCCATATATACCTGAGAACATCAGGCACACACCACTGTTCCGAATAAGAAGTTTTCGAAACGCGTCAACAGCCGATACACCTGAGAGATATACGTGTCCTATATGTCTGTGAACACTTGTCAATAAAGAATGGAGAAAAAGATACTTCAACAAAAGTGAGTGCTGGAGCCTACATTTGTTATTTACTTGTTTACCCTTCAAAGGAGGTTGAAAAACCGGGCACCGTGCACGCGGGCATATCCTATTCCCAGATTCGAGTGAGCTGGTATCTGCACTGTATTTTATTAAACCGGGTGTCCCATAGTTCGGGCCTCTCCTGCACCAAACTAATCAATTTTTCGACATTCCAGCGCGGCATTTTAATAGCAAACAAATATACTATCAAGCCAGTCACTGCCACACCACACTAGTGATTTTCACCACAGGTGCCTAGCAATTAGCATAACCTGTGACCTTCAACTTCCTGTATATTATTTATTTTTTATTTTTCATTTTATTGGCACAAGTTCTGGCAGACAGTTTTGCCATGGCAAATGATTGAAATAAAACGGATCTACAAGATCATTAATAAATATATTGAAGAGAATAGGGCCCAATACTGACCCCTGAGGTACTCCCCTAGTGACAGTGAGTGTGTACCATTAATAACCACCCTCTGTTTTCTATTACTGAGCCAGTTACTTACCCACATACAGATGTTTTCTCCCAGTCCAAGGATTCTCATTTTATATACTAACCTTTTAAGTGGTACCGTGTCAAATGCTTTGGAGTCCAGATATACAACATCCATTAATTCACCACTGTCAAGTATAGAACTTACCTCCTCATAGAAATTGATTAAATTAGTTTGACATGCTTATGTAAGTACCGTATTTTTCGCCCCATAAGATGCACCTGCCCCTAAGATGCACCCAGGTTTTAGAGGAGGAGAATAAAAAAATATATTTCATTAGACCTCAGATCAGACCACCAATGTTAATCAGACCCTTAATCGGACTTCAGTTTCAGACCCCAATGTTAATAAGACCTCCAATCAGACCTCAGATCAGACCCCCAATCAGATGTCAGCTCAGACCCCAATGTGAATGACCCTCAATCAGAGCTCAGATCAGAGCCTAAATGTAAAAAAGACCCCCCATTCAGACCTCAGATCAGACGCCAAAGTGAATGAACCCCACAGACCTCAGATCAGAGCCCCAATATGAATCAGACCCTCAATGTGAATGATCCTCAGACCTCAGATCAGAATCCCATGCACAGAGTAAATAAAAAAATTAAAAAAAGCTTACCTCTCCTGCTCTGGATGCCGCCGCTGCTCCTAGGATCCAGTTTTCTTATTCTATGTGCCGCGCGTGGTGCTATGATCCAGCGCACACAGCGTGAGGACACAAAGCGCCAATGTCCTCGTGCTGTGTGTAGTCACAGCACAGCAAGCGGCTGAGGACCAGGAAGCGGTGAGTACAGTGCTCATAATTGCCCCATAAGTATTTGCCCCATAAGATGCACTGACATTTTCCCACCAATGCGTCTTATAGGGCAAAAAATATGGTAACCCCAGAGAGGCACTTTTAATTTATTACCAAGCCCCTTTCGCATATGTAGTCATTGATATATGTTTCAGAAGTAAAATTAAAATGGGATACATTGGGTGAAGATGAAATGTTCAAAATTATCATACAAAATTATATCTTGAATTTCAATAGCACTAAGCGTGTTTTTCTAGTGTCATTTTTGGCCGTATGAAGTAACTGCATTAATAATTTGTAATACTCACTTACTAATGTGTTGAATAAATATCATATTAGGGAAGATCATGTTCCACCAGTGTACTGAATGTCTCTTTGTCTAGCCAAAGGATTTCTTAGGAAGCTTGGTATTTCTTCACTCCTGCATAACATGGGAATGAGTAAAGTCTGGACTTCACATTTGAAAAGTTCACCTTCCTAAATCATACTATATGATAAAAAGATAAAAAGTAACTAATATACTTAAAGGGGTGTTATAGCTTTTATTTAATTAAAGAATAGGAAACCACAACATTATTATGTATCTTTTCAGGACACAGACTTTTTATTTGTTGTTTTACAGTTTTTTCTCCCTAACTTCCAAGAACCATAACTATTTTTACTTGTCCGTTCAAATAGACATAAGGGCTTATTTTTATGGGACAAGTTGCATTCTTTAATGGCACCATTTAATATGCAATGCCTTGTTTCAGAAAGCAAGATTTTTTTTTATTTGTGGGGTGAAATTTTATTTTAAAAAACTAATTTACACATGTTTTATTAGATTTGGATTTTCTGGTGTGCACTGTGTACAAAGAAATTACATGACAACTTTATTCTGCAGGTAAATGCGATTACAGTGATACCAAATTTATATAGTTTTTACATGATAAATATATTTTCAAACATAGCAATACCAGTTATGTTCATTTTTTAAATTATTTTATTTGTTAATTGCCAAGCTGATGGATTATACTACCCCACCGTGCAGTGACAATAAATTAAATAAAAAAATTATTCATTTATGGGAGACCTCTGCACATTGAAACACTTTTACTGTGCATTAAACATGTAATACTCTTACATTGCTATATCTTATTTTAATGCCTTTACAAGACTACTTGAAATCACAGTCTAAAAGCTTGAGGTTGCACTACTGAAGAAATATCTACATCTTACCTGACTCAAATATTTCAAAATATGTATGTGCTGATGCACCCTTGGCTGTTTTGCGATCCGCAAATTTGCAATCCATAATACAGACAATAATGGGACATGTTTTTTTTTTTGTTTTTTTTTATAGAACGGCCATGTGGACATACGGAAATGGAATGCAGATTGAGTAAATGCGTTTTTTTATGTGAACTGAAGTAAATGGATCTGCATATGGGCAGCAAAAAAAACGGCACGGAAACGGAAAAAAATATGTTTGTGTGCATAAGCCCTAAGTGTGAAGTGATATGGATAGGGAATTAAATCTACACAAAGTGACATGACAGTTCACCTGGCTAAATAAGAAGACACCTTGTCATTGTTGTCTTCCAAACTCAGTGCCATGGGTTTTGCCTGGTATTGCAGCTCATCTCGATAAACATGCATGAAGCTGAGCTGCAATACCACACACAGCCAGTAGATACGTGTGGTGCTGTTTTTGGAATACAGCAACGGCATTTTTCTAATCCTGGACAACCTCTAGAAAATATTAAACAATCACTACAAGTAGCAGCACACTGCTATGCCCTAAGACACATTACAACACTGGAGATATTAACCCGTTAAGGACCCCCAACGTATTAGTACATCATGGCGGTACTAGTACGTCATGGTGGCAAATGTGAAACTGACAGTTTCAAAATGTAGTACAATATAGCATGTATTGTATTACATTGAAACAGGGATCAGACCCTGAAATATAGAAGTCCCTGTACTGGGACACAAAAAGTGAAAAAATGAAAAAAATGTTTTATAAAAATCAAAAATCAAAATTCACAGTAAAAAAAAGTGCCACTTTCACTTCATCCGTAATAAGTGGCTCTATAAAAATATCACATGACCTACCCCAAGAACGCCAGAAAAAAAACTGCCAAAAGGGTCACCTTGCCCCAAGAAAGTGTAATATTGAATGTTCAAAAAAACGCAGGTACCAACAAAATGGTACCAATTAAAACGTCATCTCTTCCCACAAAAAAACAAGCCCCACAAAATTTTTTTTAAACTTAAATAAAAAATAAAAAAATAGACATGATAGGTATCTGTGTGTCCGTAATGACCAACTCTACAAAAATATCACATGATCTACCCCCTTAGATAAACGCCATAAAAAAAATCTAATAAAAACTGTGTCAAAACAGCCATTTTTGGTCACCTTGCCCCACAAAAGTGTAATATTGAACGATCAAAAAATATTATGTACCCAATAAAAACGTCAATTCTTTCTGCAAAAAATTAGCCCCTACACAAGATGATTGTCAGAAAAATAAAAAAATATGGCTTTCAGAAAATGGAGACACAAAAACATGATTTTATTTTCAAAAATGCTTTATTATGTAAAATTTAGTATTGTTGCTTCCGTAACAACCTGCTCCTTAAAAATAACAAATGATCTGTCCTGTAAGTTGAAAGCTGTAAAAAAAAAAAAAAAAAAAAAAAAAGGTGCTAGAATAGCCCTTTTTTTTGTTATCTTGCCTCACGAAAAGTGTAATATCTAGTGATCAAAAATCATATGTACTGTATTTTCCTGCCTATAAGACTACTTTTTAACACATGAAAATCTTCTCAAAAGTCGGGGGTTGTCTTATACGCAGGGTGTTATCTTATATGCTGGTATATGGTGTGCTGAAACTTACTTTCTAGCCAGACTGGAGAAGCTGTCCTTCTCCAGCTTCAGGGACAGGCACCCTCTAGCTGAGCCACCGTGCGCTGCATCCCGGCCAGCCGCTCCTGAAGCAGCCCCCTCTCCCTGCTCTCAGTGGTTTTCTCATGCCGGCAGTATCACATTGCGTACTACCGCTCAGATCGTGTTGAAGACAGGGAGGGCTAGGCAGGCAGCGAGAGCTGACCCACCCAATCTAAGCAGGCTTTGTATGCAGTGTGCCCAGAAAATACTGGTACATCGCTTGCCGTGATTGTCTGGTTGTTGTATACTGGGTTGGATTGGCGATTGTGAGGGAAGGCGGGTGAAGCAGGAGCATCTGCACTTCAGCCAATTCTAATGTTGGAACGGCAGATCTCTAATGAAGTTTGATGTGCATCTTATCTGTGGTGAAAAATAGAGTCTATCTGGGGAGCAGATACATGTGGTGGTGAATACAGTACAGCACCAGTATCTGTACATATAGTACAGCACCAGTATCTGTACTGGTTCATACAGTACAGTATACAAATGACTAACAGTCAAGACCCCATCATGGCTCTACCAGCAAGAAGAAAGAAATATGTATCCAATTTTAACCTTAAAGTTGTAAACTTTGCCATGGAACATAATAACTGCGCTGCTGCAAGACAATATGGAGTAACAGAAAAGATGTTTCGGGACTGGAAATCAAATGAAAAAGCATTAAAGAGTATACCAAGGGGTAAGTGTGCATTAAGAAGAGGCACCCCACATTGGCCAGAACTCGAAAAACATGTAGCAGACATGGTGAATGAACATCTCCAAACCGGTTATGTAGTGACACAAAATAAAATACATTTGTTTGCACTTCAGTGGCCAAATCTAACCCAGATCACAGCAACACATTTAAGGCAACCGTATCCTGGTGTACTAGATTCTTGGAAAGGCATAATATGGTACTGAGGCAAAAGACGAAAATTGCACAACAATCAGCGTTGGAGGGGTAGTCTTATACGGCGAGTATAGCCCAAACCCTATATTTTAACAGGAAAAGTTGGGGGTCGTCTTATACGCGCAGTCGTCTTATACGCCGGAAAATACGGTACCCCAAAATAGTGCCAATAAAACTGTTACCTTAACCCATATTTTCCAAAATGGGTGCACTTTTTGGGGCTTTCTACTGTAGGGGTGCATCAGGGTTCTTCAAATGCAAAATGGTAACTTAAAATTATTTCAGCGAAATCTGCCGTCCAAAATCCATATGTTGCCCCTGCCCTTCAGCAGTTTGTGCCCATACAGCAGTTTACAACCAAGTATGGGGTGTTTCTGTAAACTTCAGAATCAGGATAATAACTATTTAGTTTTGTTTTGCTGTTAACCCTTTCTGCCTTACAGGAAAAAAGGGATTAAAATGGAAAATCTGCAAAAAGAAGTGAACTTTTGGAACAACTAAAGGGTTAACAAAGTTTGTAAAATCACATTTGAATAACGTGAGGGGGTGTAGTTTCTAAAATGTCTCATTTATGTGTGGTTTCTATTAATCTTCTATTATGTAAGCTCCACAAAGTGACTTCATAACTGAACTAGTTCTTTAAAAACCGGGTTTTGTACATTTTCTTAAAAGTTAGAAAAAATGCACCTAAAATTGTACTCCATCTAATATCCAAAAATAATAACATTTACAAAATGATGCCAACATAAAGTAAAGTAGACATATAGGAAATGTAAAGTAATAACTATTTTATGAGGTATCACTATTTGTCATAAAAGTGGAGAAATTGACATTTTGAAAATTGCTAATTTTTCCAAATGATTTTTAATAAATAAAGGTGAAATATATTGACTCAAATTTACTACTGTTATGAAGTACAATGTGTCAGGAGAAAACAGTCTCAGAATCGCTTGGATAAGTAAAAGTATTCCAAAGTTATTACCACATAAAATGACATGTCAGATTTCCAAAATTTGGCAAGGTCCTTAAAGGGAACCTGTCATCAACTTTATTCTGCCCATACTAACGGCAGAATAAAGTAGAGACAGGTGAGTTGATTTTAGCCGCCTGTCATTTAAAGGGGTTGTCCGGAATTAGGGACCATTGTTTAATAGAATTGCACATACACACACTTTACATACACCCATGTCCTACCTTTTCAGCATGTTTCTAAGTACCCTTTTTACCCAAAACCTTTATGGCAGGAAGTAACAGATTTCTTTCAGCCAGTGACGTACCGGGTCCCTTGCAGAGGAGGAAAGCTTCCTCTTCCGCTGCTCCGGGAGCCCGGTGACGTCACTGACAGCCTAATTAATTATTCAAAAGTCTAGGAGGGGCAGTAACTCTCCTGGCCAAGATTGCGCTAAGCTCCGCCCCTCTAGTCCGGTGCCGATATTGATGGCAGCGGCTCAGGAACGGAGCCGCTGCCATCAGCAGAGAGCGTTAGCTGTAACTGTAACAGCTAACACCCGCGGCATCCAGATCTATGTGGTTGAGAAGGAGGGAGCTCCCTCTCTCTACCATCGCGCCCCTGCTGCTGCTATTGCAACGGCGCGATCGTTGCCATGGCAACCGGACGCCTAACAAAGGCGTCCTGGTTGCTATGGACCTAAGGCTTTGAATTTACAAATGGCGACAAGACTTTTTAGTCTTGTCGCCATTTGCGACTAGACCCGCCGCCGCAGCTCTGCTCAATACAACGGCGGGCACAGGAGATGATCGTTCTCAGCAGCGCAGGAGGAGTCTCTCCCTCCTCCCTGTGCTGCTGCCCCCTGCCGCTGCCAATAAGAAGAGACGGGAGGGGGGGGGGGGGCTGTGGCCACTGCGCCACCAATGAAGAAAAATGACCTGTAATACAAATACAGGAGGCGGGTGCTGGAATCAAATAGCCGGCACCCGACCTCTGTGACAGGGAGCTGCGATCACCTCCAGTTGAGTTAACCCTTCAGGTGCGGTACCTGAGGGGTTAACTGCTGCTGATCGCAGCTCCCTGTCATAGAGGTCGGGTGCCGGCTATTTGATTCCGGCACCCGCCTCCTGTATTTGTATAAGAAACGTTGGTGGCACAGTGCGCCCCCCCAACACCCCATAATAATAAACGTTGGTGGCACAGTGCAACCCCCCCCAGTATAATAAACGTTGGTGGCACAGTGCGCCCCCCCCCACTATAATAAACGTTGGTGGCACAGTGCGCCCCCCCCCAGTATAATAAACGTTGGTGGCACAGTGCGCCCCCCCCAGTATAATAAACGTTGGTGGCACAGTGCGCCCCCCCCCCCCCCAGTATAATAAACGTTGGTGGCACAGTGGGCAGTGCCAATGAGGGTTAAAAAAAAATTACCTCCTCCAGTTGATCGCGTAGCTGCCGGTCTCCTGTTCTTCCTTCAGGACCTGTGGTGACGTCATTGACCTCATCACATGGTCCATTACCATGGTGATGGATCATGTGATGAGCACAGTGATGTCACCACAGGTCCTTTGACAGGTTCTAAAGAAAGACCAGGAGACGATCAATTGGAGGAGGTGAGTGAATTATTTATGTATTTTTTAACCCTCATTGGCACTGCCCACTGCGCCACCAATGTTTATTCTATTGAGGGGGGGTGCACTGCGCCACCAATGTTTATTCTGAGGGGGGGCGCACTGCGCCACCAATGTTTATTATATTGAGGGGGAGGGGGCGCACTGCGCCACCAATGTTTATTCTATTGAGGGGGGGTGCACTGCGCCACCAATGTTTATTCTATTGAGGGGTGGGGCGCACTGCGCCACCAATGTTTATTATATTGAGGGGGGCGCACTGCGCCACCAATGTTTATCATACTGGGTTGTTGGGGGGGCGCACTGCGCCACCAATGTTTATTATATTGGGGGGGCGCACTGCGCCACCAATGTTTATTATATTGAGGGGGGGCGCACTGCGCCACCAATGTTTATTATATTGAGGGGGGGCACACTGCGCCACCAATGTTTATCATACTGGGTTGTTGGGGGGGCGCACTGCGCCACCAATGTTTATCATATTGGGGGGGCGCACTGCGCCACCAATGTTTATTATATTGAGGGGGGGCGCACTGCGCCACCAATGTTTATTATATTGAGGGGGGGCGCACTGCGCCACCAATGTTTATTATATTGGGGGGGCGCACTGCGCCACCAATGTCTATTATATTGAGGGGGGGCGCACTGCGCCACCAATGTTTATCATACTGGGTTGTTGGGGGGCGCACTGCGCCACCAATGTTTATTATATTGAGGGGGGGCGCACTGCGCCACCAATGTTTATTATATTGGGGGGGCGCACTGCGCCACCAATGTTTATTATATTGAGGGGGGGGCGCACTGCGCCACCAATGTTTATCATACTGGGTTGTTGGGGGGCGCACTGCGCCACCAATGTTTATTATATTGAGGGGGGGCGCACTGCGCCACCAATGTTTATTATATTGAGGGGGGGTGCACTGCGCCACCAATGTTTATTATATTGACCTTCTACTAAGCCTTCTGTATTTAGAATGCTATTATTTTCCCTTCTAACCATGTTATAAGGGAAAATAATGCAGTGAATAGACTTTCATCCTAGCAGCCATGCGTGAAAATCGCACCGCATCCGCACTTGCTTGTGATTTTCACGCAGCTCCATTAACTTCTATGGGACCTGCGTTGCGTGAAAAACGCACAACATAGAGCACTGCTCATGTGCACAGCCCCATAGAAGTGAATGGGTCCGGATTTAGTGTGGGTGCATTCCGGTATTTTGAATGCCAGATCTGGCACTAATACATTCCTATGGGGAAAAATGCTGGATCCGGAATTCAGGCAAATCTTCAGTTTTTTTCGCCGGAGATAAAACCGTAGCATGCTACGGTTTTCTCTTTTGCCTGATCAGTCAAAATGACTGAACTGAAGGCATCCTGATGCATCCTGAACGGATTGCTCTCCATTCAGAATGCATGGGGATATACCTGATCAGTTCTTTTCTGGTATTGAGCCCCTGTGACGGAACTCTATGCCGGAAAAGATAAACGCTAGTGAGAAAGTACTCTAAAATATTAAGTTTAGATCCCCCCTTTCCCAATTTTACATATAAAATATATAAACAATAAATAAATAAACATATTACATAGCGCTGTCCAAACTATTAAATTATAAAAAAATCTCTCCTATGCGGTGAGCATTCGCCATTTTTTTGTCACCTTATCACCCCAAAAAATAGGATAGGACTGTTCTATTATGGGCCGAATGTTTCATAAAATGCCAAATGCACGCAGCTTTTTTTGGTGTTTTTTTTTTTTTGCGCGGTATTGAGTATCGCAATACTTTTTTATGGTGACGAAAGAGAATCAAAATTTTGGTTTCAAAACAACCCTACGCCAATCTGATCGGCGTAGCGTTGTCACGGTACCAAAATTGTGATTCGGTTTCGATTTGGCGACTAAAAATTTGATTTGGCTCCTAAATTTTTCAGTTCAGGAGCCAATGGCTACAAGGCAAATTGAGGTCCACAATGCACGTGCACTGACCGTGGGCCAGCCACATACAGATCATGGACCCATTCACTTGAATGGGTCCAAGATTCATCCGTTCAGCAAAAAGATAGAGCAAGTTCTATCCTTTTTCTGTGCAGAGGAATCGAATGGAACCCCAAGAAACACTCCGTAGTGCCCCATTCCAAATCTCATGATTTGCGGATTGGGTCTGCATCGGTGAATCATAATGCAAATGGAACGGCGCACATATATAGCGGATCCACCAATGCGATCCTCAATAAAGACTTCTTTCAGACAGGAGATTTAGATCTCACAAGAGGTCTCCAAAACAGATCAGTTTTGCCCTAATGCATTCTGAATAGATCTGCTCAGAATGCATCAGTTTGGC
This sequence comes from Bufo bufo, assembly GCF_905171765.1. Lineage (NCBI taxonomy): Eukaryota > Metazoa > Chordata > Amphibia > Anura > Bufonidae > Bufo > Bufo bufo. Next base: position 107,144,189 of record NC_053397.1, on the reverse strand, counting down.
TCCGTTCTGCCTCCATTTCACATTAGAGGCAGACAACAAAACGCTGCTGGCTGTGACCGCATAACCAAACTGAGCCGGACGGATCCGTCCTGACACACAATGTTAGGCCTCTTTCACATCACTTTTCTCAGCAATGCGGGCACATATGAACATGGGACCAACAGAGATGTCTACAGCCAAGTGCTCAAGTCAATGGAGACAGATCTGTTTTTTATGACACAATCTGGCACAATAGAAAATGGATCCATCTCCCATTGACTTTTAATGGTGTTCAAGATGGATCCATATTGGCTAAGGTAAAGATAATACAAACTGATCCATTCTGAGCGGATGCAGCAATTTGTATTATCAGTGCGGATCCATCCATGATGGATCCACACCAAACGTGAGTGTGAAAATAGCCTTATCTGTGTAGCAGAGCAAAACTAGGGAAATTGTAAAACATTAGCAATGCTAAGATATATTACTAATAATTGGTTATTGTAATGATGAATGCACACATAAAACTAAAAATGAGATACCATTGTGGAAAGATGGAGCTGCTCCCTGTGTTAGTTCACTGTCTGCAAACACTGAGCACATGACATGTGCAAGAGACAGAGGGGGGAGGAGTTTATGGGGGAGGAATATGTATGAGGGGGGCGGGTCTATGGAGGAGGCTGAATATGTATGAGGGGGGCGGATCTATGGAGGAGGCTGAATATGTATGAGGGGGGCGGGTGCAGGGAGGTGATCTTACACTGTAGAAACCAGGAGCTGCTGATCTGCACTGGGACACACAATTAGGGTGGCCAGACGTCCGGTTTTAGGCCGGACAGTCCGGTTTTCAGGCTCCCTGTCCTCCGTCCGGCGCAGTGCCTGGACGGACGCAGGGATGTCCTCCTTTTCAGTGGCTCACGTCTCAGACAGCAGCATTGTGCTGTCTGAGCGTAAGCTGCAGCAACTGACCGAGGCTTCTCTCACCCCCAGTCAGTCACTAGAGCCGCAGAAATGACTCCCTGTGGCTGACTGAGGGGGAGAGAAGCCCCCCCGGCTGCCCCGCTCACCTTCCAATCACAAAGTTCTTCCCACTCCTCTCCCCCGTGTTTTTCCAGCCAATGGTGGGGGCGTGGCTTCACGGATATGGGGGGCGTGGCTTCATGCCGTTTGGAGGCGTGGTTTTGATCATTGTGGGGGTGGTTTGGGGCATTGTGGGTGTGGTTTGGGGCATTGTGGGTGTGGTTTGGGTCAGTCCGGCTTTCTAGGGTGAAGCCAGTGGCCACCCTACACACAATGCTTTGCAGCAGGAAGTGATGGCATACATAAACAGATATGTAAACAGTCTGCTGGGGACTGTAGGAGCCATGCAGCAGTGCAAAAGCTACCTAAAAACATCTTAGGAAGATAGATTTGGCTACTAACAGTGAGTAAGCAGTTTTAAAAAAAAAAGTTTGATCCCAGACAACCCCTTTAAAAGTTAAAAGTAAGTGGTTGCCAAGAACCAACGTCACAATCATTGCAGACTAGGCCTGCAAAAGAGTCCCCGCCACCTGAGAAGAGTCATGGTTATTCATGAATTCCTGCTCTCCCTGCCCACCTGACTGACAGACAGATTTCTACCTAGTTTTCTCCCTTTCTCTCTTGGCGAGAACTTCCAATCATCAGCAGATGGGTGAGGAGTGCAGGAGATTATGAATAACCATGACTATTCTCAAGTAGATTTGACACTTTTTCAAGGCCTGGGCTGCAGTGATTATGATGCTGGTTCTTAGCAACCATTTACTTTTAGCTCATGAGTGATAGAGATGGCATTGCGGTTTGCCCGGCGGTCGTTTCGCGACGAACTTTGCTCATTCGCGGTTCGCCTAACGGGCGAACATATGGCGATGACCGACGGCGCCATATTCTTTTACATTGTGAAGAACTTTGACTAATGACTAGGGTTGAGCGAACCTGAACTGTAAAGTTCGGGTTAGTACCGAACTTTAGGATTTTTGGACACCGGACCCGAACCCGAACATTTCAGTAAAAGTTCGGGTTCGGTATTCAGCTATTTTATGGCACTTTTTGAAAGGCTGCAGAGCAGCCAATCAACAAGCGTTTGACTCTGTGCCCTTAGAAGCCATCACAGCCATGTCTACTAATGGCATGGCTGTGATTGGCCAGTGCAGCATGCGACCCAGGCTCTATATAAGCTGGAGTCACGTAGCGCTGCATGTCACTCTGCTGTTACTAGTGTAGGGAACGGATGCTGCTTCTGTGAGGGAGATAGGAAATAATCTTTAATCAGAAGTGCTTGTTATACTCAGCGATCTACCTAGATTTAGTTTTGTGGGTGCAGTGCACAATCTTTTTACCCTACCCTGAGCCCAGTGACACAGAAAAAGAACTTTTATCCGTCTGTTAGTTAGGTGGGCGGCAGGGGCCATTTTAGGCAAGCTCAGTGCAGCAGCACAGCATATGTGCTTTTGTGACATTCAAATCCAAACTTGAAATACTGCAATAATAATCTGGGTTTAAAAAAACACCCATTTTTGGCAATATCCTACATCTGGTCTTTTGCAGCATTTGTCAGTGTGCAATTTAAGCTAGAAATACAGCTATAATTTTCAGGGTTTTAAAAAACACCCTTTTTGGGCAAAATACTCAATTTTACAGCCCTTGCTGCATCTGTACGTGTGAAATTCAAGCGTTATATGCTGCTGTCATATTCTTTTATTAAAAAAACACTCTTTTTGGGCAAAGAACTTAATATTGCAGCCTTTGCTTCATCTGTTATTGTTAAAACAAGCTTGAAATACTTCTATAATTTTCTGGGTTTTAAAAAACACCTATTTTTGGCAATACTCTCCATCTGGGGCCTCTGCCGCATTAGTCAGTGTGCAATTTAAGATAGAAATACAGCTATAATTTTTTGGGTTTTAAAAAACACCAATTTTGGGCAAAATACTTAATTTGTGGCCTTGTCTGCATCTGTCAGTGTGAGATACATGCTTTAGATACTGCTGTGCTATTCTGGTATAAAAAAAACACCCATTTTGGGCAAAATAATTAATTTGCGGCCTTGTCTGCATCTGCATGTGTGAAATTCAAGCGTTATATACTGCTGTCATATTCTTTTATTAAAAAAACACTCTTTTTGGGCAAAGAACTTAATATTGCAGCCTTTGCTGCATCTGTTATTGTTAAAACAAGCTTGAAATACTTCTATAATTTTCTGGGTTTTAAAAAAACACCCATTTTTTGCAATACTCTCCATCTGGGGCCTCTGACGCATTAGCCAGTGTGCAATTTAAGCTAGAAATACAGCTATCATTTTCAGGGTTTTAAAAAACACCCTTTTTGGGCAAAATACTAAATTTTACAGCCCTTGCTGCATCTGTACGTGTGAAATTCAAGCGTTATATACTGCTGTCATATTCTGTTATTCGAAAAACACCCATTTTGGGCCAAATACTTAATTTGCGGCCTTGTCTGCATCTGTAAGTGTGAGATACACGCTTTAGATACTGCTGTGCTATTCTGGTATTAAAAAACACAAAAATCTTAATTTCCGGCCTTGTCTGCATCTGTACATGTGAGATACACCTTTTAGTTACTGTTGTTCTATTCTGCTATAAAAAAAAAACCATTTAGGGCAAAAATCTTAATTTTGCAGCCTTTGCTGCATCTCTCATTGTGAAATACACGCTTTAGATACTGCTGTGCTATTCTGGTATAAAAAAAACACCCATTTTGGGCAAAAATCTTAATTTGCGGCCTTTGCTTCATCTGTCATTGTGAGATACACCCTTTAGATACTGTTGTTCTAATCTGCTATTAAAAAAACACCTATTTAGGGCAAAAAACTTAATTTTGCAGCCTTTGCTGCATCTGTCATTGTGAGATACATGCGTTAGATACTCTTGTTCTATTCTGTTATTAAAAAACTCCCATTTTGGGCAAGATCCTAAATTTTAGAAATATGAGAATAGAGTCAAATAAGGAACAGGGCCCCGGTCGTGGTGCTGCTGGTGGAGCTCCTGTTGCAGGGAGAGGACGGGTTGCTGACAGTGCCTCCAGTTCCTCTACATTGTCTCCCACCCAGTCCCCTGCTGAAAGATCAGAGTTGGCACCTGCAGCCGATGTCCATCAGTCTTTCACCTCACCCCCTTGCAAATCAGCCAAGCAGTCTGAGCCCCAAGTCATGCAGCAGTCTCTTCTGCTTTTTTATGACTCTGCTAGCAGGGTTTCCCAGGGCCATCCACCTAGCCCTGCCCCTGAAGTGGAAGAGATTGAGTGCATCGATGCCCAACCACTTATGTTTCAAGATGAGTACATGGGAGGACCATTGCAGCACATCTCGATGATAATGAAGCACAGGTTCCAACTGCTGTGGCTTTCGAAAGTGTGCAGACCGACAAGGAGGGCATGGGTGAAGACTGGGTGGAAGATGATGTGGAGGACGATCAGGTCCTCGACCCCACATGGAATCAAGGTCATGCGAGTGACCTGTGTAGTTCAGAGGAAGAGGTGGTGGTCGCACAGAGCCACCAGCACAGCAGAAGAGGGAGACAGTATGCCTGCTACTGCCCACCGCATCAAGGGACTGAGCACACCAAAGCCAGCTCCAAGGAGTTCCCTGGCGTGGCAGTTCTTCAGACAATGTGCTGACGACAATACACGAGTGGTTTGCACGCTGTGCAATCAGAGCCTGAAGAGAGGCATAAACGTTCTCAACCTGAGCACAACCTGCATAGCCGTGCAAAGCATGAGCTGCAGTGGAGTAGATACCTCAAAAACCAAGAAAGGTCTCTTGCTCCTCCTGCTTCCTCTTCTGCTGCAGCCTCGGCCTCTTCATCCACCTCTGGAGTGACAGTGGCACCTGCCACCCTGAAAACAGAGGATATGCCAGCAAAACCACCACCTGGGTACCAAGCATCTCCACAATGTCCCACGGAAGCGTTTAGCTCTCCATCTCCCAAACACTGGAGCGGAAGAGGAAGTACCCCCCTACGCACTCGCGATCCCTAGCCCTGAATGCCAGCATTTCAATATGACTGTCCTTTGAAATGCTGTCATTCCGTCTGGTGCACATGGAGAGTTTTAAAGGCCCTATAGCGGTGGCTGTCCCACAGTACGTCGTGCCCAGCCGCCACTACTTTTCCAAGCGTGCCATCCCTTCCATGCACAACCAAGTGGTGGACAAAATCAGGTGTGCACTGCGCAACGCCATCTGTGGCAAGGTCCACCTAACTACGGATACGTGGACCAGTAAGCACGGTCAGGGACATTATATCTCCATAACAGCACACTGGGTAAATGCAGTTGCGACTGGGCCTGATGGGGATAGCAGTTTGGTGCATGTCCTTCAACCACCGAGGATTGCAGGGCGCTTCAGTTTGCCTCCTGTTGCTTCCTCCTCCTACTCCGCTTCCTCATCCTCTACCGCCTCCTCATCTGGTAAGCGTAACACCATCACCACCAACTTCAGCACAGCCGGGGGTAAATGACAGCAGGCAGTTTTAAAACTTATCTGTTTGGGGGACAAACCCCACACCGTGCAGGAGCTGTGGACGGGCCTTGAACAACAGACCGATGAGTGGTTGGTGCCAGTGAGCCTGGTGGTGTGCGATGATGGGCAAAATCTCGTAGCAGCTCTGGGACTAGCTGGTTTGACGCACATACCTTGCCTGGCTCATGTGCTGAATTTGGTGGTGCAGAGGTTCCTTAAAAATTATCCCGATAGTCAGAGCTGCTGCATAAAGTGCGGGCCGTCTGTGCGCGCTTTCGACGTTCTCACCCTGCTGCTGCTCGTCTGTCAGCGCTGCAGCGTAACTTCGGCCTTCCCGCTCACCGCAAAAGCAAGATAGGCTGGAAAAATAAAAACACTAAAAAAACGCATGAAAAAAATATATTAAAAATAGTTTGAACTATGTGGCACTCAGAGAAATGGAGCGAAACCCAGGACTTCATTAAGACCTCTTGGTTGCATGGTGTCAAGGGTCCAGATCCACCTGGTCTCATGTTGAGCCAAAATTTTCGCTACATTACCTCCCCGCATCCCCAAATCGACGTGATCAATACCACGTACCCTCAAAAGGGATGGGTTACCCTCATGATATTTCCTAAAGTGTTTGGGAATCGGTTTTAAATTACCAGGCCCTCAACATCCCTGGCTTTCACTATATTCCGAACTTGTTCCCTAACACTCACTTTTAATTTCCTAGTGGTGAGACCTACATAGATTTTTTGACATGGGCAGGTAGCATAATAGATCACTGCTTTTGTAGTACAGGATATGCTGTGTGCAATCTTATACGTTTTCGTCTGAGTTGAGTTACAGAAATCTGTGGGCTTCTCCACATTGGGACATGCCACACATCTGCCACACGGGGAGCAACCATGTTTTGGACCACTTGACGCCAAAATTTTACCTGTCCCACATGGAGCATAGTACGATTTAACCAAGTGATCTCTCAGATTCCTCGACCTCCTTGCTACCAGAGACGGAGTGGGGGAAAGAAATTTTGCCAGTATTGGGTCAGTCCTTAAAATTGGCCAGAACCTTTTCAACAATTGATACTTGTCCTCCCACTGTGAATGGTACTTGTTGTGCTGTCTGTGACCGTTTATTGATGTGGAGATTTATTTCATTGTATTCTTTACATGCACTTGCACTTTATACCATTTGGGTGTTATATGTCTCTATACATACATATCAATTGGGGTCACGGATTTATACACAGCATTAAGCCAGCTGATTTACTTTTTATCTCCATCTCTCTCCTCCCTTCTTTTCTTTTATACACATGTGCTGATATACAGTACCTTCTCAGGTGTAGTCATTTTTATCTGTTGTATCATGTTCTCATTTTATATATGTAATTTGTATTTGATAAAGGAATTATTTTTTGATGATATACCCGTTTAATCTCAGTTCATTTTCGTTATTCACTGCTATACCTAGTAGACTGGTAAAAAAATTCATTAACTTGTCTGTTACATATCCGGGTGAAATTCACCAATTTTTGGGTGTGATATACTCCTGCTCTACCTAGTAAACAGGTAACATTTCCCTAATTTGTCTGTTACATTTTCGGGCGAAATTCACCAATTTTTGGGAGTGATATACCACTGCTATACCTAGTAGACTGGTAAAAAAAAAAATCATTAATTTGTCTGTTACATATATTCGGGTGAAATTCACAAATTGTTGCGTGTGATATACCCCTGCTCTACCTAGTAGACAGGTAACATTTCACTAATTTGTCTGTTACATATTCGGGTGAAATTCACACATTTTTGGGTGTGATATACCCCGGCTGTACCTAGTAGACAGGTAAAAACATTTCACTAATTTGTCTGTTACATTTTCGGGTGAAATTCACCAATTTTTGGCTGTGATATACAACTGCTATACCTAGTAGATAGGTTAAGAAATGTCACAAATTTTTCTGTTACATTCTTGGGTGACATTTTACAATTTTTGCCGTGAATAAACCCCTGCTCTGCATAGGTGACAAGGACCGAAATTTTTTAAAATCATCTGTTACATTGGTGGGTGACATTAACCCATTTCTGGCAATGAAAAACCCCTGCTTTGCATAGGTGACAGGGAATTAAATTTCTAAAATTCGTCTTTAATTGGCCCTTTAATTCGATCCTTCTGCTTTAATAACTTGTCCCACATTTCAGCTCGATCACATTGCAGCCATTGACCTCCCTTCGATGTGGTATCCCTTTCTCACGCTCCCTCTCCGGCGTTGAACCCTGATTCGCTGATAACCATGATCAACATGGTAGGCTCAGAAAAGAACATCGAAAGTTGATAAAGAAGATATCCAAATGGATGGTGGACGTCAAGGGGACGTGCGATCAGGCAGAAGTTATCTAGAGTCAACAAAGCGGCAGCAGGGCCTCACCTGTCTAACGTTTCCAAATCATAAATACCCCAGTGACATTCCCTATAATTTTTTATTAATCATTCCAATAACAGGGCATCTTAAGAGTCCTGTATTGTTATTTATCGTCACTACCTCCCCGAGTCGGGAGTGGGTAATTGCTGCGCGCCCCCTCCTTTCCTTCAATTCTTCTGCTTTAATAATTTGTCGCACAGACTCATTGAGCTGCCAGACTCATTGAGAGAAGCCCTAATTACATTGATTTTAAAACCGGGGAAAGACCCAACCCATCTGGACTCATACTGTCCCATCTCACTAATTAATACCGACAATAAAATTTTGGCCAGGATCTTGGCAGCTAGACTTAGAAGTGTGGTCTCGGGACTTGTTCATGAGGATCAGACGGGATTTATGTCAGGCAAAACTACAACCTATAATGTTATGCTCTATTTTGTGAACACCCAGCTTGAACACACGAACTGCGGCGAACGACTAATTGTTACCATAGACGCCTCAAAGGCATTTGACACTGTAGAATGGCCCTTTCTGTTTATAACATTAAAGAAAATGGGCTTTGGAGATGGCTTTATATCATGGGTAAGGCTGTTGTATACTGAAATTTCAGCAAAAGTTATACTAAATGGGGAGTATTCTGATAATATTGGTATTGGTAGGGGGGTTAGACAGGGGTGCCCCCTTTACCCCCCTGCTTTTTGCTATAGCTTTGGAGCTGTTGGCGGATATGATTAGGCAAGATTAAGAAATCGTGGGTTTCAGGTTTGGTGCACACGAGGAAAAAATTGCTTTGTATGCGGATGATATTATGTTGTTTGTAGGTTCACATAGATCATTTACAAAGATTTTCCAGGTATTTGATCAGTACGGTAAACATGCCGGTCTTAAGATAAATTGGTCTAAATCGGCTTGTGTCCCGATTGATCCTCTGAACAATTTTATACTAGGAGCATTGGAAATTAAGAAGAGCAATGAACCCGTTAAATATCTGGGTATTCAAATAACTCCAAATCCTAAGGAATATGTACAGCTGAATGTGATCCCTAAAATACAAGAAATTAGGAAGTAAATAGACGTATGGAAAAGATTATATGTCTCGATGGCCGGTCGGCTCTCCTTAGTGAAAATGTGCTTATTACCCTCCCTGAATTATACTCTGTGGAATGCACCGTCAATAGTCCCCAAAAAAATATTCAAAATACTTGCCAGTCTTTTAATGGATTTGATATGGCGAGGGAAAAAAACAAGGATAAAAGCACAAATATTGTATATTCATGAGAGGGAGGGGGGACTATCAGTCCCAGACTTGGAACTATATTTTATTTCAGGCCATATAAAAAACATGATAACGTGGAGTAACACACAAAGATACAGGGAGTGCAGAATTATTAGGCAAGTTGTATTTTTGAGGATTAATTTTATTATTGAACAACAACCATGTTCTCAATGAACCCAAAAAACTCATTAATATCAAAGCTGAATATTTTTGGAAGTGGTTTTTTGTTTGTTTTTAGTTTTAGCTATTTTAGGGGGATATCTGTGTGTGCAGGTGACTATTACTGTGCATAATTATTAGGCAACTTAACAAAAAACAAATATATACCCATTTCAATTATTTATTTTTACCAGTGAAACCAATATAACATCTCAACATTCACAAATATACATTTCTGACATTCAAAAACAAAACAAAAACAAATCAGTGACCAATATAGCCACCTTTCTTTGCAAGGACACTCAAAAGCCTGCCATCCATGGATTCTGTCAGTGTTTTGATCTGTTCACCATCAACATTGCGTGCAGCAGCAACCACAGCCTCCCAGACACTGTTCAGAGAGGTGTACTGTTTTCCCTCCTTGTAAATCTCACATTTGATGATGGACCACAGGTTCTCAATGGGGTTCAGATCAGGTGAACAAGGAGGCCATGTCATTAGATTTTCTTCTTTTATACCCTTTCTTGCCAGCCACGCTGTGGAGTACTTGGACGCGTGTGATGGAGCATTGTCCTGCATGAAAATCATGTTTTTCTTGAAGGATGCAGACTTCTTCCTGTACCACTGCTTGAAGAAGGTGTCTTCCAGAAACTGGCAGTAGGACTGGGAGTTGAGCTTGACTCCATCCTCAACCCGAAAAGGCCCCACAAGCTCATCTTTGATGATACCAGCCCAAACCAGTACTCCACCTCCACCTTGCTGGCGTCTGAGTCGGACTGGAGCTCTCTGCCCTTTACCAATCCAGCCACGGGCCCATCCATCTGGCCCATCAAGACTCACTCTCATTTCATCAGTCCATAAAACCTTAGAAAAATCAGTCTTGAGATATTTCTTGGCCCAGTCTTGACGTTTCAGCTTGTGTGTCTTGTTCAGTGGTGGTCGTCTTTCAGCCTTTCTTACCTTGGCCATGTCTCTGAGTATTGCACACCTTGTGCTTTTGGGCACTCCAGTGATGTTGCAGCTCTGAAATATGGCCAAACTGGTGGCAAGTGGCATCTTGGCAGCTGCACGCTTGACTTTTCTCAGTTCATGGGCAGTTATTTTGCGCCTTGGTTTTTCCACACGCTTCTTGCGACCCTGTTGACTATTTTGAATGAAACGCTTGATTGTTCGATGATCACGCTTCAGAAGCTTTTCAATTTTAAGAGTGCTGCATCCCTCTGCAAGATATCTCACTATTTTTGACTTTTCTGAGCCTGTCAAGTCCTTCTTTTGAACCATTTTGCCAAAGGAAAGGAAGTTGCCTAATAATTATGCACACCTAATATAGGGTGTTGATGTCATTAGACCACACGCCTTCTCATTACAGAGATGCACATCACCTAATATGCTTAATTGGTAGTAGGCTTTCGAGCCTATACAGCTTGGAGTAAGACAACATGCATAAAGAGGATGATGTGGTCAAAATACTCATTTGCCTAATAATTCTGCACGCAGTGTATAAGTCCATGATAGTAGGGATTAATGCAAGGTTGGAGAACTGTACTATCTTTCAACACATAGAAGCAGGTGTGTTGGCACAACAGGGAAGTAGAAAGATACCGCTGTTTGAGCTGATGGCAAAGGTTTGGAAGGAAGCAAGGGCCTTCTAGACCCAGGCTGGATTACATGCTGACACCATACTGTGGGATAATACCCATTTAATAGAATTAACAGAAATTGAACAAGAGGTTTGGTGGAGGCATGGAGTCTATAAACTGGGCCAGATATGGAGACAGGGCGATATAATATAATATGAAGATCTTAAAAAGTCCCTAGCCAATTCGAGATATGTATACTGGGAGTGATGGGGAAAATGGATATCTCTCAACATCGAGAAATAGCTTCCAAATTACTTTTTCAAGCTAGGAGGTGTATTATCCGATATTGGGGAGGTAGTGCTGTACCCACGATAATGGAATGGGAGAATTTGGTTAGAATTTCATTGGTTTGTGAGGAAGCTCATCTGGTAAATAGAGATGTCCCGAACTATTCGCCGGCGAATAGTTCCCAGCGAACATAGCTTGTTCGCGTTCGCCGTGGCGGGCGAACATATGCAATGTTCGGTCCACCCCCTATTCGTCATCATTGAGTAAACTTTGACCCTGTACCTCACAGTCAGCAGACACATTCCAGCCAATTAGCAGCAGACCCTCCCTCCCAGACCCTCCCACCTCCTGGACAGCATCCATTTTAGATTCATTCGGAAGCTGCATTCTTAGTGAGAGGAGGGACAGTGTAGCTGCTGCTGATTTAATAGGGAAATCGATAGCTAGGCTAGTGTATTCAGTGTCCACTACAGTCCTGAAGGACTCATCTGATCTCTGCTGTAAGGACAGCACCCCAAAAAGCTGTGTAATCTAATTGCAGTTGCCTGCCTGCTAGCGTGTGTGTCAGGCTCACAGTGTATACTGTGCCAACTTGCCCAGTGCCACCACTCATATCTGGTGTCACAATAGTTTGCTTTTTAAAAATATTTTTGACTGTAATATAATAGCAGTCAGTTGCCTGCACGCGTGTGCGTTTCAGGCCCTGCCAGGGCACAGTGTCACACCAGTGCAACTCATATCTGGTGTAACAGTAGTGTACATTTTAAAAAAAACTACAATTTTGACTGTGAAATAATAGCAGTCAGTTGCCTTCACGCGTGTGCGTTTCAGGGCCTGCCAGTCCACAGTGTCACACCAGTGCAACTCATATCTGGTGTAACAGTAGTGTACAATTAAAAAAAAACTACAATTTTGACTGTGAAATAATAGCAGTCAGTTGCCTTCACGCGAGTGCGTTTCAGGGCCTGCCAGGGCACAGTGTCACACCAGTGCAACTCATATCTGGTGTAACAGTAGTGTACATTAAAAAAAAAAATACACTGCTCCAAAAAATAAAGGGAACACAAAAATAACACATCCTAGATCTGAATTAATTAAATATTCTTCTGAAATACTTTGTTCTTTACATAGTTGAATGTGCTGACAAGAAAATCACACAAAAATAAAAAAATGGAAATCAAATTTTTTAACCCATGGAGGTCTGGATTTGGAGTCACACTCAAAATTAAAGTGGAAAAACACACTACAGGCTGATCCAACTTTGATGTAATGTCCTTAAAACAAGTCAAAATGAGGCTCAGTAGTGTGTGTGGCCTTCACGTGCCTGTATGACCTCCCTACAACGCCTGTGCATGCTCCTGATTAGGTGGCGGACGGTCTCCTGAGGGATCTCCTCCCAGACCTGGACTAAAGCATCTGCCAACTCCTGGACAGTCTGTGGTGCAACGTGACGTTGGTGGATAGAGCGAGACATGATGTCCCAGATGTGCTCAATTGGATTCAGGTCTGGGGAATGGGCGGGCCAGTCCATAGCATCAATGCCTTCGTCTTGCAGGAACTGCTGACACACTCCAGCCACATGAGGTCTAGCATTGTCTTGCATTAGGAGGAACCCAGGGCCAACCGCACCAGCATATGGTCTCACAAGGGGTCTGAGGATCTCATCTTGGTACCTAATGGCAGTCAGGCTACCTCTGGCGAGCACATGGAGGAGGTGCGGCCCTCCAAAGAAATGCCACCCCACACCATTACTGACCCAATGCCAAACCGGTCATGCTGGAGGATGTTGCAGGCAGCAGAACGTTCTCCACAGCGTCTCCAGACTCTGTCACGTCTGTTACATGTGCTCAGTGTGAAACTGCTTTCATCTGTGAAGAGCACAGGGCGCCAGTGGCGAATTTGCCAATCTTGGTGTTCTCTGGCAAATGTCAAACGTCCTGCACAGTGTTGGGCTGTAAGCACAACCCCCACCTGTGGACGTCGGGGCCTCATATAACCCTCATGGAGTCTGTTTCTGACCGTTTGAGCAGACACATGCACATTTGTGGCCTGCTGGAGGTCATTTTGCAGGGCTCTGGCAGTGCTCCTCCTGTTCCTCCTTGCACAAAGGCGGAAGTAGCGGTCCTGCTGCTGGGTTGTTGCCCTCCTACAGCCTCCTCCACGTCTCCTGATGTACTGGCCTGTCTCCTGGTAGCGCCTCCATGCACTGGACACTACGCTGACAGACACAGCAAACCTTCTTGCCACAGCTCGCATTGATGTGCCATCCTGGATAAGCTGCACTACCTGAGCCACTTGTGTGGGTTGTAGACTCTGTCTCATGCTACCACTAGAGTGAAAGCACTTCCAGCATTCAAAAGTGACCAAAACATCAGCCAGGAAGCATAGGAACTGAGAAGAGGTCTGTGGTCACCACCTGCAGAACCACTCCTTTATTGGGGGTGTCTTGCTAATTGCCTATAATTTCCACCTGTTGTCTATCCCATTTGTACAACAGCATGTGAAATTGATTGTCACTCAGTGTTGCTTCCTTAGTGGACAGTTTGATTTCACAGAAGTGTGATTGACTTGGAGTTACATTGTGTTGTTTAAGTGTTCTCTTTATTTTTTTGAGCAGTGTACAATTTTGACTGTAATAGATTGAATAGCAGTTAGTTGTCTGCAATCGTGTGTGTCAGGCCTACAGCATCTACTCTGCCAACTTCTGCCAGTGCACAGTGCCACTCATATCTGGTGTCACAGTAGCTTGCACGCATAGTACCACTAATCGAAAAAAAAATGACAGGCAGAGGCAGGCCACCCCGCAGGGGCCATCGTGGTCGTGGTGCTGTGATTCCCCTCGGCCCTAGAATAATGCCCAGTGTTCAAAGGCCACGTACCCTGAACTCGAAAAGTTCTGAGGACATAGTTGACTGGCTAACACAGGACACCCAATCTTCTACAGTTTCCGCTCGGAACCTTGACGCACCATCCTCCTCCAGCTTAGCTTCGGGCACCTCTCAAGTTACCACTCACCCGCCTGCCGCCACCACCAACACTAGCACCACAGCCGCTTCACTTGATCTGTCAGAGGAGTTATTTACACATCAGTTGGAAGAAATGAGTGATGCGCAACCATTATTGCCAGAGAATGTAGATAACAGGGATATGTCTCAGTCAGGCAGCATTACACACATGGACGTACGGTGTGATGATGATGATGTTGTACACGCTGCTGCTTCCTTTGCTGAGTTGTCAGATACAAGTCAAGCGGTTGATGATGACGATGTGTCCGTGGATGTCACGTGGGTGCCCGCTCGAAGAGAAGAAGAACAGGGGGAAAGTTCTGATGGGGAGACAGAGAGGAGGAGGAGACGAGTTGGAAGCATGGGGAGGTTGTCGCAAGGAGCTAGTGGCACAGTCAGACAGCATGCATCGGCACCCAGGGTCAGCCAGACAGCACTCCAATCAATGCATGCTGTTGCCACCACCAGAATGCCGTCATTGCAGAGCTCTGCAGTGTGGCATTTTTTTTGTGTGTCTGCCTCTGACAACAGCGATGCCATTTGCAACCTGTGCCAAAAGAAACTGAGTCGTGGGAAGTCCAACACCCACCTAGGTACAACTGCTTTGCGAAGGCACATGATCGCACATCACAAATGCCTATGGGATCAACACATGAGTACCAGCAGCACACAAACTCAAAGCCGCCATCCTCCTCCTGGTCCAGCATCTTCAGCCACATCAACCACTGCTGTCCTCCTTGGCCCCTCTCAACCATCCGCCACTCCGTAAGAAGCCAACGTCACAAAGTCACCCCCTTGCCCGGGATCTGACAGCTGGCTTGTCTGAACTCTTAGCCCGCCAGCTTTTACCATACAAGCTGGTGGAGTCTGAGGCG
Source organism: Bufo bufo (assembly GCF_905171765.1). Taxonomy (NCBI): domain Eukaryota; kingdom Metazoa; phylum Chordata; class Amphibia; order Anura; family Bufonidae; genus Bufo; species Bufo bufo. Next base: position 107,129,129 of record NC_053397.1, on the reverse strand, counting down.
TTCCAAGAATTTTTAGCTATTGGGACACCGCAGTGGAAGGTACCCGGCCGAAATTTCTTTGCACACAAGGCAATCCCCAACCTGTACTCGATTGTGCAAAAGAAAGTAATGGCATGTCTGGCACACAGTGTTGGGGCAAGGGTCCATCTGACCACTGATACCTGGTCTGCAAAGCACAGTCAGGGCAGGTATATCACCTACACTGCTCATTGAGTAAACCTGCTGACGGCTGCCAAGCATGGAATGCGTGGCTCTGCAGAGGAGTTGGTGACACCGCCACGACTTGCAGGCAGGCCTGCTGCCACCTCCTCTACTCCTCCTACTCCATCCTCTTCCATAACCTCCTCGGCTGAGTCCTCTTCTGCTGCTGCGTCTTGCTCCACATAAACGGCTAGTGTTGAGCGCGAATATTCGAATATCAAATTTTTTGGGCGAATATCGGCACTTTGCTAATTCGCGAATATTTTTAATATTATGCTATAAATTCGATATTTCAAATATTTGTTTTTTTGTTTTTTTTTATTGTTATATTTTTTTCTTTCCCACTTCCCAAAAGTAGTTCTTACCTGTCCTTAGGATTCCTGGCTTCCTGGCTGCTCCAGTCAGTGCCCGTTGCCGCTTCTGACGACTTCCGTGCTCATGGAGCATCCCCATCACCATGGGAACGTCTCCATACTACAATGTACTGTCGGATTTGAGAATTACGTTGAAATCGCAATTCGATTAATTCAAGTTATAATAATCGAATTGCGATTTCAACTTAGCACTGCTATATTCCATTTTAGGCTAGAATTAACGAATATGGAATATAGCAGTGCTAAGTTGAAATCGCAATTCGATTATTCTAACTTGAATTAATCGCATTGCTATTTCAACTTGGACCTGGTTTACTATGGTTGGCTTGGTAGAATTAGCGAATATGACGAATGTATTCATCATATTCCTCAAAACGAAGATAACGAAGTATTCTCCATCTTCGTTTTAGCTCCATATTCGTCAACTTCGCTAATTCTAGCAATCAAATAAGAAAGTTGACTATAGAGACAGCTAAGTTTAATTCGCTATGCGATTATATTACTTTGATTTAAAAAAAATAATTGAATAGTTATAAATAATTCTTGATTATTATAATGATTCTATTTATAAAAATAAAAAAAAGCAAAGTAATATAATCGCATAGCGAATTAAACACAGCTGTCTCTATAGTCAACCTTCCTATTTGATTGCTAGAATTAGCGAAGTTGACGAATATGGAGCTAAAACGAAGATGGAGAATACTTCGCTATCTTCGTTTTGAGGCATATGACGAATACATTCGTCATATTCACTAATTCTACCAAGCCAACCATAGTAAACCAGGTCCAAGTTGAAATAGCAATGCGATTAATTCAAGTTATAATAATCGAATTGCGATTTCAACTTAGCACTGCTATATTCCATTTTCGTTAATTCTAGCCTAATATGGAAAATAGCAGTGCTAAGTTGAAATCGCAATTCGATTATTATAACTTGTATTAATCGAATTGCTATTTCAACTTGGACCTGGTTTACTATGGTTGGCTTGGTAGAATTAGCGAATATGACGAATGTATTCGTCATATTCCTCAAAACGAAGATAACGAGGTATTCTCCATCTTCGTTTTAGCTACCTATTCGTCAACTTCGCTAATTCTAGCAATCAAATAGGAAAGTTGACTATAGAGACAGCTATGCGATTATATTACTTTGCTTTTTTTATATTTTTATAAATAGAATCATTCTAATAATCAAGAATTATTTATAACTATTAAATTTTTTTTTTAAATCAAAGTAATATAGCGAATGTTGAGGGACCCTCGTATAAAAAGGCTGAAGGAGAACGACCTGTACTGGGTGTCCACGCTACTAGACCCCCGGTATAAGTCGGAAAGGATGCAGCAGTTCCAAAATAAATTAAAAAGTATGCTTTACACAGCGTATAAGGGTGATGTCACAGCACAACGGGAATCTAACAGGGGAAGAGGTGAAAGTAATCCTCCTCCTACCACGACCACGCCAGCAAGGACAGGACGCTTTACAGACGTGTTGTTGATGGAGGACATGGGGAGCTTTTTAAGTCCTACGCATTGCCACAGCCCTTCGGGGTCCACCCTCAGAGAACGACTCGACCGACAGGTAGCAGACTACCTCGCCTTAACTGCAGATATCGACACTCTGAGGAGCGATGAACCCCTTGACTACTGGGTGTGCAGGCTTGACCTGTGGCCTGAGCTATCCCAATTTGCGATAGAACTTCTGGCCTGCCCCGCTTCAAGTGTCCTGTCAGAAAGGACCTTCAGCGCAGCAGGAGGTATTGTCACTGAGAAGAGAAGTTGCCTAGGTCAAAAAAGTCTAGATTACCTCACCTTTATTAAGATGAATGAGGGATGGATCCCGAAGGGACTGACAGTGGGCGATACATTAGACTAAAAAAGGCCTGATGAGATGAGCTACCTTGGGCTAAAAATGGTCCACACGCTGCTGTATTTTATCTCTGAATGCCGGATGACTTGCGTGACTTATCCGCCACCAACTAGGTTTCAAGCCGCAATGTTTTAGGGCACTTTCTGCCTGGGAAACAAACATCAATTTTTCTGCCTGCTGCTACAGCAATGGCTGCAACAATACCTAATTTTTCAGGCATGTGTACATGCCTAATTTTTTGGGCCTCTGGTGCTGCACTGTGGCTTCAAACCCCCCCCAAAAAAAGTCACATACATGTGTCAATTCCCCTTCGTGATCGTTACCTTGTTGTGGTGAAGGGGCTTGCGTATCACAATGAAGCGACCACCTCTATGAGTGTGTTGGCAATGGCAATGTTGGCACACCCCAGATGATAAGGTCGTTGCTTCATTGTGAACAGACCAAAAGCGATCGGCTGGATAATTTTGCATAGGAAAAACATTAATTTTCTTTGTGATCATCTAAGGTGATCATTAAAGCCTACTAGGCAAACAATGGGCCCACACTGCAGAATCATTGTTTTCTGGGTCACTTAACTGTCACTGAACTACCTCAGCACGACCATAGGCTTTGAAAAAACCCCATCGCCTGCAATCTCCCAAACGTGCGCACGAGCACAGTCATAACTACACCAAGATTGAAGCATAGAGGTATAAAATTTATGTCATGAGTGTGTCAACTATTGACAACTCTTTGCAGTTGTCTAAAATCTATTCCATACACGTCCGCTGATAGGGGACGTAACAGGGATTAAACTGATAAGAATAGTACTACTTAACACACCACTCCTATCTGGTGGCACATTAGATTGCACGCGCAGTGCCCCAAATTTGAAGTAGGAGGACCGACCAAGCATCTTTTTCCATCTCCCGGTTCCTAAAATCGATGCCATATACACGTCCCCTGATAGGGGACGTAACAGAGATTAAACTGATAAGAATAGTACTACTTAACACACCACTCCTATCTGGTGGCACATTAGATTGCACGCGCAGTGCCCCAAATTTAAAGTAGGAGGACCGACCAAGCATCTTTTTCCATCTCCCGGTTCCTAAAATCGATGCCATATACACGTCCCCTGATAGGGGACGTAACAGGGATTAAACTGATAAGAATAGTACTACTTAACACACCACTCCTATCTGGTGGCACATTAGATTGCACACGCATTGCCCCAAATTTGAAGTAGGAGGACCGACCAAGCATCTTTTTCCATCTCCCGGTTCCTAAAATCGATGCCATATACACGTCCCATGATAGGGGACGTAACAGGGATTAAACTGATAAGAATAGTACTACTTAACACACCACTCATATCTGGTGGCACATTAGATTGCACGTGCAGTGCCCCAAATTTGAAGTAAGAGGACCGACCAAGCATCTTTTTCCATCTCCCGGTTCCTAAAATCGATTCGATATACATGTCCCCTGATAGGGGACGTAACAGGGATTAAACTGATAGGAATAGTACTACTTAACACACCTTATAATAACGCAGAGAGAGGCAACGCAGAGAGAGGAGTCTGAAGAAGAGGAGTCAGAGGAGGAAGGTGGCTTTGAGGAGGTGGAAGACCAAACACAGCAGGCGTCCCAGGGGGCTTGTTGTCACCTTTCGGGGACCCTTGGTGTTGTACGTGGCTGGGTGGAGGAAGAGACCTTCAATGACATCAGTGAGGACAAGGAACGGGACATGGCTAGCTTGGTATCCAACCTTGTGCAAATGGGGAGTTTGCGTTCGTGCAAATGGACTGTTTGCGGATGTTTGCGGTGCGTAAAACAGGGAGTTTGGTCTGTCATAGTTTGGTCTGTCACTGTGAAGCGGGCGTAACCCTTACACTACCTGATCGATACAACATCATACCTGATGTTTTAAAGCACGTTATTCCAAACAATTTAGGAATGTTAGGTGATTTATGCCCTTTATGGATTAAAACCAGACTCTGCATCAACTATGTAATTTTCCATGGGAGTTTTGCCATGGATCCCCCTCCGGCATGCCACAGTCCAGGTGTTAGTCCCCTTGAAACAACTTTTCCATCACTATTGTGGCCAGAAAGAGTCCTTGTGGGTTTTAAAATTCGCCTGTTTATTGAAGTCTATGGCGGTTCGCCCGGATTGCCCGTTCGCGAACATTTGAGGAAACTCGCGTTCGCCGTTCACGAACGGAAAATTTTATGTTCGCGGCATCTCTACTGGTAAACAATAAGAAAAAATATAGATTCTCTAGAATATGGCAGAAATGTTAGGTATAGGGTCCCGAGATGAGGGGAAATATCATGAGTTGAGGCTGGGGGGTGGAGGCGACAGAGAGAGGATGACTAGAGGGTGTTTTATTTTAGTTTTTTGCTTTGTTTTGTTTTTTAAAGCGGCCAACGAATAAGGGGGGCGGGTGGGATGATGGGATGTAAGTCTTATTACATGATATTAAATTAAATGTTTGTATGTTAAAAAACAATAAATATTAAATAAAATTAAAAAAATTAAAATTTGTCCCACATTTCGGCTCGATCACAATTAAATTTCATCCATTGATCTCCCTTGGATGTGGTCTCTATCTCACGCTCCCTCTCCGGCGTAGAACCCTGATTCGCCGCTAACCGTGATCAGCATGGTAGGCGCAGAAAAGACCATCGAAAGTTGATAGAGCAGATATCCAAATGGATCGTGAACATCCCGGGGACGTGCGGCATGGTGGGGCAGTATGTTTGCACACGCCTACACGAACTGACTGATGGTTCTGCCCCCTGCAACTTCTGGGTCTCCAAATTGGGTACATGGCCTGAGATTGCCCTTTACGCCTTGGAGGTGCTGGCCTGCCCTGCAGCCAGTGTATTGTCTAAACGTGTGTTTAGCACGACTGGAGGGGGTTATCACAGGTTATATTTCCCAATGTTTTGGGGTGTACCCTAATTAAAAAAAAAAAAAAGAAATTTAAAAGCAAAAAGCAGTGTAGGCTACCTCCTCCTCCTCCATCGCCGCTTCCACCTACACCGCCACATCCACCGCCTTCTCAACCTCCTACTACATATGGACCTCGTTCTCCTAGATCAAAATTATAATTTTTTATTTTTACGTATTCTATGTTATTTAAAGTCATTTCCCATTCCACATTTGTTTGCAGACCAATTGCCATGCTCGTAACCACATTTTGATGCCATTTGCAGCCCTCTAGCCCCTTCCATGACATTTTTGCAGCCATTTTAGTGCTCAAAAGTTCGGGTCCCCATTAACTTATTTTTTTTGTAAAGTTCGGCCGAACCCGTCGAACCCGAACATCCAGGTGTCCGCTCAATTTTACCCATTACACATCCATCAGGTGGTACAGGACAGTCAATTGAGACGTTTCAGCAAATGGACATACCCCATACCTTATAAATAAACCCGTTCTGGCCGCCATTTTACATTCACTCTTTAGTCAGTGTAGGGAGAGGTTGCTTTGTGGAGAAAGGACAGACTGTAAAGGGACATCAAACGCTAGCAAATAGGGCCACAAAGTCCTTTTAAGGACTGGCATAGGTGTGCTATCGATAGGTGTAACTTACTGAGGGGTGTAATATACTTATAATAAACTTTCTAACATAGAAAGTATATTATAGTGCATTTGTATTGTGCAGCAGTTGTGTGCGGTTCTGCTGCGATACTGCAGCTACACAGAGTGCCAAATGCTATTGGAACAAATAATTTTTACTAGTGTGATACCAGTTGCCCCTCAAAAACACTGTTTGAAGCAGGGGTGTTATATACCAATAATATACATTCTATATAGTGCAATTGGGTAATGCAGCATTTGTTTGCGGTTTTGCTGAGTTACCGCAGCTACACAGATTGACAAATGCTATTGGAAGAAATTTCTACTGGTGTGATATACCAGTTGCCACCCCAAAAAACGAATCGAAGCAGGGGTGGTATATACCAATAATATGCCTTCTATATAGAACATTTAGGTAATGCAGCATTTGTTTGCGGTTTTGCTGCGTTACAGCAGTTACACAGAATAACAAACGCTATTGGAACAAATCATTTCTACAGGTTTGATATACCAGTTGCCCCCCCAAAAAACTGATTGAAGCAGGGCTGTTATATACCAATAATATACTTTCTATATAGTGCATTTGGGAAGTGCAGCATTTGTTTGCGGTTTTGCTGCGTTATTGCAGCTACACAGAATGATAAACGCTATTGGAACAAATTATTTCTACTTGTGTGATATACCAGTTGCCCCCCAAAAAACATATTGAAGCAGGGGTGTTATATACCAATTATATACTTTCTATATAGTGCATTAGGGTAGTGCAGCATTTGTTTGCCATTTTACTGTGTTACCTCAGCTACACAGAGTGACAAACGCTATTGGAACAAATAATTTCTACTAGTGTGATATTCCAGTTGCCCCCCAAAAAAAGCTGATTGAAGCAGGGGTGTTATATGCCAATAATATACTTTCTATATAGTGCATTTAGCTAGTGCAGCATTTGTTTGCTGTTTTGCTGCGTTACCAAAACTAAACCAAGTGAGAAACACTATTTGAACAATTAATTTCTACTGCTGTGATATACCAGTTTCCCCCCAAAACAACTGATTGAAGCAGGGGTGTTATATACAAATAGTACATTTTCTATATAGTGCATTTGGGTAGTGCAGCATTTGTTTGCGGTTTTGCTGCGTTACAGCAGCTACACCGAGTGAAAAATGCTATTGGAACAAAAAATTTCTACTGGTGTGATATACCAGTTTCCCCCCCAAAAAAGTGATTGAAGTAGGGGTGTGATATACCAATAATATACTTTCTATATAGTGCATTTAGCTAGTGCAGCATTTGTTTGCGGTTTTGCTGCATTACCAAAGCTAAACCGAGTGACAAACACTATTTGAACAAATAATTTCTACTGGTGTGATATACCAGTTGCCTCCCCAAAAAACTGATTGAAGCAGGGGTGTGATATACCAATAGTACACTTTCTATATATTGCATTTGAGTAGTGCAGCATTTGTTTGCGATTTTGCTGCATTACTGCAGCTACACACAGTGAAAAACGCGGTTGGAACAAATAATTTCTACTGGTGTGATTTACTAGTTTCCCCCCCAAAAAAACTGATTGAAGCAGGGGTGTTATATACCAATAATATACTTTCTATATAGTGCATTTAGGTAGTGCAGCATTTGTTTGCGGTTTTGCTGCGTTACTGCAGCTACACAGAGTGAGAAACACTATTTGAACAAATAACTTCTACTGGTAAGATACACCAGTTGACCCCCCAAAAAAATGATTGAAGCGGGGGTGAGATATACCAATAATATACTTTCTATACAGTGCATTTGGGTAGTGCAGCATTTGTTAGCGGTTTTGCTGCGTTACCTCAGCTACAAAGATTGGCAAACGCTATTGGAACAAATAATTTCAACAGGTTTATGTCATGGCGGACGTGCACAGTATAACAGATAACACACCAACCAGGCTCTGGATGAGAGACAGGGGAAGGGTCACCTCCTAGTTTATCCCTGACCTCTTTCCCTGCACTGCTTAGCCCACAGACAGACCTTAAAGGTAGGTTTGCTGTGTCCTCCAGCCTGTACTGACAGAACCCTGAACTCCCTGAGATGGTGAAGTGGGGAGAAAGGAGCAGCCTGCTCGCACAGAACCTGGATGGGATAGATGACATAAACAACCAAACAAGAAATGACACTTATCTCTGAGAGCAGGAACTGACAGCCAACCTTCCCTCCAAACTTCCCAGACCAAAATGAACAGTATAATCCGCTCAGAGCACTTAGCTGGAGACCATTTAAACTAATGACTCCACCCAGTGCACCTGATGCGAGGCGGATCCAGCACGGCATCAAAACAAAAACTAAACTCGTGCTGCAATCCTGGCTGACCTCCGCACATCGTCAGAGTGGGGCGTGACGGTACCCCCCATTCTACGGGTGACCTCCGGACACCCGGGACCAACCTTATCCGGATGGCTGGCGTTGACATCTGACGCCGGAAACCACATCCTCTCCTCAGGACCGTATCCCCTCCAGTGCACCAGGTACTGGAGGGAACCCCGCAGAACTCTCGAGTCGAGAATCCTGGAGATCTCTAACTCCAAGATTCCCTCGACTAGAACAGGAGGAGGAGGCAATGGCGATGGTACCACCGGTTTAACATATTTTTTTAGTAAAGACTTGTGGAAGACATCATGGATCCTCCAAGTCCGCGGCAGATCCAGTCGAAACGCCACAGGATTGATCACCGCAGAAATTTTATACAGACCAACAAATCTTGGACCCAGTTTCCAAGATGGCACTCTCAACTTGATATTCCTAGTGGACAACCACACCAGATCACCCACACACAGGTCCGGACCAATCACACGTCTCCTGTCAGCCATTCGTTTATACCTCTCATCCATCCTCTCCAAATTCCCTTGAATCCTCCGCCAGATAGAGGATAAGGCAGAAGAGAATCTCTCCTCCTCTGGCATCCCGGAGGAACCAGACCCAGAAAAGGTACCAAACTGAGGATGGAAACCGTATGCGCCAAAAAATGGCGACTTACCCGTGGACTCCTGCCTACGGTTATTCAATGCAAATTCTGCTAAGGACAAGAATGAGGACCAGTCCTCCTGATTCTCAGCCACAAAGCACCTCAAGTAAGTCTCCAGGTTTTGATTGGTACGCTCCGTCTGACCATTCGACTGTGGATGAAAAGCTGACGAGAAAGAAAGTTGAATGCCAAGTCGAGAGCAGAACGCCCTCCAAAACCTGGAGACAAACTGTGTGCCCCTATCAGAGACCACATCCGAAGGAATACCGTGCAATTTCACAATATTATCCACAAAAATCTGCGCAAGAGTCTTAGCGTTAGGCAGACTTTTTAGTGGTATAAAGTGAGCCATTTTACTGAAACGATCGACTACCACCAAAATCACTGTTCTCCTGGAGGAACTCGGTAGGTCCGTAATAAAGTCCATGGATAAATGCGTCCAAGGACGAGATGGAATAGACAATGGAAGAAGTGAACCAGGCGGTCGAGTATGAGCAACCTTAGACCGAGTGCAGGTTTCACAAGCTGTCACGTAATTCTCAATACTCTTACGCAACCCTGGCCACCAGAACCTCCGGGACACCAGATCACAGGTGGACTTACCACCAGGATGTCCAACGAAAACAGTATCGTGATGTTCCTTGAACACCTTGTATCGTAGGCCCTCAGGAACAAACAACCTCCCTGGGGGACACGAACCAGGAGCCCCCTCCTGAGCTCCAAACACCTCCATCTCCAATTCAGGGTACAGAGCGGAGACCACCACTCTATCCGCCAAAATCGGCGCTGGATCTTCTGAATCACCTCCACTAGGGAAGCTGCAAGACAAGGCATCTGCGTTGACGTTCTTGACCCCTGGGCGAAAGGTAACCACGAAATTGAACCTGGTAAAAAACAATGACCATCTGGCCTGTCTAGGGTTCAGACGCTTGGCAGATTGCAGGTAAGCCAAATTCTTATGGTCTGTATACACAGTAACAGGGTGAGAAGCCCCCTCTAACCAGTGACGCCATTCTTCAAAGGCCAACTTGATCGCCAACAACTCCCTATCTCCAACATCATAATTCCTCTCGGCGACCGAGAACTTCCTGGAGAAGAAGGCACACGGGACCCACTTGCCAGGAGAAGGACCCTGCAAAAGCACCGCCCCAACCCCCACCTCTGATGCATCAACCTCGACCACGAATGGCTGAGATACATCCGGCTGCACCAGAATGGGAGCAAACGCAAAACGCTCCTTAATAGCCGAAAAGGCCTGCAATGCCTCATCCGACCAGACAGAGACATCAGCGCCCTTCTTGGTCATATCAGTAAGAGGTTTGACTAGCGTGGAATAATTCGAAATAAATTTTCTATAATAATTCGTAAACCCCAAAAATCGCATCAAAGCTTTCTGATTCTCCGGTCGGTCCCACTCCAGAACCGCCCGGACCTTTTCGGGGTCCATACGAAAACCAGAATCAGAAAGCATGTATCCCAAGAATGGAAGCTCTTGCACCGCAAACAAACATTTCTCCAATTTGGCGTATAACTTATTCTCCTGAAGGATCGTCGAAACCTGTCTCACATGATCCTGATGGGTCTTCAGATCAGGAGAATAAATTAAAATGTCATCTAGGTAGACTACTACGAACCTCCCCACCAAATGATGAAAAATATCATTGAAGAATCGCTGAAATACCGCTGGCGCATTCGTCAACCCAAAAGGCATTACCAGGTTCTCAAAATGACCCTCGTGCGTATTGAAGGCCGTTTTCCACTCATCCCCCTCCTTGATCCAGATCAGATTGTAGGCTCCTCTCAAATCCAACTTGGAGAACACCTTGGCTCCAACAATCTGATCAAAAAGATCAGAGATCAAAGGCAGGGGATATGGATCCCGGACTGTAATACGGTTCAGCTCCCGGAAATCCAAACACGGTCTCAGTGATCCATCTTTCTTCTTCACGAAGAACAAACCTACAGCCACTGGAGACTTAGATGGTCTAATATGACCCTTTGCCAAACTCTCGGCGACATACTTTCGCATGACCTCTCTCTCGGGTTGAGAGAGGTTGTGGAGCCGAGACTTAGGCAACTTAGCCCCCGGAATGAGATTCACAGGACAATCATAGTCACGATGAGGGCGCAATTCCTGAGCCCCACCCTCCGAAAAAACGTCCGAAAAATCCGAGAGATACTGAGGCAAGGCCGTAACGGATTCTTCAGAAATAGATGTGACAAGACAATTATCCGAACAAAACTTGCTCCAACCAATGATTTGTCTCGCTTGCCAGTCTATAATTGGGTTATGTCTAGACAACCATAGCAACCCCAAAACCATTGGAGCTGGCAAATCCTTCATGACGAAACAGGAAATAATCTCAGCATGTGAATCACCCACCCTTAAATGAATACCATGAACAACGTGAGTAAGGCTCCCTTGAGAAAGAGGGGAAGAATCAATAGCAAAAACACGAATGTCATTCTCTAACGTGCAAATACTTAGTCCCAAACCCTCAAGAAACAGAAAGTCAATTAAATTTACCCCAGCACCACAATCAAGAAAAACATCAACAAACACATTTCTAGACTCTAGCGCCACCATAGCTGGAAGGAGAAAACGGGAATTGCAGGGAACTTGCATACCAGTCTGCTTCACCACACCATTCATACTACCAAGTGTGAGGGGAGTTTTTTTTTCTTTTTCTTTTTTCTTTATCACTTCCCCCTGTGGTTCAAAATACGGACAAGAAAAAACAAAATGACCCCTCTTTCCACAATAGAAACATAAATTGTGCGCTTTTCAAAAGTCTCTACTATCCGAATGGAAAGATATCTGACCTAACTGCATGGGTTCCTCCCCTACCCCAGAGTAACAAGCAATATCACCCTGGGCAGCTGGTGAAACAAAACCACACGCGGGAGGAATCCCCTGCACAGAGGGACCCTTACACCTCTCTCTGATACGTCTATCCAAACGTATCGCCAAAGACATTGCGTTTTCCAAAGTATCTGGGTATTCATGAAAAGCCAGAGCATCTTTCAACCTTTCAGATAACCCCTGACAAAACTGGCTACGTAACGCGGGGTCGTTCCACCCCGACTCAGTAACCCGCCTCCTATACTCTGTGCAGTAAACCTCAGCAGTATGTTTACCCTGTAGTAAGTTACGTAATTTTGATTCTGCCATCGAAACTCGACCTGGGTCATCGTAAATCAATACCAGGGCTTTAAAAAATTCCTCCACCGATCGGAGAGCCAGAGAACCGGGCGGCAGGGAAAAAGCCCAGGATTGCGCGTCCCCTTTCAGCAAAGACATGACGATTCCCACCCTCTGATCCTCATTACCTAAAGAAAATGGGCACAATCGAAAGTACAAATTACATGACTCTTTGAAACGGAAAAAATCATCAGTACCCCCTGAAAATTTCTCAGGAAGAGCGACTTTAGGCTCCCCAACAATTTGACCTGTACCTGAAGCCAACACCCTTTGACACTGTGTGACTGTACTACGCAGATCCGCAACCTCCAGGGACAAACCCTGCATGCGGTCAACCAGTGCATCAATTGACGCCATTACATAAACGCTGAGCAATGGCAGTCACAGTATGGCGGATTATAATGTCACGGCGGACGTGCACAGTATAACAGATAACACACCAACCAGGCTCTGGACGAGAGACAGGGGAAGGGTCACCTCCTAGTTTATCCCTGAACTCTTTCGCTGCACTGCTCAGCCCACAGACAGACCTTAAAGGTAGGTTTGCTGTGTCCTCCAGCCTGTACTGACAAAACCCTGAACTCCCTGAGATGGTGAAGTGGGGAGAAAGGAGTAGCCTGCTCGCACAGAACCTGGATGGGATAGATGACATAAACAACCAAACAAGAAATGACACTTATCTCTGAGAGCAGGAACTGACAGCCAACCTTCCCTCCAAACTTCCCAGACCAAAATGAACAGTATAATCCGCTCAGAGCACTTAGCTGGAGACCATTTAAACTAATGACTCCACCCGGTGCACCTGATGCGAGGTGGATCCAGCACGGCATCAAAACAAAAACTAAACTCGTGCTGCAATCCTGGCTGACCTCCGCACATCAGGGTCCATTCACGAGCCTCAGAAATAAGAGTACTAGGATGCCTCCCAAAACATTGGGTGAGGCCCATATTGATCTATTTCTTAAATCAGTAACCAGGGACCTGGGGAGTCTGACATCGACACAGGCGAGCGGTATGAAAAACTACACACAGAGGGAAATGGAAATATTACGGGATCTTAGCACCAATAAACAACTCATATTCAAACCTTCGGACAAAGGGGGGAACATTGTTGTTATGTCCAGTGAACAATACTGTGACATGTGCATGTCGCTCCTATCTGATGGATCCAGCTATGAGTTGCTCAAGCTGGACCCAACTCAGTTGTATGCGAGGGAACTATCCCAGATCCTACAGGAGGCCCTTGAGGGGAGACTCATTGATCGGCGTGAATGTGACTACCTTGAAGTATCTAACCCCCGGGTGGCCACGTTCTATTGTCTCCCCAAAATTCATAAGGGTACGGTCCCCCTCAAGGGTCGTCCAATTGTATCTGGGATAGGGGGCCTTACAGAACACGTAGGCACCTATATAGATAAGATCTTGCGCCCATTCGTGATGTCTCTACCATCATACCTCCGCGACACAAATGATTTGTTGAAACGGATAGATGGCATCTCATTGGAGCCAGGTGTGTGGCTAGCCTCCATTGATGTGGAAGCTCTTTACACCTCAATTCCACACAATAAGGGCTTGGCAGCAATCAAATATTTTCTGGATACCAGATCAACTGATCTTAAGGAACATAACCACCTTGTTATCAGACTCTTAGATTTTGCTTTGAAACATAATTACTTTGTGTTCAATGGTCGGTTCTACCACCAGCTCAGGGGCACGGCGATGGGGAGCCCCTGCGCGCCCACCTACGCCAATTTGCTCCTGGGCTGGTGGGAGGACACCGTTGTCTTTACGGAAGGGATGCAGAGATGGACCCGCCATATAATATCTTGGTCGAGGTTCATCGATGATATCCTGTTATTCTGGTCAGGTACCGCGGAAGACTTTGATGGGTTCATGAAGGACCTGAATATTAATCACATCGGTCTATTTTTTACCCATGAACTACAATCCAGAACAATTAATTTCCTCGATTTACAGATTAGCAAGAATATGAACAATACCCTAACTACCACCTTGTTCCGCAAATCCACCTCAACAAACAGTTTATTGAGGTGGGAGAGTTTTTACCCCAATCCGCTTAAAAACGGTATCCCTAAGGGACAGTTTCTGCGGATTCGCAGGAACTGTTCCGACTCAACCGAGTTTGACAAACAAGCCAGTACTCTATTCCATCGGTTTAAACAGAGGGGGTACTCGGAGGATTGTCTCTATGAAGCCTGGAGCCATGCTGGATCCCTTGACAGATCAGCATTAATCCACTCTGTAGGGAAGAAGAAAACATCAGATGAAGTGATTAGAATCATAGGTACATACGACACTGAAGCTAATCAAGTCCGTCAGATCATCGGACGATATTGGTCACTGATTAAGTCTGACCCTGACCTGACTGATCTTCTTCCGGAGCATCCCTCAATTAACTTTAGGCGAGGTCGCAGCATAGGGGATCAACTGGTACACAGCCATTTTGAACCGGCCCTCCCTCTGTGTACGTGGCTAGTGGATAGGAGAAATGGTACCTATAGATGTGGTAAATGTAAGGCTTGTTCCTTCATAACAGTAGGCCAATCCTTCACGAACACCGAACAGACCCATACGTATATGACCTGTGGCTTTGCAAATTGCAATACAATAGGCGTGGTCTATATGGCCCAATGTAAATGCAACCTTAGGTACATCGGCAAAACCTGTAGAGCCTTTAAAAAGAGGATCCCGGAGCATATCGGCGATATTCGCCATAAGCGGGATAAGCCTCTGTCCAGGCATGTGGTTTTAAAGCATGGAGGAGACCCGAAAGTGATAAACTTCTCCATGGTGGAAACAGTAAAACACTCCATCAGGGGAGGTGACATTGACACTATCCTGAGACAGAAAGAGTCGAAATGGATACATATGCTAAACACCATGTCACCTGCAGGACTAAACGAAAAGATCGATTACTCCTGCTTTCTCTAGCCAGCCATATACTATTTGACATTGGGTCGACATATATACCTTGAGCACTGTAATAATTCTAAGGGGAGGATATGTGGCCACCCCCACTACAGTGCCGTTTTGATCCATCCCATGTATAACATCAATTTATATATATATATATATATACTATCAACTCTATTCACCAAGATACAATAGAATATTCATTAATAGCTTGATTTAGCCTGCAGTATCTCTATCCCCTCCTACTGGTGCGTACACTATGTGTACCATGTCCCTAGGGACCAATACCTGTCCTAAATGTTGTCCCCACTTTAATCATCTATACTAAACTGGTTCATGGTCCGCGCACTTATACTGCCCTTTATTCCTTAACTAGGGTCCATGCATTTATACTGGGTCCTTTTGATTGTAGCATAATTGTGCTTTTCCTAAAAAACCCGATTTTGATCACTTTGGAACCTTGCATCACAGGTATCCCACTGTGTCATTTTACACCTATCTGTCACGTGATCGGAGGTGGTGGGCGACGTCATCAGGCAGCGCTCCGGCACTAGGACGCTACACCAGTGGGACCATGTGATCGGGCGCGGCCGGTGACGTCATCGGCGAGGTTCGGACGCCGGCCGACTTGTACAGATGACCAACTCCTGGTCCGCCCTCACCAATGGGACACACCCGGGATGGGCGTGACGGGACGGGGGCGTGACGGGACGGGGGCGGTACGCTACGCTTACTAAGCACTAGATGGCAGGGGGCCTGGCCATATCTACCCAGCATCACGGGTACGCCCATTGGAGGTGTGAGCTGGCCACAGGTCCATCCCTCACCTAAGCATGGAAAGGGAGGGGCGGGGCTAAATCCGGCCTGCTCCATCTCTCAAGGGCGGGCTATTTAAACTGAGCAGGTTTCTCTGCTTGGATACCTCACACACAGGACCAGTGAGGCACCACTATCTGTGAGTTCCTTGGAGAACTGGGGGCTGATTCCTCCCACCTACAAAAGGTTGGTTTCTGGCCCTACCTGGCATTTAATCCTGACTATCATTTATGTCTCAAACAGTGTATATGCGGGCTATGGCTGGAGTGACAGTGGACATACGACTATCTCCACAGACAGCCTGGGCCACCCCTGGCCGCGTTTGGACACGCAAGTAGTATCTTGTTACTTGTTTGCCATGCTATCACACATGTCATCACACATATGTGACTGTTTGTAGGAGGTTGTCACTCTGATTATTTATGTGGGAATCATTTATGCTCACGTACGCCTGAATATCTATGTGGACATATACCCACACTGGCGAATGACTCTCTCTTCGAGTATACTCCATAGGCCCCCTGATGTGGTCCCTGTGTTTGATTATATAAAGCTATTAGGTGATTGAACGTAATGCGACCAGTGAATGATCTGGTCTAACGGTGTCATCATAATTGAGGACCATGCCAACGGTTTGGTTACCTCTTATTTATGCCAAATAACAGCATTGTATTTTGATATATGTCCCCTGAGGAACCCAACAATCAATCAGGGTGAAACGCGTTGGGACACTGGCACCTGATTGCATACTAATACATGTAGTGCTTCTGGTGCCGTACGTGTATATACATCTTAATTTATACACTGGTATGTACTAATGTGAACGGCGACTCTGGGTGTATTGACGTCGCACACTGATTCTGGTGTGTGGGGTCTACACAGTGATATCGCCCATTTGATGATGCACATTCATAGATAACCACACCTGTGGTTGCCTGTGCATCCTTTATGACATATTTATTGTTGGCAACTTTCCACCCACACCACTGAGCATCTATGAGTGTGGCTGGCTTGTTGCTTTCTATACTGTTTATCTATACTTGTTTTTTTGTTTTGTGAACCTAGAGCAGGCCCCAAAGTAGGGATCCACTAGGATTACAGGGTCTATTCAGGTTTCACAAGGAGGTTCCAGAATACGGGATCGTCCTTATCAGGGCGGCTATTCCGTTCATAGGCAGGGCTACCTAGCCCAGGGCCAGGAATAGGGACAGATTAGACTCTATTTCTGTCCAGTCCGTCCATCTCTGACCCGTATTTGTGGACGATTACAAGTATTATCTTCCATGTCATCAAGGATATATCTTCTTTTTGTTCTTTTCTATGTATGTCTGTGGGAGTTTTTGTTATTTTATGTCTAAATTAGATTAAAGGCTACGTTTTAAACAGGTCGTTCCCTGTGATGACCTCCGCACATCGTCAGAGTGGGGCATGACAGTTTAATATTCCAGTTGCCCCCCCAAAAAAATTATTGAAGCAGGGATCTTATATACAAATAATATACTTTCTATATAGTGCATTTGGGTAGTGCAGCATTTTTGTGCGGGTTTGCTGCGTTACAAAAGCTACAAAGAGTGATACACGCTATTGAAACAAATAATTTCTAGTGGTTTGATATACCAGTTGCCCCCTCAAAAAACTGATTGAAGCAGGGGTGTTATATAACAATAATTTCCATAAATGCAGCATTTGTTTGCGGTTTAGCTGCATTACCGCAGCTACACAGAGTGACAAACGCTATTGGAACAAATAATTTCTATTGTTGTGATATACCAGTTGACGCCCAAAAAACTGATTGAAGCAGGGGTGTGATATAACAATAATATACTTTCTATATAGTGCATTTAGGTAGTGCAGTATTTGTCTGCGGTTTTGCTGCATTACCGCAGCTACACAGAGTGACAAACGCTATTGGTACAGATAATTTCTACTAGTGTGATATACCAGTTGCTTCCCAAAAAAACAGATTGAAGCAGGGGTGTTATATACCAATAATATATTTTCAATATAGTGCATTTGGGTAGTGCAGCATTTGTTCGCGATTTTTCTGCGATACCGCAGCTACACAGAGTGACAAACGCTATTGGAACAAATAATTTCAACTGGTGTGATATAACAGTTGCCCCCCCAAAAAGCTGATTGAAGCAGGGGTGTGATATACCAATAATATACTTTCTATATAGTGTATTTAGCTAGTGCAGCATTTGTTTGCTGTTTTGCTGCGTTACCAAAACTAAACCAAGTGAGAAACACTATTTTAACAAATAATTTCTACTGCTGTGATATACCAGTTTCCCCCCAAAAAAGTGATTGAAGTAGGGGTGTGATATACCAATAATATACTTTCTATATAGTGCATTTAACTAGTGCAGCATTTGTTTGCGGTTTTGCTGCGTTACTGAAGCTAAACCGAGTGACAAACACTATTTGAACAAATAATTTCTACTGGTGTGATATACCAGTTGCCCCCCCAAAAAACTGATTGAAGCAGGGGTGTAATATACCAATAGTACACTTTCTATATATTGCATTTGGGTAGTGTAGCATTTGTTTGCGATTTTGCTGCGTTACCGCAGCTACACACAGTGAAAAACGCAGTTGGAACAAATAATTTCTAATGGTGTGATTTACTAGTTTCCCCCCAAAAAAACTGATTGAAGCAGAGGTGTTATATACCAATAATATACTTTCTATATAGTGCATTTAGGTAGTGCAGCATTTGTTTGCGGTATTGCTGCGTTACTGCAGCTACACAGAGTGAGAAACGCTATTTGAACAAATAACTTCTACTGGTAAGATACACCAGTTGCCCCCCAAAAAAACTGATTGAAGCGGGGGTGTGATATACCAATAATATACTTTCTATACAGTGCATTTGGGTAGTGCAGCATTTGTTAGCGGTTTTGCTGCGTTACCTCAGCTACAAAGATTGGCAAACGCTATTGGAACGAATAATTTCAACAGGTTTAATATACCAGTTGCCCCCCCAAAAAAATGATTGAAGCAGGGATCTTATATACCAATAATATACTTTCTATATAGTGCATTTGGGTAGTGCAGCATTTGTTTGCAGTTTTGCTGCGTTACAAAAGCTACACAGAGTGATACACGCTATTGAAACAAATAATTTCTAGTGGTTTGATATACCAGTTGCCCCCTCAAAAAACTGATTGAAGCAGGGGTGTAATATAACAATAATTTCCATAAATGCAGCATTTGTTTGCGGTTTTGCTGCATTACCGCAGCTACACAGAGTGACAAACGCTAGTGGAACAAATAATTTCTACTGTTGTGATATACTAGTTGACGCCCAAAAAAAACTGATTGAAGCAGGGGTGTGATATAACAATAATATACTTTCTATATAGTGCATTTAGGTAGTGCAGCATTTGTGAGCGGTTTTGTTGCATTACCGCAGCTACACAGAGTGACAAACGCTATTGAAACAAATAATTTCTACTGGTGTGATATAACAGTTGCCCCCAAAAAAACTGATTGAAGCAAGGGTGTTATATACCAATAATATACTTTCTACATAGTGCATTTGGGTAGTGCAGCATTTGTTTGCGGTTTTGCTGCATTACGGCAGCTACACAGAGTGACAAATGCTATTGGAACCAATCATTTCTACTGGTGTGATATACCAGTTGCCCCCCCCAAAAAATTGATTAATGCAGGGGTTTTATATACCAATAATATACTTTCTATATAGTGTATTTAGCTAGTGCAGCATTTGTTTGCGGTTTTGCTGAGTTGCCACAGCTACACAGAGTGACAAACGATATTGGAAAAAATAATTTCTACTGGTGTGATATACCAGTTGCCCCCCCAAAAAAACTAATTGAAGCAGGGGTGTTATATTCCAATAATATAATTTCTATATAGTGCATTTGGGTAGTGCAGAATTTGTTTGCGGTTTTGCTGCGTTACCGCAGCTACACAGAGTGACAAACGCTATTGGAACAAATAATTTCAACTGGTGTGATATACCAGTTGCCCTCCCCAAAAATACTGATTGAAGCTGGGGTGTTATATACCAATAATATTATTTCTATATAGTGCATTTGGGTTGTGCCGCATTTGTTTCTGTTTTTGCTGCGTTTCCGTAGCTACACAAAGAGACAAACGCTATTGGAACAAATAATTTCTACTGGTGTGATATACCAGTTGCCCTCCCCAAAAAACGGATTTAGGCAGGGGTGTTATAATACAATAATAGAATTTCTATATAGTGCATTTAGGTAGAGCAGCATTTGTTTTAGCGGTTTTGCTGCGTTACCACAGCTACACAGAGTGACAAACGCTATTGGAACAAATAATTTATACTGGTGTGATATACCAGTTGCCCTCCCCAAAAAACGGATTTAGGCAGGGGTGTTATAATACAATAATAGACATTCTATATAGTGCATTTAGGTAGAGCAGCATTTGTTTTAGCGGTTTTGCTGCGTTAGCACAGCTACACAGAGTGACAAACGCTATTGGTACAGATAATTTCTACTGGTGTGATATGCCAGTTGCCCTCCCAAAAAAACTGATTGAAGCAGGGGTGTTATATACTAATAATATACTTTCTATATAGTGCATTTGGGTAGTGCAGCATTTGTTTGCGGTTTTGCTGCGTTACCGCAGCTACACAGAGTGACAAACACTATTGGAACAAAAAATTTCAACTGGTTTTATATACCAGTTGCCCCCCCAAAAAACTGATTGAAGCAGGGGTGTTATATAACAATAATATACTTTCTATATAGTGCATTTGGGTAGTGCAGCATTTGTTTGAGGTTTTGCTGCGTTACTGCAGTTACACAGAGTGACAAACGCTTTTGGAACAAATAATTTCAACTGGTTTTATATACCAGTTGCCCCCCCAAAAAACTGATTGAAGCAGGGGTGTTATATTCCAATAATATACCTTCTATATAGTGCATTTGGGTAGTGCAGCATTTGTTTGCGGTTTTGCTGCGTTTTCCGCATCTACACAGAGAGACAAACGCTATGGGAACAAATAATTTCTACTAGTGTGATATACCAGTTGCCTTCCAAAAAAACTGAATGAAGCAGGGGTGTGATATACCAATAATATACTTTATATATAGGGCATTTGGTTAGTGCAGCATTTGTTTGCGGTTTTGCTGCATTACCGCAGTTACACAGAGTGACAAACGCTATTGGAATAAATAATTTCAACTGGCTTTATATAGCAGTTGCCCCCCAAAAAAACTGATTGAAGCAGGGGTGTGATATTCCAATAATATACAGTCGTGGCCAAAAGTTTTGAGAATGACACAAATATTAGTTTTCACAAAGTTTGCTGCTAAACTGCTTTTAGATCTTTGTTTCAGTTGTTTCTGTGATGTAGTGAAATATAATTACACGCACTTCATACGTTTCAAAGGCTTTTATCGACAATTACATGACATTTATGCAAAGAGTCAGTATTTGCAGTGTTGGCCCTTCTTTTTCAGGACCTCTGCAATTTGACTGGGCATGCTCTCAATCAACTTCTGGGCCAATTCCTGACTGATAGCAAACCATTCTTTCATAATCACTTCTTGGAGTTTGTCAGAATTAGTGGGTTTTTGTTTGTCCACCCACCTCTTGAGGATTGACCACAAGTTCTCAATGGGATTAAGATCTGGGGAGTTTCCAGGCCATGGACCCAAAATGTCAACGTTTTGGTCCCCGAGCCACTTAGTTATCACTTTTGCCTTATGGCACGGTGCTCCATCGTGCTGGAAAATGCATTGTTCTTCACCAAACTGTTGTTGGATTGTTGGAAGAAGTTGCTGTTGGAGGGTATTTTGGTACTATTCTTTATTCATGGCTGTGTTTTTGGGCAAAATTGTGAGTGAGCCCACTCCCTTGGATGAGAAGCAACCCCACACATGAATGGTCTCAGGATGCTTTACTGTTGGCATGACACAGGACTGATGGTAGCGCTCACCTTTTCTTCTCCGGACAAGCCCTTTTCCAGATGCCCCAAACAATCGGAAAGAGGCTTAATCGGAGAATATGTCTTTGCCCCAGTCCTCAGCAGTCCATTCACCATACTTTCTGCAGAAGATCAATCTGTCCCTGATGTTTTTTTTGGAGAGAAGTGGCTTCTTTGCTGCCCTTCTTGACACCAGGCCATCTTCCAAAAGTCTTCGCCTTACTGTGCGTGCAGATGCGCTCACACCTGCCTGCTGCAATTCCTGAGCAAGCTCTGCACTGGTGGCACTCCGATCCCGCAGCTGAATCCTCTTTAGGAGACGATCCTGGCGCTTGCTGAACTTTCTTGGACGCCCTGAAGCCTTCTTAACAAGAATTGAACCTCTTTCCTTGAAGTTCTTGATGATCCTATAAATTGTTGATTGAGGTGCAATCTTAGTAGCCACAATATCCTTGCCTGTGAAGCCATTTTTATGCAACTCAATGATGGCTGCACGCGTTTCTTTGCAGGTCACCATGGTTAACAATGGAAGAACAATGATTTCAAGCATCACCCTCCTTTTAACATGTCAAGTCTACCATTTTAACCCAATCAGCCTGACATAATGATCACCAGCCTTGTGCTCGTCAACATTCTCACCTGAGTTAACAAGACGATTACTGAAATGATCTCAGCAGGTCCTTTAATGACAGCAATGAAATGCAGTGTAAAGTTTTTTTGGGATTAAGTTAATTTTCATGGCAAAGAAGGACTATGCAATTCATCTGATCACTCTTCCTAACATTCTGGAGTATATGCAAATTGCTATTATAAAAACTTAAGCAGCAACTTTTCCAATTTCCAATATTTATGTAATTCTCAAAACTTTCGGCCACGACTGTACTTACTATATAGTGCATTTGGGTAGCGCAGCATTTTTTTAGGTTTTGCTCTGTTACCTCAGCTACACAGAGAGACAAACGCTATTTGAACAAATAATTTCAACTGGTTTTATATAGCAGTTGCCCCCAAAATAAACTGATTGAAGCAGGGGTGTTATATTCCAATAATATACTTTCTATATAAAGCATTTGGTTAGTGCAGATTTTGTTTGCGGTTTTGCTGCGTTACTGCAGATACACAGAATGACAAACACTATTGGAACAAATCATTTCAACTGGTTTGATATACCAGTTGCCCCCCCAAAATAAACTAATTGAAGCAGAGGTGTTATATACCAATAATATAATTTCTATATAGCGCATTTGGGTGGAGCAGTATTTGTTTGCGGTTTTGCTGAGTTACCACAGTTACACAAAGTAACAAACGCTATTGGAACAAATATTTTCAACTGGTTTGATATACCAGTTGCCCCCCCAAAAAAACTGATTGAAGCAGGGGTGTTATATTCCAATAATATAATTTCCATATAGTGCATTTGGGTAGTGCAGAATTTGTTTGTGGTTTTGCTGCGTTACCGCAGCTACACAGAATGACAAACGCTATTGGAACAAATAATTTCAACTGGTTTTATATAGCAGTTGCCCCCCAAAAAAACTGATTGAAGCAGGGGTGTTATATTCCAATAATATACTTTCTATATAGTGCATTTGGGTAGCGCAGCATTTTTTTTAGGTTTTGCTCTGTTACCTCAGCTACACAGAGAGACAAACGCTATTTGAACAAATAATTTCAACTGGTTTTATATATCAGTTGCCCCCAAAAAAACTGATTGAAGCAGGGTTGTTATATACCAATAATATACTTTCTATATAGTGAATTTATGTAGTGCAGCATTTTTATGCGGTTTTGCTGCATTACCGCAGCTACACAGAGTGACAAACACTATTGGAACAAATAATTTCTACTGATGTGATATACCAGTTGTCTTCCAAAAGCACTGATTGAAGCAGGGGTGTTATATTCCAATAATATACTTTCTATACAGTGCATTTGGGTAGTGCAGCATTTGTTTGCGGTTTTGCTGCATTTTCCGCATCTACACAGAGTGACAAACGCTATGGGATCAAATAATTTCTACTAGTGTGATATACCGGTTGCCTTCCAAAAAAACTGAATGAAGCAGGGGTTCGATATACCAATAATATACTATATATAGTGCATTTGGTTAGTGCAGCATTTGTTTGCGGTTTTGCTTCGTTACTTCAGCTACACAGAGTGACAAACGCTATTGGAACAAATAATTTACACTGGGTCGATATACCAGTTGACTTCCAAAAAAACTGATTGAAGCAGGGGTGTTATATACCAATAATTTACTTTCTATATAGTGCATTTAGGTTGTTCAGCATTTGTTTGCGGTTTTGCTGCGTTACCGCAGCTACACAGAGTGACAAATGCAATTGGAACAAATAATTTCTACTGGTGTGATATACCAGTTGCCCCCCCAAAAAACTGATTGAAGCAAGGGTGTTATATACCAAAAATATACTTTCTATATAGTGCATTTGGGTAGTGCAGCATTTGTCTGCGGTTTTGCTGCGTTACTGCAGTTACACAGAGTAACAAACGCTATTGGAACTAATTATTTCAACTAGTTTGATATACCAGTTGCTGCCCCAAAAAAGTGATTGATGCAGGGGTGTTATATAACAACAATATACTTTCTATATAGCGCATTTCGGTGGAGCAGTATTTGTTTGCGGTTTTGCTGCGTTACCAGAGCTACACAGAGTGACAAACGCTATTGGAACAAATAATTTCTACTGGTGTGATATACCAGTTGCCCCAGCAAAAAAACTGATTGAAACAGGGGTGTAATATACCAATAATATACTTTCTATATAGTGCATTTTGTTAGTGCAGCATTTGTTTGCGGTATTGCGGCGATACAGCAGCTATAAAGAGTGACAAACGCTATTGGAACAAATAATTTCTACTGGTGTGATATACCAGTTGCCCCCCTAAAAAACTGATTAAAGCATGGGTATGATATACTAATAATATACTTTATATATAGTGCATTTAGTTAATGAAGTATTTGTTTTCAGTTTTGCTGCGTTACCGCATCTACACAGAGTGACAAACGGTATTGGAACAAATAATTTCTACTGGTGTGATATACCATTTGCCCCCTTAAAAAAATCTATTGAAGCAGGGATGTTATATACCAATAATATACTTTCTAGATAGTTAATTTAGGTAGTGCAGCATTTGTTTGCGGTTTTGCTGCGTTACCTAAGCTACACAGAGTGACAAACGCTATTTTAACAAATAATTTCAACTGGTTTGATATACCAATTGCCCCCCAAAAAAGTGATTGAAGCTGGGGTGTTATATGCCAACAATATACTTTCTATATAGTGCATTTATGTAGTGCAGCATTTTTTTGCAGTTTTGCTGCGTTACCTCAGCTACACAGAGTGACAAACGCAATTGTAACAAATAATTTCAACTGGTTTGATATACCAGGTGCCCCCCCAAAAAAACTGATTAAAGCACGGGTGTTATATACCAATAATATACTTTTTATATAGTGCATTTTGGTAGTGCAGCATTTGATTGCGGTTTTGCTGCGTTACCTCAGCTACACAGAGTGACAAATGCTATTGGTCAAATATTTTCAACTTGTGTGATATAACAGTTGCCCCCCCAAAAAAAACTGATTGAGGCAGTGGCGTGATATACCTTCTTCCACAAATATTGCTCTTCTAATGGGACTTTTGTCACAGGATCAATTTGAAAATGACAGGCAGAGGAAGAGGCAGGCCATTCTGCAGGGGTGGTAGGTGTCAGGCAGGTGCACCAGGCCAGAGCCTAAGTGGGAAGTTGCAGAATGTGCGTGCAATTACGTCAAAGTACGCACCAGACTTGGTTGAGTGGCTAACTCAGCCTTGCACTTTTGCACCCTCCTCATCCTTTTCTATTTGCACCCTCTTCACTCTCTGCTGTGTGCACCCTTAAAGACACCACCACCACTACCATATCCCCTCCGCTCGAGTCAGAGGAATTATTTTCCCATCCATTCCAATACCTTACCGATGCGCAGCCATTCTTGGCATCCGATGAGGAATAGGAGGTATACCCAGATCAGCCCAATAAGGGTGGTCCCCTCTGTTGCTGCCTACTCCGAGATCTCTAATGGTGCCCACAAGAGAGGAAGAGGAGGGGAGTTCAGAGGGAAAGACGGAGCAGCAGATAGGGAGGAGAATGAGAAGCAGGCAGAACTTACAGTGCACAGGAGGCAAAAAGCAGACTGCTAATGTATCTGGAACGAGCCATCCACCATGCACGGTCACATCTGGAGCTCCTAGGACACTGGCAGATTGCTCTGCAGTGTTTGCTTCTTTTAACGTGTCCACTGCTGACAATATTGTTGCCATCTGCAGCCCTTGCTGTCAACGCATAAGTCGCGGTAAGCCCAACACTCACCTAGGTACGACCGCCTTAAGAAGGCACCTGGCCTCCCATCACCAAGCCCAGTGGGAGCAACACCATCAGATCCCACAAAGCCACACTTCTGGTGCTTCATGTCCTGCCTCTTCTGCTTCTCCTCTCTCCTCCCATTTGTCCTCCACTCCACCTTCCACCGTGCCGTCGTCGCGTTCATCTGGCAAAAGGCAGGCTTCCGTGGCCCAAATGTTCAAGCGAAAAAAGATGATGACGCCGGATAACCCTCTTGCCCAATGGCTGACCGCTGGCTTGTCGGAACTGCTAGCCTGCCAGTTACTGCCATATAAACTGGTGGACTTGGAGGCCTTTAGAAAATTTGTGGCAATTGGCACACTGCAATGGAAGGTCCCCGGAAGGAAATATTTCTCCCAGAAGGGCATCCCGGTGCTACAGTCAGGTCCATAAATATTGGGACAATGACACAATTCTAACATTTTTGGCTCTATACACCACCACAATGGATTTGAAATGAAACGAACAAGATGTGCTTTAACTGCAGACTGTCAGCTTTAATTTGAGGGTATTTACATCCAAGTCAGGTGAACGGTGTAGGAATTACAACAGTTTGCATATGTGCCTCCTACTTGCTAAAGGACCAAAAGTAATGGGACAATTGGCTTCTCAGCTGTTCCATGGCCAGGTGTGTGTTATTCTCTCATTATCCCAATTACAAAGAGCAGATAAAAGGTCCAGAGTTCATTTCAAGTGTGTTATTTGCATTTGGAATCTGTTGCTGTCAACTCTCAAGATGAGATCCAAAGAGCTGTCACTATCAGTGAAGCAAGCCATCATTAGGCTGAAAAAACAAAACAAACCCATCAAAGAGATAGCGAAAACATTAGGCGTGGCCAAAACAACTGTTTGGAACATTCTTAAAAAGAAGGAAAGCACCGGTAAGCTCAGCAACTCCAAAAGACCCGGAAGACCACGAAAAACAACTGTGGTGGATGACTGAAGAATTCTTTCCCTGGTGAAGAAAACACCCTTCACAACAGTTGGCCAGATCAAGAATACTCTCCAGGAGGTAGGTGTATGTGTGTCAAAGTAAACAATCAAGAGAAGACTTCACCAGAGTGAATACACAGGGTTCACCACAAGATGTAAACCATTGGTGAGCCTCAAAAACAGGAAGGCCAGATTAGTGTTTGCCTAACGACATCTAAAAAAGCCTTCACATTTCTGGAACAACATCCTATGGACAGATGAGACAAAGATCAACTTGTACCAGAGTGATGGGGAGAGAAGAGTATGGAGAAGGAAAGGAACTGCTCATGATCCTAAGCATACCACCTCATCAGTGAAACATGGTGGTGGTAGTGTCATGACGTGGGCATGTATGGCTGCCAATGGAACTGGTTCTCTTGTATTTATTGATGATGTGACTGCTCACAAAAGCAGCAGGATGAATTCTGAAGTGTTTCGGGCAATATTATCTGCTCATATTCAGTCAAATGCTTCAGAACTCATTGAACAGCACTTCACAGTGCAGATGGACAATGACCCAAAGCATACTGCAAAAGCAACCAAAGAGAAGAGTATGGAGAAGGAAAGGAACTGCTTACGCATACAACCTCATCAGTGAAGCATGGTGGTGGTAGTGTCATGGCATGGGCATGTATGGCTGCCAATGGAACTGGTTCTCTTGTATTTATTGATGATGTGACTGCTGACAAAAGCAGCAGGATGAATTCTGTAGTGTTTCGGGCAATATTATCTGCTCATATTCAGCCAAATGCTTCAGAACGCATTGGACGGTGCTTCACAGTGCAGATGGACAATGACCCAAAGCATACTGCAAAAGCAACCAAATAGTTTTTTAAGGGAAAGAAGTGGAATGTTATGCAATGGCCAAGTAAATCACCTGACCTGAATCCGATTGAGCATGCATTTCACTTGCTGAAGGCAAAACTGAAGGGAAAATGCCCTAAGAACAAGCAGGAACTGAAGACAGTTGCAGTAGAGGCCTGGCAGAGCATCACCAGGGATGAAACCCAGCGTCTGGTGATGTCTATGCATTCCAGACTTCAGGCTGTAATTGACTGCAAAGGATTTGCAACCAAGTATTAAAAAGTGAAAGTTTAATTTATGATTATTATTCTGTCCCATTACTTTTGGTCCCTTAACAAGTGGGAGGCACATATGCAAACTGTTGCATTTCCTACACCGTTCACCTGATTTGGATGTAAATACCCTCAAATTAAAGCTGACAGTCTGCAGTAAAGCACATCTTGTCCGTTTCATTTCAAATCCATTGTGGTGGTGTATAGAGCCAAAAATGTTAGAATTGTGTCGATGTCCCAATATTTATGTACCTGACTGTATATGCCCACATTCAGAGGCAAGTGAATGTATCTCTGGCACAGTGTAGGTGCTAAGATACATCTGACCACAGACACGTGGTCTAGCAAACGCGGAAGGGAAGGTACATAACTTTTACTTCACACTCGGTGAACCTTCTGACTGCCGTCAAGAATGCAACCCGTGTGGATTTGGTGTTACCGCCACGGATTGCATGCAGGCCTGCCTCTTCTTCTCCTACTCCATCCTCCGTCTTCTCCTTGGCTGACTCCTCCTTTTTCACTGCTACCGCCTCTTCCGCTGCATTCCCAAGCTCCCCAGAACCTATTAGACGCGCCAGGTGAGACGTTGCCATGCTGTGCTGCTGTTGTTGTGCCTGGAAGCCAAGAGTCACTCCGGTCCTGCACTCCTTTCAGCTTTGCGGTCACAGGCCGATCAGTGGCTAAGCCCACTCAATTTGACAGTTGGTAAAGTGGTGTGCAACAACGGTGCCAATCTGCTGAGCGTGTTGAAACAGGGCAAAATGACACTGTGCATGGAACATGTCCTGAACTTAGTCATGCAGTGATTCAATGCCAAATACCCCGGGATCCAAGACGTCTTGTGGCAGGCCAGGGAAATTTTAGAAGATCTTACATGGCCATGGCTCGTCTTGCTGACGTTCAGCGGCGACACCACCTGCCCGTCAGACGTCTTATTTGTGACTGCCTGACACGATGGAACTCCACCTTGTATATGCTTGATAGGCTGCTCCAGCACAAACGTGCAGTTAACGACTACCTGTATGAACACTGCGGCAGGACAGGTTATGGGAGCTTGAATTTTTTTCACCGCGCCAGTGGCTTCTCATGCGTGATGATTTGCTGAGATCCCCAAACTGGTCAGCTTCTTTCTGGAGCGTACATTGCATTGTGTCATTGATCAATTGTCATTGATCAATCCGTCAAGGAGCAGGAGCAGGAAGATTAGGAAGTGGCAATGCTGGATGAATTCCCAGGGGGGCTACTCCATCTTAGACAAGTGAACAGGAGTCTGAAAAGGAGTCAGAGGAGAATAGTGCAGGGGTGGAGGAGGAACAAGAAGGGCAGGCTTTAAACTTTTCTGGGATCCCTGGTGATGTCCGTGGCTGGGGGGAGGAGACCGAGGATGATATTATCCAGGATGTTGAGCAGGAGCCAGGCCACTCCACCGCTTCCAGTTTAGTGCAAATGGGGGCCTTCATGCTCCAGTGTTTGAAGAGGGACCCACTTATAAGAAGCATAAAGGGCAAGGACCAGTACTGGGTGGCAACGTACTTAGACCCCCGGTACAAACACAAAATGGCAGACATGTTACTAGCATCACAGAGGGCTGTCAGAATGCAGCACTTCCAGGCCTTGCTTCGAGAAATGCTGCATTCTGCTTTTGCGGGCGCTGGCAGAGGAACTTCTACTCACAGAGAAACTGTTGCGAGTACCAATCCAACAGCGCATGCAAGAAGAGGGTGGTTTGAAGATGTGTTGGTCACTTCAGATATGAGATCATTCTTGCAGCCAACCCATCGACAGCCGCCCTACGGATCCAACCTCAGGGAAAGCCTAGACCGACATGTGTCTGACTACATTGAGTTAACGGCCGATGTAGACGCTCTGAGAAGCGAGTAACCCCTGGACTACTGGGTGTGCAGGCTTGACCTGTGGCCAGAGCTGGCACAATTTGCCATGGAACTCTTGGCTTGCCCCTCGTCCAGTGTCCTGTCCGAGAGGATATTCAGCGCAGCAGGGGGGATCGTGACCGATAAGCGCACTCGCCTAGCTCATGACAGTGTGGACAACCTCGCATTTCTGAAAATGAATGAGGCATGGATCTCAGAGGAATTCAACACATGTGACGATTCGACCGCGTTTATTGAATTTCCTCATGACAGCCCACAAATATCCGCCATCACCCAGAAAAAATAATGGTCCCTGTCTTAGGTACATACAGCGGCATAAAAAGCCTTTTCTGTCCGTTGAATGCCTAATGTTTTGGGCCTCTAAGGAATTTAACACCTGTGACGACCACGTGTTTCAACTATTATCATTAGTTATTTTTTCAAGAGGGGAGATTTCATTAGCCATGTTTTTAATCCAATTTAATATTTTCTTTTTTCTTTTAAGCACATGTATTTGACCTGTATTTGTACTGCACTTCAGTAAAATTGATATCCATTGCCCGTCTAATAGACCTCCAGCCACATACTTACTTGTTCTTTTATGTACGCTGAATGCATAATTTTTGGGGCCTGTAGTACACTGGCCTGCTATAAAATTGATATCCAGTGACCGTGTAATCTATCTCCAGCCACATACTTACTTGTTCTTTTCTGTATGCTGAATGCAATTATTTTTGGGGCCTGTAGTCCACTGGCCTGCTGTAAAATTGATATCCAATGACCGTGTAATCTACCTCCAGCCACATGTTCTCTTATGTACGCTGAATGCTTGATTTTTGGGGCCTATAGTACACTGGCCTGCAAAAAAATTGATATCCAATGACCGAGAAAACGACCTCCAGCTACATACTTGTTCTTTTCTGTACGCTGAATGCATAATTTTTGGGGCCTGTAGTCCACTGGCCTGCTGTAAAATTGATATCCAGTGACCGTGTAATCTACCTCCAGTCACATACTTAATTGTTCTTTTCTGTACGCTGAATGCATAGTTTTTGGGGCCTGTAGTCCACTGGCCTGCTGTAAAATTGATATCCAGTGACGTGTAATCTACCACAAGCCACATACTTACTTGTTCTTTTCTGTACGCTGAATGCATCATTTTTGGGGCCTGTAGTCCACTGGCCTGCTGTAAAATTTATATCCAATGACCGTGTAATCTACCTCCAGCCACATACTGATTTGTTATTTTCTGTACGCTGAATGCATAATTGTTGCAGCCTTGGAGGAATTCAACACCAGTGATGACCACTTGTTATCGAATTTCAAATATTATCATTAGGGGTTTTTTTTCAAGAGGGGGGATTTCGTTAGCCATGTTTTTAATCCAATTTTATATTTTTAGTACTTTTAAACATATTTATTTGACCTGTATTTGTATTGGCCTGCAGTAAAATTGATATCCATTGACCATGTAATCTACCTCCAGCCACATACTTTCTTGATATTTTATGTCCGGTGAATGCCTAATGTTTAGGGCCTGTAGTACAGTGGCCTACAGTAAAATTTTTATCCATTGACTGCATAATGTACCTCCAGTCACATAATTACTTGATGTTCTCTGTCCAGTGAATGCCTAATGTTTGGGGCCTGTACTCCCGTGGCCTAAAATCAAATTTTTCTAGGCTCCAGCAGGCCACATTTTTGATAGTTTCCCTTTAGGACGCATAAAAATGGCCCCTGATTAAAATACATATTTTTTGTGGGAATTTTTGCCATTGATCCCCCTCTGGTATGTCACTGTCCATGTTGTGGGATGATTTGTGCACTTCTTGTAAGTATTTGGTGGCTGCAATAATGACCTGAAGGTTTTTCAGGTTCGCCTGCCATTAAAGTGAATGGGTCCCGCCGCAAAATAGGTCCCGGCCGATGTTCGTCCATCACTAGTGAGTGACATACTGCTGAAATCAGCATTTCTGTCACTATTTTATGCTGCCCTCAGTGAGGTCAGCATAAATTTGATGACTGGTTCCCTTTAAGGTGAAAAATGGCTGTGTCCTGAAGGGGTTAATAAATGTAATAATCTGAATTGCTGCTATGCTTACTATATGAAAATGTCATCATTTTTAATGAAAATAGTCTTCTACACATTTCATCTAGAAGATAACAATGATAAAGCTTTAATTTGGTTTTGGATGGTTTAACCTCAAGACAAATTTTGCTTTCAGATTTTATTACTTAACCAGAACTAATTCTTATACACTTTTCCAGACCTATCAATAAAAGACATATGGAAAGGAGTGGTCCTTTAAAATCTGTTCAATTTCAACAGAAAATAATTTATCTAGGGAGATGAAAGGAAGAAATATGAAGAGAAAATCCCAAGAAGTGTAAAGAAATGGGTGGGTGACTTTACAGTCAGTCTTTGGCTCAGATTTAGAGACTTGATGATTGCATTAGGCCATCATTCACAAGTGATGATTAAGCTCGCTATTCAGAGATATACCAGAAGTGTTTTTAAAGATTTTGACCTGATAGGAAATATTTAGTTGTTAATTATCTATATTTCAAGCCAGCAGACTGGTGCTTTATGCCTGGATATAAAGTATCCAGTATAAAGCCAACATTTATTATGTGTTTCATATAGGTTAGCTATGCAAAAATATACAAAAGATAATTCCTAATAGAATAATATAATTATTATTAAACTTGTTGGCTATTGAAAACCCATTAGGTTATGAGACAGAAGCATATGTATAGACAGACAGAATAGAATGAAGAGTGTTCCTGTGATGAGTGCAGTCGTCAGAGAACCTCACAGCTCTATGTCCTCTCCAGCAGAAGGATGTGTCTGTTTTTTGTCAACAGTTAGATAAAGTGATAACCAAATCCTCCTCTTGTACCTCCAGGCAAGGAGACAGCAGTGAGCCCAGACACTTGATACAAGGTAAAATAGATGCAGTGTGTACAGATACAGTTGCAAGAAAAAGTATGTGAACCCTTTGGAATGATATGGATTTCTACATAAATTGGTCATAAAATGTGATCTGATCTTCATCTAAGTCACATCAATAGACAATCACAGTCTGCTTAAACTAATAACACACAAAGAATTAAATGTTACCATGTAAACATTGACAGTGCACCTACCAGTAGCCATTTGGCTCCAGGAGAAGTATATAGTGAGCTCAGCATGCATGTTGGTACTTGCATCCCTGGATCCGATGAAAGCTGTAATGGCACCGGACGGGGTTAAAAGCAGAGCGTGCTTGGCGTGCATGCTGCACCTGCGCTCCCTGGACTTTGTGTGGCTGTCATGTCCCACAAACAGGTAGGAACTAGTGTTGGGGACCACTCCATAGAGGCGACCTTGGCGTGGTGAGTGGCTTATTACACTTTGGCCAAAATGTGCACCAATGCCTCATCCAGCATAGAGGCAGGGCAGAATGCTGGTTGCAGAGTGCTATTGCGTTTGTGTCTTTTTCTTTGTATATGTATTTCGCCATAGTGATGTGCACCTGCATATAGGGTTGTGCTGATTGAATCCCCCACATTTTTTCTTTGTAGTATATATTGGAGGCGTGGCGATCTCCATGCAGTCATGCACACCTGACCAGTCAATCTGTCCTGGAGGCTGGTTTTAAAGTCAGTATAAAACTGAGTCTGCTTATATAGCACCTACCAGTAGCCATTTGGCTCCAGGAGAAGTATATAGTGGGCTCAGCATGCATGTTGGTACTTGCATCCCTGGATCTGATGAAAGCTGTAATGGCACCGGACGGGGTTAAAAGCAGAGTGTGCTTGGCGTGCATCCTGCACCTGCGCTCCCTGAACTTTGTGTGGCTGTCATGGCCCACAAACAGGTAGGAACTAGTGTTGGGGACCACTCCATAGAGGCGACCTTGACGTGGTGAGTGGCTTATTACACTTTGGCCAAAATGTACACCAATGCCTCATCCAGCATAGAGGCAGGGAAGAATGCTGGTTGCAGAGTGCTATTGCGTTTGTGTCTTTTACAAAGAATTAAATGTTACCATGTTTTTATTGAACACACCATGTTAACATTCACAGTGCAGGTGGAAAAAGTATGTGAACCCTTGGATTTAATAACTGGTTGAACCTCTTTTGGCAGCAATAACTTCTACCAAACGTTTCCTGTAGTTGCAGATCAGACGTGCACAATGGTCAGGAGTAATTCTTGACCATTCCTCTTTACAGAATTGTTTCAGTTCAGCAATATTCTTGGGATGTCTGGTGTGAATCGCTTTCTTGAGGTCATGCCACAGCATCTCAATCGGTTGAGGTCAGGACTCTGACTGGGCCACTCCAGAAGGCATATTTTCTTCTGTTTAAGCCATTCTGTTGTTGATTTACTTCTATGCTTTGGGTCGTTGTCCTGTTGCAACACCCATCTTCTGTTGAGCTTCAGCTGGTGGACAGATGGCCTTAAGTTCTCCTGCAAAATGTCTTGATAAACTTGGGAATTCATTTTTCCCTCTATGATAGCAATCTGTCCAGGCCCTGACGCAGCAAAGCAGCCCCAAACCATGATGCCCCCACCACCATACTTCACAGTTGGGATGATGTTTTGATGTTGGTGTGCTGTGCCTCTTTTTCTCCACACATAGTGTTGTGTGTTTCTTCCAAACAACTCAACTTTGGTTTCATCTGTTCACAGAATATGTTGCCAGTACTGCTGTGGAACATCCAGGTGCTCTTGTGTAAACTGTAAACGTGCAGCAATGTTTTTTTTGTACAGCAGTGGCTTCCTCTGTGGTATTCTCCAATGAAATCCATTCTTGTTTAGTGTTTTACGTATCATAGATTCGCTAACAGGGATGTTAGCATATGCCAGAGACTTTTGTAAGTCTTTAGCTGACACTCTAGGATTCTTCTTCACCTCATTGAGCAGTCTGCACTATGCTCTTGCAGTCATCTTTACAGGACAGCCACTCCTAGGGAGAGTAGCAGCAGTGCTGAACTTTCTCCATTTATAGACAATTTGTCTTACCGTGGACTGATGAGCAGCAAGGCTTTTGGAGATACTTTTATAACCCTTTCTAGCTTTATGCAAGTCAACAATTCTTAATCGTAGGTCTTCTGAGAGCTCTTATGTGCGAGGCATCATTCACATCAGGAAATGCTTCTTGTGAAAAGTAAACCGAGAACTGGTGTGTGCTTTTTATAGGGCAGGGCAGCTGTACCCAACACCTCCAATCTCATCTCATTGATTGGACTCCAGTTGGCTGACACCTCACTCCAATTAGCTCTTGGAGATGTCATTAGTCTAGGGGTTCACATACTTTTTCCACCTGCACTGTCAATGTTTACATGATGTGTTCAATAAAAGCATGGTAACGGTCTTTCCAAATGCCACATCTCTCAAGTGCCACTCTTAAGTGCACTGACTGAATTATACCAGAATTGGACCAGAAGGGGATCACAGGTAATTACAGACATAGTTAATGCAAACAATGTTTCAATTTTTCCTCTTACTCTTCCCACTTTTCCAACACCTCCTGAAATACCCACACATCCATTCACCCAGCAAGGAACTGTTCATCTCTTCTTACATTTTACCTTCTCATCTGATCGCTTGTACAAACCTGTTTGCCAACATAAAACACTTCCTTCCCAAACACACACACACTCCTCATGCCCTCTCTTATTCTCATCTATTAACACTTTCTCTGCTTCTCCTTACTGCTGGTGATATCTCTCCAAATCCAGGACCCCCTCAGCAAATCCCCACTATCACCTCCATGTCCCACCACAAATCTCCTTCTACAAATTTCTCCAACCCCTTAAACCTAATAACCATTCCTCTGACCCCTGCTCCTTTGGTTCCTCTTGCAGGAGCATTATGGAACGCGCGCTCTGTCTGTAACAAACTGTCATACATTCACGAACTGTTCATCTCTCAAAACCTTTCCTTTCTGGGTCTCACTGAAACATGGCTGACACCCTCAGACACCTCCTCCCCTGCTGCACTCTCTTATAGTGGATTTCAATTCACTCACACCCCCCGCCCCGGCTGCAAACATGGTGGAGGAGTTGGTCTCCTCCTATCAGACACCTGCTCCTACAGCCCAATTCCACTGCCACCCTCCATTACGCTCACCTCATTTGAAGTACACTCTGTTCGCATCTACTCTCCCTCCAACCTTCAAGTAGCCGTCATTTACCGCCCTCCAGGCCCAGCCACCATCTTTCTTGACCACTTTAACACCTGGCTACTACACTTTCTTTCTGCCGACATCCCCACTATCATCATGGGTGACTTCAACATCCCTATCGACACATGCCACTCGGCCGCCTCTAAACTCCTGTCACTCTCTTCCTCCTTCGGCCTATCACAGTGGTCTTCAGTTCCCACCCACAGAGATGGTCACACTCTGGATCTGATCTTTACCCGCCTCTGCTCCCTA
Source organism: Bufo bufo (assembly GCF_905171765.1). NCBI lineage: Eukaryota > Metazoa > Chordata > Amphibia > Anura > Bufonidae > Bufo > Bufo bufo. Next base: position 107,092,486 of record NC_053397.1, on the reverse strand, counting down.
TCTAACCTTTCTAATTCGCCTCTCCCCCTATCCGACCACAACCTACTCACCTTCTCTTCACTGGTCTCTTCTGCTGCTCCCCCGGTCCACACACTAACACACCCCCGCAGGAACCTTAAACATCTCGACTTTCACTTGCTTTCCGACTCTCTTCTCCCACTCTCTACCATCTGTTCCCTCCTAGACCCAGAAGCTGCTACCACCCTGTATAACACCACAATAAGTACAGCTCTGGACACTGTTGCCCCCCTCACACACAACAAAACCCGAAAAATCAACAGACAACCCTGGCACACCAACCTGACCAAAAAACTCAGACAAGCTTCCAGGGCTGCTGAGCGGCAATGGAAGAAATCCCATTCAAATGATCATTTCACCGCATACAAGCAATCCCTCCTCATATTTAAATCCTCACTCGCTGATGCAAAACAGGCCTACTTCTCATCTCTCATATCTTCCCTGTCACACAGCCCTAAACAACTTTTTAGCACTTTTAACTCCCTTCTCCGCCCCCAGCGCCCCCACCCTCTCCTCTCTTCCCAGCTGAGGACTTTGCCAAATATTTCAAACAAAAGATAGTCAACATCAGAGAAAGCTTCACCACACAGTCCCCACAGACCCTCTACACAACGGCTCGGTCCCCTTCTCCCAAAACCTGCTTCTCCACCATTACAGAAGAAAAACTCTCCACTCTACTCTCCAAATCTCATCTGACCACCTGTGCACTTGACCCAATCCCATCCCACCTCATCCCTAACCTCACCACAGTGTTTATCCCAGCCCTAACTCATCTCTTCAACCTATCACTAAACTCTGGTGTCTTCCCCTCTGCTTTTAAACATGCTACCATTACACCCATCCTCAAAAAGCCTTCACTTGACCCATCTTCCTTGTCCAGTTATCGCCCCATATCACTTCTTCCGTATGCCTCAAAGCTACTTGAACAACATGTCCATTCAGAACTGTCCTCCCACCTTTCCTCCTGCTCCCTCTTTGACCGCCTACAATCTGGCTTCCGACCCCACCACTTAACCGAGACTGCCCTTACCAAAGTCACCAATGACCTACTGACAGCCAAAACCAAGAAACAATACTCTGTCCTCCTTCTCCTTGACCTGTCCTCTGCCTTCGACACTGTTGACCACTCCCTTCTGTTGCAAACTCTCTCATCTCTCGGCATCACCGACCTGGCCCTCTTCTGGATCACATCATACCTCACAGACCGGACGTTTAGCGTCTCCCACTCTCGCACCACCTCCTCGTCTCATTCCCTCTCTGTTGGTGTCCCGCAAGGCTCTGTCCTAGGACCCCTGCTCTTCTCTATCTACACCTTTGGCCTGGGACAGCTCATAGAGTCCCAGGGCTTTCAGTATCACTCCTACGCTGACGACACACAAATCTACCTCTCTGGTCCAGAAATCACCACCTTACTATCAAGAATCCCACAATGTCTATCTTCTATATCATCCTTCTTCGCCTCTCGCTTTCTAAAACTTAACATGGATAAGACAGAATTCATAATCTTTCCCCCATCTTGTTCAACGCCCTCAACAGACCTATCTATCATGATCAATGGCTGCTCACTCTCCCCGGTCAACAAAGTCCGCTGCCTTGGAGTGACCTTGGATTCTGCACTTTCCTTCCGACCGCAAATCCAAGCTCTTTCCACCACCTGCCGCCTCCAACTCAAAAACATCTCCCGCATCCGTGCTTTCCTTAACTTTGAATCTGTGAAAATTCTTGTACATGCCCTCATTATCTCTCGCCTAGACTACTGCAACACTCTCCTCTGTGGCCTTCCATCTAGCACTCTCGCACCCCTCCAATCTATCCTCAACTCTGCTGCCCGACTAATCCACCTCTCCCCCTATTACTCCTCTGCCTCTCCCCTCTGCCAATCCCTTCACTGGCTCCCCATTGCCCAGCGAATTCACTTCAAAGTACTAACAAATACATACAAGGCCGTCCATAACCTGTCCCCTCCCTACATCTCTGAGCTACTTTCCAGATACATCCCCACACGCACTCTTCGATCCTCACAAGACCTCCTTCTCTCCTCTCCTCTTATTGCCTCTTCCCACAATCGACTCCAAGATTTCTCCCGTGCATCCCCCATACTCTGGAACTCGCTACCCCAACATATCAGACTCTCACCTACATTGGAATCCTTCAAAAGAAACCTGAAAACCCACCTCTTCAGACAAGCCTACAACCAGTGACCCCGCTGCCTCTATACCGCCATGACCAACTTAACTCGCACCTACTGTGTCCTTCACCCATACCATATAGATTGTAAGCCCTCACGGGCAGGGCCCTCTCTCCTTCTGTACCAGTTTGTAACTTGTCTTGTTTATGATTAGTGCAATTGTCTGTATTATGTATGTGCACCGCTCATCATATGTACAGCGCTATGGAATGAATGGCGCTTTAATAATAAATAATAATAATAATAATAATTTAATTATTTGTGTGTTATTAGTTTAAGCAGACTGTGATTGTCTATTGTTGTGACTTAGATGAAGATCAGATCACATTTTATGACCAATTTGTGCAGAAATCAATATCATTCCAAAGGGTTCACATACTTTTTCTTGACACTGTATATAGTATATGCAGCTATTGCAGCAGCGTACTCAGGGTTGCCAACCATCTATAAATTTACAGACAGTCCGCAAAAAGCGGTTGTTTTTCTCTGCCATCTGTAGCGTCCAACAGAAAAAAAACAACGTTCGTGAAATTTATGGCCAGAAACCCTGATGTCTGCACTGCGCCTGCGTACCTGTGAAGTTCAGAAAGAAGAATTTGCTGGCTGGGTCACTGGAGTCGGGGCCGGGCAGCCCGAGCACAGTGCACACTCACCAGCCACTCCAGGCAGGCAGCAAAGGTGGAGGTCAGGACAGTAGGAGGAGGTAGGAGTCAAACGACCGAGAAGGGTAGGAGGTAGTGTTGAGCGAGCATGCTGTTCGGCTCGAGCATCGCTATGCTCAGCAGAATGGCTGTACTCGGCCGAGTACTCCATGTGCTCGAGCACCATGCTCGAGTCTCCTCCCCGCACGTTTCTCGGCTGCTATGCAGCCAATATACGTGCAGGTAAGCACTGCCCTAACTGCAATGCCAGTAGCCATATTGGTGATTGGCTGGGCGGAACACATCATCTGGTGCTGTATAGCACCCGATGGCGCATGTTCGGCTCATTTGTAGTCAGAGAGAGCTGCGCTTCGGAAGGGACAGAGAGTGTAGGGAGTCTGATCGCAATCAATTCACTAGAAAAATCGTTTCAAAGACCCAAAAGTCTTTTTAAGTACTATTGCGTGTGGTGGCAGGCGGCAGTATTTTATAGCTACAGTACAATTTTTTTCCCCCAGCATATTCAATACTTTTTATATAGAGGGTGTCTGTAGTGACTAGAAACATCTGTCCAATACCTTATGTGTGTCAGGGCCAGAAGTTGGAGAAATATAACTGAAAATCAATATATTTTTTCCATCATTTTCAATACTTTTTATATAGAGGGTGTCTGCAGTGACAAGAGACATCTGTCCAATACCTTCTGTGTGTCAGGGCCAGAAATTGGAAAATATAACTGAAAATTAATATATTTTTTCCATAATTTTCTATACTTTTTCTATAGAGGGTGTCAGCAGTGACTTGTAACATCTGTCCAATACCTTCTGTGTGTCAGTGCCAGAAATTGGAGAAATATAACTGAACATAATATATTTTTTCTATCATTTTCAATACTTTTTATATAGAGGGTGTCAGCGGTGACTTGTGACATCTGTCCAATACCTTCTGTGTGTCAAGGACCAGAGATTGGAGAAATATAACTGAAAATTAATATATTTTTTGCATCATTTTCAATACTTTTTCTATAAAGGGTGTCTGCAATTACTAGAGACATTTGTCCAATACCTTCTGTGTGTCAGGGCCAGAGATTGGAGAATTATAACATAAAATTAATATATTTTTTTCATCATTTTCAATGCTTTTTCTATAGAGGGTGTCAGCAGTGACTAGAGACATCTGTCCAATACCTTCTGTGTGCCAGGGCCAGAGATAGGAAAAATATAAGTGAAATCTATTTTCCTTTTTCTATAAGTTTTCCATATACTGTGCTTGCTGTGAACTGTGACATCCGTGCCACATCTTCTGTGTCAAGCGTGCATATAACATTTAATATACGTAAGGCAAGCAGTAAGGGACAGGGAAGTGGCCGTGATGCTGATGTATATGCAGAGGCCGTGGCCCTGGGCGCATTGAAACTGTGCCTGCTGCCAGAGCACAAGAAAAACAATCATCCACGATAACTAGCTTCATGTCCCAGTTTGCAGGGGGCGTCGCAGGACAAAACTCTTGAAGTCAGACCAGTGCGACCAGGTGGTCGGTTGGATTGCAGCAGATAATGCCTCCAGTCAGTTAAGCACCACCCTGTCTTCCACCAAGTCTAGTCTCAGTAGCCAAGAGTCTGGTCAACAGAATCCTCTCCCTGATTCTCACCATGGAGAGTCTGGCCAAACAAGTGATTCCACACTCGGAAATTCCGAGGAGCTCTTTACATCACCATTACTTGATTTGACCCTCTTGCCAAGCACGCTTGAACAGGGACATGAGATCTTTTGCCCTGATTCCCAACCTCTTGAGCATCCATAGTCACAAGAACATGACGGTGGGGAATGACAATTAGTGCTTAATGAGGTGGATGATGATGAGACACAGTTGCCAATAAGTCAACCACAATTACTATCTCAAGAGGTTGATGAAGAGGATGAGACACAGTTGTCAATCACTGAGGTTGTGGTTAGGTCAGCAAATCAAGTGAATGATCAGAGTGAGGAAGTGGAAGAGGAGGTGGTGGACGATGAGGCCACTGACCCAACCTGGGAAGGTGGAAAGCTGAGCGAGGACAGCAGTACAGAGGTGGAAGGATCTGAAGCACGCAACAGGCTGGAAGAGGCAGTGGGGTGGCAAAAGGGAGAAGGCGGGCCACACCAAACAGGCCCACAACTGTTTCACGGAGCACCCCCTTGCGTAAATCTCCCTTGCCAAGGGGTAGGTGTTCCACAGTATGGCGCTTTTTTGAGGAAAGTGCGGACAGCAAAAGAATAGTAGTTTGCAACCTGTGCCGCACCAAAATGAGCTGGGGGCGTGAATACTAGCAACCTCACCACCACCATCATGATCCGCCACATGGCATCCAAGCACTGTAATAAGTGGGACGAACACCTGGGTCCACAATCTGTGTATGCGAGTAACACCACTGCCTCCTCTTCCCCTATGGTACGTGCTGGCCAATTCCCTGTCGAAGGCGCAGGCGAGGATGCCTCCTGCCCTGCACCTGGACCTTCGCAAGCACCATCAGCGACCACATCCTCTTCCCTGTCCCAGTGCAGCGCCCAAATGTCATTACCACAGGCATTTGAACACAAGCACAAATACCCAGCCACCCACCCACAGACCATAGCACTAAATGCGCACCTTTCAAAATTACTGGCCCTGGAAATGTTGCCATTTAGGCTTGTAGACACTGAGGCCTTCCGCAGCCTAATGTCAGCAGCCTTCCCGCGGTACTCTGTCCCCAGCTGCCACTATTTTTCGAGGTGTGCCATGCCTGGCTTACACCAACATGTTTTCCAAAACGTCACACGTGCCCTGACCAATGCAGTTACTGGGAAGGTTCACTTAACCACAGACACATGGACAAGTGCATTTGGCCAAGGATGCTACATTTCCCTGACGGCATACTGGGTGAACATTGTGGAGGCCAGGAGAGAGTCGTACCCTGGGATGGCACAGGTGCTACCAATGCCGAGCATTGCGGGCCCTAATTCCATCAGGGTTTCCACCAGCACCTACATTAGTGGCTCCAATCCCCACTTCTCCTCCTCCGCCTCCTCCTCCACTTCCACCTCCGAATTATCCGCGTGCAGCACCAGTCAGCCATCAGCCGGTAGCTGGAAGCAGTGTAGCACTGCAGTGGAAAAGCGTCAACAGGCCGTGCTGAAGCTGATATGCTTAGGGGACAAACAGCACACCGCCGCAGAGCTGTTGCAGGGGATAAGAGACCAGATTGAGCTGTGGCTCTCACCACTCAACCTACAACCAGGCATGGTTGTGTGTGATAATGGCCGTAACTTGGTGGCGGCTTTGGACAGGGGGGGACACAGACAGCAGAGGGCCCCTGTGCAAAGAATGTGCCTGGGCCCACCCCCCCATCCACAAACCACACATACAGACATAAACATATACAATACGTGCATAATCCTGGAAGACCAAGGAGCATATAAGGCTGCACACTGCTTTTGGCCAACAATGTGTCGCGCAACCAAGTCACAGCGGCACAATGCTGCAATGCATTGAGTTAAAATGAACAGGGTCACATTGTGACCTTCAAGTTTTTTACAATCAGAAAGTCGCAAGAATTTCAGCAGGTTGGATTTTTTGTTACTGTCAGGTCATGGCCAATTTACTTTTACTAGTTGTGGTATAGCATAGTAATGCTTCAGTCTTTGGCTGCACATTGTTTGTTGAAGCCACAGCCACCTTGTGGTGTAAGCCTAAGGGACAATTTAGACAGCCATATGTGTTTTGCAGTTCGCAAATTGCGGATCTGCAAAACACGGAGACTGCCCGCGTGCGTCCTATGATAGAAAATGCAGATTCTTGTCCGCAATTGCGGACAAGAATAGTACATGTTCTATCTTTTTTGCAGGGCCGAGGAACAGAAGTACGGATGCGGACAACAAGCAGTGTGCTGTCTGCATCATTTGTAGCCCCATTGAAATGAATCTTTTTTTTTCACACATCCTCACAGGCACTCTCACATACAGACTGTCATACATGCAGGCACTCTTACATACACACACTGTCATACATGCAGGCACTCTTACATACGCACACTGTCATACATGCAGGCACTCTCACATACACACAGTGTCATACATTCAGGCACTCTCACATACACACACTGTCATACATGCAGGCACTCTCACATACACACACTGTCATACATTCAGGCACTCCCAGATACACAGACTGTCATACATGCAGGCACTCTCACATACACACACTGTCATACATGCAGGCACTCTCACACAGACTGTCATACATGCAGGCACTCTCACACACACTGTCATACATGCAGGCACTCCCACATACACAGACTATCAAACATGCAGGCACTCCCAGATACACAGACTATCATACATGCAGGCACTCTCACATATACAGACTGTCATACATGCAGGCACTCTCACATATACAGACTGTCATACATGCAGGCACTCTCACATACACACACTGTCATACATGCAGGCACTCTCACATACACACACTGTCATACATGCAGGCACTCTCACATACACACACTGTCATACATGCAGGGCCTCTCACATATACAGACTGTCATACATGCAGGTACTCCCACATACACACACTGTCATACATGCAGGCAGGCACTCTATTACACTACATTACATATAGATCCCTTCCTCACCTCCTGGCTCTGTATTGCTGGTTCTTGTGTCCTCAGCCAGGCTCCTCCCCCTCTCAGTAGCAGGGCTCGGTCTACACACAGCAGCAGCCCTTCCTTCCTTCTAGCAGAGCTGGGTCATTGGAGCAGAGGCTGTCAGTGCTTTTGAGTGACAGTTTATAGACCAATCAGCTCTGCATCTCCTGGTCAGTAAGATTGGGTCTACAAGGTCCTATTTTTGATAAAATCGCCGCAAAATGCATTGTTTTTTTGCTGCAATTTGTTAAAAATCAGACCCTGTGGATCCAGCCTTACTGACCAGGAGTGCTGATTACACTAAAACCTACCAGCCCTCCTATGAATCAACGCTGCTATTCAGCCCCTGACCAGCAGATCATCTCTCAGTCCCTCTGAAGTTCAGGAAGGGGGCCCCACTGCAGCCAGCTACTTTTCCTGCTGTCTGCAATCACACAGTGGGAGGAGCTTACCGGCAACTCAGAAAGCTCATTTGTTAGTCACGATCTCCCCAGTGGGCCAGTCCAGGCTGGGCCCCCTCACACTCTGGGCTCCTGTGGCTTTGGAGCTCGGCAAGCTCACACACATCCCATGCCTAGCCCACGTCTTAAACTTCGTGGTTCAGCGGTTTCTCAAAACCTACCCCAATTTGCCTGAGCTACTGGTGAAGGTGCGCCGCGTGTGTGCCCATTTCCACAAGTCATCAACAGCTTCAGCCAGTCTGTCAACACTGCAGCAGCGCTTGAAATTGCCAGCTCACCGGCTGTTGTACAACGTGAGCACACGCTGGAACTCCACGCTCCACATGTTGGCCAGGCTTTGTGAGTAGCAGAGGGCAGTAGTGGAATACCATATATAAAAAATCAAACCAGCAAGTTCCTGGATATATAGGCAAAATAAAGTGAAGGAACGATTCTGGCACTGTATTTTCTTCCCATAAAATCTTCCTCTTTATTGAATCACAGCATATGCGGACAGTATCACAAACAATCAGTTGTTTACGCGTTTCGGAGACCTTCTCCTTAGTCGTAACAATGTGGTCTGGGGGCATGAAAAATTTTAAGACCCATGTACCCTCCCCCATCTGGTGGGTGGTGGTAACATGACGTCATAACTTAATCAGCCCGCAGACTCACACCTGTGGTATCATTCTCAATGAACACATTAGTTAAAATAGCCCCACACGATGCGCCCGCACTACCCTGCGCTTGGACTATGCATATCACCATGGCTGAAAGCCTTTGCATATCAAGAAAGCAAGCACAAGTACAAGGTGGGAGAAAACGCATCATGTGAATAAGGCATGTACAAAGTGTCAATAACAAGTAAAATAAACATAAATATAAATTGTAGAGAACTCTACATGTGAAATAGGGGAGACGGAATTTACACGGCCACGATCTCCTAGTTATTATGGTGTAAATGCACATGTCAACATTTACATATAAAAGGACCATAGTAGACATACATGTAATAGAGTATTTTTCATCTAAAGACAGCTGAAGGATCGGATTCAGGCATCAGATATAAATGATTACTGGTAAATATACATCAGTTCTTTCTTTTGGTTGAGACCTGTTGGCACCCTCGTATTTAAAAGGAATATCCAAAAGGCCTCTCTCAAAAGTATTTTCTTTTGATGGTCTCCTCCCCTAGCTGGCACCGTTACCTTCTCAATTGCAAATGCACGGAGGGATCCCGTACTGCGGTTGTGTGTGTGGATGAAGTGTTTGGCAGCACCAGATATATTGAGAATAGATAGATTTGAAATATAGTTCAGATGTTCCAATATTCTATTTTTGAACTTACGTATGGTGCTGCCAACATACATCAAATCACACTCCACACATTGAATAACATAGACCACCCCCGTGCTATTGCAATTGATATTTGTTTTTATGGGGAAGGTTGTAGAATGGTCAGCATTTTGAAAACTTTTTTTGACTGATACATAATTGCATGTTTTGCACGGATAACTACCACATTTCGTAAAGCCTTTATATTTAATCCACATGCTCTGTGATTGTTTATCTTTATTGGCCGTGTACAGGGAAGGGGAAAGGGAACTTGCCATGGTTACTGCTTTTCTGGGTACTATTTTGCAGCCATATTTTAAAGCACTGTACAAAATGTTGTCATCAAATAAAATAGGCAGACACTTCTGTACAATACTTCGTATTTTGTTGAACTGCCGGCTGTATGTCAGGACCAATGTTGGTGAATCTTTCTCTTCTATTTCCCTTTTACATTTATCCCTTACTTGCATCTTATCCATATTCATGACTTTCATACTGGTATGATTTGGTGCTTTCACATTTTTACTGGCTTTTTGGTCTGCAGTTTTGTTCAGGGGATTTTATTTTATTTGATGACAACATTTTGTACAGTGCTTTAAAATATGGCTGCAAAATAGCTACCTTTCCCGCGACCTACAGTACAGACCAAAAGTTTGGACACACCTTCTCATTCAAAGAGTTTTCTTTATTTTCATGACTATGAAGGCATCAAAACTATGAATTAACACATGTGGAATTATATACATAACAAACAATTGTGAAACAACTGAAAATATGTCATATTCTAGGTTCTTCAAAGTAGCCACCTTTTGCTTTAATTACTGCTTTGCACACTCTTGGCATTCTCTTGATGAGCTTCAAGAGGTAGTCCCCTGAAATGGTCTTCCAACAGTCTTGAAGGAGTTCCCAGAGATGCTTAGCACTTGTTGGCCCTTTTGCCTTCACTCTGCGGTCCAGCTCACCCCAAACCATCTCGATTGGGTTCAGGTCCGGTGACTGTGGAGGCCAGGTCATCTGGCGCAGCACCCCATCACTCTCCTTCATGGTCAAATAGCCCTTACTTTCAAAGTTTTCCCAATTTTTTGGCTGACTGACTGACCTTCATTTCTTAAAGTAATGATGGCCACTCGTTTTTCTTTACTTAGCTGCTTTTTTCTTGCCATAATACAAATTCTAACAGTCTATTCAGTAGGACTATCAGCTGTGTATCCACCTGACTTCTCCTCAACGCAACTGATGGTCCCAACCCCATTTATAAGGCAAGAAATCCCACTTATTAAACCTGACAGGGCACACCTGTGAAGTGAAAACCATTTCAGGGGACTACCTCTTGAAACTCATCAAGAGAATGCCAAGAGTGTGCAAAGCAGTAATCAAAGCAAAAGGTGGCTACTTTGAAGAACCTAGAATATGACATATTTTCAGTTGTTTCACACTTGTTTGTTATGTATATAATTCCACATGTGTTAATTCATAGTTTTGATGCCTTCAGTGTGAATCTACAATTTTCATAGTCATGAAAATAAAGAAAACTCTTTGAATGAGAAGGTGTGTCCAAACTTTTGGTCTGTACTGTACGTGTTATACGCATTTTAGACAACACGGATTACTGGTTGTTCATCCTTCTCGACCCCTGCTACAAAGAGAACTTCTCATCTCTCATTCCTCAGGTGGAGAGGACGAGTAAAACGGTGCAATACCAGAAGGTCCTTGTTGAAAATTTTCTCCAAAAATTTCCATCTGACAACGCTGGCAGCAGAGTCCGTACTTCCTTGGGCAAACGAGAAGGGCAGACAAGGGGAACACACAGCAGTTCCTACAGAGGCAGCGCAACACTCTCTAAAGCCTGGGACAGTTTCATGACACCCCGCCAGCACCCTCACCCTGAAGCGCGGCCTAGTGTCACAAGGAGGCAAAATTTTGGAAGATGGTGAAGGAGTACATAGCAGACTGTGTCAGCGTCCTCAATGATCCCTCTGTACCTTACAACTACTGGGTGTCCAAGCTGGACACATGGCATGAACTGGCGCTCTACGCCTTGGAGGTGCTGGCCTGCCCTGCCCTGCCTGGCCTTTTGTCTGAGCAGGTATTTAGTTCTGCTGGTGGCATTATAACAGATAAGCGTATTCGCCTGTCAACTGAAAATGCTGACAGGTTGACTCATAAAAATTAACAAGACTTGAATTGACCCTGACTTCTCGACTCCACCAGAGGAAAGCGGATGAACAAAGGCACTTTAAATGTGTTGTTTAATGTACTGAATACACTGTATTCCCATGCACTCCTTCCACTACAAAAAAGGGTATATGGTTAAATCTTCCTTTTCTCATCCTCCTCCTCCTCTTCCATCATATCAGCATGTTTGTTCGTCGCATATAATACCCTCGCATATATGCCCTTGCATATCAATTTTTACAGGGTCAGCTCAACTGCAGGCCCTCGCATATAATGCTTTACAGGGTCAGCTCAACTCTAGGCCCTTGCATATGTTTTAGATGGTCTGCTCACTAGCAGGCCCTCACCTACAATCTTTTAGAGGGTCAGCTCAGAACCACAACAGCTAAATGTAGTAGTTCTGGTCTATAGCATGTCTCTGAAAGCTTTATAAAAATGTAAACACTGCCTTTTCAGAAAAAAAGGCAGTATTTACATTACTGTCAAGGAACACCTCTAGTGGTCACTCATCATTATTAAAGTTTACTGCTCTACGAGGTGTGTGGATTTTTTGTGTGTGTGTGCGTTGTGGTGAAGGGTGTGATTGCATGCTAGGGTGTGGGAAGGGGGGATCCAGGGGTTGAAGTAAATTCTTGCCCAGGGTCCAATCAATATTAAAGACGGCCCTGGGGGGCACAGTGTGTGGCATTATAAGGGGGGCACAGTGTGCGGCACTATAGGGGGGGGGTGGCCCTATAGGGGGCTATTTAAACTACTTGGGGCACTATAGGGAGCTATTTAAACTACTGGGGGCACTATAGAGGGCTATTTAAACTACAATGGCATTATAATTACTGGAGGTACTATATGGAAGCATTATAACTACCGGGACTCTATAGAGGGGCCTTTTTACTTCTGGGGCACTATGGTGGTTTTATTACTACAAGGAGCACTATGGGGGTGTTTATCAATACCAGGGGCACTTTGAGGGCATTTTCTCAGCTGGCCAAGTATCGGGGGCTTTATTACGATTGGAGGCACTATGAGGAAAATGATTTCTATAAAGGGGTATTATTACTACTACGGGGGTGTTATCATTACAATGTGGAGGGCACTACTTTGGGGAGCATTATCAGTATTAGGACACTATTACTAATTAGTGCTATTCAGGTAAGAATTATTAGTGTTAGTGGGACTTTGGGGAGCACTGTTACTATAGAGGCACTATTTGTATGGCACTATTATTTCTACAGCATAGTATTTGGGGGCATTGGGGCACACAGTTGGGACTTTATTTAGGGTAGCAGCCGGATAACTCTGTTTGGGCACCAGGGTGAGGATGATTGAAAAGTGAGGAACTTAAGATGTCTCTGTGCAAACTCTACATATAGAAAATGTGACTGAAAGAACTCGTGATGAAGGTCTGAGTCCAATCAAGAAGGTGAAAATCGAGAAGAGAAAATCGACATCGGAGATGTCACAGGATGTAAGAAGTATGAGGTGCTGTAATACCCCATATGTTTTGTAGAGCTGTATGTAATGTCCATCCAAATATGTCTTTAAAGGGGTTGAGTAACCTCTTTATATTGATGACCTACCCTCAGGATAGGTCATCAATATTAGATAGGCGGGGGTCTGATACCCACCACCCCCATTGATCAGAGGGGGTGGTACTCCATGCGACACCGCTTCCTGTTCGTGACACTGCCTGTCGTCTCCCCTGGTGGTGTAGTGTGATTACAAGTACTCGCTTCGTTCACTTTAATGAAATAAATGCTTGTCATTAGAGATGGCCTTGCGGTTCGCCCAGTGGTCGTTTCGCTGCGAACTTTTCTCATTTGCGATTAGCCGAACATGCGAACATATTGCGATATTCGCACGCGCCATAATTTTTTTGCATAGCGCCGAACTTTGACCTATGACACATCCATCAAGTGGGACAGGACAGCCAATTGAGACGTTTCAGCACATGGACACACCCCCAACCCTATAACAGAACCCAATCTGGCGGCCATTTTATATTTTGTGTTTTGCCAGTGTAGGGAGAGGTTGCATTTTGGAGCAGGGACAGTGAGGGACACCAAACACTAGCTAATAGGGCTACAAAAGTCCTTTTAAGGACTGGTATAGGTGTGCTATTGATAGGTGTGATATAGAGGGGTGTGATATACTTATAATATACTTTTTATACTAACATAGAAATGATATTATAGTGTATTTGTATTGTTCAGTAGTTGTGTGCAGTTCTGCTGCGATACCGCAGCTAGATGGAGGGACAAACGCTATTGGAGTAACTAATTGCAAAGGGTGTGATATACATGTTTCCCCCGAAAAAGCTGCTTGAGGGCTGCGATATACCTTCTTCCACAAAATCCTGATTGAGGGGTGCTATATACCAGTTTCCACTAAATACTGATTGAGGGGTGCTACAGTCAGGTCCAAAAATATTGGGACATCGACAGAATTCTAACATTTTTGGCTATATACACCACCACAATGGATTTGAAATGAAACGAACAAGATGTGCTTTAACTGCAGACTGTCAGATTTAATTTGGGGGTATTTACATCCAAATCAGGTGAATGGTGTAGGAAACAGTTTGCATATGTGCCTCCCACTTGTTAAGCAACCAAAAGTAATGGGACAGAATAATAATCATAAATCAAACTTTCACTTTTTAATACTTGGTTGCAAATCCTTTGCAGTCAATTACAGCCTGAAGTCTGGAATGCATAGACATCACCAGACGCTGGGTTTCATCCCTAGTGATGCTCTGCCAGGCCTCTGCTGCAACTGTTTTCAGTTCCTGCTTGTTCTTGGGGCATTTTACCTTCAGTTTTGTCTTCAGCAAGTGAAATGCATGCTCATTCGAATTCAGGTCAGGTGATTGACTTGGCCATTGCATAACATTCCACTTCTTTCCCTTAAAAAACTCTTTAATTGCTTTTGCAGTATGCTTTGGGTCATTGTCCATCTGCACTGTAAGGCGCCGTCCAATAGTTGAGAGCAACAGATTTCAAATGCAAATAGCACACTTGAAATGAACGCTGGACCTTTTATCTGCTCGTTGTAATTGGGATAATGAGGGAATAACACACACCTGGCCATGGAACAGCTGCGAAGCCAATGGTCCCATTACTTTTGGTCCCTTAACAAGTAGGAGGCACATATACAAACTGTTGTAATTCCTACACCGTTCACGTGATTTGGATGTAAATACCCTCAAATTAAAGCTGACAGTTAAAGTACATCTTGCTAGTTTCATTTCAAATCCATTGTGGTGGTGTATAGAGCCAAAAATGTTAGAATTGTGTCGATGTCCCAATTTTTATGGACCTGACTGTATATACCTTCTTTTACAAAATCCTGATTTAGGGGTGCTATTGCTATATATCTTCTTCCACCAAATATTGATTGAGGGGTGCTATATACCTTCTTCCACAAAATCCTGATTGAGGGGTGCCATATACCTGTTTCCACCAAATACTGATTGAGTGGTGCCATATACCTTCTTCCACAACATACTGATTGAGGGGTGCTATTGCTATATACCTTCTACCACCAAATACTGATTGAGGGCTGCGATATATTTGCTTCCACAAAATACTGATTGAGGGGTGCCATATACCTGTTTCTGCCAAATACTGATTGAGGGGTGCTATATAACTGTTTCTGCCAAATACTGATTGAGGGGTGCCATATACCTTCTTCCACCAAATACTGATTGAGGGGTGCTATTGCTATATACCTTCTTCCACCAAATACTGATTGAGGGCTGCGATATACCTTCTTCCACAAAGGGTCATTTAGAAAATGACAGGCAGAATCAGCCATAAGAATCAGACCGTTCCTCAGGGATGGTAGGGGTCGGGCAAGTGCACCAGGCCGGAGTCTAAGTGGGAAGTTGGAGAAGGCGCATGCAATAACTTCAAAGGGCACACCAGAGTTAGTTGAGTGGCTCACTCAGCCTTCCGCTTCTGCACCCTCCTCATCCTCTGTATCTGCACCCTCCCCACTCTCTGCTGTGTGCACCCCCAAAGACACCACCACCATAGCCCCTCCACTTGAGTCAGAGGAATTATTTTCCCATCCATTCCCAGACCTTACTGATGTGCAGCCATTTTTTACAAGAGGAAGAGGAGGTAGCAATGGCCCCACGCAGCGGTCTGACGAAAGTACCCAGATCAGCCCAAGGAGGGTGGTCCTCGCTGTTGCTGCCTACTCCGAGATCTCTAATGTCAGTGGTGGTGAAGGTGAGGACAAAGACGTGTC
Organism: Bufo bufo; assembly: GCF_905171765.1. Lineage (NCBI taxonomy): Eukaryota > Metazoa > Chordata > Amphibia > Anura > Bufonidae > Bufo > Bufo bufo. The sequence continues at coordinate 107,076,781 of NC_053397.1, read as the reverse complement.
GATGGATGTCACGTGGGTGCCCTCAAGAGAGGAAGAGGAGGAAAGAAGACTGAGCAGACGATAGGGAGGAGAAGGAGGAGAAGCAGGCAGAACTCGCAGTGCACAGGAGGCAATAAGCAGACTGCAAATGTATCTGAAGTGAACCATCCACAATGCACGGTCACATATTGCGCTCCCAGGCATCGGCACATGGCTCCGCAGTGTGTGCTTTTTTTAACGTGTCAACTGCTGATAAAAGTGTTGCCATCTGCAGCCTGTTGTCACGGATGATGTTGCAGATAGCTGGAAGTTATGTATAAAATTCCAACTGGCTTGATCCCAAACTAAAGAGCATAAAGGTGACCCCTATAAAACCCTAAGAGCTCACCCTGACTGCTAAGCACATACAAGGGTCTCAGAGGTAGACGATTGCATGCCCTCGTACCTAGACTGTGTGACACCTGAAAACCCTATAATAGTGAGGGGACACGACCACCGTCTCCCTGTACTTAATACGGAGGGAGTCAGGGTCACCTAGAATCAAGCCAGCAAGGAAACACAATACATGAAAGGACTTATCTGAACAAGCAGTAACAGAAGTTTCCAGCAGTGAGCACTTCAATCCAGGAAGTAGTATAAACCGCAAAGTGAGGCAGTATGGGAGGGAATATAAAGGGAGGCAATTAGTGTAAATAGGTGACAGCTGGGAGAAGGAAAGGAGATGACAAAGTGAAACCAAAACAAAGAACATCATGGCAGAGGTACAGAAGAACGTCTGCCAGACCTTCTCAGAGAGCTGGTGGTGACAGTACCCCTCCCTCTACGGGTGGACTCCGGACACTCAGAGCCCACCTTCTCAGGATGGGAACTATGGAAAGCCCTGATGAGACGAGTCCGCCACTGGGACCCACATCCTCTCCTCAGGACCATAACCCTCCCAATGAACGAGGAACTTGAGAGAACCGCGGATAATGCGAGAATCCACAATCCTAGAGACCTGAAATTCAAGATTACCATCAACAACAATCGGAGGAGGAGGCAAAGAGGAGAGTAAAGTGGGTTGGACATAAGGTTTTAATAGGGACCTGTGAAAAACATTATGGATCTTCCAAGTCTGAGGAAGATCAAGACGGAAGGCAATGGGATTGATGACGGACAAGATCTTGTAAGGCCCAATAAACTTAGGACCCAACTTCCAGGAGGGAACCTTCAGTTTGATATTCTTTGTAAACAACCACACCAGATCACCCACATTCAGGTCCGGACCAGGCACACGTCTCTTATCCGCCACACGCTTATATCTCTCACTCATCCTCTTCAGATTACCCTGAATCTTTTGCCAAATAAATGACAAAGACGAGAAAAATCTCTCCTCATCAGGTAAACCAGAAGACCCCTGTGGCGAAACCAACCTCGCCACTGGGTTTTGGAGAGGCCTGTTTACCAGCCTCTTGCCTCAGGATTATGGCCTATACTAACTTTAAAGGAGAAGACAGACCGGCCGCACAGCTTAAATCTGTCTTTGGAATTGTATTTTGTTATGTGAGGGTACCCAGATAGCTAATTTTATTGTATTTGTGTAGTCTGAGTGCCATTCACCTAATAATATGCACTCAGACTTAGGCTATCTGGGGATATGTTAAATGTCTGTGTTTGCTGTGGGGGTGTGACATTGTGTGTTTGGGTGGTGATTTCTGTCCTGTTGTCCCCACATGTGTATTGGCGATTTCCCTTTGTCTTGAGAGATAATTGAATTACTCCTCGGGTGTCTCCAGGGCAGAGAGGGGGAAACCATGATGCATTGTGGGGATGTATTGTGTCTGTGTATCCTGAATTGCTGCATATCTGTCCTGTGTCACAGTCTTCCTTCTGGTCCCCTAGGGGCGTGTCCACCAGATGGGGACCTGCATAAATACGGGGGGGGGGGGGGGGGGGTAGCCCTCAATAAAGAGTGCCTGTTTTATCCTTCATCATGTTGAGGCTGGTGTAACTGAACAACACTGGGGGATTGCTATACGCTGAAGATTTGCTATACTCCCCTGGATTTATCACCTACACAGCTCAGAGAGCAACCACACAGAGAGTAATTTTAATTAATTATTCTTTATTGGATATCCAACATGATAGATGGTATATCAATTAAAAAACATATACAAAAGACAGTACATACTGGGAACAGATAGGTGTTACAATAAATGTATAAAAACAGAGTAAGCTCCAAACCAATAAGGGACTAGTATCCCCCCGTACACAGTAGCGCAGTATCAGCTAGGTGGGGCACATATAGCAATAGAGGCATCCAGAGCATACATACACCAACACTCCAAACATTTAAGGGAGTGTAAGCCTGGATGCCGCCCACAACAAGCGGAGACTGCAGGATTAATCATGGAAAGCTGAGTAGGTGTGTGTTGATTGGATGAATGTAGATGTCTGGAGTATATAGGAGATCAGTATGGAGTAGTTCAGTAGGCCCCAAGAGGAAGCACTTTGCGAAACGATCGTCGGGCGGCTGTTTCAGACCAGGGTCAGTAGGTATTTATTGCACTTGCACTTTAAACAGTGTTTTTTTCCCCCCTTATCTCCTGCAGTCTCCGCTTGTTGTGGGCGGCATCCAGGCTTACACTCCCTTAAATGTTTGGAGTGTTGGTGTATGTATGCTCTGGATGCCTCTATTGCTATATGTGCCCCACCTAGCTGATACTGCGCTACTGTGTACGGGGGGATACTAGTCCCTTATTGGTTTGGAGCTTACTCTGTTTTTATACATTTATTGTAACACCTATCTGTTCCCAGTATGTACTGTCTTTTGTATATGTTTTTTAATTGATATACCATCTATCATGTTGGATATCCAATAAAGAATAATTAATTAAAATTACTCTCTGTGTGGTTGCTCTCTGAGCTGTGTAGGTGATAATACGAATAACTCCATGCGAGATATTTATGATATAGTTGTTTTTTGGTGCTTCACTCCCTTGGATTTACTACTAGCTCTTGTAAGTGCCAGGAGATCTGTTACATTTGGTGGCAAGCAGTGGGATGGCATTCTAGTGAGAGGAGAAGCAGCTCGGAGACACCGTTCCTGGATTTACTAAATTGAGGGCAACGCTAGTATCCGTACAGCGCCCCTGGCTACAGCACGATGGAATCGGCTAGTCTTCGGACAGCGTTCTATGACGAGGAGGAGGAGGCAGCCGCAGACTACAGGGATGCAGACAGAAAGGAAGTCTGGTATGATGCCCTGGAAAATGCCCAGCGGTGGCGAGGTGAGAGTCTCCCCAGTTATGAGCAGCGGCTACAGAAGCGTGTGGCGATGCGGATGGGTCTCTTGGGAGAGCAGCCCCTGGATGACCAGGCCCTAAGGTGGCATGTCATTCAACATTCCCCCTGGATGGCTGAGCATGACAGACCCGAGGGTGAGGATTATGATGGTCCTGGGTTACTATGGGATGCCTTGGAGGAGGACATTGATCTTGGCAGCACGGAGGAGTCTAGGTTTTGGGACATCTACGACTACCGGATGGGCATGTATGTTTATGCTGACGGAAGGGAGGTGAGCAAAGACATGACCCACCTGGTAACAAGGGAGTGGGAGCTGGAGCAGACCTACTAACACCTGCTCAGCTCCATTCATCCCCAACCTACTCGACAAGCAGAGCCAGATCTGCCCTCCTACAACTGGGAAGACTTGCCGGCGATACCCCCTGCTTCCCTACAAACTCCCAAAGTAGGGAACTTCATCGACTGGTTCTGGGAAGACCTCCCGATGGCAGGTGGAGATGGGACCGAGGTCTCTCCACCGGCCCTACAGAGATGCTGGGCAGTCGGCCCAGATCCCAAACGGCAGCCGGAGTTTCAGGGAGTTGAGACAGTTGGTGTGTTGTAAAGAGAGAAGAGACAACCGGTCTCTCTCCCCAACCACAGGGGGACAGCACCCCTAACTCCGATGGTGCAGATAGGACCGCGGTCTCTGCACCAGGCCTACCGGGATGCTGGACGGCCGGTTCAGATCCCCCACCAACCCTGCAGGAATGCCAGGAGGAGGAGGTAAGCGATTCCTCCTCTCCACAGCCGATCTGTAACAAGGTCCTGGGGATAGGATTCCCTGACCACATCCCAGCGGAAGAGCTGGCATCTGGGCAGAGCGCAGTCAGCCTCTGCCCTCCCCTATCCTCTTCTCCAGAGCCGGACATCCCACAGGCTACCCCAGCGGAAGAGCTGGCATCTGGGCAGAGCGCAGTTGGCCTCTGCCCTCCTCTATCCTCTTCTCCAGAGGCTGACTTTCCACAGGCTACCCCAGCGGAAGCGCTGGCATCTGGGCAGAGCGCAGTCGGCCTCTGCCCTCCCCTATCCTTTTCTCCAGAGCCGGACTTCCCACAGGCTACCCCAGCGGAAGAGCTGGCATCGGGGCAGAGCGCAGTCGGCCTCTGCCCACCAAGTACCTACAGCTCCAAGCTAGAGAGCAACAAGGAAGCAAGGAGTAGCAGATGCCCCCTCAACAGCTGGGGACATACAGAACAGAGCCAGGCCCCAAAATTCAACAGGTCCAGTATTGGGTTGTGGGTGGACTTCCAGACTAACTCAGATACCGACCGGCATGAGGTCAGGTATCTGGTTAGTCTTCCCTGGGAGGGGGAGATGTGTGGCGAAACCAACCTCGCCACTGGGTTTCGGAGGGGCCAGCCTCTTGCCTCAGGATTATTGCCCATACTAACTTTAAAGGAGAAGACAGACCAGCCGCACAGCTTAAATCTGTCTTTGGAATTGTATTTTATGTTATGTGAGGGTACCCAGATAGCAAATTTTATTGTATTCGTGTAGTCTGAGTGCCATTCACCTAATAATATGCACTCAGACTTGAGCTATCTGGGGATATGTTAAATGTCTGTGTTTACTGTAAGGGTTGTGACATTGTATGTTTAAATGGTGATTTCTGTCCTGTTGTCCCCACATGTGTATTGGCGATTTCCCTTTGTCTTGAGAGATAATTGAATTACTCCTCGGGTGTCTCCAGGGCAGAGAGGAGGAAACCATGATGCATTGTGGGGATGTATTGTGTCTGTGTATCCTGAATTGCTGCATATCTGTCCTGTGTCACAGTCTTCCTTCTGGTCCCCTAGGGGCGTGTCCACCAGATAGGGACCTGCATAAATACGGGGGGGGGGGGGGGGGTAGCCCTCAATAAAGAGTGCCTGTTTTATCCTTCATTATGTTGAGGCTGGTGTTTGGGTAACTGATCAACACTGGGGGATTGCTATACACTGAAGATTTGCTATACTCCCCTGGCTGTACTACTAGCTCTTGTAAGAGCTGTTCCTGCTCTCTGGTTTTAGGAGAGGTTCACCCACTGGAGCCTGGAGCATTGTCGTAGGTCCAGGGTGGGTAGGAGAGACCAAGCTTCGGCGGTTCGTGGGGTCTGCAGTGCGTACGGTGTCAAGTGGAGTGCTTGGAGTCCTCTGGAAAGCACTAGGAGCATCTATCAACGGAGGTACCCGGTCGGGGTGCCAGGAGATGCGTTACAACCCCTCTCCAGAGAATGTCCCAAACTGCGGATGAAACCCATATGCACCAAAAAATTGTGACTTATTAGAGGACTCCTGGCGACGGTTATTTAAAGCAAACTCAGCAAGGGACAAAAAAGAACACCAATCCTCCTGATTCTCCGCCACAAAACAGCGCAGATATGTCTCCAGATTCTGATTGACGCGTTCGTTCTGACCATTCGACTGTGGGTGAAAAGCAGAAGAGAACGACAACCGAACCCCCAAGCGAGAACAGAAAGCCTTCCAAAATCTGGAAACAAATTGCGTGCCCCTATCAGAAACGATGTCTGAAGGAATGCCATGGAGTTTGACAATGTGATCAACAAATGCTTGCGCCAGCGTCTTAGCATTGGGTAACCCAGGAAAGGGAATGAAATGCGCCATTTTGCTAAAACGGTCCACTACTACCAGAATCACAGTCTTCACCGAGGAACGAGGCAGGTCCGTAATAAAGTCCATGGACAGATGCGTCCAAGGACGGGAAGGAATGGGTAATGGGAGGAGAAAACCTGATGGCCGTGAATGAGGGACCTTGGCACGAGCGCATTTCTCGCAGGCTGCCACGAAACCCTCAACCGTCTTACGAAGAGCCGGCCACCAGAATCTCCGCGCAATGAGATCCACTGTGGCTCTACTCCCTGGGTGCCCAGCAAGGACAGTATTGTGGTGCTCCTTAAAAACCTTGTGTCGTAAAGCGAGAGGCACAAACAACCTCCCAGGAGGACAAAGATCAGGAGCCTCTGCCTGGGCTGCCTGAACCTCTGCCTCCAAATCAGGATAAAGAGCAGAGACGACCACCCCTTCAGCCAAAATGGGACCCGGGTCTTTAAAGTTCCCCCCTCCCGGAAAACAACGTGACAGGGCATCAGCCTTCACATTTTTAACCCCAGGGTGGAATGTGACAACAAAATTAAACCTAGAAAAGAATAAAGACCATCTGGCCTGTCTCGGGTTCAGACGCTTGGCTGATTCCAAGTAGGCCAGATTCTTATGGTCAGTAAACACGGTAATAGGGTGTCTGGCTCCCTCTAGCCAATGGCGCCATTCCTCAAAAGCTAATTTGATGGCCAACAACTCCCTATCTCCCACATCGTAATTTCTCTCTGCGGAGGAGAGTTTCCTTGAGAAAAAGGCACACGGTCGGCATTTGGCAGGAGAGGGACCGCACTGAGATAAGACAGCACCCACACCCACCTCAGAAGCGTCCACCTCAACAATAAAAGGTAGAGAGACATCAGGTTGTACCAAAATGGGAGCGGAAGCAAAACTCTCTTTGATACTAGAAAAGGCCTTAAGCACATCTACCGACCAGGAGGAAAAATCTACCCCCTTTTTAGTCATATCAGTGAGTGGCTTAACAACAGAGGAGTAATGCAAAATAAACTTTCAGAAATTATTGGCAAAACCAAAAACCGCATCAGGCCTTCTGATTCTCAGAAAGCTCCCAATCAAGCACAGCGCGGACCTTCTCAGCATCCATGCGAAAACCAGAAGCAGAGAGAAGAAAACCAAGAAATTTAATCTCCGGAACCGCAAACACACATTTTTCCAGTTTAGCGTACGGTCGTGGCCAAAAGTTTTGAGAATTACATAAATATTGGAAATTGGAAAAGTTGCTGCTTAAGTTTTTATAATAGCAATTTGCATATACTCCAGAATGTTATGAAGAGTGATCAGATGAATTGCATAGTCCTTCTTTGCCATGAAAATTTATTTTAATCCCCAAAAAAACTTAAAGGACCTGCTGAGATCATTTCAGTAATCGTCTTGTTAACTCAGGTGAGAATGTTGACGAGCACAAGGCTGGAGATCATTATGTCAGGCTGATTGGGTTAAAATGGCAGACTTGACATGTTAAAAGGAGGGTGGTGCTTGAAATCATTGTTCTTCCATTGTTAACCATGGTGACCTGCAAAGAAACGCGTGCAGCCATCATTGCGTTGCATAAAAATGGCTTCACAGGCAAGGATATTGTGGCTGCTAAGATTGCACCTCAATCAACAATTTATAGGATCATCAAGAACTTCAAGGAAAGAGGTTTAATTCTTGTTAAGAAGGCTTCAGGGCATCCAGGAAAGTCCAGCAAGCGCCAGGATAGTCTCCTAAAGAGGATTCAGCTGCGTGATCGGAGTGCCACCATTGCAGAGCTTGCTCAGGAATGGCAGCAGGCAGGTGTGAGCGCATCTGCACGCACAGTGAGGCGAAGACTTTTGGAAGATGGCCTGGTGTCAAGAAGGGCACCAAAGAAGCCACTTCTCTCCAAAACAAACATCAGGGACAGATTAATCTTCTGCAGAAAGTATGGTGAATGGACTGTTGAGGACTGGGGCAAAGTCATATTCTCCGATGAAGCCTCTTTCCGATTGTTTGGGGCATCTGGAAAAAGGCTTGTCCGGAGAAGAAAAGGTATGTGCTACCATCAGTCCTGTGTCATGCCAACAGTAAAGCATCCTGAGACCATTCATGTGTGGGGTTGCTTCTCATCCAAGGGAGTGGGCTCACTCACAATTTTGCCCAAAAACACAGCCATGAATAAAGAATGGTACCAAAACACCCTCCAACAGCAACTTCTTCCAACAATCCAACAACAGTTTGGTGAAGAACAATGCATTTTCCAGCACGATGGAGCACCGTGCCATAAGGCAAAAGTGATAACTAAGTGGCTCGGGGACCAAAACGTTGACATTTTGGGTCCATGGCCTGGAAACTGCCCAGATCTTAATCCCATTGAGAACTTGTGGTCAATCCTCAAGAGGCGGGTAGACAAACAAAAACCCACTAATTCTGACAAACTCCAAAAAGTGATTATGAAAGAATGGGTTTCTATCAGTCAGGAATTGGCCCAGAAGTTGATTGAGAGCATGCCCAGTCGAATTGCAGAGGTCCTAAAAAAGAAGGGCCAACACTGCAAATACTGACTCTTTGCATAAATGTCATGTAATTGTCGATAAAAGCCTTTGAAACGCATGAAGTGCGTGTAATTATATTTCACTACATCACAGAAACAACTGAAACAAAGATCTAAAAGCAGTTTAGCATCAAACTTTGTGAAAACTAATATTTGTGTCATTCTCAAAACTTTTGGCCAGGACTGTACAATTTATTCTCCCGCAGAATGAGCAAGACCTGACGTAGGTGGTCCCTATGAGTTTTGAAATCAGGAGAAAAAATCAAAATGTCATCTAAATACACCAGTACAAATTTCCCCATTAAATGATAAAAAAAAAGCTGTTCACAAAATGTTGGAAGACGGTCGGAGCATTCATCCAACCAAGGGGCATAACCAAATTCTTGAAATGACCCTCAGGGGTATTGAAGGCCGTCTTCCATTCGTCCCCTTCCCTGACCCTGACTAGGTTGTATGCCCTTCTTAAATCCAACTTAGAAAAAACTTTAGCCCCAACAATCTGGTTAAACAGGTCCGGGATCAGAGGAAGCGGATATGGGTCACGAATTGTGATACAGTTCAGCTCCCTGAAATCGAGACAAGGTCTTAAAGAATCATGTTTTTTCTTAACAAAAAAAAAACCAGCGGCAACAGGTGACTTCGAGGGTCGGATGTGTCCCTTTCTCAGGCTCTCAGAGATATAAGTACGCATAAAGAATCTTTCAGGTTGGGAGAGATTGTATAATTGATTTTGGCAGCTTGGCGCCTGGGATGAGATTAATAGGGCAATCGTACTCCCGGTGAAGGGGCAGCTCCCGGACACCACTACTGAAAACACATCCGAAAATTCTGAGAGAAAAGATGGTACAGTCTTGGTAGAAACCTCTGAAAGAGACGCTGTGAGGCAATTCTCTCTGCAATAGTCACTCCAACCATTTATTTGCCTTGCTTGCCAATCAATGGTGGGGTTATGTTTAGTGAGCCAGGGTAGCCCCAACACTAGAGGAGTAGGTAATCCGCTTAGGACGAAACATGACATATCCTCAACATGAGCATCACCCACAGTCAAACGGATATTGTGAACTATGCCCTTTAACGATTTTTGAGAAAGTGGAGCGGAATCGATAGCAAAAACAGGTATATCCTTTTCCAAAGTGCATACATGGAAACCATGTGTTATAGCAAATTGACTATCAATGAGATTGACAGCTGCTCCACTATCTAAAAAAATCTCACAAACAATGTTCTTGCTATCTAGCGCCACCCTGGTAGGTAGGACAAAACGGGAACTGCAAGCAAATGGAAAACCTTCAATTTCCGCATCAACCTGGCCAAAAGTAGCAAATGGAAAGTTTTTAGAGGGTTTTTTACTTTTTGTTTCTTTATTACCCTCAGAAAACTCCCTGAATCTCCTAGAGGGGCAAACATTAGCCAAATGATTTATACCCCCACAACAGAAACAAACCCTCCTCTGAGAGCTGAATCCTCTACTATCAGAGGCAAGAAAACCCAGCTGCATGGCCTCCTGCTCAGAGGGGATTGAGAGAGACTGAGGCCCCTGCACACTGAATGAGACCGCCCCACTGTCCTTGGACTGAATATGACAGGAAGGAGTGGTCTCTCCTCTCTGTCTAAGACGCCTGTCAATACGAACAGCTAGAGACATGGCAAACTCCAAAGAGGCAGGTCTCTCATGAAAAGCAAATGCATCTTTCAATCCCTCCGAAAGACCATGGCAAAATTGACTTCGGAGTGCAGCATCGTTCCAACCAGTATCAGCTGCCCATCTCCGAAATTCAGAACAATATATCTCTGCGGACTGTTTACCCTGGCATAAAAGACGCCGCTTAGATTCAGCCAGAGCAATATGATCCGGGTCATCATATATCTGCCCCAGGGCTACAAAAAATTCATCCACCGATCGGAGGGGCCAAGCCCCCACCGGCAGCGAAAAGGCCCAAGACTGAGCGTTATCCCTGAGCAGCCCGATGATGATCCCCACCCTCTGCTCCTCATCACCAGAGGAATGGGGAAGTAGGTGAAAATGGAGTTTGCAAGCCTATCTAAAGCAAACAAAATTCTCACTACCCCCGGAGAACGTATCTGGAAGCGAGATCTTAGGCTCGGAACAAACTCCATGAAAGCAAGCAGAACCGGTCACCTGAAACTGAGACACAGTTTTACGGAGATCTGCTACCTCCAGTGAAAGACCTTGCATGGGGTCAATCAAGGCTGAAACCGGATCCATGCTTAAGACGGTAAGGGCGGTTTATAATGTCACGGATGATGTTGCAGATAGCTGGAAGTTATGGATAAACATCCCACTGGCTTGATCCCAAACTAAGGAGCATAAAGGTGACCCCTATAAAACCCTAAGAGCTCACCCTGACTGCTAAGCACATACAAGGGTCTCAGAGGTAGACGATTGCATGCCCTCGTACCTAGACTGTGTGACACCTGAAAACCCTATAATAGTGAGGGGACACGACCACCGGCTCCCTGCACTTAATACGGAGGGAGTCAGGGTCACCTAGAATCAAGCCAGCAAGGAAACACAATACATGAAAGGACTTATCTGAACAAGCAGTAACAGAAGTCTCCAGCAGTGAGCACTTCAATCCAGGAAGTAGTATAAACCGCAAAGTGAGGCAGTATGGGAGGGAATATAAAGGGAGGCAATTAGTGTAAATAGGTGACAGCTGGGAGAAGGAAAGGAGATGACAAAGTGAAACCAAAACAAAGAACATCATGCAAGAGGTACAGAAGAACGTCTGCCAGACCTTCTCAGAGAGCTGGCGGTGACACCTGTGCTGTCAACAAATAAGTCGTGGTATGCCCAACACTCACCTAGGGACGACCGCCTTAAGAAGGCACCTGGCCTCCCATCACCGAGCCCAGTGGGAGCAACGCCGTAAGAAACCACAAAGCCACAGTCCCAGTGCTCCACGTCCTGCCTCTTCTCCTTCTCTCTCCTCCCATTTGTCCTCCACTCCACCTTCCACCGTGCCGTTGTCGCATTCATCTGGCACAAGGCAGGCTTCTGTGGCCCAAATATTTGAGCGTAAAAAAAATTATGACGCTGGATAATCCTCTTGCCCAACGGCTGACCACTGGCTTGTCGGAACTGCTAGCTCGCCAACTACTGCCATATAAATTGGTGGCCTTTAGAAAATTTGTGGCCATTGGCACACTGCAATGGAAGGTCCCCGGGAGGAAATATTTTTCCCAGAAGGGCATCCTTGAACTATAAGGCCACGTTCAGCAGCAAGTTAATATATTTCTGGCACACAGTGTCGGTGCCAAGATATTTCTGATCACAGACACGTGGTCTAGCAAACACGGGCAGGGAAGGTACATCAATTTTTCTGCCCACTGGGTGAACCTTCTGACGGCCGTCAAGCATGTAACCCGTGGCACCCGTGTGGATTTGGTGTTACCACCACGGATTGCATGCAGGCCTGCCTCTTCTTCTCCTCCTCCTACTCCATCCTCTGTCTCCTCCTCGGATGCCTCCTCCTTTTCCACTGCTGCCGCCTCTTCAGCTGCACCCCCAAGCTCCCCAGAACCTATTCGACGTGCCAGGTGAAACGTTGCCATGCTGTTCTGCGGTTGTTGTACCTGGAAGTCAAGAGCCACACCGGTCCAGCATTCCTTTCAGCTCTGGGGTCACAGGCCGATCAGTGGCTAACCCCGCTCAATTTGACAGTTGGTAAAGTAGTGTGCGATAATGGTGCCAATCTGGTGAGCGCGCTGAAACAGGGCAAAATGACACACGCACCGTGCATGGCACACGTCCTGAACTTAGTCATGCAGCAATTCGTTGTCAAATACCCCGGAATCTAGGATGTCTTGCGGCAGGCCAGGAAAATCTCTGGCCATTTTAGAAGATCTTACATGGCCATGGCTCGCCTTGCTGACATTCAGCAGCGACACCACTTGCCTGTCAGACGTATGATTTGTGACTGCCCGATGTGCTGTAACTCCACCTTATATACAGTCAGGTCCATAAGTATTGGGACATCAACACAATTCTAACATTTTTGGCTCTATACACCACCACAATGGATTTGAAATGAAACGAACAAGATGTGCTTTAACTGCAGACTGTCAGCTTTAATTTGAGGGTATTTACATCCAAATCAGATAAACGGTGTAGGAATTACAACAGTTTGAATATGCGCCTCCCACTTGTTAAGGAACCAAAAGTAATGGGACATAATAATAATCATAAATCAAACTTTCACTTTTTAATACTTCATTGCAAATCCTTTGCAGTCAATTACAGCCTGAAGTCTGAAACGCATAGACATCACCAGACACTGGGTTTCATCCCTGGTGATGCTCTGCCAGGCCTCTACTGCAACTGTCTTCAGTTCCAGCTTGTTCTTGGGGCATTTTCCCTTCAGTTTTGTCTTCAGCAAGTAAAATGCATGCTCCATCGGATTCAGGTCAGATGATTGACTTGGCCATTGCATAACATTCCACTACTTTCCCTTAAAAAACTATTTGGTTGCTTTTGCAGTATGCTTTGGGTCATTGTCCATCTGCACTGTGAAGCACCGTCCAATGCGTTCTGAAGCATTTGGCTGAATATGAGCAGATAATATTGCCCGAAACACTACAGAATTCATCCTGCTGCTTTTGTCAGCAGTCACATCATCAATAAATACAAGAGAACCAGTTCCATTGGCAGCCATACATGCCCATGCCATGACACTACCACCACCATGCTTCACTGATGAGGTTGTATGCGTAAGCAGTTCCTTTCCTTCTCCATACTCTTCTCTTCCCATCACTCTGGTACAAGTTGATCCTGGTCTCATCTGTCCATAGGAGGTTGTTCCAGAACTGTAAAGGCTTTTTTAGATGTCGTTTGGCAAACTCTAATCTGGCCTTCCTGTTTTTGAGGCTCACCAATGGTTTACATCTCGTGGTGAACCCTGTGTATTCTCTCTGGTGAAGTCTTCTCTTGATTGTTGACTTTGACACACATGCACCTACCTCCTGGAGAGTGTTCTTGAGCTGGCCAACTGTTGTGAAGGATGTTTTCTTCACCAGGGAAAGAATTCTTCGGTCATCCACCACAGTTGTTTTCCGTGGTCTTCCGGGTCTTTTGGTGTTGATGAGCTCACCGGTGCGTTCCTTCTTTTTAAGAATATTCCAAACAGTAGTTTTGGCCACGCCTAATGTTTTTGCTATCTCTCTGATGGGTTTGTTTTGTTTTTTCAGCCTAATGGTGGCTTGCTTCACTGATAGTGACAGCTCTTTGGATCTCATCTTGAGAGTTGGCAGCAACAGATTCCAAATAGCACACTTGAAATGAACTCTGGACCTTTTATCTGCTCATTGTAATTGGGATAATGAGGGAATAACACACACCTGGCCATGGAACAGCTGAGAAGCTAATTGTCCTATTACTTTTGGTTCCTTAACAAGTGGGAGACACGTATGCAAACTGTTGTAATTCCTAAAGCGTTCACCTGATTTGGATGTCAATACCCTCAAATTAAAGTTGACAATCTGTAGTTAAAGCACATCTTGTTCATTTCATTTCAAATCCATTGTGGTGGTATATAGAGCCAAAAATGTTAGAATTGTGTCGATGACCCAATATTTATGGACCTAACTGTATGCTTGATAGGCTGCTCCAGCAGAAATGTGCTGTTAACGGCTACCTGTACGAACTCTGCGGCATAACAGGTTCTGGGTAGCTTGTTTTTTTTTCCACCGCGCCAGTGGCTGCTCATGCTCGATCCATGCAGACTTCTGCGGCCATTTGATGAGATCACCAAACTGGTCAGTCACAGCCAGGGCACCATCAATGACACTGTACCTTACGCCTTCTTTCTGGAGCGTGCATTGTGTTATGTCATTGAAGAAGCCATCGAGGAGCAGGAAGATGAGGAAGTCACAATGCTGAATGAATTCCCAGGGGGGGCTACTTCATCTGAGACAAGTCAGCAGAAGTCTGAAAATCACTAGTCAGACCACACATGGAGTACTGTGTACAGTTCTGGGCAGACATCGCAGAGCTGGAGAGGGTTCAGAGGAGGGCAACTAAAGTAATAACTGGAATGGGGCAACTACAGTACCCTGAAAGATTATCAACATTAGGGTTATTCACATTTAGAAAAAAGACTACTGAGGGGAGATCTAATTACTATGTATAAATATATCAGGGGGCAGTGCAGAGATCTCTCCCATCATCTATTTATCCCAAGGACTGTGACTGTTACGAGAGGACACCCTCTGCGTCTGGAGGAAAGAAGGTTTGTACACAAACATAGAAAAGGATTCTTTAAGGTAAGAGCAGTGAGACTATGGAACTCTCTGCCTGAGGAGGTGGTGATGGCGAGTACAATAAAAGAATTCAAGAGACTTGGAGGAATATCTGGAGTGTAATAATATTACAGGCTATAGCTACTAGAGAGGGGTTGTTTATTTAGGGAGTTATTCTGATTGCCTTATTGGAGTCGGGAAGGAATTTTTCCCCCCTTAAGTGGGGAAAATTGGCTTGTACCTCACAGTTTTTTTTTTGCCTTCCTCTGAATCAACTTGCAGGATAACAGGCCGAACTGGATGGACAGATGTCTTTTTTTGGCCTTATATACTATGTTACTATATTACTATGTTACTATGAGTCAGAGGAGGATGGTGGCTGAGGGGAGGAGGAGGAGGAGCAAGAAGAGCAGGCTTTAAACTTTTCAGGGATCCCTGGTGTTGTCCGTGGCTTGGGGGAGGAGGCAGAAGAAGACATTCTACTGGGCGATTAGCAGGAGCCAGGGAGCTCCACTGCTTCCAATTTAGTGCAAATGGGGGCCTTCATGCTGCAGTGTTTGAAGAGAGGCCCCCGTATAAAAAGCATAAAGGTCAAGGACCTGTACTGGGTGGCAATGTACTTAGACCCCCGGTACAAACACAAAATGGCTGACATGTTACCAGCATCAGAGAGGGCTGTCAGAATGCAGCATTTCCAGGCCTTGTTGTGAGAGATGCTGCATTCTGCTGTTGCGTGCACTGGCAGAGGTTTTTCCACCCACAGTGAAACAGGTGCGGGTACCAATCCTACCGTGCCTGCAAAAGGAGGGCGGTTTGAAGATGTGTTAGTCACTTCGGATATGAGGTCATTTTTGCAGCCAACCCATTGACAGCTGCCCTACGGATCCAGCCTCAGGGAACGCCTAGACCGACAGGTGTCTCACTACATCGGGTTAACGGCCGATGTGGACGCTCTGAGAACCGAGGAACCCCTTGACTACTGGGTGTGCAGGCTTTACCTGTGGCCAGAGCTGGCACAATTTGTCATGGAACTCTTGGCTTGCCCCTCATCGAGTGTCCTGTCCAAAAGGACGCTCAGCGCAGCAGGGGATATCGTGACCAATAAGCGCACTTGCCTAGCTCACGACAGTGTGGACTACCTCACATTTTTTTAAATGAATGAGGCATGGATCTCAGAGGAATTCAACACTTGTGATGACCACATGTAATTGAATTTCCTCATGCCAGCCCACACATATCCACCATCACCCAGAACAAAGAATGGTCCTTGCCATATGTATATACAGCGGCATAAAAGGCCTTTTATGTCAGGTGAATGCCTAATTTTTGGGGCCTGTACTGACTGACAGTTACATATTTATCCTGCGACTGCCTAATGCACCGCCAGCTACAGAATCCAAAGTTCTGTACTGTCAGGTGAATGCCTATTGGCTAAATTTTGGGGCCTGTACTGGCCGACAGTTAAATTTTTATCCTGTGAATGCCTAATGTACCTCCAGCCACTGAATCTAAAGTTCTTTGCTGTCAGGTGAATGCCTATTGGCTTATTTTTGGGGCCTGTACTGGCCGACAGATGCATATTTATCCTGTGACCACCTAAGGTAACTCCAGCCACAGAATCCAAAGTTCTTTGCTGTCAGGTGAATGCGTATTGCCTAATTTTTGGGGCCTGTACTGGCCGACAGTTGCATATTTTATCTCTAGCCACATAATCACACCCCTGTCTCACTCCTCTGCCTCTCATTATGGTGGCGTATGAACCTCATTCACCATAAGGACCTTGTAATGTCACAGGGTCATGTGACTGCGCAAAGTACTTAATATTGCAGCCTTTGCTGCATCTGTCATTGTGAGATACACGAGATAGATACTTCTGTTATTAAAAAAACACCCATTTTGCGCAAAAATCTAAATTTGCGGTCTTGTCAGCATCTGTCAGTGTGATATATAAGCTTGAAATACAGCAATAATATTCTATTAAAAAAACACCCATTTTGGGCAAAGTACTTAATATTGCAGCCTTTGCTGCATCTGTCAGTGTGAGATGCATGCGTTAGATACTGCTGTTCTATTCTGTTATTAACAAAACACCCTTTTTGGGCCAAATACTAAATTTGCGGCCTTGTCTGCATCTGTCAGTGTGAGATACACGAGTTAGATACTGCTGTTCTATTCTGTTATAAAAAAAACAGCTATTTTGAGCAAAGTACTTAATATTGCAGCCTTTGCTGCATCTGTCATTGTGAGATACACGCATTAGATACTCGTGTTCTATTCTGTTATAAAAAAAACACCCATTTGGGGCAAAGTACTTAATATTGCAGCCTTTGCAGCATCTGTCATTGTGAGATACACGCGTTAGATACTGCTGTTCTATTCTGCTGTTAAAAAAACACCTATTTTGGGCAAAAAAACTTAATTTGCAGCCTTTGCTGCATCTGTCAGTGTGAGATACATGTGTTAGATACTGCTGTTCTATTCTGTTATTAACAAAATACCCTTTTTGGGCAAAATACTACATTTGCGGCCTTGTCTGCATCTGTCAGTGTGAGATACACGAGTTAGATACTGCTGTTCTATTCTGTTATTAAAAAAAAACAGCTATTTTGAGCAAAGTACTTAATATTGCAGCCTTTGCTGCATCTGTCATTGTGAGATACACGCATTAGATACTGGTGTTCTATTCTGTTATAAAAAAATACCCATTTTGGGCAAAGTAATTAATATTGCAGCCTTTGCAGCATCTGTCATTGTGAGATACACGCGTTAGATACTGCTGTTCTATTCTGCTATTAAAAAACACCTACTTTGGGCACAAAACTTAATTTGTAGCCTTTGCTGCATCTGTCAGTGTGGGATACATGTGTTAGATACTGCTGTTCTATTCTGTTATTAAAAAAAACACCCATTTTGGGCCAAATACTAAATTTGCGGCCTTGTCTGCATCTGTCAGTGTGAGATACACGCGTTACATACTGCTGTTCTATTCTGCTATAAAAAAAAACACCTATTTTGGGCAAAAAACTAAATTTGCAGCCTTTGCTGCATTTGTCAGTGTGAGATACATGAGTTAGATGCTGCTGTTCTATTCTGTTATTAAAAAAACACCTATTTAGGGCAAAAAAAATTAATTTGGCAGCCTTTGCTGCATCTGTCATTGTGAGATACATGCGTTAGATACTGTTGTTCTATTCTGTTATTAAAAAAGCACCCATTTTGGGCAAGATCCTAAATTTCGTGGTGCTGCTGGTGGAGCTCCTGTTGCAGGGAGAGGACATGGTCGATCTGTGCCAGCTACACGCACAAGTGAAACACCTTCCTCAGGTGCGAGTAGGCGACATAACCTTCAGCGGAATTTGGTCGGCCTAATGCGGCTCTACGAATGGTGAGGCCAGAACAAGTACAGGCGATAGTACATTGGGTTGCTGACAGTGCCTCCAGTTCCTTCACATTATCTCCCACCCAGTCTCCTGCTGAAAGATCAGAGTTGGCACCTGCAGCCGATGTCCATCGGTCTTTCACCTCACACCCTTTCAAATCAGCCAAGCAGTGTGAGCCCCAAGTCATGCAGCAGTCTCTTCTGCTTTTTGATGACTTTGCTAGCAGGGTTTCCCAGGGCCATCCACATAGCCCTGCCCCAGAAGTGGAAGAGATTGAGTGCACCGATGCCCAACCACTTATCTTTCAAGATGAGTACATGGGAGGACCCCTGCAGCACGCCTCGGATGATGATGAAACACAGGTGCCAAGTGCTGTGGCTTTCGAAAGTATGCAGACCGACAAGGAGGGCAGGGGTGAAGACTGGTGGAAGATGATGTGGAGGAAGATGAGGTCCTCGACCCCACATGGAAACAAGGTCATGCGAGTGACCTGTGTAGTTCGGAGGAAGATGTGGTGGTCGCACAGAGCCACCAGCACAGCAGAAGAGGTTGCAGGGTGCAAAAGCGGAGCGGCCGTCCCCTAGACAGTATGCCTGCTACTGCCCATCGCAGCAAGGGACCGAACACACCAAAGCCAGGTCCAAGGAGTTACCTGGCGTGGCAGTTCTTCAGACAATGTGCTGACAACAAGACACGAGTGGTTTGCATGCTGTGCAATCAGAGCCTGAAGCGAGGCATAAACATTCTCAACCTGAGCACAACTTGCATGACCAGGCATCTAAGTGCAAAGCACGAGCTGCAGTGGAGTAGGCACCTCAAAAACCAAGAAAGGTCTTTGGCTCCTCCTGCTTTCTTTTCTGCTGAAGTCTCGGCCTCTTCATCCACCTCTGGAGTGACAGTGCCACCTGCCACCCCGCAAACAGAGGATCTGCCAGCAACACCACCACCTGGGTCACGAAGCATCTCCACAATGTCCCACGGAAGCGTTCAGCTCTCCATCTCCCAAACACTGGAGTGGAATAGGATGTGCCCTCCTACCCACCCGTGATCCCTGGCCCTGAATGCCAACATTTAAAAATTACTGTCTTTTGAAATGCTGTCATTCCGTCTGGTGTAGACGGAGAGTTTTAAAAGCCTTATGGCGGTTGCTGTCCCACAGTACCTCGTGCCCTGCCGCCACTTCTTTTCCAGGCACGCCATCCCTTCCCTGCGCAACCAAGTGGGGGACAAAATCAGGTATGCACTGCGCAACGCCATCTGTGGCAAGGTCCACCTAACTACGGATACATGGACCAGAAATCACGGTCATGGACGTTATATCTCCCCAACAGCACACTGGGTAAATGCAGTGGTTGCTGGGCCTGAGGTGGATAGCAGTTTGGCGCATGTCCTTCCACCACCCAGAATTGCAGGGAGATTCAGTTTGCCTCCTGTTGCTTCCTCCTCCTACTCCGCTTCCTCATCCTCTACCGCCTCCTCATCTAGCCAGGGAGACAAACCTCACACCGCGCAGGAGCTGTGGACGGGCATGATGCAACAGACCGATGAGTGGTTGGTGCAACTGAGCCTCAAGTCCAGCCTCGTGGTGTGCGATAATTGGCGAAATTTCGTACCAGCTCTGGGACTAGCCGGTTTGACGCACATCCCTTGCCTGGGACATGTGCTGAATTTGGTGGTGCAGAGGTTCCTTAAAAATTAACCCGATATGTTAGAGCTGCTGCATAAATTGCGGTCCATCTGTGCGTGCTTTTGGCGTTCTCACCCTGCTGAGGCTCGCCTTTCAGCGCTGCAGCGTAACTTCGGCCTTCCCGCTCACCGCCTCATATGCGACGTGCCCACAAGGTGGAACTCCACCTTGCACATGCTGGCCAGACAGTGCGAGTAGCAGCAGGCGATAGTGGAGTTTCAGCTGCAGCACGCACGGGTGAGTCGCTCTGCGGAACAGCACCACTTCATCACCAATGACTGGTCCTCCATGCGATGTTGAGCTGTTTTGAGTACTCCACCAACATGCCTAGTGCCAATAACGCCGTTCTCAGCGTTACTATCCCACTTCTATGCCTCCTTGAAAAAACGTTGCTGGCGATGATGGAAGAGGATGTGGCACAGGAGGAGGAGGAGGAAGAGGGATCATTTCATAGGGTTTCCGGTCAGTCATTCACAAGTGGCTCCGAGGGTGGGTTCCTGCACCCACAAACGCCAGGTACACAATTATCCAGCCAGGGCACAGTTCTGGAGGATGACTAGGTTGAGGATGAGGAGATGGAGGAGGAGGAACCGTGTTCACAGCAGGGTGCACCCAAATCATCTCATGGTCATTAGTGTTGAGCGGCATGTCCCATATTCGAATTCGCGATATTTCGCGAATATTCGAATGAAGATTCGTAACATATTCGCGAATATTCAAATTCGCTATTATTTCGCATATGCGATAAATCAAATTTTTTAATCGCATAATACAACTTTCTTCGATTATAATATATTTATGTTCTAGAATATTATGAATATTCCAAAAAAACTAAATATCGCCCTAATGCAAATATATTATTTATTTAGAATATTCAAATTATTAGTTATCCATCTTTACAGTTTTTAACATACTCCTCCCCGACAAGCGTCACTTCACTGTGTGGTTAGAATATACTATCGGATCTGAGGTTTCCATGCGTTCGTAAAAACTCATATCCGACAGTATATTCTAACTACTGCGGCAGGTTTAATAGCATTTTTCAAATATTTGCCTAATCGCTGTTTTATCATTTGCCTATACGATATATTAGATAATTCGATTATTCGCTTATTCTTTTATTCGCTACACCACCTAAGTTAATAATAGTGTGATGCGTACGTGCGCACACGTGCACGCGAATTATAGGCGTGGTTAATCGTGAGCACGTTAGTTTCATTTTAAAAGCAAATTTGACAAGAGAAGAGAAGAGAAAATGGTGGGCAGCAAATTCCACGATGAAGAGGATGAACTCCTGCTAACTGTAAGTACAACACTTTATGTGATAACATTTTGAATGCATGTTCGAACCATATCTGTATAGTATAGTAATTAGTAAGCAATAGTGTATTTAAATATTCGCGAATGCGCAAGTATGCGAATATATTTGCGCTCTAAATATAACTTCATCTTTTATCATGTCTGATTAGATATTCATCATTGTTGTAATAAGTATTGTTTTGACATCACAGCACTTTTTCTGTAGCAAGTATGTATGTATGTATGTATGTATGTATGGACAGCATAGAAATATCAAGCACATGCACATTGCATATACATTTTCCTGCCACACACTGTATACCACACACTGTATACCACACGCAAACACAAACACATAGGGCCAGATTTATCATTACTCTGACAGCTCACTCCACTTTCACATATGGCTAAAGTCAGTTTTAGCCAAGTCAGATTTATGATCGGCCATTTAAGACGTAATAAATGTGGTTTGACGGTAATCGTTTATCCGTCAGTAAGCAGCTTTACAAAATTCGCACGTCCTTACGAAAAAGTTGCATGTTCTATTAAAAAGTCTCATAAGATAAGCATGGTCCTCACTGGAGTGAAATGGCGCTTTTTTCTTCAACTTTTTTGCGACTTATTATAGTAAATAGTAAATCTATCTAGAGATTCATTTACATAAGAAAACACACCCACTTTCAGAAAGCTGGCAAGCATAGTGCAGAGCATGAAAAAGTCGCAAATTTGTGCAAACTTTTAGCGTTTTGCGCTTTTTTTGCGACTTTTTCACTCCATTATTCTGACTTGAGCTAATGATAAATCTGGCCCCATGTCTTATTGGTCTAGAGAAAAATAAAAAATAAATTCCTGCCATTATTTGCTGGTTCATTTAGCGTTACCCAGGGTGCACCACGGGGAGGCGAACCAGATGTACACCCCATAACGTACCGTCACTTCACTAGACAGGTACATCTCTGCTCAGATGGCCAATATCCGATTGCTCAGACCCCACACACATACAACAGGAAAACAATTTGATCTTATAACGTGAACATTAAATATAATATTTCCACCTTCTAATAAATACTTTTTGCTGTGTTTTGGATGATATTTATTAATAATCCTTGCATTTGCTAAATTTTGGATTACATGTTTGCATCTTTATCCTGCAGCACAAGTTGAAGAAGGGCTACGACAGTACCCGGAAGCAGGCCGAGAAGAGGAAGATCGTCTTGGGGGTCAAGACGGTTCTCGAAAAAAAATTCCGACGCAGCCACAACGAATTATCAATAGTGAAGAAGTGGTCTGATCTCAAGAGCTCAGTGAGAGAGTCTGCCCAGGTACTTTTTTTTTTATCACACGTTACAAATTATTACTTATTTTTACCTGTTGTGAAACATAGCAAATCATCCGTTTACCTCATACATCTCTCCCTTGCTGTGAGTGTATATATATATTTATCCACACATCTTGGGAGTGAGATATGATGTAACCGGCTGATTTCGTACATTGCACACGTAGGTTAAGGCTGACATGTCAGCCTGCATTTGTGGGAGGGGCGTAGGCGCCCTTAAAAGGAGGCATGCCCTCTCCCCATTTGCGTGCGTTTCTGGTGCCTTTTCCCGCCTGACGTCACGCCCCGTCCTGCTGTGCCGCTGTGCAGGTAAGTTTACCGAGGGTTCCCCTCCAACGCTTCCCGCTCAGCTGCCTGGGTAAGTTCACGCTCCTCCCGCACCCCTCTCCGGCATGTCCACCCATCCCCCCCCGGTCCGGTCCGCTCGCCACCCACCTCGCATCCCGGGTGGTACGGCCGGCACGTCCTCGCTCAGGCGCCGCTCTGAGCAGATCTCGCGGGACGCCGGGCAGCGCTTCCGTTGCCTTGACGACGGAGCTTGCGTCCCGGCCGGCCTCTGCTGTCGGGCTCTCTTCCTGGCGCCGGCCGCCGCAGCAGCTCACACCCCCCTTGTCTGGCTGGTCCTGGCGCTCTCCCCACGGGCGGGTCCGTCCAGACCCAGGGGTGCCATTTCTCCCCACGCAGCTACTGGCCGGCGGCCGGCTGCTGTTTGCTATCAATAAAGTTGAAAAAAAAAACAAAAAAAAAACACCTGAAAGCATTGGTTCACACACTGGTTCGTCATAATAAGCCCCATCACAGGCCCTCGCCAGCACATACACAGCATAGCTGCTTGCCAGGGTCATGGCACACCGCTAGCTCCCACGTGCTCTCCCCTGTCTTGTTAAGCAGCAGACCAGTTAACCCTCCACACCCCACGGCAGCGGTTCCGCCACCTCACACGT